>NC_053038.3:422702585-425102585 GCF_002575655.3 Aegilops tauschii subsp. strangulata
AAAGCAATAAGAGGCAATGGATATTGTTTCATCCACAAAGGTGGGATGTTCTCTACCGAAACCATCATGCTTGTTGTGAGAAGCTCCGGTTTGTGAGAAGCATATACCCAAACCTGCCCCAAATGGGACAAAATTTGTACCACGGCATGTTGATGCCGCTCCATGATAGCATGCCAAGTTTCTTGATACTCAGACGAGTTTTGGATTACTAGAATTTAAAAACCAGGCATCTCAATGTTTTGCCGGCAATCAACGGTGCCCCAGTGTTTAAAATTCATTCCCATTTCTTGAATGGGACCTAAGCATGCACCCAAGGACACAGATTTGTTTTTTCAACCAATTTATATGCACTAGAGCATGTGCATGTAGTTCAAATTTTAATTATGCACACAAAATGCATTGAAAACCCAGTTAATGCATAAAAATGTCCAAACGAACCCCGAAAAATCACAAAAAATCACACAACACTCCTGTTGTTCTATGTTGACACGAGAAAATAATTTGAAAGCAATAAGAGGCAATGGATATTGATTCGTCCACAAAGGTGGGACGTTCCCTACCGAAAACCATCATGTTTATTGTGAGAAGCTCCAGTTTGTGAGAAGCATATACCCAAACCTGCCCCAAATGGGACAAAATTTGTACCACGGCATGTCGATGCCGCTCCATGATAGCATGCCAAGTTTCATGAATTTCAGACGAGTTTTAGATTTACTAGAATTAAAAAAACCTGCATCTCAGTGGTTTGCCGGCAATCAACGGTGCCCCGGTGTTTGAAATTCATTCACATTTCTTGCATGGGACCTAAGCATGCACCCAAGGACACAGATTTGATTTTTCAACCAATTTATGTGGACTGGAACAAGTGCATGTAGTTCAAATTTTAATTATGCACACAAAATGCATTGAAAACTCAGTTAATGCATAAAAATGTCCAAACGAACCCCGAAAAATCACAAAAAATCACACAACACTCCTGTTGTTCTATGTTGACACGAGAAAATAATTTGAAAGCAATAAGAGGCAATGGATATTCATTCGTCCACAAAGGTGGGACGTTCCCTACCGAAAACCATCATGTTTGTTGTGAGAAGCTCCGGTTTGTGAGAAGCATATACCCAAACCTGCCCCAAATGGGACAAAATTTGTACCACGGCATGTTGATGCCGCTCCATGATAGCATGCCAAGTTTCATGAATTTCACACGAGTTTTGGATTTACTGGAATTTAAAAACCAGGCATCTCAATGTTTTCCAGCAATCGACGGTGCCCCGGTGTTTGAAATTCATTCCCATTTCTTGCATGGGACCGAAGCATGCACCCAAGGACACGGATTTGATTTTTCAACCAATTTATATGCACTAGAGCATGTGCATGTAGTTCAAATTTGAATTGTTCACCTGAAATGCATTGAAAACTCAGTTAATGCATAAAAATGTGCAAGCGAACCCCGAAAAATCACAAAAACCAGGCATTTCAATGTTTTGCCGGCAATCAACGGTGCCCCGGTGTTTGAAATTCATTCCCATTTCTTGCATGGGACCTAAGCATGCACCCAAGGACACAGATTTGACTTTTCAACCAATTTATATTCACTGGAGCATGTGCATGTAGTTCAAATTTGAATTATGCACATAAAATGCATTAAAAACTCAGTTAATGCATAAAAATGTGCAAGCGAACCCCGAAAAATCACAAAAACCAGGCATCTCAATGTTTTGCCGGCAATCAACGGTGACCCGGTGTTTGAATTTCATTCCCATTTCTTGCATGGGACCTAAGCATGCACCCAAGGACACAGATTTGATTTTTCAACCAATTTATATGCACTGGAGCATGTGCATGTAGTTCAAAATCGTAATTATGCACATAAAATGCATTGAAAACTCAGTTAATGCATAAAAATGTCCGAACGAACCCCGAAAAATCACAAAAAATCACGCAACACTCATGTTGTTCTATGTTAACACGAGAAAATAATTTGAAAGCAATAAGAGGCAATGGATATTGTTTCGTCCACAAAGGTGGGACGTTCCCTACCGAAAACCATCATGCTTGTTGTGAGAAGCTCCGGTTTGTGAGAAGCGTATACCCAAACCTGCCCCAAATGGGACAAAATTTATACCACGGCATGTTGATGCTGCTCCATGATTGCATGCCAAGTTTCATGAATTTCAGACGAGTTTTGGATTTACTAGAATTTAAAAACCAGGCATCTCAATGTTTTGCCGGCAATCAACGGTGCCCCGGTGTTTGAAATTCATTCACATTTCTTGCATGGGACCTAAGCATGCACCAAAGGACACAGATTTGATTTTTCAACCAATTTATATGCACTAGAGCATGTGCATGTAGTTCAAATTTGAATTATGCACATAAAATGCATTAAAAACTCAGTTAATGCATAAAAATGTCCAAACGAACCCCGAAAAATCACAAAACGTCACACAACACTCCTGTTGTTCTATGTTGACATTAGAAAATAATTTGAAAGCAATAAGAGGCAATGGATATTGTTTCGTCCACAAAGGTGGGATGTTCCCTACCGAAAACCATCATGCTTGTTGTGAGAAGCTCCGGTTTTTGAGAAGCATATACCCAAACCTGCCCCAAATGGGACAAAATTTGTACCACGGCATGTCGATGCCGCTCCATGATAGCATGCCAAGTTTCATGAATTTCAGACGAGTTTTAGATTTACTAGAATTAAAAAAACCTGCATCTCAGTGGTTTGCCGGCAATCAACGGTGCCCCGGTGTTTGAAATTCATTCACATTTCTTGCATGGGACCTAAGCATGCACCCAAGGACACAGATTTGATTTTTCAACCAATTTATGTGGACTGGAACATGTGCATGTAGTTCAAATTTTAATTATGCACACAAAATGCATTGAAAACTCAGTTAATGCATAAAAATGTCCAAACGAACCCCGAAAAATCACAAAAAATCACACAACACTCCTGTTGTTCTATGTTGACACGAGAAAATAATTTGAAAGCAATAAGAGGCAATGGATATTCATTCGTCCACAAAGGTGGGACGTTCCCTACCGAAAACCATCATGTTTGTTGTGAGAAGCTCCGGTTTGTGAGAAGCATATACCCAAACCTGCCCCAAATGGGACAAAATTTGTACCACGGCATGTTGATGCCGCTCCATGATAGCATGCCAAGTTTCATGAATTTCACACGAGTTTTGGATTTACTGGAATTTAAAAACCAGGCATCTCAATGTTTTCCAGCAATCGACGGTGCCCCGGTGTTTGAAATTCATTCCCGTTTCTTGCATGGGACCGAAGCATGCACCCAAGGACACGGATTTGATTTTTCAACCAATTTATATGCACTAGAGCATGTGCATGTAGTTCAAATTTGAATTGTTCACCTGAAATGCATTGAAAACTCAGTTAATGCATAAAAATGTGCAAGCGAACCCCGAAAAATCACAAAAACCAGGCATTTCAATGTTTTGCCGGCAATCAACGGTTCCCCGGTGTTTGAAATTCATTCCCATTTCTTGCATGGGACCAAAGCATGCACCCAAGGACACAGATTTGACTTTTCAACCAATTTATATTCACTGGAGCATGTGCATGTAGTTCAAATTTGAATTATGCACATAAAATGCATTGAAACTCAGTTAATGCATAAAAATGTCCAAACGAACCTCGAAAAATCACAAAAAATCACACAACACTCCTGTTGTTCTATGTTGACACGGGAAAATAATTTGAAAGCAATAAGAGGCAATGGATATTGTTTCATCCACAAAGGTGGGATGTTCTCTACCGAAAACCATCATGCTTGTTGTGAGAAGCTCCGGTTTGTGAGAAGCATATACCCAAACCTGCCCCAAATGGGACAAAATTTGTACCACGGCATGTTGATGCCGCTCCATGATAGCATGCCAAGTTTCTTGATACTCAGACGAGTTTTGGATTTACTAGAATTTAAAAACCAGGCATCTCAATGTTTTGCCGGCAATCAACGGTGCCCCAGTGTTTAAAATTCATTCCCATTTCTTGAATGGGACCTAAGCATGCACCCAAGGACACAGATTTGTTTTTTCAACCAATTTATATGCACTAGAGCATGTGCATGTAGTTCAAATTTGAATTATGCACATAAAATGCATTGAAAACTTAGTAAATGCATAAAAATGTCCAAACGAACCCTGAAAAATCACACAACACTCCTGTTGTTTTGTGTTGACAGGAGAAAATAATTTGAAAGCAATAAGAGGCAATGGATATTGTTTCGTCCACAAAGGTGGGATGTTCCCTACCGAAAACCATCATGCTTGTTGTGAGAAGCTCCGGTTTTTGAGAAGCATATACCCAAACCTGCCCCAAATGGGACAAAATTTGTACCACGGCATGTCGATGCCGCTCCATGATAGCATGCCAAGTTTCATGAATTTCAGACGAGTTTTAGATTTACTAGAATTAAAAAAACCTGCATCTCAGTGGTTTGCCGGCAATCAACGGTGCCCCGGTGTTTGAAATTCATTCACATTTCTTGCATGGGACCTAAGCATGCACCCAAGGACACAGATTTGATTTTTCAACCAATTTATGTGGACTGGAACAAGTGCATGTAGTTCAAATTTTAATTATGCACACAAAATGCATTGAAAACTCAGTTAATGCATAAAAATGTCCAAACGAACCCCGAAAAATCACAAAAAATCACACAACACTCCTGTTGTTCTATGTTGACACGAGAAAATAATTTGAAAGCAATAAGAGGCAATGGATATTCATTCGTCCACAAAGGTGGGACGTTCCCTACCGAAAACCATCATGTTTGTTGTGAGAAGCTCCGGTTTGTGAGAAGCATATACCCAAACCTGCCCCAAATGGGACAAAATTTGTACCACGGCATGTTGATGCCGCTCCATGATAGCATGCCAAGTTTCATGAATTTCACACGAGTTTTGGATTTACTGGAATTTAAAAACCAGGCATCTCAATGTTTTCCAGCAATCGACGGTGCCCCGGTGTTTGAAATTCATTCCCATTTCTTGCATGGGACCGAAGCATGCACCCAAGGACACGGATTTGATTTTTCAACCAATTTATATGCACTAGAGCATGTGCATGTAGTTCAAATTTGAATTGTTCACCTGAAATGCATTGAAAACTCAGTTAATGCATAAAAATGTGCAAGCGAACCCCGAAAAATCACAAAAACCAGGCATTTCAATGTTTTGCCGGCAATCAACGGTGCCCCGGTGTTTGAAATTCATTCCCATTTCTTGCATGGGACCTAAGCATGCACCCAAGGACACAGATTTGACTTTTCAACCAATTTATATTCACTGGAGCATGTGCATGTAGTTCAAATTTGAATTATGCACATAAAATGCATTAAAAACTCAGTTAATGCATAAAAATGTGCAAGCGAACCCCGAAAAATCACAAAAACCAGGCATCTCAATGTTTTGCCGGCAATCAACGGTGACCCGGTGTTTGAATTTCATTCCCATTTCTTGCATGGGACCTAAGCATGCACCCAAGGACACAGATTTGATTTTTCAACCAATTTATATGCACTGGAGCATGTGCATGTAGTTCAAAATCGTAATTATGCACATAAAATGCATTGAAAACTCAGTTAATGCATAAAAATGTCCGAACGAACCCCGAAAAATCACAAAAAATCACGCAACACTCATGTTGTTCTATGTTAACACGAGAAAATAATTTGAAAGCAATAAGAGGCAATGGATATTGTTTCGTCCACAAAGGTGGGACGTTCCCTACCGAAAACCATCATGCTTGTTGTGAGAAGCTCCGGTTTGTGAGAAGCGTATACCCAAACCTGCCCCAAATGGGACAAAATTTATACCACGGCATGTTGATGCTGCTCCATGATTGCATGCCAAGTTTCATGAATTTCAGACGAGTTTTGGATTTACTAGAATTTAAAAACCAGGCATCTCAATGTTTTGCCGGCAATCAACGGTGCCCCGGTGTTTGAAATTCATTCACATTTCTTGCATGGGACCTAAGCATGCACCAAAGGACACAGATTTGATTTTTCAACCAATTTATATGCACTAGAGCATGTGCATGTAGTTCAAATTTGAATTATGCACATAAAATGCATTAAAAACTCAGTTAATGCATAAAAATGTCCAAACGAACCCCGAAAAATCACAAAACGTCACACAACACTCCTGTTGTTCTATGTTGACATTAGAAAATAATTTGAAAGCAATAAGAGGCAATGGATATTGTTTCGTCCACAAAGGTGGGATGTTCCCTACCGAAAACCATCATGCTTGTTGTGAGAAGCTCCGGTTTTTGAGAAGCATATACCCAAACCTGCCCCAAATGGGACAAAATTTGTACCACGGCATGTCGATGCCGCTCCATGATAGCATGCCAAGTTTCATGAATTTCAGACGAGTTTTAGATTTACTAGAATTAAAAAAACCTGCATCTCAGTGGTTTGCCGGCAATCAACGGTGCCCCGGTGTTTGAAATTCATTCACATTTCTTGCATGGGACCTAAGCATGCACCCAAGGACACAGATTTGATTTTTCAACCAATTTATGTGGACTGGAACATGTGCATGTAGTTCAAATTTTAATTATGCACACAAAATGCATTGAAAACTCAGTTAATGCATAAAAATGTCCAAACGAACCCCGAAAAATCACAAAAAATCACACAACACTCCTGTTGTTCTATGTTGACACGAGAAAATAATTTGAAAGCAATAAGAGGCAATGGATATTCATTCGTCCACAAAGGTGGGACGTTCCCTACCGAAAACCATCATGTTTGTTGTGAGAAGCTCCGGTTTGTGAGAAGCATATACCCAAACCTGCCCCAAATGGGACAAAATTTGTACCACGGCATGTTGATGCCGCTCCATGATAGCATGCCAAGTTTCATGAATTTCACACGAGTTTTGGATTTACTGGAATTTAAAAACCAGGCATCTCAATGTTTTCCAGCAATCGACGGTGCCCCGGTGTTTGAAATTCATTCCCGTTTCTTGCATGGGACCGAAGCATGCACCCAAGGACACGGATTTGATTTTTCAACCAATTTATATGCACTAGAGCATGTGCATGTAGTTCAAATTTGAATTGTTCACCTGAAATGCATTGAAAACTCAGTTAATGCATAAAAATGTGCAAGCGAACCCCGAAAAATCACAAAAACCAGGCATTTCAATGTTTTGCCGGCAATCAACGGTTCCCCGGTGTTTGAAATTCATTCCCATTTCTTGCATGGGACCAAAGCATGCACCCAAGGACACAGATTTGACTTTTCAACCAATTTATATTCACTGGAGCATGTGCATGTAGTTCAAATTTGAATTATGCACATAAAATGCATTGAAACTCAGTTAATGCATAAATATGTCCAAACGAACCTCGAAAAATCACAAAAAATCACACAACACTCCTGTTGTTCTATGTTGACACGGGAAAATAATTTGAAAGCAATAAGAGGCAATGGATATTGTTTCATCCACAAAGGTGGGATGTTCTCTACCGAAAACCATCATGCTTGTTGTGAGAAGCTCCGGTTTGTGAGAAGCATATACCCAAACCTGCCCCAAATGGGACAAAATTTGTACCACGGCATGTTGATGCCGCTCCATGATAGCATGCCAAGTTTCTTGATACTCAGACGAGTTTTGGATTTACTAGAATTTAAAAACCAGGCATCTCAATGTTTTGCCGGCAATCAACGGTGCCCCAGTGTTTAAAATTCATTCCCATTTCTTGAATGGGACCTAAGCATGCACCCAAGGACACAGATTTGTTTTTTCAACCAATTTATATGCACTAGAGCATGTGCATGTAGTTCAAATTTGAATTATGCACATAAAATGCATTGAAAACTTAGTAAATGCATAAAAATGTCCAAACGAACCCTGAAAAATCACACAACACTCCTGTTGTTTTGTGTTGACAGGAGAAAATAATTTGAAAGCAATAAGAGGCAATGGATATTGTTTCGTCCACAAAGGTGGGATGTTCCCTACCGAAAACCATCATGCTTGTTGTGAGATGCTCCGGTTTTTGAGAAGCATATACCCAAACCTGCCCCAAATGGGACAAAATTTGTACCACGGCATGTCGATGCCGCTCCATGATAGCATGCCAAGTTTCATGAATTTCAGACGAGTTTTAGATTTACTAGAATTAAAAAAACCTGCATCTCAGTGGTTTGCCGGCAATCAACGGTGCCCCGGTGTTTGAAATTCATTCACATTTCTTGCATGGGACCTAAGCATGCACCCAAGGACACAGATTTGATTTTTCAACCAATTTATGTGGACTGGAACAAGTGCATGTAGTTCAAATTTTAATTATGCACACAAAATGCATTGAAAACTCAGTTAATGCATAAAAATGTCCAAACGAACCCCGAAAAATCACAAAAAATCACACAACACTCCTGTTGTTCTATGTTGACACGAGAAAATAATTTGAAAGCAATAAGAGGCAATGGATATTCATTCGTCCACAAAGGTGGGACGTTCCCTACCGAAAACCATCATGTTTGTTGTGAGAAGCTCCGGTTTGTGAGAAGCATATACCCAAACCTGCCCCAAATGGGACAAAATTTGTACCACGGCATGTTGATGCCGCTCCATGATAGCATGCCAAGTTTCATGAATTTCACACGAGTTTTGGATTTACTGGAATTTAAAAACCAGGCATCTCAATGTTTTCCAGCAATCGACGGTGCCCCGGTGTTTGAAATTCATTCCCATTTCTTGCATGGGACCGAAGCATGCACCCAAGGACACGGATTTGATTTTTCAACCAATTTATATGCACTAGAGCATGTGCATGTAGTTCAAATTTGAATTGTTCACCTGAAATGCATTGAAAACTCAGTGAATGCATAAAAATGTGCAAGCGAACCCCGAAAAATCACAAAAACCAGGCATTTCAATGTTTTGCCGGCAATCAACGGTGCCCCGGTGTTTGAAATTCATTCCCATTTCTTGCATGGGACCTAAGCATGCACCCAAGGACACAGATTTGACTTTTCAACCAATTTATATTCACTGGAGCATGTGCATGTAGTTCAAATTTGAATTATGCACATAAAATGCATTAAAAACTCAGTTAATGCATAAAAATGTGCAAGCGAACCCCGAAAAATCACAAAAACCAGGCATCTCAATGTTTTGCCGGCAATCAACGGTGACCCGGTGTTTGAATTTCATTCCCATTTCTTGCATGGGACCTAAGCATGCACCCAAGGACACAGATTTGATTTTTCAACCAATTTATATGCACTGGAGCATGTGCATGTAGTTCAAAATCGTAATTATGCACATAAAATGCATTGAAAACTCAGTTAATGCATAAAAATGTCCGAACGAACCCCGAAAAATCACAAAAAATCACGCAACACTCATGTTGTTCTATGTTAACACGAGAAAATAATTTGAAAGCAATAAGAGGCAATGGATATTGTTTCGTCCACAAAGGTGGGACGTTCCCTACCGAAAACCATCATGCTTGTTGTGAGAAGCTCCGGTTTGTGAGAAGCGTATACCCAAACCTGCCCCAAATGGGACAAAATTTATACCACGGCATGTTGATGCTGCTCCATGATTGCATGCCAAGTTTCATGAATTTCAGACGAGTTTTGGATTTACTAGAATTTAAAAACCAGGCATCTCAATGTTTTGCCGGCAATCAACGGTGCCCCGGTGTTTGAAATTCATTCACATTTCTTGCATGGGACCTAAGCATGCACCAAAGGACACAGATTTGATTTTTCAACCAATTTATATGCACTAGAGCATGTGCATGTAGTTCAAATTTGAATTATGCACATAAAATGCATTAAAAACTCAGTTAATGCATAAAAATGTCCAAACGAACCCCGAAAAATCACAAAAAGTCACACAACACTCCTGTTGTTCTATGTTGACATTAGAAAATAATTTGAAAGCAATAAGAGGCAATGGATATTGTTTCGTCCACAAAGGTGGGACGTTCCCTACCGAAAACCATCATGCTTGTTGTGAGAAGCTCCAGTTTTTGAGAAGCATATACCCAAACCTGCCCCAAATGGGACAAAATTTGTACCACGGCATGTCGATGCCGCTCCATGATAGCATGTCAAGTTTCATGAATTTCAGACGAGTTTTAGATTTACTAGAATTAAAAAAACCTGCATCTCAGTGGTTTGCCGGCAATCAACGGTGCCCCGGTGTTTGAAATTCATTCACATTTCTTGCATGGGACCTAAGCATGCACCCAAGGACACAGATTTGATTTTTCAACCAATTTATGTGGACTGGAACAAGTGCATGTAGTTCAAATTTTAATTATGCACACAAAATGCATTGAAAACTCAGTTAATGCATAAAAATGTCCAAACGAACCCCGAAAAATCACAAAAAATCACACAACACTCCTGTTGTTCTATGTTGACACGAGAAAATAATTTGAAAGCAATAAGAGGCAATGGATATTCATTCGTCCACAAAGGTGGGACGTTCCCTACCGAAAACCATCATGTTTGTTGTGAGAAGCTCCGGTTTGTGAGAAGCATATACCCAAACCTGCCCCAAATGGGACAAAATTTGTACCACGGCATGTTGATGCCGCTCCATGATAGCATGCCAAGTTTCATGAATTTCACACGAGTTTTGGATTTACTGGAATTTAAAAACCAGGCATCTCAATGTTTTCCAGCAATCGACGGTGCCCCGGTGTTTGAAATTCATTCCCGTTTCTTGCATGGGACCGAAGCATGCACCCAAGGACACGGATTTGATTTTTCAACCAATTTATATGCACTAGAGCATGTGCATGTAGTTCAAATTTGAATTGTTCACCTGAAATGCATTGAAAACTCAGTTAATGCATAAAAATGTGCAAGCGAACCCCGAAAAATCACAAAAACCAGGCATTTCAATGTTTTGCCGGCAATCAACGGTTCCCCGGTGTTTGAAATTCATTCCCATTTCTTGCATGGGACCAAAGCATGCACCCAAGGACACAGATTTGACTTTTCAACCAATTTATATTCACTGGAGCATGTGCATGTAGTTCAAATTTGAATTATGCACATAAAATGCATTGAAACTCAGTTAATGCATAAAAATGTCCAAACGAACCTCGAAAAATCACAAAAAATCACACAACACTCCTGTTGTTCTATGTTGACACGAGAAAATAATTTGAAAGCAATAAGAGGCAATGGATATTGTTTCATCCACAAAGGTGGGATGTTCTCTACCGAAAACCATCATGCTTGTTGTGAGAAGCTCCGGTTTGTGAGAAGCATATACCCAAACCTGCCCCAAATGGGACAAAATTTGTACCACGGCATGTTGATGCCGCTCCATGATAGCATGCCAAGTTTCTTGATACTCAGACGAGTTTTGGATTTACTAGAATTTAAAAACCAGGCATCTCAATGTTTTGCCGGCAATCAACGGTGCCCCAGTGTTTAAAATTCATTCCCATTTCTTGCATGGGACCTAAGCATGCACCCAAGGACACAGATTTGTTTTTTCAACCAATTTATATGCACTAGAGCATGTGCATGTAGTTCAAATTTGAATTATGCACATAAAATGCATTGAAAACTCAGTTAATGCATAAAAATGTCCAAATGAACCCCGAAAAATCACAAAAATCACACAACACTCCTGCTGTTCTATGTTGACATGAGAAAATAATTTGAAAGCAATAAGAGGCAATGGATATTGTTTCGTCCACAAAGGTGGGACGTTCCCTACCGAAAACCATCAAGCTTGTTGTGAGAAGCTCTGGTTTGTGAGAAGCAAATTCCCAAACCTGCCCCAAATGGCACAAAATTTGTACCACGGCAGGTTGATGCCGCTCGATGATAGCATGGCAAGTTTCATGAATTTCAGACGAGTTTTGGATTTACTAGAATTTAAAAACCAGGCATCTTAGTTGTTTGCCGGCAATCAACGGTGCCCCGATGTTTGAAATTCATTCGCATTTCTTGCATGGGACCTAAGCATGCACCCAAGGACACAGATTTGATTTTTCAACCAATTTATATGCACTGGAGCATGTGCATGTAGTTCAAATTTGAATTATGCACACAGAATGCATTGAAAAATCAGTTAATGCATAAAAATGTCCAAACGAACCCCAAAAAATCACAAAAAATCACACAACACTCCTGTTGTTCTATTTGACACGAGAAAATAATTTGAAAGCAATAAGAGGCAATGGATATTGTTTCGTCCACAAAGGTGGGACGTTCCCTACCGAAAACCATGATGCTTGTTGTGAGAAGCTCTGGTTTGTGAGAAGCATATACCCAAACCTGCCCCAAATAGGACAAAATTTGTACCACAGCATGTTGATGCTGCTCCATGATAGCATATCAAGTTTCATGAATTTCAGACGAGTTTTGGATTTACTAGAATTTAAAAACCACGCATCTCAATGTTTTGCCGGCAATCAACGGTGCCCCGGTGTTTGAAATTCATTCACATTTCTTGCATGGGACCTAAGCATGCACCCAAGGACACAGATTTGATTTTTCAACCAATTTATATGCACTGGAGCATGTGCATGTAGTTCAAATTTGAATTATGCACATAAAATGCATTGAAAACTCAGTTAATACATAAAAATGTCCAAATGAACCTCGAAAAATCACAAAAAATCACACAACACTCCTGTTGTTCTATGTTGACACGGGAAAATAATTTGAAAGCAATAAGAGGCAATGGATATTGTTTCGTCCACAAAGGTGGGATGTTCCCTACCGAAAACCATCATGCTTGTTGTGAGAAGCTCCGGCTTGTGAGAAGCATATACCCAAATATACCCCAAATGGGACAAAATTTTTACCACGGCATGTTGATGCCGCTCCATGATAGCATGCCAAGTTTCATGAATTTCAGACGAGTTTTGGATTTACTAGAATTTAAAAACCAGGCATCTTAATGCTTTGCCGGCAATCAACGGTGCACCGGTGTTTGAAATTCATTCCCATTTCTTGCATGGGACCTAAGCGTGCACCCAAGGACATGGATTTGATTTTTTTCAACCAATTTATATGCACTAGAGCATGTGCATGTAGTTCAAATTTGAATTATGCACATAAAATGCATTGAAAACTCATTTAATGCATAAAAATGTCCAAACGAACCCCAAAAAATCACAACAAATCACACAACACTCTTGTTGTTCTATGTTGACACGAGAAAAAAATTGAAAGAAATAAGAGGCAACGGATATCGTTTCGTCCACAACGGTGGGCGTTCCCTACCGAAAACCATCATGCTTGTTGTGAGAAGCTCCGGTTTGTGAGAAGCATATACCCAAACCTGCCCCAAATGGGACAAAATTTGTACCACGGCATGTTGATGCCGCTCCATGATTGCATGCAAAGTTTCATGAATTTCAGACGAGTTTCGGATTTACTAGAATTTAAAATCCAGGCATCTCAATGTTTTGCCGGCAATCAACGGTGCCCTGGTGTTTGAAATTCATTCCCATTTCTTGCATGGGACCTAAGCATGCACCCAAGGACACAGATTTGATTTTCAACCAATTTATATGCACTAGAGCATGTGCATGTAGTCAAAATTTGAATTGTTCACCTGAAATGCATTGAAAACTCAGTTAATGCATAAAAATGTGCAAGCGAACTCCGAAAAATCACAAAAAATCACACAACACTCCTGTTGTTCTATGTTGACACGAGAAAAAAATTGAAAGCAATAAGACACAATGGATATCGTTTCGTCCACAACGGTGGACGTTCCCTACCGAAAACCATCATGCTTGTTGCGAGAAGCTCAGGTTTGTGAGGAAGCATATACCAAATCCTGCCTCAAATGGGATAAAATTTGTGCCACGGCATGTTGATGCCCCTCCATGATAGCATGCGAAGTTTCATGATTTTCAGACGAGTTTTGGATTTACTACAATTTAAAAACCAGGCATCTCAATGTTTTGCTGGCAATCAACGGTGCCCCGGTGTTTGAAATTCATTCCCATTTCTTGCATGGGACCTAAGCATGCACCCAAGGACACGGATTTGATTTTCAACCAATTTATAGGCACTGGAGCATGTACATGTAGTTCAAATTTGTATTATGCACATAAAATGCATTGAAAACTCATTTAATGCATAAAAATGTCCAAACGAACCCCAAAAAATCACAAAAAATCACACAACACTCCTGTTGTTCTATGTTGACACGGGAAAATAATTTGAAAGCAATAAGAGGCAATGTATATTGTTTTGTCCACAAAGGTGGGATGTTCCCTACCGAAAACCATCATGCTTGTTGTGACAAGCTCGGGTTTGTGAGAAGCATATACCCAAACGTGCCCCAAATGGGACAAAATTTGTACCATGGCATGTTGATGCCGCTCCATGATAGCATGCCAAGTTTCTTGATACTCAGACGAGTTTTGGATTTACTAGAATTTAAAAACCAGGCATCTCAATGTTTTGCCGGCAATCAACGGTGCCCCAGTGTTTAAAATTCATTCCCATTTCTTGCATGGGACCTAAGCATGCACCAAAGGACACAGATTTGTTTTTTCAACCAATTTATATGCACTGGAGCATGTGCATGTAGTTCAAATTTGAATTATGCACATAAAATGCATTGAAAACTCAGTTAATGCATAAAAATGTCCAAATGAACCCCGAAAAATCACAAAAATCACACAACACTCCTGCTGTTCTATGTTGACATGAGAAAATAATTTGAAAGCAATAAGAGGCAATGGATATTGTTTCGTCCACAAAGGTGGGACGTTCCCTACCGAAAACCATCAAGCTTGTTGTGAGAAGCTCTGGTTTGTGAGAAGCAAATTCCCAAACCTGCCCCAAATGGCACAAAATTTGTACCACGGCAGGTTGATGCCGCGATGATGGCATGGCAAGTTTCATGAATTTCAGGCGAGTTTTGGATTTACTAGAATTTAAAAACCAGGCATCTCAGTTGTTTGCCGGCAATCAACGGTGCCCCGATGTTTGAAATTCATTCCCATTTCTTGCATGGGACCTAAGCATGCACCCAAGGACACAGATTTGATTTTTGAACCAATTTATATGCACTGGAGCATGTGCATGTAGTTCAAATTTGAATTATGCACACAGAATGCATTGAAAACTCAGTTAATGCATAAAAATGCCCAAACGAACCCCGAAAAATCACAAAAAATCACACAACACTCCTGTTGTTCTATGTTGACACGAGAAAATAATTTGAAAGCAATAAGAGGCAATGGATATTGTTTCGTCCACAAAGGTGGGACGTTCCCTACCGAAAACCATCATGCTTGTTGTGAGAAGCTCTGGTTTGTGAGAAGCATATACCCAAACCTGCCCCAAATAGGACAAAATTTGTACCACAGCATGTTGATGCTGCTCCATGATAGCATATCAAGTTTCATGAATTTCAGACGAGTTTTGGATTTACTAGAATTTAAAAACCACGCATCTCAATGTTTTGCCGGCAATCAACGGTGCCCCGGTGTTTGAAATTCATTCCCATTTCTTGCATGGGACCTAAGCATGCACCCAAGGACACAGATTTGATTTTTCAACCAATTTATATGCACTGGAGCATGTGCATGTAGTTCAAATTTTAATTATGCACATAAAATGCATTGAAAACTGAGTTAATACATAAAAATGTCCAAATGAACCTCGAAAAATCACAAAAAATCACACAACACTCCTGTTGTTCTATGTTGACATGGGAAAATAATTTGAAAGCAATAAGAGGCAATGGATATTGTTTCGTCCACAAAGGTGGGATGTTCCCTACCGAAAACCATCATGCTTGTTGTGAGAAGCTCCGGCTTGTGAGAAGCATATACCCAAACCTACCCCAAATGGGACAAAGCTTTTACCACGGCATGTTGATGCCGCTCCATGATAGCATGCCAAGTTTCATGAATTTCAGACGAGTTTTGGATTTACTAGAATTTAAAAACCAGGCATCTTAATGCTTTGCCGGCAATCAACGGTGCCCCGGTGTTTGAAATTCATTCCCATTTCTTGCATGGGACCTAAGCATGCACCCAAGGACATGGATTTGATTTTTTTCAATCAATTTATATGCACTAGAGCATGTGCATGTAGTTCAAATTTGAATTATGCACATAAAATGCATTGAAAACTCATTTAATGCATAAAAATGTCCAAACGAACACCAAAAAATCACAACAAATCACACAACACTCTTGTTGTTCTATGTTGACACGAGAAAAAAAATTGAAAGAAATAAGAGGCAACGGATATCGTTTCGTCCACAACGGTGGGCGTTCCCTACCGAAAACCATCATGCTTGTTGCGAGAAGCTCCGGTTTGTGAGAAGCATATACCAAATCCTGCCTCAAATGGGACAAAATTTGTACCACGGCATATTGATGCCGCTCCATGATTGCATGCGAAGTTTCATGATTTTCAGACGAGTTTTGGATTTACTACAATTTAAAAACCAGGCATCTCAATGTTTTGCTGGCAATCAACGGTGCCCCGGTGTTTGAAATTCATTCCCATTTCTTGCATGGGACCTAAGCATGCACCCAAGGACACAGATTTGATTTTGAACCAATTTATAGGCACTGGAGCATGTACATGTAGTTCAAATTTGAATTATGCACATAAAATGCATTGAAAACTCATTTAATGCATAAAAATGTCCAAACGAACCCCAAAAAATCACAAAAAATCACACAACACTCCTGTTGTTCAATGTTGACACGGGAAAATAATTTGAAAGCAATAAGAGGCAATGTATATTGTTTTGTCCACAAAGGTGGGATGTTCCCTACCGAAAACCATCATGCTTGTTGTGACAAGCTCCGGTTTGTGAGAACCATATACCCAAACCTGCCCCAAAGGGGACAAAATTTGTACCATGGCATGTTGATGCTGCTCCATGAGAGCATCCCAAGTTTCATGAATTTCAGACGAGTTTTGGATTTACTAGAATTTAAAAACCAGGCATCTCAATGTTTTGCCGGCAATCAATGGTGCCCCGGTGTTTGAAAACTCAGTTAATGCATAAAAATATCCAAACGAACCCCGAAAAATCACAAAAAATCACACAACACTCCTGTTGTTCAATGTTGACACGAGAAAATAATTTGAAAGCAATAAGAGGCAATGGATATTGTTTCATCCACAAAGTTGGATGTTCCCTACCGAAAACCATCATGCTTGTTGTGAGAAGCTCCGGTTTGAAAGAAGCATATACCCAAACCTGCCCCAAATGCGACAAAATTTGTATCACAGCATCTTGATGCCGCTCCATGCTAGCATGCCAAGTTTCTTGAATTTCAGACGAGTTTTGGATTTACTAGAATTTAAAAACCAGGCATCTCAATGTTTTGCTGGCAATCAACGGTTCCCCGGTGTTTGAAATTCATTCCATTTCTTGCATGGGACCAAAAGCATGCACCCAAGGACACAGATTTGATTTTTCAACCAATTTATATGCACTGGAGCATGTGCATGTAGTTCAAATTTGAATTATGCACATAAAATGCATTGAAAACTCAGTTAATGCATAAAAATGTCCAAACAAACCCAGAGAAATCACAAAAAATCACACAACACTCCTGTTGTTCTATGTTGACACGAGAAAATAATTTGAAAGCAATAGGTGGCAATGGATATTGTTTCGTCCACGAAGGTGGGATGTTCCCTACCGAAAACCATCATGCTTGTTGTGAGAAGTGCCGGTTTGTGAGAAGCATATACCCAAACCTGCCCCAAATGGGACAAAATTTGTACCACGGCATGTTGATGCCGCTCCACGATAGCATGCCAATTTTCATGAATTTCTGACGAGTTTTGGATTTACTAGAATTTAAAAACCAGGCATCTCAATGTTTTGCCGGCAATCAATGGTGCCCCGGTGTTTGATATTCATTCCCATTTCTTGCTTGGGACCAAAGCATGCACCCAAGGAAAGAGATTTGATTTTTCAACCAATTCATATGCACTAAAGCATGTGCATGTAGTTCAAATTTGAATTATGCACATAAAATGCATTGAAAACTCAGTTAATGCATAAAAATGTCCAAACGAACCCCGAAAAATCACAAAAAATCACACAACACTCCTGTTGTTCTATGTTGACACAGGAAAATAATTTGAAAGCAATAAGAGGCAATGGATATTGTTTCGTCCACAAAGGTGGAACGTTCCCTACCGAAGACCATCATGCTAGTTGTGAGAAGCTCCGGTTTGTGAGAAGTATATACCCATACCTGCCCCAAATGGGAAAAAATTTGTACCATGGCATGTTGATGCCGCTCCATGATAGCATGCCAAGTTTCTTTAATTTCAGATGATTTTTGGATTTACTAGAATTTAAAAACCAGGCATCTCTATGTTTTGCCGGCAATCAACGGTGCCCCGGTGTTTGAAATTCATTCCCATTTCTTGCATGGGACCAAAGCATGCACCCAAGGACACAGATTTGATTTTTCAACCAATTTATATGCACTGGAGCATGTGCATGTAGTTCAAATTTGAATTATGCACATAAAATGCATTGAAAATTCATTAATTCAAAAAAATGTCCAAACGAACCACGAAAAATCACAAAAAATCACACAACACTCCTGTTGTTCTATGTTGACATGAGAAAATAATTTGAAAGCAATAAGAGGCAATGGATATTGTTTCGTCCACAAAGGTGGGACGTTCCCTACCGAAAAGCATCATGCTTGTTGTGAGAAGCTCCGGTTTGTAAGAAGCATATACCCAAACCTGCCCCAAATGGGACAAAATTTGTATCACAGCATGTTGATGCCGCTCCATGCTAGCATGCCAAGTTTCTTGAATTTCAGACGAGTTTTGGATTTACTAGAATTTAAAAACTAGGCATCTGAATGTTTTGCTGGCAATCAACGGTTCCCCGGTGTTTGAAATTCATTCCCATTTCTTGCATGGGACCAAAGCATGCACCCAAGGACACAGATTTGATTTTTCAACCAATTTATATGCACTAGAGCATGTGCATGTAGTTCAAATTTGAATTATGCACATAAAATGCATTGAAAACTCAGTTAATGCATAAAAATGTCCAAACAAACCCTGAGAAATCACAAAAAATCACACAACACTCCTGTTGTTCTATGTTGACACGAGAAAATAATTTGAAAGCAATAAGAGGCAATGGATATTGTTTCGTCCACAAAGGTGGGATGTTCCCTACCGAAAACCATCATGCTTGTTGTGATAAGTGCCGGTTTGTGAGAAGCCTATACCCAAACCAACCCCAAATGGGACAAAATTTGTACCACGGCATGTTGATGCCGCTCCACGATAGCATGCCAAGTTTCATGAATTTCAGACGAGTTTTGGATTTACTAGAATTTAAAAACCAGGCACCTCAATGTTTTGCCGGCAATCAACGGTTCCCCGGTGTTTGATATTCATTCCCATTTCTTGCATGGGACCAAAGCATGCACCCAAGGAAACAGATTTGATTTTTCAACCAATTCATATGCACTAGAGCATGTGCATGTAGTTCAAATTTGAATTATGCACATAAAATGCATTGAAAACTCAGTTAATGCATAAAAATGTTCAAACGAACCCCGAAAAATCACAAAAAATCACAGAACACTCCTGTTGTTCTATGTTGACACGAGAAAAAAATTGAAAGCAATAAGAGGCAATGGATATCGTTTCGTCCACAAAGGTGGGACGTTCCCTACCATAAACCATCATGCTTGTTGTGAGAAGCTCCAGTTTGTGAGAAGCATATACCCAAACCTGCCCCAAATGGGACAAAATTTGTTCCACGGCATGTTGATGCCGGTCCATGATAGCATGCCAAGTTTCATGAATTTCACATGAGTTTTGGATTCACTAGAATTTAAAAACCAAGCATCTCAATGTTTTCCAGCAATCAACGGTGCCCCGGTGTTTGAAATTCATTCCCATTTCTTGCATGGGACCGAAGCATGCACCCAAGGACACAGATTTGATTTTTCAACCAATTTATATGCACTAGAGCATCTGCATGTAGTTCAAATGTGAATTGTTCACCTGAAATGCATTGAAAACTCAGTTAATGCATAAAAATGTGCAAGCGAACCCCGAAAAATCACAAAAACCAGGCATCTCAATGTTTTGCCGGCAATCAACGGTGCCCCGGTGTTTGAAATTCATTCCCATTTCTTGCATGGGACCTAAGCATGCACCCAAGGACACATATTTGATTTTTCAACCAATTTATATGCACTGCAGCATTTGCATGTAGTTCAAATTTGAATTATGCACATAAAATGCATTGAAAACTCAGTTATTGCATAAAAATGTCCGAACGAACCCCGAAAAATCACAAAAAATCACACAACACTCATGTTGTTCTATGTTGACACGAGAAAATAATTTGAAAGCAACAAGAGGCAATGGATATTGTTTCGTCCACAAACGTGGGATGTTCCCTACCGAAAACCATCATGCTTGTTGTGAGAAGTGCCGGTTTGTGAGAAGAATATACCCAAACCTGCCCCAAATGGGACAAAATTTGTACCACGGCATGTTGATTCCGCTCCATGATAGCATGCCAAGTTTCATGAATTTCAGACGAGTTTTGGATTTACTAGAATTTAATAACCAGGCATCTCAGTGGTTTGCCGGAAATCAACGGTGCCCTGGTGTTTTGAAATTCATTCACATTTCTAGCATGGGACCTAAGCATGCACCCAAGGACACAGATTTGATTTTTCAACCAATTTACATGGACTGGAGCATGTGCATGTAGTTCAAATTTTAATTATGCACACAAAATGCATTGAAAACTCAGTTAATGCATAAAAATGTCCAAACGAACCTCAAAAATCACAAAAAATCACACAACATCCTGTTGTTCTATGTTGACACGAGAAAACAATATGAAAGCAATAAGAGGCAATGGATATTGTTTCGTCCACAAAGGTGGGATGTTCCCTACCGAAAACCATCATGCTTGTTGTGAGAAGCTCCGGTTTGTGAGAAGCATATACCCAAACCTGCCCCAAATGGGACAAAATTTTTACCATGGCATGTTTATGCCGCTCCATGATAGCATGCCAAGTTTCATGAATTTCACACGAGTTTTGGATTCACTAGAATTTAAAAACCAGGCATCTCAATGTTTTCCAGCAATCAACGGTGCCCCGGTGTTTGAAATTCATTCCCATTTCTTGCATGGGACCGAAGCATGCACCCAAGGACACAAATTTGATTTTTCAACCAATTTATATGCACTAGAGCATCTGCATGTAGTTCAAATGTGAATTGTTCACCTGAAATGCATTGAAAACTCAGTTAATGCATAAAAATGTATAAGTGAACCCCGAAAAATCACAAAAACCAGGCATCTCAATGTTTTGCCGGCAATCAACGGTGCCCCGGTGTTTGAAATTCATTCCCATTTCTTGCATGGGACCTAAGCATGCACCCAAGGACACATATTTGATTTTTCAACCAATTTATATGCACTGGAGCATGTGCATGTAGTTCAAATTTGAATTATGCACATAAAATGCATTGAAAACTCAGTTAATGCATAAAAATGTCCGAACGAACCCCGAAAAATCACAAAAAATCACACAACACTCATGTTGTTCGATGTTGACACGAGAAAATAATTTGAAAGCAATAAGAGGCAATGGATATTGTTTCGTCCACAAAGGTGGGACGTTCCCTACCGAAAACCATCATGCTTGTTGTGAGAAGTGCCGGTTTGTGAGAAGCATATACCCAAACCTGCCCCAAATGGGACAAAATTTGTACCACGGCAGTTTGATGCCGCTCCATGATAGCATGCCAAGTTTCATGAATTTCAGACGAGTTTTGGATTTACTAGAATTTACAAACCAGGCATCTCAATGTTTTGCCGGCAATCAACGGTGCCCCGGTGTTTGAAATTCATTCCCATTTCTTGCATGGGACCAAAGCATGCACCCAAGGAAACAGATTTGATTTTTCAACCAATTTATATGCACTAGAGCATGTCCATGTAGTTCAAATTTGAATTATGCACATAAAATGCATTGAAAACTCAGTTAATGCATAAAAATGTCCAAACGAACCCCGAAAAATCACAAAAAATCACACAACACTCCTGTTGTTCTATGTTGACACGAGAAAATAATTTGAAAGCAATAAGAGGCAATGGATATTGTTTCGTCCACAAAGGTGGAACGTTCCCTACCGAAAACCATCATGCTTGTTGTGAGAAGCTCTGGTTTGTGAGAAGCATATACCCAAACCTGCCCCAAATGGGACAAAATTTGTACCACGGCATGTTGATGCCGCTCCATGATAGCATGCCATGTTTCTTTAGTTTCAAACGATTTTTGGATTTACTAGAATTTAAAAACCAGGCATCTCAATGTTTTGCTGGCAATCAACGGTTCCCCGGTGTTTGAAATTCATTCCCATTTCTTGCGTGGGACCTAAGCATGCACCCAAGGACACAGATTTGATTTTTCAACCAATTTATATGCACTGGAGCATGTGCATGTAGTTCAAATTTGAATTATGCACATAAAATGCATTGAAAACTCAGTTAATGAATAAAAATGTCCAAACGAACCCTGAGAAATCACAAAAAAATCACACAACACTCCTGCTGTTCTAGGTTGACATGAGAAAATAATTTGAAAGCAATAAGAGGCAATGGATATTGTTTCGTCCACAAAGGTGGGATGTTCCCTACCGAAAACCATCATGCTTGTTGTGAGAAGTGCCGGTTTGTGAGAAGCATATACCCAAACCTGCCCCAAATGGGACAAAATTTGTACCACGGCATGTTGATGCCACTCCATGATAGCATGCCAAGTTTCATGAATTTCAGACGAGTTTTGGATTTACTAGAATTTAAAAACCAGGCATCTCAGTGTTTTGCCGGCAATCAACGGTGCCCCGGTGTTTGAAATTCATTCCCATTTATTGCATGGGACCAAAGCATGCACCCAAGGAAACAGATTTTATTTTTCAACCAATCCATATACACTAGTGCATGAGCATGTAGTTCAAATTTGAATTATGCACATAAAATGCATTGAAAACTCAGTTAATGCATAAAAATGTCCAAACGAACCCCGAAAAATCACAAAAAATAAAACAACACTCCTGTTGTTCTATGTTGACACGAGAAAATAATTTGAAAGCAATAAGAGGCAATGGATATTGTTTCGTCCACAAAGGTGGAACGTTCCCTACCGAAAACCATCATGCTTGTTGTGAGAAGCTCCGGTTTGTGAGAAGCTCCGGTTTGTGAGAAGCACTACCCAAACATGCCCAAATGGGACAAAATTTGTACCACGACATGTTGATGCCGCTCCATGATAGCATGCCAAGTTTCTTTAATTTCCGACAATTTTTCGATTTACTAGAATTTAAAAACCAGGCATCTCAATGTTTTGCCGGCAATCAACGGTGCCCCGGTGTTTGAAATTCATTCCCATTTCTTGCATGGGACCAAAGCATGCACCCAAGGACACAGATTTGATTTTTCAACCAATTTATATGCACTGGAGCATGTGCATGTAGTTCAAATTTGAATTATGCACATAAAATGCATTGAGTACTCAGTTAATGCATAAAAATGTCCGAATGAACCCCAAAAAATCACAAAAAATCACACAACACTCTTGTTGTTCTATGTTGACACGAGAAAATAATTTGAAAGCAATAAGAGGCAATGTATATTGTTTCGTCCACAAAGGTGGAACGTTCCCTACCGAAAACCATCATGCTTGTTGTGAGAAGCTCCGGTTTGTGAGAAGCATATACCCAAACCTGCCCCAAATGGGACAAAATTTGTACCACAGCATGTTGATGCCGGTCCATGATAGCATGCCAAGTTTCTTAAATTTCAGACGAGTTTTGGATTTACTAGAATTTAAAAACCAGGCATCTCAATGTTTTGCCGGCAATCAACGGTGCCCCGGTGTTTGAAATTCATTCCCATTTCTTTCATGGGACAAAAGCATGCACCCAAGGACACAGATTTGATTTTTCAACCAATTTATATGCACTAGAGCATGTGCATGTAGTTCAAATTTGAATTATGCACATAAAATGCATTGAAAACTCAGTTAATGCATAAAAATGTCCAAACGAACCCCAAAAAATCCCACAACACTCATGTTGTTCTATGTTAACACGAGAAAATAATTTGAAAGCAATAAGAGGCAATGAATATTGTTTCATCCACAAAGGTGGGACGTTCCCTACCAAAAACCATCATGCTTGTTGTGAGAAGCTCCGGTTTGTGAGAAGCATATACCCAAACCTGCCCCAAATGGGACAAAATTTGTACCGCGGCATGTTGATGCCGCTCCATGATAGCATGCAAAGTTTCTTGAATTTCAGACAGGTTTGGGATTTACTAGAATTTAAAAACAAGGCATCTCAATGTTTTGCCGGCAATCAACGGTGCCCCGGTGTTTGAAATTCATTCCCATTTCTTGCATGGGACCAAAGCATGCACCCAAGCACACAGATTTGATTTTTCAACCAATTTAAATGCACTGGAGCATAAGCATGTAGTTCGAATTTGAATTATGCACATAAAATGCATTGAAAACTCAGTTAATGCATAAAAATGTCCAAACGAACCCCGAAAAATCACAAAAAATCACAGAACACTCCTGTTGTTCTATGTTGACACGAGAAAAAAATTGAAAGCAATAAGAGGCAATGGATATCGTTTCGTCCACAAAGGTGGGACGTTCCCTACCATAAACCATCATGCTTGTTGTGAGAAGCTCCAGTTTGTGAGAAGCATATACCCAAACCTGCCCCAAATGGGACAAAATTTGTTCCACGGCATGTTGATGCCGATCCATGATAGCATGCCAAGTTTCTTGAATTTCAGACGAGTTTTGGATCTACTAGAATTTAAAAACCAGGCATCTCAATGTTTTGCTGGCAATCAACGGTTCCCCGGTGTTTGAAATTCATTCCCATTTCTTGCGTGGGACCTAAGCATGCACCCAAGGACACAGATTTGATTTTTCAACCAATTTATATGCACTGGAGCATGTGCATGTAGTTCAAATTTGAATTATGCACATAAAATGCATTGAAAACTCAGTTAATGCATAAAAATGTCCAAACGAACCCTGAGAAATCACAAAAAATCACACAACACTCCTGTTGTTCTAGGTTGACACGAGAAAATAATTTGAAAGCAATAAGAGGCAATGGATATTGTTTCGTCCACAAAGGTGGGATGTTCCCTACCGAAAACCATCATGCTTGTTGTGAGAAGTGCCGGTTTGTGAGAAGCATATACCCAAACCTGCCCCAAATGGGACAAAATTTGTACCACGGCATGTTGATGCCACTCCATGATAGCATGCCAAGTTTGATGAATTTCAGACGAGTTTTGGATTTACTAGAATTTAAAAACCAGGCATCTCAATGTTTTGCCGGCAATCAATGGTGCCTCGGTGTTTGAAATTCATTCCCGTTTATTGCATGGGACCAAAGCATGCACCCAAGGAAACAGATTTTATTTTTCAACCAATCCATATACACTAGTGCATGCGCATGTAGTTCAAATTTGAATTATGCACATAAAATGCATTGAAAACTCAGTTAATGCATAAAAATGTCCAAACGAACCCCGAAAAATCACAAAAAATAAAACAACACTCCTATTGTTCTATGTTGACACGAGAAAATAATTTGAAAGCAATAAGAGGCAATGGATATTGTTTCGTCCACAAAGGTGGAACGTTCCCTACCGAAAACCATCATGCTTGTTGTGAGAAGCTCCGGTTTGTGAGAAGCACATACCCAAACATGCCCAAATGGGACAAAATTTGTACCACGACATGTTGATGCCGCTCCATGATAGCATGCCAAGTTTCTTTAATTTCCGACAATTTTTGGATTTACTAGAATTTAAAAACCATGCATCTCAATGTTTTGCCGGCAATCAACGGTGCCCCGGTGTTTGAAATTCATTCCCATTTCTTGCATGGGACCAAAGCATGCACCCAAGGACACAGATTTGATTTTTCAACCAATTTATATGCACTGGAGCATGTGCATGTAGTTCAAATTTGAATTATGCACATAAAATGCATTGAGTACTCAGTTAATGCATAAAAATGTCCAAATGAACCCCGAAAAATCACAAAAAATCACACAACACTCCTTTTGTTCTATGTTGACACGAGAAAATAATTTGAAAGCAATAAGAGGCAATGTATATTGTTTCGTCCACAAAGGTGGAACGTTCCCTACCGAAAACCATCATGCTTGTTGTGAGAAGCTCCGGTTTGTGAGAAGCATATACCCAAACCTGCCCCAAATGGGACAAAATTTGTACCGCGGCATGTTGATGCCGCTCCATGATAGCATGCAAAGTTTCTTGAATTTTAGACGGGTTTGGGATTTACTAGAATTTACAAACCAGGCATCTCAATGTTTTGCCGGCAATCAACGGTGCCCCGGTGTTTGAAATTCATTCCCATTTCTTGCATGGGACCAAAGCATGCACCCAAGCACACAGATTTGATTTTTCAACCAATTTATATGCACTGGAGCATAAGCATGTAGTTCTAATTTGAATTATGCACATAAAATGCATTGAAAACTCAGTTAATGCATAAAAATGTCCAAACGAACCCCGAAAAATCACAAAAAATCACAGAACACTCCTGTTGTTCTATGTTGACACGAGAAAAAAATTGAAAGCAATAAGAGGCAATGGATATCGTTTCGTCCACAAAGGTGGGACGTTCCCTACCGAAAACCATCATGCTTGTTGTGAGAAGCTCCAGTTTGTGAGAAGCATATACCCAAACCTGCCCCAAATGGGACAAAATTTGTTCCACGGCAGTTTGATGCCGCTCCATGATAGCATGCCAAGTTTCATGAATTTCAGTCGAGTTTTGGATTTACTAGAATTTAAAAACAAGGCATCTCAATGTTTTGCCGGCAATCAACGGTGCCCTGGTGTTTGAAATTCATTCCCGTTTCTTGCATGGGACCTAAGCATGCACCCAAGGACACAGATTTGATTTTTCAACCAATTTATGTGCTCTAGAGCATGTGCATGTAGTTCAAATTTCAATTGTTCACCTGAAATGGGTTGAAAAACAATTTAATGTATAAAATGTTCAAACGAACCAGGAATAACTCCAATTCTTTTACGACACACATATAGTTTCATGTTCACTCCAGATAAAAGGTCTAGCAATTCAAACACCGTCCATTGCCGCTGTGACCCCATTATGTAATTCAAATCAAGATGAAAAATCAGGTAGATCTCACACAGTTTATTATCAGCAACCGTGTGAGATGTAGTACAAAATATCATGGAGCACCGTTGGTGTATAGTCCGCCTTTAGCTTATGCAAGAAGGTGTGTCGGCTACAGTCCACAGCCGGCGTGTCAAGCACACTAGCTCGCTCCCCAAATATCATTTCACTTTTGAATCATCGCCGGTGAAAGATGGGCACGTGGACCAGCGTCGTGAGGGCAACTTCGGTGGCCCACTCCGGCGAGAGCGCGGCCGCAGCCGCCATGCGCGTGCTAACAAGGTGCATGAGTGTGGCCGCAATTTGCGACCGGGCGCCAAAGGCAGCCCAAACGGTCGTTGTTGCTTCTCAGATGGCGGCAGCAACATCTGCCTCGGGGATAGCAACTGGCGAGAGCGGCACAGCAGCTGTCCGTTTCGTAGCGGCGGCCTTAGCCCTGATGGAGACCGCCCACGACCATGTCGAGGCCGCCCACGCACAGCTCCTAGTGGTCAACACACAAATTGAACGAAGCTTCTCCGACAACGGTCGGCAACCCACGGCCGAAGAGCTGGCAATCGCCGAGAGCATTCGAGCAGCCGTCCGTTCCTCCACCGCATACCTTGCGACAACGGAGCCCATCCAAGCCCAGATCGCGTCCGCCCACGCCCAGCTCGTGGCGTCCTTTTCCATAGAGATGGCGGACGCGGATGGCGAGATGCTTGCCGAGTATGGTGCGATGGATGCCATGGAGCCCCTTCCCTAGGAGACCGTCGGGCGCGAGCTGGACATGGAAGCGGCGGCGGAGATCAACGAGCACCAGCCATAGTAGTACTCTATGTTTTGTTTAATTAAGAGCGTCATTCTTTAATTTGTTAGAGTAATGTTTAGGTCAGCTACCTCTGTTTAATTGCTGAACTTGCTCGATTAAGAAGTGTGGGTGTGCTGTAGTCTCCTTTGTGTACCCAAATTATGCAATGACGTGGATGACCACTGTAACCATGGAAATTCAAACCAAAACTTTTGACGTTCAAACTCATCACACACGGGTTAAGCTATCTGAATCGTTTGTTATGTCCACATATCGTACACAGTTCTGAATAAGGGACCGTGTCTGATGACACTTTGCGCGCCAGTTTTTTGGCTGAAGTGATTCCAAATTTTCGGCTTCCGCGGAAATATCTACCTCCCCGCCACCTCCCCCTTACCAAAAGCCACATTTCCCCTCTTTCCGCCTTCCTTTCCAAGTTGAAACCTTCACTCCTTGCTTGCAGCGCCGCCACCTCCTCGCCAGTGACCCTCCTTCACGCTGCTCGGCCTCCTCTATCCAGGCAGGTAATCCACACCCGACCCCCATCCTCCTCCTCCTTCCACATCCCACATGCCCCGACCACCGGCGCGAGCGCGACACCTTCCACCCAAATCACCGACCCCTCCACCAAATAAGCGCCGGCCTAAGCCATGGTGCACGCAGTATAGCCAGGACCTCAAAGAGCATTTGGCAGCGGAGAAGCAAATCGCGGCCGCACGCGTGGATAAGGTCGCGATGGCTACCATTCGTGCCGACCCCCAGATCTTGGAGGAGCACCTTGCCAATTGCTAGCTACGTCAGTTAAGCATGCTCGGTTTACCCATTGCATGTGCTGCTCCTGCCTTTCCTTCACAAAATCTAGTGAATTGTGCTATCTAATTTCACCATGCAATATTTTGCTCTAGTGTATATGTTCTATATGTCATGTAGTGTGGTGCTCACTTATTAACTATTTTGTTAATTAGTTGTCGTCTTCAGTTAATTGTTTGGTTCAATTCTGCAAATGTGATGTTCAATTCATTAGGCTGCAATTTTGTATTGTCTTCCATGTGAGAAATAAATTGAATTTATCTTTACAAAATTATGGGTGCATTCTGTTATTGTATACCAGGTGAGGAATAAATTGAATTTGGTTGTAGTAAATACATGAGAAACAAATACAATTGCTACAGTTGGCTGTAGTTAACTGTTTGGTTAACTCTCTGATCTTCTATTAGGAGTATGTTATATTGTGCAATGTGGTGCTCAGTTAATGTTTGGTTCATTTGTGGTGGTGTTTAGTTAACTGCTTGGTTCAATGTTATATCATGCAATGTGGTGCTCAATTAATGTTTGGTTCATATGTTGTGGTGTTTAGTCAACTGCTTGGTTCAATTCTGCAATGCGATGTCCAATTGTCGTGGGTAGAATTTTGTATTGTTGTGCATGTGAGGAATAAATCAAATTTGGCTGCACTTAATACATGAGAAACATATACAAGTTCTATATTTCCTAGTTCTTAATCATGCTTGGTTTGGGTAAATGGGTTTTCCGTGTGGCTTCAATTAATCTGATGAATCTGCAATGTGCTTATTTTTCATCAACATATTTTACTGATAGCATGCGAACCCTTACTTAACCTGATGACTAACTACCTTATATGTGTTGCAGGGAAACAATGGGAAGCACTGAGGTTTACAATCGAGGTTAGCACGTGCATGGTCCATTGTCTAATAGCACATTATTGTGCAATTGTAGGAACCATTCTAATATATTGGTTTTTAACAATTTGTTCTTGCACATGTAGGTCCTATTGTCAGAGGTTTTGACCCACTGTTCGACCCTTTTTGCATATGGGGAAATGAGTTGTCCATGAATATCAATCAAATCAAGAAACTCTTAAAGATTGTTAGGATAAAGAAATTAGCGACAAAAAACAACAAGATCTTTGTCTGCACAATGAAGAAGACATTAGTTCACTACAAGATGGTACTAACTATTATACCTTGCCTTTTTTTATTCCTTTGCCCTATTTCCAATATAGAGAAGATATTTATGCACATCCTTGTTTTCACGCCTTTCCAAAGCAGTTCACTGATGATTACCTCTCAAACCACCTCTATGGTCAGGAGGCGAGGAAGGTTTTCATACAACACCCACGGTTCAATATTGAAGTGTTCCTGAAGAGGTCGAAGGACGGACGGTCAATCATCCACAGGCACTGGCCTAAAGCTGCAAAGACCTTCAACATGAATGAAGGCTCAATATTCGCCTTCCGCTTCAGCAGTTTTCCAGATGAGATGCATCTGTCTATATATCATCTATGATGCTAATTTCAAAAGGTTCTACATGTTGCATGTGGAACTTGCTGCTGGTGCAGTTGTGTAATGGGGTAGCTGAGTGCTGAAGCTATATCATGTTGTACTCCGATGTATTTCAATTATGAAATTATGCTTCCTTAATATGGAAATGAAATATATTGTGTGCTTAATATGAATGTCAATTAGATTAATAAATGGATTATTAATAATAGGGCAATTAGCCTGCTAATGGCGAATTAGCCTGCTAATTGGGTTTTGATATTGCAAACGGTTGTTGAAAAAATACTGTGGGCGATGACCTCAGGCAACGCACACAGTTTCTAGGAATAAACCGTGTTGGATCAATGAATAATCACACACGACTTTCTCTTGAATACTGTTTGCGCTAGGCCACCTTGCGCAAACGTTTACCACATAAAAACTGTGTGTCATGGACAGCCTTTGGCACACGGTTTCTTCTATGGACCGTGTGTGCTACATTCAATGACGCAAACGATTTAACGGGAAAAATTATGCGTGACGTACCTGTGAACGGAAACATTTTACTTGGAGCGACTGTGTGGGATGTGCATACGAACGGAAACGTTTAGCGGGGACTGACTGTGTGGGATGTACTTGCGACCGGAAACAATTTCGCCATATAATTGTATTTTTTAGCTCTACTGTACGTATTTACGTATCTGAGCGCTCGCCGGTCGCACACGACCTCATTTTGCCAAACGTGTGTGCGAGGAAGGCATATCCCCGACGGTTTCTGGGTCGTGTGGGAAGGACCCCCCCTATCGCCCACACTCACTTGGAGACGGTTCCAGATGCCGTCACGGAAAGGGTTTTTAAACCGTTTGTTTAGGACCGACGCGCACTAGTGACTCCAAGATAATATTATGGTTAATTATTCTCAATGGCACACCGAAAGATCTACTAGTAAAAAGGTTCATGCGATTGAAGAGATTAATGTTTTGAGTGGAAAGATGGATGAACTTATGAAATTGTTTGCTAATAAGAGTGTTTCTTCTGATCCTAATGATATGCCTTTGTCCACTTTGATTGAGAATAATAATGAATCTATGGATGTGAATTTTGTTGGTAGGACCAATTTTGGTAACAACGCGTATAGAGGAAACATTAATTCTAGGCCGTTCCCTAGTAATTCCTCTAATAATTATGGTAATTCCTACAACAACTCTTATGGAAATTTTAATAAGATGCCCTCTACTTTTGAGACTAGTGTTAAAGAATTTATGATTTCGCAAAATAATTTCAATGCTTTGCTTGAAGAAAAATTGCCTAAGATTGATGAGTTGGCTAGGAACGTGGATATAATTTCTCTTGATGTTGATTCTTTGAAACTTAGATCTATCCCACCTAAGCATGATATCAATGAGTCTCTCAAAGCCATGAGAATTTCCATTGATGAGTGTAAAGAAAGAACCGCTAGGATGCGTGCTAAAAAAGATTGCTTTGTGAAAGCGTGCTCTTCCAGTTTTTATGATAATAATGATGAAGATCTAAAAGTGATTGATGTGTCTCCTATTAAATCTTTTTTTACAATATGAATCTTGATAATGATGGGAGTGGAGATGAATCAACTTTAGTTAAAAGGCGTCCGAATGATTCGGAGTTTTTAGATCTTGATGCAAAAATTGGTAAAAGTGGGATTGAAGAGGTCAAAACTTTAGATAGCAATGAACCCACTATTTTGGATTTAAAAGAATTTAATTATGACAATTGTTCTTTGATAGATTGTATTTCCTTGTTGCAATCCGTGTTAAATTCTCCTCATGCTTATAGTCAAAATAAACCTTTTACCAAACATATCGTTGATGCTTTAATGCAATCCTATGAAGAAAAACTTGAATTAGAAGCTTCTATTCCTAGAAAAATTTATGATGAGTGGGAACCTACTATTAAAATTAAGATTAAATATCATGAATGCTATGCTTTGTGTGATTTGGGTGCTAGTGTTTCCACGATTCCAAAAACTTTGTGTGATGTGTTAGGTTTCCGTAAATTTGATGATTGTTCTTTAAATTTGCACCTTGCGGATTCCACCATTAAGAAACCTATGGGAAGGATTAATGATGTTCTTATTTGTTGCAAATAGGAATTATGTGCCCGTAGATTTTATTGTTCTTGATATAGATTACAATCCTACATGTCCTATTATTCTTGGTAGACCTTTCCTTAGAACGATTGGTGCAATTATTGATATGAAAGAAGGAAATATTAGGTTCCAATTTCCATTAAGGAAGGGCATGGAACACTTTCCTAGGAAGAAAATTAAATTACCTTATGAATCTATTATGAGAGCCACTTATGGATTGCATACCAAGGATGACAATACCTAGATCTATTCTTGTTTTATGCCTAGCTAGGGGCGTTAAACGATAGCGCTTGTTCGGAGGCAACCCAATTTTATTTTTGTTCCATGCTTTTTGTTCCTGTTTAGTAATAAATAATTCATATAGCCTCTGTTTAGATGTGGTTTTATGTTTTAATTAGTGTTTGTGCCAAGTACAACCTTAGGGAAGACTTGGGTGAAGTCTTTGTGATCTTGCTGTAAAAAACAGAAACTTTAGCGCTCACGGGATTAGCTGCCATTTTTTACTGGAGAGTGATTTTTGGTTGATTATTTTTGAAGATGATTAATAGATAAATTCCTCACGTCCAACAATTTATTTCAGAATTTTTGGAGTTCCATAAGTATACGTTTGATACAGATTACTACAGACTGTTCTGTTTTTGACAGATTCTGTTTTTCGTGTGTTGTTTGCTTATTTTGATGAATCTATGGCTAGTATCAGGGGGTATGAACCATAGAGAAGTTGGAATACAGTAGGTTTAACACCAATATAAATAAATAATGAGTTCATTAAAGTACCTTAAAGTGGTGGTTTGTTTTATTTCGCTAACGGAGCTCATGAGATTTTCTGTTGAGTTTTGTGTTGTGAAGTTTTCAAGTTTTGGGTAAATATTTGATGGATTATGGAATAAGGAGTGGCAAGAGCCTAAGATTGGGGATGCCCAAGGAACCCCAAGTAAAATTCAGGGACAATCAAAAGCCTAAGATTGGGGATGCCCCGGAAGGCATCCCCTCTTTCGTCTTCGTCTATCGGTAACTTTACTCGATGCTATATTTTTATTCACCACATGATATGTGTTTAGCTTGGAGCGTATTGTATTATTTGAGTCTTTGCTTTTTATTTTAACACAATCATCCTTGCTGTACACACCTTTTGGGAGAGACACGCATGAATCGGAATTTATTAGAATACTCTATGTGCTTCACTTATATCTTTTGAGCTAGATAATTTTGCTCTAGTGCTTCACTTATACCTTTTTAGAGCACGGTGGTGGTTTATTTTGTAGAAATTATTGATCTCTCATGCTTCACTTATATTATTTTGAGAGTCCTTTAGAACAGCATGGTAATTTGCTTTGGCTATAAAATTAGTCCTAATATGATAGGCATCCAAGATGGGTATAATAAAAACTATCATATAAAGTGCATTGAATACTATGAGAAGTTTGATTCTTTATGATTGTTTTGAGACATGAAGATGGTGATATTAGAGTCATGCTAGTTGATTAGTTGTGAATTTGAGAAATACTTGTGTTAAAGTTTGTAATTCCCGTAGCATGCACGTATGGTGAACCGTTATGTGATGAAGTCGGAGCATGATTATTTATTTATTGTCTTCCTTATGAGTGGCGGTCGGGGATGAGCGATTGTCTTTTCCTACCAATCTATCCCCCTAGGAGCATGCGCGTAGTACTTCGTTTCGATAACTAATAGATTTTTGCAATAAGTATGTGAGTTCTTTATGACTAATGTTGAGTCCATGGATTATACGCAATCTCACCTTTCCACCATTGCTAGCCTCTCTAATACCGCGCACCTTTCGCGGTATCATACACCCACCATATACCTTCCTCAAAACAGCCACCATACCTACCTATTATGGCATTTCCATAGCCATTCCGAGATATATTGCCATGCAACTTTCCACCGTTCCATTTATTATGACACGCTCCATTATTGTCATAGTGCTTAGCATGATAATGTAGTTGACATTGCATTTGTGGCAAGTCCACCGTTCATCATTCATACATGTCGCTCTTGAGTCATTGCATATCCCGGTACACCGCCGGAGGCATTCACATAGAGTCATATTTGTTCTAAGTATTGAGTTGTAAGTAAATAAAAGTGTGATGATCTTCATTATTAGAGCATTGTCCCATGTGAGGAAAGGATGATGGAGACTATGATTCCCCCATAAGTCGGGATGAGACTCCGGACAAAAAAAATAAAAAGAGGCCAAGGAAGCCTAAATAAAAAATAGGCCAAAGAAGCCCACCAAAAAATGAGAGAAAAAGAGAGAAGGGACAATGCTATTATCCTTTTACCACACTTGTGCTTCAAAGTAGCACCATGATCTTCATGATAGAGAGTCTCCTATATTGTCACTTTCATATACTAGTGGGAATTTTTCATTATAGAACTTGGCTTGTATATTCCAATGATGGGCTTCCTCAAAATGCCCTAGGTCTTCGTGAGCAAGCAAGTTGGATGCACACCCACTTAGTTTCTTTTGTTGAGCTTTCATACACTTATAGCTCTAGTGCATCCATTGCATGGTAATCCCTACTCACTCACATTAATATCTATTGATGGGCATCTCCACAGCCCATTGATACTCCTAGTTGATGTGAGACTATCTTCTTCTTTTTGTCTTCTCCACAACCACCATTCTATTCCACATATAGTGCTATGTCCATGGCTCACGCTCATGTATTGCGTGAAAGTTGAAAAAGTTTGAGAACATCAAAGTATGAAACAATTGCTTGGCTTGTCATTGGGGTTGTGCATGATTTAAATATTTTGTGTGGTGAAGATAGAGCATAGCCAGACTATATGATTTTGTAGGGATAACTTTCTTTGGCCATGTTATTTTGAGAAGAGATGATTGCTTTATTAGTATGCTTGAAGTATTATTATTTTATGTCAATATTAAACTTTTATTTTGAATCTTTCGGATCTGAACATTCATGCCACAATAAAGAAAATTACATTGATAATTATGTGAGGTAGCATTCCACATCAAAAAATCTGTTTTTATCATTTACCTACTCGAGAACGAGCAGGAATTAAGCTTGGGGATGCTTGATACGTCTCCAACGTATCTATAATTTTTTATTGTTCCATGCTATTATATTATCTGTTTTGGATGTTTAATGGGCTTTAATATACCTTTTTACATTATTTTTGGGACTAACTTATTAACCGAAGGCCCAGTGCAAATTAATGTTTTTTTACCTATTTGAGTGTTTCATAGAAAAGGAATATCAAACGGAATCCAAATGGAATGAAACCTTCGCGAGGATCATTTTTGGAACAAACGCAATCCAGGAGACTTGGAGTGGACGTCAAGAAAGCAATGAGGCGGCCACGAGGCAAGGAGGCGCGCCCAGGGGGTAGGCGCGCCCCCCACCCTCGTGGGCCCCTCGTAGCTCCACCGACCTACTTCCTTCGCCTATATATACTCTTATACCCTGAAAACATCGAGGGGAGCCACAGAACACTTTTTCCACCGCCACAACCTTCTGTACCCATGAGATCCCATCTTGGGGCCTTTTCCGGCGCTCCGCCGGAGGGGGAATCGATCATGGAGGGCCTCTACATCAGCACCATGGCCTCTCCGATGATGTGTGAGTAGTTTACCACAGACCTTCGGGTCAATAGTTATTAGCTAGACGGCTTCTTCTCTCTCTTTGGATCTCAATACAAAGTTCTCCTCGATCCTCTTGGAGATATATTCAATGTAATTCTTTTTGTGGTGTGTTTGTCAAGATCCGATGAATTGTGGGTTTATGATCAAGATTATCTATGAACAATATTTGATTATTCTCTGAATTCTTATATGCATGATTTGATATCTTTGCAAGTCTCTTCGAATTATCGGTTTAGTTTGGCCTACTAGATTGATCTTTTTTCAATGGGAGAAGTGCTTAGCTTTGGGTTCAATCTTGCGGTGTCCTTTCCCAATGACAGCAGGGGCAGCAAGGCACGTATTGTATTGTTGCCATCGAGGATAAAAAGATGGGGTTTATATCATATTGCTTGAGTTTATCCCTCTACATCATGTCATCTTGCCTAATGCGTTACTCTGTTCTTATGAACTTAATACTCTAGATGCATGCTGGATAGCGGTCGATGTGTGGAGTAATAGCAGTAGATGCAGAATCGTTTCAGTCTACATGTCGTGGACGTGATGCCTATATACATGATCATGCCTAGATATTCTCATAACTATGCGCTTTTCTACCAATTGCTCGATAGTAAGTTGTTCACCCAACGTAAAATATGATATCTTGGGAGAAGCCACTAGTGAAACCTATGGCCCCCGGGTCTATTTTCCATCATATTAATCTCCCGTCAACTAGCTATTTCTATCGCCATTTATTTTGCAATCTTTACTTTTCAATCTATACAACAAAAATACCAAAAATATTTATCTTATTATCTTTATCAGATCTCACTTTTGCAAGTGGCCGTGAAGGGATTGACAACCCCTTTATCGCGTTGGTTGCAAGGTTCTTTATTGTTTGTGCAGGTACTAGGGATTTGCGTGTAGTCTCCTACTGGATTGATACCTTGGCTCTCAAAAACTGAGGGAAATACTTACGCTACTTTGCTGCATCACCCTTTCCTCTTCAAGGGAAAACCAACGCATGCTCAAGAGGTAGCACGGTGCATTTAATGTGCCCTGTCAGCCTGCAGAGTTAGGTATGATAGCATTGTTTCCTATCCTATCAGTGCATAATGACTACTTTGCCACTGTGGTGACCCCTTAATCTATAAAAGGAGGCCCATGGCAACCGTAGAAAGGGTTAGAAGGTTGGATAACTCACACCCCCATACGTGCATAGCCACTACCGCCCCTACCGGGCAAGTGTACTACGCTCCACCACCATCAATCCACCAAAGCAGTAGTAGGGTTTTACACCTCATGGCAGCCCAAACCTGGGTAAAATTTCCTACGTGATCTATGTCGTGCTGCCCCATGCTCATCTGCTCTTTGTGCAACACGACGCCCCCCCCCCCCCGTTGAACCAGCAAGGGGCGCTCTGATCCCATAGGTGGCCGTGGTTTTCCCGCGACACCGTATCATTCTTGTAATTTTATGAGGGAGAGGCATGAGCTAACATACTTTCTCTACTTGGATCATATGCACTTATGATTGGAACTCTAGCAAGCATCCGCAACTACTCAAGATCATTAAGGTCATGAAACCCAACCATAGCATTAAGTATCAAGTCCTCTTTATCCCATACGCAATAACCCACCTACTCGGGTTTAAGCTTCTGTCACTCTCTTAACCCACCATAAGCGAATCATGAACATATTGCAACACCCTATAGCGGGGGCCCCTCCCGTTTGCGCGAGACGAAGGGCACAGTAGGACAGCACCATAAATAAAATATACAATCATACCAACCAAGACCACGATTAACCCACAGGACAAAATGGATCTACTCAAACATCGTAGGATAACCATAGATCATTGGGAAATAATATATGGAGTTCAGAACCATGTTTAAGTAGAGATTACAGTGGGGAGAAGGGGTGTTACACTGCTGCATAGAGGGGGAGAGAGTTGGTGATGACGGTAGCAAGGTTGTTGATGTAGATCATCGTGACGACCCTAGCCCCGGCGGCGTTCCGCCGCCACCGGGAGAGAGCGGCAGAGAGCCCCCTCCTTCTTCTTCTTCCTTGGCCTCCCTCCTAGATGGGAGGAGAGTTCCCCCTCTGGTCCATGGCCTCCATGGAGGCGGAGGAGTGAGAGCCCCTCCGAGATTGGATCTCCCTCTCTGTTCTCTTCTGTTTCGCGTTCCCCGGATCTGGCCAAAAAACGTTTCTAATATTCCAGGAGATTTGTAACTCCGATTGCGCATAGATTTTAACACGGTTTTTTCGGATATAAGCTTCCTTCGCCCGAAGTAGAGCTCCAACTGACGTACGAGGTGAGCACAACCCACCACCACGCGCCTGGCAGCTGGGGCGTGCCCTGGTGTCTTGTGGGCTGTGTGGGCCTCCATTTGCGTTGATTCCAAGTCCCAAAAATCACATATATTCCAAAATAATTCTCCATAAAAATTTATTGCATTTGGACTACGTTTGATATGGATTTTATGCGATACAAAAAACATGCAACAAACAGGAACTGACACTGGGCACTGGATCAATAGGTTAGTCCAATAAATCATATAAAAATGTTGCCAAAAGTATGTAAGACTTGTATAATATTGGCATGAAACAATCAAAAATTATACATACGACGGAGACGTATCATGTAGCAGTGTAACACCTCTTCTCCCCGCTGTAATATCTACGTAAACATGGTGCTCAACGCTATATATTATTTCCTAATGATGTATGGCTATCCTATGATGTTTGAGTAGATCCGTTTTGACCTATGGGTTGATTGATGATCATGATTGGTTTGAGTTGTATGTTTTATATCATTGTTGTCCTATGGTGCTCTCCGTGTCACGCAAGCGTGAGGGATCCCCGCTGTAGGGTGTTGCAATATGTTCATGGTTCGCTTATGGTGGGTGGCATGAGTGACAGAAGCACAGACCCGAGTAAGTGGTTTGTTGCATATGGGAGTAAAGAGAGGACTTGATACTTTAATGTTATGGTTGGGTTTTACCTTAATGATCTTTAGTAGTTGTGTATGCTTGCTAGAGTTCCAATCATAAGTGCATATGATCCAAGTAGAGAAAGTATGTTAGCTTATTCCTCTCCCTCATATAAATTGCAATAATGATCACCGGTCTAGTTATCAATTGCCTGGGGACAAATAACTTTCTTGTGACAAAAAGCTCCATACTAAAACTAACTTAATTTTTTTCTTTATCTAAACAGCCCCTTGCTTTTATTTACGTGTTCTTTATTATCTTGCAAACCTATCCCTTTACACCTATAAAGTACTTATAGTTTCATACTTGTTCTAGGTAAAGAGAACTTTTATGCGTGCGTAGAGTTGTATCGGTGGTTGATAGAACTTGAGCGAATATTTGTTCTACCCTTAGCTCCTCATTGGGTTTGACACTCTTACTTATCGAGAAAGGCTGCAATTAATCCCCTATACTTGTGGGTTATCAGGCTCCGGAACCGTTTTTGGGGAGAGCTCAGATTGACCAAGCCCCCCCCCTCTTTGTACCCAGAGGGGTCGTACTCTCCTGATTTTTGGTGGTCGAGTTATTCACCTCAACCGTAGTGTCATCACCCCCGCCCCCCATGTTCGGCCCGGGAGGGGTCTTCCGAGACAACACCTCCCCGGTCTCCTCGACGACCAAAGGAGGCACGGTGTGCGACACGGTCCCGCTCTCCACTAGCTCAGCTGGCGGAGAATCCCCCTCCGAGACTCGATCAGTGGGGAGCCCACGTGGTAGGCTGTGATATTAAAAGCAGGCATATGCTTAATGATGAACTTAGTGAACACTGATACGTCCATTTTGCATCATGTTTTTATGTTGATATTTATTGCATTATGGACTGTTATTTCACTTTATGATACAATTCTTATGCCTTTTCTCTCTTATTTTACAAGGTTTACATGAAGAGGGAGAATGCCGGCAGCTGGAATTCTGGACCAGAAAGGAGCACATCTGAGATATCTATTCTACACAACTCCAAATGTCTTGAAAATTTACGGAGAATTATTTTGGAATGTACAAAAAAATTGGGCGAAGAAACAATAGAAGGGGACCCACCAGGTGGCCACAAGCCTGGGGGCACGCCCTACCCCCCAGGGCGCGCCCCCTGAGCTTATGGGGCCCCTAGCCAGCCCCTGTTGTCCATTTTCTTCTATATGTAGGGTTTTGACCTAGAAAAAATCGGAAGGAATCTTTCGGGACGAAGCGCCGCCGTCTCGAGGTGGAACCTGGGCAGAAGCAATCTAGAGCTCCGGCACAGCGATTCTGCCGGGGAAACTTCCCTTCGGGAGGGGGGAATTGAAGCCATCGTCATCACCAACGATCCTCTAATCATTGGAGGGTCAATCTTCAGCAACATCTTCACCAGCACCATCTTCTCTAAAACCCTATTTCATCTCTTGTATTCAATCTTTGCCTCAGAACCTCAGATTCATACCTGTGGGTTGCTAGTAGTGTTGATTACTCTTTGTAGTTGATGCTAGTTAGTTTATTTGGTGGAAGGTCATATGTTCAGATCCTTCATGATATTTATTACCCCTCTGATCTTGAACATGAGCATGCTTTGTGAGTAGTTACGTTTGTTCCTGAGGACATGGGAGAAGTCTTGTTGTAAGTAATCATGTGAATTTGGTATTCGTTCGATATTATGATGAGATGTATGTTGTCTTTCTTCTCGTGGTGTTATGTGAATGTCGACTACAAGACACTTCACCATGATTTGGGCCTAGGGGGAGGCATTAGGATGTAATAAGTAGATGATGGGTTGCTTGAGTGACAGAAGCTTAAACCCTAGTTTATGTGTTGCTTTGTAAGGGGCTGATTTGGATCCACATGTTTCATGCTATGGTTAGATTTATCTTAATTCTTCTTTTGTAGTTGTGGATGCTTGTGAGAGGGGTTAATCCTAAGTGGGAGGCTTGTCCAAGTACGGACAGCACCCAAGAACCGGTCCACCCACATATCAAATTATCAAAGTAACGAACGCGAATCATATGAGCATGATGGAAACTAGCTTGACGATAATTATTCCCATGTGTCCTCGGGAGCGCTTTGCTTTCTATAAGAGTTCGTCCAGGCTTATCCTTTGCTATCAAAAGGATTGGGCACCTTTGCTACACTTGTTACTTGTTACCCATTATGAATTATCTTACTACCAAACTATATGTTATCGATAATTTCAGTGCTTGCAGAAAATACCTTGTTGAAAACCGCTTGTCATTTCCCTTTGCTCCTTGTTGGGTTCGACACTCTTACTTATCGAAAGGACTACGATTGATCCCCTATACTTGTGGGTCATCAAGACTCTTTTCTGGCACCGTTGTCGAGGAGTGAAGCGCCTTTGGTGAGTGGAATTTGGTAAGGAAACGTTTATATTACGTGCTGAAATTTATTGTCACTTGTCACTATGGAAAATAATCCTTTGAGGGGCTTGTTCGGGGTATATTCACCCAGACCGAAAGAACAAAGAGTTTCTCCTCAACCAACTGCACCTACTGAAAATATTTATTATGAAATTCCTTCAAGTATGATAGAGAAACTACTAGCTAATCCTTATGTAGGAGATGGAATATTACATCTTGATATGCATCTAATCTATGTGGATGTAGTTTGTGGGTTATTTAAGCTTGCAGGTTTGCCCGGAGATGAAGTCAAGAAGAAGGTCTTACCCTATATCTTTGAAGGGAAAGGCATTGACAAGGTATAGGCCATGTGATGATATTGGGGACTGGAGCATGTGCATGTAGTTCAAATTTGAATTGTGCACACAAAATGCATTGAAAACTCAGTTAATGCATAAAAATGTCCAAACGAACCCCAAAAAATCACACAACACTCCTGTTGTTCTATGTAGACACGAGAAAATAATTTGAAAGCAATAAGAGGCAATGGATATTGTTTCGTCCACAAAGGTGGGACGTTCCCTACCAAAAACCATCATGCTTGTTGTGAGAAGCTCTGGTTTGTGAGAAGCATATACCCAAACCTGCCCCAAATGGGATAAAATTTGTACCACGGCATGTTGATGTCGCTCCATGATAGCATGCCAAGTTTCATGAATTTTAGACGAGTTTTGGATTTACTAGAATTTAAAAACCAGGCATCTCAATGTTTCGCCGGCAATCAACGGTTCCCCGGTGTTTGAAATTCATTCACATTACTTGCATGGAACATAAACATGCACCCAAGGACACAGATTTGATTTTTCAACCAATTTATATGCACTAGAGCATGTGCATGTAGTTCAAATTTCAATTGTTCACCTGAAATGCGTTGAAAACTCAGTTAATGCATAAAAATGTGCAAACTAACCCCGGAAAATCACAAAAAATCACACAACACTCCTGTTGTTCTATGTTGACACGAGAAAAAAATTGAAAGCAATAAGAGGCAATGGATATCGTTTCGTCCACAACGGTGGGCGTTCCCTACCGAAAACCATCATGCTTGTTGTGAGAAGCTCCGGTTTGTGAGAAGCATATACCCAAACCTGCCCCAAATGGGACAAAATTTGTACCACGACATGTTGATGCCGCTCCATGATTGCATGCCAAGTTTCATGAATTTCAGACGAGTTTTGGATTTACTAGAATTTAAAAACCAGGCATCTCAATGTTTTGCCGGCAATCAACGGTGCCCCGGTGTTTGAAATTCATTCCCATTTCTTGCATGGGACCTAAGCATGCACCCAAGGACACAGATTTGATTTTCACCCAATTTATAGGCACTGGAGCATGTGCATGTAGTTCAAATTTGAGTTATGCACATAAAATGCATTAAAAACTCAGTTAATGCTTAAAAATGTCCAAACGAACCCCGAAAAATCACAAAAAATCACACAACACTCCTGTTGTTCTACGTTGACACGAGAAAATAATTTGAAAGCAATAAGAGGCAATGGATATTATTTCATCCACAAAGGTGGGACGTTCCCTACCGAAAACCATCATGCTTGTTGTGAGAAGCTCCGGTTTGTGAGAAGCATATACCCAAACCTGCCCCAAATGGGATAAAATTTGTACCACGGCATGTTGATGCCGCTCCATGATAGCATGCCAGGTTTCATGAATTTCGGACGAATTTTGGATTTACAAGAAATTAAAAACCAGGCATCTCAATGTTTTGCCGGCAATCAACGGTGCCCCGGTGTTTGAAATTCATTCCCATTTCTTGCATGGGACCTAAGCATGCACCCAAGGACACAGATTTGATTTTTCAACCAATTTATATGCACTAGAGAATGTGCATGTAGTTCGAATTTGAATTGTTCACCTGAAATGCATTCAAAACTCAGTTAATGCATAAAAATGTGCAAACGAACCCCGAAAAATCACAAAAAATCACACAACACTCCTGTTGTTCCATGTTGACACGAGAAAAAATTGAAAGCAATAAGAGGCAATGGATATCGTTTCGTCCACAACGGTGGACGTTCCCTACCGAAAACCATCATGCTTGTTGTGAGAAGCTCAGGTTTGTGAGAAGCATATACCCAAACCTGCCCCAAATGGGACAAAATTTGTACCACGGCATGTTGCTGCCGCTCCATGATTGCATGCCAAGTTTCATGAATTTCAGACGAGTTTTGGATTTACTAGAATTTAAAAACCATTCAGCTCAATGTTTTGCCGGCAATCAACGGTGACCCGGTGTTTGAATTTCATTCCCATTTCTTGCATGGGACCTAAGCATGCACCCAAGGACACAGATTTGATTTTTCAACCAATTTATATGCACTAGAGCATGTGCATGTAGTACAAATTTGAATTGTTCACCTGAAATGCATTGAAAACTCAGTTTTTGCATAAAAATGTGCAAACGAACCCTGAAGAATCACAAAAAATCACACAACACTCCAGTAGTTCTATGTTGACACGAGAAAAAAATTGAAAGCAATAAGAGGCAATGGATATCGTTTCGTCCACAACGGTGGACGTTCCCTACCGAAAACTATCATGCTTGTTGTGATAAGCTCCGGTTTGTGAGAAGCATATACCCAAACCTGCCCCAAATGGGACAAAATTTGTACCACGGCATGTTGATGCCGGTCCATAATAGCATGCCAAGTTTCATGAATTTCAGACGACTTTTGGATTTAGTAGAATTAAAAACCAGGCATCTCAATGTTTTGCCGGCAATCAACGGTGACCCGGTGTTTGAAATTCATTCCCATTTCTTGCATGGGACCTAAGCATGCACCCAAGGACACGGATTTTATTTTTTAACCAATTTATAGGCACGGGAGCATGTGCATGTAGTTCAAATTTGAATTATGCACATAAACTGCATTGAAGACTTAGTAAATGCATAAAAATGTCCAAACGAACCCTGAAAAATCACACAACACTCCTGTTGTTCTGTGTTGACAGGAGAAACTAATTTGAAAGCAATAAGAGGCAATGGATATTGTTTCGTCCACAAAGGTGGGATGTTCCCTACCGAAAATCATCATGCTTGTTGTGAGAAGCTCCGGTTTGTGAGAAGCATATACCCAAACCTGCCCCAAATGGGACAAAATTTGTACCACGGCAATGTGATGCCGCTGCATGATAGCATGCCAAGTTTCATGAATTTCGGACGAGTTTTGGATTTACTAGAATTTAAAAACCAGGCATCTCAATGTTTTGCCGGCAATCAACGGTGCCCCGGTGTTTGAAATTCTTTCCCATTTCTTGCATGGGACCGAAGCATGCACCCAAGGACACAGATTTGATTTTTCAACCAATTTATATGCACTAGAGCATGTGCATGTAGTTCAAATTAGAATTGTTCCAATGAAATGCATTGAAAACTCAGTTAATGCATAAAAATGTGCAAGCGAACCCCAAAAAATCACAAAAAATCACACAACACTCCTGTTGTTCTATGTTGACACGAGAAAAAATTGAAAGCAATAAGACGTAATGGATATCATTTCGTCCACAACGGTTGATGTTCCCTACCGAAAACCATCATGCTTGTTGTGAGAAGCTCAGGTTTGTGATAAGCATATACCCAAACCTGCCCCAAATGGAACAAAATTTGTACCACGGCATGTTGATGCCGCTCCATGATTGCATGCCAAGTTTCATGAATTTCAGACGAGTTTCGGATTTACTAGAATTTAAAAACCAGGCATCTCAATATTTTGCCGGCAATCAACGGTGACCCCGTGTTTGAATTTCTTTCCCATTTCTTGCATGGGACCTAAGCATGCACCCAAGGACACAGATTTTATTTTTCAACCAATTTATAGGCACTGGAGCATGTGCATGTAGTTCAAATTTTAATTATGCACATAAAATAAATTGAAAGCTCAGTTAATGCATAAAAATGTCCAAACGAACCCCGAAAAATCACAAAAAATCACACAACACTCCTGTTGTTCTATGTTGACACGAGAAAATAATTTGAAAGCAATAAGAGGCAATGGATATTGTTTCGTCCACAAAGGTGGGACGTTCCCTACCGAAAACCATCATGCTTGTTGTGAGAAGCATATACCCAAACCTGCCCCAAATGGGACAAAATTTGTACCACTGCATGTTGATGCCGCTCCATGATAGCATGCCAAGTTTCATGAATTTCAGACGAGTTTTGGATTTACTAGAATTTAAAAACCAGGCATCTCAATGTTTTGCCGGCAATCAACGGTGACCCGGTGTTTGAAATTCATTCCCATTTCTTGCATGGGACCTAAGCATGCACCCAAGGACACAGATTTGATTTTTCAACCAATTTATAGGCACGGGAGCATGTGCATGTAGTTCAAATTTGAATTATGCACATAAACTGCATTGAAGACTCAGTTAATGCATAAAAATGTCCAAACGAACCATGAAAAATCACACAACACTCCTGTTGTTCTATGTTGACAGGAGAAAATAATTTGAAAGCAATAAGAGGCAATGGATATTGTTTCGTCCACAAAGGTGGGATGTTCCCTACCATAAATCATCATGCTTGTTGTGAGAAGCTCCGGTTTGTGAGAAGCATATACCCAAACCTGCCCCAAATGGGACAAAATTTGTACCACGGCAATGTGATGCCGCTGCATGATAGCATGCCAAGTTTCATGAATTTCAGACGAGTTTTGGATTTACTAGAATTTAAAAACCAGGCATCTCAATGTTTTGGCGGCAATCAACGGTGCCCCGGTGTTTGAAATTCATTCCCATTTCTTGCATGGGACCGAAGCATGCACCCAAGGACACAGATTTGATTTTTCAACCAATTTATATGCACTAGAGCGTGTGCATGTAGTTCAAATTTGAATTGTTCACCTGAAATGCGTTGAAAACTCAGTTAATGCATAAAAATGTGCAAGCGAACCCCAAAAAATCACACAACACTCCTGTTGTTCTATGTTGACACGAGAAAAAAATTGAAAGCAATAAGACGTAATGGATATCATTTCGTCCACAACGGTGGATGTTCCCTACCGAAAACCATCATGCTTGTTGTGAGAAGCTCAGGTTTGTGATAAGCATATACCCAAACCTGCCCCAAATGGAACAAAATTTGTACCACGGCATGTTGATGCCGCTCCATGATTGCATGCCAAGTTTCATGAATTTCAGACGAGTTTCGGATTTACTAGAATTTAAAAACCAGGCATCTCAATGTTTTGCCGGCAATCAACGGTGACCCGGTGTTTGAATTTCATTCCCATTTCTTGCATGGGACCTAAGCATGCACCCAAGGACACAGATTTTATTTTTCAACCAATTTATAGGCACTGGAGCATGTGCATGTAGTTCAAATTTTAATTATGCACATAAAATAAATTGAAAGCTCAGTTAATGCATAAAAATGTCCAAACGAACCCCGAAAAATCACAAAAAATCACACAACACTCCTGTTGTTCTATGTTGACACGAGAAAATAATTTGAAAGCAATAAGAGGCAATGGATATTGTTTCGTCCACAAAGGTGGGACGTTCCCTACCGAAAACCATCATGCTTGTTGTGAGAAGCATATACCCAAACCTGCCCCAAATGGGACAAAATTTGTACCACTGCATGTTGATGCCGCTCCATGATAGCATGCCAAGTTTCATGAATTTCAGACGAGTTTTGGATTTACTAGAATTTAAAAACCAGGCATCTCAATGTTTTGCCGGCAATCAACGGTGACCCGGTGTTTGAAATTCATTCCCATTTCTTGCATGGGACCTAAGCATGCACCCAAGGACACAGATTTGATTTTTCAACCAATTTATAGGCACGGGAGCATGTGCATGTAGTTCAAATTTGAATTATGCACATAAACTGCATTGAAGACTCAGTTAATGCATAAAAATGTCCAAACGAACCATGAAAAATCACACAACACTCCTGTTGTTCTATGTTGACAGGAGAAAATAATTTGAAAGCAATAAGAGGCAATGGATATTGTTTCGTCCACAAAGGTGGGATGTTCCCTACCATAAATCATCATGCTTGTTGTGAGAAGCTCCGGTTTGTGAGAAGCATATACCCAAACCTGCCCCAAATGGGACAAAATTTGTACCACGGCAATGTGATGCCGCTGCATGATAGCATGCCAAGTTTCATGAATTTCAGACGAGTTTTGGATTTACTAGAATTTAAAAACCAGGCATCTCAATGTTTTGGCGGCAATCAACGGTGCCCCGGTGTTTGAAATTCATTCCCATTTCTTGCATGGGACCGAAGCATGCACCCAAGGACACAGATTTGATTTTTCAACCAATTTATATGCACTAGAGCGTGTGCATGTAGTTCAAATTTGAATTGTTCACCTGAAATGCGTTGAAAACTCAGTTAATGCATAAAAATGTGCAAGCGAACCCCAAAAAATCACACAACAGTCCTGTTGTTCTATGTTGACACGAGAAAAAAATTGAAAGCAATAAGACGTAATGGATATCATTTCGTCCACAACGGTGGATGTTCCCTACCGAAAACCATCATGCTTGTTGTGAGAAGCTCAGGTTTGTGATAAGCATATACCCAAACCTGCCCCAAATGGAACAAAATTTGTACCACGGCATGTTGATGCCGCTCCATGATTGCATGCCAAGTTTCATGAATTTCAGACGAGTTTCGGATTTACTAGAATTTAAAAACCAGGCATCTCAATGTTTTGCCGGCAATCAACGGTGACCCGGTGTTTGAATTTCATTCCCATTTCTTGCATGGGACCTAAGCATGCACCCAAGGACACAGATTTTATTTTTCAACCAATTTATAGGCACTGGAGCATGTGCATGTAGTTCAAATTTTACTTATGCACATAAAATAAATTGAAAGCTCAGTTAATGCATAAAAATGTCTAAACGAACCCCGAAAAATCACAAAAAATCACACAACACTCCTGTTGTTCTATGTTGACACGAGAAAATAATTTGAAAGCAATAAGAGGCAATGGATATTGTTTCGTCCACAAAGGTGGGACGTTCCCTACCGAAAACCAGCATGCTTGTTCTGAGAAGCTCCGGTTTTTGAGAAGCATATACCCAAACCTGCCCCAAATGGGACAAAATTGGTACCACGGCATGTTGATGCCGCTCCATGATTGCATGCCAAGTTTCATGAATTTCAGACGAGTTTTGGATTTACTAGAATTTAAAAACCAGGCATCTCAATGTTTTGCCGGCAATCAACGGTGCCCCGGTGTTTGAAATTCATTCCCATTTCTTGCATTGGACCTAAGCATGCACCCAATGACACAGATTTGATTTTCAACCAATTTATAGGCACTGGAGCATGTGCATGTAGTTCAAATTTGAGTTATGCACATAAAATGCATTAAAAACTCAGTTAATGCATAAAAATGTCCAAACGAACCCCGAAAAATCACAAAAAATCACACAACACTCCTGTTGTTCTACGTTGACACGAGAAAATAATTTGAAAGCAATAAGAGGCAATGGATATTGTTTCATCCACAAAGGTGGGACGTTCCCTACCGAAAACCATCATGCTTGTTGTGAGAAGCTCCGGTTTGTGAGAAGCATATACCCAAACCTGCCCCAAATGGGACAAAATTTGTAGCACGGCATGTTGATGCCGCTCCATGATAGCATGCCAGGTTTCATGAATTTCGGACGAATTTTGGATTTACAAGAAATTAAAAACCAGGCATCTCAATGTTTTGCCGGCAATCAACGGTGACCCGGTGTTTGAAATTCATTCCCATTTCTTGCATGGGACCTAAGCATGCACCCAAGGACACAGATTTGATTTTTCAACCAATTTATAGGCACGGGAGCATGTGCATGTAGTTCAAATTTGAATTATGCACATAAACTGCATTCAAGACTCAGTTAATGCATAAAAATGTCCAAATGAACCATGAAAAATCACACAACACTCCTGTTGTTCTAAGTTGACAGGAGAAAATAATTTGAAAGCAATAAGAGGCAATGGATATTGTTTCGTCCACAAAGGTGGGATGTTCCCTACCATAAATCATCATGCTTGTTGTGAGAAGCTCCGGTTTGTGAGAAGCATATACCCAAACCTGCCCCAAATGGGACAAAATTTGTACCACGGCAATGTGATGCCGCTGCATGATAGCATGCCAAGTTTCATGAATTTCAGACGAGTTTTGGATTTACTAGAATTTAAAAACCAGGCATCTCAATGTTTTGCCGGCAATCAATGGTGCCCCGGTGTTTGAAATTCATTCCCATTTCTTGCATGGGACCGAAGCATGCACCCAAGGACACAGATTTGATTTTTCAACCAATTTATTTGCACTAGAGCATGTGCATGTAGTTCAAATTTGAATTGTTCACCTGAAATGCGTTGAAAACTCAGTTAATGCATAAAAATGTGCAAGCGAACCCCAAAAAATCACACAACACTCCTGTTGTTCTATGTTGACACGAGAAAAAAATTGAAAGCAATAAGACGTAATGGATATCATTTCGTCCACAACGGTGGATGTTCCCTACCGAAAACCATCATGCTTGCTGTGAGAAGCTCAGGTTTGTGATAAGCATATACCCAAACCTGCCCCAAATGGAACAAAATTTGTACCACGGCATGTTGATGCCGCTCCATGATTGCATGCCAAGTTTCATGAATTTCAGACGAGTTTCGGATTTACTAGAATTTAAAAACCAGGCATCTCAATGTTTTGCCGGCAATCAACGGTGACCCGGTGTTTGAATTTCATTCCCATTTCTTGCATGGGACCTAAGCATGCACCCAAGGACACAAATTTTATTTTTCAACCAATTTATAGGCACTGGAGCATGTGCATGTACTTCAAATTTTAATTATGCACATAAAATAAATTGAAAGCTCAGTTAATGCATAAAAATGTCCAAACGAACCCCGAAAAATCACAAAAAATCACACAACACTCCTGTTGTTCTATGTTGACACGAGAAAATAATTTGAAAGCAATAAGAGGCAATGGATATTGTTTCGTCCACAAAGGTGGGACGTTCCCTACCGAAAACCAGCATGCTTGTTGTGAGAAGCTCCGGTTTTTGAGAAGCATATACCCAAACCTGCCCCAAATGGGACAAAATTGGTACCACGGCATGTTGATGCCGCTCCATGATTGCATGCCAAGTTTCATGAATTTCAGACGAGTTTTGGATTTACTAGAATTTAAAAACCAGGCATCTCAATGTTTTGCCGGCAATCAACGATGCCCCGGTGTTTGAAATTCATTCCCATTTCTTGCATTGGACCTAAGCATGCACCCAATGACACAGATTTGATTTTCAACCAATTTATAGGCACTGGAGCATGTGCATGTAGTTCAAATTTGAGTTATGCACATAAAATGCATTAAAAACTCAGTTAATGCATAAAAATGTCCAAACGAACCCCGAAAAATCACAAAAAATCACACAACACTCCTGTTGTTCTACGTTGACACAAGAAAATAATTTGAAAGCAATAAGAGGCAATGGATATTGTTTCATCCACAAAGGTGGGACGTTCCCTACCGAAAACCATCATGCTTGTTGTGAGAAGCTCCGGTTTGTGAGAAGCATATACCCAAACCTGCCCCAAATGGGACAAAATTTGTACCACGGCATGTTGATGCCGCTCCATGATAGCATGCTAGGTTTCATGAATATCGGACGAATTTTGGATTTACAAGAAATTAAAAACCAGGCATCTCAATGTTTTGCCGGCAATCAACGGTGCCCCGGTGTTTGAAATTCATTCCCATTTCTTGCATGGGACCTAAGCATGCACCCAAGGACACATATTTGATTTTTCAACCAATTTATATGCACTAGAGAATGTGCATGTAGTTCGAATTTGAATTGTTCACCTGAAATGCATTCAAAACTCAGTTAATGCATAAAAATGTGCAAACGAACCCCAAAAAATCACAAAAAATCACACAACACTCCTGTTGTTCCATGTTGACACGAGAAAAAAATGAAAGCAATAAGAGGCAATGGATATCGTTTCGTCCACAACGGTGGACGTTCCCTACCGAAAACCATCATGCTTGTTGTGAGAAGCTCAGGTTTGTGAGAAGCATATACCCAAACCTGCCCCAAATGGGACAAAATTTGTACCACGGCATGTTGCTGCCGCTCCATGATTGCATGCCAAGTTTCATGAATTTCAGACGAGTTTTGTATTTACTAGAATTTAAAAACCATTCAGCTCAATGTTTTGCCGGCAATCAACGGTGACCCGGTGTTTGAATTTCATTCCCATTTCTTGCATGGGACCTAAGCATGCACCCAAGGACACAGATTTGATTTTTCAACCAATTTATATGCACTAGAGCATGTGCATGTAGTACAAATTTGAATTGTTCACCTGAAATGCATTGAAAACTCAGTTTTTGCATAAAAATGTGCAAACGAACCCCGAAGAATCACAAAAAATCACACAACACTCCAGTAGTTCTATGTTGACACGAGAAAAAAAATTGAAAGCAATAAGAGGCAATGGATATCGTTTCGTCCACAACGGTGGACGTTCCCTACCGAAAACTATCATGCTTGTTGTGATAAGCTCCGGTTTGTGAGAAGCATATACCCAAACCTGCCCCAAATGGGACAAAATTTGTACCACGGCATGTTGATGCCGGTCCATAATAGCATGCCAAGTTTCATGAATTTCAGACGACTTTTGGATTTACTAGAATTTAAAAACCAGGCATCTCAATGTTTTGCCAGCAATCAACGGTGACCCGGTGTTTGAAATTCATTCCCAATTCCTGCATGGGACCTAAGCATGCACCCAAGGACACAGATTTGATTTTTCAACCAATTTATAGGCACGGGAGCATGTGCATGTAGTTCAAATTTGAATTATGCACATAAACTGCATTGAAGACTCAGTAAATGCCTAAAAATGTCCAAACGAACCCTGAAAAATCACACAACACTCCAGTTGTTCTATGTTGACAGGAGAAAATAATTTGAAAGCAATAAGAGGCAATGGATATTGTTTCGTCCACAAAGGTGGGATGTTCCCTACCGAAAATCATCATGCTTGTTGTGAGAAGCTCCGGTTTGTGAGAAGCATATACCCAAACCTGCCCCAAATGGGACAAAATTTGTACCACGGCAATGTGATGCCGCTGCATGATAGCATGCCAAGTTTCATGAATTTCGGACGAGTTTTGGATTTACTAGAATTTTAAAAAAAAGCATCTCAATGTTTTGCCGGCAATCAACGGTGCCCCGGTGTTTGAAATTCTTTCCCATTTCTTGCATGGGACCGAAGCATGCACCCAAGGACACAGATTTGATTTTTCAACCAATTTATATGCACTAGAGCATGTGCATGTAGTTCAAATTTGAATTGTTCACCTGAAATGCATTGAAAACTCAGTTAATGCATAAAAATGTGCAGGCGAACCCCAAAAAATCACAAAAAATCACACAACACTCCTGTTGTTCTACGTTGACACGAGAAAAAATTGAAAGCAATAAGACGTAATGGATATCATTTCGTCCACAACGGTGGATGTTCCTTACCGAAAACCATCATGCTTGTTGTGAGAAGCTCAGGTTTGTGATAAGCATATACCCAAACCTGCCCCAAATGGAACAAAATTTGTACCACGGCATGTTGATGCCGCTACATGATTGCATGCCAAGTTTCATGAATTTCAGACGAGTTTTGGATTTACTAGAATTTAAAAACCAGGCATCTCAATATTTTGCCGGCAATCAACGGTGACCCGGTGTTTGAATTTCATTCCCATTTCTTGCATGGGACCTAAGCATGCACCCAAGGACACAGATTTGATTTTTCAACCAATTTATAGGCACGGGAGCATGTGCATGTAGTTCAAATTTGAATTATGCACATAAACTGCATTGAAGACTCAGTTAATGCATAAAAATGTCCAAACGAACCATGAAAAATCACACAACACTCCTGTTGTTCTATGTTGACAGGAGAAAATAATTTGAAAGCAATAAGAGGCAATGGATATTGTTTCGTCCACAAAGGTGGGATGTTCCCTACCGTAAATCATCATGCTTGTTGTGAGAAGCTCCGGTTTGTGAGAAGCATATACCCAAACCTGCCCCAAATGGGACAAAATTTGTACCACGGCAATGTGATGCCGCTGCATGATAGCATGCCAAGTTTCATGAATTTCAGACGAGTTTTGGATTTACTAGAATTTAAAAACCAGGCATCTGAATGTTTTGCCGGCAATCAACGGTGCCCCGGTGTTTGAAATTCATTCCCATTTCTTGCATGGGACCCAAGCATGCACCCAAGGACACAGATTTGATTTTTCAACCAATTTATATGCACTAGAGCATGTGCATGTAGTTCAAATTTGAATTGTTCACCTGAAATGCGTTGAAAATTCAGTTAATGCGTAAAAATGTGCAAGCGAACCCCAAAAAATCGCACAACACTCCTGTTGTTCTATGTTGACTCGAGAAAAAAATTGAAAGCAATAAGACGTAATGGATATCATTTCGTCCACAACGGTGGATGTTCCCTACCGAAAACCATCATGCTTGTTGTGAGAAGCTCAGGTTTGTGATAAGCATATACCCAAACCTGCCCCAAATGGAACAAAATTAGTACCACGGCATGTTGATGCCGCTCCATGATTGCATGCCAAGTTTCATGAATTTCAGACGAGTTTCGGATTTACTATAATTTAAAAACCAGGCATCTCAATGTTTTGCCAGCAATCAACGGTGACCCGGTGTTTGAATTTCATTCCCATTTCTTGCATGGGACCTAAGCATGCACCCAAGGACACAGATTTTATTTTTCAACCAATTTATAGGCACTGGAGCATGTGCATGTACTTCAAATTTTAATTATGCACATAAAATAAATTGAAAGCTCAGTTAATGCATAAAAATGTCCAAACGAACCCCGAAAAATCACAAAAAATCACACAACACTCCTGTTGTTCTATGTTGACACGAGAAAATAATTTGAAAGCAATAAGAGGCAATGGATATTGTTTCGTCCACAAAGGTGGGACGTTCCCTACCGAAAACCATCATGCTTGTTGTGAGAAGCTCCGGTTTGTGAGAAGCATATACCCAAACCTGCCCCAAATGGGACAAAATTTGTACCACGGCATGTTGATGCCGCTCCATGATAGCATGCCAAGTTTCATGAATTTCAGACGAGTTTTGGATTTACTTGAATTTAAAAACTAGGCATCTCAATGTTTTGCCGGCAATCAACGGTGCCCCGGTGTTTGAAATTCATTCCCATTTCTTGCATGGGACCGAAGCATGCACCTCAGGACACATATTTGATTTTTCAACCAATTTATATGCACTAGAGCATGTGCATGTAGTTCAAATTTGAATTGTTCACCTGAAATGCATTGAAAACTCAGTTAATGCATAAAAATGTGCAAGCGAACCCCGAAAAATCACAAAAAATCACACAACACTCCTGTTGTTCTATGTTGACACGAGAAAAAAATTGAAAGCAATAAGACGTAATGGATATCATTTCGTCCACAACGGTGGGCGTTCCCTACCGAAAACCATCATGCTTGTTGTGAGAAGCTCAGGTTTGTGAGAAGCATATACCCAAACCTGCCCCAAATGGGACAAAATTTGTACCACGGCATGTTGATGCCGCTCCATGATTGCATGCCAAGTTTCATGAATTTCAGACGAGTTTCGGATTTACTAGAATTTAAAAACCAGGCATCTCAATGTTTTGCCGGCAATCAACGGTGAACCGGTGTTTGAATTTCATTCCCATTTCTTGCATGGGACCTAAGCATGCACCCAAGGACACAGATTTTATTTTTCAACCAATTTATAGGCACTGGAGCATGTGCATGTAGTTCAAATTTGAATTATGCACATAAAATAAATTGAAAACTCAGTTAATGCATAAAAATGTCCAAACGAACCCCGAAAAATCACAAAAAATCACACAACACTCCTGTTGTTCTATGTTGACACGAGAAAATAATTTGAAAACAATAAGAGGCAACGGATATTGTTTCGTCCACAAAGGTGGGACGTTCCCTACCGAAAACCATCATGCTTGTTGTGTGAAGCTCCGCTTTGTGAGAAGCATATACCCAAACCTTCCCCAAATGGGACAAAATTTGTACCACGGCATGTTGATGCCGCTCCATGATAGCATGCCAAGTTTCATGAATTTCAGACGAGTTTCGGATTTACTATAATTTAAAAACCAGGCATCTCAATGTTTTGCCGGCAATCAACGGTGACCCGGTGTTTGAATTTCATTCCCATTTCTTGCATGGGACCTAAGCATGCACCCAAGGACACAGATTTTATTTTTCAACCAATTTATAGGCACTGGAGCATGTGCATGTAGTTCAAATTTTAATTATGCACATAAAATAAATTGAAAGCTCAGTTAATGCATAAAAATGTCCAAACGAACCCCGAAAAATCACAAAAAATCACACAACACTCCTGTTGTTCTATGTTGACACGAGAAAATAATTTGAAAGCAATAAGAGGCAATGGATATTGTTTCGTCCACAAAGGTGGGACGTTCCCTACCGAAAACCATCATGCTTGTTGTGAGAAGCTCCGGTTTGTGAGAAGCATATACCCAAACCTGCCCCAAATGGGACAAAATTTGTACCACGGCATGTTGATGCCGCTCCATGATAGCATGCCAAGTTTCATGAATTTCGGACGAGTTTTGGATTTACTTGAATTTAAAAACTAGGCATCTCAATGTTTTGCCGGCAATCAACGGTGCCCCGGTGTTTGAAATTCATTCCCATTTCTTGCATGGGACCGAAGCATGCACCTCAGGACACATATTTGATTTTTCAACCAATTTATATGCACTAGAGCATGTGCATGTAGTTCAAATTTGAATTGTTCACCTGAAATGCATTGAAAACTCAGTTAATGCATAAAAATGTGCAAGCGAACCCCGAAAAATCACAAAAAATCACACAACACTCCTGTTGTTCTATGTTGACACGAGAAAAAAATTGAAAGCAATAAGACGTAATGGATATCATTTCGTCCACAACGGTGGGCGTTCCCTACCGAAAACCATCATGCTTGTTGTGAGAAGCTCAGGTTTGTGAGAAGCATATACCCAAACCTGCCCCAAATGGGACAAAATTTGTACCACGGCATGTTGATGCCGCTCCATGATTGCATGCCAAGTTTCATGAATTTCAGACGAGTTTCGGATTTACTAGAATTTAAAAACCAGGCATCTCAATGTTTTGCCGGCAATCAACGGTGAACCGGTGTTTGAATTTCATTCCCATTTCTTGCATGGGACCTAAGCATGCACCCAAGGACACAGATTTTATTTTTCAACCAATTTATAGGCACTGGAGCATGTGCATGTAGTTCAAATTTGAATTATGCACATAAAATAAATTGAAAACTCAGTTAATGCATAAAAATGTCCAAACGAACCCCGAAAAATCACAAAAAATCACACAACACTCCTGTTGTTCTATGTTGACACGAGAAAATAATTTGAAAACAATAAGAGGCAACGGATATTGTTTCGTCCACAAAGGTGGGACGTTCCCTACCGAAAACCATCATGCTTGTTGTGTGAAGCTCCGCTTTGTGAGAAGCATATACCCAAACCTTCCCCAAATGGGACAAAATTTGTACCACGGCATGTTGATGCCGCTCCATGATAGCATGCCAAGTTTAATGAATTTCAGACGAGTTTCGGATTTACTATAATTTAAAAACCAGGCATCTCAATGTTTTGCCGGCAATCAACGGTGACCCGGTGTTTGAATTTCATTCCCATTTCTTGCATGGGACCTAAGCATGCACCCAAGGACACAGATTTTATTTTTCAACCAATTTATAGGCACTGGAGCATGTGCATGTAGTTCAAATTTTAATTATGCACATAAAATAAATTGAAAGCTCAGTTAATGCATAAAAATGTCCAAACGAACCCCGAAAAATCACAAAAAATCACACAACACTCCTGTTGTTCTATGTTGACACGAGAAAATAATTTGAAAGCAATAAGAGGCAATGGATATTGTTTCGTCCACAAAGGTGGGACGTTCCCTACCGAAAACCATCATGCTTGTTGTGAGAAGCTCCGGTTTGTGAGAAGCATATACCCAAACCTGCCCCAAATGGGACAAAATTTGTACCACGGCATGTTGATGCCGCTCCATGATAGCATGCCAAGTTTCATGAATTTCGGACGAGTTTTGGATTTACTTGAATTTAAAAACTAGGCATCTCAATGTTTTGCCGGCAATCAACGGTGCCCCGGTGTTTGAAATTCATTCCCATTTCTTGCATGGGACCGAAGCATGCACCTCAGGACACATATTTGATTTTTCAACCAATTTATATGCACTAGAGCATGTGCATGTAGTTCAAATTTGAATTGTTCACCTGAAATGCATTGAAAACTCAGTTAATGCATAAAAATGTGCAAGCGAACCCCGAAAAATCACAAAAAATCACACAACACTCCTGTTGTTCTATGTTGACACGAGAAAAAAATTGAAAGCAATAAGACGTAATGGATATCATTTCGTCCACAACGGTGGGCGTTCCCTACCGAAAACCATCATGCTTGTTGTGAGAAGCTCAGGTTTGTGAGAAGCATATACCCAAACCTGCCCCAAATGGGACAAAATTTGTACCACGGCATGTTGATGCCGCTCCATGATTGCATGCCAAGTTTCATGAATTTCAGACGAGTTTCGGATTTACTAGAATTTAAAAACCAGGCATCTCAATGTTTTGCCGGCAATCAACGGTGAACCGGTGTTTGAATTTCATTCCCATTTCTTGCATGGGACCTAAGCATGCACCCAAGGACACAGATTTTATTTTTCAACCAATTTATAGGCACTGGAGCATGTGCATGTAGTTCAAATTTGAATTATGCACATAAAATAAATTGAAAACTCAGTTAACGCATAAAAATGTCCAAACGAACCCCGAAAAATCACAAAAAATCACACAACACTCCTGTTGTTCTATGTTGACATGAGAAAATAATTTGAAAACAATAAGAGGCAACGGATATTGTTTCGTCCACAAAGGTGGGACGTTCCCTACCGAAAACCATCATGCTTGTTGTGTGAAGCTCCGCTTTGTGAGAAGCATATACCCAAACCTTCCCCAAATGGGACAAAATTTGTACCACGGCATGTTGATGCCGCTCCATGATAGCATGCCAAGTTTCTTGAATTTCAGACGTGTTTTGGATTTACTAGAATTTAAAAACCAGGCATCTCAATGTTTTGCCGGCAATCAACGGTGACCCGGTGTTTGAATTTCATTCCCATTTCTTGCATGGGACCTAAGAATGCACCCAAGGACACAGATTTTATTTTTCAACCAATTTATAGGCACTGGAGCATGTGCATGTAGTTCAATTTTTAATTATGCACATAAAATAAATTGAAAGCTCAGTTAATGCATAAAAATGTCCAAACGAACCCCAAAAAATCACAAAAAATCACACAACACTCCTGTTGTTCAATGTTGACACGAGAAAATAATTTGAAAGCAATAAGAGGCAATGGATATTGTTTCGTCCACAAAGGTGGGACGTTCCCTACCGAAAACCAGCATGCTTGTTGTGAGAAGCTCCGGTTTGTGAGAAGCATATAGCCAAACCTGCCCCAAATGGGACAAAATTTGTACCACGGCATGTTGATGCCGCTCCATGATAGCATGCCAAGTTTCGTGAATTTCAGACGAGTTTTGGATTTACTTGAATTTAAAAACCAGGCATCTCAATGTTTTGCCGGCAATCAACGGTGCCCCGGTGTTTGAAATTCATTCCCATTTCTTGCATGGGACCGAAGCATGCACCTAAGGACACAGATTTGACTTTTCAACCAATTTATATGCACTAGAGCATGCGCATGTAGTTCAAATTTGAATTCTTCACCTGAAATGCATTGAAAACTCAGTTAATGCATAAAAATGTGCAAGCGAAACCCAAAAAATCACAAAAAATCACACAACACTCCTGTTGTTCTATGTTGACACGAGAAAAAAATTGAAAGCAATAAGACGTAATGGATATCATTTCGTCCACAACGGTGGGCGTTCCCTACCGAAAACCATCATGCTTGTTGTGAGAAGCTCAGGTTTGTGAGAAGCATATACCCAAACCTGCCCCAAATGGGACAAAATTTGTACCACGGCATGTTGATGCCGCTCCATGATTGCATGCCAAGTTTCATGAATTTCAGACGAGTTTGGGATTTACTAGAATTTGGAAACCAGGCATCTCAATGTTTTGCCGGCAATCAACGGTGACCCGGTGTTTGAATTTCATTCCCATTTCTTGCATGGGACCTAAGCATGCACCCAAGGACACAGATTTTATTTTTCAACCAATTTATAGGCACTGGAGCATGTGCATGTAGTTCAAATTTGAATTATGCACATAAAATAAATTGAAAACTCAGTTAATGCATAAAAATGTCCAAACGAACCCCGAAAAATCACAAAAAATCACACAACACTCCTGTTGTTCTATGTTGACACGAGAAAATAATTTGAAAGCAATAAGAGGCAATGGAAATTGTTTCGTCCACAAAGGTGGGACGTTCCCTACCGAAAACCATCATGCTTGTTGTGAGAAGCTCCGGTTTGTGAGAAGCATATACCCAAACCTGCCCCAAATGGGACAAAATTTGTACCATGGCATGTTGATGATGCTCCATGATAGCATGCCAAGTTTCATGAATTTCAGACGAGTTTTGGATTTACTTGAATTTAAAAACCAGGCATCTCAATGTTTTGCCGGCAATCAACGGTGCCCCGGTGTTTGAAATTCATTCCCATTTCTTGCATGGGACCGAAGCATGCACCTAAGGACACATATTTGATTTTTCAACCAATTTATATGCACTAGAGCATGTGCATGTAGTTCAAATTTGAATTGTTCACCTGAAATGCATTGAAAACTCAGTTAATGCATAAAAATGTGCAAGCGAACCCCGAAAAATCACAAAAAATCACACAACACTCCTGTTGTTCTATGTTGACACGAGAAAATAATTTGAAAGCAATAAGAGGCAATGGATATTGTTTCGTCCACAAAGGTGGGACGTTCCCTACCGAAAACCATCATGCTTGTTGTGAGAAGCTCCGGTTTGTGAGAAGCATATACCCAAACCTTCCCCAAATGGGACAAAATTTGTACCACGGCATGTTGATGCCGCTCCATGATAGCATGCCAAGTTTCATGAATTTCAGATGAGTTTTGGATTTACTTGAATTTAAAAACCAGGCATCTCAATGTTTTGCCGGCAATCAACGGTGCCCCGGTGTTTGAAATTCATTCCCGTTTCTTGCATGGGACCGAAGAATGCACCCAAGGACACAGATTTGATTTTTCAAGCAATTTATATGCACTAGAGCATGTGCATGTAGTTCAAATTTGAATTGTTCACCTGAAATGCATTGAAAACTCAGTTAATGCATAAAAATGTGCAAGCGAACCCCGAAAAATCACATAAAATCACACAACACTCCTGTTGTTCTATGTTGACACGAGAAAAAAATTGAAAGAATTAGACGGAATGGATATCATTTCGTCCACAACGGTGGATGTTCCCTACCGAAAACCATCATGCTTGTTGTGAGAAGCTCAGGTTTGTGATAAGCATATACCCAAACCTGCCCCAAATGGAACAAAATTTGTACCACGGCATGTTGATGCCGCTCCATGATTGCATGCGAAGTTTCATGAATTTCAGACGAGTTTCGGATTTACTAGAATTTAAAAACCAGGCATCTCAATGTTTTGCCGGCAATCAACGGTGACCCGGTGTTTGAATTTCATTCCCATTTCTTGCATGGGACCTAAGAATGCACCCAGGGACACAGATTATATTTTTCAATCAATGTATAGGCACTGGAGCATGTGCATGTAGTTCAAATTTTAATTATGCACATAAAATAAATTGAAAGCTCAGTTAATGCATAAAAATGTCCAAACGAACCCCGAAAAATCACAAAAAATCACACAACACTCCTGTTGTTCTATGTTGACACGAGAAAATAATTTGAAAGAAATAAGAGGCAATGGATTATTTTTCGTCCACAAAGGTGGGACGTTCCCTACCGAAAACCAGCATGCTTGTTGTGAGAAGCTCCGGTTTGTGAGAAGCATATAGCCAAACCTGCCCCAAATGGGAAAAAAATTGTACCACGGCATGTTGATGCCGCTCCATGATAGCATGCCAAGTTTCATGAATTTCAGACGAGTTTTGGATTTACTTGAATTTAAAAACCAGGTATCTCAATGTTTTGCCGGCAATCAACGGTGCCCCGGTGTTTGAAATTCATTCCCATTTCTTGCATGGGACCGAAGCATGCACCTAAGGACACAGATTTGATTTTTCAACCAATTTATATGCACTAGAGCATGCGCATGTAGTTCAAATTTGAATTGTTCACCTGAAATGCATTGCAAACTCAGTTAATGCATAAAAATGTGCAAGCGAAACCCAAAACATCACAAAAAATCACACAACACTCCTGTTGTTCTATGTTGACACGAGAAAAAAATTGAAAGCAATAAGACGTAATGGATATCATTTCGTCCACAACGGTGGGCGTTCCCTACCGAAAACCATCATGCTTGTTGTGAGAAGCTCAGGTTTGTGAGAAGCATATACCCAAACCTGCCCCAAATGGGAAAAAATTTGTACCACGGCATGTTGATGCCGCTCCATGATTGCATGCCAAGTTTCATGAATTTCAGACGAGTTTGGGATTTACTAGAATTTGGAAACCAGGCATCTCAATGTTTTGCCGGCAATCAACGGTGACCCGGTGTTTGAATTTCATTCCCATTTCTTGCATGGGACCTAAGCATGCACCCAAGGACACAGATTTTATTTTTCAACCAATTTATAGGCACTGGAGCATGTGCATGTAGTTCAAATTTGAATTATGCACATAAAATAAATTGAAAACTCAGTTAATGCATAAAAATGTCCAAACGAACCCCGAAAAATCACAAAAAATCACACAACACTCCTGTTGTTCTATGTTGACACGTGAAAATAATTTGAAAGCAATAAGAGGCAACGGATATTGTTTCGTCCACAAAGGTGGGACGTTCCCTACCGAAAACCATCATGCTTGTTGTGAGAAGCTCCGGTTTGTGAGAAGCATATACCCAAACCTGCCCCAAATGGGACAAAATTTGTACCACGGCATGTTGATGACGCTCCATGATAGCATGCCAAGTTTCATGAATTTCAGACGAGTTTTGGATTTACTTGAATTTAAAAACCAGGCATCTCAATGTTTTGCCGGCAATCAACGGTGCCCCGGTGTTTGAAATTCATTCCCATTTCTTGCATGGGACCGAAGCATGCACCTAAGGACACATATTTGATTTTTCAACCAATTTATATGCACTAGAGCATGTGCATGTAGTTCAAATTTGAATTGTTCACCTGAAATGCATTGAAAACTCAGTTAATGCATAAAAATGAGCAAGCGAACCCCGAAAAATCACAAAAAATTACACAACACTCCTGTTGTTCTATGTTGACACGAGAAAAAAATTGAAAGCAATAAGACGTAATGGATATCATTTCGTCCACAACGGTGGGCGTTCCCTACCGAAAACCATCATGCTTGTTGTGAGAAGCTCAGGTTTGTGAGAAGCATATACCCAAACCTGCCCAAAATGGGACAAAATTTGTACCAGGGCATGTTGATGCCGCTCCATGATTGGATGCCAAGTTTCATGAATTTCAGACGAGTTTCGGATTTACTAGAATTTGGAAACCAGGCATCTCAATGTTTTGCCGGCAATCAACGGTGACCCGGTGTTTGAATTTCATTCCCATTTCTTGCATGGGACCTAAGCATGCACCCAAGGACACAGATTTTATTTTTCAACCAATTTATAGGCACTGGAGCATGTGCATGTAGTTCAAATTTGAATTATGCACATAAAATAAATTGAAAACTCAGTTAATGCATAAAAATGTCCAAACGAACCCCGAAAAATCACAAAAAATCACACAACACTCCTGTTGTTCTATGTTGACACGAGAAAAAAATTGAAAGCAATAAGACGTAATGGATATCATTTCGTCCACAACGGTGGACGTTCCATACCGAAAACCATCATGCTTGTTGTGAGAAGCTCAGGTTTGTGAGAAGCATATACCCAAACCTGCCCCAAATGGGACAAAATTTGTACCACGGCATGTTGATGCCGCTCCATGATTTCATGCCAAGTTTCATGAATTTTAGACGAGTTTTGGATTTACTAGAATTGAAAAACCAGGCATCTCAATGTTTTGCCGGCAATCAACGGTGACCCGGTGTTTGAATTTCATTCCCATTTCTTGCATGGGACCTAATCATGCACCCAAGGACACAGATTTTATTTTTCAACCAATTTATAGGCACTGGAGCATGTGCATGTAGTTCAAATTTGAATTATGCACATAAAATAAATTGAAAACTTAGTTAACGCATAAAAATGTCCAAACGAACCCCGAAAAATCACAAAAAATCACACAACACTCCTGTTATTCTATGTTGACACGAGAAAATAATTTGAAAGCAATAAGAGGCAATGGATATTGTTTCGTCCACAAAGGTGGGACGTTCCCTACCGAAAACCATCATGCTTGTTGTGAGAAGCTCCGGTTTGTGAGCAGCATATACCCAAACCTGCCCCAAATGGGACAAAATTTGTACCACGGCATGTTGATGCCGCTCCATGATTGGATGCCAAGTTTCATGAATTTCAGACGAGTTTCGGATTTACTTGAATTTGAAAACCAGGCATCTCAATGTTTTGCCGGCAATAAACGGTGCCCCGGTGTTTGAAATTCATTCCCATTTCTTGCATGGGACCTAAGCATGCACCCAAGGACACAGATTTTATTTTTCAACCAATTTATAGGCACTGGAGCATGTGCATGCAGTTCAAATTTGAATTGTTCACCTGAAATGCATTGAAAACTCAGTTAATGCATAAAAATGTGCAAGCGAACCCCTAAAAATCACAAAAAATCACACAACACTCCTGTTGTTCTATGTTGACACGAGAAAAAAATTGAAAGCAATAAGACATAATGGATATCATTTCGTCCACAACGGTGGACGTTCCCTACCGAAAACCATCATGCTTGTTGTGAGAAGCTCAGGTTTGTGAGAAGCATATACCCAAACCTGCCCCAAATGGGACAAAATTTGTACCACGGCATGTTGATGCCGCTCCATGATTTCATGCCAAGTTTCATGAATTTCAGACGAGTTTTGGATTTACTAGAATTTAAAAACCAGGCATCTCAATGTTTTGCCGGCAATCAACGGTGACCCGGTGTTTGAATTTCATTCCCATTTCTTGCATGGGACCTAAGGATGCACCCAAGGACACAGATTTTATTTTTCAACCAATTTATAGGCACTGGAGCATGTGCATGTAGTTCAAATTTGAATTATGCACATAAAATAAATTGAAAACTCAGTTAACGCATAAAAATGTCCAAACGAACCCCGAAAAATCACAAAAAATCACACAACACTCCTGTTATTCTATGTTGACACGAGAAAATAATTTGAAAGCAATAAGAGGCAATGGATATTGTTTCGTCCACAAAGGTGGGACGTTCCCTACCGAAAACCATCATGCTTGTTGTGAGAAGCTCCGGTTTGTGAGAAGCATATACCCAAACCTTCCCCAAATGGGACAAAATTTGTACCACGGCATGTTGATGCCGCTCCATGATAGCATGCCAAGTTTCATGAATTTCAGACGAGTTTTGGATTTACTTGAATTTAAAAACCAGGCATCTCAATGTTTTGCCGGCAATCAACGGTGCCCCGGTGTTTGAAATTCATTCCCATTTCTTGCATGGGACCGAAGCATGCACCTAAGGACACATATTTGATTTTTCAACCAATTTATATGCACTAGAGCATGTGCATGCAGTTCAAATTTGAATTGTTCACCTGAAATGCATTGAAAACTCAGTTAATGCATAAAAATGTGCAAGCGAACCCCGAAAAATCACAAAAAATCACACAACACTCCTGTTGTTCTATGTTGACACGAGAAAAAAATTGAAAGCAATAAGACGTAATGGATATCATTTCGTCCACAACGGTGGACGTTCCCTACCGAAAACCATCATGCTTGTTGTGAGAAGCTCAGGTTTATGAGAAGCATATACCCAAACCTGCCCCAAATGGGACAAAATTTGTACCACGGCATGTTGATGCCGCTCCATGATTGCATGCCAAGTTTCATGAATTTCAGACGAGTTTTGGATTTACTAGAAATTAAAAACCAGGCATCTCAATGTTTTGCCGGCAATCAACGGTGACCCGGTGTTTGAATTTCATTCCCATTTCTTGCATGGGACCTAAGGATGCACCCAAGGACACAGATTTTATTTTTCAACCAATTTATAGGCACTGGAGCATGTGCATGTAGTTCAAATTTGAATTATGCACATAAAATAAATTGAAAACTCAGTTAACGCATAAAAATGTCCAAACGAACCCCGAAAAATCACAAAAAATCACACAACACTCCTGTTATTCTATGTTGACACGAGAAAATAATTTGAAAGCAATAAGAGGCAATGGATATTGTTTCGTCCACAAAGGTGGGACGTTCCCTACCGAAAACCATCATGCTTGTTGTGAGAAGCTCCGGTTTGTGAGAAGCATATACCCAAACCTTCCCCAAATGGGACAAAATTTGTACCACGGCATGTTGATGCCGCTCCATGATAGCATGCCAAGTTTCATGAATTTCAGACGAGTTTTGGATTTACTTGAATTTAAAAACCAGGCATCTCAATGTTTTGCCGGCAATCAACGGTGCCCCGGTGTTTGAAATTCATTCCCATTTCTTGCATGGGACCGAAGCATGCACCTAAGGACACATATTTGATTTTTCAACCAATTTATATGCACTAGAGCATGTGCATGTAGTTCAAATTTGAATTGTTCACCTGAAATGCATTGAAAACTCAGTTAATGCATAAAAATGTGCAAGCGAACCCCGAAAAATCACAAAAAATCACACAACACTCCTGTTGTTCTATGTTGACACGAGAAAAAAATTGAAAGCAATAAGACGTAATGGATATCATTTCGTCCACAACGGTGGACGTTCCCTACCGAAAACCATCATGCTTGTTGTGAGAAGCTCAGGTTTATGAGAAGCATATACCCAAACCTGCCCCAAATGGGACAAAATTTGTACCACGGCATGTTGATGGCGCTCCATGATTGCATGCCAAGTTTCATGAATTTCAGACGAGTTTTGGATTTACTAGAAATTAAAAACTAGGCATCTCAATGTTTTGCCGGCAATCAACGGTGACCCGGTGTTTGAATTTCATTCCCATTTCTTGCATGGGACCTAAGCATGCACCCAAGGACACAGATTTTATTTTTCAACCAATTTATAGGCACTGGAGCATGTGCATGTAGTTCAAATTTGAATTATGCACATAAAATAAATTGAAAACTCAGTTAATGCATAAAAATGTCCAAACGAACCCCGAAAAATCACAAAAAACACACACAACACTTCTGTTCTTCTATGTTGACACGAGAAAATAATTTGAAAGCAATAGGAGGCAACGGATATTGTTTCGTCCACAAAGGTGGGACGCTCCCTACCGAAAACCATCATGCTTGTTGTGAGAAGCTCCGGTTTGTGATAAGCATATACCCAAACCTGCCCCAAATGGGACAAAATTTGTACCACGGCATGTTGATGACGCTCCATGATAGCATGCCAAGTTTCATGAATTTCAGACGAGTTTTGGATTTACATGAATTTAAAAACCAGGCATCTCAATGTTTTGCCGGCAATCAACGGTGCCCCGGTGTTTGAAATTCATTCCCATTTCTTGCATGGGACCGAAGCATGCACCTAAGGACACATATTTGATTTTTCAACCAATTTATATGCACTAGAGCATGTGCATGTAATTCAAATTTGAATTGTTCACCTGAAATGCATTGAAAACTCAGTTAATGCACAAAAATGTGCAAGCGAACCCCGAAAAATCACAAAAAATTACACAACACTCCTGTTGTTCTATGTTGTCACGAGAAAAAAATTGAAAGCAATAAGAATTAATGGATATCATTTCGTCCACAACGGTGGGCGTTCCCTACCGAAAACCATCATGCTTGTTGTGAGAAGCTCAGGTTTGTGAGAAGCATATACCCAAACCTGCCCAAAATGGGACAAAATTTGTACCACGGCATGTTGATGCCGCTCCATGATTGGATGCCAAGTTTCATGAATTTCAGACGAGTTTCGGATTTACTAGAATTTGGAAACCAGGCATCTCAATGTTTTGCCGGCAATCAACGGTGACCCGGTGTTTGAATTTCATTCCCATTTCTTGCATGGGACCTAAGCATGCACCCAAGGACACAGATTTTATTTTTCAACCAATTTATAGGCACTGGAGCATGTGCATGTAGTTCAAATTTGAATTATGCACATAAAATAAATTGAAAACTCAGTTAATGCATAAGAATGTCCAAACGAACCCCGAAAAATCACAAAAAATCACACAACACTCCTGTTGTTCTATGTTGACACGAGAAAAAAATTGAAAGCAATAAGACGTAATGGATATCATTTCGTCCACAACCGTGGACGTTCCATACCGAAAACCATCATGCCTGTTGTGAGAAGCTCAGGTTTGTGAGAAGCATATACCCAAACCTGCCCCAAATGGGACAAAATTTGTACCACGGCATGTTGATGCCGCTCCATGATTTCATGCCAAGTTTCATGAATTTTAGACGAGTTTTGGATTTACTAGAATTAAAAACCAGGCATCTCAATGTTTTGCCGGCAATCAACGGTGACCCGGTGTTTGAATTTCATTCCCATTTCTTGCATGGGACCTAAGCATGCACCCAAGGACACAGATTTTATTTTTCAACCAATTTATAGGCACTGGAGCATGTGCATGTAGTTCAAATTTGAATTATGCACATAAAATAAATTGAAAACTTAGTTAACGCATAAAAATGTCCAAACGAACCCCGAAAAATCACAAAAAATCACACAACACTCCTGTTATTCTATGTTGACACGAGAAAATAATTTGAAAGCAATAAGAGGCAATGGATATTGTTTCGTCCACAAAGGTGCGACGTTCCCTACCGAAAACCATCATGCTTGTTGTGAGAAGCTCCGGTTTGTGAGAAGCATATACCCAAACCTGCCCCAAATGGGACAAAATTTGTACCACGGCATGTTGATGCCGCTCCATGATAGCATGCCAAGTTTCATGAATTTCAGACGAGTTTTGGATTTACTTGAATTTGAAAACCAGGCATCTCAATGTTTTGCCGGCAATAAACGGTGCCCCGGTGTTTGAAATTCATTCCCATTTCTTGCATGGGACCGAAGCATGCACCTAAGGACACAAATTTGATTTTTCAACCAATTTATATGCACTAGAGCATGTGCATGCAGTTCAAATTTGAATTGTTCACCTGAAATGCATTGAAAACTCAGTTAATGCATAAAAATGTGCAAGCGAACCCCTAAAAATCACAAAAAATCACACAACACTCCTGTTGTTCTATGTTGACACGAGAAAAAAATTGAAAGCAATAAGACATAATGGATATCATTTCGTCCACAACGGTGGACGTTCCCTACCGAAAATCATCATGCTTGTTGTGAGAAGCTCAGGTTTGTGAGAAGCATATACCCAAACCTGCCCCAAATGGGACAAAATTTGTACCACGGCATGTTGATGCCGCTCCATGATTGCATGCCAAGTTTCATGAATTTCAGATGAGTTTTGGATTTACTAGAATTTAAAAACCAGGCATCTCAATGTTTTGCCGGCAATCAACGGTGACCCGGTGTTTGAATTTCATTCCCATTTCTTGCATGGGACCTAAGGATGCACCCAAGGACACAGATTTTATTTTTCAACCAATTTATAGGCACTGGAGCATGTGCATGTAGTTCAAATTTGAATTATGCACATAAAATAAATTGAAAACTCAGTTAACGCATAAAAATGTCCAAACGAACCCCGAAAAATCACAAAAAATCACACAACACTCCTGTTATTCTATGTTGACACGAGAAAATAATTTGAAAGCAATAAGAGGCAATGGATATTGTTTCGTCCACAAAGGTGGGAAGTTCCCTACCGAAAACCATCATGCTTGTTGTGTGAAGCTCCGGTTTGTGAGAAGCATATACCCAAACCTTCCCCAAATGGGACAAAATTTGTACCACGGCATGTTGATGCCGCTCCATGATAGCATGCCAAGTTTCATGAATTTCAGACGAGTTTTGGATTTACTTGAATTTAAAAACCAGGCATCTCAATGTTTTGCCGGCAATCAACGGTGCCCCGGTATTTGAAATTCATTCCCATTTCTTGCATGGGACCGAAGCATGCACCTAAGGACACATATTTGATTTTTCAACCAATTTATATGCACTAGAGCATGTGCATGTAGTTCAAATTTGAATTGTTCACCTGAAATGCATTGAAAACTCAGTTAATGCATAAAAATGTGCAAGCGAACCCCGAAAAATCACAAAAAATCACACAACACTCCTGTTGTTCTATGTTGACACGAGAAAAAAATTGAAAGCAATAAGACGTAATGGATATCATTTCGTCCACAACGGTGGACGTTCCCTACCGAAAACCATCATGCTTGTTGTGAGAAGCTCAGGTTTATGAGAAGCATATACCCAAACCTGCCCCAAATGGGACAAAATTTGTACCAGGGCATGTTGATGCCGCTCCATGATTGCATGCCAAGTTTCATGAATTTCAGACGAGTTTTGGATTTACTAGAAATTAAAAACCAGGCATCTCAATGTTTTGCCGGCAATCAACGGTGACCCGGTGTTTGAATTTCATTCCCATTTCTTGCATGGGACCTAAGCATGCACCCAAGGACACTGATTTTATTTTTCAACCAATTTATAGGCACTGGAGCATGTGCATGTAGTTCAAATTTGAATTATGCACATAAAATAAATTGAAAACTCAGTTAATGCATAAAAATGTCCAAACGAACCCCGAAAAATCACAAAAAAACACACAACACTCCTGTTCTTCTATGTTGACACGAGAAAATAATTTGAAAGCAATAAGAGGCAATGGATATTGTTTCGTCCACAAAGGTGGGACGTTCCCTACCGAAAACCATCATGCTTGTTGTGAGAAGCTCAGGTTTGTGATAAGCATATACCCAAACCTGCCCCAAATGGGACAAAATTTGTACCACGGCATGTTGATGCCGCTCCATGATTGCATGCCAAGTTTCATGAATTTCAGACGAGTTTTGGATTTACTTGAATTTAAAAACCAGGCATCTCAATGTTTTGCCGGCAAACAACGGTGCCCCGGTGTTTGAAATTCATTCCCATTTCTTGCATGGGACTGAAGCATGCACCCAAGGACACAGATTTGATTTTTCAACCAATTTATATGCACAAGAGCATGTGCATGTAGTTCAAATTTGAATTGTTCACCTGAAATGCATTGAAAACTCAGTTAATGCATCAAAATGTGCAAGCGAACCCCGAAAAATCACAAAAAATCACACAACACTCCTGTTGTTCTATGTTGACGCGAGAAAAAAATTGAAAGCAATAAGACATAATGGATATCGTTTCGTCCACAACGGTGGACGTTCCCTACCGAAAACCATCATGCTTGTTGTGAGAAGCTCAGGCTTGTGAGAAGCATATACCCAAACCTGCCCCAAATGGGACAAAATTTGTACCACGGCATGTTGATGCCGCTCCATGATTGCATGCCAAGTTTCATGAATTTCAGACGAGTTTCGGATTTACTAGAATTTGGAAACCAGGCATCTCAATGTTTTGCCGGCAATCAACGGTGACCCGGTGTTTGAATTTCATTCCCATTTCTTGCATGGGACCTAAGCATGCACCCAAGGACACATATTTTATTTTTCAACCAATTGTTAGGCACTGGAGCATGTGCATGTAGTTCAAATTTGAATTATGCACATAAAATAAATTGAAAACTCAGTAAATGCATAAAAAGTCCAAACGAACCCCGAATAATCACAAAAAATCACACAACACTCCTGTTGTTCTATGTTGACACGAGAAAATAATTTGAAAGCAATAAGAGGCAATGGATATTGTTTCGTCCACAAAGGTGGGACGTTCCCTACCGAAAACCATCATGCTTGTTGTGAGAAGCTCCGGTTTGTGAGAAGCATATACCCAAACCTGCCCCAAATGGGACAAAATTTGTACCACGGCATGTTGATGCCGCTCCATGATAGCATGCCAAGTTTCATGAATTTCAGACGAGTTTTGGATATACTTGAATTTAAAAACCAGGCATCTCAATGTTTTGCCGGCAATCAACGGTGCCCCGGTGTTTGAAATTCATTCCCATTTCTTGCATGGGACCGAAGCATGCACCTAAGGAAACATATTTGATTTTTCAACCAATTTATATGCACTAGAGCATGTGCATGTAGTTCAAATTTGAATTGTTCACCTGAAATGCATTGAAAACTCAGTTAATGCATAAAAATGTGCAAGCGAACCCTGAAAAATCACAAAAAATCTCACAACACTCCTGTTGTTCTATGTTGACACGAGAAAAAAATTGAAAGCAATAAGACGTAATGGATATCATTTCGTCCACAACGGTGGACGTTCCCTACCGAAAACCATCATGCTTGTTGTGAGAAGCTCAGGTTTGTGAGAAGCATATACACAAACCTGCCCCAAATGGGACAAAATTTGTACCACGGCATGTTGATGCCGCTCCATGTTTGCATGCCAAGTTTCATGAATTTCAGACGAGTTTTGGATTTACTAGAATTTAAAAACCAGGCATCTCAATGTTTTGCCGGCAATCAACGGTGACCCGTTGTTTGAATTTCATTCCCATTTCTTGCATGGGACCTAAGCATGCACCCAAGGACACAGATTTTATTTTTCAACCAATTTATAGGCAGTGGAGCATGTGCATGTAGTTCAAATTTGAATTATGCACATAAAATAAATTGAAAACTCAGTTAATGCATAAAAATGTCCAAACGAACCCCGAAAAATCACAAAAAATCACACAACACTCCTGTTGTTCTATGTTGACACGAGAAAATAATTTGAAAGCAATAAGAGGCAATGGATATTGTTTCGTCCACAAAGGTGGGACGTTCCCTACCGAAAACCATCATGCTTGTTTTGAGAAGCTCCGGTTTGTGAGAAGCATATACCCAAACCTGCCCCAAATGGGACAAAATTTGTACCACGGCATGTTGATGCCGCTCCATGATAGCATGCCAAGTTTCATGAATTTCAGACGAGTTTTGGATTTACTTGAATTTAAAAACCAGGCATCTCAATGTTTTGCTGGCAATCAACGGTGCCCCGGTGTTTGAAATTCATTCCCATTTCTTGCATGGGACCGAAGCATGCACCTAAGGAAACATATTTGATTTTTCAACCAATTTATATGCTCTAGAGCATGTGCATGTAGTTCAAATTTGAATTGTTCACCTGAAATGCATTGAAAACTCAGTTAATGCATAAAAATGTGCAAGCGAACCCTGAAAAATCACAAAAAATCACACAACACTCCTGTTGTTCTATGTTGACACGAGAAAAAAATTGAAAGCAATAAGACGTAATGGATATCATTTCGTCCACAACGGTGGACGTTCCCTACCGAAAACCATCATGCTTGTTGTGAGAAGCTCAGGTTTGTGAGAAGCATATACACAAACCTGCCCCAAATGGGACAAAATTTGTACCACGGCATGTTGATGCCGCTCCATGATTGCATGCCAAGTTTCATGAATTTCAGACGAGTTTTGGATTTACTAGAATTTAAAAACCAGGCATCTCAATGTTTTGCCGGCAATCAACGGTGACCCGTTGTTTGAATTTCATTCCCATTTCTTGCATGGGACCTAAGCATGCACCCAAGGACACAGATTTTATTTTTCAACCAATTTATAGGCACTGGAGGATGTGCATGTAGTTCAAATTTGAATTATGCACATAAAATAAATTGAAAACTCAGTTAATGCATAAAAATGTCCAAACGAACCCCAAAAAATCACAAAAAATCACACAACACTCCTGTTGTTCTATGTTGACACGAGAAAATAATTTGAAAGCAATAAGAGGCAATGGATATTGTTTCGTCCACAAAGGTGGGACGTTCCCTACCGAAAACCATCATGCTTGTTGTGAGAAGCTACGGTTTGTGAGAAGCATATACCCAAACCTTCCCCAAATGGGACAAAATTTGTACCACGGCATGTTGATGCCGCTCCATGATAGCATGCCAAGTTTCATGAATTTCAGACGAGTTTTGGATTTACTTGAATTTAAAAAGCAGGCATCTCAATGTTTTGCCGGCAATCAACGGTGCCCCGGTGTTTGAAATTCATTCCCATTTCTTGCATGGGACCGAAGCATGCACCCAAGGACACAGATTTGATTTTTCAACCAATTTATATGCACTAGAGCATGTGCATGTAGTTCAAATTTGAATTGTTCACCTGAAATGCATTTAAAACTCAGTTAATGCATAAAAATGTGCAAGCGAACCCCGAAAAATCACAAAAAATCACACAACACTCCTGTTGTTCTATGTTGACGCGAGAAAAAAATTGAAAGCAATAAGACATAATGGATATCGTTTCGTCCACAACGGTGGACGTTCCCTACCGAAAACCATCATGCTTGTTGTGAGAAGCTCAAGCTTGTGAGAAGCATATACCCAAACCTGCCCCAAATGGGACAAAATTGGTACCACGGCATGTTGATGCCGGTCCATGATTGCATGCCAAGTTTCATGAATTTCAGACGAGTTTCAGATTTACTAGAATTTAAAAACCAGGCATCTCAATGTTTTGCCGGCAATCAACGGTGACCCGGTGTTTGAATTTCATTCCCATTCTTGCATGGGACCTAAGCATGCACCCAAGGACACAGATTTTATTTTTCAACCAATTTATAGGCACTGGAGCATGTGCATGTAGTTCAAATTTGAATTATGCACATAAAATAAATTGAAAACTCAGTTAATGCATAAGAATGTCCAAACGAACCCCGAAAAGTCACAAAAAATCACACAACACTCCTGTTGTTCTATGTTGACACGAGAAAAAAATTGAAAGCAATAAGACGTAATGGATATCATTTCGTCCTCAACCGTGGACGTTCCATACCGAAAACCATCATGCTTGTTGTGAGAAGCTCAGGTTTGTGAGAAGCATATACCCAAACCTGCCCCAAATGGGACAAAATTTGTACCACGGCATGTTGATGCCGCTCCATGATTTCATGCCAAGTTTCATGAATTTTAGACGAGTTTTGGATTTACTAGAATTAAAAACCAGGCATCTCAATGTTTTGCCGGCAATCAACGGTGACCCGGTGTTTGAATTTCATTCCCATTTCTTGCATGGGACCTAAGCATGCACCCAAGGACACAGATTTTATTTTTCAACCAATTTATAGGCACTGGAGCATGTGCATGTAGTTCAAATTTGAATTATGCACATAAAATAAATTGAAAACTCAGTAAATGCATAAAAAGTCCAAACGAACCCCGAATAATCACAAAAAATCACACAACACTCCTGTTGTTCTATGTTGACACGAGAAAATAATTTGAAAGCAATAAGAGGCAATGGATATTGTTTCGTCCACAAAGGTGGGACGTTCCCTACCGAAAACCATCATGCTTGTTGTGAGAAGCTCCGGTTTGTGAGAAGCATATACCCAAACCTGCCCCAAATGGGACAAAATTTGTACCACGGCATGTTGATGCCGCTCCATGATAGCATGCCAAGTTTCATGAATTTCAGACGAGTTTTGGATATACTTGAATTTAAAAACCAGGCATCTCAATGTTTTGCCGGCAATCAACGGTGCCCCGGTGTTTGAAATTCATTCCCATTTCTTGCATGGGACCGAAGCATGCACCTAAGGAAACATATTTGATTTTTCAACCAATTTATATGCACTAGAGCATGTGCATGTAGTTCAAATTTGAATTGTTCACCTGAAATGCATTGAAAACTCAGTTAATGCATAAAAATGTGCAAGCGAACCCTGAAAAATCACAAAAAATCACACAACACTCCTGTTGTTCTATGTTGACACGAGAAAAAAATTGAAAGCAATAAGACGTAATGGATATCATTTCGTCCACAACGGTGGACGTTCCCTACCGAAAACCATCATGCTTGTTGTGAGAAGCTCAGGTTTGTGAGAAGCATATACACAAACCTGCCCCAAATGGGACAAAATTTGTACCACGGCATGTTGATGCCGCTCCATGGTTGCATGCCAAGTTTCATGAATTTCAGACGAGTTTTGGATTTACTAGAATTTAAAAACCAGGCATCTCAATGTTTTGCCGGCAATCAACGGTGACCCGTTGTTTGAATTTCATTCCCATTTCTTGCATGGGACCTAAGCATGCACCCAAGGACACAGATTTTATTTTTCAACCAATTTATAGGCAGTGGAGCATGTGCATGTAGTTCAAATTTGAATTATGCACATAAAATAAATTGAAAACTCAGTTAATGCATAAAAATGTCCAAACGAACCCCGAAAAATCACAAAAAATCACACAACACTCCTGTTGTTCTATGTTGACACGAGAAAATATTTTGAAAGCAATAAGAGGCAATGGATATTGTTTCGTCCACAAAGGTGGGACGTTCCCTACCGAAAACCATCATGCTTGTTGTGAGAAGCTCCGGTTTGTGAGAAGCATATACCCAAACCTGCCCCAAATGGGACAAAATTTGTACCACGGCATGTTGATGCCGCTCCATGATAGCATGCCAAGTTTCATGAATTTCAGACGAGTTTTGGATTTACTTGAATTTAAAAACTAGGCATCTCAATGTTTTGCTGGCAATCAACGGTGCCCCGGTGTTTGAAATTCATTCCCATTTCTTGCATGGGACCGAAGCATGCACCTAAGGAAACATATTTGATTTTTCAACCAGTTTATATGCAATGGAGCATGTGCATGTAGTTCAAATTAGAATTGTTCACCTGAAATGCATTGAAAACTCAGTTAATGCATAAAAATGTGCAAGCGAACCCTGAAAAATCACAAAAAATCACACAACACTCCTGTTGTTCTATGTTGACACGAGAAAAAAATTGAAAGCAATAAGACGTAATGGATATCATTTCGTCCACAACGGTGGACGTTCCCTACCGAAAACCATCATGCTTGTTGTGAGAAGCTCAGGTTTGTGAGAAGCATATACACAAACCTGCCCCAAATGGGACAAAATTTGTACCACGGCATGTTGATGCCGCTCCATGATTGCATGCCAAGTTTCATGAATTTCAGACGAGTTTTGGATTTACTAGAATTTAAAAACCAGGCATCTCAATGTTTTGCCGGCAATCAACGGTGACCCGTTGTTTGAATTTCATTCCCATTTCTTGCATGGGACCTAAGCATGCACCCAAGGACACAGATTTTATTTTTCAACCAATTTATAGGCACTGGAGGATGTGCATGTAGTTCAAATTTGAATTATGCACATAAAATAAATTGAAAACTCAGTTAATGCATAAAAATGTCCAAACGAACCCCAAAAAATCACAAAAAATCACACAACACTCCTGTTGTTCTATGTTGACACGAGAAAATAATTTGAAAGCAATAAGAGGCAATGGATATTGTTTCGTCCACAAAGGTGGGACGTTCCCTACCGAAAACCATCATGCTTGTTGTGAGAAGCTACGGTTTGTGAGAAGCATATACCCAAACCTTCCCCAAATGGGACAAAATTTGTACCACGGCATGTTGATGCCGCTCCATGATAGCATGCCAGGTTTCATGAATTTCAGACGAGTTTTGGATTTACATGAATTTAAAAAGCAGGCATCTCAATGTTTTGCCGGCAATCAACGGTGCCCCGGTGTTTGAAATTCATTCCCATTTCTTGCATGGGACCGAAGCATGCACCCAAGGACACAGATTTGATTTTTCAACCAATTTATATGCACTAGAGCATGTGCATGTAGTTCAAATTTGAATTGTTCACCTGAAATGCATTTAAAACTCAGTTAATGCATAAAAATGTGCAAGCGAACCCCGAAAAATCACAAAAAATCACACAACACTCCTGTTATTCTATGTTGACGCGAGAAAAAAATTGAAAGCAATAAGACATAATGGATATCGTTTCGTCCACAACGGTGGACGTTCCCTACCGAAAACCATCATGCTTGTTGTGAGAAGCTCAAGCTTGTGAGAAGCATATACCCAAACCTGCCCCAAATGGGACAAAATTGGTACCACGGCATGTTGATGCCGGTCCATGATTGCATGCCAAGTTTCATGAATTTCAGACGAGTTTCAGATTTACTAGAATTTAAAAACCAGGCATCTCAATGTTTTGCCGGCAATCAACGGTGACCCGGTGTTTGAATTTCATTCCCATTCTTGCATGGGACCTAAGCATGCACCCAAGGACACAGATTTTATTTTTCAACCAATTTATAGGCACTGGAGCATGTGCATGTAGTTCAAATTTGAATTATGCACATAAAATAAATTGAAAACTCAGTTAATGCATAAGAATGTCCAAACGAACCCCGAAAAATCACAAAAAATCACACAACACTCCTGTTGTTCTATGTTGACACGAGAAAAAAATTGAAAGCAATAAGACGTAATGGATATCATTTCGTCCACAACCGTGGACGTTCCATACCGAAAACCATCATGCTTGTTGTGAGAAGCTCAGGTTTGTGAGAAGCATATACCCAAACCTGCCCCAAATGGGACAAAATTTGTACCACGGCATGTTGATGCCGCTCCATGATTTCATGCCAAGTTTCATGAATTTTAGACGAGTTTTGGATTTACTAGAATTAAAAACCAGGCATCTCAATGTTTTGCCGGCAATCAACGGTGACCCGGTGTTTGATTTTTCAACCAGTTTATATGCAATGGAGCATGTGCATGTAGTTCAAATTAGAATTGTTCACCTGAAATGCATTGAAAACTCAGTTAATGCATAAAAATGTGCAAGCGAACCCTGAAAAATCACAAAAAATCACACAACACTCCTGTTGTTCTATGTTGACAGGAGAAAAAAATTGAAAGCAATAAGACGTAATGGATATCATTTCGTCCACAACGGTGGACGTTCCCTACCGAAAACCATCATGCTTGTTGTGAGAAGCTCAGGTTTGTGAGAAGCATATACACAAACCTGCCCCAAATGGGACAAAATTTGTACCACGGCATGTTGATGCCGCTCCATGATTGCATGCCAAGTTTCATGAATTTCAGACGAGTTTTGGATTTACTAGAATTTAAAAACCAGGCATCTCAATGTTTTGCCGGCAATCAACAGTGACCCGTTGTTTGAATTTCATTCCCATTTCTTGCATGGGACCTAAGCATGCACCCAAGGACACAGATTTTATTTTTCAACCAATTTATAGGCACTGGAGGATGTGCATGTAGTTCAAATTTGAATTATGCACATAAAATAAATTGAAAACTCAGTTAATGCATAAAAATGTCGAAACGAACCCCAAAAAATCACAAAAAATCACACAACACTCCTGTTGTTCTATGTTGACACGAGAAAATAATTTGAAAGCAATAAGAGGCAATGGATATTGTTTCGTCCACAAAGGTGGGACGTTCCCTACCGAAAACCATCATGCTTGTTGTGAGAAGCTACGGTTTGTGAGAAGCATATACCCAAACCTTCCCCAAATGGGACAAAATTTGTACCACGGCATGTTGATGCCGCTCCATGATAGCATGCCAAGTTTCATGAATTTCAGACGAGTTTTGGATTTACTTGAATTTAAAAAGCAGGCATCTCAATGTTTTGCCGGCAATCAACGGTGCCCCGGTGTTTGAAATTCATTCACATTTCTTGCATGGGACCGAAGCATGCACCCAAGGACACAGATTTGATTTTTCAACCAATTTATATGCACTAGAGCATGTGCATGTAGTTCAAATTTGAATTGTTCACCTGAAATGCATTTAAAACTCAGTTAATGCATAAAAATGTGCAAGCGAACCCCGAAAAATCACAAAAAATCACACAACACTCCTGTTGTTCTATGTTGACGCGAGAAAAAAATTGAAAGCAATAAGACATAATGGATATCGTTTCGTCCACAACGGTGGACGTTCCCTACCGAAAACCATCATGCTTGTTGTGAGAAGCTCAAGCTTGTGAGAAGCATATACCCAAACCTGCCCCAAATGGGACAAAATTGGTACCACGGCATGTTGATGCCGGTCCATGATTGCATGCCAAGTTTCATGAATTTCAGACGAGTTTCAGATTTACTAGAATTTAAAAACCAGGCATCTCAATGTTTTGCCGGCAATCAACGGTGACCCGGTGTTTGAATTTCATTCCCATTCTTGCATGGGACCTAAGCATGCACCCAAGGACACAGATTTTATTTTTCAACCAATTTATAGGCACTGGAGCATGTGCATGTAGTTCAAATTTGAATTATGCACATAAAATAAATTGAAAACTCAGTTAATGCATAAGAATGTCCAAACGAACCCCGAAATGTCACAAAAATCACACAACACTCCTGTTGTTCTATGTTGACACGAGAAAAAAATTGAAAGCAATAAGACGTAATGGATATCATTTCGTCCACAACCGTGGACGTTCCATACCGAAAACCATCATGCTTGTTGTGAGAAGCTCAGGTTTGTGAGAAGCATATACCCAAACCTGCCCCAAATGGGACAAAATTTGTACCACGGCATGTTGATGCCGCTCCATGATTTCATGCCAAGTTTCATGAATTTTAGACGAGTTTTGGATTTACTAGAATTAAAAACCAGGCATCTCAATGTTTTGCCGGCAATCAACGGTGACCCGGTGTTTGAATTTCATTCCCATTTCTTGCATGGGACCTAAGCATGCACCCAAGGACACAGATTTTATTTTTCAACCAATTTATAGGCACTGGAGCATGTGCATGTAGTTCAAATTTGAATTATGCACATAAAATAAATTGAAAACTCAGTAAATGCATAAAAAGTCCAAACGAACCCCGAATAATCACAAAAAATCACACAACACTCCTGTTGTTCTATGTTGACACGAGAAAATAATTTGAAAGCAATAAGAGGCAATGGATATTGTTTCGTCCACAAAGGTGGGACGTTCCCTACCGAAAACCATCATGCTTGTTGTGAGAAGCTCCGGTTTGTGAGAAGCATATACCCAAACCTGCCCCAAATGGGACAAAATTTGTACCACGGCATGTTGATGCCGCTCCATGATAGCATGCCAAGTTTCATGAATTTCAGACGAGTTTTGGATATACTTGAATTTAAAAACCAGGCATCTCAATGTTTTGCCGGCAATCAACGGTGCCCCGGTGTTTGAAATTCATTCCCATTTCATGCATGGGACCGAAGCATGCACCTAAGGAAACATATTTGATTTTTCAACCAATTTATATGCACTAGAGCATGTGCATGTAGTTCAAATTTGAATTGTTCACCTGAAATGCATTGAAAACTCAGTTAATGCATAAAAATGTGCAAGCGAACCCTGAAAAATCACAAAAAATCACACAACACTCCTGTTGTTCTATGTTGACACGAGAAAAAAATTGAAAGCAATAAGACGTAATGGATATCATTTCGTCCACAACGGTGGACGTTCCCTACCGAAAACCATCATGCTTGTTGTGAGAAGCTCAGGTTTGTGAGAAGCATATACCCAAACCTGCCCCAAATGGGACAAAATTTGTACCACGGCATGTTGATGCCGCTCCATGGTTGCATGCCAAGTTTCATGAATTTCAGACGAGTTTTGGATTTACTAGAATTTAAAAACCAGGCATCTCAATGTTTTGCCGGCAATCAACGGTGACCCGTTGTTTGAATTTCATTCCCATTTCTTGCATGGGACCTAAGCATGCACCCAAGGACACAGATTTTATTTTTCAACCAATTTATAGGCAGTGGAGCATGTGCATGTAGTTCAAATTTGAATTATGCACATAAAATAAATTGAAAACTCAGTTAATGCATAAAAATGTCCAAACGAACCCCGAAAAATCACAAAAAATCACACAACACTCCTGTTGTTCTATGTTGACACGAGAAAATATTTTGAAAGCAATAAGAGGCAATGGATATTGTTTCGTCCACAAAGGTGGGACGTTCCCTACCGAAAACCATCATGCTTGTTGTGAGAAGCTCCGGTTTGTGAGAAGCATATACCCAAACCTGCCCCAAATGGGACAAAATTTGTACCACGGCATGTTGATGCCGCTCCATGATAGCATGCCAAGTTTCATGAATTTCAGACGAGTTTTGGATTTACTTGAATTTAAAAACCAGGCATCTCAATGTTTTGCTGGCAATCAACGGTGCCCCGGTGTTTGAAATTCATTCCCATTTCTTGCATGGGACCGAAGCATGCACCTAAGGAAACATATTTGATTTTTCAACCAGTTTATATGCAATGGAGCATGTGCATGTAGTTCAAATTAGAATTGTTCACCTGAAATGCATTGAAAACTCAGTTAATGCATAAAAATGTGCAAGCGAACCCTGAAAAATCACAAAAAATCACACAACACTCCTGTTGTTCTATGTTGACACGAGAAAAAAATTGAAAGCAATAAGACGTAATGGATATCATTTCGTCCACAACGGTGGACGTTCCCTACCGAAAACCATCATGCTTGTTGTGAGAAGCTCAGGTTTGTGAGAAGCATATACACAAACATGCCCCAAATGGGACAAAATTTGTACCACGGCATGTTGATGCCGCTCCATGATTGCATGCCAAGTTTCATGAATTTCAGACGAGTTTTGGATTTACTAGAATTTAAAAACCAGGCATCTCAATGTTTTGCCGGCAATCAACGGTGACCCGTTGTTTGAATTTCATTCCCATTTCTTGCATGGGACCTAAGCATGCACCCAAGGACACAGATTTTATTTTTCAACCAATTTATAGGCACTGGAGGATGTGCATGTAGTTCAAATTTGAATTATGCACATAAAATAAATTGAAAACTCAGTTAATGCATAAAAATGTCCAAACGAACCCCAAAAAATCACAAAAAATCACACAACACTCCTGTTGTTCTATGTTGACACGAGAAAATAATTTGAAAGCAATAAGAGGCAATGGATATTGTTTCGTCCACAAAGGTGGGACGTTCCCTACCGAAAACCATCATGCTTGTTGTGAGAAGCTACGGTTTGTGAGAAGCATATACCCAAACCTTCCCCAAATGGGACAAAATTTGTACCACGGCATGTTGATGCCGCTCCATGATAGCATGCCAGGTTTCATGAATTTCAGACGAGTTTTGGATTTACTTGAATTTAAAAAGCAGGCATCTCAATGTTTTGCCGGCAATCAACGGTGCCCCGGTGTTTGAAATTCATTCCCATTTCTTGCATGGGACCGAAGCATGCACCCAAGGACACAGATTTGATTTTTCAACCAATTTATATGCACTAGAGCATGTGCATGTAGTTCAAATTTGAATTGTTCACCTGAAATGCATTTAAAACTCAGTTAATGCATAAAAATGTGCAAGCGAACCCCGAAAAATCACAAAAAATCACACAACACTCCTGTTATTCTATGTTGACGCGAGAAAAAAATTGAAAGCAATAAGACATAATGGATATCGTTTCGTCCACAACGGTGGACGTTCCCTACCGAAAACCATCATGCTTGTTGTGAGAAGCTCAAGCTTGTGAGAAGCATATACCCAAACCTGCCCCAAATGGGACAAAATTGGTACCACGGCATGTTGATGCCGGTCCATGATTGCATGCCAAGTTTCATGAATTTCAGACGAGTTTCAGATTTACTAGAATTTAAAAACCAGGCATCTCAATGTTTTGCCGGCAATCAACGGTGACCCGGTGTTTGAATTTCATTCCCATTCTTGCATGGGACCTAAGCATGCACCCAAGGACACAGATTTTATTTTTCAACCAATTTATAGGCACTGGAGCATGTGCATGTAGTTCAAATTTGAATTATGCACATAAAATAAATTGAAAACTCAGTTAATGCATAAGAATGTCCAAACGAACCCCGAAAAATCACAAAAAATCACACAACACTCCTGTTGTTCTATGTTGACACGAGAAAAAAATTGAAAGCAATAAGACGTAATGGATATCATTTCGTCCACAACCGTGGACGTTCCATACCGAAAACCATCATGCTTGTTGTGAGAAGCTCAGGTTTGTGAGAAGCATATACCCAAACCTGCCCCAAATGGGACAAAATTTGTACCACGGCATGTTGATGCCGCTCCATGATTTCATGCCAAGTTTCATGAATTTTAGACGAGTTTTGGATTTACTAGAATTAAAAACCAGGCATCTCAATGTTTTGCCGGCAATCAACGGTGACCCGGTGTTTGAATTTCATTCCCATTTCTTGCATGGGACCTAAGCATGCACCCAAGGACACAGATTTTATTTTTCAACCAATTTATAGGCACTGGAGCATGTGCATGTAGTTCAAATTTGAATTATGCACATAAAATAAATTGAAAACTTAGTTAACGCATAAAAATGTCCAAACGAACCCCGAAAAATCACAAAAAATCACACAACACTCCTGTTATTCTATGTTGACACGAGAAAATAATTTGAAAGCAATAAGAGGCAATGGATATTGTTTCGTCCACAAAGGTGCGACGTTCCCTACCGAAAACCATCATGCTTGTTGTGAGAAGCTCCGGTTTGTGAGAAGCATATACCCAAACCTGCCCCAAATGGGACAAAATTTGTACCACGGCATGTTGATGCCGCTCCATGATAGCATGCCAAGTTTCATGAATTTCAGACGAGTTTTGGATTTACTTGAATTTGAAAACCAGGCATCTCAATGTTTTGCCGGCAATAAACGGTGCCCCGGTGTTTGAAATTCATTCCCATTTCTTGCATGGGACCGAAGCATGCACCTAAGGACACAAATTTGATTTTTCAACCAATTTATATGCACTAGAGCATGTGCATGCAGTTCAAATTTGAATTGTTCACCTGAAATGCATTGAAAACTCAGTTAATGCATAAAAATGTGCAAGCGAACCCCTAAAAATCACAAAAAATCACACAACACTCCTGTTGTTCTATGTTGACACGAGAAAAAAATTGAAAGCAATAAGACATAATGGATATCATTTCGTCCACAACGGTGGACGTTCCCTACCGAAAACCATCATGCTTGTTGTGAGAAGCTCAGGTTTGTGAGAAGCATATACCCAAACCTGCCCCAAATGGGACAAAATTTGTACCACGGCATGTTGATGCCGCTCCATGATTGCATGCCAAGTTTCATGAATTTCAGACGAGTTTTGGATTTACTAGAATTTAAAAACCAGGCATCTCAATGTTTTGCCGGCAATCAACGGTGACCCGGTGTTTGAATTTCATTCCCATTTCTTGCATGGGACCTAAGGATGCACCCAAGGACACAGATTTTATTTTTCAACCAATTTATAGGCACTGGAGCATGTGCATGTAGTTCAAATTTGAATTATGCACATAAAATAAATTGAAAACTCAGTTAACGCATAAAAATGTCCAAACGAACCCCGAAAAATCACAAAAAATCACACAACACTCCTGTTATTCTATGTTGACACGAGAAAATAATTTGAAAGCAATAAGAGGCAATGGATATTGTTTCGTCCACAAAGGTGGGACGTTCCCTACCGAAAACCATCATGCTTGTTGTGAGAAGCTCCGGTTTGTGAGAAGCATATACCCAAACCTTCCCCAAATGGGACAAAATTTGTACCACGGCATGTTGATGCCGCTCCATGATAGCATGCCAAGTTTCATGAATTTCGGACGAGTTTTGGATTTACTTGAATTTAAAAACCAGGCATCTCAATGTTTTGCCGGCAATCAACGGTGCCCCGGTATTTGAAATTCATTCCCATTTCTTGCATGGGACCGAAGCATGCACCTAAGGACACATATTTGATTTTTCAACCAATTTATATGCACTAGAGCATGTGCATGTAGTTCAAATTTGAATTGTTCACCTGAAATGCATTGAAAACTCAGTTAATGCATAAAAATGTGCAAGCGAACCCCGAAAAATCACAAAAAATCACACAACACTCCTGTTGTTCTATGTTGACACGAGAAAAAAATTGAAAGCAATAAGACGTAATGGATATCATTTCGTCCACAACGGTGGACGTTCCCTACCGAAAACCATCATGCTTGTTGTGAGAAGCTCAGGTTTATGAGAAGCATATACCCAAACCTGCCCCAAATGGGACAAAATTTGTACCACGGCATGTTGATGCCGCTCCATGATTGCATGCCAAGTTTCATGAATTTCAGACGAGTTTTGGATTTACTAGAAATTAAAAACCAGGCATCTCAATGTTTTGCCGGCAATCAACGGTGACCCGGTGTTTGAATTTCATTCCCATTTCTTGCATGGGACCTAAGCATGCACCCAAGGACATAGATTTTATTTTTCAACCAATTTATAGGCACTGGAGCATGTGCATGTAGTTCAAATTTGAATTATGCACATAAAATAAATTGAAAACTCAGTTAATGCATAAAAATGTCCAAACGAACCCCGAAAAATCACAAAAAAACACACAACACTCCTGTTCTTCTATGTTGACACGAGAAAATAATTTGAAAGCAATAAGAGGCAATGGATATTGTTTCGTCCACAAAGGTGGGACGTTCCCTACCGAAAACCATCATGCTTGTTGTGAGAAGCTCAGGTTTGTGATAAGCATATACCCAAACCTGCCCCAAATGGGACAAAATTTGTACCACGGCATGTTGATGCCGCTCCATGATTGCATGCCAAGTTTCATGAATTTCAGACGAGTTTTGGATTTACTTGAATTTAAAAACCAGGCATCTCAATGTTTTGCCGGCAATCAACGGTGCCCCGGTGTTTGAAATTCATTCCCATTTCTTGCATGGGACCGAAGCATGCACCCAAGGACACAGATTTGATTTTTCAACCAATTTATATGCACTAGAGCATGTGCATGTAGTTCAAATTTGAATTGTTCACCTGAAATGCATTGAAAACTCAGTTAATGCATCAAAATGTGCAAGCGAACCCCGAAAAATCACAAAAAATCACACAACACTCCTGTTGTTCTATGTTGACGCGAGAAAAAAATTGAAAGCAATAAGACATAATGGATATCGTTTCGTCCACAACGGTGGACGTTCCCTACCGAAAACCATCATGCTTGTTGTGAGAAGCTCAGGCTTGTGAGAAGCATATACCCAAACCTGCCCCAAATTGGACAAAATTTGTACCACGGCATGTTGATGCCGCTCCATGATTGCATGCCAAGTTTCATGAATTTCAGACGAGTTTCGGATTTACTAGAATTTGGAAACCAGGCATCTCAATGTTTTGCCGGCAATCAACGGTGACCCGGTGTTTGAATTTCATTCCCATTTCTTGCATGGGACCTAAGCATGCACCCAAGGACACATATTTTATTTTTCAACCAATTTATAGGCACTGGAGCATGTGCATGTAGTTCAAATTTGAATTATGCAGATAAAATAAATTGAAAACTCAGTAAATGCATAAAAAGTCCAAACGAACCCCGAATAATCACAAAAAATCACACAACACTCCTGTTGTTCTATGTTGACACGAGAAAATAATTTGAAAGCAATAAGAGGCAATGGATATTGTTTCGTCCACAAAGGTGGGACGTTCCCTACCGAAAACCATCATGCTTGTTGTGAGAAGCTACGGTTTGTGAGAAGCATATACCCAAACCTTCCCCAAATGGGACAAAATTTGTACCACGGCATGTTGATGCCGCTCCATGATAGCATGCCAAGTTTCATGAATTTCAGACGAGTTTTGGATTTACTTGAATTTAAAAAGCAGGCATCTCAATGTTTTGCCGGCAATCAACGGTGCCCCGGTGTTTGAAATTCATTCCCATTTCTTGCATGGGACCGAAGCATGCACCCAAGGACACAGATTTGATTTTTCAACCAATTTATATGCACTAGAGCATGTGCATGTAGTTCAAATTTGAATTGTTCACCTGAAATGCATTTAAAACTCAGTTAATGCATAAAAATGTGCAAGCGAACCCCGAAAAATCACAAAAAATCACACAACACTCCTGTTGTTCTATGTTGACGCGAGAAAAAAATTGAAAGCAATAAGACATAATGGATATCGTTTCGTCCACAACGGTGGACGTTCCCTACCGAAAACCATCATGCTTGTTGTGAGAAGCTCAAGCTTGTGAGAAGCATATACCCAAACCTGCCCCAAATGGGACAAAATTGGTACCACGGCATGTTGATGCCGGTCCATGATTGCATGCCAAGTTTCATGAATTTCAGACGAGTTTCAGATTTACTAGAATTTAAAAACTAGGCATCTCAATGTTTTGCCGGCAATCAACGGTGACCCGGTGTTTGAATTTCATTCCCATTCTTGCATGGCACCTAAGCATGCACCCAAGGACACAGATTTTATTTTTCAACCAATTTATAGGCACTGGAGCATGTGCATGTAGTTCAAATTTGAATTATGCACATAAAATAAATTGAAAACTCAGTTAATGCATAAGAATGTCCAAACGAACCCCGAAAAATCACAAAAAATCACACAACACTCCTGTTGTTCTATGTTGACACGAGAAAAAAATTGAAAGCAATAAGACGTAATGGATATCATTTCGTCCACAACCGTGGACGTTCCATACCGAAAACCATCATGCTTGTTGTGAGAAGCTCAGGTTTGTGAGAAGCATATGCCCAAACCTGCCCCAAATGGGACAAAATTTGTACCACGGCATGTTGATGCCGCTCCATGATTTCATGCCAAGTTTCATGAATTTTAGACGAGTTTTGGATTTACTAGAATTAAAAACTAGGCATCTCAATGTTTTGCCGGCAATCAACGGTGACCCGGTGTTTGAATTTCATTCCCATTTCTTGCATGGGACCTAAGCATGCACCCAAGGACACAGATTTTATTTTTCAACCAATTTATAGGCACTGGAGCATGTGCATGTAGTTCAAATTTGAATTATGCACATAAAATAAATTGAAAACTTAGTTAACGCATAAAAATGTCCAAACGAACCCCGAAAAATCACAAAAAATCACACAACACTCCTGTTATTCTATGTTGACACGAGAAAATAATTTGAAAGCAATAAGAGGCAATGGATATTGTTCGTCCACAAAGGTGCGACGTTCCCTACCGAAAACCATCATGCTTGTTGTGAGAAGCTCCGGTTTGTGAGAAGCATATACCCAAACCTGCCCCAAATGGGACAAAATTTGTACCACGGCATGTTGATGCCGCTCCATGATAGCATGCCAAGTTTCATGAATTTCAGACGAGTTTTGGATTTACTTGAATTTGAAAACCAGGCATCTCAATGTTTTGCCGGCAATAAACGGTGCCCCGGTGTTTGAAATTCATTCCCATTTCTTGCATGGGACCGAAGCATGCACCTAAGGACACAAATTTGATTTTTCAACCAATTTATATGCACTAGAGCATGTGCATGCAGTTCAAATTTGAATTGTTCACCTGAAATGCATTGAAAACTCAGTTAATGCATAAAAATGTGCAAGCGAACCCCTAAAAATCACAAAAAATCACACAACACTCCTGTTGTTCTATGTTGACACGAGAAAAAAATTGAAAGCAATAAGACATAATGGATATCATTTCGTCCACAACGGTGGACGTTCCCTACCGAAAACCATCATGCTTGTTGTGAGAAGCTCAGGTTTGTGAGAAGCATATACCCAAACCTGCCCCAAATGGGACAAAATTTGTACCACGGCATGTTGATGCCGCTCCATGATTGCATGCCAAGTTTCATGAATTTCAGACGAGTTTTGGATTTACTAGAATTTAAAAACCAGGCATCTCAATGTTTTGCCGGCAATCAACGGTGACCCGTTGTTTGAATTTCATTCCCATTTCTTGCATGGGACCTAAGCATGCACCCAAGGACACAGATTTTATTTTTCAACCAATTTATAGGCACTGGAGGATGTGCATGTAGTTCAAATTTGAATTATGCACATAAAATAAATTGAAAACTCAGTTAACGCATAAAAATGTCCAAACGAACCCCGAAAAATCACAAAAAATCACACAACACTCCTGTTATTCTATGTTGACACGAGAAAATAATTTGAAAGCAATAAGAGGCAATGGATATTGTTTCGTCCACAAAGGTGGGACGTTCCCTACCGAAAACCATCATGCTTGTTGTGAGAAGCTCCGGTTTGTGAGAAGCATATACCCAAACCTTCCCCAAATGGGACAAAATTTGTACCACGGCATGTTGATGCCGCTCCATGATAGCATGCCAAGTTTCATGAATTTCAGACGAGTTTTGGATTTACTTGAATTTAAAAACCAGGCATCTCAATGTTTTGCCGGCAATCAACGGTGCCCCGGTATTTGAAATTCATTCCCATTTCTTGCATGGGACCGAAGCATGCACCTAATGACACATATTTGATTTTTCAACCAATTTATATGCACTAGAGCATGTGCATGTAGTTCAAATTTGAATTGTTCACCTGAAATGCATTGAAAACTCAGTTAATGCATAAAAATGTGCAAGCGAACCCCGAAAAATCACAAAAAATCACACAACACTCCTGTTGTTCTATGTTGACACGAGAAAAAAATTGAAAGCAATAAGACGTAATGGATATCATTTCGTCAACAACGGTGGACGTTCCCTACCGAAAACCATCATGCTTGTTGTGAGAAGCTCAGGTTTATGAGAAGCATATACCCAAACCTGCCCCAAATGGGACAAAATTTGTACCACGGCATGTTGATGCCGCTCCATGATTGCATGCCAAGTTTCATGAATTTCAGACGAGTTTTGGATTTACTAGAAATTAAAAACCAGGCATCTCAATGTTTTGCCGGCAATCAACGGTGACCCGGTGTTTGAATTTCATTCCCATTTCTTGCATGGGACCTAAGCATGCACCCAAGGACATAGATTTTATTTTTCAACCAATTTATAGGCACTGGAGCATGTGCATGTAGTTCAAATTTGAATTATGCACATAAAATAAATTGAAAACTCAGTTAATGCATAAAAATGTCCAAACGAACCCCGAAAAATCACAAAAAAACACACAACACTCCTGTTCTTCTATGTTGACACGAGAAAATAATTTGAAAGCAATAAGAGGCAATGGATATTGTTTCGTCCACAAAGGTGGGACGTTCCCTACCGAAAACCATCATGCTTGTTGTGAGAAGCTCAGGTTTGTGATAAGCATATACCCAAACCTGCCCCAAATGGGACAAAATTTGTACCACGGCATGTTGATGCCGCTCCATGATTGCATGCCAAGTTTCATGAATTTCAGACGAGTTTTGGATTTACTTGAATTTAAAAACCAGGCATCTCAATGTTTTGCCGGCAATCAACGGTGCCCCGGTGTTTGAAATTCATTCCCATTTCTTGCATGGGACCGAAGCATGCACCCAAGGACACAGATTTGATTTTTCAACCAATTTATATGCACTAGAGCATGTGCATGTAGTTCAAATTTGAATTGTTCACCTGAAATGCATTGAAAACTCAGTTAATGCATCAAAATGTGCAAGCGAACCCCGAAAAATCACAAAAAATCACACAACACTCCTGTTGTTCTATGTTGACGCGAGAAAAAAATTGAAAGCAATAAGACATAATGGATATCGTTTCGTCCACAACGGTGGACGTTCCCTACCGAAAACCATCATGCTTGTTGTGAGAAGCTCAGGCTTGTGAGAAGCATATACCCAAACCTGCCCCAAATGGGACAAAATTTGTACCACGGCATGTTGATGCCGCTCCATGATTGCATGCCAAGTTTCATGAATTTCAGACGAGTTTCGGATTTACTAGAATTTGGAAACCAGGCATCTCAATGTTTTGCCGGCAATCAACGGTGACCCGGTGTTTGAATTTCATTCCCATTTCTTGCATGGGACCTAAGCATGCACCCAAGGACACATATTTTATTTTTCAACCAATTTATAGGCACTGGAGCATGTGCATGTAGTTCAAATTTGAATTATGCACATAAAATAAATTGAAAACTCAGTAAATGCATAAAAAGTCCAAACGAACCCCGAATAATCACGAAAAATCACACAACACTCCTGTTGTTCTATGTTGACACGAGAAAATAATTTGAAAGCAATAAGAGGCAATGGATATTGTTTCGTCCACAAAGGTGGGACGTTCCCTACCGAAAACCATCATGCTTGTTGTGAGAAGCACCGGTTTGTGAGAAGCATATACCCAAACCTGCCCCAAATGGGACAAAATTTGTACCACGGCATGTTGATGCCGCTCCATGATAGCATGCCAAGTTTCATGAATTTCAGACGAGTTTTGGATTTACTTGAATTTAAAAACCAGGCATCTCAACGTTTTGCCGGCAATCAACGGTGCCCCGGTGTTTGAAATTCATTCCCATTTCTTGCATGGGACCGAAGCATGCACCCAAGGACACAGATTTGATTTTTCAACCAATTTATATGCACTAGAGCATGTGCATGTAGTTCAAATTTGAATTGTTCACCTGAAATGCATTGAAAACTCAGTTAATGCATAAAAATGTGCAAGCGAACCCCGAAAAATCACAAAAAATCACACAACACTCCTGTTGTTCTATGTTGACGCGAGAAAAAAATTGAAAGCAATAAGACGTAATGGATATCATTTCTTCCACAACGGTGGACGTTCCCTACCGAAAACCATCATGCTTGTTGTGAGAAGCTCAGGTTTGTGAGAAGCATATACACAAACCTGCCCCAAATGGGACAAAATTTGTACCACGGCATGTTGATGCCGCTCCATGGTTGCATGCCAAGTTTCATGAATTTCAGACGAGTTTTGGATTTACTAGAATTTAAAAACCAGGCATCTCAATGTTTTGCCGGCAATCAACGGTGACCCGTTGTTTGAATTTCATTCCCATTTCTTGCATGGGACCTAAGCATGCACCCAAGGACACAGATTTTATTTTTCAACCAATTTATAGGCAGTGGAGCATGTGCATGTAGTTCAAATTTGAATTATGCACATAAAATAAATTGAAAACTCAGTTAATGCATAAAAATGTCCAAACGAACCCCGAAAAATCACAAAAAATCACACAACACTCCTGTTGTTCTATGTTGACACGAGAAAATAATTTGAAAGCAATAAGAGGCAATGGATATTGTTTCGTCCACAAAGGTGGGACGTTCCCTACCGAAAACCATCATGCTTGTTGTGAGAAGCTCCGGTTTGTGAGAAGCATATACCCAAACCTGCCCCAAATGGGACAAAATTTGTACCACGGCATGTTGATGCCGCTCCATGATAGCATGCCAAGTTTCATGAATTTCAGACGAGTTTTGGATATACTTGAATTTAAAAACCAGGCATCTCAACGTTTTGCCGGCAATCAACGGTGCCCCGGTGTTTGAAATTCATTCCCATTTCTTGCATGGGACCGAAGCATGCACCTAAGGAAACATATTTGATTTTTCAACCAATTTATATGCACTAGAGCATGTGCATGTAGTTCAAATTTGAATTGTTCACCTGAAATGCATTGAAAACTCAGTTAATGCATAAAAATGTGCAAGCGAACCCTGAAAAATCACAAAAAATCACACAACACTCCTGTTGTTCTATGTTGACACGAGAAAAAAATTGAAAGCAATAAGACGTAATGGATATCATTTCTTCCACAACGGTGGACGTTCCCTACCGAAAACCATCATGCTTGTTGTGAGAAGCTCAGGTTTGTGAGAAGCATATACACAAACCTGCCCCAAATGGGACAAAATTTGTACCACGGCATGTTGATGCCGCTCCATGGTTGCATGCCAAGTTTCATGAATTTCAGACGAGTTTTGGATTTACTAGAATTTAAAAACCAGGCATCTCAATGTTTTGCCGGCAATCAACGGTGACCCGTTGTTTGAATTTCATTCCCATTTCTTGCATGGGACCTAAGCATGCACCCAAGGACACAGATTTTATTTTTCAACCAATTTATAGGCAGTGGAGCATGTGCATGTAGTTCAAATTTGAATTATGCACATAAAATAAATTGAAAACTTAGTTAATGCATAAAAATGTCCAAACGAACCCCGAAAAATCACAAAAAATCACACAACACTCCTGTTGTTCTATGTTGACACGAGAAAATAATTTGAAAGCAATAAGAGGCAATGGATATTGTTTCGTCCACAAAGGTGGGACGTTCCCTACCGAAAACCATCATGCTTGTTGTGAGAAGCTCCGGTTTGTGAGAAGCATATACCCAAACCTGCCCCAAATGGGACAAAATTTGTACCACGGCATGTTGATGCCGCTCCATGATAGCATGCCAAGTTTCATGAATTTCAGACGAGTTTTGGATTTACTTGAATTTAAAAACCAGGCATCTCAATGTTTTGCTGGCAATCAACGGTGCCCCGGTGTTTGAAATTCATTCCCATTTCTTGCATGGGACCGAAGCATGCACCTAAGGAAACATATTTGATTTTTCAACCAATTTATATGCACTAGAGCATGTGCATGTAGTTCAAATTTGAATTGTTCACCTGAAATGCATTGAAAACTCAGTTAATGCATAAAAATGTGCAAGCGAACCCTGAAAAATCACAAAAAATCACACAACACTCCTGTTGTTCTATGTTGACACGAGAAAAAAATTGAAAGCAATAAGACGTAATGGATATCATTTCGTCCACAACGGTGGACGTTCCCTACCGAAAACCATCATGCTTGTTGTGAGAAGCTCAGGTTTGTGAGAAGCATATACACAAACCTGCCCCAAATGGGACAAAATTTGTACCACGGCATGTTGATGCCGCTCCATGATTGCATGCCAAGTTTCATGAATTTCAGACGAGTTTTGGATTTACTAGAATTTAAAAACCAGGCATCTCAATGTTTTGCCGGCAATCAACGGTGACCCGTTGTTTGAATTTCATTCCCATTTCTTCCATGGGACCTAAGCATGCACCCAAGGACACAGATTTTATTTTTCAACCAATTTATAGGCACTGGAGGATGTGCGTGTAGTTCAAATTTGAATTATGCACATAAAATAAATTGAAAACTCAGTTAATGCATAAAAATGTCCAAACGAACCCCAAAAAATCACAAAATATCACACAACACTCCTGTTGTTCTATGTTGACACGAGAAAATAATTTGAAAGCAATAAGAGGCAATGGATATTGTTTCGTCCACAAAGGTGGGACGTTCCCTACCGAAAACCATCATGCTTGTTGTGAGAAGCTACGGTTTGTGAGAAGCATATACCCAAACCTTCCCCAAATGGGACAAAATTTGTACCACGGCATGTTGATGCCGCTCCATGATAGCATGCCAAGTTTCATGAATTTCAGACGAGTTTTGGATTTACTTGAATTTAAAAAGCAGGCATCTCAATGTTTTGCCGGCAATCAACGGTGCCCCGGTGTTTGAAATTCATTCCCATTTCTTGCATGGGACCGAAGCATGCACCGAAGGACACAGATTTGATTTTTCAACCAATTTATATGCACTAGAGCATGTGCATGTAGTTCAAATTTGAATTGTTCACCTGAAATGCATTGAAAACTCAGTTAATGCATAAAAATGTGCAAGCGAACCCCGAAAAATCACAAAAAATCACACAACACTCCTGTTGTTCTATGTTGACGCGAGAAAAAAATTGAAAGCAATAAGACATAATGGATATCGTTTCGTCCACAACGGTGGACGTTCCCTACCGAAAACCATCATGCTTGTTGTGAGAAGCTCAAGCTTGTGAGAAGCATATACCCAAACCTGCCCCAAATGGGACAAAATTGGTACCACGGCATGTTGATGCCGGTCCATGATTGCATGCCAAGTTTCATGAATTTCAGACGAGTTTCAGATTTACTAGAATTTAAAAACCAGGCATCTCAATGTTTTGCCGGCAATCAACGGTGACCCGGTGTTTGAATTTCATTCCCATTCTTGCATGGGACCTAAGCATGCACCCAAGGACACAAATTTTATTTTCCAACAAATTTATAAGCATTGGAGCATGTGCATGTAGTTCAAATTTGAATTATGCACATAAAATAAATTGAAAACTCAGTTAATGCATAAAAATGGCCGAACGAACCCCGAAAAATCACAAAAAATCACACAACACTCCTGTTGTTCTATGTTGACACGAGAAAATAATTTGAAAGCAATAAGAGGCAATGGATATTGTTTCGTCCACAAAGGTGGGACGTTCCCTACCGAAAACCATCATGCTTGTTGTGAGAACCTCCGGTTTGTGAGAAGCATATACCCAAACCTGCCCCAAATGGGACAAAATTTGTACCACGGCATGTTGATGCCGCTCCATGATAGCATGCCAAGTTTCATGAATTTCAGACGAGTTTTGGATTTACTTGAATTTGAAAACCAGGCATCTCAATGTTTTGCCGGCAATAAACGGTGCCCCGGTGTTTGAAATTCATTCCCATTTCTTGCATGGGACCGAAGCATGCACCTAAGGACACAAATTTGATTTTTCAACCAATTTATATGCACTACAGCATGTGCATGCAGTTCAAATTTGAATTGTTCACCTGAAATGCATTGAAAACTCAGTTAATGCATAAAAATGTGCAAGCGAACCCCTAAAAATCACAAAAAATCACACAACACTCCTGTTGTTCTATGTTGACACGAGAAAAAAATTGAACGCAATAAGACATAATGGATATCATTTCGTCCACAACGGTGGACCTTCCCTACCGAAAACCATCATGCTTGTTGTGAGAAGCTCAGGTTTGTGAGAAGCATATACCCAAACCTGCCCCAAATGGGACAAAATTTGTACCACGGCATGTTGATGCCGCTCCATGATTGCATGCCAAGTTTCATGAATTTCAGACGAGTTTTGGATTTACTAGAATTTAAAAACCAGGCATCTCAATGTTTTGCCGGCAATCAACGGTGACCCGGTGTTTGAATTTCATTCCCATTTCTTGCATGGGACCTAAGGATGCACCCAAGGACACAGATTTTATTTTTCAACCAATTTATAGGCACTGGAGCATGTGCATGTAGGTCAAATTTGAATTATGCATATAAAATAAATTGAAAACTCAGTTAATGCATAAAAATGTCCAACCGAACCCCGAAAAATCACAAAAAATCACACAACACTCCTGTTGTTCTATGTTGACACGAGAAAATAATTTGAAAGCAATAAGAGGCAATGGATATTGTTTCGTCCACAAAGGTGGGACGTTCCCAACCGAAAACCATCATGCTTGTTCTGAGAAGCTCCGGTTTGTGAGAAGCATATACCCAAAACTGCCCCAAATGGGACAAAATTTGTACCACGGCATGTTGATGCCGCTGCATGATAGCATGCCAAGTTTCATGAATTTCAGACGAGTTTTGGATTTACTTGAATTTAAAAACTAGGCATCTCAATGTTTTGCCGGCAATCAACGGTACCCCGGTGTTTGAAATTCATTCCCATTTCTTGCATGGGACCGAAGCATGCACCCAAGGACACATATTTGATTTTTCAACCAATTTATATGCACTAGAGCATGTGCATGTAGTTCAAATTTGAATTGTTCACCTGAAATGCATTGAAAACACAGTTAATGCATAAAAATATGCAAGCGAACCCCGAAAAATCACAAAAAATCACACAAACTCCTGTTGTTCTATGTTGACACGAGAAAAAAATTGAAAGCAATAAGGAGTAATGGATATCGTTTCGTACACAACGGTGGACGTTCCCTACCAAAAACCATCATGCTTGTTGTGAGAAGCTCCGGTTTGTGAGAAGCATATACCCAAAACTGCCCCAAATGGGACAAAATTTGTACCACGGCATGTTGATGCCGCTCCATGATAGCATGCCAAGTTTCATGAATTTCAGACGAGTTTTGGATTTACTAGAATTTAAAAACCAGGCATCTCAATGTTTTGCCGGCAATCAACGGTGCCCCGGTGTTTGATATTCATTCACATTTCTTGCATGGGACCTAAGCATGCACCCAAGCACACAGATTTGATTTTTCAACCAATTTATAGGCACTGGAGCATGTGCATGTAGTTCAAATTTGAATTATGCACATAAAATAAATTGAAAACTCAGTTAATTCTTAAAATGTCCAAACGAACCCAGAAAAATCACAAAAAATCACACAACACTCCTGTTGTTCTATGTTGCCACGAGAAAATAATTTGAAAGCAATAAGAGGCAATGGATATTGTTTCATTTACAAAGGTGGGACGTTCCCTACCGAAAACCATCATGCTTGTTGTGAGAAGCTCCGATTTGTGAGAAGCACATACCCAAACCTGCCCCAAATGGGTCAAAAAATTTATCATGGCATGTTGATGCCGCTCCATGATAGCATGCCAAGTTTCATGAATTTCAGACGAGTTTTGGATTTACTAGAATTTAAAAACCAGGCATCTCAATGTTTTCCCGGCAATCAACGGTGCCCCGGTGTTTGAAATTCATTCCCATTTCTTGCATGGGACCGCAACATGCACCCAAGGACACAGATTTGATTTTTGAACCAATTTATATGCATTGGAGCATGTGCATGCAGTTCAAATTTGAATTATGCACATAAAATGCATTGAAAACTCAGTTAATGCATAAAAATGTCCAAACGAACCCCGAAAAATCACAAAAAATCACACAACACCCCTGTTGTTCTATGTTGACACGAGAAAATAATTTGAAAGCAATAAGAGGCAATGGATATTGTTTCGTCCACAAAGGTGGGACGTTCCCTACCGAAAACCATCATGCTTGTTGTGAGAAGCTCCGGTTTGTGAGAAGCATATACCCAAACCTGCCCCTAATGGGACAAAATTTGTACCACGGCATGTTGATGCCGCTCCATGATAGAATGCCAAGTTTCATGAATTTCAGACGAGTTTTGGATTTACTAGAATTTAAAAACCAGGCATCTCAATGTTTTGTCGGATATCAACGGTGCCCCGGTGTTTGAAATTCACTCCCATTTCTTGCATGGGACCGATGCATGCACCCAAGGACACAGATTTGATTTTTCAACCAATTTATATGCACTAGAGCATGTGCACGTAGTTCAAATTTGAATTGTTCACCTGAAATGCATTGAAAACTCAGTTAATGCATAAAAATGTGCAAACGAACCCCCAAAAATCACAAAGAATCACACAACACTCCTGTTGTTCTATGTTGACACGAGAAAAAAATTGAAAGCAATAAGACGCAATGGATATCGTTTTGTCCACAACGTTGGACGTTCCCTACCGAAAACCATCATGCTTGTTGTGAGAAGCTCAGGTTTGTGAGAAGCATATACTCAAACCTGCCCCAAATGGGACAAAATTTGTACCACGGCATGTTGATGCCGCTCCACGATTGCATGCCAAGTTTCATGAATTTCAGACAAGTTTTGGATTTACTAGAATTTAAAAACCAGGCATCTCAATGTTTTGCCGGCAATCAACGGTGACCCGGTGTTTGAATTTCATTCCCATTTCTTGCATGGGACCTAAGCATGCACCCAAGGACACAGATTTTATTTTTCAACCAATTTATACGCACTGGAGCATGTGCATGTAGTTCAAATTTGAATTATGCACATAAACTAAATTGAAAATTCAGTTAATGCATAAAAATGTCCAAACGAACCCCGAAAAATCACAAAAAAACACACAACACTCCTGTTGTTCTATGTTGCCACGAGAAAATAATTTGAAAGCACTAAGAGGCAATGGATATTGTTTCATCCACAAAGGTGGGTCGTTCCCTAACGAAAACCATCATGCTTGTTGTGAGAAGCTCTGGTTTGTGAGAAGCATATACCCAAACCTGCCCCAAATGGGACAAATTTTGTACCACGGCATGTTGATGCCGCACCATCATAGCATGCCAAGTTTCATGAATTTCAGACGAGTTTTGGATTTTCTAGAATTTAAAAACCAGGCATCTCAATGTTTTGTCGGCAATGAACGGTGCGCCGGTGTTTAAAATTCATTCCCATTTCTTGCATGGGACCTAAGCATGCACCCAAGGACACATATTTGATTTTTCAACCAATTTATATGCACTGGAGCAAGTGCATGTAGTTCAAATTTGAATTATGCACATAAAATGCATTGAAAACTCAGTTGATGCATAAAAATGTCCAAACGAACCCCGAAAAATCACAAAAAGTCACACAACACTCCTGTTGTTCTATGTTGACATGAGAAAATAATTTGAAAGCAATAAGAGGCAATGGATATTGTTTCGTCCACAAAGGAGGGACGTTCCCTACCGAAAACCATCATGCTTGTTGTGAGAAGCTCCGGTTTGTGAGAAGCATATACCCAAACCTCCCCCAAATGGGACAAAATTTATACCACGGCATGTTGATGCCGCTCCATGATTGCATGCCAAGTTTCATGAATTTCAGACGAGTTTTGGATTTACTAGAATTTAAAAACCAGGCATCTCAATGTTTTGCCGGCAATCAACGGTGCCCCGGTGTTTGAAATTCATTCACATTTCTTGCATGGGACCTAAGCATGCACCAAAGGACACGGATTTGATTTTTCAAACAATTTATATGCACTGGAGCATGTGCATGTAGTTCAAATTTGAATTATGCACATAAAATGCATCGAAAACTCAGTTAATGCATAAAAATGTCCAAACGAACCCCGAAAAATCACAAAAAGTCCCACAACACTCCTGTTGTTCTATGTTGACATGAGAAAATCATTTGAAAGCAATAAGAGGCAATGGATATTGTTTCGTCCACAAAGGTGGGACGTTCCCTACCGAAAACCATCATGCTTGTTGTGAGCAGCAACGGTTTGTGAGAAGCATATACCCAAACCTGTCCCAAATGGGACAAAATTTGTACCACGGCACGTTGATTCCGCTCCATGATAGCATGCCAAGTTTCATGAATTACAGAAGAGTTTTGGATTTACTAGAATTTAAAAACCAGGCATCTCAGTGGTTTCCCGGCAATCAACGGTGCCCCGGTGTTTGAAATTCATTCACATTTCTTGCATGGGACCTAAGCATGCACCCAAGGACACAGATTTGATTTTTCAACCAATATATATGGACTTGAGCATGTGCATGTAGTTCAAATTTTAATTATGCACACAAAATGCATTGAAAACTCAGTTAATGCATAAAAATGTCCAACCGAACCCCGAAAAATCACACAACACTCCTGTTGTTCTATGTTGACACGAGAAAATAATTTGAAAGGAATAAGAGGCAATGGATATTGTTTCGTCCACAAAGGTGGGACGTTCCCTACCGAAAACCATCATGCTTGTTGTAAGAACTCCGGTTTGTTGGAAGCATATACCCAAACCTGCCCCAAATGGGACAAAATTTGTACCACGGCATGTTGATGCCGCTCCATGATAGCATGCCAAGTTTCATGAATTTCACACGAGTTTTGGATTTACTATAATTTCAAAACCAGGCATCTCAATGTTTTCCAGCAATCGACGGTGCCCCGGTGTTTGAAATTCATTCCCATTTCTTGCATGGGACCGAAGCATGCACCCAAGGACACGGATTTGATTTTTCAACCAATTTATATGCCCTAGAGCATGTGCATGTAGTTCAAATTTGAATTGTTCACCTGAAATGCATTGAAAACTCAGTTAATGCATAAAAATGTGCAAGCGAACCCCGAAAAATCACAAAAACCAGGCATCTCAATGTATTGCCGGCAATCATCGGTGACCCGGTGTTTGAATTTCATTCCCATTTCTTGCATGGGACCTAAGCATGCACACAAGGACACAGATTTGATTTTTCAACCAATTTATATGCACTGGAGCATGTGCATGTAGTTCAAAATCGTAATTATGCACATAAAATGCATTGAAAACTCAGTTAATGCATAAAAATGTCCGAACGAACCCCGAAAAATCACAAAAAATCACGCAACACTCATGTTGTTCTATGTTGACACGAGAAAATAATTTGAAAGCAATAAGAGGCAATGGATATTGTTTCGTCCACAAAGGTGGGACGTTCCCTACCGAAAACCATCATGCTTGTTGTGAGAAGCTCCGGTTTGTGAGAAGCGTATACCCAAACCTGCCCCAAATGGGACAAAATTTATACCACGGCATGTTGATGCCGCTCCATGATTGCATGCCAAGTTTCATGAATTTCAGACGAGTTTTGGATTTACTAGAATTTAAAAACCAGGCATCTCAATGTTTTGCTGGCAATCAACGGTGCCCCGGTGTTTGAAATTCATTCACATTTCTTGCATGGGACCTAAGCATGCACCAAAGGACACAGATTTGATTTTTCAAACAATTTATATGCACTAGAGCATGTGCATGTAGTTCAAATTTGAATTATGCACATAAAATGCATTAAAAACTCAGTTAATGCATAAAAATGTCCAAACGAACCCCGAAAAATCACAAAAAGTAACACAACACTCCTGTTGTTCTATGTTGACATTAGAAAATAATTTGAAAGCAATAAGAGGCAATGGATATTGTTTCGTCCACAAAGGTGGGATGCTCCCTACCGAAAACCATCATGCTTGTTGTGAGAAGCTCTGGTTTTTGAGAAGCATATACCCAAACCTGCCCCAAATGGGACAAAATTTGTACCACGGCATGTTGATGCCGCTCCATGATAGCATGCCAAGTTTCATGAATTTCAGACGAGTTTTGGATTTACTAGAATTAAAAAACCTGCATCTCAGTGGTTTGCCGGCAATCAACGGTGCCCCGGTGTTTGAAATTCATTCACATTTCTTGCATGGGACCTAAGCATGCACCCAAGGACACAGATTTGATTTTTCAACCAATTTATATGGACTGGAACATGTGCATGTAGTTCAAATTTTAATTATGCACACAAAATGCATTGAAAACTCAGTTAATGCATAAAAATGTCCAAACGAACCCCGAAAAATCACAAAAAATCACACAACACTCCTGTTGTTCTATGTTGACACGAGAAAATAATTTGAAAGCAATAAGAGGCAATGGATATTGATTCGTCCACAAAGGTGGGACGTTCCCTACTGAAAACCATCATGTTTGTTGTGAGAAGCTCCGGTTTGTGAGAAGCATATACCCAAACCTGCCCCAAATGGGACAAAATTTGTACCACGGCATGTTGATGCCGCTCCATGATAGCATGGCAAGTTTCATGAATTTCACACGAGTTTTGGATTTACTAGAATTTAAAAACCATGCATCTCAATGTTTGCCGGCAATCAACGGTGCCCCGGTGTTTGAAATTCATTCCCATTTCTTGCATGGAACCGAAGCATGCACCAAATGACACAGATTTGATTTTTCAACCAATTTATATGCACTAGAGCATGTGCATGTAGTTCAAATTTGAATTGTTCACCTGAAATGCATTGAAAACTCAGTTAATGCATAAAAATGTGCAAGCGAACCCCGAAAAATCACAAAAACCAGGCATCTCAATGTTTTGCCAGCAATCAACGGTGCCCCGGTGTTTGAAATTCATTCCCATTTCTTGCATGGGACCTAAGCATGCACCCAAGGACACAGATTTGATTTTTCAACCAATTTATATTCACTGGAGCATGTGCATGTAGTTCAAATTTGAATTATGCACATAAAATGCATTGAAAACTCAGTTAATGCATAAAAATGTCCAAACGAACCTCGAAAAATCACAAAAAATCACACAACACTCCTGTTGTTCTATGTTGACACGGGAAAATAATTTGAAAGCAATAAGAGGCAATGGATATTGTTTCGTCCACAAAGGTGGGATGTTCCCTACCGAAAACCATCATGCTTGTTGTGAGACGCTCTGGTTTGTGATAAGCATATACCCAAACCTGCCCCAAATGGGACAAAATATGTACCACGGCATGTTGATGCCGCTCCATGATAGCATGCCAAGTTTCTTGAATTTCAGACGAGTTTTGGATTTACTAGAATTTAAAAACCCGGCATCTCAATGTTTTGCCGGCAATCACCGGTGCCCCAGTGTTTAAAATTCATTCCCATTTCTTGCATGGCACCTAAGCATGCACCCAAGGACACAGGTTTGTTTTTTCAACCAATTTATATGCACTGGAGCATGTGCATGGAGTTCAAATTTGAATTATGCACATAAAATGCATTGAAAACTCAATTAATGCTTAAAAATGTCCAAATGAACCCCGAAAAATCACAAAAAATCACACAACACTCCTGCTGTTCTATGTTGACATGAGAAAATAATTTGAAAGCAATAAGAGGCAATGGATATTGTTTCGTCCACAAAGGTGGGATGTTCCCTACCGAAAACCATCATGCTTGTTGTGAGAAGCTCTGGTTTGTGAGAAGCAAATTCCCAAACCTGCCCCAAATGGCACAAAATTTGTACCATGGCAGGTTGATGCCGCTCGATGATAGCATGGCATGTTTCATGAATTTCAGACGAGTTTTGGATTTACTAGAATTTCAAAACCAGGCATCTCAGTTGTTTGCCGGCAATCAACGGTGCCCCGATGTTTGAAATTCATTCACATTTCTTGCATGGGACCTAAGCATGCACCCAAGGACACAGATTTGATTTTTGAACCAATTTATATGCACTGGAGCATGTGCATGTAGTTCAAATTTGAATTATGCACACAGAATGCATTGAAAACTCAGTTAATGCATAAAAATGTCCAAACGAACCCCGAAAAATCACAAAAAATCACACAACACTCCTGTTGTTCTATGTTGACACGAGAAAATAATTGGAAAGCAATAAGAGCCAATGGATATTGTTTCGTCCACAAAGGTGGGACGTTCCCTACCGAAAACCATCATGCTTGTTGTGAGAAGCTCTGGTTTGTGAGAAGCATATACCCAAACCTGCCCCAAATAGGACAACATTTGTACCACAGCATGTTGATGCTGCTCCATGAGAGCATATCAAGTTTCATGAATTTCAGACGAGTTTTGGATTTACTAGAATTTTAAAACCAGGCATCTTAAAGTTTTGCTGGCAATCAACGGTGCCCCGGTGTTTGAAATTCATTCCCATTTCTTGCATTGGACCTAAGCATGCACCCAAGGACACAGATTTGATTTTTCAACCAATTTATATGCACTGGAGCATGTGCATGTAGTTGAAATTTGAATTATGCACATAAAATGCATTGAAAACTCATTTAATACATAAAAATGTCCAAATGAACCTCGAAAAATCACAAAAAATTACACAACATTCCTGTTGTTCTATGTTGACACGGGAAGATAATTTGAAAGTAATAAGAGGCAATGGATATCGTTTCGTCCACAAAGGTGGGATGTTCCCTACCGAAAACCATCATGCTTGTTGTGAGAAGCTCCGGCTTGTGAGAAGCATATACCCAAACCTACCCCAAATGGGACAAAATTTGTACCACGGCATGTTGATGCCGCTCCATGATAGCATGCCAAGTTTCATGAATTTCAGACGAGTTTTGGATTTACTAGAATTTAAAAACCAGGCATCTTAATGCTTTGCCGGCAATCAACGGTGCACCGGTGTTTGAAATTCATTCCCATTTCTTGCATGGGACCGAAGCATGCACCCAAGGACACAGATTTGATTTTTCAACCAATTTATATGCACTAGAGCATGTGCATGTAGTTAAAATTTGAATTGTTCACCTGAAATGCATTGAAAACTCGGTTAATGCATAAAAATGTGCAAACGAACTCCGAAAAAACACAAAAAATCACACAACACTCCTGTTGTTCTATGTTGACACGAGAAAAAAAATTGAAAGCAATAAGACACAATGGATATCGTTTCGTCCACAACGGTGGACGTTCCCTACCGAAAACCATCATGCTTGTTGCGAGAAGCTCAGGTTTGTGAGGAAGCATATACCAAAACCTGCCTCAAATGGGATAAAATTTGTACCACGGCATGTTGATGCCGCTCCATGATAGCATGCCAAGTTTCATGATTTTCAGACGAGTTTTGGATTTACTACAATTTAAAAACCAGGCATCTCAATGTTTTGCTGGCAATCAACGGTGCCCCGGTGTTTGAAATTCATTCCCATTTCTTGCATGGGACCTAAGCATGCAGCCAAGGACACAGATTTGAGTTTTCAACCAATTTATATGCACTGGAGCATGTGCATGTAGTTCAAATTTGAATTATGCACATAAAATGCATTCAAAACTCAGTTAATGCATAAAAATGTCCAAACAAACCCAGAGAAATCACAAAAAATCACACAACACTCCTGGCGTTCTATGTTGACATGAGAAAATAATTTGAAAGCAATAAGAGGCAATGGATATTGTTTCGTCCACAAAGGTCGGACGTTCCCTACCGAAAACCATCATGCTTGTTGTGAGAAGCTCCGGTTTGTGAGAAGCGTATACCCAAACCTGCCCCAAATGGGACAAAATTTATACCACGGCATGTTGATGCCGCTCCATGATAGCATGCCAAGTTTCATGAATTTCAGACGAGTTTTGGATTTACTAGAATTTAAAAACCAGGCATCTCAATGTTTTGCCGGCAATCAACGGTGCCCCGGTGTTTGAAATTCATTCACATTTCTTGCATGGGACCTAAGCATGCACCAAAGGACACAGATTTGATTTTTCAACCAATTTATATGCACTAGAGCATGTGCATGTAGTTCAAATTTGAATTATGCACATAAAATGCATTAAAAACTCAGTTAGTGCATAAAAATGTCCAAACGAACCCCGAAAAATCACAAAAAGTCACACAACACTCCTGTTGTTCTATGTTGACATTAGAAAATAATTTGAAAGCAATAAGAGGCAATGGATATTGTTTCGTCCACAAAGGTGGGACGTTCCCTACCGAAAACCATCATGCTTGTTGTGAGAAGCTCCGGTTTTTTAGAAGCATATACCCAAACCTGCCCCAAATGGGACAAAATTTGTACCACGGCATGTTGATGCCGCTCAATGATAGCATGCTAAGTTTCATGAATTTCAGACGAGTTTTGGATTTACTAGAATTAAAAAACCTGCAACTCAGTGGTTTGCCGGCAATCAACGGTGCCCCGGTGTTTGAAATTCATTCACATTTCTTGCATGGGACCTAAGCATGCACCCAAGGACACAGATTTGATTTTTCAACCAATTTATATGGACTGGAACATGTGCATGTAGTTCAAATTTTAATTATGCACACAAAATGCATTGAAAACTCAGTTAATGCATAAAAATGTCCAAACGAACCCCGAAAAATCACAAAAAATCACACAACACTCCTGTTGGTCTATGTTGACACGAGAAAATAATTTGAAAGCAATAAGAGGCAATGGATATTGATTCGTCCACAAAGGTGGGACGTTCCCTACCGAAAACCATCATGTTTGTTGTGAGAAGCTCCGGTTTGTGAGAAGCATATACCCAAACCTGCCCCAAATGGGACAAAATTTGTACCACGGCATGTTGATGCCGCTCCATGATAGCATGGAAAGTTTCATGAATTTCACACGAGTTTTGGATTTACTAGAATTTAAAAACCATGCATCTCAATGTTTGCCGGCAATCAACGGTGCCCCGGTGTTTGAAATTCATTCCCATTTCTTGCATGGAACCGAAGCATGCACCAAAGGACACAGATTTGATTTTTCAACCAATTTATATGCACTAGAGCATGTGCATGTAGTTCAAATTTGAATTGTTCACCTGAAATGCATTGAAAACTCAGTTAATGCATAAAAATGTGCAAGCGAACCCCGAAAAATCACAAAAACCAGGCATCTCAATGTTTTGCCGGCAATCAACGGTGCCCCGGTGTTTGAAATTCATTCCCATTTCTTGCATGGGACCTAAGCATGCACCCAAGGACACAGATTTGATTTTTCAACCAATTTATATTCACTGGAGCATGTGCATGTAGTTCAAATTTGAATTATGCACATAAAATGCATTGAAAACTCAGTTAATGCATAAAAATGTCCAAACGAACCTCGAAAAATCACAAAAAATCACACAACACTCCTGTTGTTCTATGTTGACACGGGAAAATAATTTGAAAGCAATAAGAGGCAATGGATATTGTTTCGTCGACAAAGGTGGGATGTTCCCTACCGAAAACCATCATGCTTGTTGTGAGACGCTCCGGTTTGTGAGAAGCATATACCCAAACCTGCCCCAAATGGGACAAAATTTGTACCACGGCATGTTGATGCCGCTCCATGATAGCATGCCAAGTTTCTTGAATTTCAGACGAGTTTTGGATTTACTAGAATTTAAAAACCAGGCATCTCAATGTTTTGCCGGCAATCACCGGTGCCCCCGTGTTTAAAATTCATTCCCATTTCTTGCATGGGACCTAAGCATGCACCCAAGGACACAGATTTGTATTTTCAACCAATTTATATGCACTGGAGCATGTGCATGGAGTTCAAATTTGAATTATGCACATAAAATGCATTGAAAACTCATTTAATACATAAAAATGTCCGAATGAACCCCGAAAAATCACAAAAAATCACACAACACTCCTGCTGTTCTATGTTGACATGAGAAAATAATTTGAAAGCAATAAGAGGCAATGGATATTGTTTCGTCCACAAAGGTGGGATGTTCCCTACCGAAAACCATCATGCTTGTTGTGAGAAGCTCTGGTTTGTGAGAAGCATATACCCAAACCTGCCCCAAATGGCACAAAATTTGTACCACGGCAGGTTGATGCCGCTCGATGATAGCATGGTATGTTTCATGAATTTCAGACGAGTTTTCGATTTACTAGAATTTAAAAACCAGGCATCTCAGTTGTTTGTCGGCAATCAACGGTGCCCCGATGTTTGAAATTCATTCACATTTCTTGCATGGGACCTAAGCATGCACCCAAGGACACAGATTTGATTTTTGAACCAATTTATATGCTCTGGAGCATGTGCATGTAGTTCAAATTTGAATTATGCACACAGAATGCATTGAAAACTCAGTTAATGCATCAAAATGTCCAAACGAACCCCGAAAAATCACAAAAAATCACACAACACTCCTGTTGTTCTATGTTGACACGAGAAAATAATTTGAAAGCAATAAGAGCCAATGGATATTGTTTCGTCCACAAAGGTGGGACGTTCCCTACCGAAAACCATCATGCTTGTTGTGAGAAGCTCTGGTTTGTGAGAAGCATATACCCAAACCTGCCCCAAATAGGACAACATTTGTACCACAGCATGTTGATGCTGCTCCATGATAGCATATCAAGTTTCATGAATTTCAGACGAGTTTTGGATTTACTAGAATTTAAAAACCAGGCATCTTAATGTTTTGCCGGCAATCAACGGTGCCCCGGTGTTTGAAATTCATTCCCATTTCTTGCATGGGACCTAAGCATGCACCCAAGGACACAGATTTGATTTTTCAACCAATTTATATGCACTGGAGCATGTGCATGTAGTTCAAATTTGAATTGTGCACATAAAATGCATTGAAAACTAAGTTAATACATAAAAATGTCCAAATGAACCTCGAAAAATCACAAAAAATCACACAACATTCCTGTTGTTCTATGTTGACACGGGAAAATAATTTCAAAGCAATAAGAGGCAATGGATATCGTTTCGTCCACAAAGGTGGGATGTTCCCTACCGAAAACCATCATGCTTGTTGTGAGAAGCTCCGGCTTGTGAGAAGCATATACCCAAACCTACCCCAAATGGGACAAAATTTGTACCACGGCATGTTGATGCCGCTCCATGATAGCATGCCAAGTTTCATGAATTTCAGACGAGTTTTGGATTTACTAGAGTTTAAAAACCAGGCATCTTAATGCTTTGCCGGCAATCAACGGTGCACCGGTGTTTGAAATTCATTCCCATTTCTTGCATGGGACCGAAGCATGCACCCAAGGACACAGATTTGATTTTTCAACCAATTTATATGCACTAGAGCATGTGCATGTAGTTAAAATTTGAATTGTTCACCTGAAATGCATTGAAAACTCGGTTAATGCATAAAAATGTGCAAACGACCTCCGAAAAAACACAAAAAATCACACAACACTCCTGTTGTTCTATGTTGACACGAGAAAAAAAATTGAAAGCAATAAGACACAATGGATATCGTTTCGTCCACAACGGTGGACGTTCCCTACCGAAAACCATCATGCTTGTTGCGAGAAGCTCAGGTTTGTGAGGAAGCATATACCAAAACCTGCCTCAAATGGGATAAAATTTGTACCACGGCATGTTGATGCCGCTCCATGATAGCATGCCAAGTTTCATGATTTTCAGACGAGTTTTGGATTTACTACAATTTAAAAACCAGGCATCTCAATGTTTTGCTGGCAATCAACGGTGCCCCGGTGTTTGAAATTCATTCCCATTTCTTGCATGGGACCTAAGCATGCAGCCAAAGACACAGATTTGATTTTTCAACCAATTTATATGCACTGGAGCATGTGCATGTAGTTCAAATTTGAATTATGCACATAAAATGCATTGAAAACTCAGTTAATGCATAAAAATATCAAAACAAACCCAGAGAAATCACAAAAAATCACACAACACTCCTGGTGTTCTATGTTGACATGAGAAAGTAATTTGAAAGCAATAAGAGGCAATGGATATTGTTTCGTCCACAAAGGTCGGACGTTCCCTACCGAAAACCATCATGCTTGTTGTGAGAAGCTCCGGTTTGTGAGAAGCGTAAACCCAAACCTGCCCCAAATGGGACAAAATATATTCCACGGCAAGTTGATGCCGCTCCATGATAGCATGCCAAGTTTCATGAATTTCAGACGAGTTTTGGATTTACTAGAATTTAAAAACCAGGCATCTCAATGTTTTGCCGGCAATCAACGGTGCCCCGGTGTTTGAAATTCATTCACATTTCTTGCATGGGACCTAAGCATGCACCAAAGGACACAGATTTGATTTTTCAACCAATTTATATGCACTAGAGCATGTGCATGTAGTTCAAATTTGAATTATGCACATAAAATGCATTAAAAACTCAGTTAGTGCATAAAAATGTCCAAACGAACCCCGAAAAATCACAAAAAGTCACACAACACTCCTGTTGTTCTATGTTGACATTAGAAAATAATTTGAAAGCAATAAGAGGCAATGGATATTGTTTTGTCCACAAAGGTGGGACGTTCCCTACCGAAAACCATCATGCTTGTTGTGAGAAGCTCCGGTTTTTTAGAAGCATATACCCAAACCTGCCCCAAATGGGACAAAATTTGTACCACGGCATGTTGATGCCGCTCCATGATAGCATGCCAAGTTTCATGAATTTCAGACGAGTTTTGGATTTACTAGAATTAAAAAACCTGCATCTCAGTGGTTTGCCGGCAATCAACGGTGCCCCGGTGTCTGAAATTCATTCACATTTCTTGCATGGGACCTAAGCATGCACCCAAGGACACAGATTTGATTTTTCAACCAATTTATATGGACTGGAACATGTGCATGTAGTTCAAATTTTAATTATGCACACAAAATGCATTGAAAACTCAGTTAATGCATAAAAATGTCCAAACGAACCCCGAAAAATCACAAAAAATCACACAACACTCCTGTTGGTCTATGTTGACACGAGAAAATAATTTGAAAGCAATAAGAGGCAATGGATATTGATTCATCCACAAAGGTGGGACATTCCCTACCGAAAACCATCATGTTTGTTGTGAGAAGCTCCGGTTTGTGAGAAGCATATACCCAAACCTGCCCCAAATGGGACAAAATTTGTACCACGGCATGTTGATGCCGCTCCATGATAGCATGGCAAGTTTCATGAATTTCACACGAGTTTTGGATTTACTAGAATTTAAAAACCATGCATCTCAATGTTTGCCGGCAATCAACAGTGCCCCGGTGTTTGAAATTCATTCCCATTTCTTGCATGGAACCGAAGCATGCACCAAAGGACACAGATTTGATTTTTCAACCAATTTATATGACCTAGAGCATGTGCATGTAGTTCAAATTTGAATTGTTCACCTGAAATGCATCGAAAACTCAGTTAATGCATAAAAATGTGCAAGCGAACCCCGAAAAATCACAAAAACCAGGCATCTCAATGTTTTGCCGGCAATCAACGGTGCCCCGGTGTTTGAAATTCATTCCCATTTCTTGCATGGGACCTAAGCATGCACCCAAGGACACAGATTTGATTTTTCAACCAATTTATATTCACAGGAGCATGTGCATGTAGTTCAAATTTGAATTATGCACATAAAATGCATTGAAAACTCAGTTAATGCATAAAAATGTCCAAACGAACCTCGAAAAATCACAAAAAATCACACAACACTCCTGTTGTTCTATGTTGACACGGGAAAATAATTTGAAAGCAATAAGAGGCAATGGATATTGTTTCGTCCACAAAGGTGGGATGTTCCCTACCGAAAACCATCATGCTTGTTGTGAGACGCTCCGGTTTGTGAGAAGCATATACCCAAACCTGCCCCAAATGGGACAAAATTTGTACCACGGCATGTTGATGCCGCTCCATGATAGCATGCCAAGTTTCTTGAATTTCAGACGAGTTTTGGATTTACTAGAATTTAAAAACCAGGCATCTCAATGTTTTGCCGGCAATCACCGGTGCCCCAGTGTTTAAAATTCATTCCCATTTCTTGCATGGGACCTAAGCATGCACCCAAGGACACAGATTTGTATTTTCAACCAATTTATATGCACTGGAGCATGTGCATGGAGTTCAAATTTGAATTATGCACATAAAATGCATTGAAAACTCAGTTAATGCTTAAAAATGTCCAAATGAACCCCGAAAAATCACAAAAAATCACACAACACTCCTGCTGTTCTATGTTGACATGAGAAAATAATTTGAAAGCAATAAGAGGCAATGGATATTGTTTCGTCCACAAAGGTGGGATGTTCCCTACCGAAAACCATCATGCTTGTTGTGAGAAGCTCTGGTTTGTGAGAAGCAAATTCCCAAACCTGCCCCAAATGGCACAAAATTTGTACCACGGCAGGTTGATGCCGCTCGATGATAGCATGGTATGTTTCATGAATTTCAGACGAGTTTTCGATTTACTAGAATTTAAAAACCAGGCATCTCAGTTGTTTGTCGGCAATCAACGGTGCCCCGATGTTTGAAATTCATTCACATTTCTTGCATGGGACCTAAGCATGCACCCAAGGACACAGATTTGATTTTTGAACCAATTTATATGCACTGGAGCATGTGCATGTAGTTCAAATTTGAATTATGCACACAGAATGCATTGAAAACTCAGTTAATGCATCAAAATGTCCAAACGAACCCCGAAAAATCACAAAAAATCACACAACACTCCTGTTGTTCTATGTTGACACGAGAAAATAATTTGAAAGCAATAAGAGCCAATGGATATTGTTTCATCCACAAAGGTGGGACGTTCCCTACCGAAAACCATCATGCTTGTTGTGAGAAGCTCTGGTTTGTGAGAAGCATATACCCAAACCTGCCCCAAATAGGACAACATTTGTACCACGGCATGTTGATGCCGCTCCATGATAGCATGCCAAGTTTCATGAATTTCAGACGAGTTTTGGATTTACTAGAATTTAAAAACCAGGCATCTTAATGCTTTGCCGGCAATCAACGGTGCACCGGTGTTTGAAATTCATTCCCATTTCTTGCATGGGACCGAAGCATGCACCCAAGGACACAGATTTGATTTTTCAACCAATTTATATGCACTAGAGCATGTGCATGTAGTTAAAATTTGAATTGTTCACCTGAAATGCATTGAAAACTCGGCTAATGCATAAAAATGTGCAAACGAACTCCGAAAAAACACAAAAAATCACACAACACTCTTGTTGTTCTATGTTGACACGAGAAAAAAATTGAAAGCAATAAGACACAATGGATATCGTTTCGTCCACAACGGTGGACGTTCCCTACCGAAAACCATCATGCTTGTTGCGAGAAGCTCAGGTTTGTGAGGAAGCATATACCAAAACCTGCCTCAAATGGGATAAAATTTGTACCACGGCATGTTGATGCCGCTCCATGATAGCATGCCAAGTTTCATGATTTTCAGACGAGTTTTGGATTTACTACAATTTAAAAACTAGGCATCTCAATGTTTTGCTGGCAATCAACGGTGCCCCGGTGTTTGAAATTCATTCCCATTTCTTGCATGGGACCTAAGCATGCACCCAAGGACACAGATTTGATTTTTCAACCAATTTATATGCACTGGAGCATGTGCATGTAGTTCAAATTTGAATTATGCACATAAAATGCATTGAAAACTCAGTTAATACATAAAAATGTCCAAATGAACCTCGAAAAATCACAAAAAATCACACAACATTCCTGTTGTTCTATGTTGACACGGGAAAATAATTTGAAAGCAATAAGAGGCAATGGATATCGTTTCGTCCACAAAGGTGGGATGTTCCCTACCGAAAACCATCATGCTTGTTGTGAGAAGCTCTGGCTTGTGAGAAGCATATACCCAAACCTACCCCAAATGGGACAAAATTTGTACCACGGCATGTTGATGCCGCTCCATGATAGCATGCCAAGTTTCATGAATTTCAGACGAGTTTTGGATTTACTAGCATTTAAAAACCAGGCATCTTAATGCTTTGCCGGCAATCAACGGTGCACTGGTGTTTGAAATTCATTCACATTTCTTGCATGGGACCTAAGCATGCACCCAAGGACACAGATTTGACTTTTGAACCAATTTATATGCACTGGAGCATGTGCATGTAGTTCAAATTTGAATTATGCACACAGAATGCATTGAAAACTCAGTTAATGCATCAAAATGTCCAAACGAACCCCGAAAAATCACAAAAAATCACACAACACTCCTGTTGTTCTATGTTGACACGAGAAAATAATTTGAAAGCAATAAGAGCCAATGGATATTGTTTCGTCCACAAAGGTGGGACGTTCCCTACCGAAAACCATCATGCTTGTTGTGAGAAGCTCTGGTTTGAGAAGCATATACCCAAACCTGCCCCAAATAGGACAACATTTGTACCACAGCATGTTGATGCTGCTCCATGATAGCATATCAAGTTTCATGAATTTCAGACGAGTTTTGGATTTACTAGAATTTAAAAACCAGGCATCTTAATGTTTTGCCGGCAATCAACGGTGCCCCGGTGTTTGAAATTCATTCCCATTTCTTGCATGGGACCTAAGCATGCACCCAAGGACACAGATTTGATTTTTCAACCAATTTATATGCACTGGAGCATGTGCATGTAGTTCAAATTTGAATTATGCACATAAAATGCATTGAAAACTCAGTTAATACATAAAAATGTCCAAATGAACCTCGAAAAATCACAAAAAATCACACAACATTCCTGTTGTTCTATGTTGACACGGGAAAATAATTTGAAAGCAATAAGAGGCAATGGATATCGTTTCGTCCACAAAGTTGGGATGTTCCCTACCGAAAACCATCATGCTTGTTGTGAGAAGCTCCGGCTTGTGAGAAGCATATACCCAAACCTACCCCAAATGGGACAAAATTTGTACCACGGCATGTTGATGCCGCTCCATGATAGCATGCCAAGTTTCATGAATTTCAGACGAGTTTTGGATTTACTAGAATTTAAAAACCAGGCATCTTAATGCTTTGCCGGCAATCAACGGTGCACCGGTGTTTGAAATTCATTCCCATTTCTTGCATGGGACCGAAGCATGCACCCAAGGACACAGATTTGATTTTTCAACCAATTTATATGCACTAGAGCATGTGCATGTAGTTAAAATTTGAATTGTTCACCTGAAATGCATTGAAAACTCGGCTAATGCATAAAAATGTGCAAACGAACTCCGAAAAAACACAAAAAATCACACAACACTCTTGTTGTTCTATGTTGACACGAGAAAAAAATTGAAAGCAATAAGACACAATGGATATCGTTTCGTCCACAACGGTGGACGTTCCCTACCGAAAACCATCATGCTTGTTGCGAGAAGCTCAGGTTTGTGAGGAAGCATATACCAAAACCTGCCTCAAATGGGATAAAATTTGTACCACGGCATGTTGATGCCGCTCCATGATAGCATGCCAAGTTTCATGATTTTCAGACGAGTTTTGGATTTACTACAATTTAAAAACTAGGCATCTCAATGTTTTGCTGGCAATCAATGGTGCCCCGGTGTTTGAAATTCATTCCCATTTCTTGCATGGGACCTAAGCATGCACCCAAGGACACAGATTTGATTTTTCAACCAATTTATATGCACTGGAGCATGTGCATGTAGTTCAAATTTGAATTATGCACATAAAATGCATTGAAAACTCAGTTAATACATAAAAATGTCCAAATGAACCTCGAAAAATAACAAAAAATCACACAACATTCCTGTTGTTCTATGTTGACACGGGAAAATAATTTGAAAGCAATAAGAGGCAATGGATATCGTTTCGTCCACAAAGGTGGGATGTTCCCTACCGAAAACCATCATGCTTGTTGTGAGAAGCTCTGGCTTGTGAGAAGCATATACCCAAACCTACCCCAAATGGGACAAAATTTGTACCACGGCATGTTGATGCCGCTCCATGATAGCATGCCAAGTTTCATGAATTTCAGACGAGTTTTGGATTTACTAGCATTTAAAAACCAGGCATCTTAATGCTTTGCCGGCAATCAACGGTGCACTGGTGTTTGAAATTCATTCCCATTTCTTGCATGGGACCGAAGCATGCACCCAAGGACACAGATTTGATTTTTCAACCAATTTATATGCACTAGAGCATGTGCATGTAGTTAAAATTTGAATTGTTCACCTGAAATGCATTGAAAACTCGGCTAATGCATAAAAATGTGCAAACGAACTCCGAAAAAACACAAAAAATCACACAACACTCTTGTTGTTCTATGTTGACACGAGAAAAAAATTGAAAGCAATAAGACACAATGGATATCGTTTCGTCCACAACGGTGGACGTTCCCTACCGAAAACCATCATGCTTGTTGCGAGAAGCTCAGGTTTGTGAGGAAGCATATACCAAAACCTGCCTCAAATGGGATAAAATTTGTACGACGGCATGTTGATGCCGCTCCATGATAGCATGCCAAGTTTCATGATTTTCAGACGAGTTTTGGATTTACTACAATTTAAAAACTAGGCATCTCAATGTTTTGCTGGCAATCAACGGTGCCCCGGTGTTTGAAATTCATTCCCATTTCTTGCATGGGACCTAAGCATGCAGCCAAGGAAACAGATTTGATTTTTCAACCAATTTATATGCACTGGAGCATGTGCATGTAGTTCAAATTTGAATTATGCACATAAAATGCATTGAAAACTTAGTTAATGCATAAAAATGTCCAAACAAACCCAGAGAAATCACAAAAAATCACCCAACACTCCTGTTGTTCTATGTTGACATGAGAAAATAATTTGAAAGCAATAGCAGGCAATGGATATTGTTTCGTCCACGAAGGTGGGATGTTCCCTACCGAAAACCATCATGCTTGTTGTGAGAAGTGCCGGTTTGTGAGAAGCATATACCCAAACCTGCCCCAAATGGGACAAAATTTGTACCACGGCATGTTGATGCCGCTCCACGATAGCATGCCAATTTTCATGAATTTCAGACGAGTTTTGGATTTACTAGAATTTAAAAACCAGGCATCTCAATGTTTTGCCGACAATCAACGGCGCCCCGGTGTTTGATATTCATTCCCATTTCTTGCATGGGACCAAAGCATGCACCCAAGGAAACAGATTTGATTTTTCAACCAATTCATATGCACTAGAGCATGTGAATGTATTTCAAATTTGAATTATGCACATAAAATGTCCAAACGAACCCCGAAAAATCACAAAAAATCACACAACACTCCTGTTGTTCTATGTTGACACGAGAAAATAATTTGAAAGCAATAAGAGGCAATGGATATTGATTCGTCCACAAAGGTGGGACGTTCCCTACCGAAAACCATCATGTTTGTTGTGAGAAGCTCCGGTTTGTGAGATGCATATACCCAAACCTGCCCCAAATGGGACAAAATTTGTACCACGGCATGTTGATGCCGCTCCACGATAGCATGCCAAGTTTCATGAATTTCACACGAGTTTTGGATTTACTAGAATTTAAAAACCAGGCATCTTAATGCTTTGCCGGCAATCAACGATGCACCGGTGTTTGAAATTCATTCCCATTTCTTGCATGGGACCGAAGCATGCACCCAAGGACACAGATTTGATTTTTCAACCAATTTATATGCACTAGAGCATGTGCATGTAGTTAAAATTTGAATTGTTCACCTGAAATGCATTGAAAACTCAGTTAATGCATAAAAATGTGCAAACGAACTCCGAAAAAACACAAAAAATCACACAACACTCCTGTTGTTCTATGTTGACACGGGAAAAAAATTGAAAGCAATAAGACACAATGGATATCGTTTCGTCCACAACGGTGGACGTTCCCTACCGAAAACCATCATGCTTCTTGCGAGAAGCTCAGGTTTGTGAGGAAGCATATACCAAAACCTGCCTCAAATGGGATAAAATTTGTACCACGGCATGTTGATGCCGCTCCATGATAGCATGCCAAGTTTCATGATTTTCAGACGAGTTTTGGATTTACTACAATTTAAAAACCAGGCATCTCAATGTTCTGCTGGCAATCAACGGTGCCCCGGTGTTTGAAATTCATTCCCATTTCTTGCATGGGACCTAAGCATGCACCCGAGGACACAGATTTGATTTTTCAACCAATTTATATGCACTCGAGCATGTGCATGTAGTTCAAATTTGAATTATGCACATAAAATGCATTGAAAACTCAGTTAATGCATAAAAATGTCCAAACAAACCCAGAGAAATCACACAACACTCCTGTTGTTCTATGTTGACACGAGAAAATAATTTGAAAGCAATAGGAGGCAATGGATATTGTTTCGTCCATGAAGGTGGGATGTTCCCTACCGAAAACCATCATGCTTGTTGTGAGAAGTGCCGGTTTGTGAGAAGCATATACCCAAACCTGCCCCAAATGGGACAAAATTTGTACCACGGCATGTTGATGCCGCTCCACGATAGCATGCCAATTTTCATGAATTTCAGACGAGTTTTGGATTTACTAGAAATTAAAAACCAGGCATCTCAATGTTTTGCCGGCAATCAACCGTGTCCCGGTGTTTGATATTCATTCCCATTTCTTGCATGGGACCAAAGCATGCACCCAAGGAAACAGATTTGATTTTTCAACCAATTCATATGCACTAGAGCATGTGAATGTAGTTCAAATTTGAATTATGCACATAAAATGCATTGAAAACTCAGTTAATGCATAAAAATGTCCAAACGAACCCCGAAAAATCACAAAAAATCACACAACACTCCTGTTGTTCTATGTTGACACGAGAAAATAATTTGAAAGCAATAAGAGGCAATGGATATTGATTCGTCCACAAAGGTGGGACGTTCCCTACCGAAAACCATCATGTTTGTTGTGAGAAGCTCCGGTTTATGAGAAGCATATACCCACACCTGCCCCCAAATGGGACAAAATTTGTACCACGGCATGTTGATGCCGCTCCATGATAGCATGCCAAGTTTCATGAATTTCACACGAGTTTTGGATTTACTAGAATTTAAAAACCAGGCATCTCAATGTTTGCCGGCAATCAACGGTGCCCCGGTGTTTGATATTCATTCCCATTTGTTGCATGGGACCAAAGCATGCACCCAAGGAAACAGATTTGATTTTTCAACCAATTCATATGCACTAGAGCATGTGCATGTAGTTCAAATTTGAATTATGCACATAAAATGCATTGAAAACTCATTTAATGCATAAAAATGTCCAAACGAACCCCAAAAAATCACAAAAAAATCACACAACACTCCTATTGTTCTATGTTGACACGGGAAAATAATTTGAAAGAAATAAGAGGCAATGTATATTGTTTCGTCCACAAAGGTGGGATGTTCCCTACCGAAAACCATCATGCTTGTTGTGACAAGCTCCGGTTTGTGAGAACCATATACCCAAACCTGCCCCAAAGGGGACAAAATTTGTACCACGGCATGTTGATGCCGCTCCATGATAGCATCCCAAGTTTCATGAATTTCATACGAGTTTTGGATTTACTAGAATTTAAAAACCAGGCATCTCAATGATTTGCCGGCAATCAACGGTGCCCCGGTGTTTGAAATTCATTCCCATTTCTTGCATGGGACCTAAGCATGCACCTAAGGACACAAATTTGATTTTTCAACCAATTTATATGCACTAGAGCATGTGCATGCAGTTCAAATTTGAATTGTTCACCTGAAATGCATTGAAAACTCAGTTAATGCATAAAAATGTGCAAGCGAACCCCTAAAAATCACAAAAAATCACACAACACTCCTGTTGTTCTATGTTGACACGAGAAAAAAATTGAAAGCAATAAGACATAATGGATATCATTTCGTCCACAACGGTGGACGTTCCCTACCGAAAACCATCATGCTTGTTGTGAGAAGTGCCGGTTTGTGAGAAGCATATACCCAAACTTGCCCCAAATGGGACAAAATTTGTACCACTGCATGTTGATGCCGCTCCATGATAGCATGCCAAGTTTCTTGAATTTCAGACGAGTTTTGGATTTACTAGAATTTAAAAACCAGGCATCTCAGTGGTTTGCCGGCAATCAACGGTGCCCCGGTGTTTTGAAATTCATTCACATTTCTGGCATGGGACCAAAGCATGCACCCAAGGACACAGATTTGATTTTTCAACCAATTTATATGCACTAGAGCATGTGCATGTAGTTCAAATTTGAATTATGCACATAAAATGCATTGAAAACTCAGTTAATGCATAAAAATGTCCAAACAAACCCTGAGAAATCACAAAACATCACACAACACTCCTGTTGTTCTATGTTGACACGAGAAAATAATTTGAAAGCAATAAGAGGCAATGGATATTGTTTCGTCCACAAAGGTGGGATGTTCCCTACTGAAAACCATCATGCTTGTTGTGAGAAGTGCCGATTTGTGAGAAGCATATACCCAAACCTGCCCCAAATGGGACAAAATTTGTACCACGGCATGTTGATGCCGCTCCATGATAGCATGCCAAGTTTCATGAATTTCAGACGAGTTTTGGCTGACTAGAATTCAAAAACCAGGCATCTCAGTGGTTTGCCGGCAATCAACACTGCCCCGGTGTTTGAAATTCATTCACATTTCTTGCATGGGACCTAAGCATGCACCCAAGGACACAGATTTGATTTTTCAACCAATTTATATGGACTCGAGCGTGTGCATGTAGTTCAAATTTTAATTATGCGCACAAAATGCATTGAAAACTCAGTTAATGCATAAAAATGTCCAAACGAACCCCGAAAAATCACAAAAAATCACACAACACTCCTGTTGTTCTATGTTGACACGAGAAAATAATTTGAAAGCAATAAGAGGCAATGGATATTGTTTCGTCCACAAAGGTGGGACGTTCGCTACCGAAAACCATCATGCTTGTTGTGAGAAGCTCCGGTTTGTGAGAAGCATATACCCAAACCTGCCCCAAATGGGACAAAATTTGTACCACGGCATGTTGATGCCGCTCCATGATAGCATGCCAAGTTTCATGAATTTCACACGAGTTTTGGATTTACTAGAATTTAAAAACCGGGCATCTCAATGTTTTCCAGCAATCAACGGTGCCCCGGTGTTTGAAATTCATTCCCATTTCTTGCATGGGACCGAGCATGCACCCAAGAACACAGATTTGATTTTTCAACCAATTTATATGCACTAGAGCATGTGCATGTAGTTCAAATTTGAATTGTTCACCTGAAATGCATTGAAAACTCAGTTAATGCATAAAAATGTGCAAGCGAACCCCGAAAAATCACAAAAACCACGCATCTCAACGTTTTGCCGGCAATCAACGGTGCCCCGGTGTTTGAAATTCATTCCCATTTCTTGCATGGGACCTAAGCATGCACGCAAGGACACAGATTTGATTTTTCAACCAATTTATATGCACTGGAGCATGTGCATGTAGTTCAAATTTGAATTATGCACATCAAATGCATTGAAAACTGAGTTAATGCATAAAAATGTCCGAACGAACCCCGAAAAATCACAAAAAATCACACAACACTCATGTTGTTCTATGTTGACACGAGAAAATAATTTGAAAGCAATAAGAGGCAATGGATATTGTTTCGTCCAGAAAGGTGGGACGTTCCCTACCGAAAACCATCATGCTTGTTGCGAGAAGTGCCGATTTGTGAGAAGCATATACCCAAACCTGCCCCAAATGGGACAAAATTTGTACCACAGCACGTTGATGCCGCTCCATGATAGCATGCCAAGTTTCTTTAATTTCAGACGATTTTTGGATTTACTAGAATTTAAAAACTAGGCATCTCAATGTTTTGCCGGCAATCAACGGTGCCCCGGTGTTTGAAATTCATTCCCATTTCTTGCATGGGACCAAAGCATGCACCCAAGGACAGAGATTTGATTTTTCAACCAATTTATATGCACTGGAGCATGTGCATGTAGTTCAAATTTGAATTATGCACATAAAATAAATTGAAAACTCAGTTAATGCATAAAAATGTCCAAACGAACCCCGAAAAATCACAAAAAATCACACAACACTCCTGTTGTTCTATGTTGACACGAGAAAATAATTTGAAAGCAATAAGAGGCAATGGATATTGTTTCGTCCACAAAGGTGGGATGTTCCCTATCGAAAACCATCATGCTTGTTGTGAGAAGCTCCGGTTCGTGAGAAGCATATACCCAAACCTGCCCCAAATGGGACAAAATTTGTACCACAGCATGTTGATGCCGCTCCATGATAGCATGCCAAGTTTCTTGAATTTCAGACGAGTTTTGGATTTACAAGAATTTAAAAACTAGGCATCTCAATGTTTTGCTAGCAATCAACGGTTCCCCGGTGTTTGAAATTCATTCCCATTTCTTGCATGGGACCTAAGCATGCACCCAAGGACACAGATTTCATTTTTCAACCAATTTATATGCACTAGAGCCTGTGCATGTAGTTCAAATTTGAATTATGCACATAAAATGCATTGAAAACTCAGTTAATGCATAAAAATGTCCAAACGAACCCTGAGAAATCACAAAAAATCACACACCACTCCTGTTGTTCTATGTTGACACGAGAAAATAATTTGAAAGCAATAAGAAGCAATGAATATTGTTTCGTCCACAAAGGTGGGATGTTCCCTACCGAAAACCATCATGCTTGTTGTGAGAAGTGCCGGTTTGTGAGAAGCATATACCCAAACCTGCCCCAAATGGACAAAATTTGTACCACGGCATGTTGATGCCGCTCCATGATAGCATGCCAAGTTTCATGAATTTCAGACGAGTTTTGGATTTACTAGAATTTAAAAACCGGGCATCTCAATGTTTTGCCGGCAATCAACGGTGCCCCGGTGTTAGAAATTCATTCCCATTTCTTGCATGGGACCAAAGCATGCACCCAAGGAAACAGATTTGATTTTTCAACCAATTCATATGCACTAGAGCATGTCCATGTAGTTCAAATTTGAATTATGCACATAAAATGCATTGAAAACTCAGTTAATGCATAAAAAATGTCCAAACGAACCCCGAAAAATCACAAAAATCACACAACACTCCTGTTGTTCTATGTTGACACGAGAAAATAATTTGAAAGCAATAAGAGGCAATGGATATTGTTTCGTCCACAAAGGTGGAACGTTCCCTACCGAAAACCATCATGCTTGTTGTGAGAAGCTCCAGTTTGTGAGAAGCACATACCCAAACATGCCCAAATGGGACAAAATTTGTACCACGGCATGTTGATGCCGCTCCATGATAGCATGCCAAGTTTCTTTAATTTCCGACAATTTTTGGATTTACTAGAATTTAAAAACCAGGCATCTCAATGTTTTGCCAGCAATCAACGGTGCCCCGGTGTTTGAAATTCATTCCCATTTCTTGCGTGGGACCAAGCATGCACCCAAGGACACAGATTTGATTTTTCAACCAATTTATATGCACTGGAGCATGTGCATGTAGTTCAAATTTGAATTATGCACATAAAATGCATTGAAAACTTAGTTAATGCATAAAAATGTCCAAACAAACCCTGAGAAATCACAAAAAATCACACAACACTCCTGTTGTTCTATGTTGACACGAGAAAATAATTCGAAAGCAATAAGAGGCAATGGATATTGTTTCGTCCACAAAGGTGGGACGTTCCCTACCGAAAACCATCATGCTTGTTGTGAGAAGCTCCGGTTTGTGAGAAGCATATACCCAAACCTGCCCCAAATGGGACAAAATTTGTATCACAGCATGTTGATGCCGCTCCATGATAGCATGCCAAGTTTCTTCAATTTCAGACGAGTTTTGGATTTACTAGAATTTAAAAACAGGCATCTCAATGTTTTGCTAGCAATCAACGGTTCCCCGGTGTTTGAAATTCATTCCCATTTCTTGCATGGGACCTAAGCATGCACCCAAGGACAGAGATTTGATTTTTCAACCAATTTATATGCACTGGAGCCTGTGCATGTATTCAAATTTGAATTATGCACATAAAATGCATTGAAAACTCAGTTAATGCATAAAAATGTCCAAACGAACCCTGAGAAATCACAAAAAATCACACACCACTCCTGTTGTTCTATGTTGACACGAGAAAATAATTTGAAAGCAATAAGAGGCAATGGATACTGTTTCGTCCACAAAGGTGGAACGTTCCCTACCGAAAACAATCATGCTTGTTGTGAGAAGCTCCGGTTTGTGAGAAGCACATACCCAAACATGCCCAAATGGGACAAAATTTGTACCACGGCATGTTGATGCCGCTCCATGATAGCATGCCAAATTTCTTTAATTTCCGACAATTTTTGGATTTACTAGAATTTAAAAACCAGGCATGTCAATGTTTTGCCGGCAATCAACGGTGCCCCGGTGTTTGAAATTCATTCCCATTTCTTGCATGGGACCAAAGCATGCACCCAAGGACACAGATTTGATTTTTCAACCAATTTATATGCACTGGAGCATGTGCATGTAGTTCAAATTTGAATTATGCACATAAAATGCATTGAAAACTCAGTTAATGCATAAAAATGTCCAAACAAACCCTGAGAAATCACAAAAAATCACACAACACTCCTGTTGTTCTATGTTGACACGAGAAAATAATTCGAAAGCAATAAGAGGCAATGGATATTGTTTCGTCCACAAAGGTGGGACGTTCCCTACCGAAAACCATCATGCTTGTTGTGAGATGCTCCGGTTTGTGAGAAGCATATACCCAAACCTGCCGCAAACGGGACAAAATTTGTATCACAGCGTGTTGATGCCGCTCCATGATAGCATGCCAAGTTTCTTCAATTTCAGACGAGTTTTGGATTTACTAGAATTTAAAAACAGGCATCTCAATGTTTTGCTGGCAATCAACGGTTCCCCGGTGTTTGAAATTCATTCCCATTTCATGCAGGGGACCAAAGCATGCACCCAAGGAAACAGATTTGATTTTTCAACCAATTTATATGCACTGGAGCATGTGCATGTAGTTCAAATTTGAATTATGCACATAAAATGCATTGAAAACTCATTTAATGCATAAAAATGTCCAAACAAACCCTGAGAAATCACAAAAAATCACACAACACTCCTGTTGTTCTATGTTGACACGAGAAAATAATTTGAAAGCAACAAGAGGCAATGGATATTGTTTCGTCCACAAAGGTGGGATGTTCCCTACCGAAAACCATCATGCTTGTTGTGAGAAGTGCCGGTTTGTGAGAAGCATATACCCAAACCTTCCCCAAATGGGACAAAATTTGTACCACGGCATGTTGATGCCGCTCCATGATAGCATGCCAAGTTTCATGAATTTCAGACGAGTTTTGGATTTACTAGAATTTAAAAACCAGGCATCTCAGTGGTTTGCCGGCAAACAACGGTGCCCCGGTGTTTTGAAATTCATTCACATTTCTTGCATGGGACCTAAGCATGCACCCAAGGACACAGATTTGATTTTTCAACCAATTTATATGGACTGGAGCATGTGCATGTAGTTCAAATTTTAATTATGCACACAAAATGCATTGAAAACTCAGTTAATGCATAAAAATGTCCAAACGAACCCCGAAAAATCACAAAAAATCACACAACACTCCTGTTGTTCTATGTTGACACGAGAAAATAATTTGAAAGCAATAAGAGGCAATGGATATTGTTTCGTCCACAAAGGTGGGACGTTCCCTACCGAAAACCATCATGCTTGTTGTGAGAAGCTCCGGTTTGTGAGAAGCATATACCCAAACCTGCCCCAAATGGGACAAAATTTGTACCACGGCATGTTGATGCCGCTCCATGATAGCATGCCAAGTTTCATGAATTTCACACGAGTTTTGGATTCACTAGAATTTAAAAACCAGGCATCTCAATGTTTTCCAGCAATCAACGGTGCCCCGGTGTTTGAAATTCATTCCCATTTCTTGCATGGGACCGAAGCATGCACCCAAGGACACAGATTTGATTTTTCAACCAATTTATATGCACTAGAGCATCTGCATGTAGTTCAAATGTGAATTGTTCACCTGAAATGCATTGAAAACTCAGTTAATGCATAAAAATGTGCAAGCGAACCCCGAAAAATCACAAAAACCAGGCATCTCAATGTTTTGCCGGCAATCAACGGTGCCCCGGTGTTTGAAATTCATTCCCATTTCTTGCATGGGACCTAAGCATGCACCCAAGGACACATATTTGATTTTTCAACCAATTTATATGCACTGGAGCATGTGCATGTAGTTCAAATTTGAATTATGCACATAAAATGCATTGAAAACTCAGTTAATGCATAAAAATGTCCGAACGAACCCTGAAAAATCACAAAAAATCACACAACACTCATGTTGTTCTATCTTGACACGAGAAAATAATTTGAAAGCAATAAGAGGCAATGGATATTGTTTCGTCCACAAAGGTGGGACGTTCCCTACCGAAAACCATCATGCTTGTTGTGAGAAGTGCCGGTTTGTGAGAAGCATATTCCCAAACCTGCCCAAATGGGACAAAATTTGTACCACGGCAGTTTGATGCCGCGCCATGATAGCATGCCAAGTTTCATGAATTTCAGACGAGTTTTGGATTTACTAGAATTTAAAAACCAGGCATCTCAATGTTTTGCCGGCAATCAACGGTGCCCCGGTGTTTGAAATTCATTCCCATTTCTTGCATGGGACCAAAGCATGCACCCAAGGAAACAGATTTGATTTTTCAACCAATTCATATGCACTAGAGCATGTCCATGTAGTTCAAATTTGAATTATGCACATAAAATGCATTGAAAACTCAGTTAATGCATAAAAATGTCCAAACGAACCCCAAAAAATCACAAAAAATCACACAACACTCCTGTTGTTCTATGTTGACACGAGAAAATAATTGAAAGCAATAAGAGGCAATGGATATTGTTTCATCCACAAAGGTGGAACGTTCCCTACCGAAAACCATCATGCTTGTTGTGAGAAGCTCTGGTTTGTGAGAAGCATATACCCAAACCTGCCCCAAATGGGACAAAATTTCTACCACGGCATGTTGATGCAGCTCCATGATAGCATGCCAAGTTTCTTTAATTTCAGATGATTTTTGGATTACTAGAATTTAAAAACTAGGCATCTCAATGTTTTGCCGGCAATCAACGGTGCCCCGGTGTTTGAAATTCATTCCCATTTCTTGCATGGGACCAAAGCATGCACCCAAGGACACAGATTTGATTTTTCAACCAATTTATATGCACTGGAGCATGTGCATGTAGTTCAAATTTGAATTATGCACATAAAATGCATTGAAAACTTAGTTAATGCATAAAAATGTCCAAACAAACCCTGAGAAATCACAAAAAATCACACAACACTCCTGTTGTTCTATGTTGACACGAGAAAATAATTCGAAAGCAATAAGAGGCAATGGATATTGTTTCGTCCACAAAGGTGGGACGTTCCCTACCGAAAACCATCATGCTTGTTGTGAGAAGCTCCGGTTTGTGAGAAGCATATACCCAAACCTGCCCCAAATGGGACAAAATTTGTATCACAGCATGTTGATGCCGCTCCATGATAGCATGCCAAGTTTCTTCAATTTCAGACGAGTTTTGGATTTACTAGAATTTAAAAACAGGCATCTCAATGTTTTGCTAGCAATCAACGGTTCCCCGGTGTTTGAAATTCATTCCCATTTCTTGCATGGGACCTAAGCATGCACCCAAGGACAGAGATTTGATTTTTCAACCAATTTATATGCACTGGAGCCTGTGCATGTATTCAAATTTGAATTATGCACATAAAATGCATTGAAAACTCAGTTAATGCATAAAAATGTCCAAACGAACCCTGAGAAATCACAAAAAATCACACACCACTCCTGTTGTTCTATGTTGACACGAGAAAATAATTTGAAAGCAATAAGAGGCAATGGATACTGTTTCGTCCACAAAGGTGGAACGTTCCCTACCGAAAACAATCATGCTTGTTGTGAGAAGCTCCGGTTTGTGAGAAGCACATACCCAAACATGCCCAAATGGGACAAAATTTGTACCACGGCATGTTGATGCCGCTCCATGATAGCATGCCAAATTTCTTTAATTTCCGACAATTTTTGGATTTACTAGAATTTAAAAACCAGGCATGTCAATGTTTTGCCGGCAATCAACGGTGCCCCGGTGTTTGAAATTCATTCCCATTTCTTGCATGGGACCAAAGCATGCACCCAAGGACACAGATTTGATTTTTCAACCAATTTATATGCACTGGAGCATGTGCATGTAGTTCAAATTTGAATTATGCACATAAAATGCATTGAAAACTCAGTTAATGCATAAAAATGTCCAAACAAACCCTGAGAAATCACAAAAAATCACACAACACTCCTGTTGTTCTATGTTGACACGAGAAAATAATTCGAAAGCAATAAGAGGCAATGGATATTGTTTCGTCCACAAAGGTGGGACGTTCCCTACCGAAAACCATCATGCTTGTTGTGAGATGCTCCGGTTTGTGAGAAGCATATACCCAAACCTGCCGCAAACGGGACAAAATTTGTATCACAGCGTGTTGATGCCGCTCCATGATAGCATGCCAAGTTTCTTCAATTTCAGACGAGTTTTGGATTTACTAGAATTTAAAAACAGGCATCTCAATGTTTTGCTGGCAATCAACGGTTCCCCGGTGTTTGAAATTCATTCCCATTTCATGCAGGGGACCAAAGCATGCACCCAAGGAAACAGATTTGATTTTTCAACCAATTTATATGCACTGGAGCATGTGCATGTAGTTCAAATTTGAATTATGCACATAAAATGCATTGAAAACTCATTTAATGCATAAAAATGTCCAAACAAACCCTGAGAAATCACAAAAAATCACACAACACTCCTGTTGTTCTATGTTGACACGAGAAAATAATTTGAAAGCAACAAGAGGCAATGGATATTGTTTCGTCCACAAAGGTGGGATGTTCCCTACCGAAAACCATCATGCTTGTTGTGAGAAGTGCCGGTTTGTGAGAAGCATATACCCAAACCTTCCCCAAATGGGACAAAATTTGTACCACGGCATGTTGATGCCGCTCCATGATAGCATGCCAAGTTTCATGAATTTCAGACGAGTTTTGGATTTACTAGAATTTAAAAACCAGGCATCTCAGTGGTTTGCCGGCAAACAACGGTGCCCCGGTGTTTTGAAATTCATTCACATTTCTTGCATGGGACCTAAGCATGCACCCAAGGACACAGATTTGATTTTTCAACCAATTTATATGGACTGGAGCATGTGCATGTAGTTCAAATTTTAATTATGCACACAAAATGCATTGAAAACTCAGTTAATGCATAAAAATGTCCAAACGAACCCCGAAAAATCACAAAAAATCACACAACACTCCTGTTGTTCTATGTTGACACGAGAAAATAATTTGAAAGCAATAAGAGGCAATGGATATTGTTTCGTCCACAAAGGTGGGACGTTCCCTACCGAAAACCATCATGCTTGTTGTGAGAAGCTCCGGTTTGTGAGAAGCATATACCCAAACCTGCCCCAAATGGGACAAAATTTGTACCACGGCATGTTGATGCCGCTCCATGATAGCATGCCAAGTTTCATGAATTTCACACGAGTTTTGGATTCACTAGAATTTAAAAACCAGGCATCTCAATGTTTTCCAGCAATCAACGGTGCCCCGGTGTTTGAAATTCATTCCCATTTCTTGCATGGGACCGAAGCATGCACCCAAGGACACAGATTTGATTTTTCAACCAATTTATATGCACTAGAGCATCTGCATGTAGTTCAAATGTGAATTGTTCACCTGAAATGCATTGAAAACTCAGTTAATGCATAAAAATGTGCAAGCGAACCCCGAAAAATCACAAAAACCAGGCATCTCAATGTTTTGCCGGCAATCAACGGTGCCCCGGTGTTTGAAATTCATTCCCATTTCTTGCATGGGACCTAAGCATGCACCCAAGGACACATATTTGATTTTTCAACCAATTTATATGCACTGGAGCAGGTGCATGTAGTTCAAATTTGAATTATGCACATAAAATGCATTGAAAACTCAGTTAATGCATAAAAATGTCCGAACGAACCCTGAAAAATCACAAAAAATCACACAACACTCATGTTGTTCTATCTTGACACGAGAAAATAATTTGAAAGCAATAAGAGGCAATGGATATTGTTTCGTCCACAAAGGTGGGACGTTCCCTACCGAAAACCATCATGCTTGTTGTGAGAAGTGCCGGTTTGTGAGAAGCATATTCCCAAACCTGCCCAAATGGGACAAAATTTGTACCACGGCAGTTTGATGCCGCGCCATGATAGCATGCCAAGTTTCATGAATTTCAGACGAGTTTTGGATTTACTAGAATTTAAAAACCAGGCATCTCAATGTTTTGCCGGCAATCAACGGTGCCCCGGTGTTTGAAATTCATTCCCATTTCTTGCATGGGACCAAAGCATGCACCCAAGGAAACAGATTTGATTTTTCAACCAATTCATATGCACTAGAGCATGTCCATGTAGTTCAAATTTGAATTATGCACATAAAATGCATTGAAAACTCAGTTAATGCATAAAAATGTCCAAACGAACCCCAAAAAATCACAAAAAATCACACAACACTCCTGTTGTTCTATGTTGACACGAGAAAATAATTGAAAGCAATAAGAGGCAATGGATATTGTTTCATCCACAAAGGTGGAACGTTCCCTACCGAAAACCATCATGCTTGTTGTGAGAAGCTCTGGTTTGTGAGAAGCATATACCCAAACCTGCCCCAAATGGGACAAAATTTCTACCACGGCATGTTGATGCAGCTCCATGATAGCATGCCAAGTTTCTTTAATTTCAGATGATTTTTGGATTACTAGAATTTAAAAACTAGGCATCTCAATGTTTTGCCGGCAATCAACGGTGCCCCGGTGTTTGAAATTCATTCCCATTTCTTGCATGGGACCAAAGCATGCACCCAAGGACACATATTTGATTTTTCAACCAATTTATATGCACTGGAGCATGTGCATGTAGTTCAAATTTGAATTATGCACATAAAATGCATTGAAAACTCAGTTAATTAATAAAAATGTCCAAACGAACCCCGAAAAATCACAAAAAATCACACAACACTCCTGTTGTTCTATGTTGACTCGAGAAAATAATTTGAAAGCAATAAGAGGCAATGGATATTGTTTCGTCCACAAAGGTGGGACGTTCCCTACCGAAAACCATCATGCTTGTTGTGAGAAGCTCCGGTTCGTGAGAAGCATATACCCAAACCTGCCCCAAATGGGACAAAATTTGTACCACAGCATGTTGATGCCGCTCCATGATAGCATGCCAAGTTTCTTGAATTTCAGACGAGTTTTGGATTTACTAGAATTTAAAAACCAGGCATCTCAATGTTTTGCTGGCAATCAACGGTTCCCCGGTGTTTGAAATTCATTCCCATTTCTTGCGTGGGACCTAATCATGCACCCAAGGACACAGATTTGATTTTGCAACCAATTTATATGCACTAGAGCATGTGCATGTAGTTCAAATTTGAATTATGCACATAAAATGCATTGAAAACTCAGTTAATGCATAAAAATGTCCAAACGAACCCTGAGAAATCACAAAAAATCACACTACACTCCTGTTGTTCTACGTTGACACGAGAAAATAATTTGAAAGCAATAAGAGGCAATGGATATTGTTTCGTCCACAAAGGTGGGATGTTCCCTACCGAAAACCATCAAGCTTATTGTGAGAAGTGCCGGTTTGTGAGAAGCATATACCCAAACCTGCCCCAAATGGGACAAAATTTGTACCACGGCATGTTGATGCCACTCCATGATAGCATGCCAAGTTTCATGAATTTCAGACGAGTTTTGGATTTACTAGAATTTAAAAACCAGGCATCTCAATGTTTTGCCGGCAATCAACGGTGCCCCGGTGTTTGAAATTCATTCCCATTTATTGCATGGGACCAAAGCATGCACCCAAGGAAACAGATTTTATTTTTCAACCAATCCATATACACTAGTGCATGTGCATGTAGTTCAAATTTGAATTATGCACATAAAATGCATTGAAAACTCAGTTAATGCATAAAAATGTCCAAACGAACCCCGAAAAATCACAAAAAATCACACAACATTCCTATTGTTCTATGTTGACACGAGAAAATAATTTGAAAGCAATAAGAGGCAATGGATATTGTTTCGTCCACAAAGGTGGAACGTTCCCTACCGAAAACCATCATGCTTGTTGTGAGAAGCTCCGGTTTGTGAGAAGCACATACCCAAACATGCCCAAATGGGACAAAATTTGTACGACGGCATGTTGATGCCGCTCCATGATAGCATGCCAAGTTTCTTTAATTTCCGACAATTTTTGGATTTACTAGAATTTAAAAACCAGGCATCTCAATGTTTTGCCGGCAATCAACGGTGCCCCGGTGTTTGAAATTCATTCCCATTTCTTGCATGGGACCAAAGCATGCACCCAAGGACACAGATTTGATTTTTCAACCAATTTATATGCACTGGAGCATGTGCATGTAGTTCAAATTTGAATTATGCACATAAAATGCATTGAATACTCAGTTAATGCATAAAAATGTCCAAATGAACCCCGAAAAATCACAAAAAATCACACAACACTCCTGTTGTTCTATGTTGACATGAGAAAATAATTTGAAAGCAATAAGAGGCAATGTATATTGTTTCGTCCAGAAATGTGGAACGTTCCCTACCGAAAACCATCATGCTTGTTGTGAGAAGCTCCGATTTGTGAGAAGCATATACGCAAACCTGCCCCAAATGGGACAAAATTTGTACCACAGCATGTTGATGCCGGTCCATGATAGCATGCCAAGTTTCTTAAATTTCAGACGAGTTTTGGATTTACTAGAATTTAAAAACCAGGCATCTCAATGTTTTGCTGGCAATCAACGGTGCCCCGGTGTTTGAAATTCATTCCCATTTCTTTCATGGGACAAAAGCATGCACCCAAGGACACAGATTTGATTTTTCAACCAATTTATATGCACTAGAGCATGTGCATGTAGTTCAAATTTGAATTATGCACATAAAATGCATTGAAAACTCAGTTAATGCATAAAAATGTCCAAACGAACCCCAAAAAATCACACAACACTCATGTTTGTTCTATGTTAACACGAGAAAATAATTTGAAAGCAATAAGAGGCAATGAATATTGTTTCATCCACAAAGGTGGGACGTTCCCTACCGAAAACCATCATGCTTGTTGTGAGAAGCTCCGGTTTGTGAGAAGCATATACCCAAACCTGCCCCAAATGGGACAAAATTTGTACCACGGCATGTTGATGCCGCTCCATGATAGCATGCAAAGTTTCTTGAATTTCAGACGGGTTTTGGATTTACTAGAATTTAAAAACCAGGCATCTCAATGTTTTGCCGGCAATCAACGGTGCCCCGGTGTTTGAAATTCATTCCCATTTCTTGCATGGGACCAAAGCATGCACCCAAGCACACAGATTTGATTTTTCAACCAATTTATATGCACTGGAGCATAAGCATGTAGTTCGAATTTGAATTATGCACATAAAATGCATTGAAAACTCAGTTAATGCATAAAAATGTCCAAACGAACCCCGAAAAATCACAAAAAATCACAGAACACTCCTGTTGTTCTATGTTGACACGAGAAAAAAATTGAAAGCAATAAGAGGCAATGGATATCGTTTCGTCCACAAAGGTGGGACGTTCCCTACCGAAAACCATCATGCTTGTTGTGAGAAGCTCCAGTTTGTGAGAAGCATATACCCAAACCTGCCCCTGATGGTACAAAATTTGTACCACGGCAGTTTGATGCCGCTCCATGATAGCATGCCAAGTTTCATGAATTTCAGTCGAGTTTTGGATTTACTAGAATTTAAAAACAAGGCATCTCAATGTTTTGCCGGCAATCAACGATGCCCTGGTGTTTGAAATTCATTCCCGTTTCTTGCATGGGACCTAAGCATGCACCCAAGGACACAGATTTGATTTTTCAACCAATTTATGTGCACTAGAGCATGTGCATGTAGTTCAAATTCCAATTGTTCACCTGAAATGGGTTGAAAAACAATTTAATGTATAAAATGTTCAAACGAACCAGGAATAACTCCAATTCTTTTACGACACACATATAGTTTCATGTTCACTCCAGATAAAAGGTCTAGCAATTCAAACACCGTCCATTGCCGCTGTGACCCCATTATTTAATTCAAATCAAGATGAAAAATCAGGTAGATCTCACACAGTTTATTATCAGCAACCGTGTGAGATGTAGTACAAAATATCATGGAGCACCGTTGGTGTATAGTACGCCTTTAGCTTATGCAAGAAGGTGTGTCGGCTACAGTCCACAACCGGCGTGTCAAGCACACTAGCTCGCTCCCCAAATATCATTTCACTGTTGAATCATCGCCGGTGAAAGATGGGCACGTGGACCCGCGTCGTGAGGGCAACTTCGGTGGCCCAGTCCGGCGAGAGCGCGGCCGCAGCCGCCATGCGCGTGCTAACAAGGTGCATGAGTGTGGCCGCAATTTGCGACCGGGTGCCAAAGGTAGCCCAAACGGTCGTTGTTGCTTCTCAGATGGCGGCAGCAACATCTGCCTCGGGGATAGCAACTGGCGAGAGCGGCACAGCAGCTGCCCGTTTCGTAGCGGCGGCCTTAGCCCTGATGGAGACCGCCCACGACCATGTCGAGGCCGCCCACGCACAGCTCCAAGTGGTCAACGCACTAATTGAACGAAGCTTCTCCGACAACGGTCGGCAACCCACGGCCGAAGAGCTGGCAATCGCCGAGAGCATTCGAGCAGCCGTCCGTTCCTCCGCCGCATACCTTGCGACAACGGAGCCCATCCAAGCCCAGATCGCGTCCGCCCACGCCCAGCTCGTGGCGGCCTTTTCCATAGAGATGGCGGATGCGGATGGCGAGATGCTTGCCGAGTATGGTGCGATGGATGCCATGGAGCCCCTTCCCCAGGAGACCGTCGGGCGCGAGCTGGACATGGAAGCGGCGGCGGAGATCAACGAGCACCAGCCATAGTAGTACTCTATGTTTTGTTTAATTAAGAGCGTCATTCTTTAATTTGTTAGAGTAATGTTTAGGTCAGCTACCTCTGTTTAATTGCTGAACTTGCTCGATTAAGAAGTGTGGGTGTGCTGTAGTCTCCTTTGTGTACCCAAATTATGCAATGACGTGGATGACCACTGTAACCATGGAAATTCAAACCAAAACTTTTGACGTTCAAACTCATCACACGGGTTAAGCTATCTGAATCGTTTGTGATGTCCACATATCGTACACAGTTCTGAATAAGGGACCGTGTCTGATGACACTTTGCGCGCCAGTTTTTTGGCTGAAGTGATTCCAAATTTTCGGCTTCCGCGGAAATATCTACCTCCCCGCCCCCTCCCCCTTACCAAAAGCCACATTTCCCCTCTTTCCGCCTTCCTTTCCAAGTTGAAACCTTCACTCCTTGCTTGCAGCGCCGCCACCTCCTCGCCAGTGACCCTCCTTCACGTTGCTCGGCCTCCTCTATCCAGGCAGGTAATCCACACCCGACCCCCATCCTCCTCCTCCTTCCACATCCCACATGCCCCGACCAGCGGCGCGAGCGCGACACCTTCCACCCAAATCACCGACCCCTCCACCAAATAAGCGCCGGCCTAAGCCATGGTGCACGCAGTATAGCCAGGACCTCAAGGAGCATTTGGCAGCGGAGAAGCAAATCGCGGCCGCACGCGCGGATAAGGTCGCGATGGCTACCATTCGTGCCGACCCCCAGATCTTGGAGGAGCACCTTGCCAATTGCTAGCTACGTCAGTTAAGCATGCTCGGTTTACCCATTGCGTGTGCTGCTCCTGCCTTTCCTTCACAAAATCTAGTGAATTGTGCTATCTAATTTCACCATGCAATATTTTGCTCTAGTGTATATGTTCTATATGTCATGTAGTGTGGTGCTCACTTATTAACTATTTTGTTAATTAGTTGTCGTCTTCAGTTAATTGTTTGGTTCAATTCTGCAAATGTGATGTTCAATTCATTAGGCTGCAATTTTGTATTGTCTTCCATGTGAGAAATAAATTGAATTTATCTTTACAAAATTGTGGGTGCATTCTGTTATTGTATACCAGGTGAGGAATAAATTGAATTTGGTTGTAGTAAATACATGAGAAACAAATACAATTGCTACAGTTGGCTGTAGTTAACTGTTTGGTTAACTCTCTGATCTTCTATTAGGAGTATGTTATATTGTGCAATGTGGTGCTCAGTTAATGTTTGGTTCATTTGTGGTGGTGTTTAGTTAACTGCTTGGTTCAATGTTATATCATGCAATGTGGTGCTCAATTAATGTTTGGTTCATATGTTGTGGTGTTTAGTCAACTGCTTGGTTCAATTCTGCAATGCGATGTCCAATTGTCGTGGGTAGAATTTTGTATTGTTGTGCATGTGAGGAATAAATCGAATTTGGCTGCACTTAATACATGAGAAACATATACAAGTTCTATATTTCCTAGTTCTTAATCATGCTTGGTTTGGGTAAATGGGTTTTCCGTGTGGCTTCAATTAATCTGATGAATCTGCAATGTGCTTATTTTTCATCAACATATTTTACTGATAGCATGCGAACCCTTACTTAACCTGATGACTAACTACCTTATATGTGTTGCAGGGAAACAATGGGAAGCACTGAGGTTTACAATCGAGGTTAGCACGTGCATGGTCCATTGTCTAATAGCACATTATTGTGCAATTGCAGGAACCATTCTAATATTTTGGTTTTTAACAATTTGGTCTTGCACATGTAGGTCCTGTTGTCAGAGGTTTTGACCCACTGTTCGACCCTTTTTGCATATGGGGAAATGAGTTGTCCATGAATATCAATCAAATCAAGAAACTCTTAAAGATTGTTAGGATAAAGAAATTAGCGACAAAAAACAACAAGATCTTTGTCTGCACAATGAAGAAGACATTAGTTCACTACAAGATGGTACTAACTATTATACCTTGCCTTTTTTTATTCCTTTGCCCTATTTCCAATATAGAGAAGATATTTATGCACATCCTTGTTTTCACGCCTTTCCAAAGCAGTTCACTGATGATTACCTCTCAAACCACCTCTATGGTCAGGAGGCGAGGAAGGTTTTCATACAACACCCACGGTTCAATATTGAAGTGTTCCTGAAGAGGTCGAAGGACGGATGGTCAATCATCCACAGGCACTTGCCTAAAGCTGCAAAGACCTTCAACATGAATGAAGGCTCAATATTCGCCTTCCGCTTCAGCAGTTTTCCAGATGAGATGCATCTGTCTATATATCATCTATGATGCTAATTTCAAAAGGTCTACATGTTGCATGTGGAACTTGCTGCTGGTGCAGTTGTGTAATGGGGTAGCTGAGTGCTGAAGCTATATCATGTTGTACTCCGATGTATTTCAATTATGAAATTATGCTTCCTTAATATGGAAATGAAATATATTGTGTGCTTAATATGAATGTCAATTAGATTAATAAATGGATTATTAATAATAGGGCAATTAGCCTGCTAATTGGGTTTTGATATTGCAAACGGTTGTTGAAAAAATAATGTGGGCGATGACCTCAGGCAACGCACACAGTTTCTAGGAATAAACCGTGTTGGATGAATGAATAATCACACACGACTTTCTCTTGAATACTGTTTGCGCTAGGCCACCTTGCGCAAACGTTTACCACATAAAAACTGTGTGTCATGGACAGCCTTTGGCACACGGTTTCTTCTATGGACCGTGTGTGCTACATTCAATGACGCAAATGATTTAACGGGAAAAATTATGCGTGACGTACCTGTGAACGGAAACATTTTACTTGGAGCGACTGTGTGGGATGTGCATACGAACGGAAACGTTTAGCGGGGACTGACTGTGTGGGATGTACTTGCGACCGGAAACAATTTCGCCATATAATTGTATTTAGCTCTACTGTACGTATTTACGTATCTGAGCGCTCGCCGGTCGCACACGACCTCATTTTGCCAAACGTGTGTGCCAGGAAGGCATATCCCCGACGGTTTCTGGGTCGTGTGGGAAGGACCCCCCCTATCGCCCACACTCACTTGGAGACGGTTCCAGATGCCGTCACGGAAAGGGTTTTTAAACTGTTTGTTTAGGACCGACGCGCACCAGTGACTCCTAGATAATATTATGGTTAATTATTCTCAATGGCACACCGAAAGATCTACTAGTAAAAAGGTTCATGCGATTGAAGGGATTAATGTTTTGAGTGGAAAGATGGATGAACTTATGAAATTGTTTGCTAATAAGAGTGTTTCTTCTGATCCTAATGATATGCCTTTGTCCACTTTGATTGAGAATAATAATGAATCTATGGATGTGAATTTTGTTGGTAGGACCAATTTTGGTAACAACGCGTATAGAGGAAACATTAATTCTAGGCCGTTCCCTAGTAATTCCTCTAATAATTATGGTAATTCCTACAACAACTCTTATGGAAATTTTAATAAGATGCCCTCTACTTTTGAGACTAGTGTTAAAGAATTTATGATTTCGCAAAAGAATTTCAATGCTTTGCTTGAAGAAAAATTGCCTAAGATTGATGAGTTGGCTAGGAACGTGGATATAATTTCTCTTGATGTTGATTCTTTGAAACTTAGATCTATCCCACCTAAGCATGATATCAATGAGTCTCTCAAAGCCATGATAATTTCCATTGATGAGTGTAAAGAAAGAACCGCTAGGATGCGTGCTAAAAAAGATTGCTTTGTGAAAGCGTGCTCTTCCAGTTTTTATGATAATAATGATGAAGATCTAAAAGTGATTGATGTGTCTCCTATTAAATCTTTTTTTACAATATGAATCTTGATAATGATGGGAGTGGAGATGAGTCAACTTTAGTTAAAAGGCGTCCCAATGATTCGGAGTTTTTAGATCTTGATGCAAAAATTGGTAAAAGTGGGATTGAAGAGGTCAAAACTTTAGATAGCAATGAACCCACTATTTTGGATTTAAAAGAATTTAATTATGACAATTGTTCTTTGATAGATTGTATTTCCTTGTTGCAATCCGTGTCAAATTCTCCTCATGCTTATAGTCAAAATAAACCTTTTACCAAACATATCGTTGATGCTTTAATGCAATCCTATGAAGAAAAACTTGAATTAGAAGTTTCTATTCCTAGAAAACTTTATGATGAGTGGGAACCTACTATTAAAATTAAGATTAAATATCATGAATTCTATGCTTTGTGTGATTTGGGTGCTAGTGTTTCCACGATTCCAAAAACTTTGTGTGATGTGTTAGGTTTCCGTAAATTTGATGAATGTTCTTTAAATTTGCACCTTGCGGATTCCACCATTAAGAAACCTATGGGAAGGATTAATGATGTTCTTATTGTTGCAAATAGGAATTATGTGCCCGTAGATTTTATTGTTCTTGATATAGATTACAATCCTACATGTCCTATTATTCTTGGTAGACCTTTCCTTAGAACGATTGGTGCAATTATTGATATGAAAGAAGGAAATATTAGGTTCCAATTTCCACTAAGGAAGGGCATGGAACACTTTCCTAGGAATTAAATTAAATTACCTTATGAATCTATTATGAGAGCCACTTATGGATTGCATACCAAGGATGACAATACCTAGATCTATTCTTGTTTTATGCCTAGCTAGGGGCGTTAAACGATAGCGCTTGTTGGGAGGCAACCCAATTTTATTTTTGTTCCTTGCTTTTTGTTCCTGTTTAGTAATAAATAATTCATCTAGCCTCTGTTTAGATGTGGTTTTATGTTTTAATTAGTGTTTGTGCCAAGTACAACCTTAGGGAAGACTTGGGTGAAGTCTTTGTGATCTTGCTGTAAAAAACAGAAACTTTAGCGCTCACGGGATTAGCTGCCATTTTTTACTGGAGAGTGATTTTTGGTTGATTATTTTTGAAGATGATTAATAGATAAATTCCTCACGTCCAACAATTTATTTCAGAATTTTTGGAGTTCCATAAGTATACGTTTGATACAGATTAGTACAGACTGTTCTGTTTTTGACAGATTCTGTTTTTGTGTGTTGTTTGCTTATTTTGATGAATCTATGGCTAGTATCTGGGGTTATGAACCATAGAGAAGTTGGAATACAGTAGGTTTAACACCAATATAAATAAATAATGAGTTCATTAAAGTACCTTAAAGTGGTGGTTTGTTTTATTTCGCTAACGGAGCTCATGAGATTTTCTGTTGAGTTTTGTGTTGTGAAGTTTTCAAGTTTTGGGTAAATATTTGATGGATTATGGAATAAGGAGTGGCAAGAGCCTAAGATTGGGTATGCCCAAGGCACCCCAAGGTAAAATTCAAGGACAATCAAAAGCCTAAGATTGGGGATGCCCCGGAAGGCATCCCCTCTTTCGTCTTCGTCTATCGGTAACTTTACTCGATGCTATATTTTTATTCACCACATGATATGTGTTTTGCTTGGAGCGTATTGTATTATTTGAGTCTTTGCTTTTTAGTTTAACACAATCATCCTTGCTGTACACACCTTTTGGGAGAGACACGCATGAATCGGAATTTATTAGAATACTCTATGTGCTTCACTTATATCTTTTGAGCTAGATAATTTTGCTCTAGTGCTTCACTTATACCTTTTTAGAGCACGGTGGTGGTTTATCTTGTAGAAATTATTGATCTCTCATGCTTCACTTATATTATTTTGAGAGTCCTTTAGAACAGCATGGTAATTTTCTTTGGCTATAAAATTAGTCCTAATATGATAGGCATCCAAGATGGGTATAATAAAAACTATCATATAAAGTGCATTGAATACTATGAGAAGTTTGATTCTTTATGATTGTTTTGAGACATGAAGATGGTGATATTAGAGTCATGCTAGTTGATTAGTTGTGAATTTGAGAAATACTTGTGTTAAAGTTTGTAATTCCTGTAGCATGCACGTATGGTGAACCGTTATGTGATGAAGTCGGAGCATGATTATTTATTTATTGTCTTCCTTATGAGTGGCGGTCGGGGATGAGCGATGGTATTTTCCTACCAATCTATCCCCCTAGGAGCATGCGCGTAGTACTTCGTTTCGATAACTAATAGATTTTTGCAATAAGTATGTGAGTTCTTTATGACTAATGTTGAGTCCATGGATTATACGCACTCTCACCTTTCCACCATTGCTAGCCTCTCTAATACCGCGCACCTTTCGCCGGTATCATACACCCACCATATACCTTCCTCAAAACAGCCACCATACCTACCTATTATGGCATTTCCATAGCCATTCCGAGATATATTGCCATGCAACTTTCCACCGTTCCATTTATTATGACACGCTCCATTATTGTCATAGTGCTTAGCATGATAATGTAGTTGACATTGCATTTGTGGCAAGTCCACCGTTCATCATTCATACATGTCGCTCTTGAGTCATTGCATATCCCGGTACACCGCCGGAGGCATTCACATAGAGTCATATTTGTTCTAAGTATTGAGTTGTAAGTAAATAAAAGTGTGATGATCTTCATTATTAGAGCATTGTCCCATGTGAGGAAAGGATGATGGAGACTATGATTCCCCCATAAGTCGGGATGAGACTCCGGACAAAAAAATAAAAAGAGGCCAAGGAAGCCTAAATAAAAAATAGGCCAAAGAAGCCCACCAAAAAATGAGAGAAAAAGAGAGAAGGGACAATGCTATTATCCTTTTACCACACTTGTGCTTCAAAGTAGCACCATGATCTTCATGATAGAGAGTCTCCTATATTGTCACTTTCATATACTAGTGGGAATTTTTCATTATAGAACTTGGCTTGTATATTCCAATGATCGGCTTCCTCAAAATGCCATAGGTCTTCGTGAGCAAGCAAGTTGGATGCACACCCACTTAGTTTCTTTTGTTGAGCTTTCATACACTTATAGCTCTAGTGCATCCATTGCATGGTAATCCCTACTCACTCACATTGATATCTATTGATGGGCATCTCCATAGCCCGTTGATACTCCTAGTTGATGTGAGACTATCTTCTTCTTTTTGTCTTCTCCACAACCACCATTCTATTCCACCTATAGTGCTATGTCCATGGCTCACGCTCATGTATTGCGTGAAAGTTGAAAAAGTTTGAGAACATCAAAGTATGAAACAATTGCTTGGCTTGTCATTGGGGTTGTGCATGATTTAAATATTTTGTGTGGTGAAGATAGAGCATAGCCAGACTATATGATTTTGTAGGGATAACTTTCTTTGGCCATGTTATTTTGAGAAGAGATGATTGCTTTATTAGTATGCTTGAAGTATTATTATTTTATGTCAATATTAAACTTTTATTTTGAATCTTTCGGATCTAAACATTCATGCCACAATAAAGAAAATTACATTGATAATTATGTGAGGTAGCATTCCACATCAAAAAATCTGTTTTTATCATTTACCTACTCGAGGACGAGCAGGAATTAAGCTTGGGGATGCTTGATACGTCTCCAATGTATCTATAATTTTTGATTGTTCCATGCTATTATATTATCTGTTTTGGATGTTTAATGGGCTTAATATACCTTTTTAAATTATTTTTGGGACTAACTTATTAACCGAAGGCCCAGTGCAAATTAATGTTTTTTACCTATTTGAGTGTTTCATAGAAAAGGAATATCAAACGGAATCCAAATGGAATGAAACCTTCGCGAGGACCATTTTTGGAACAAACGCAATCCAGGAGACTTGGAGTGGACGTCAAGAAAGCAATGAGGCGGCCACGAGGCAAGGAGGCGCGCCCAGGGGGTAGGCGCGCCCCCACCCTCGTGGGCCCCTCGTAGCTCCACCGACCTACTTCCTTCGCCTATATATACTCTTATACCCTGAAAACATCGAGGGGAGCCACAAAACACTTTTTCCACCGCCACAACCTTCTGTACCCATGAGATCCCATCTTGGGGCCTTTTCCGGCGCTCCGCCGGAGGGGGAATCGATCATGGAGGGCCTCTACATCAGCACCATGGCCTCTCCGATGATGTGTGAGTAGTTTACCACAGACCTTCGGGTCAATAGTTATTAGCTAGACGGCTTCTTCTCTCTCTTTGGATCTCAATACAAAGTTCTCCTCGATCCTCTTGGAGATCTATTCAATGTAATTCTTTTTGTGGTGTGTTTGTCAAGATCCGATGAATTGTGGGTTTATGATCAAGATTATCTATGAACAATATTTGATTATTCTCTGAATTCTTATATGCATGATTTGATATCTTTGCAAGTCTCTTCGAATTATCGGTTTAGTTTGGCCTACTAGATTGATCTTTTTTCAATGGGAGAAGTGCTTAGCTTTGGGTTCAATCTTGCGGTGTCCTTTCCCAATGACAGCAGGGGCAGCAAGGCACGTATTGTATTGTTGCCATCGAGGATAAAAAGATGGGGTTTATATCATATTGCTTGAGTTTATCCCTCTACATCATGTCATCTTGCCTAATGCGTTACTCTATTCTTATGAACTTAATACTCTAGATGCATGCTGGATAGCGGTCGATGTGTGGAGTAATAGTAGTAGATGCAGAATCGTTTCAGTCTACATGTCGTGGACGTGATGCCTATATACATGATCATGCCTAGATATTCTCATAACTATGCGCTTTTCTACCAATTGCTCGATAGTAAGTTGTTCACCCAACGTAAAATATGACATCTTGAGAGAAGCCACTAGTGAAACCTATGGCCCCCGGGTCTATTTTCCATCATATTAATCTCCCGTCAACTAGCTATTTCTATCGCCGTTTATTTTGCAATCTTTACTTTTCAATCTATACAACAAAAATACCAAAAATATTTATCTTATTATCTTTATCAGATCTCACTTTTGCAAGTGGCCGTGAAGGGATTGACAACCCCTTTATCGCGTTGGTTGCAAGGTTCTTGATTGTTTGTGCAGGTACTAGGGATTTGCGTGTAGTCTCCTACTGGATTGATACCTTGGTTCTCAAAAACTGAGGGAAATACTTACGCTACTTTGCTGCATCACCCTTTCCTCTTCAAGGGAAAACCAACGCATGCTCAAGAGGTAGCACGGTGCATTTAATGTGCCCTGTCAGCCTGCAGAGTTAGGTATGATAGCATTGTTTCCTATCCTATCAGTGCATAATGACTACTTTGCCACTGTGGTGACCCCTTAATCTATAAAGGAGGCCCATGGCAACCGTAGAAAGGGTTAGAAGGTTGGATAACTCACACCCCCATACGCGCATAGCCACTACCGCCCCTACCGGGCAAGTGTACTACGCTCCACCACCATCAATCCACCAAAGCAGTAGTAGGGTTTTACGCCTCACGGCAGCCCAAACCTGGGTAAAATTTCCTACGTGATCTATGTCGTGCTGCCCCACGCTCATCTGCTCTTTGTGCAACACGACGCCCCCCCCCCCCCCCCCGTTGAACCAGAAAGGGGCGCTCTGATCCCATAGGTGGCCGTGGTTTTCCCGCGACACCGTATCATTCTTGTAATTTTATATGAGGGAGAGGCATGAGCTAACATACTTTCTCTACTTGGATCATATGCACTTATGATTGGAACTCTAGCAAGCATCCGCAACTACTAAAGATCATTAAGGTCATGAAACCCAACCATAGCATTAAGTATCAAGTCCTCTTTATCCCATACGCAATAACCCACCTACTCGGGTTTAAGCTTCTGTCACTCTCTTAACCCACCATAAGCGAATCATGAACATATTGCAACACCCTATAGCGGGGGCCCCTCCCGTTTGCGCGAGACGAAGGGCACAGTAGGACAGCACCATAAATAAAATATACAATCATACCAACCAAGACCACGATTAACCCACAGGACAAAATGGATCTACTCAAACATCGTAGGATAACCATAGATCATTGGGAAATAATATATGGAGTTCAGAACCATGTTTAAGTAGAGATTACAGTGGGGAGAAGGGGTGTTACACTGCTGCATAGAGGGGGAGAGAGTTGGTGATGACGGTAGCAAGGTTGTTGATGTAGATCGCCGTGACGATCCTAGCCCCGGCGGCGTTCCGCCGCCACCGGGAGAGAGCGGCAGAGAGCCCCCTCCTTCTTCTTCTTCCTTGGCCTCCCTCCTAGATGGGAGGAGAGTTCCCCCTCTGGTCCATGGCCTCCATGGAGGCGGAGGAGTGAGAGCCCCTCCGAGATTGGATCTCCCTCTCTGTTCTCTTCTGTTTCGCGTTCCCCGGATCTGGCCAAAAAACGTTTCTAATATTCCAGGAGATTTGTAACTCCGATTGCGCATAGATATTAACACGGTTTTTTCGGATATAAGCTTCCTTCGCCCGAAGTAGAGCTCCAACTCACGTACGAGGTGAGCACAACCCACCACCACGCGCCTGGCACCTGGGGCGTGCCCTGGTGTCTTGTGGGCTGTGTGGGCCTCCGTTTGCGTTGATTCCAAGTCCCAAAAATCACATATATTCCAAAATAATTCTCCATAAAAATTTATTGCATTTGGACTACGTTTGATATGGATTTTATGCGATACAAAAAACATGCAACAAACAGGAACTGACACTGGGCACTGGATCAATAGGTTAGTCCAATAAATCATATAAAAATGTTGCCAAAAGTATGTAAGACTTGTATAATATTGGCATGAAACAATCAAAAATTATACATACGACGGAGACGTATCATGCAGCAGTGTAACACCTCTTCTCCCCGCTGTAATCTCTACGTAAACATGGTGCTCAACGCTATATATAATTTCCTAATGATGTATGGCTATCCTATGATGTTTGAGTAGATCCGTTTTGTCCTATGGGTTGATTGATGATCATGATTGGTTTGAGTTGTATGTTTTATATCATTGTTGTCCTATGGTGCTCTCCGTGTCACGCAAGCGTGAGGGATCCCCGCTGTAGGGTGTTGCAATATGTTCATGGTTCGCTTATGGTGGGTGGCATGAGTGACAGAAGCACAGACCCGAGTAAGTGGTTTGTTGCATATGGGAGTAAAGAGAGGACTTGATACTTTAATGTTATGGTTGGGTTTTACCTTAATGATCTTTAGTAGTTGTGTATGCTTGCTAGAGTTCCAATCATAAGTGCATATGATCCAAGTAGAGGAAGTATGTTAGCTTATTCCTCTCCCTCATATAAATTGCAATAATGATCACCGGTCTAGTTATCAATTGCCTGGGGACAAATAACTTTCTTGTGACAAAAAGCTCCATACTAAAACTAACTTAATTTTTTTCTTTATCTAAACAGCCCCTTGCTTTTATTTACGCGTTCTTTATTATCTTGCAAACCTATCCCTTTACACCTATAAAGTACTTATAGTTTCATACTTGTTCTACGTAAAGAGAACTTTTAAGCGTGCGTAGAGTTGTATCGGTGGTTGATAGAACTTGAGCGAATATTTGTTCTACCCTTAGCTCCTCATTGGGTTTGACACTCTTACTTATCGAGAAAGGCTGCAATTAATCCCCTATACTTGTGGGTTATCAGGCTCCGGAACCGTTTTTGGGGAGAGCTTAGATTGACCAAGCCCCCCCCCCTCTTTGTACCCAGAGGGGTCGTACTCTCCTGATTTTTGGTGGTCGAGGTATTCACCTCAACCGTAGTGTCATCACCCCCGCCCCCCGTGTTCGGCCCGGGAGGGGTCTTCCGGGACAACACCTCCCCGGTCTCCTCGACGACCAAAGGAGGCACGGTGTGCGACGCGGTCCCGCTCTCCACTAGCTCAGCTGGCGGAGAATCCCCCTCCGAGACTCGATCAGTGGGGAGCCCACGTGGTAGGCTGTGATATTAAAAGCAGGCATATGCTTAATGATGAACTTAGTTTGAACACTGATATGTCCATTTTGCATCATGTTTTTATGTTGATATTTATTGCATTATGGACTGTTATTTCACTTTATGATACAATTCTTATGCCTTTTCTCTCTTATTTTACAAGGTTTACATGAAGAGGGAGAATGCCGGCAGCTGGAATTCTGGACCAGAAAGGAGCACATCTGAGATATCTATTCTACACAACTCCAAATGTCTTGAAAATTTACGGAGAATTATTTTGGAATGTACAAAAAAATTGGGCGAAGAAACAATAGAAGGGGACCCACCAGGTGGCCACAAGCCTGGGGGCACGCCCTACCCCCTAGGGCGCGCCCCCTGAGCTTATGGGGCCCCTAGCCAGCCCCTGTTGTCCATTTTCTTCTATATGTAGGGTTTTGACCTAGAAAAAATCAGAAGGAATCTTTCGGGATGAAGCGCCGCCGTCTCGAGGCGGAACCTGGGCAGAAGCAATCTAGAGCTCCGGCACAGCGATTCTGCCGGGGAAACTTCCCTTCGGGAGGGGGGAATTGAAGCCATCGTCATCACCAACGATCCTCTAATCGTTGGAGGGTCAATCTTCAGCAACATCTTCACTAGCACCATCTTCTCTAAAACCCTATTTCATCTCTTGTATTCAATCTTTGCCTCAGAACCTCAGATTCATACCTGTGGGTTGCTAGTAGTGTTGATTACTCTTTGTAGTTGATGCTAGTTAGTTTATTTGGTGGAAGGTCATATGTTCAGATCCTTCATGATATTTATTACCCCTCTGATCTTGAACATGAGCATGCTTTGTGAGTAGTTACGTTTGTTCCTGAGGACATGGGAGAAGTCTTGTTGTAAGTAATCATGTGAATTTGGTATTCGTTCGATATTATGATGAGATGTATGTTGTCTTTCTTCTCGTGGTGTTATGTGAATGTCGACTACAAGACACTTCACCATGATTTGGGCCTAGGGGGAGGCATTAGGATGTAATAAGTAGATGATGGGTTGCTTGAGTGACAGAAGCTTAAACCCTAGTTTATGTGTTGCTTTGTAAGGGGCTGATTTGGATCCACATGTTTCATGCTATGGTTAGATTTATCTTAATTCTTCTTTTGTAGTTGTGGATGCTTGTGAGAGGGGTTAATCCTAAGTGGGAGGCTTGTCCAAGTACGGACAGCACCCAAGAACCGGTCCACCCACATATCAAATTATCAAAGTAACGAACGCGAATCATATGAGCATGATGGAAACTAGCTTGACGATAATTATTCTCATGTGTCCTCGGGAGCGCTTTGCTTTATATAAGAGTTCATCCAGGCTTATCCTTTGCTATCAAAAGGATTGGGAACCTTTGCTACACTTGTTACTTGTTACCCATTATGAATTATCTTACTACCAAACTATATGTTATCGATAATTTCAGTGCTTGCAGAAAATACCTTGTTGAAAACCGCTTGTCATTTCCCTTTGCTCCTTGTTGGGTTCGACACTCTTACTTATCGAAAGGACTACGATTGATCCCCTATACTTGTGGGTCATCAAGACTCTTTTCTGGCACCGTTGTCGAGGAGTGAAGCGCCTTTGGTGAGTGGAATTTGGTAAGGAAACGTTTATATTACGTGCTGAAATTTATTGTCACTTGTCACTATGGAAAATAATCCTTTGAGGGGCTTGTTCGAGGTATATTCACCCCGACCAGAAGAACAAAGAGTTTCTCCTCAACCTACTGCACCTACTGAAAATATTTATTATGAAATTCCTTCAAGTATGATAGAGAAACTACTAGCTAATCCTTATGTAGGAGATGGAATATTACATCTTGATATGCATCTAATCTATGTGGATGTAGTTTGTGGGTTATTTAAGCTTGCAGGTTTGCCCGGAGATGAAGTCAAGAAGAAGGTCTTACCCTTTATCTTTGAAGGGAAATGCATTGACAAGGTATAGGCCATGTGATGATATTGGGGATTGGAATTACAACAGATTGAAATTGGAATTTCATCGGAAGTTTTATCTATGCATCTGGTTCATCGTGATCGGAATTATATATATAATTTTTGGCCTCGTGAAGGAGAAAGTATCACTCATGCTTGGGGGAGGCTTAAGTTAATGTTATATTCATTCCCCAATCATGAGCTCATAAGGGAAATTATTATTCAGAATTTTTATGCTCGGCTTTCTCGTAATGATCAATCCATGCTCGATACTTCTTGTACTGGTTCTTTTATGAAGAAGACTATTGAATTAAAATGGGATCTCTTGGAAAGAACTAAATGCAACTTTGAAGATTGGGAGCTCGACGAAGGTAAGGAGTCAGGTATAAAGCTCGAATTTGATTGTGTTAAAACTTTTATGAATACCGATGCTTTCCAGAATTTTAGCACTAAATATGGACTTGACTCTGAGATATTAGCTTCTTTCTGTGAATTATTTGCTACTCGTGTTGATCTCCCTAAGGAGAAGTGTTCTAAATATCATCCTCCCATTGAAGTACAAATAGTAGAACCCGTTGAAGCTATAGAAGAAACTACTAATAATAATGTTGATCCAGTTATTCCTACTACTTACATTGAGAAAGCACCTTTTCCTGTTAGGATAAAAGAACATGCTAAAGCTTCAATCATGGTTCACAGAAGTTATACAAGAACACCTACACCCTTTGAACAAATTAAACTTGAACCTAATGTTGATATGGTTAAAGATATCTTGGTTGAAAATATCGATGGGCATGTTATTTATTTCTGTGATGAAGCCACTAGAATTGCTAGACCTGGTGAAAAAAAATATATAAACCTGTTGTTGGCATGCATGTTGTCTCTGTTAAAATAGGAGATCATTGTTATCATGGCTTATGTGATTTGGGTGCTAGTGTGAGTGCAATCTCGTTTACTTTATATCAAGAAATTATGAATGATATTGCACCTGCTGAGATAGAAGATATTGAGGTTACTATTAAGCTAGCTAATAGAGACACTATTGAACCACTTGGGATTGTTAGAGATGTTGAAGTCTTGTGTGGGAAAATAAAATACCCTACTGATTTCCTAGTTCTTGGTTCCCCACAAGAAGATTTTTTCCCATTATATTAGTAGACCTTTCTTAAACACTGTTAATGCTAAGATAGATTGTGAGAAAGAAACGGTTAGTGTAAGTTTTGGTGATGTGTCTCATGAGTTTATTTCTCCAAATTTCATAGACAACCCCGTGATAAAGAATTACATAGTAAGGATGAAATTGTTGGCCTTGCTTCTATTGTTGTGCCTCCTACTGATCCTTTAGAACAATATTTTCTAGACCATAAAATTAATATGCGTATGAATGAAAGAAACGAAATAGATGAGATATTCTTTAAACAAATGCCTATTTTGAAACACAATTTACCTGTTGAAACTCTTTGAGATCCTCTTCCACCCAAGAGTGATCCTGTGTTTGAGCTTAAACAATTACCTGAAACTCTGCAATATGCTTATCTTGATGAGAAGAAGATGTATCATGTTATTATTAGTGCCAACCTTTCAAAGCATGAAGAAAAGAGATTATTGAAAACTCTAAGGAAGAACCGTGCCGCTATTGCATATACTCTTGCTGATCTTAAGGGCACTAGTCCCACTCTATGTTAGCATATATAAAATTAATATGGAACCTGATGCTAAACCAGTTGTTGATCACCACTGACAGTTAAAACCAAAGATGAAAGAAGTGGTAAGAAATGAAATATTAAAGCTTCTAGAAGCAGGTATAATCTACCCTATAGCTGATAGTAGATGGGTAAGTCCCGTTCATTATGTCCCTAAGAAGGGAGCTATTACTATTGTCCCTAATGATAAAAATGAACTTATCCCACAAAGAATTATCACAGGGTTATAGAATGATAACTGATTTTAGAAAATTGAACAAAGCTACTAGGAAATATAATTATCCTTTACCTTTCATTGATCAAATGCTAGAAATACTATCAAAACATACACATTTTTTCTTTCTAGATGGATACTCTGGTTTTTCTCAAATACCTATGTCACAAGAGGATCAAGAAAAAACTACGTTTACATGTCCTTTTGGTACATTTGCTTATAGACGTATGCATTTTGGTTTATGCAATGCACCTGCTACCTTTTAAAGATGTATGACTACTATATTCTCTGACTTTTGTGAAAATATTGTTGAGGTTTTCATGGATGATTTTTCCGTTTATGGAACTTCTTTTGATGATTGCTTAAGCAACCTTGATCGATTTTTGCAGAGATGTGAAGAAACTAATCTTTTCATGAATTGGGAGAAGTGCCACTTTATGGTTAATGAAGGTATTGTCTTGGGCCTAAAATCTCCAAAAGAGGTATTGAAGTTGATAAAGCTTAAGTTGATGCAATCGAAAAAATGCCGTGTCCTAAAGATATCAAAGTTATAAGAAACTTCCTTTGTCATGCTGGTTTCAATCGAAGATTTATTAAAGACTTCTCTAAATTTCTAGGCCTCTTACTAATATTTTGCAAAAAATATGTTCCCTTTGTTTTTTATGATAATTGTGTAGAAGCCTTTGAAATACTTAAGGAAGCCTTGACTTTTGCACCTATTGTTCAACCACCTGATTGGACCCTACCCTTTGAAATTATGTGTGATGCAAGTGATTACGCTGTTGGTGTTGTTCTAAGACAAAGAGTTGATAAGAAATTAAATGTTATCCATTATGCTAGTAAAACTCTAGATAGTGCCCAAAAAATTATGCTACTACTAAAAAGGAATTCCTAGCAGTTGTGTTTGCTTGTGATAAATTTAGATCCTACATTGTTGGTTCTAAAGTAACTGTTCACACTGATCATGTTGCTTTTAAATACCTTATGTAAAAGAAGGATGCTAAACCTAGACTCATTAGGTGGGTTCTCCTACTACAAGAATTTGATTTACATATAAACTGATAGGAAAGGAGCTCAGAACCCCATAGCAGACAACTTGTCTAGGTTAGAAAATATTCTTGATGACCCACTACCTACTAATGATAGCTTTCCTGATGAAAAATTAGCTGTCATAAATGCTTTGCGTAGTACCCCATGGTATGCAGACTATGCTAATTATATTGTGGCCAAAGTTATACCACCAAGTTTCACATACCAACAAAAGAAAAGGTTTTTCTATTATTTAAGACATTACTTCTGGGATGACCCACACCTTTATAAGGAAGGAGTAGATGGTGTTATTAGACGTTGTATACCTGAGCATGAACAGGAATAGATCCTATGTAAGTGTCACTCTGAGGCTTACGGAGGACACCATGCTGGAGATAGAACTGCGCACAAGGTATTACAATTAGGTTTTTATTGGCCTACTCTTTTCAAAGATGCTCGTAAGTTTGTCTTGTCTTGTGATGAATGTCAAAGAATGGGTAACATTAGTAGACGTCGGGAAATGCCTATGAATTCTTCACTTGTTATTGAAACATTTGATGTTTGGGGATTTGACTATATGGGACCTTTTCCTTCCTCTAATGGATATACACATATTTTAGTTGTTGTTGATTATGTTACTAAGTGGGTAGAAGCTATTCCAACTAGTAGTGCTGATCATAACACTTCTATTAAAATGCTTAAAGAAGTTATTTTCCCGAGGTTTGGAGTCCCTAGATATTTAATGACTAATGGTGGCTCACATTTTATTCATGGTGCTTTCCGTAGATTGCTTGCTTACTATGATGTTGAAAATAGAATTGCATCTCCATATCATCCTCAGTCTAGTGGTCAAGTAGAATAAAGCAATAGAGAAATAAACCTAATCTTGCAAAAAAATTGTTAATAGATCTAGGAATAATTGGTCTAACAAACTCGATGATGCATTATGGGCTTATAGAACTACTTATAAAAATCCTATGGGTATGTCTCCATATCAAATGGTTTATGGGGAAGCATGTCACCTACCTCTCGAATTAGATCACAAAGCTTATTGGGAAATTAAAGAACTCAACTATGAGTTCAAACTTGCCAGTGAAAAGAGGTTTTTGACATTAGCTCACTTGTTGAATGGAGAACCCAAGCCTATGAAAATGCTAAACTGTTCAAAGAAAAAGTTAAAAGATGGCATGACAAAAGAATACAAAAGACGGAATTTAATGTAGGTGACCAACTCTTGCTATACAACTCTCGTTTAAGATTTTTTGCCGGAAAACTTCTCTCCAAATGGGAAGGTCCTTACATTATCAAAGAAGTTTATCATTCTGGTGCCATCAAGATCAACAATGCCGAGGGCAATAACCCGAAGGTGGTGAATGGGCAACGAATCAAACATTATATCTCAGGTACGCCCATAAATGTTGAAACTAATATTATTCATTCCATAACACTGGAGGAGTACATAAGGGAAACCTTCCAGCACGCTCCAAAACCCTGAAAAGGAATAGGTATGTGATACGGTAAGTAAACCGACTCCAAAAGTTTTCCAAAAGCAATTTTACTCTGTTTTGGAATACTTAAAAAATTAGGAAAATAAAAAGTAGACTGAAAAGTGCATGAGTAGGCGACAAGCCTCGGGGCACGCCCTACCCCCTGGGCGCGCCTCCCAAGCTTGTGGCCAGCTCGTGTGCCCTCCGGACTCCGTTTTATCCCAGATTACTTGTTTTGCATGGTAAAAATTCATTATATAATCTCCCGAAGGTTTTGACCACCGTATTATGGCAATATCCTTTGTTCTTGTTTCGAGCTATTTTTCTAATAGATCTAGATCGCCATGACATCTCCAAGCGCCCACAAGGACAAGTTCGACGAGAAGGTCATCAACCCCTACCTTCCAGAGGTGATGCAACACCCTCAAACCATTGAGATCCGTGAGGGGTGCTTTACATCCAGGATGTTCAAGGCCCAAGGAGGACCGGAAGCGTGGAGGCCAGGCTCTAAGTGGTGGAGCAGGAGGTCTTCAAGTGCCAAGGGATGGTGGAACGAGGACTCAACGCCAACCACTCCATGATCACGGAATTCACCCGTGACCACAAGCTAGGCAACAATGATATTGGAGAGGCCATCTTCAAGCTTCATGAGAAAATCGAGCACCTCCAAGCCCAGATCTATGACCTGCAAAACCAAAATTGTAAGTATGAATACAGATTTAAGAAGATGAGTTTGGCTGCAGATTTGAGGATTCCAGAGACTCGTTCATCCTTCTACGATGGTGAGCCTATGCCTTGGAAGACGGGGGACAAGCATCTCACATCATCAACTTAATCACCACCACCTCCAAAGAAGGAGACTTGAGTATATAGGTATGGGCACTCCCCTTGGCTTATGCCAAGCATGGGGGAGGTGCCCCCGTATCGTATCACCATCACATCTTTATCTTTATCATTTATCTTAGTTCGATCCTTTTCGTTAAATCTTGATCTAGTAGAATAAAAGTTTTAATATGATCTAGTCTTTCAGTTTTGCTTTGAGTTCTATCAATGTAATCGAGTGCGAGAGTTATATAATAAAGATTAGTTTTGAGTTGAGGGCTTTGCTTTCTTGCTTTTATCTTGGAAAAGAAAAAGAATTAAAGAAATAAAAAGATTGTATATAATCTTATGGAGAATGATGACTTCACATATAAGAAGTATGATGCATTAAATTTATTGAGGTTTGGCAAACATAGTATTGGTCATTGTTGCAATTATTAGGAAGTAATAAAGAAAGGGAGGCTTCACATATAAATACACTATCTTGGACATCTTTTGTGATTGTGGGCACTCACTAAAATATTATATGCTTATAAATTGATGTTGGACAAGGAAGACAACATAATGGGTTGTGTTCCCTTATATCCGAATAGAAGTTATAATGTCCTGGATCCTCCAACATGTTGAGCTTGCTTCTCATCCTATGCTAGCCAAAAATTCTGCACTAAGTAGAGATACTACTTGTGCATCCAAAAACCCTTAACCCAGTTATGCCATGAGAGTCCACTCTATCTACCTATGGATTGAGTAAGATCATTCAAGTAAGTTGTCATCAGTGCAAGCAATAAAAATTGCTCTCTGAATATGTAGGATCTTTTAGTGTGAGGAAAATAAATTTTATACGAACTTGTGATGGAGAAGAAATAAAAGTGACTGACTGCATAAGAAAGTTCTCCATCACAAGTGGCAATATAAAGTAACGTTCCATTGCATTAAGATTTCTTGCATCCAACCAAAAAGCGCATGACAACCTCTGCTTCCCTCTGCGAAGGGCCTATCTTTTATTTTTATTTTCTACCTTTATGCAAGAGTCATGGTGATCTTCACCCTTCCTTTTATATTTTATCTTTTTCGCAAGCACTATGTGTTGGGGAAAGATCCAGACATACATATCCACTCGGATGTAGGTGATCATAAATTATTATTGTTGACGTTACCCTTGAGGTAAATAGTTGGCAGGCAAAACTATAAGCCCTTATCTTCCTATGTGTCTGATTAAAGCTTTGATCTCATAAGTATCGTGTGAGTGTTAGTAATTATGAAAGATCAAATGATGGTTGAATATGTGAACTTGCTAAATAAGATCTCTTACATTGACTCTTTCTGATGTTATGATAAATTGCAATTGCTTCAGTGATATCATAGTTTGTTAGTTTTCAATAAAGTTTTTGGTTCATACTTTACCTTGTGAATGAATTGTCACTTTAGCATGAGAAGTTACATGACAATATATATTGCTATTCTAAAGATGATCATGATGCCCTCATGTCTGTGTTTTATTTTATCGACACCTCTACCTCTCAATATGTGGACATGATTATCGATTTAGGCTTTTGCTTGAGGACAAGCGAGGTCTAAGCATGGGGGAGTTGATACGTCCATTTTGCATCATGTTTTTAGGTTGATATTTATTGCATTATGGACTGATATTTCACTTTATGATACAATTCTTTTCTCTTATTTTACAAGGTTTACATGAAGAGAGAGAATGCCGGAGTTGGAATTCTGGACCAGAAAGGAGCGAATTTGAGATAACTATTTTGCACAACTCCAAATGCATGTCCTGAAAATTTATGGAGAATTGTTTTGGAATATATAAAAAATATTGGGCGAAGAAACAACAGAAGGGGACCCACTAGGTGGCCACAAGCCTGGGGCGCGCCCTACTCAAAAGGGTGTGCCCCCTGAGCTTGTGGGCCCCCTGGCCAGCCCCCGATGTCCATCTTCTACTATATGGAGGGTTTTGACCTAGAAAAAATCAGAAGGAAGCTTTCGGGACAAAGCACCGCTGTCTCGAAGCGGAACCTGGGCAAAAGCAATCTAGGGCTCCGGCAAAGCGATTCTACCGGGGAAACTTCCCTCCGGGAGGGGGAAATCAAAGCCATTGTCATCACCAATGATCCTCTCATCATGGGAGGGTCAGTCTTCATCAACATCTTCACCAGCACCATCTCCTCTCAGACCCTAGTTCATCTCTTGTATTCAATCTTTGCCTCAGAACCTCAGATTGGTACCTGTGGGTTGCTAGTAGTGTTGATTACTCTTTTTAGTTGATGCTAGTTGGTTTACTTGGTGGAATATCATAAGTTCAGATCCTTAATGATATTTATTACCCCTCTGATCTTGAACATGAGCATGCTTTGTGAGTAGATACGTTTGTTCCTGAGAACATGGGATAAGTCTTGTTATAAGTAATCATGTGAATGATACGTCTCCAACGTATCTATAATTTATGAAGTATTCATGCCATGTTTACAACAATTTTATATGGTTTTGGTATGATTTGCATGGAACTAACCCGGACTGACGCTGTTTTCAGCAGAACTACCGTGGTGTTGTTTTTTGTGCAGAAATAAAAGTTCTCGAAATTGGACGAAACTTTTTGACAATTTTTTTTGGAACAAAAGAGACCCCCGAAGCTTTGTGGGAGGGCCAGAAGAGCCACGAGGAGGGCACAACCCACCTGGGCGTGCCTGGTGGGCCGTCCATGCCCCTAGTGGGTTGTGCTCACCTCGAGGCCCATCTTACCATGAAACCGACGTCCAAAAATCCTATAAATAGAGAAACCATCAGAAATAAACCTAGATCAGAAGTTCCGCCACCGCAAGGCTCTGTAGCCACCTAAAACCAATCTAGACCCATTCCGGCATCAAGTCGGAGGGGGCAATCGTCTCCGGTGGCCATCTTCATCATCCCGGCGGCCACCACGATGAGGAGGGTGTAGTCCACCCTCGGGGCTGAGGGTTTGTACCAGTAACTATGTGATTAGTCTCTCTCTCTCATGATCTATATCATGGGCTTTGTTAATATAGATGGATGATATGATGTTTCTCCCCTCTATACTCATGTTGTGATGAATTGAATCTTTACCCTTTGAAGTTTTGTCTTGTTGGATTGAATATTCAGATATGAGAACACATGATGTATGTTATGGCACTCAACTTGCGGATTCCCGAGGTGACATTGGGGTAATCTATGCATAGGGGTTGATGCACGTTTTTATTATCTTTTCTCCGATAGAAACTTTGGGGTCTCTTTGTAGTTCTTTGTGTGGATTGAATATTATGATCATGAAGTTGTTTGATGCATATCGTAGAATTAACTCACGGATACTCGTGGTGACATTGCAGTATCTAGGTGACATTAGAGTTGGTTTATGTGTGTCATATGGTGTTACTTTAGTATGAACTCTTGATTAGATCGATCGGAAAGAATAGCTTGCGTTATTTTAGTATGAACTCTAGGATAGATTGATCGGAAAGAATAGCTTTGAGGTGGTTTCATACCCTACAAACAATTTCTATCTTTTGTTCTCCGCTAATAGGAACTCGAGAGTGATTCTTCGTTGCACTTTGAGGGATAATCATATGATCCAACTATGTTAGCATTGTTGAGAGGTTGCACTAGCGAAAGTACGGACCCTAGGCCTTGTTTTCAAGCATTGCAATACCGTTTTTGTGCTCGTTTACTATTTGCTACCTTGCTGTTTTTATTTATTCAGATTATAAAAATATATTTATACCATCAATATTACACTTTTATCACCATCTGTTTGCCGAACTAGTGCACCTATACAATTTGCCATTGTATTGGGTGTGTTGGGGACACAAGGGATTTCTTGTATTTGGTTCTAGGGTCGTTTGAGAGAGACCATCTTCATCCTACACCTCTCACGGATTGATAAGCCTTAGGTCATCCACTTGAGGGAAAATTGTTGTTGTCCTACAAAACTCTGCGCTTGGAGGCCCAACACGTGTCTACAAGAATAAAGTTGCGTAGTAGACATCAAGCTCTTTTTTGACGTCGTTGCCGGGGAGGTGAGTGCATGAAGGTATATCTTAGATCTTGCAATTGAATCTTTTAAGTTTCTTGTTTTATCACTAGTTTGGTTTATAAAAGAAAACTAAAAAATGGAATTGAGGTTGCATCATATTATTGATCATCTTTATAATATCTTTCTTGAAATGATGGTTCAGAAAATTGTGCTCAATTGTTAGAAGAAGAATGCTATAAAATGTTTGGCATAAATGATGAGCATGATTGCAATGAATTCTTTGAATATCTATGATATGCAAAGCCATAAGCTTGGGGATGCTATGTTTGATGAAGATGATATTTTTAGTCCCCCAAGATTTGATGTGCAAATTTGTTATAATGATTGCATGCCTCCTATTTATGATGATTGTAATGATGAAAGTGGATTCGGAGAGGTCATGAATTTATTTAGTGATGAATCCACCATTTTGGATGAGGCTTCAATTGACTATGATAACAAAGTTGCTATCTATGATGATTATGGTGATGACATGTATGCTATAAAGAATAATGATAACCATGAAACTTGTCATCATGATTTTAATTTTCACTCTCATGATAGTTATTTTGTGGAGTTTGCTCCCACTACTATTCATGAGAATAAATTTGCTTATGTGGAGAGTAATAAAATTTCTATGCTTTTGGATCATGAAAAGTATGCTTTATGTGATAGTTATATTGTTGAATTCATTCATGATTCTACTAAAAATTATTATGAGAGAGGAACATATGCTTTTACATATTGCAATAATATCAAGTTTCCTCTCTATGTGTTGAAAATCTTGAAGTTATGTTTGTTTTGCCTTCCTATGCTAGTTGATTCTTGTTCCCATAGGTTGTTTGCTCACAAAATCCCTATGCACAGGAAGTGGGTTAGACTTAAATGTCCTAGTCATATGCTTCATGATGCTCTCTTTGTGTTTCAATTCTTATCTTTTATGTGAGCATCATTGAAATCATCATGCCTAGCTAAAAGGCATTAAAGAAAAGCGCTTGTTGGGAGACAACCCAACACTTTTACCTACTGTTTTTGTGTGTTCACATGATTATGCTACGGTATTAATCATGTTTTATTGCTTTTGTTTCAATAAAGTGCCAAGTAAAGCCTTTGGGATCATGTGGGTGATAGTTGATTTGATCTTGCTGAAAAACAGAAACTTTTGCGCTCACGAAAATAATTCTTATTTTTAACAGAAGAGTGATTTTGAGTTGATTCTTTTTGCAGAAGTTTAATATACAAATTGCTCACGTGGTCCTAAGTTTTTCATAATTTTTGGAGTAAAGAAGTATGGTTTGAGTACAGATTACTGCATACTGTTCTGTTTTTGACAGATTCTGTTTTCAATGCATAGTTTGCTTGTTTTCTAGTTTCTATGGCTTATATTGTTCAATATAAATTGTGGAAATTATATTCTACAGTAGGCATTGTGTGGAAACAATTATTAATCTTGTCTTTGACAGTACCAAAGTGAAATGGTTTGCTCTTTATCATACTAACCTATCTCACGAAGTTCCGTTAAGTTTTGTGTGATCGAAGTTTTCAAGTTTTGGGTGAGATATCGATATGAGGAGAATAAGGAGTGACAAGAACCTAAGCTTGGGGATGCCCAAGGCACCCCAAGGAAATATTAAAGGAATATCCAAGCAACTAAGCTTGGGGATGCCCCGGAAGGCATCCCCTCTTTCGTCTCCAACATTATCGGTAACCTCACTTGGAGCTATATTTCCATTCGTCACATGCTATGAGTTTTACTTGGAGCATCATTTTATTTTGTTAGGATTTGCTTGCTTTTATTTATAATGATGTTTTTGCATCTTTCTTTTCAATAAAATTGTCAAGGATGGCCTTCACCATGCTTATCTTGCAAGTATATGAGTTGCTGTTTCAAAACAGAAAGTTTATCGATGTTGCAAAAATACCCTAGAAAAGTAAGAATGTGATAAAATTTTGAATTTTTTTGCAAAATAAGCTCTGATAAATTCTACAGTTTAGTAGATTTTCATAATTTTTGGAGTTTAAGAAGTATTGATACTCTTGCATTCTTTACAAACTGTACTGGTTTGGCAGATTGCTGTTATGTTTGCATTGTTTGCATATGTTTGCTTGTTTAATGATCCTATTTGAGGATAGGAGTATTAAATATGCAGAGGCATTTAGTATGCAATGTTGAATAATAATTTTAGTGATTTGATACAGTAGAGAGTGATAAGGTTTTTGCATTGGTATATACTAACTTATCTCACGAGTCCTTGTTGAGTTTTGTGTGGGTGAAGCTTTTTGAGATTTCGGAAAACTGTGATATGAGAAGAATTAAGGAGATACAAAAGCTTAAGCTTGGGGATGCCCAAGGCACCCCAAGATAATATTTCAAGAAGTCTCAAGCATCTAAGCTTGGGGATGCCCCGGTAGGCATCCCACCTTTCTTCATCAACAATTATCGGTTAGTATCGGTTGAGACTATGTTTTTGCTTCTTCACATGAGTTGTGCTATTCTTAGAATGTCATTTTATTTTGTTTTTGCTTGTTGTTTTAATAAAATACTTAGATCTGAAAGTTTTTAAATAAAAGAGAGTCCACAATTAGCTATCTATTTACTTAACTACTCGCATGAGCTTCACTTATATCTTTTTGGAGTAGTTTGTCATTTACTCTTGTGCTTCACTTATATCCTATGAGTAAATTGTTGAATGAATTGAATATCATGAAGTTGAAATTATATCATGCCGAGTAGTAGCTTCACATTGGGTTTAGGAAGTGAAACCTTTTGAAGCTTGACAATCACAATATTGGTCATACAAGCAATTCATGAATGATTAGTTGAAGGAAGAGAACTTTCACATGCAAATACACTATCTTGGAAATCTTTTGTGATTGTGAGCCCCATCAAAATATTATATGCCAAAATTGTTGACGTTGGACAAGGAAGACAACGCAATGATTTATGTTTGTTCGTATTCACATATAAGTTATATTGTTGTAGATCCTTCAACATGTGGTGCTTGCCCCCCATCTTTTCTAGCCAAAAAATTCTGCACCAAGTAGAGATACTACTTGTGCATCCAAAAACCCATAAACCCAAATCTTATTTTCAAGAGTCCACCATACCTACCTATGGATTGAGCAAGATCCTTAAAGTAAGTTGTCATCGGTGCAATAAGGCAATAAAAATTGCTTCTAAAAGTGAGATCATTTAGTGTAAGAGAAAATTGAGAGTTGTACGAACTTGGATGGCAAAGAATAAAAGCGATAGACTGCATAATAAAGGTTGCCATCTTAAGGGGCAATACAACATGACGTTCTTTTGCACTAAGGGATTGAGCATACAAACAAATAAGCGCATGGCAACCTCTGCTTCCCTCTGCGAAGGGCCTATCTTTTACTTTTCGGTATTTACTTTTATGCAAAGAGTCAAAGTTTTTCTCTCTATCCATTTTTACTTTTTCTCCTTTGGCAAGCATCATATGGTGAGGAAAGATCTAGGCACATATATCCAGTTGGATATGGGTAGCACGAGTTATTATTGTTGACATCACCCTTGAGGTGAATACGTTGGGAGGCGAAATTATAAGTGATGTCTACTACACAACCTTCTTCTTGTGGATGTTGTTGGGCCTCCAAGTGTAGAGGTTTGTAGGACAGTAGAAATTTCCCTCAAGTGGATGACCTAAGGTTTATCAATCCGTGGGAGGCGTAGGATGAAGATGGTCTCTCTCAAACAACCCTGCAAACAAATAACAAAGAGTCTCTTGTGTCCCCAACACACCCAATACAATGGTAAATTTTATAGGTGCACTAGTTCGGCGAAGAGATGGTGATACAGGTGCAATATGGATGGTAGATATAGGTTTTTGTAATCTAAAAATATAAAAACAGCAAGGTAGCAAGTGGTAAAAGTGAGCGTATATGGTATTGCAATGCTAGGAAACAGGCCTAGGGTTCATACATTCACTAGTGCAAGTTCTCTCAACAATAATAGCATAATTAGATCATATAACAATCCCTCAACATGCAACAAAGAGTCACTCCAAAGTCACTAATAGCAGAGAACAAACGAAGAGATTATTGTAGGGTATGAAACCACCTCAAAGTTATCCTTTCTGATCAATCTATTCAAGAGTCTGTAGAAAAATAACACGAAGCTATTCTTTCCGTTCGATCTATCCTAGAGTACTAGAATAACACCTTGAGACACATATCAACCAAAACCCTAATGTCACCTAGATACTCCAATGTCACCTCAATTATCCGTGGGTATGATTATACGATATGCATCACACAATCTCAGATTCATCTATTCAACCAACACAAAGAACTTCAAAGAGTGCCCCAAAGTTTCTACCGAAGAGTCAAGACGAAAACGTGTGCCAACCCCTAGGCATAAGTTCACAAGGTCACTGAACCCGCAAGTTGATCACCAAAACATGCATCAAGTAGATCACGTGAATATCCCATAGTCACCATAGATAAGCACATGCAAGACATACATCAAGTGTTCTCAAATCCTTAAAGACTCAATCCTATAAGATAACTTCGAAGGGACAACTCAATCCATTACAAGAGAGTAGAGGGGGAGAAACATCATAAGATCCAACTATAATATCACAGCTTGCGGTACATCAAGATTGTGCCAAATCAAGAACACGAGAGAGAGAGAGAGAGAGAGAGAGATCAAACACATAGCTACTGGTACATAGCCTCAGCGCCGAGGGTGAACTACTCCCTCCTCGTCATGGAGAACGCCGGGATGATGAAGATGGCCACCGGTGATGGATCCCCCCTCCGGCAGGGTGCCGGAACAGGGTCCCGATTGGTTTTTGGTGGCTACAGAGGCTTGCGGCGGCGGAACTCCCGATCTAGGTTATTTTCTGGAGGTTTGGGGATTTATAGGAGAGGTTGGCATCGAGAACAAGTCAGGGGGCCCCACGGAGAGTCCACGAGGCACAGGGGCACGCCCTCCACCCTTGTGGGGCCCATGGGACTCCCCTTCGGTAACTCTTCGTTCCAGTATTTTTTATATTTTCTAGAAAAAATCTCCGTTGATTTTCAGCGCATTCCGAGAACTTTTATTTCTGCACAAAAACAACACCATGGTAGTTCTGCTGAAAACAGCGTCAGTCCAGGTTAGTTCTAACCAAATCATACCAAAATCATGTAAAAATATTATAAACATGGCATGAATACATCAAAAATTATAGATACGTTGGAGATGTATCAATAAGCCCCTATCTTTCTATGTGTCTGGTTGAAATGTTTTGCTCATGTGTATGCGGTGAGTGTTAGCAATCACAGAAGACTATAAGATGGTTGAGTATGTGGAGCTCTTACCTAAACTCTGTTGAATAAGTTGAGTTGCAATTGCTTGGTGACTGAGAACATAGGTTGTTGAGTTTCAAGAGAATTCATTGCTTAAACCTTAACATTAGAATTGGTTGCTACTTTAACATGAGAAGTTTTATAAGAAAGAATTGTTGTTATGATGCTAGGAAAAGTGATTGAAATTATCATTGATCAAACTTATGCACTTTGCTAGCATTCACACTTCATAAATTATTTCTTTCATCATTTACCTACTCGAGGACGAGTAGGAATTAAGCTTGGGGATGCTGATACGTCTCCAACATATCTATAATTTATGAAGTATTCATGCCATGTTTACAATAATTTTATATGGTTTTGGTATGATTTGCATGGAACTAACCCGGACTGACGTTGTTTTCAGCAGAACTAACGTGGTGTTGTTTTTTGTGCAGAAATAAAAGTTCTTGGAAATGGACGAAACTTTTTGACGATTTTTTTTGGAACAAAAGAGACCCCCGAAGCTTTGTGGGAGGGCCAGAAGAGCCCCGAGGAGGGCACAACCCACCAGAGCGCGCCTGGTGGGCCGTCCGTGCCCCGGTGGGTTGTGCTCACCTCGAGGCCCATCTTACCGTGAAACCGACGCCCAAAATCCTATAAATAGAGAAACCATCCGAAATAGACCCAGATCAGAAGTTCTGCTGCTGGAAGACTCTATAGCCACCAAAAACCAATCTAGACCTGTTTCGGCACCCTGCCGGAGGGGGGAATCATCTCCGGTGGCCATCTTCATCATCCCGGCGGCCACCACGATGAGGAGGGAGTAGTCCACTCTCGGGGCTGAGGGTTTGTACCAGTAGCTATGTGTTTAATCTCTCTCTCTCTCGTGATCTATATCATGGTCTTTGTTAATATAGATGGATCATATGATGTTTCTCCCCTCTATACTCATGTTGTGATGAATTGAATCTTTACCCTTTGAAGTTTTGTCTTGTCGGATTGAATATTCAGATATGAGAACACATGATGTATGTTATGGCACTCAACTTGCGGATTCCCGAGGTGACATTGGGGTAATTTATGCATAGGGGTTGATGCACGTTTTTATTATCTTTTCTCCAATAGAAACTTTGAGGTCACTTTGTAGTTCTTTGTGTGGATTGAATATTATGATCATGAAGTTGTTTGATGCATATCGTAGAATTAACTCACGGATACTCGTGGTGACATTGGAGTATCTAGGTGACATTAGAGTTGGTTTATGTGTGTCATATGGTGTTACTTCAATACGAACTCTTGATTAGATCGATCGAAAAGAATAGCTTGCGTTATTTTAGTACGAACTCTAGGATAGATTGATCGGAAAGAATAGCTTTGAGGTGGTTTCGTACCCTACAAACAATTTCTATCTTTTGTTCTCCGCTAATAGGAACTCGGGAGTGATTCTTCGTTGCACTTTGAGGGATAATCATAAGATCCAACTATGTTAGCATTGTTGAGAGGTTGCACTAGCGGAAGTACGGACCCTAGGCCTTGTTTTCAAGCATTGCAATACCGTTTTTGTGCCCGTTTACTATTTGCTACCTTGTTGTTTTATTTATTCAGATTATAAAAATATATTTATACCATCAATATTACACTTTTATCACCATCTCTTCGCCGAACTAGTGCACCTATACAATTTGCCATTGTATTGGGTGTGTTAGGGACACAAGAGATTTCTTTTATTTGGTTGCGGGGTCATTTGAGAGAGACCATCTTCATCCTACACCTCTCACGGATTGATAAACCTTAGGTCATCCACTTGTGGGAAAATTGCTACTATCCTACAAAACTCTGCGCTTGGAGTCCCAACACGTGTCTACAAGAATAAAGTTGCGTAGTAGACATCAGTGAATTTGGTATTCGTTTGATATTTTGATGAGAAGTATGTTGTCTTTCCTCTAGTGGTGTTATGTGAACATCGACTACATGACACGCCACCATGATTTGGGCCTAGGGGAAGGCATTGGGAAGTAATAAGTAGATGATGGGTTGCTAGAGTGACAGAAGCTTAAACCCTAGTTTATGTGTTGCTTCGTAAGGGGCTGATTTGAATCCACATGTTTCGTGCTATGGTTAGATTTATCTTAATTCTTCTTTTGCAAATGCTTGCGAGAGGGGTTAATCATAAGTGGGAGGCTTATCCAAGTAAGTATAGCACCCAAGCACCGGTCCACCCACATATCAAATTATCAAAGTAGCGAACGTGAATCGTATGAGCATGATGAAAACTAGCTTGACGATAATTCCCATGTGTCCTCGGGAGCGCTTTGCTTTATATAAGAGCTCGTCCAGGCTTATCCTTTGCTATCAAAAGGATTGGCCCACCTTGCTGCACCTTTGCTACACTTGTTATTTGTTATCTGTTATGAATTATCTTACTACCAAACTATTTGTTACCGATAATTTTAGTGCTTGCAGAAAATACCTTGCTGAAAACCGCTTGTCATTTCCTTCTCCTCCTCGTTGGGTTTGACACTCTTACTTATCGAAAGGACTATGATTGATCCCCTATACTTGTGGGTCATCAAACACGCTGGAGTATCTTCGGATACATACCTTTGGGTGGGGGGCTTGACCCTGGGGTTCCTTTGGGGAACCTCCTCGGAATCCTCGGTGGAGTCTGAGCTATCGTCAGATAGAGCCACCTTGGCCATGCATTGCCTCTTCGGAGCAGGAGGGGGTTGATCCTCCTCGGCGTCATCTGACGCCGCCCTCTTCCTCGTCCAAGAGGAGTCGCTCTCCTCCCCATCCTCTCCCTGCTCTCCCTCATGAGCAGAGGGGGCTTGGGTTTCCCCAGACTTAGTATTCGGGGGTCCTCTAGGGCGGAGGCCTTCTCGGTCCTCCCTCTTCTTGCCTTTCTTATTCTCCTTCTTCTCCGGCGCCTTGTACGGTGCCATGGCCAACATTTCTGTCAGGAGGGCCATCCTGGGGCCCTCGGGTAGTGGGGCTGGGCTATGATCTGCATGGCTTTTTTCAGCCAACTCTATGTGGGGAAGGAGGAAATAAGTACTTTGTCAAAAAGGAATATCCGAACATAATGGTAAAATTTGTCATACCTCCCGAGGGGGCGTCGCGTCATTGAGGCTGATGTCCTCCTCTGTGGCTAGCCAGTCTTTTTGAGGCTTGTACAACACCTTCCACAACTTGTCGTGGGAGGTGCGGTAGAAGCGGAGCACGGTGATAAGGTCTTCGAGCTTATAGGACCACATGGGGACGACCCGGTCTTGGCAGGGTAGGAGTCGCTCGCGAAGCATGATCTGAATTACATTGGGTAACTCGACCTTCTTCTTCATCATCTTGGATATCCGGCTCTGAAGCGACTCCACCTCCATGGTGGACCCCCAGTCTAGGCCTTTCTTGGTCCACGAGACCAGCCTAGTGGGGCCTCTAGATCGGAAGGCAGGGATCTCCGCCCAAGTCGCACCTCGCGGTTCCCTGATGTAGAACCACTCTTTCCACCAGATCTTGACGGTCTCTATGAAAGTAGCATCCTGCCAATCAACCAGGGGGAGCTTGCTGACCGTCCCCCCCCCCCCCCCCCCCGCGCGTGCGCAGTCCACCTGTTGGTCGTCAACAATCTTGGCCTTGATGTTGAAGACCTTTAGCCACAAGCCGAAATGTGGCCGGACCCGAAGAAAGGCCTCGCGGATGACGATGAAGGCCGAGATATGCATGAAGGAGTTTTGCGCGAGATCATGGAAATCCAGCCCGTAGTAAAACATCAACCCCCTGACGAAGGGTGGAGGGGGAAGCCTAGTCCCCGGATGAAGTGGGGGAGGAACGCCACCCTCTCACCTAGCCCTAGTGTAGGAACGACCTGCCCCTCCTCCAGGATGCGGTGGACGACATTGGCCGACAGGTAGCCGGCACTCTTCAACTCCAGAATGGCGTCTTCGGTGATGCTGGAGGCCTTGCACTTGCCCTTGGAGCCCGAGCTGGCCATGGATGATCGAGGAGATGGCCGAAGGATTCTTTCGAGAACAAATGGATCTGGGCGCTGGAGCTCAGGAGATTGGGAGAGCGATGGCAAGGGGGGAGTGAGAGCGTGCCGTAAAAATGGTGGTTGTTCCCCTTTTATAGGCCGCCGTAATACCAAGAGCCCTTTTACTACGCTGCAGACCTCGCGTCTTCCCGATATAATCGTGTCGTTGTGCGTGCATGGAATAACGCAAATCATTGATCATATCCCTTAAAAATAGGGCACGATCTCCATATTGATGGGACGTGCCAATGGAGAAATTGTCTCGAACCGCGAATCGAGTTTTCAGAACTGGTCGGTAATTGTGGCCGGCTGTGACCTTTCGCCAAAAGTTGTCAGGACACTATTCACACCTGAGCAGCTGGCCTTCGATGCTAAGGTAAATCATACAATTCAGAAATCAGGGCATACTCCGGACAATGCATGGCCGGAGATGGCCAGTCAACCCTTGAAGGTCCGGCTAAGGGTAACTGCATACCTGGTGCAAGCACCACGGGAGGAGGAACTGGTCCACAAAGCCGATGACTCCCACACATACCTCATCTTCGAGGACTGGTTCGGGGGCTACTGAGGGTGTCCCGGACTAAGGGGTCCCCGGGCTGCCGGTCCATCTCTCATGGGTCGAACAGTTGGCCCACTATTGATCCATCATTGAAAGGCCGAGCTATAAGGGATTCCATATTCGGGCAGGAAGCCTCCGAAGCTTTGGCGTATCCTCCAAGTCAAGATAAGGGAGTTGGCATGTTTATCCCCTAATGGAAACCGACCGTGTGTAACCCTGGTACCCCTGGTGTCTATATAAACCAGAGGGTTTAGTCCGTAGAGGCTAGAACCATCATCTTACTCATCTAGGGTTTAGTTCATCCGATCTCGAGGTAGATCAACTCTGTAGCCATCATATACACACATCAATATAATCAAACAGGACGTAGGATTTTACCTCTTGGAGAGGGCCCGAACCTGGGTAAATATCGTCTTTGCGTTCACTGTTACCCATCGATCCAAGATCTACAGCTCGGGACCCCCTACCCGAGATCCTCCAGTTTTGACACCGACGTGTCCCTTGACACATTTTTTGTCCCTTGACACCTCTCTCTCTCTCTCTCTCTCTCTCTCTCTCTCTCTCTCTCTCCACCTCTACGGTGCATCTTTTATTCGCTATTTTTCTTTTTATTTTGGTAGAAGCAACACCTTACAATAATGATCAGTACATTTTTCTCAACTTTTGAAAGTGATGACATAGTCCTTACTATGAACTTTAAAAGCAAACTCTATATGGTGCCTCACACAGTGTATCAAGATGTGTAATGATCTAGTGCAACATATATATGAAAAATGATGCATAAACAGCCTTGCCATATACATATCATGCTAGCTATAAAATGATCTTACAAAGCATATGACAATGAAAACTCATTTCGAGTCATGTAATGTAAATGATGGTAGTGCATGGCAATTTAATCAGAATGGCTATTAAACTGTCATAGTAGGTAGGTGTGGTGGTTGTTTGACAAGATACCGGCAGCGGTGCACGTTACATATATACGTGATCTGTGGGCACGTGACATACATACGTTACTAGGTTTTCACTATTTAGATGGGCGTGACACGGGCAGCGGTGCACCATCCGGCCCAGCCGCAGCGGCCTCCTTTTCTGAGTGCGCGGCTGGAAGCCAGACGAGTGAGTACTGGCCAGCAGAGCTAGCGCCTGACGCCGTAGGCAATCGCCAAAGCCGGCCTCCGACACGTCCTGCCATGCGCCTGCCTGCCCCGCCGCTGATCTCCTGCAGCATGCCGCGCCTGCGTACGGACACAAAGTTCATCATCAATCCATCCCATCCATCCCACACACACACACACACACACATGCATACATATTTGATATTTCCAATCGTTTGACAGCTACATATATTGCCTAAAATGTTGATTGCTTTTCCTTTTCTGAAGAACTATGAAGGAAAAAACAAGAAAATACGTGTGATGCCCGTACCATTCATTGGGTCGAATAGCTCAGGACCCAACTTCCTAGCTAGCGGCCGGAGCCGATAGGTTACCAATGCGTGCATACTTGTCTTGCCAGAATTTTGTAGATTAAGGGATCAATACACACAAAATGTTAACGACACGCTGGCATAAATTTTGATCAACTAGATATGAAAAATAATTTTTTTAATTGAAATATCGACTACAATATAGACGCATACGCATGCACACCACCACCATAAGCACACACGTTTAACAACTTGATATTGCAATCATGTAGCTTCATGATAGAAGGAAAGTGGTCTTCAGTACAAGTTTCAATGGGACATAGAGAGAGCCAAACCTAAAGTTTGGTATATAACCATCCAAGCCACCAACCATAGTCTGGTCTCGAAAATCTCTTTTGTTACCATTTCAAAGAAAGCCATTTAAGCCATCAACATTTTAGTGGCCAGCTTGACCCATAACTATAGCACATATATATTAAACCCTAAAATTTCTACAATTGTTTAACTGAACGACAGTGCAGTTTTGAAAGGCACTTTTGTATGCAAAGGTATTAAACAATTGATGTGTTATATATCCTGTACATAAAATAAACCAATAAATGAATTATCTTTTCCGAAGGACATAAATAGTCATAATCTTATTTATTTTTGTGGATTGCCATTTCATATCATTTCTCACATATATAATTGTTTCCCATTTAGGAGGGTTCAAATTACAGAATCACATTTCAAAACAGAGAATTCAATTTTTAATGTAGATCGTTCCATAGTTTAGGTTTTAAGCCTGTAGGGTTTCATAATTAGTCCAAAAGAAACAGTTTTCATTGTTTAATCATGAAATGTAAAGCACCATGAGGTAATGAAGATGAAAAGACACATGGATGTAGCTGCGCATAATCAAGAACACATTTATTTACAATCTCAATATTGGGCTTAAGATAAAGATTCCAGTGAAGATGCGGCCACACGGAAAGCTTCATTTGCAGGACACATGTTCTACGAAAATTTCATATGGTCCTTCCGACAAGCCTGAGTTGGTGATGCCCCTTATTTATTTGATTTGGTGCTTGTACCAGATAGATGCTGCTGTACTGCTCAAAGGGAGCAGTCCGTAGTCATACAACAAAATAGCCAGCGCGAACTGAACCACCTGAATGGACCGGGATAAGATGCGGTCCCATGATTTCCAAGCTGCAGAGCGGCTATCTACCTTATCTCCGTTTGTAGTTGGACAAAAGGATTAAATTTATTTATTTGCTCAGAAATATCCATAGTTTAGGGAAATATGATTCGCACTTACGGATGATAAGTCAGTTGCCTTCAAATGTACTCTATAACTGCACCTATATAAAAAATTGAAAATAGTTTACAACGAATGTACATATATATAAATTTTATCATGAAATGTACTGCATGCCTGCCAGTTGTAGACCTAATGCTACTTGTGAGTATAGGTCTACCAACTCACATCTTCAAATAAACAATCATTGTAAACTCATTAACATTTATGGTGATTAAAACTTAGCAAGCAATATATTTTCCATCGAACTGTTTTGCGTACTTTTCAGTACTGGCAGGCCTGGTAAAAGTTTTCCTATGAAATAAACTGTACACAAGTAACATTAGGACCAAAGACCAGCAGACTTCTGATAAGCTTGGGCGCCACTCGCCAGCATGGGATGTCGGCCAAAAGCGTCAAGTTGTTCTGACTGGTCCTGAGCCTCATCTTTACACCCGCAGCTGTCAATTGGATTCCCTGAAATGCATTGTGGCGCAGCAGTTGACTGGACATCTAAGGGTAAAGCACTGTTTTGGTGCGGACTGCTGCCGAATCGCTCATGTTATGATCTTCCACAGCCTAGGCCTCTGCGTTCCGCTCTAATTCATAATATTCAAAAATATTACGGTACAGATAGATACACATTAATAGATAATGAAAAGGTTAGGGTTTTTTATATAGTCAAAAAAGTCACTTAATTTTGAGGTCTAGGTGCTTTTCTTCTAGTACTCGGGGGGCAGTAGAAAAAACTTACTGTACAGTTAATCGGAAAAAAACTAGTCAAGAACATAAACAACAAAAAAACACAAACAAGGAAGTTTGGCCAAATTTCAACAATTTCAACACGTTTTTTTAGAAGAACTATCTGGTAATGTGTAGCCACCCATCAGCCCATTATCATGACCCTGTCACCAATTTGTAATGCAAATAAAGCAACCATGCTTTGTAAAATCACGTCCAAAATTGGATGGTTTGGTTGGGCTTTGGATTGTAACAGGCGAAAGCCAAAGCCTAACCAAACACCCCATATATATTTACAAGTGATAACCCTAATGGTCGCTTCATGGAACTCCGTCTTTGCTGACAGCCAAGGTTGAGTAAAAGAGGATTCTCAGTTTTGTAGGCGGTCGACTCGGCTCTTCAAGTACTTCAGACAATTCACATTGAGTGGTTGAGCCCCCTACCCTCTCAATGCTCAGGTAGGAGAGCCGGGGCGAGGGGGGTGTTCCCGGCAAGAGGTTCTTTATCGTAAATTCATAGGTACTGAAGTTGATATGTTCCTCCGTGATGATGTCTTTGATGGAGAAACCCTCTTGATTGTATTGTTGGGCGAGGCCTTTGATTTGAAGTTCATGGATGTGATATTCACTAGAATAATAGATGTTAGATGAGATGGACGAGAGCCGTCAGGAAAAAGTCTGTTAAAGTTTTGCGTGAAAGAAGATTTTTTTTAAGATTTAGAGAAGACATTGAAGATGAGAGAAATATAAAACTAATTTTATGCCTTTTCGAACAGCTGTCGGGCTTGAAGATTAATTTTAACAAGAGCAAACTGTCTGCTTTGGGCGAGCCAAGGAGGAACAGGAAACCTATAGACAATTGTTTGGGTGTGAGCTGGGGTATTTCCCATTTATGTATCCGGGTATCCCGATTCATCATCGAAAACTAATAAACATGGAATGTAAGTGCATTGAGGATCGATTTGAGAAGAAGTTGAGCTGTTGGAAGGGCAAGCTCATATCTTATGGGGGCGGCTAATTCTGATGAATTCCGTACATGCAAGTATGTCGATGTTCCTCCTGTCTTTCTTTGAAGTTTGCATTGGGGTATGGAAAAGGCTAGACTTTTATCAATCTTGTTTTTTCTGGCAGAGTGACAAGGATAGAGCCAAGTACAGACTAGCCAAGTGGGATATTATTTGTTGCCCGAAAGACCATGGGGGTTTAGGGATCGAGAACCTTGAGGTCAAAAACAAATGTTTGCTCAGCAAATGGCTGTATAGAATTTCGACCGAACAAAAGGGCATGTGGGTACAATTATTGCGTAACAAGTACTTGCACTCCAAGACCCTAGCACGGGTGACGGCGCAGCCGAACGACTCGCCATTTTCGACACGGCTAATACTTCAACAGGACCAAATTTATTGTAGGGATCGGTAACACTACTAGATTTTGAGAGGATACATGGCTAGGGGAGACGCCACTGGCCATACAGTATCCTATCCTATATGACCTTGTACAACGTAAAGAAGTTTTCATCAATATAGTTCTAGGTTCGACTCCCCTAGACATTCAATCACAACTGCAGGAATGCCTAGCGGTGACGGGCGGGAAAAGCCCAGCAATGGCGGGCGAGGCTCCCAGGGGCGCCCGCCACGGCCTCCCGCCACTGCTAACATGGCATCAGTGGCAGGTGTGCACCCGCCACTGATAGACTCTTTGTGGTGGCGGGCATATCTTGCTGCCTGCCACTGAAGTATATTGTTAGTTGCGGCAGGCAATCTGGGGCACCCACCACAACTACATGTCCAGCCGCCAACACAAACACGACAATAAACAGTAACAACAACAAACTTATGCGATCATACACATTACAATAGATGTGTCTCAGATTAGCCACAGCACAATTTACCATAACAAGCAGCACATTTAACATAACAATAATTCAAATACAATACAATAGATGTATGCATTAGAGTACAACTCACGTAAAATCATTAGTACACATAGCCTTCTCAACGAAGCCTCCAATATGTTACATACATACAAGACCTGATGATAACAACAACACCATAATGACAATTGGATAAATATAAGCAAATTCTTTACTTGTCCACTTGTCCACATGGTCTTGCATACTTCATAGTTGATTTTCTCTTTGAGGACGAAATCGGGGTAACGATCATCTGCTTCTTTTTTAGTCTTATATCCTTTATAGCAGTTCTCGTAATCGTCCACTTGTTCATTGCATTTCTCCCATGAATCATAAACTCTTGGTTTCTTCGCATAGTACACAACATACCAGTTCATTTCATCTACGAAGATAAATAAACAAGCTAACAAGTCAATTTCATAGTTCTCCAATCACATAGAGCGAAGTCATATAGCAATCTTCATACACTAGTAGAAAACGGGGCTTTGGTTGAGGCCATGATAAGGGCATTAATCCCGGTTCACTCACGAACCAGGAACAAAGGGCGCATCAGTCCCGATTCGTGAGGCCAGGACGCCGGCCAGGCCTCAGGGGCCATTGGTCCCAGTTCGTCTGACCCCTTTGGTCCCGGTTCCAGACACGAACCGGGACCAATGGGTCGCTCCTGGCCCAGCACCTTTAGTCCCAGTTGGTGGCTGGAACTGGGACCAAAGGTTTTCCTTTAGTCCCGGTTCTAGCCACCAACCGGGACTAAAGAGAAGCCTATATATACCCCCGCCCCTGCCCGCAAACAGAGCCACTGCTCTGTTTTCTTGGCCGGCCATTGGAGAGGTGTGTGTTGCTCTAGCTCACCTCCTATGCACATGAGGTGTTTGATGAAATGCCCGATCCACACTTATATTTCTCCTCTCCAAGCTCCTTGTCCAAACTTCATTTTACTCAAGATTTGTCTAGTTTTGGCGGTCCGTCCTGTCCCGTCCCCGTCCTCACCGCCGTCGATCGCCCGCGCCGATTTCATCACCAACACCATCATGGTTAGCCTCTTGTTCTTATCTTCTTTCTATAAGAACAAATTCTTACTTGTATGATTTAGATAGATAGTATAATTTTCTTAGTTTTATTATTGTTTGTTATTATATAGTGCGATGGTTTTGGTATCCGCCCCCGTCGGCCCTAATCCTATCTATGATTCGGATGTGGTATATATTATCTTTTATAACTATTTATTTCATTTAGGCTCCGTTCGGTTCATAGGAATTTTGCAGGAATAAGGAAGGAATACTGTTTATGAAGCTTTATTTTCCTTTGTGATGTTCGAAACGCAGGAATGACCTACAGTAATCCAAAGGGAACATGTCCTTTCTATGCCGATTCCACAGGAATTGAAACATCTGCCTGGAGCTCATGTTTTACGGGGAAGACCGAAGCGAGGTGCTCTGGTCGTGGCAGTGAGCATGCAGAGCTAATTAAAATGAGCTGATGTGTGACGTAATGGGTGAGAGATAGGGACAAAGCTGCCTTGTGGCCAATTTCAAAATCCGTAAGAGCATCTCCAATAGATGGTCAAAATGTAAAAGTACCTCACTTTTGAACCGTGTGGGCAAAAAACGCTGCTCCAACAGACGGTCCATATGCAAAAAAAATAGACCGTGGCCTCCTCGTGATGTAAAATACAACACCTCGTGGTACAAATTTACATCACGAGGTGCATCTGGTCCAAAACCAGCCGCCACCCACGAACGCCCAACCACCACTTCCTTTCCTTTCCCGCCCGCGCCCGTCCGCCCGCCCGAAGACCAGCCAGCTGGAATCCGCCACCGCGACCGCCCAAAACCTCGCCGTCGGCGCCGCCACCACCCCACATCCCCGCCGCCGCCCTCCGCCGCCGTCGCCCCCGTCGCCTCCCTCGCCGGAAGCCGGCTTGCTGCCGCCCGGACGCCGCCGAATCGGGAGGCAGCCGGCGTGGGATTCGGCGCCTCCGGCGGTCCGGCTGCCGCGGTAGGCCTCCGTCGGGTCTTAGGCTTCCGCCGACCTCCTCCCCGTCGGCCGTGAGCCTGTCCACGGCCGTTGCGCTGGCCGCATGACCGCCGCACCAAGCCCTCCACCCGGCTGCCGAACTATTCTTCGCCGCCCGCCGAGCTCATCTTGGCCGGCCTCCAAGCTCATTTCTTATCACCACCGCCGTCCGGAGCCGACCGCAGCCGTCAGCAGCAGCCAATCCAACCGGCGGCCCTCTTCTTCCACCGCGCGCACAAGGTGTTCGACGGAATTCCCCAAGGCTGCTGCCCGGTTTTGGACCATGAATTTGGACCATCTATTGGAGTTGCTCTTTTGGACCATGAATTTGGACCATCTGTTGGAGTTGGCCTTTTTTCGGAGCTCCAAAACGCACTTTTTGGCGGTCCAAATTTTACATCTCCGGTTTTGGACCGTCAAAATTTGGACAATCTATTGGAGATGCTCTAAGGCTCCTGGTGCTTTCCCATGGTCACCCAAATGTCTATTTCTACAATTCTGTGATTTGAACAGTCTACTTTCTCTTGTTCATGTGTTTCTAGACCCCATAGGTTCTATGGTAGCCTTCAGTCCTATTCCTTTGAAGTATTTTTATCCTTCGTTTTCTCCCCCTGCATACCGAACGCAGCCTTAGTGTTTATGACAATTATGCCGACCAACGTGACATAGATGTTTTTATCTAGGAGGTATGTGAACCGGAAATTCCAACCGACCCTATTGTCGAGAGGTTAAATTTAGTTAAAAAAAACAATTACTTGAAGAAAAAATTTAAAAGAATTGAGGAGGAGAAGATGAAATTGGAGTTGCATGTTGCTGATGTCGTCGATGATCACAAGATTAAGATGGATGCAATGTGCTTGAAGATTAGAAAGATTAGAAAATATGCCATTCATACTGAGACTTGGTATCATTATGCCGTTGGATCAATTGTTACCTTAGTTACGATTATGATCGCATTTGTTGTTGTATTGAAATGTTTTACATAGTTTCAATGTATGGTTTAATTAGATGCTCTAGAGAGCTATATGTTGTTCAATGAGAACAATGTATGAACTTTATGTATTTATTTTTTCAGTAAATAACATTTGATCACTACTGTGCTTTGGTTTTAATATGATGATGAACTTCTATTAATTTGGTCGCTTCTCTATTCATGATATTCTGTAATGGTTTTTAACACACTTAATTATATATAATGCACGCAGATGAACCGGCAATGGATGTACGGTGACAGACGCACCTCCGAGTACATTAATGGCGTGCATAATTTTCTCGAAGTGGCTGAGGAAAACAAGCAGAATGGTTTTATGTGTTGTCCATGCCCTATTTGTGGGAATACGAAGTCTTACTCTGACTCGAAAACCCTTCACATCCACCTGCTTGAGAAGGGTTTCATGTCACACTATAATGTTTGGACCAAGCACGGAGAAAGAGGAGTTATGATGGAAGACAACGAAGAAGAAGAGGATGATAACAACTATCCGGCCCCTGAATACGGTGATGCTACAACGGGGGAAGCTGGAGATCAAGAGGAACCAGACGATGTGCCCGATGATGATCTTCGCCGGGTCATTGTTGATGCAAAGAGACAATGCCAAAGTGAAAGGGAGAAGTTGAAGTTCGATCACATGTTAGAGATCACAAAAAGGTTGTACCCAAATTGCGAAGATGGCAACACAAAGCTCGGTACCACACTGAAATTGCTGCAATGGAAGGCAGACGATGGTGTATCTAATAACGGATTTGAGAAGCTACTAAAAATATTGAAGAAGAAGCTTCCAATGGATAACGAATTGCCCGACAGTACGTATGGAGCAAAGAAGGTTCTATGCCCTCTAGTATTGGAGGTGCATAAGATACATGCATGCCCTGCATCCTCTACCGCGCTGCGTACGAGGATTTGAACGCATGCCCAGTATGTGGTGCATTGCGGTATAAGATCAGACGAGATGACCCTGGTGATGTTGACGGCGAGCGCCCCAGGAAGAGGGTTCCTGCCAAGGTGATGAGGTATGCTCCTATAATACCACAGTTGAAACGTCTGTTCAAAAACAAAGAGCATGCCAAGTTGATGCCCGTGGCACAAAGAGGGCGTGAGAAAGACGGGAAGTTGAGAGCACCCGCTGACGGGTCACAGTGGTGCAAAAATCGAGAGAACGTGAGGATTTGGCGAGAACGGAACTTTTACATTCCATACTATCTTTCATATTGCTAGCTTATTTTGGTATTCAACATATATTGCACAATTCAACGAAAGTTCAACCTTGCATATTCTTTCCTCCTCCACAAGAAAAGCTCTTCTCCTCCCATCGGCGCCGCCGCCAGTCTGTCCCATCTTCAATGGCCACTAGGCCATGGAGGTGCGGAGGATCTCGGCCCCCCGCCAGCAGGAGGGACCCCGTTCTCGTTCTTGGCAGAGTCGGCGTCTTGGTTGGGGCTCTGTGCCAGTGGCGGTGTCCCTTAGTAGGAATAATGTCTCCCACGTTCTATCCCCGTCCCGATGGTGCGTCTAGCATCATCGTAGGGCGTGTGGAGGTTTGTCTCCATCGGATCTTGCGGGATTTGGTCGGTGCTGGTCATCGGTGGATCTATTTGGATCCAGTCTTTGTTTAGGTATTTACAGGTTTGATCCTTCTGATCTACGACTTTCTTCATCGGTGATGGTTGCTATTCTGGTGCGCTGGTCCTATGGGGTCTTAGCACGACGACTTCCCGACTGTCTACTACAACAAGGTTTGCCCGGCTCCGGTGAGGGAGAGGCGATGACGGCGGCGCGCCTTCGGCTCGCTCCAGTGCTTGTAGTCGTCGCTAGGTGGTCCACGGACATGGTTGTAATTTTTATTACCTCTGTTGTTCTTTATTTCTAAAAAAACATATATTGTACACTCCCAAACTGAGACTTGGTGCATATTTCGTTGATATATCCAAACTCCATGTGAGAACTTCCCTATGTTCTCCTACACATAAGGACATATCTTCCTCAAAAAAGTCCATAATACATATCTATCATCGCATTCACATACGCATTCCGGGTGCATTGCCATGCACTAACGTCATTCCATTCATTCTCTCATTACATGACTAGATACATATTCTTTATTATCATATGCTTTACATGATCATATAACTAGTTTCATATAGTTTGTCACAAATATCCATTGTTTATCATTGTCATCTACTATGCTAGATCATGTAATTAGCGGTACGCTGCCAGAGCATTCATATATGTTTTCTCTCATGTTCACAAATTGAGTTTTTTTATGGGAAACATAGATTGAGATATGCAGACTCAGTTAACCTTGCCAGTCTGTTTGTGATGATAACATCAATCAAATATGTTTACTCCCCATAAAGTGTGTGCACTGCATTACACATGGTTATCACGTAATAATAATCATGTGTGAATGCTAACAAATACTCCTTCCGTTCCAGAATATAAGGTGTATCGATTTTTGTGCAGGTCGAACTTATGTGCGCTTGACCATGATTAAAGAATAAAATATTGACATTACAAAAAATAATAAAATACGAAAATACTTGTCGTGATGGATCTAATGATGCAAATTTTGTGGATATTGGTTTTTCCTAAAAACTTGGTCAAACATGCACATGTTTGACTTTTGAATAAAACCAATAAACCTTAGTCATCCACAATGCACACGTTTCATCGCTATAAACTACGTGCAGGACATCGAACACGGTTAGCCTTTCTTGATCATGTGTGGTGGTTTTTTCTATTTTTTAGAGAAGGAGGAGGACCCCCGGCCTCTGCATCTGGGAGATGCATACGGTCACTTTATTAATTATTCTCACAAGACCTTACAAAGTTATACAATAGTAAGACTAAAGCCACCGTCTAAGCAACAACTGCCGCTACTCCTATCCAATTGATGAAGGGGCGTTGATAGTCTGGGCCTAATACCAAACAGACATCGCAGCCAAGCCTAAACATTTAAGACCTGAGGTCCCAACCAGGACACCTGCCGGGTATGGGGCACCTACCAGTCCGGCGCACTCCTCAACCAGGACGCCTGCCGGGTATGAGGCCGCCGCAGCCACCTGCCATCAATCCACCTTCAGTGTTGTACTGCTGCAGCACCTTGCCCGGCCTTTCTGCCATCGACGCCACCACGACGCCTGATAACGTCACCCTCCTGCACGAGTCCCTCGCCACAGATCGGGCGCCGAGTCTCTACTGCACCACGCCGCCGAGAAACGCCACCATTAATGTGCAGGATGAATCACCGCTCCACCAATTATTCCGTCCACTGGTCCCTCGAGTCCGTGTACACCTCCAAGAATGACGCCACAAGAGGGAAACGACACAATAATGCCGCCGTCATCCGATCTACCGATCTAGGGTTTCCCCCCGAGGTAGCAGATAGTGGCCTGAAACTTCTCAACAGCGATGCCTTCAACAAGGGAACGACACCGAATAGTGCCGCCATCGCCGGCCTCGGCGGCAGCCGCGAGCAGGTCTTCACCCAGATCTATTCCAATGGCCTCCATCAAGCGTCTTGTGCACGGATCATGTGTGGTGGTCACTCATGATTATTATTTTTCATACCGTGTATAGGCCATCGCACACGGTTGATTAGTCAGTTCACAATCGTGTGTGACAGTTTAGCCACCGCACACGGTTTTGCTTTAAAACCGCACACAGATCCGTGCTAGCGTAAGCGATTTTGAGGGCTTAATAGTACGAATCTGTACCAGTGGCCCCACTGTCGGTCGACGACCCAAGCATGAATTGATCAACCTAGACACCATCACTATTTTACCCGGAAGTACAGACAGGTCCCCAATCTGCATGCCCTGCAAAATTTACCTTTTAACCACTTCATGTCTTGCATGCATTGATCACAACTGGTAGCTGACGGAGGAGCTGAGCAGACGCGCACTGGATCGATCGATCGATCTCGAGTCGAGCTATCGACCGCGATAGCGGAGGACCACGAGCAGATAATTAATCCCCGCAAAGACGAAACTACGGCAATCCGCTCGCTCGTACGTAGGCCCGCCACGGGCCGTGCTTGTCCCGAGTTAGCATTGGCGCTGTAATGCGTTAGCTTGCGCGGTTAGACGTACGATTGCATCTATCTCCGAATAATTTCTCGCGAGATCTATGAATGCGGCAGCGCCCTGCCTGTCTCCATCGATCAGTATATCCTTTCCGCTGGTCCAGACGATCCCCACATGGCACATGGAAACTAAGTGTTCAACAGCGTATTGATTATCTGATTGGAAGCAGCGTGGACGGGTGGATGGCATTGGATATTTGGATTAGCGAGAGCTGCCGACCCGTATGTGCCGTGCTTAATGTTTAGTCCAGAGATCCAGGGGACAGGCCAAGAGCAAACTGCCGCAGCTCATCGCCATCGAGCACGACAGCAAAGGCAAAAAGGTACTACCTGCATGCACAAATCTTGGAACCACGCCGCTGGACCAGAGAGATTAACTTAACTAGCTAGAAGCCTAGGAAGCATATGCATGTGTGGCAAGTTTGGGGCCATGCTATGTTCTCACTCCGTTTCTAAATATAAGTCTTTCTAGAGATTTCAATATGGATCCAGAGTTTAGAGTGGAGATTCACTCATTTTGCTCCGTATGTAGTCCATATTGAAATTCGTATGTTTTGACCGTATGCATCGATGATGCATAGGCCGGAGGTCTTAACCTCTTTTTCCAAACAAAAAATGATGATATAAACAAAAAATGCGGATAAGTATTTGTGAGCGGTCCGAATTGTGATGACCCTTCAACCTGAGGTAGGAGGACATTGGGATGCTTGGTTGCATCTGGTCCGGAGGTTGATGGACGTTCAACTATCAAATCAGGCTGATACAATTCGCTGAAAGTTAACTGCGACGGGAGTCTTCTCAATGAAATCTATGTATCTAGACTTAATCGACACCGGGCCATTGTCAAGGTCATTGCACTTTTGGAAGATTAAAGTTTCACTTCGGATTAAAATCTTTATGTGGTTCGTTCACAAGGAGTTATTCTCACCAAAGATAATCTGACAAAGAGGAACTGGGTTGGTAATACTAGATGCTACTTTTGTGATCAAAATGAATCGATTAAACACCTCTTTCTTGAGTGTCCTCTTGCGAAATTATTATGGCGATCAATACATATTGCTTTGAACATACACCCCCTTACGAGCATAAACACGTTATTTGGGACGTGGCTCAGTGGAGTGGATAGTCACATAGCCAAATATATTCGGATAGGGATATATGCTTTATTTTAGGCTATCTGGAATACTAGAAATGATTTGATTTTTAATGGAACAAAATTTACTAATTTTTTGCAAGTTATCTACAAAGCTACAACCTGGATCCGTATGTGGTCGTTACTAACTCATGCGAACTTTAGGGAGCTTTTGGCTATTGGGTGCAACCGTTGAGAGATGGTAGCACAGGCTATCTTCAGCCGATTTGGATGGCGAACTAATAATAGGCTAGGTGTGTAGGCATCGTAGTCTATTCTTTATCGCCGAATATGGCACTTTTCCCTTTGTGTTTCGTTTTAAGCTCAGACTATGAGCTTTTCTGGACCTTGAGACTTTGTTATGTTTTTATTTAACAATATGGATGCATGCATCGGTTGATACAGAGGTCGGGGGTTATCCTCCTTTTCAAAAAAAAAATAGAATGTCGTTACGTAGTAGAGTGGTACCAGTGAGTAAAAATTATATACTACACTCTCTGTCCCTTAATATAAGACTTTTTTGCAGTTTAAGGGACAGAGGTACTAGTATCTACTCCCTCTGTTCATAAATATTTGTTTTTTTAGAGATTTCAAATGGACTACCACATACGGATATATATAGCCATATTTTAGAGTGTAGATTCACTCATTTTGCTCCGTATGTAGTTACTTATTGAAATCTCTAGACAGACAAATATTTAGGAACGGAAGAAGTAACATTATTATTGGAATCGCCATTTTAATATAATGCACACACCTACTTAACTTCCCACTTGATCGATCTCGTTGGACGCACGTGCACCTGCTCTCATGGAGAAAAGACTTGATCTATGCGCTTATGCAAGGCATGGCTTTAGCTTTCCAACATACAGAACTGCAAGTGATCGTCCAGTCAGATTCAATTGAGGCTCTGTCCATTCTATCAAATGGGAATCTCTCACGTTCAGCTTATGGGCACTTGGTAGCTGAGATCAAGGCCCTGATAGAGGAGAGGGAGTTTATTCCCCAAAAGATTTGTAGGGTTCAAAATAGGGTAGCAGATTGTCTGGCTAATTACAGCCGTACAGAATCGTATACTGCTGTTTGGCTTCAGAGAGGCCCTCCGTGTATCAAGGATCTCTTGCCAGTAGATTGTAATCCTATAATTTTGAAATAAAACTCCTAATTGCCGCAAAAAAAACTATATAAGTTTGCAAGACGAAACTTATATGTACTTAAATTACGATGTAAGAGCAGTCACCCGGGCAGTGTTAACCAAATTCAATTGTTCCGTGTCTTGATATGGCCTAGCGGCAGCCGGAAGAATTTTTTCGAAAAAACAACATCAAGCTTTTCCCTTATTTTCCAAGTAATAAGAACACATAAAATTACGATGAAAATTCTACTCATCGTTAGGAAACTTGTCTCCTAATGCAATGAAGCTAGCGCATTATCGAAAAGTAATGAACACGGTTTTCATGAAAAACAAACTACTGCAAAGACATATCACCAGAAACCAGTGGAGTGTTCGTGAAAACGGCCGGCCCATCTTTGGTGGAGTTGACTCCCAGGTCCTTGCCTGCGCGTACCTCAACTAGCTGTCCTGGGGAAGGCGTGTTCAGATGGAGAAGCGCGCGACAGCAAAGGTATTATACGCCCATGAATGTCACGTCCAAGCAGCAGCCGGAGCCGCAGAGCGAGCGAAGCAGAAGCATCTAGCTAGCTAGGTAGCCGTCGCCGCTCCCAGGTTCGGACCCGAGCACGAGCAGAGCGATGCGACGCACGCACGGCACATCCGCCGCCGCGGAAGCACCACGCGTTCACGGGCGCTGCCTGGGCGGGACTGCGCGGTGTCGGCTGGATCCGCTGCGCTGCGGTGCTGCCGCCGTGTTGTGTTGGGTCGGGGCTCGCGGCGGCAGCGCACTGACACCGCGGCGGTGACGCGACGGGCGGCTAGCTGGAAGAGACTTTTCTTGTTTCTTCGGCGGGTTCATTTGTTAGGGTTACCGAGCTCTGATCCGATGGCATGTACCGCACGAACAGCAGAATGCAATTTACATCACGTGAACAAGGCGGAATGTCCCGAGGGGCCACTTTACCACGTACTAGAAATTTAGTGTTTTTTTAGAGAATTACGTAGAAATTTAGTGATTGTTTGGGCCTTGCTCCTGCTCAAAGCCTGTCTACCTATTTACAGGTCCAGCCCGACGGGACCGCGAGAACTACATTTTTTTTATAGCGAGAGGAGCGGGAGAGCTCCTATTTGCCGTCAGCAGGGACAAATTCTATTTGGCGCTGCAGGCGCCGGTTAACATGCAATTCGTTTACTGACGCCTGCAGAACACAGTAGTACCTCCGGCGAGCTGGGCCGGACCAATTATTTATTTCCCATTTTTTAAATCGCAAAAACAGTGAGCTAGGTGGGATTCAAACCAGCGACCTGCCTATGGACGTGATGATTATCTTCTTTTGTGTTGATTTACTTACAGTTTTTTTAAATGATTTTGTTCGATTTTTCTTTTTAAATTTTTTTTCTTTCTTTATTCTTACACTTTTTTATAAAATGATAAATGCGTGAACTTTTTCTATTTCGCTATTTTTCTTCTGTAAAATTGATAAAAAAAATTGAATTCGATGAAAATTTTCAAATCAATGAACTATTTCTTGAAATTTTGATGAACGTTTTTCAAATTTGACGAATTTTTTTTCAAATCAATGACTTTTTTTAAGTTTGATGAATTTTTTTCAAATTGATGACCTTTTTTCATGTTTGTGAATTTCTTTCCGAAATTGATGAATTTTTTTGAAATTTGATGAACATATTTTCGAAATCTGATGAACTTTTTTCACGTTTGTGAACTATTTTCAAAATGGATGACCTTTATTCAAATTTGTGAACTATTTTTCAAAATCTTTGAACTTTTTTTAAAAAAATTGAACCCTTTTTTAGATCACCGTGAACTTTTTATCAAAATTTATGAACCCCTTTTCACTTTCATGAACATTTTTGTATTTCAAGATTTTTTAAAAAATTTGGATTTCTCAATTTCTTATTTTTGCGATTTTTTAGTGTTTTTTTTTTCCTTTTTTAAAATTCAACTGAGGTGAAACATCGCTCTTTTTCTTAGCAATAGGTGAAAGAACGCTCGAGCGAGCGACCAAGACCGATCGAGCTCTCGGCATATGGACCGAGCCACGAGCAGGTGTCTGTGACCGCCAGCTAGAGGAGCTGGCGCCTGCAGCGCTGCATAGGAGCTCCTGCCAGCAAGCCGCAAATAGTGGAGGCTTCGCTGAAGAGAGGCGGGAATGAGTTGGGCCACTCTGCCCGCGAGTGATTTTTTTATCTTTGCTTTTTTGGTCAGTTTATTACTGTAGCGTCCCAAACCGTAGCATCCAGTTTATTACATCAGACTATTCTTTTGGTCGGATTTTATTATGAACATTTGAAAATACACATTGAACATTTTTTTAATATATGTTGCACATTTTCTTATGATGCGATGAACATCCTAATAGTTCATGCTGAACTTTTTTGTAATATACAATGAACATTTTTGAAATGTAGTAAAAAATGAAACATAAGGTGAATAAATTCTAAATATTGGTTTGAATTTGATGGATTTTATGAGACTGTTATTCAATGCTGGAACAGGAACCAACAAATGACTAATTCTGCACAAGACATTGTTGCCAGATTCAAATGTCTTAGAATGGGACTCAAGAAATGGAGCAAAAACCTATCAAAGCTCAACACCAAAATTACTGCTTGTAACTATGTATTATATATGCTTGATGGCATTGAAGACCAAAGGGCCCTGAGCACTATGGAAGAAAATTTCAGAAATATCCTGAAGAATCACATCTCCAAGTTATTGGAAGTCAAAAGAATTTATTGGAAATCCAGATTTAAAATGAGGTGTGTGAAGCTGAATGATGAAAATACTGATTTTTTCATGCCATGGCTACCCAAAATTTCAGGAAAAACTACATAACTTCTATAAATGATGAAGATGGAAATCCTTTCCAAAATCATGATCACAAGGCTGCAATCATTTGGAAATCCTACAAAGATAGATTGGGAAAATCCATTGACCCTCCTATGCTCTTCAACCTTGAAGAACTTATTCAGCCAAAGGATCTATCAGAACTTGACGCTCCCTTCTCTATGGATGAGATTGATCAGGTTATTAAAGATATTCCCTCTGATAGAGCTCCTGGGCCAGATGGCTTTAATGGTTCTTTCCTGAAAAAATGCTGGGATATCATCAAACAAGACATCTATACTATGATTTGGGATTTCTTTGAAGGAAACATTGATATTCAAAGTATCAACACTGCTTTCATTACTCTTATACCAAAGATTGCAAATCCTCTCAATATGAATCATTTCAGACATATATCCCTGGTCAGCCTTCCACTTAAAATTATCACCAAACTTATGGCAAATAGAGCTCAGAAAATCATTACTTCTGTTATTCATCAGAATCAATATGGTTTTATCAAAGGTAAAAACATACAAGATTGTTTGGGTTATGCTTTTGAGTATCTCCACTTATGCCATCAGTCAAAAAAAGCCCATCATCATACTCAAATTAGATTTTGAAAAAGCTTTTGATAAGGTAGAATACAAAGCCATTATTGCTATGCTGAGAACCAAAGGATTTGGGCCTAGATGGATAAACTGGGTTAACAGCATACTCCAATCTTCTTCCACCTATGTTTTACTCAATGGAGTTGCTGGGAAAAAATTGTCTATAAAAGAGGGGTCAGACAAGGTGATCCTCACTCCCCCCTTCTATATATAATTGCTACTGATCTTCTACAATCAGTTATTAATGTTGCCTGGTCAAATGGAGAAGTTTCACTCCCCGTCAATCATGCATATGGACAAGATTACCCAATCATACAGTATGTTGATGATACTTTGATGATTATGCCTGCTAATGAAGACCAGCCCAACCACCTAAAATACCTACTCAACCTCTTCAGTCTGTCCACTGGTCTATTTGTTAACTTCAGCAAATCCTTCATGATCCCCATAAATATTGACCATCAGTCAGTCTCCAGACTTGCAACCTCATTTGGATGTAAGATTGAAAGCCTCCCATTTACTTACCTGGGTCTCCCCATGGGCACCACCAAACCTTCTATACAGGATCTCATTCCTGTCATATCAAGAATTGACAAAAGGCTTTCTGGGGTTGCTAGATTCATGAACCACTCTGGCAGACTTACTTATATAAACTCAGTTGTTGCTTCCATGCCAATATTTGTTATGTGCTCCCTCAAAGTTCATATCACCATATTAGACCATGTTGACAAATCAAGCAGAAATTTCCTTTGGTATGGAAATGAGATCAATAAAGGAGGTAAATGTTTGGCCAGCTGGAATATGATATGCAAACCAAAGCAACAAGGGGGACTTGGAGTTTTAAACTTAAGAGAACAAAACAAAGAACTCCTTATCAAGCACCTTTTCAAGTTCTACAACAAGATTGATGTTCCTTGGGTTAAGTTAATTTGGGAGGCCCACTATCAAAATAATGAGGTCCCACACTCAAACAGGAACAAAGGTTCTTTTTGGTGGAAACACTGCATGAAAATGTTTGATCTTTTCAGAGATATGACAACCTGTGAAATTAAATCTGGAAACTCCAGTATGCTTTGGGAGGACAATTGGAAGGGTGACATTATGAAACTAAAGTTCCTTGAACTACACTCCTTCACTCATAAGGAAAATATATCTATCAGGGCTGCCAAAAGATTTGGAAAATTATTATAGCTTATTTCAGCTACCTCTGTCCATCCAAGCCCACCAGCAGTTTCACTTGCTTTCTGATGAATTAAATAGCATCAGGCATATCTATGATCATGACACTTGGAAATTCAATTAGGGCAGCAATATAAACATGACCAAGAAGATCTATGATTGTCTAATGAATGGTGAAGATGCTGCTAATACTTTCAAATGGATATGGAAATCATGTTGTTTACCAAAACATAATTTTTTCTGCTGGCTAATGCTTAATGACAGAATAAATACATGTGATCTATTGAACCAAAAGAGCATGCATCTTGACTCCACGACATGTGTTCTATGCAATGATGAGGATATGGAAGACAGGACTCACCTCCTCTTCACCTGCCCTTTCAGTCAAGGATTTTGGTGGAACATTGGCTTTGAATGGAACTCTGATTTGGATCTCCATAACATGATTATTGATGCTAAACACAGATACAAAATGAGCCATTTTATGGAAATTATGATATTGGGCTGCTGGAGCATCTGGAATCAAAGAAATGGGAAGATATTTGAAGGAATACCATGCTCAGTAAATGAATGCAAGTATGATTTTATCAGAACTTTCAAGTTAACCATGTTGAGGGGTAAACCTACTCTGAAGGATGGCATGTCATCTTGGATTGACAACATTTAATTTCTTTTAATATACTCTTTTACTTCTTTTTATCTTTTTTTTTCAATTTATTAGCCCTTCTATCTCTGGTTGTCTCCCCATCAACCATTGTAAAGTACATTACCTTGTTTTTTATGCTTTATTAATGAAAAATGACACATAGTAGGGTTTTACCCTATTGTTCTATGGTCAAAAAAATTCTAAATACACATCAAACATTTTTTAATATAAGATTAATTTTTTTATACATGATGAACATTTTTATAATGTGTGGTCAACTTTTCCATAATATACCATGACCATTTTTGTAATGCGCGGGAACTTTACATATAATACAAAAAATGACAGAAAAAACAAAAAAAATTGAAAGGGGAAAAATGAAACGGAGAAGGAGCCAATATAGAGAAAATTGAAGAAAAACACAAAATCAAACCACTGGAAACCGAATAAAACGAGTGAAAATTCAGAAATAAAAAACCACAGAAGAAAAACGAAAAAACAAACACCGGAAACAGCACGCAGGAAACAGCAGCCAATGACCATATTGCGAATCCCGTATGTGGGCAGGCCCAACTCTAGCCTCGCTTTAACGAAGATATGCCTATTAACCACCTGCATGTAGCATATATGATCAAGGCCTCCTATTCAGCGCGCGACGCACTGTGGGAGACCCAACGCGCACCCCTAGCTCCCCCTTGCACGCCCGTTTGGGCCGGTTCATGAGCGGTGGCGAGGTGCCCCCTATTTTCTTTTTTTGTTTTTTCTTCCATATTTGTTTTTCTTACATAAATAATTTGGGATTTCAAAATAGTTCCAAAAATTCAGAAACAATTATAATTTTGAAAAAGTTTGTGGAGCCAAATGTCCCTGAAATCAAATAATGTTCATGAATTTGAAAAATGTTCATAATTTCAAAAATTGTTTGTTATTTCAAAAAATTCTGGTGAATTTGGATATTGATGAACATTTTTTGATTTTTGTCATCATTTTTTAACATCATGGTCAACAAATTTTGAATATGATGGACAATTTTTTCAGTTAGATGAACAATTTTTTGAAAAATAAGGATGAACATAATTTGAATTTGATGAACATTTTTTAAATCACTGAACAAATTTGAATTTGATGAACATTATCTGAAAACAACCAATAAATTTAGAATTTGATGAACAAATTTCGAATACGATGAAGAAAATTTGAATTTTTATGAACATTTTTTAAATCCCAATGTGCAAATCTTGATTTACATGAACATTTTTTGATTTCGATGAACAAAAAAGAATTCGCGGATTTGAAAAGAAAATTACCAAAAAAATGTTGAAAAAGTAAACATGAAAAAAGAAAAAGGAAAAGGAAAACAGAAAAGAAAAATAAGAAAAAAACGAAAGAAGAAAAAAACAGAGAAATGGCATGGGCTATCCACGCTGCATGGTGGTATGCGCTACCTCGATCGCGAGCGCCCTACGCGCCTTATGGGATTGGCCGAGTAGTAGGAACCCATATGTCACGAGACCTCCTATTCAGCCGGAGCTCCTACTTAGAAGCACCGCGAGTTGTTAACAGCAGTAAAACTCAAAAAATAACAAAGGAATCGAGCACACGACGTCACTCTGCTCTAGAGCGCTGCTAGCCACTAGAGTAAACAGCCACATGTGAACAAACACGCATCGTGAACTTATTTAGGAATTTACCGTTGCGTGATATTCCCTGTTGGATGATATTTGTTGTATGCGTACAGTAGCATATATATTTCTGAAAATTTGAAAACATTTCGGAAACCATGTTAGAATTTTTTGTAGAAATGTGGACAAAATTGAAATTCCAAAATAGTATTTGAAAACCACGAACAAAATTTGGAATTTCAAACGGATTTTGAAAAAAATGTGAGGATTTTCCAAAAACAAGAACCAAATGTGTGAAGGAGTTTTTTTACGTTTGAAGAATTTTTAAATACTAAAGAACATCTTTAAATTTTTATTATTTCACAAAAATGAATAAATTTTTGAAAGCCAGGATGTATCTCAAAGCAATGAACTTTTTTAAGTTCCAAGATTCTTAGTCGAAAAAACGGAATTTTCTATGAATTGCAAACACTTTCCAAATTTCCTGAACAAGTTTTTTCAAAACAGTAACCGTTTTGAAAAAAACAGAAACTTTTTTTGAAAATCATGAAGATTTCTTGAAATCATGGTAGCCACAAGTGGCTCGAGATGGGCCGGCGCAGGATCGTGGGAGGCGACAGCCTCGGTTTTTTTTTACATTTATTGCTTTCATGTTTTACTTTTCTTGTGTACTCTTGCATAATTATACTGCAACAAACACTTTACATAATGTTAAATGTGTATAGCGAAAATGTTCCTCATGTATCAAAAATATATATTGCGTCTGAAAAAAGTTGATCATGTATGTAGAAAAACATTAGTCAAGCTTTTGAAAAAAATGTTAATCAAGCAATTGGAAATGTTAAATGTGTATAGAAAAATGGTTGACCATGTATTCAAAATGTTTTAATCTTGCATTTTAATAATCCTAAATACGTATAAAAAAGGCTGACCATATATTCAAAAATAATCTTGTATTTGAAAAATGTTAATGAGGAATTTGATGAAAATGTTAAATGTGTACAGAAAAATGATGACCATGTTAAACTAGATCCCTGCAAAAAATTATTCGATATACCAAAAATGAACCATGTCTATGAAAATAGGTAGACATAAAAAATTATAAGTTTTCATAAAATATTAATGATATATTTCAAAATGTAGAACATGTATATAGAAAATGTTTCTGATTTATATAAAAAATGTTGAATGTGTACTGAAAACACAACGGAACAGTGAAAAATGAGAAAAAGGAAAAATGATGGAAAATGAGAAATAAAGAAATCCGAAGAAAAGGAGAAAGAAAATAAAAATAATGAAAACCTAAAAAAGAATGGGAAAAAACCCTGAAGAAAATGAAAGAGAAAAGAAAGAAAAGAGAATACTAATGAGAACAAAAAGAGTAACGAAGAAATACGATAAAAAAACCAGTGGGGAAACCGGCTCATTCACCTCAAGTTGGTCACGCCTCCAATTTTACCACCAACTCGAGTTCCTCAATGGCTAGCAATGCTATACAGCACCGAGCTGACATGGGATCGATCGCTTTATTTTTGCCCTAATGGGTCGGCCCATTACTGCAGACACTTCAAGCAAGAGGTTCTTCATCTTGCTATAAGCGAGATATAGCTCTTGCCGATAGTAATGTTTGTCTCACCGCAGGTTTTTATCCCACGTGACTTTACTGGGCTGGCCCATTTATTCTTCATTTTGGTAAGCTTGGTTTCGATCGAAGACACTCGCCGTTGGGTTTTCAAGTTTTTTTTCCTTTTACGTTTTCTTTTGTTTTTTCTTCGTGATTTTTTGGTTATTCTTTGGTTTTCCTTTGGTATTTTCTTTGTCATATTTAGTTTTCTTTCGTTTCTTTTTTGGTTTTCTTTGTTTCTTTCTTAGTTTTCTTTGTTTTCTCTACTTTTCTTTTTATTTTTTTGTTGATTTGGTTTTTTAACACATCTACTTTTTCTCGATACATAGTCTATATTTTCATTGCACACGTGAAAATAATTAATACACGGTGGACATTTTTCAAACAATTTTCGAAATACACCACGACATTTCTCAAAACATGCATTGGTACAATTTTTTAACGTCAATCAAACAATTTGAAACTACACAAACATTTTCACATTATATAAAATTTTCTATAAAATGTCACAAACATTTTTTTAAATGCGAGAATGTTTCTTTAAAGTATCAAAAACATTTTTAAAAGGCAGGAATTTTTCCATTGTATAAATAGTTTTTAAATGTCATGACTATTTTTTCGAAACACTAGAATATTTTTTGAAAGTATTATGTATATTTTTAATGTTATGAAACATTGTTTTATTATACAAAAAAATAAAGATATATACACTTTTAACAAAATCACAGTCATCTTTTTTTAAATGCGGGAATATTTTTTTCATCTTCATGAACATTCCTCTAAAAGCTAACAACATTCTTTTAGTTGAGATAGAAAATTATTTATAGTATATTTACCTTTTTTAATTTCAAGACTATTTTAGAAAATAAGTAAATTTGTGTTTTAAAATGTAAAGGGCGGCCCGGTGCATGTAGCTCCCGCTTGCGCATGGTCCGGGAAAGGGTCCGATCACTTTGGGTCTATTGTACGTAGTCTTTCCCTACATTTCTATAAGATGCTGTTTCCTGGACTTGAACTCGTGACTTCATTGTCACAAGACAACAACTTTACCACTGCGCCAAGGCTCCCCTTCATTTAAAATGAAAATAAAAATAGAACGAAAAGAAAGACAAGTTTGGTGTGACATCAACATTACCAAACCAGGTCCCTACTAGGTCAACCCATTACCGGCTCTTGTAGGCAGTCGAGCGCTTGAGGTTGGCTTCTGCCTCGCCATAAGTGAGGCATAATCATGCCCTGACATGACCCCTTATTCACTGCTCGCTTTGGCAAGTACTAGTCACCGGTGCCTTGACTAGTCTGGCCCATTATCAGCACAATGAAGCGAGCGGGAGAAAATAGGCACTATAGCACTCGACCGAGTGTAACAAATCTGCACTTCAGGAAAATGGCACTCTAGGTTTGTTTTAAAATAATCTGAGCAGAAAATTATGAAAACATGTACATTTTTTTAAAATTATAATCATTTTTTGCAAAGCAAATAATTATTACAACTCTTAAAAGTTTTGAATTTTTTGAACATTTTTTTAAAGCTAACTAGCTTTGAAATTGTAAATATATTTTAGAAAATAGAACATTTATTAAAATTGTGTTTTTTATTTTTTTTAAATTCAAAAGATTGAGAACAAATTTTGAAACTCCAAACAGTCATTGAATATTTTTTGAAACACCGACATCTCTAAATATTATAAACATTGCTTCTAAAAAGAAAAAACTAAAAATACCAATAAAGAGAAAACGGAGAAAAAAACAGTCAGAAGATTCTAAAGGGTTTGCAAAACCGGAACCAAAAACCCTCTTGCTAGCACTAAAAGGGCTGGTCTCCTTGCTGGCTTGGTAAGCTCATCCCTAAGTGAGGCAGTGATATAATACGCGACACATAGGATTTTTCCCAGCCCGACTACATCCAAAAGGCTAACAATTACGAAAATTCAATTCGGTGCCTAGACTCATTTACACCCTGTTAACAGTATAATCATAATTAAAAATAGCAAAATTCAAGAAAAATCAGTTCTTTTTGTGGCGCAAGATGCTCAAATGTGTGATATCCGTGCAAAATATCTAGTGCTTGGGCATCCGAGGGGCTCTGGGCAAAACAGAGAAAATCGGGTGTGAACATGTTGTTTTCAAAAATTTCTCACACACTCGAAATTTGCCTTTTTTCTCAAGTTCTTCATATATCCAAACTTCACCAAATTTTGCACGGGCATCACGCACATGAGCATCTTGCACCCAATTGTTTATTTCAAAAACCTATTTAGACCCATTTTTAAATTTATTTTGTTTCTTTTCATTTTTCTTTCATTCATTTTTGCATTTTGTTTCTTCATTTTTTATTTTGTTTTTTCGTCTCCATTTTTGTTTGGTTTTTTCTTCTCCATTTTTATTTTTATTTTTTGGTTTTCATTTTTCGGGTTTTCTTTGTATCTTTTTGTTTTTCATTCTACATTATTATATACATGATTAACATTTTTTTCAAATACTTGTTCAACATTTTTTTAATACTTGTTCAACATTTTTTAAATACTTGTTCAACATTTTTATATACGTGGCCAACCTTTTTTCAAATAATTGTTCAACATTTTTTCAAATACTTGTTCAATATTTTTCAAATACTTGTTCAATATTTTTATATACATGAATAACATTTTTTTCAAATAATTGTTCAACATTTTTAAATACTAGTTCAATAATTTTCAAATATTGTTCAACATTTTTCAAATACTCGTTCAACATTTTTTAAATACTTGTTTGACATTTTGTCAAATGCATGATTAACATTTTTCTAAATATTATGTAAAGTATATTTTTGTAACATATATGTCTACACTATTTGAAAGTGTAAGCAAAAATAAAAATGGGAATCAAAAAACGAAATAAAAACGTGAAGAAAAAACAGAAAAGAAAATGAGGCAGTGTAGTACACGCGAACCTGGGCCGGCCCATATGCTCCCGCGCTTCAGCGAGTCGGAAGCCTCAACTCGCTGAACGCGACACATAGTGATGCCTGTCAGCTACTCTTTGTGGCCAATAGGAGCAACTAATTGACGAGCGCTTCTTCGGGAGCCTCACAACGATCAGCGTCACTTGACGGGCTCTCAGCTGCCTGCCACGTGTCGCGCTTTGGGCGCTCTCTCTGATTTTTTTTATGTTTATTTTTCAGCACGTGTTTTCAGCTTTTTAAACGGTTTTTTTTTTACGTTTCGGTTTTCCACCGGTCTTCCTTAGCTTTTAGATAAAAAGAATAAAAAAATTGTTTTTGCGTGAAAAAACGTGTTTTCTTTTTTTTTCACGAGAGGCACGGTTTTGCTTTTGCCAGAGTCACGGCCGTGCCTCTTGGAAATAAAAAAACACGTTTTCTGTTTTTTTTCCGCGAGAGGCACGATTTTGCTTCCGCGAGAGGCACGGTTGTGCTTTCTTGAGAGTCACGACCGTGCCTCTCAGAAACAAAAAAATGTGTTTTCTGTTTTTTTGCAAGAGGCACGGTTGTGCATTCGCGAGAGGCACCGCCGTGCCTCTCAGAAATGAAAAAAAATGCGTTTTCTGTTTTTTTACTTCCGCGAGAGGCACGTTTATGATTTCGCGAGAGGCATGGGCGTGCCTCTTTCGGAAAGGAAAAAACTCGTGCTCTCGGTCAGTTTTTTCGTTCGAGTTTTTCGTGAAAAAAAGTTCGTTAAAACCTATCAACATGGGATCTAGTTTTGAAGATCTCGACGCGAGAAATCCAACAGTGAAAACGGTTCGAGATTTGGACGCACGGTTTAAGAGATAAAACATTTTCAATAAACGAATTTAAGAAAAAAAGGGAAAACTCTCAGGATGCGACAAGTGGCGCATCGCAACCTGAAAAGGTGGGAGTGATGTTTGTAATGAGTACTACTCAATTAGTAATTTCATCAATTCCTATTTGGGGCTTGCTACCTTATCCCGTCTGTGTAGTTCCCATATGTGCTGATCCATGTAGGGGTTTTCCCAGCGGTTTTAGGAAACTTATGGAAGTTTCCATTGTATTTACCCTGGTTACTGGTGGGATGTTGGTACCTCTGGTGGAAACGCCGCCAGATAACACATAATGAGAGTTGCCCGCCGATGGTAAGATGGCCTTTGTCGGTCTTGGCAATTACAAGCAACTATCAATGAGCCATGGCGAAGATAGTTGTGACAGAAGAGGAAAGATGGTTGAAGCCAGACCCAAAGTTCATCAAACTTAATGTGGACGTGGCCTTTTTTGCGGAGCAAGGAGTTGGAGCTACGACAACAATTATTAGAGATGAACGAGGTATTTTCCTTGCAGCTCAATGTAAGTTTATCCCATATGCAGCGGACGCAATGACATCAGAGGCAATGGCGATGAGAGACGGGCTGAACTTGGCAAATAGCCTAGGGTTCCAGCGTGTTGAAGCGGAATCCGACTCTCTAACGGTGATCAACTGCTGTTCCGGTCAGAGTACTTGGTGGGACGCGGCGGCAGCGATATTCGCGGAATGTGTGGACATCTCTACCTTGATTGGGAAGGTCAACTTTAAGCATTGTTTTCGATCAGCAAATCAAGCGGCGCATGTGCTAGCTAATTTTAGTTATTGTAATAAACTTTCTTCTAGTTGGACTGACGAGCCTCCAGATTGTCTGGTGAGCAAGCTCGTAGACGATGTATTTTTATGCATTAATCAATAAAGCTAGCCATGATGGCCTTCCCTTAAAAAAAGGTTTTGTTTAGGGTTTTTTCATCTTCTTTTACACTTATAAATATTTTTCTTTTTCGCTTTTCCTTTTGAATTTCAACAACATTTTTTCAATTTTGTGAACATTTTCAAAGCGCATGTTGGGGAACGTAGTAATTCAAAAAAATTCCTACAACCACGCAAGATCTATCTAGGAGATGCATAACAACGAGAGGGGAGAGTGTGTCCACATACCCTCGTAGACCAAAAGTGGAAGCGTTTAGTTAAGGTGGTTGATGTAGTCGAACGTCTTCACGATCCAAGTACCGAACGTACGGCACCTCCGTGTTCAGCACACGTGAAAGAACATGCGGTGCCCCCATGTTTGGTTTTGGTAATTGATGACAATCTCTATGGACTAATGGTTGCCTTGAGTTATATTTGAAGGATTTGTCCATAGGCATTTCTTGAAGTCCATGTGTTGGTTTCAAGGAGTTTATGTGGTGACCAAGGTGTTATTAAGGAATTATCCAAAGATTGGTCATGTGAGAGTAGAGCTTATTGCAAGCATGTCTTGAAGAAGAAGATTGTGTGATCATTCATGTTTACCTTCAAGACATCATCCAAATGAAGAGAGTTGGAAAGAGTCAAGGTTGATCAAGACTAAGTCAAGAGTGAATCAAGTTGATCAACACACAAAGCGCACAAGATGTACCGAGAGGGATCAAGCGATCCCATGGTGTGGTAAGCATTGTCAATTACGCTTTGTGTACTAACCCATGATCTTCGTGAGAGTTCTTTGTGGGGTTAGGTTGCGGTGTGCAAGTTCAAGTGAAGCATCATGAAGAGATCAAATGCTTGAAGCTTGCCGTCCATTGTGGCGACAATGGACTTGTGAAGATGTTGCGGTGTGCAAGTTCAAGTGAAGCATCATGAAGAGATCAAATGCTTGAAGCTTGCCGTCCATTGTGGTGACAATGGACTTGTGAAGATGTGCGGAAGAGTGGCTCACCCATAGTGGAGTATGGGGGAGCAATCAACTAGTCTTCATCGAACCAACACAACCAAGAAAGGTGGTCCAACTTGAGGGAGTCAAGATCGTCATCATCTAGCTCAAGTGGACCATGTGCAAGGCAAAGGTTTGCTCTTGATAGGTTTTCTATTTTACCGGTCTCATGATGGTAGTTGGGAGACCGGGTTATAGGATCGATTGCCGTACTATCAAGGGGGGCTCTCGATGAGTAGCTTGAATGTATCGTTCATAGAGAGCTCAAACCATTGCATCCTTGCATCATCTTTGTTGGTTCTTGTTTGGTTCTTCTCTTTGTGAGTTTTGGAGCTTATGGTCATCTTCATGACAAGCTCGAGTTCATCAAAAACGGAGTTCACTCGCATCTTCTATGATGTTTTCGATGTTGGAGGTTATGCCGGTTCTTCTCGGTTGGAGGTTTCACTCCTCTTGGTTGGAGGTTTTGATGCTACTCGTCTTTCTCAATCCAACAAGCTTGAGTTTGCTCAATTCGGAGCTCATATGCAGAAGTTATGGCAGTTTTGGTTTCCTAGCAGTAGTACCGCGGGCCGGAGCGGTAGTACCGCTTGGGTGCTACAAGCGGTAGTACCGCTCTAGAGCGGTAGTACCGCTGGTGGCCCCAGCCGTAGTACCGCTACGGTCTCGTACTAGTACCGCCTCGATTCGAGGGGTCTTTTTCGTCTCGGGTTTTACGGTACTAGCCGTGGCAGTGGGGGCCGTAGTACCGCTCGTATGCGGTAGTACCGCCCTGCCACCGCGGTAGTACCGCTCTGGGCCCAGCGGCAGTACCGCGAGGGGGAGCGGTAGTACCGCTTATAGGGGCAAGCGGTAGTACCGCTCTCTGCGGGGCTGAAGTGGGGGTAACGGTTGGATTGTTCCCCCCACTATATAAGGAGGTCTTCTTCCCCAATGAATCTTATCTTTTGAGCTCGTGTTCTTCCCCCATTGTTGACCTTCTTCGAGCTTGCTAACTCTCAATCCCTCCATGGATTCTTGCTAGTTTTTGAGGGAAAAGAGAGAGGAGATCTAGATCCACATTTCCACCAATCACTTTCTCCTCTTTGTGAGGGGAACCCCTTGGATCTAGATCTTGGAGTTCTTGGTGTTCTCCTTCTTGTTCTTCTTCTCATTTTCCTCCCTAGCATTAGTTGCTTCGGTGTGATTTGAGAGAGAAGGACTTGGGCACTCCGTGTGCCCTTGCCATTGCATTTGGTGCATCGGTTTGAGTTCTCCACGGTGATACGTGGAAGTTACAAGTTGAGAAGCTTATTACTCTTGGGTGCTTGGTGCCCTTGAGCTTGTTCCTCTTGGGTGGTTGGGCGCCCTAGACGGTTGGTGGTGTTCGGAGCTCAATCATTGTGGTGTAAAGCTCCGGGCAAGCGTCGGGGTCTCCAATTAGGTTGTGGAGATCGCCCCGAGCAATTTGACGGGTACCGGTGACCGCCCCCAAGGGTTGCCAAAGTGTACGGGTTCGGTGACCGCCCCCAAGGGTTGCCATTTGTACGGGTTCGGTGACCGCCCTCAAGGGTCCCTTAGTGGAATCACGGCATCTTGCATTGTGCGAGGGCGTGAGGAGATTACGGTGGCCCTAGTGGCTTCTTGGGGAGCATTGTGCCTCCACACCGCTCCAAACGGAGATTAGCATCCGCAAGGGTGTGAACTTCGGGATACATCGTCGTCTCCGCGTGCCTCGGTTATCTCTTACCCGAACCCTTTACTTATGCACTTTACTTTGTGATAGCCTTATTGTTTCTTGTCATATATCTTGCTATCACTTAGTTGTTTATCTTGCTTAGCATAAGTTGTTGGTGCACATAGGTGAGCCTAGTTGTTGTAGGTTTTGTGCTTGTCAATTTAACTGCTAGGTTTATTCCGCATTTGTTCAAGCCTAAACCGTAATTATTTTAAAGCGCCTATTCACCCCCCCTCTAGGCGACATCCACGATCTTTCAACACGTTCAGCACGATGATGTCCCTCGAGCTCTTGATCCAGTAGAGGGTCGAGGGAGAGTTCCGTCAGCACGACGGCGTGGCGACGGTGTTGGTGATGTGATCCGCGCAGGACATCGCCTAAGCACTACGACAATATGACCGAGGTGGTAAACTGTGGAGGGGGCACCTCACACGTCTAAGAAACAACTATTGTGCCTTTGGGGTGCCCCCTGGCCACGTATATAAAGGAGGGGGAGGAGGAGGCCGATGGCCAAGGAGGGCGCACCAAGGGGGGGTCCTACTTGGACTCCTAGTCCAAGTAGGATTCGCCCCCCTCCTTCCTTCCAACGGAGAGGGAAAGGGGAAGGGAGAGAGAGGGAGAAGGAAAAGGGGGGGCCGCGCCCCCTCCCCTTGTCCAATTCGGATTGGGGCAAGGGGGGCGCGCGCCACCTCCCGTGGCCTGCCTCCTCTCCTCCACTATGGCCCAATAACTTTCCCGGGGGGTTCCAGTAACCTCCCGGTACTCCGAAAAATCCCCAATCTTCTTCGGAACCATTCCGGTGTCCGTATATAACCTTCCAATATATGAATCTTTACCTCTCGGCCATTTTGAGACTCCTCGGCATGTCCATGATCTCATCCGGGACTCCAAACAAACTTCGATCTCCAAAACACATAACTCATAATACAAATCGTCATCGAACGTTAAGCGTGCGGACCCTATGGGTTCGAGAACTATGTAGACATGACCGAGACACATCTCCGGTCAATAACCAATAGCGGAACCTGGATGCTCATATTGGCTCCTACATATCTACGAAGATCTTTATCTGTCAAACCGCATAACAACATACGTCATTCCCTTTGTCATCGGTATGTTACTTGCCCGAGATTCGATCGTCGGTATCATCATACCTAGTTCAATCTCATTACCGGCAAGTCTCTTTACTCGTTTCGTAATGCATCATCCCGTAACTAACTCATTAGTCACATTGCTTGCAAGGCTTATAGTGAGGTGCATTACCGAGAGGGCCCAGAGATACCTCTCCGATACACAGAGTGACAAATCCTAATCTCGATCTATGCCAACTCAACATACACCTTCGGAGACACCTGTAGAGCATCTTTATAATCACCCATTTACGTTGTGACATTTGATAGCACACAAAGTATTCCTATGGTATTCGGGAGTTGCGTAATCTCATAGTCAGAGGAACATGTATAAGTCATGAAGAAAGCAATAGCAATAAAACTAAACGATCATTATGCTAAGCTAACAGATGTGTCTTGTCCAGCACATCATTCTCTAATGATGTGATCCCATTGATCAAATGACAACATATGTCTATGGTCAGGAAACTTAACCATCTTTGATTAATGAGCTAGTCAAGTAGAGGCATACTAGGGACACTTAGTTTTGTCTATGTATTCACACATGTACTAAGTTTCCGGTTAATACAATTCTAGCATGAATAATAAACATTTATCATGATATAAGGAAATATAAATAACAACTTTATTATTGCCTCTAGGGCATATTTCCTTCAGTCTCCCACTTGCACTAGAGTCAATAATCTAGATTACATAGTAATGATTCTAACACTCATGGAGTCTTCGTGCTGATCATGTTTTGCTCGTGGAAGAGACTTAGGCAACGGGTCTGCAACATTCAAATCCGTATGTATTTTGCAAATCTCTATGTCTCCCTCCTTGACTTGATCGTGGACGGAATTGAAGCGTCTCTTGATGTGTTTGGTTCTCTTGTGAAATCTGGATTCCTTCGCCAAGGCAATAGCTTCAGTATTGTCACAAAATATTTTCATTGGACCCGATGCACTAGGTATTACACCTAGATCGGATATGAACTCCTTCATCCAGACTCCTTCATTTGCTGCTTCTGAAGCAGCTATGTACTCCGCTTCACACATAGATCCCGCCATGACGCTCTGTTTGGAACTGCACCAACTGACAGCTCCACCATTTAATATAAATACGTATCCGGTTTGTGACTTAGAGTCATCCGGATCAGTGTCAAAGCTTGCATCGATGTAACCATTTACGACAAGCTCTTTGTCACCTCCATAAATGAGAAACACATCCTTAGTCCTTTTCAGGTATTTCAGGATGTTCTTGACAGCTGTCCGGTGATCCACTCCTGGATTACTTTGGTACCTCCCTGCTAAACTTATAGCAAGGCACACATCAGGTCTGGTACACAGCATTGCATACATGATAGAACCTATGGCTGAGGCATAGGGAATGACTTTCATTTTCTCTCTATCTTCTGCAGTGGTCGGGCATTGAGTCTGACTCAACTTCACACCTTGTAACACAGGCAAGAACCCTTTCTTTGACTGATCCATTTTGAACTTCTTCAAAACTTTATCAAGGTATGTGCTTTGTGAAAGTCCAATTAAGCGTCTTGATCTATCTCTATAGTTCTTGATGCCTAATATATAAGCAGCTTTGCCGAGGTCTTTCATTGAAAAATTCTTATTCAAGTATCCTTTTATACTAGTCTTTTCTGCGCACTTTGTCTTCACTCGTACGCACCCGGGAGCAAAGAAGGAATTCCTTATTGATATGAGTAGTCTATCATCCCTATTAAGCCAGGCTATCACATACACCCCCACTTAGAGGAACCGACGTCCTCGTTGGGCCACAGGAACGTTCCGTCTTGGCACATACGTCTGTGCATCCAGTCCGGTACATGTGCCATGCCGTGTGCCACGATGGGTCACAAACGTCATGAACAACATGACCACGCACCTGTCCACAAACATCCATGTAACCGCGAGAGTCGGCTCTGATACCAACTTGTAACGCCCCGGACACACCCGTCGGTGGTCGTTACTCCTAGCGGGATCTAAACTGGCCCCATAGATCAATACTAGTCTTTTCTGCGCATTTTGTCCTCACTCGTGCGCACCTGGGAGCAACTTCCCCATCGGTCACCCATCCTGAAATTACTCCAAGCTGAGCACGCTTAACTTTGGAGTTCTGTCCGAATAAGCTTCCGAAAAAGAAGGAATTCCTTATTGATATGAGTAGTCTATCATCCATATTAAGCCATGTTATCACACAGTCACAGTGCAAGCGCGCTTGGCACATAAATGAGTTGGACCGTTTGCTGACTTACTTACATGTTGATTAACAAAAGAATTAAATGTTTGAGCTAGTTCTTCAATTTCTAATAAAATTGGTGCCACAACGGAACAACCGTTGATGCAAGAGTTTCAGAGATTGACAATCTCCAGGTAGTCTGTCTACATCACCACTTGAGCAAAGCCCCGAAAAATTGCAAAGATCACTCCAACACGAAGGATTATAGCTTCAGTGATCATAGGATCGGTGACTCCCGGATGAGGTTTGCACCATGCACCCAAGAGGGCAGAATGAGAGCAGGCCACTCGACCGGTGCCGCTTAAGTGTTCACTATCGATGACCGTCGTATATGTGTTACACTTTACTTGAGTAGCCTCCGACGGACGCCATCCATGCCCTGGAAAAATCATCGCATGTTGCTTAGGAATGTCCAGGAGCATCAATGCTTCTGGAGTGAACCTGACTGAGTTTGTTGGATCATATTTCTCGCCATCATGCGTCCATCTATTGCGAGTACTCCATATAGACCACATGATGGTGATGATAGTTGCTCTCTCTTTACTAGAGAACATAGGATCGCATTAAATATCCTTAGTCCAAGATACTGGATGGAGCCTTGGGAGTTTGATATCCAATATAGAGCGTGCTTCCTCCTAGAAGCGGCGCGAATGAGAACAATGTATCAATGCATGCTCCAGGTTTTCTTCTTCGGCTTGACAAAATTTGCATAGACTTGTAACTCGAATATGCCTATATCTGAGAGTGCATTCATCTGGTAGGATGGCACACATGACCCTCCACCAGAATACACTCACTTTAGGGATCACTTCGAGAGACCATAGCATTCCACAAGTGTTTTTGGTCCACTGAAGTGCCCGTGACCTGCCCTTCCACATGAGTTGATTGCTGAAATGTTCAGAATCGCCTCAGCTTCTGGTATGCCTTGTATCATGGATTTGAGAAGAGTCTCTCTTCTCGCACATGCAAAAAGTCTCTCAGACAATCCTTGCATCTTACTCCTCGAGCCCTATCCAATATGATCGAATGTGGCACTTGTAATTCTACTAACAGTGATGGGGAGCCCCAAATACCTTTCACTAAAAGCTTCAACATGAATGCCAAGTATTCCTTTCAAAGACTGTCGTGTGGCATAAGGAGTGTTTGGACCCAAATATATAGCATTCTTATTACGTTTCACACTTTGGCCTGAAGCATCTCCATATACACACATAATTTCATTAAGTCTTGATGCACTCTGTAAATTCGCATGAATAAAAATAAGGCTGTCATCTACGAAAAGTAGAAGACTTACCCATGGTGCATGGAAACTTGTTGGGATTCCCCTGTCAATATTCCCTCCAAAAATCTTGAGCAAATGCAACCAAAATGGATGCCTATAGTGCATTTCCGACGAGGTCCCGTGTCGCACCGCCGCGGTTTTGGTTGCAGGAGGCGCGCTGGCGTTCAAACCTCACAGCGGGCCCGCCCTGCCAGTAGGTTAGTTAGGGACTAACCACCGTTTAGTTAACTCCAATCAGTGACAACAGGCCCCATCGCTTAATTAAACCAAATTACTAAAATGGATTAGTTATAGACTATGAGATGTGGGCCCACCCGGCTAATTCATCTAATCGCCTAATTTAGTTTCAGTGTATGACAGGTGGGCCCTAGCTAATTAACTAGTTTAAATAAAACCTGTTTAAATTGAATGTCTCACTAACTAGTGGGACCCACTGGCCAGGTTGACCAATCAATCTGTTGACTGCTGACTGGGCTGCCGAGTCAGCTTAGTGGCCGCACTTGTCAGCCTCTATAGCACTCTGCTGGGTACACTTTCTGGGTGCACTTAGCACTTATCCAATTAATTTTGAAATAATAATAAATCCAGAAAATCATGTAAACTGTAGAAATTCATATAAAATAATCTATAACTCGGATGAAAATAATTTATCTATGAAAGTTGATTAGAAAAATATAATAATTTGAATATGACATTTACATGCATGAAAAACCACTCTAACATAATGAACCATGACATCTTGCATTAAGATCAATTAACCGAATAATATCTGGAGCTATGAAAATATTCCTAAATATTTTCCCTCTTCTTTTAAAATGCGCAATAATGCAATAGAGCACATAATCAACATATATTTCCATGACATGCATCTGTGTTGCATTTGTCTACCCGTTATTTATCTATTTCCCCCTCCTCTGCTTCCTTTCGAGTAGACCACGAGACTGTCATTGAACCTTAGTACAACTATGTCGACGACGACCCGTCCTTCTCAGCAGAGCTTCTAGGCAAACAAACCCCCATGATCATCCCGAGATCACCAATTTCTTTCTCTCTACTTCTTGCATTAGAGAGTCGGTTCAGTTGTGGTACTATCCGTAGATCCTATACTAATTCATAGCCTGTTTTTGTTAATTGTTGTTGATACAATAGCTGCTATCCTATTATGTTTATTATAGGTATGCTAGAGTCCCATCAGTGGCCCTACACCCTTGTTCGTTTGCCATGCTATACTACATTATACTGTTGGGAAACGTAGTATAAAACAAAAAATCGCCCTACGATCACCCAGGATCAATATGAAGATGCATATAAGGTTTGGATCAACGATCGTTACCGACTCTGGAGTGCAACGGAAGTAGATGAGTCGGTGTAGATCGTACTTGGAGTCCCTCGTACTGTAGATGAACGATCCTGTGAACCGCCTACGAACGATCACTCGAACAGAAGACTGAAAGAACGGCCTCTCTACTTGGTTGCAGGCATACGGTCTTCAGGATCCGGTAGTGCTTCGCCGTCAAGGGCTAATCGTCGCTGGAGAATTAGAGGAAGGAGATTAGAGCCAAACCAGGCTTCTAATTATGAGGATTAGTGGAACTAGATCTAGCTCTAATTAGATCAACTAGAAATAGAACTAGATGAGCTAGAGTAGGCTCCAAAACTTGTGTATTCCAAATGGCAAAATCCTCTAGTATATATAGGTTGGAGAGGGGAGGACGGGCTGCCACTGAGGGAGTCCTGGATTAGGGGGTCCCCGGGCGTCTGGGCTATGTGACGTGGGCCAGACTGGTGGGTCGTGAAGATATAAGATAGAAGGCCCTCCCCCATGTTCGGGTGGGACTCTCCTTGGTGTGGAAGGCAAGCTTGGCGTTCGGATATGAAGATTCCTTTCTCTGTAAACCGACTCTGTACAACCCTAGGCCCCTCCAGTGTTTATATAAACCAGAGGGTTTAGTCCATAGAGGCAGCGACAAACACTCAGGCTAGACATCTAGGGTTTATCCATTACGATCTCGAGGTAGATCGACTCTTGTAACCCCTATACTCATCAAAGTCAATCAAGTAGGAAGTAGGGTATTACCTCCATCAAGAGGGCCCGAACTTGGGTAAACATTGTGTCCCCTGCCTCTTGTTACCTTCGATCCTCAGACGCATAGTTCGGGACCCCCTACCCGCGATCGGCCAGTTTTGACACCTACATTGGTACTTTCATTGAGAGTTCCTCTGTGTTGTCGTCAGAAGGTTCGATGGCTCGTTTGATCATCTGCAATGATGTTGTTTCAGAGGAGATTTTCCTCCCCAGCCAAATCTTCGTATTCGGCGGCTTCGCACTGCGTGCCAACTCGGTTGACCACCTCGAGCAGATCGACAGCTACGCCCCTGGACATCAGATCAGTTTCGGGAACCTTAACTATGTCGCCGATATCCGAGGAGACTTGATCTTCGAAGGATTCGCGGCCCCAACCGCCGCCCTGGCCTTAGATCCAGAGCAGACCACCGGGTCCGAGGAGGGGAATATAGAGCCCGTCGGACCCCCTGCAATCATGGAACTCGCTACAGGAGATCCGGAGGGGACGACGTCATCAGCAAACCCAAAGACGAACCGAGCTCCCCTTATCGCTAAAGCACCGGACTCTCCCTCGGACTCTGAATCCAAACTCTCGAGGTCCCCGACAAGTGGGCGCGGCCAGGAGGCCCTCACCCCGGTCGGCCCGGCGGACTCTCGCTTCTCTATCCAAACCTCGCTCCTAAACGAGGCTCTGGACTTAATGCGATCCCTCGCCATTACAAAGGAACCGCTTCCGAATTACGCCCAGCCCGGAATAGGGGCTGGGAGCGGGGAATTTTACGTCCCACCCACCACCCACTTCATAGCCACTGTCGAAGATCTAACTGACATGCTAGATTACGCCTCCGAAGACATCGACGGTATGGACGATGATGCCGGAGACGAACAAGGCCAAGACCCTCCGTTTACCGGACGATGGACTGCCACCTCCACGTACGACGTGTGCATGGTGGACGCACCCAAAGAGGATGGCGATGATGGCAAGGAGGATCCGGTTGAGGATAAGCCTTCTGAAGCACCTCCGAAGCGTCGATGTCAGCGGCGCCGCTCAAAATCGCGTCACAACAAACACAGCAACACCGGCACCGGAGACAATAACACTCCAGAGAATGTCGAAGACCCCGAAGCCCTTGTCGAGCCAACATTCGAACAGGATGATTGGGAGGAAGGGCAAGTTAACCCCGACGATCCGGTCGGGAAGGAGGATTCGGAGGATAGTAATTACCTACCAATCTCCGAAGAGGATGTGAGCCTCGGCGACGAAGACTTCATCGTGCCGGAGGAACCCCTCGAACAAGAGCGCTTTAAGCGCCGGCTAATCGCCACTGCAAGAAGCCTGAAAAAGAAGCAGCAACAGCTTCAAGCTGATCAGGATCTACTCAACGACAGATGGACTAATGTCCTAGCAGCCGAGGAATACGGCCTCGAATGCCCAACTAAGAGTTACCCGAAGCGCAAGCTACTACCACAATTTGATGACGAGGCCCTTGAGCCAATACCGCCAAAGCACAAAACTGTTGACGAGCCCGACCGACCACCACATGGACGGGACAGACCGGCTATTCATGCCGAACACCAGCCCGCGCCACCCCGCCGTCGAGGCAACGGCCCCGGGCTATACCTACGACCTACGCAAGGACCTGGACAATAGAGCCGGTCAGACGAGATCAATTTATGGATCAAGGGGGCGTGCTCCAATGCGAGAGGATGGCCATCAGACCTGGCATGATAGGCATAACCTCACCCGGGCCGAAAACCGCATACAGCCTTCGTCCAAATTACGCCGTGACATCGCTCGGTACAGAGGCGCCGCACACCCCCTATGTTTCACCGACGAAGTGATGGAACATCAGTTCCCAGAAGGGTTTAAACCCATCAACATTGAATCATACGATGGTACGACAGATCCCGCAGTATGGATTGAAGATTTTCTTCTCCATATCCACATGGCACGCGGTGATGATCTCCATGCCATCAAATACTGCCCGCTCAAATTAAAGGGACCAGCTCGGCACTGGTCAAACAACCTCCCATAGAACTCTATTAGAAGCTGGGAAGACTTGGAGGACGCCTTTAGAGACAACTTCCAAGGTACCTATGTCCGGCCTCCTGACGCCGATGACCTTAGTCACATAGTCCAGTAGCCCAGAGAATCAGCCCGGAAACACTGGACCAGGTTCTTAATTAAAAAGAACCAAATTGTGGACTGTCCAGACGCCGAAGCCCTTGCGGCCTTTAAACACAGTGTCCGAGACGAGTGGCTCGCCCGACACCTCGGACAAGAAAAGCCGGAGTCCATGGCAGCCCTTACCGCACTTATGACCTGCTTTTGCGCAGGAGAAGATAGATGGCTAGCCCATAGAAGCAATAGCACCAGCGACCCTGGCACCTCTGAAGTTAGGGACGGCAATGGCAAGCCACGACGCAACAACCACAAGCGTCGAAACAATAACGAAGGTACCGAAGACACGGTGGTCAACGCCGGATTCAGTGGCTCTAAATCCGGACAATGGAAGAAGCCATTCAAAGGAAACAGAGATGGTCCATCTAGTTTGGACAGAATACTCGATCGGCCTTGCCAGATTCATGGCACCCACGATAAGCCTGCCAATCATACCAACAGAAATTGTTGGGTCTTTAAATAGGCCGGCAAGCTCAACGCCGAACACAATGGGAAAGGGTCGCCCAGCGAGGACGACGATGAAGAGCCTTGCCCACTGAATACAGGGGGACAGAAGAAATTCCCCCCGAGGTCAAAATGGTGAACATGATCTACGTCACTCACATCCCTAAACGGGAGCGCAAGCGCGCATTAAGGGACGTCTACGCCATAGAGCCAGTCGCCCCAAAATTTAACGCATGGTCAACTTGTCCGATCACTTTCGATTGCAGAGACCATCCGACCAGTATCCATCACGGAGGATCGGCCGCATTGGTTCTCGATCCAATTATGGACGGATTCCACCTCACGCGAGTCCTTATGGACGGCGGCAGCAGTCTCAATCTGCTTTATCAGGACACCGTCTGTAAAATGGGTATTGATCCATCAAGAATCAAGCCCACCAAAACCACCTTTAAAGGGGTAATACCAGGCGCAGAGGCCTGTTGCATAGGATCCATAACGCTGGAAGTCGTCTTCGGCTCACCGGATAACTTCCGGAGCGAAGACCTGATCTTCGACATTGTCCCGTTTCGAAGTGGCTATCACGCACTACTCGGACGAACCGCTTTTGCCCGTTTCAACGCAGTCCCGCACTACGCTTATCTTAAGCTCAAGATGCCTGGACCACGTGGCATTATAACAGTCAATGGAAACATGGAGCGCTTCATCCGTACAGAGGAGCATATCGCGGCCCTTGCAGCCGAGGTGCAGGGTGGCCTCTCTAGGCCGAATACTATAGTGGCAGTCAAGCCCCTGGACACAGTTAAACGAGTCTGATCTACCCTGCAGAATGAAAATCCGGCTCATTCAGAGCTAGATTAGCAACTCAGCCTTCGTCAATGCCCCAGCCTGATAGCGGCATACGTACCACGCGTACATAACTACGCGTTAAAAATACCATGGGCAAGGACGGAGGCACGCTAAACATATGGTCTACGGTACGGCTCGACCCCATCCGGACCTCCACATTGTTCCACCTTGTTCTTCTTGTTTTTATTTTTTAGGTTCTCTACAACCCACATCAATTTTTGGTGGTAACATGGGCCTCCTTTTGGGCCCCTTATGCATTCTTGATTGTTGATCCTCTAGGGATCAAACACCAAGGCGAAAAGCTGCGCAGACGTGCGGCAGGGTGTCCAGAGGATCTTCAAGATCGTCTTTTTGCTTTCAGGACCTATATACAGCTTTCCCTTGTCTTCGGCATGTAAAATAGCTGTGATGCTTATCGCATCTTCTGTACAAATACGTCTTGACGTACTAATCAGATTATAATGGAAACAATTTTTCGCCCAACCCTGTGATGCTATCTGTTTTTCCCACTTCAGGTCTAAATTGGCATATACACCTCGGTACAACCTAAATCGCCAGGGGCTCTATTAAAGCCATATGCATCTTCAATCATAGAAAGTCCGAACACTCTCAGAGTACACTTCGGCGTCCCGGATACTGCATTATATGCATCGGCTCCGAATCACGTCTTTGGTCAATAGTTGGGTTGCCTGGCTCCTGTGCTTGCCACCTTACGTTCCTTTTTTCGGCTAAGGTAGTAAAGGGAGAACTACTGTGATTGTGTTTCCGGCTAGCCCGGTCAACCACCTCAGTAGAGAAAGCCGAAAACTGACTGTCGTGATGCGGCGAGGGTTGGTCAGCAATTCGGTGACTTACTAAATCTCTAGCGATTTCTTCCGTATTACACGAAGGACTGGCCTTGTTCATTCACGCATCTAAAGGTATCTAAGTTAAATAGCCGAATGCGCACTGCTAACTCTTGAGCATGCGTTGGTTTTCCCTTGAAGAGGAAAGGGTGATGCAGCAAAGTAGCGTAAGTATTTCCCTCAGTTTTTGAGAACCAAGGTATCAATCCAGTAGGAGATTACACGCACGTCATCTAGTACCTGCACAAACAATCAAGAACCTTGCAAACAACGCGATAAAGGGTTGTCAACCCCTTCACGGTCACTCGCAAAAGTGAGATCTAATAAAGATAGTAAAGTAAATATTTTTGGTATTTTTGTTGTATAGATTGGAAAGTAAAGATTGCAAAATAAACGGCAACAGAAATTGGCAAGTTGACGGAAAACTAATATGATGTAAAATAGACCCGGGGGCCATAGGTTTCACTAGTGGCTTCTCTCAAGATAGCATATATTAGCGTGGGTGAACATATATTACTGCCGAGCAATTGATAGAAAAGCGCATAGTTATGAGAATATCTAGGCATGATCATGAATATAGGCATCACGTCCGTGTCAAGTAGACCGAAACGATTCTGCGTCTACTACTATTACTCCACACATTGACTGCTATCTAGCATGCATCTAGAGTATTAAGTTCATAAGAACAGAGTAACGCATTAAGCAAGATGACATGATGTAGAGGGATAAACTCAAGCAATATGATATAAACCCCATCTTTTTATCCTCGATGGAAACAATACAATATGTGCCTAGCTGCCCCTACTGTCACTAGGAAAGGACACCGCAAGATTGAACACAAAGCTAGAAAGATCAATCTAGTAGGCCAATCTAAACCGATAATTCCAAGAGACTTGCAAAGATATCAAATCGTGCATATAAGAATTCAGAGAAGAACCAAATAATATTCATAGATAATCTTGATCATAAATCCACAATTCATCGGATCTCGGGAAACACACCGCAAAAAGTATTACATCGAATAGATCTCCAAGAACATTGAGGAGAACTTTGTATTGAGAACCAAAGAGAGAGAAGAAGCCATCTAGCTAATAACTATGGACCCGAAGGTCCGTGGTAAACTACCCACGCTTCATCGGAGAGGCTATGGTGTTGATGTAGAAGCCCTTCGTGATCGATTCCCCCTCCGGCAGATCGCCGGAAAAGGCCCCAAGATGGGATCTCACGGGTACAGAAGGTTGCGGCGGTGGAAAAGTGGTTTCGTGGCCCCCCTTGATGTTTTTAGGGTATAAGAGTATATATAGGCGAAAGAAGTACGTCGGTGAAGCTCCGTGGGCCCCACGAGGGTGGGGGCGCGCCCTCCTGCCTCGTGGCCGCCTCGCGGAGTTCCAGACTTCAACTCCAAGTCTTCTGGATTGCGTTTGTTCCAAGAAAGATCATCGTGAAGGTTTCATTCCGTTTGGATTCTGTTTGATATTCCTTTTCTGCGAAACACTGAAATAGGCAAAAAAAAACAGAAACTGGCACTAGGCTTTGGTTAATAGGTTAGTCCCAAAAATAATATAAAAGAGCATATTAAAGCCCATTAAACATCCAAAACAGATAATATAATAGCATGGAACAATCAAAAATTATAGATACGTTGGAGACGTATCAAGCATCCCCAAGCTTAATTCCTGCTCGTCCTCGAGTAGGTAAATGATAAAAACAGAATTTTCTATGTGGAATGCTACCTAACATAATTTTCAATGTAATTCTCTTTATTGTGGCACGAATGTTCAGATCCATAAGATTCAAAATAAAAGTTTAATATTGACATAAAAACAATAATACTTCAAGCATACTAATAAAGCAATCATGTCTTCTCAAAATAACATGGCCAAAGAAAGTTATCCCTACAAAATCATATAGTCTGGCTATGCTCTATCTTCATCACACAAAGTATTTAAATCATGCACAACCCCTATGACAAGCCAAGCAATTGTTTCATACTTTTGATGTTCTCAAACTTTTTCAATCTTCAAGCAATACATGAGCGTGAGCCATGGACATAGCACTATAGGTGGAATAGAATGGTGGTTTTGGAGAAGACAAAAAGGAGAAGATAGTCTCACATCAACTAGGCGTATCAACGGGCTATGGAGATGCCCGTCAATAGATATCAATGTGAGTGAGTAGGGATTGCCATGCAACGGATGCACTAGAGCTATAAGTGTATAAAAGCTCAACAAAAGAAACTAAGTGGGTGTGCATCCAACTTGCTTTCTCACGAAGACCTAGGGCAATTTTGAGGAATCCCATCATTGGAATATACAAGCCAAGTTCTATAATGTAAAATTCCCACTAGTATAAAAGTGACAACATAGGAGACTCTTTATGATGAAGATCATGGTGCTACTTTGAAGCACAAGTGTGGTAAAAGGATAGTAACATTGTCCCTTCTCTCTTTTTCTCTCATTTTTTTGTTTGGGCCTTTCTCTTTTTTTAGGCCTCTTTTTTATTTATTTTATTTTTTTCCGTCCGGAGTCTCATCCTGACTTGTGGGGGAATCATAGTCTCCATCATCCTTTCCTCACTGGGACAATGCTCTAATAATGACGATCATCACACTTTTATTTACTTACAACTCAAGAATTAAACTCAATACTTAGAACAAAATATGACTCTATGTGAATGCCTCCGGCGGTGTACCGGGATGTGCAATGATTCAAGAGCGACATGTATGAAAAATTATGAACGATGGCTTTGCCACAAATACGATGTCAACTACATGATCATGCAAAGCAATATGACAATGATGGAGCGTGTCATAATAAACGGAACGGTGGAAAGTTGCATGGCAATATATCTCGAAATGGATATGGAAATGCCATAATAGGTAGGTATGGTGGCTGTTTTGAGGAAGGTATATGGTGGGTGTATGATACCGGCGAGAGGTGCACGGTATTAGAGAGGCTAGCAATGGTGGAAGGGTGAGAGTGCGTGTAATCCATGGACTCAACGTTAGTCATAAAGAACTCAGATACTTATTGCAAAAATCTATTAGTTATCGAAATGAAGTACTACGCGCATGCTCCTAGGTGGATATATTGGTAGGAAAAGACCATCGCTCGTCCCCGACCGCCACTCATAAGGAAGACAATCAGTAAATAAATCATGCTCCGACTTCATCACATAACGGTTCACTATACGTGCATGCTACGGGAATCACAAACTTTAACACAAGTATCTCTCAAATTCACAACTACTCAACTAGCATGACTCTAATATCACCATCTTCATATATCAAAACAATCATAAGGAATCAAACTTCTCATAGTATTCAATGCACTTTATATGATAGTTTTTATTATACCCATCTTGGATGCTCATTATATTAGGACTAATTTTATAGCCAAAGAAAATTACCATGCTGTTCTAAAAGACTCTAAAAATAATATAAGTGAAGCATGAGAGATCAATAATTTTTATAAAATAAAACCACCACCGTGCTCTAAAAAGATATAAGTGAAGCACTAGAGCAAAATTATCTAGCTCAAAAGATATAAGTGAAGCACATAGAGTATTCTAATAAATTCCGATTCATGCGTGTCTCTACAAAAGGTGTGTACAGCAAGGATGATTGTGGTAAACTAAAAAGTAAAGACTCAAATCATACAAGACGCTCCAAGCAAAACACATATCATGCGGTGAATAAAATATAGCCTCAAGTAAAGTTACCGATAGACGAAGACGAAAGAGGGGATGCCTTCCGGGGCATCCCCAAGCTTAGGCTTTTGGTTCTCCTTGAATTTTACCTTGGGGTGCCTTGGGCATTCCCAAGATTAGGCTCTTGCCACTCCTTATTCCAAAACCCATCAAATCTTTACCCAAAAACTTGAAAACTTCACAACACAAAACTTAACAGAAAATCTCATGAGCTCCGTTAGTATAAGAAAACAAACCTTCACTTTAAGGTACTGTAATGAACTCATTCTTTATATATATTGGTCTTAAACCTACTGTATTCCAACTTCTCTATGGTTCATACCCCCCGATACTACTCATAGATTCATTAAAATAAGCAAACAACACACGAAAAACAGAATCTATCAAAACAGAACAGTCTGTAGCAATCTGTATCAAACGAATACTTCTGTAGTTCAAACAATTCTGAAATAAATTGGTGGACGTGAGGAATTTGTCTATTAATCATCTGCAAAAATAATCAACCTAAAAGAACTCTCCAGTAAAAAATGGCAGCAAATCTCGTGAGCGCTAAAGTTTCTGTTTTTTATAGCAAGATCGCAAAGACTTCACCCAAGTCTTTCCAAAGGTTCTACTTGGCACAAACACTAATTAAAGGGACAAATGCATTTTTGCCCCTAGTTGGAACCTACCCACGGGTTTTGCCCTTACTTTTCGACTCTTCTCAGTTTTGCCCTTAGATTTTCCTCCGAGGTCGCCCGAATGCCCTTTGACCGTTTGACAAATAGTTTGAAAATTCATAACAAATTGATATGAACTCAGAAAAATGCAAATAAGATATCAAAATGTTCACATAAACATTACCTTTACGTGTATGTCATTTGCATTCAGGACAAAAGTACCATTTCAACAACCTAAGGTTATTAATGTTATTAACATTATTAAAAATAAGAAGGTATAAACAATAAGTTTTTCAGGAATAAAAATTACATGCAAATGTAGGTGACGTTTTCTGAACATCCAGATACCTTATTTGCATTTTTCCGAGTTCATATCAACTTGTTATGAAGTTTCAAAATAATGGACAAAGTCGTTTGAGCATTCATCACAAGTTGATATGAACTCACAAAAATGCAAATAAGATATCAAGATGTTCCGAAAATGTCACCTACATTTGCATGTATTTTTTATTCCTGAAAAAAGTATTTTTATACCTTTTTATTTATAGTAATGTTAATAACATTAATAACCTTAGGTTGTTTAAATGGTACTTTTGTCCTGAATGTAACTGACATACACATAAAGGTAATATTTATCTGAACATTTTGATATATTATTTACATTTTTCTGAGTTCATATTAATTTGTTATGAATTTTCAAAGTATTGGTCAAACGGTCAAAGGGCATTCGGGCGACCTCAGAGGAAAATCTAAGGGCACAACTGAGCAGAGTCAAAAAGTAAGGGCAAAACCCGTGGGTAGGTTCCAACTAGGGGCAAAAATGCAATTCTCCCCTAATTAAAACTTAAAACCACATCTAAACAGAGGCTAGATTAATTATTTATTACTAAACAGGAACAAAAATCAAGGAACAAAATTAAAAGTGGGTTGCCTTCCAACAAGCGCTATCATTTAACGCCCCTAGCTAGGCATTGAGATTTCGATGATGCTCACATGAAAGACAAGAATTGAAGCGCAAAGAGAGCATCATGGAACACGTGAAAAACACATCTAAGTCTAACATACTTCCTATGCATATGCATCTTATAGGCAAACAAATTATCATAGCAAGCAAAAACTAGCATATGCAAGGAAGTGGAAAGAAACAATAGCAATCTCAACATAACGAGAGGTAATTTAGTAACATGAAAATTTCTACAACCATATTTTCCTCTCTCATAATAATTACTTGTGGGATCATATTCAAATTCAACAATATAGATCTCACATAAAATTTTCTCTACATGATCCACATGCATGCAAAGTTGACACTCTTCCAAAATAGTGGGAATATCATTAACTAAAGTCATGACCTCTCCAAACCCACTTTTATCAAAAACTTCATAAGATTGAACATTATCCAAATATGTGGGATCTAAAGTTGACACTCTTCCAAACCCACTTTCAGTATTATTGCAAACATTATTATCAATCTCATATTCATCATGGGGCTTAAATAAATTTTCAAGATTGTAAGATGAATCACCCCAATCATGATCATTGCAACAAGTAGTGGACATAGCAAAACTAGCATCCCCAAGCTTAGGGTTTTGCATATCATTAACATAATTGACATTAATAGAATTTATAATAATATCATTGCAAGCATGCTTTTCATTCAAGGAGCTATCGTGAATCACTTCATAAATTTCTTCTTTCAACACTTCATCACAATTTTTAGATTCACGAATTTCAAGCAAAACCTCATAAAGATAATCTAGTGCACTCAACTCACTAGAAATCGGTTCTTCATAATTGGATCTTTTAAAAAGATTTGCAAGGGGATGAGGATCCATAACAATAGATTTTTAGCAAGCGAAGATGCAAGCAAATAAGAGGCACATGGCAACACACGCAAACGAAGAAGACGAACGGAAAAGGGGCGAGGAAAAGGCAAAGGGGCGAACGGAAAAGGCAAAGGTTTTCGAAAATCGTTTTAGAAGTGGGGGAGAGGAAAACGAGAGGTGGATGGCAAATAATGTAATGCGAGGGAGAAGAGTTTATGATGGGTACTTGGTATGTCTTGACTTGAGCGTAGATCACCCCGGCAACGGCGCCAGAAATCCTTCTTGCTACCTCTTGAGCATGCATTGGTTTTCCCTTGAAGAGGAAAGGGTGATGCAGCAAAGTAGTGTAAGTATTTCCCTCAGTTTTTGAGAACCAAGGTATCAATCCAGTAGGAGATTACACGCAAGTCACCTAGTACCTGCACAAACAATCAAGAACCTTGCAACCAACGCGGTAAAGGGGTTGTCAATCCCTTCACGGTCACTCGCAAAAGTGAGATCTAATAAAGATAGTAAAGTAAATATTTTTGGTATTTTTGTTGTATAGATTGGAAAGTAAAGATTGCAAAATAAATGGCGACAGAAATTGGCAAGTTGACGGAAAACTAATATGATGTAAAATAGACCCGGGGGCCATAGGTTTCACTAGAGGCTTCTCTCAAGATAGCATATATTACGGTGGGTGAACAAATTACTGCCGAGCAATTGATAGAAAAGCGCATAGTTATGAGAATATCTAGGCATGATCATGAATATAGGCATCACATTCGTGTCAAGTAGACCGAAACGATTCTGCATCTACTACTATTACTCCACACATCAACCGCTATCCAGCATGCATCTAGAGTGTTAAGTTCATAAGAACAGAGTAATGCATTAAGCAAGATGACATGATGTAGAGGGATAAACCCAAGCAATATGATATAAACCCCATCTTTTTATCCTCGATGGCAACAATACAATACGTGCCTTGCTGCCCCTACTGTCACTGGGAAGGGACACCGCAATATTGAACCCAAAGCTAAGCACTTCTCCTATTGCAAGAAAGATCAATCTAGTAGGCCAAACTAAACCGATAATTCGAAGAGACTTGCAAAGATATCAAATCATGCATATAAGAATTCAGAGAAGAACCAAATAATATTCATAGATAATTTTGATCATAAATCCACAATTCATCGGATCTTGGCAAACACACCGCAAAAAGTATTACATCGAATAGATCTCCAAGAACATCGAGGAGAACTTTGTATTGAGAACCAAAGAGAGAGAAGAAGCCATCTAGCTAATTACTATGGACCCAAAGGTCTGTGGTACACTACTCACGCTTCATCGGAGAGGCTATGGTGTTGATGTAGAAGCCCTCCATGATCGATTCCCCCTCCGGCAGATCACCGGAAAAGGCCCCAAGATGGGATCTCACGGGTACAGAAGGTTGCAGCAGTGGAAAAGTGGTTTCGTGGCTCCCCCTGATGTTTTAGGGTATAAGAGTATATATAGGCGAAAGAAGTACGTCGGTGAAGCTCCGTGGGCCCCCCGAGGATGGGGGCGCGCTGATGACCCACAAGTATAGGGAATCTATCATAGTCCTTTCGATAAGTAAGAGTGTCGAACCCAACGAGGAGCAGAAGGAAATGATAAGCGGTTTTTAGCAAGGTATTCTCTGCAAGCACTGAAATTATAGGTAACAGATAGTTTTGTGATAAGATAATTTGTAACGAGCAACAAGTAACAAAAGTAAATAAAGTGCAGCAAGGTGGCCCAATCCTTTTTGTAGCAAAGGACAAGCCTGGACAAATTCTTATATAGAGAAAAGCGCTCCCGAGGACACATGGGAATTATCGTCAAGCTAGTTTTCATCACGCTCATATGATTCGCGTTCGGTACTTTGATAATTTGATATGTGGGTGGACCGGTGCTTGGGTGTTGTCCTTACTTGGACAAGCATCCCACTTATGATTAACCCCTATTGCAAGCATCCGCAACTACAAAATAAGTATTAATGTAAACCTAACGATAGCATGAAACGTATGGATCCAAATCAGCCCCTTACGAAGCAACGCATAAACTAGGGTTTAAGCTTCTGTCACTCTAGCAACCCATCATCTACTTATTACTTACCAATGCCTTCCTCTAGGCCCAAATAATGGTGAAGTGTCATGTAGTCGACGTTCACATAACACCACTAGAGGAGAGACAACATACATCTCATCAAAATATCGAACGAATACCAAATTCACATGACTACTAATAGCAAGACTTCTCCCATGTCCTCAGGAACAAACGTAACTACTCACAAAGCATATTCATGTTCATAATCAAAGAAGTATTAATATGCATATAGGATCTGAACATATGATCTTCCACCAAATAAACCAACTAGCATCAACTACAAGGAGTAATCAACACTACTAGCAACCTACAAGTACCAATCTCAGACTTAGAGACAAGAATTGGATACAAGAGATGAACTAGGGTTTGAGAGGAGATGGTGCTGGTGAAGATGTTGATGGAGATTGGCCCCCTCCCGATGAGAGGAGCATTGGTGATGACGATTGATACGTCTCCGTCGTATCTATAATTTTTGATTGTTCCATGCCAATATTATTCAACTTTCATATACTATTTGGCAACTTTTTATACTATTTTTGGGACTAACATATTGATCCAGTGCCCAGTGCCAGTTCCTGTTTGTTGCATGTTTTATGTTTCGCAGAATATCCATATTAAACGGAATCCAAACGGGATAAAAACGGACGGAGCTTATTTTTGGAATATTTGGAAAATTCCGAAAGAAAAATCCACGCGAGACGGTGCCCGAGATGGCCACGAGGCAGGGGGCGCCCCTGCCCCCTGGGCCTGCCCCTGACCCTCGTGGGCCACCCGTAAGGCGGTTGATGCCCTTCTCGGCTGCAAGAAAGCTAATTTTTGGTAAAAAATCACGGCGAAGGTTTCAGTCCAATCGGAGTTACGGATCTCCATATATATACGAAACGGTGAAAGGGCACCAGACGAGAACGCAGAAACAGAGAGAAACACAAAGATAGATCCAATCTCGGAGGGGCTCTCGCCCCTCCCACGCCATGGAGGCCAAGGACCAGAGGGGAAACCCTTCTCCCATCTAGGAAGGAGGTCAAGGAAGAAGAAGATGAAGGGCCCCCTCTCCCCTTCTCTTCCAGTGGTGCCGGAACGCTGCCGTGGCCATCATCATCACCGCAATCTTCACCAACAACTTCACCGCCATCATCACCAACTCTTCCCCCCTCTATGCAGCGGTGTAACCTCTCTCTTACCTGCTGTAATCTCTACTTAAACATGGTGCTCAGTGCTATATATTATTTCCCAATGATGTATGGCTATCCTATGATGTTTGAGTAGATCTGTTTTGTCCTATGGGTTATTTGATGATCAAGATTGGTTTGAGTTGCATGTTTTATTATTGGTGCTGTCCTATGGTGCTCCCCGTGTCGCGCAAGCGTGAGGGATTCCCGCTATAGGGTTTGCAATATGTTCATGATTTGCTTATGGTGGGTGGCGTGAGTGATAGAAGCACATACCCGAGTAAGTAGGTTGTTTGCGTATGGGATAAAGAGGACTTGATGCTTTAATGCTATGGTTGGGTTTTACCTGAATGATCTTTAGTAGTTGCGGATGCTTGCTAGAGTTCCAATCATAAGTGCATATGATCCAAGTAGAGAAAGTATGTTAGCTTATGCCTCTCCCTCAAATAAAATTGCAATAATGATTACCGGTCTAGTTATCGATTGCCTAGGGACAAATAACTTTCTCGTAACAACAAGCTCTTTACTAAAACTAACTTAGTTGTGTCTTCATCTAAACAGCCCCTAGCTTTTATTTACTCGCTCTTTACTTTCTTCCAAGCCTATCCAACAACACCTACAAAGTACTTCTAGTTTCATACTTGTTCTAGGTAAAGCGAACGTCAAGCGTGCGTACAGTTGTATCGGTGGTCGATAGAACTTGAGGGAATATTTGTTCTACCTTTAGCTCCTCGTTGGTTTCAACACTCTTACTTATCGAAAGAGGCTACAATTGATCCCCTATACTTGTGGGTTATCAACGATGGCGATGATTTCCCCCTCCTGGAGGGAAGTGTCCCCGGCAGAACAGCTCCGCCAAATCCCTAGATTGGTTCCGCCAAGGTTCCGCCTCGTGGCGGCGGAGTCTCGTCCCGAAAGCTTGTTTTTGATTTTTTTTCTCGGACGAAAGACTTCATATAGCAGAAGATGGGCATCGGAGGGCCACCAGGGGGCCCACGAGCCAGGGGGCCCGCCCAGGGGGTAGGGCGCGCCCCCCACCCTCGTGCCCAGGGTGTGGGTCCCCTCTGGTATTTTCTTCGCTCAATATTTTTTATTATTTCCAAAAATAACTTTCGTGGAGTTTCAGGACTTTTGGAGTTGTGCAGAATAGGTCTCTAATATTTGCTCCTTTTCCAGCCCAGAATTCCAGCTGCCGGCATTCTCCCTCTTTATGTAAACCTTGTAAAATAAGAGAGAATAGGCATAAGTATTGTGACATAACGTGTAATAACAACCCATAATTTGATAAATATCGATATAAAAGCATGATGCAAAATGGACGTATCAACTCTCCCAAGCTTAGACCTCGCTTGTCCTCAAGCGGAAGCCGATAACGATAAATATGTCCACATGTTTAGAGGTAGAGGTGTCGATAAAATAAAATACGGACATGAGGGCATCATGATCATTCTTAAAACAACAACATATATGGATATTGTCATATGATTTCTTATGCTAAGTAATAATCTATTCACAACGTCAAGTATGAATCAGAAACTTCATTGAGAACCAACAAACTATAATCTCGGTCATTGAAGCAATTGCAATTTATCATAACATCAGAAAGAGTCTATGTCAGAGCTTTTCAGCAAGTCCACATACTCAACTATCATTTAGTCTTTCACAATTTCTAACACTCACGAAATACTTGTGGTTACGGAGTTTTAATCGGACACAGAGAAAGACAGGGGCTTATAGTTTCGCCTCCCAACCTTTTACCTCAAGGGTAATGTCAACAATAATAGTTCATGCTAACTTACATCCAATTAGATATATATATCAGGATCTTTCCAACACACTGAGCTTGCCAAAGGATAAAATGTAAAAAGGAAAGGTGAAAATCACCATGACTCTTGCATAAGGGTAAGAGATAAAAGTAAAAGATAGGCCCTTCGCAGAGGGAAGCAGAGGTTGCCATGCGCTTTCAGGGTTGGATGCACAAAATCTTAATGCGAAAGAACGTCACTTTATATTGCCACTTGTGATGTGGACCTTTATTATGCAGTCCGTCGCTTTTATTTCTTCCATATCACAAGATCGTATAAAGCTTATTTTCTCCCACACTAATAAGTCATACATATTTAGAGAGCAATTTTTATTGCTTACACCGACGACAACTTACTTGAAGGATCTTACTCAATCCATAGGTAGATATGGTGGACTCTTATGGCAAAACTGGGTTTAAGGGTATTTGGAAGTGTTGGGAATCGTAGCAGAATTTTAAAATTTCCTATGCATCACCAAGATCCATCTATGGAGTATACTAGCAAAGAGGGGAAAGGAGAGCATCTACATACCCTTGTAGATCGCGAGCGGAAGCGTTCCAATGAACGAGGTTGATGGAGTCGTACTCGCCGTGATCCAAATCACCGATGACCGAGTGCCGAAGGGACGGCACCTCCGCGTTCAACACACGTACGGAGCAGCGACGTCTCCTCCTTCTTGATCCAGCAAGGGGGAAGGAGAGGTTGATGGAGATCCAGCAGCACGACGGCGTGGTGGTGGATGTAGCGGGATCTCGGCAGGGCTTCGCCAAGCTTCTGCGAGAGGGAGAGGTGTTGCAGGGGAGGAGGGAGGCGCCAAGGGCTGTAGTATTGCTGCCCTCCCCCCTTTATATAGGCCCCCTGGGAGGGGGGCGCCGGCCAAGAACCCATCTATGGGGGGGGCGGCCAAGGGGGGAAACTCCCCCCCCCCCGTGGGGCGCCCCCCCCCCCCACCCTAGGGTTTCCAACCCTAGGCGCAGGGGGGAGGCCCATGGGGGCCGCCCCAGCCCACTAAGGGCTGGTTCCCTTCCCACTTCAGCCCATGGGGCCCTCCGGGATAGGTGGCCCCACCCGGTGGACCCCCGGGACCCTTCCGGTGGTCCCGGTACAATACCGATAACCCCCGAAACTTTCCCGGTGGCCGAAACTGGACTTCCTATATATAATTCTTCACCTCCGGACCATTCCGGAACTCCTCGTGACATCCGGGATCTCATCTGGGACTCCGAACAACTTTCGGGTTTCCGCATACTCATATCTCTACAACCCTAGCGTCACCGAACCTTAAGTGTGTAGACCCTACGGGTTTGGGAGACATGCAGACATGACCGAGACGCCTCTCCGGACAATAACCAACAGCGGGATCTGGATACCCATGTTGGCTCCCACATGTTCCATGATGATCTCATCGGATGAACCACGATGTCAAGGATTCAATCAATCCCGTATACAATTCCCTTTGTCAATCGGTATGTTACTTGCCCGAGATTCGATCGTCGGTATCCCAATACCTTGTTCAATCTCGTTACCGGCAAGTCTCTTTACTCGTACCGCAATGCATGATCCCGTGACTAACTCCTTAGTCACATTGAGCTCATTATGATGATGCATTACTGAGTGGGCCCAGAGATACCTCTCCGTCATACGGAGTGACAAATCCCAGTCTCGATCCGTGCCAACCCAACAGACACTTTTGGAGATACCCGTAGTGTACCTTTATAGTCACCCAGTTACGTTGTGATGTTTGGCACACCCAAAGTACTCCTACGATATCCGGGAGTTGCACGATCTCATGGTCTAAGGAGAAGATACTTGACATTGGAAAAGCTCTAGCAAACGAACTACACGATCTTTGAGCTATGCTTAGGATTGGGTCTTGTCCATCACATCATTCTCCTAATGATGTGATCCCGTTATCAATGACATCCAATGTCCATAGTCAGGAAACCATGACTATCTGTTGATCAAAGAGCTAGTTGTAGCGACCAGACCTCAAATGGTCTCTGCTGCTGTGCACCAGTGTCATCCCTGGATCAGTAATGCTGACACGCACAGTACAAATGGAGGATTTATAACAGAGTAGCAATCACACGCTTATTACATCGAATATCTCCAAAGAGATTAAGTATGATAAACATGGCTTAAGGCCATCTAAAAACGATAACAGCGGAAGACTTGGAAGATAAGTGAGTCCATCAACTCCAGCGGCATCACTGAGTATAAGACCACGACCTAAGGCACCTTACTCGTCGTCTGAAAAGTCTGCAACATGAAACGTTGCAGCCCGAAAAACGGGTCAGCACATAGAATATGCTGGCAATGTAACACATAGAGAATAATGAACAATAATAATGCTATACTACATGCATATATGGCTGGTGGAAAGCTCTATGGTTAAAGTTTTTGCGAAAAGCCAACTTTTCCCTACTGCAAAGGAATAAATTTTATTTAACTATCATGGTGGTTGTGAAACATTGAGATGGTTGACAGCATCTCAATCCCAATTAAGAATCATCATTAACCCAGCAAAATTAATTAGAAGTAACATGGTGATGAGATTCAAATGATAATCCAGGTACTAGATACTCAAATTGTCCATAACCGGGGACACGGCTAACCATGATTAGTTTGTACACTCTGCAGAGGTTTGCGCACTTCTCCCCACAAGACTCGATCGCCTCCGCTTGATTCTCGCACTGCATGATGGTTGAGAAACGGATGACCGAGACACAGTCTTTCAGGAACAATCACTCTTTACTCCGAGTGGACCGGTACACCTACTTTCCCCTACATCTGCTAGCCCACCTCTTCAAGAGATCATGTAACCTACTCAACTATGCTAGAGCCCATAATAGCTTGTGGCTGCACACGGAAGTTTCTAGCATGAATAATCTTATGATCCCTTTGAGCCTGGGTGGCGGTCCTTATACAAACAGACAACACTGGATTCTCCAGGTGCCTCAATCCACCCAGATGTGAGTTTTAGTTGCCACCTTAGGTAAACCATTATTAACAATCTCACATCTGTCATGAATATCTCTCAAACCCAATCCACGTCTACGAGCATAGCATGGCAAAATAATAGCAAACGTAGAAGTAACTCCCAAGGGTTTGATAATTGAAACAGGTAATAGGTACTACCTCAACTACTTCCCAATACCCACAATTTAATTAGATCCTAATCATGCAATGTTTGAGGAATAGATCTAATGCAATAAAACTGGGTATGGAAGGGTATGATCAAAGTGTTACTTGCCTTGCTGATGATCCGCGAAACCTAGCGATTCGAAGTAACAAGCGGCACACTTCGGGTACTCTATCGCAAACAAACAAACAGACAATCAGTACTCATCTAATGCATAGGTAAAACTCGAATGAAAGATCCAACCAGAAAGTTCAACTTAAGAACTCCGGTTTGCAAAAAGAATCAACTCGAACGAAGCAACGAAAGTCAAACTGCGAAAGAAACAAAGATTCGATCGGAAATCGAGATCTGAGATAATCGCGGAAAAATCCGACGAAAAAGAAAAAACGGACGAACGGTTAAAGAATGGACGTTCGTTAACAGAGAAAATCCGATGAACGCGTTCGCTAAAACGAACGAGTCGGTGAACGCTCACAAAATAACAAAACCGAAAAAAACCGATCTAGGGTTTTTTTTTAAACGAACGTTTTTTTAACAAAACTGGCAAAACGGCGGCGAGGCAATACCTCGTCGGGGCGGCTCCGGCGGGGCTCGGCTAGCTCCGGCGAGGGGCGGCGGGGTGCGGCAGGGGGCGGCGGGGGCGGCTCCGGCGACGGCGGGCAGCGAGCGGGGCGGCGGCGCAAGGCGGCGGCGGCGAGGGCTCGGGCGGCGAGGGCTCGGGCGGGCGCGGGTGAGAGAGAGGGCGGCGACGGTGGGCTATTTATGAGGGGGGGGCTGGTGGCATGGGGGAGGGGGCAAGGCAGCGGCGGGGGCTCCCGTGCTCGAGGCGGACTCGGCGCGGCGGCGGCGCTGGCGGCTGCGCGAGGGAGACGGCGAGGTGGGCCACCGCTCGGCTAGGCCTCGGCCCGGTCGGGCGCGGCGCGGGTTTTTTTTTAAACGTTCCGCCGAAAAATTCGTAGAAAAATAAATAAAAATCCAAAAAAGATAAAACAAATTTTCCCCGTCTAGTTAGAATATTTAGAACGGGGTGAACATTTTTTTGACATAAAATAAATTTTTGAAAACATGCAATATTTTTTAATGCAATTAGAATTGCAAATAAACTCCGAATAAAATCCAATAAATGTTTTTAACACTTTTCCTCCAATATTTCCATTGTTTTGGAGAAGTCATATTTTCTCCTCTCATTTATTTTTAATGAAATATTTTCCGGAGAGAAAATAATTAAAACCAAAAATCCTCGTTTTATTATTTGATGGAAATCAAATATGAAAATTCGAGAAAATCCCCAACTCTCTCCGAGGGTGCTTGAGTTGCTTAGGATTTATCGAGGATTTTTCAAAATGCAATAAAATATGATATGCAATGATGATCTATGTATAACATACCAAATTGAAAATTTGGGATGTTACACTAGTCAACTAGAGGCTTACTAGGGACACGTTGTGGTCTATGTATTCACACATGCATTACGATTTCCGGATAACACAATTATAGCATGAACAATAGACAATTACCATGAACAAAGAAATATAATAATAACCATTTATTATTGCCTCTAGGGCATATTTCCAACAGTCTCCCACTTGCACTAGAGTCAATAATCTAGTTACATTGTGATGAATCGAACACCCATTGCGTCCTGGTGTTGATCATGTTTTGCTCTAGGGAGAGGTTTAGTCAACGGATCTGCTACATTTAGGTCTGTATTTACTTTACAAATATCTATGTCTCCATTTTGAACACTTTCACAAATGGAGTTGAAGCGACGCTTGATATGCCTGGTCTTCCTGTGAAACCTGGGCTCCTTCGCAAGGACAATAGCTCCAGTGTTGTCACAGAAGAGAGTCAACGGGCCCGACGCATTGGGAATCACCCCTAGGTCGGTAATGAACTCCTTCATCCAGACTGCTTCCTGTGCTGCCTCCGAGGCTGCCATGTACTCCGCTTCACATGTAGATCCCGCCACGACGCTTTGCTTGCAACTGCACCAGCTTACTGCTCCTCCATTCAAAATATACACGTATCTGGTTTGTGACTTCGAGTCATCTAGATCTGTGTCGAAGCTAGCGTCGACGTAACCCTTTACGACGAGCTCTTCGTCACCTCCATAAACGAGAAACATATCCTTAGTCCTCTTCAGGTACTTCAGGATATTTTTGACCGCTGTCCAGTGTTCCATGCCGGGATTACTTTGGTACCTTCCTACCAAACTTACGGCAAGGTTTACATCAGGTCTGGTACACAGCATGGCATACATAATAGACCCTATGGCCGAGGCATAGGGGATGACAGTCATCTTTTCTCTATCTTCTGCCGTGGTCGGGCATTGAGCCGTGCTCAATTGCACACCTTGCAATACAGGCAAGAACCCCTTCTTGGACTGATCCATATTGAACTTCTTCAATATCTTGTCGAGGTACGTACTCTGTGAAAGACCAATGAGGCGTCTTGATCTATCTCTATAGATCTTGATGCCTAATATATAAGCAGCTTCTCCAAGGTCCTTCATTGAAAAACACTTATTCAAATAGGCCTTTATACTTTCCAAGAATTCTATATCATTTCCCATCAATAGTATGTCATCCACATACAATAAGAGAAATGCTACAGTGCTCCCACTCACTTTCTTGTAAACACAGGCTTCTCCATAAGTCTGTGTAAACCCAAACGCTTTGATCATCTCATCAAAGCGAATGTTCCAACTCCGAGATGCTTGCACCAGCCCATAGATTGAGCGCTGGAGCTTGCATACTTTGTTAGCATTCTTAGGATCGACAAAACCTTCCGGCTGCATCATATACAATTCTTCCTTAAGGAAGCTGTTAAGGAATGCCGTTTTGACGTCCATCTGCCATATCTCATAATCATAGTATGCGGCAATTGCTAACATGATTCGGACGGACTTCAGCTTCGCTACGGGTGAGAAAGTCTCATCGTAGTCAACCCCTTGAACTTGTCGATAACCCTTAGCGACAAGTCGAGCCTTATAGATGGTCACATTACCATCCGCGTCTGTCTTCTTCTTAAAGATCCATTTATTTTCTATGGCTCGCCGATCATCGGGCAAGTCAGTCAAAGTCCATACTTCGTTTTCATACATGGATCCTATCTCGGATTTCATGGCTTCTAGCCATTTGTCGGAATCCGGGCCCGCCATCGCTTCTTCATAGTTCAAAGGTTCACCGTTGTCTAACAACATGATTTCCAGGACAGGGTTGCCGTACCACTCTGGTGCGGAACATGTCCTTGTGGACCTACGAAGTTCAGCGGTAACTTGATCCGAAGCTTCATGATCATCATCATTAACTTCCTCCCCAGTCGGTGTAGGCACCACAGGAACATCTTCCCGCGCTGCGCTACTTTCCGGTTCGGAAGGGGTGACTATCACCTCATCAAGTTCCACTTTCCTCCCACTTAATTCTTTCGAGAGAAACTCTTTCTCCAGAAAGGACCCGTTCTTGGCAACGAAGATCTTGCCTTCAGATCTGAGGTAGAAGGTATACCCAATAGTTTCCTTAGGGTATCCTATGAAGACGCATTTCTCCGACTTGGGTTCGAGCTTTTCAGGTTGAAGTTTCTTGACATAAGCATCACATCCCCAAACTTTTAGAAACGACAGCTTAGGTTTCTTCCCAAACCATAATTCATACGGTGTCGTCTCAACGGATTTCGACGGAGCCCTATTTAAAGTGAATGCGGCAGTCTCTAAAGCATAGCCCCAAAATGAGAGCGGTAAATCGGTAAGAGACATCATAGATCGCACCATATCCAATAGAGTGCGATTACGACGTTCGGACACACCGTTTCGCTGAGGTGTTCCAGGCGGCGTGATTTGTGAAACGATTCCACATTTCCTTAAGTGCGCACCAAATTCGTGACTTAAATATTCTCCACCACGATCTGATCGTAAGAATTTTATTTTCCTGTCACGTTGATTCTCAACCTCACTCTGAAATTCCTTGAACCTTTCAAAGGTTTCAGACTTGTGTTTCATTAGGTAGACATACCCATATCTACTTAAGTCATCAGTGAGAGTGAGAACATAACGATATCCTCCGCGAGCCTCAACACTCATTGGACCGCACACATCGGTATGTATAATTTCCAATAAGTTGGTTGCTCGCTCCATCGTTCTGGAGAACGGAGTCTTGGTCATCTTACCCATGAGGCATGGTTCGCACGTGTCAAATGATTCGTAATCAAGAGACTCCAAAAGTCCATCTGCATGGAGCTTCTTCATGCGCTTGACACCAATGTGACCAAGGCGGCGGTGCCACAAGTATGTGGGACTATCGTTATCAACTTTACATCTTTTGGTATTCACACTATGAATATGTGTAACATCACGTTCGAGATTCATCAAGAATAAACCATTGACCAGCGGGGCATGACCATAAAACATATCTCTCATATAAATAGAACAACCATTATTCTCGGATTTAAATGAGTAGCCATCTCGAATTAAACGAGATCCAGATACAATGTTCATGCTTAAAGCTGGCACTAAATAACAATTATTGAGGTTTAAAACTAATCCCGTAGGTAGATGCAGAGGTAGCGTGCCGACGGCGATCACATCGACCTTGGAACCATTCCCGACGCGCATCGTCACCTCGTCCTTTGCCAGTCTTCGTTTATTCCGCAGTTCCTGTTTTGAGTTACAAATATGAGCAACCGCACCGGTATCAAATACCCAGGAGCTACTACGAGTACTGGTAAGGTACACATCAATTACATGTATATCACATATACCTTTGGTGTTGCCGGCCTTCTTGCCCGCTAAGTATTTGGGGCAGTTCCGCTTCCAGTGACCACTTCCCTTGCAATAAAAGCACTCAGTCTCAGGCTTGGGTCCATTCCTTGGCTTCTTCCCAGTAACTGGCTTACCGGGCGCGGCAACTCCCTTGCCGTCCTTCTTGAAGTTCTTCTTACCCTTGCCCTTCTTGAATTTAGTGGTTTTATTCACCATCAACACTTGATGTTCTTTTCTAATCTCCACCTCCGCTGATTTCAGCATCGAATATACCTCAGGAATGGTCTTTTCCATCCCCTGCATATTGAAGTTCATCACAAAGCTCTTGTAGCTTGGTGGAAGCGACTGAAGGATTCTGTCAATGACCGCGTCATCCGGGAGATTAACTCCCAGCTGAGACAAGCGGTTGTGTAACCCAGACATTCTGAGTATGTGCTCACTAACAGAACTATTTTCCTCCATTTTACAGCTGAAGAACTTGTCGGAGACTTCATATCTCTCGACCCAGGCATGAGCTTGGAAAACCATTTTCAGCTCTTCGAACATCTCGTATGCTCCATGTTTCTCAAAACGCTTTTGGAGACCCGGTTCTAAGCTGTAAAGCATGCCGCACTGAACGAGGGAGTAATCATCAGCACGTGATTGCCAAGCGTTCATAACGTCTTGATTCTCTGGGATTGGTGCTTCACCTAGCGGTGCTTCTAGGACATAATCTTTCTTGGCAGCTATGAGGATGATCCTCAGGTTCCGGACCCAGTCCGTATAGTTGCTGCCATCATCTTTCAGCTTGGTTTTCTCTAGGAACGCGTTGAAGTTGAGGACAACGTGGGCCATTTGATCTACAAGACATATTGTAAAGATTTTAGACTAAGTTCATGATAATTAAGTTCATCTAATCAAATTACTCAATGAACTCCCACTCAGATAGACATCCCTCTAGTCATCTAAGTGAAACATGATCCGGGTTAACTAGGCCGTGTCCGATCATCACGTGAGACGGACTAGTCAAGATCGGTGAACATCTCCATGTTGACCGTATCTTCTATACGACTCATGCTCGACCTTTCGGTCCTCCGTGTTCCGAGGCCATGTCTGTACATGCTAGGCTCGTCAAGTCAACCTAAGTGTATTGCGTGTGTCTCGAGGCCATGTCTGTACATGCTAGGCTCGTCAACACCCGTTGTATGCGAACGTTAGAATCTATCACACCCGATCATCACGTGGTGCTTCGAAACAACGAACCTTCGCAACGGTGCACAGTTAGGGGAAACACTTTCTTGAAATTGTCATAAGGGATCATCTTACTTACTACCGTCGTTCTAAGCAAATAAGATGCAAAACATGATAAACATCACATGCAATCAAATAGTGACATGATATGGCCAATATCATTTTGCTCCTTTGATCTCCATCTTCGGGGCGCCATGATCATCTTTGTCACCGGCATGACACCATGATCTCCATCATCGTGTCTTCATGAAGTTGTCACGCCAACGATTACTTCTACTTCTATGGCTAACGCGTTTAGCAATAAAGTAAAGTAATTTACATGGCGTTATTCAATGACACGCAGGTCATACAAAATAATAAAGACAACTCCTATGGCTCCTGCCGGTTGTCATACTCATCGACATGCAAGTCATGATTCCTATTACAAGAATATGATCAATCTCATACATCACATATATCATTCATCACATCTTCTGGCCATATCACATCACATAGCACATGCTGCAAAAACAAATTAGACGTCCTCTAATTGTTGTTGCAAGTTTTTACGTGGCTTGTATAGGTTTCTAGAAAGAACGTTTCTTACCTACGTAAAACCACAACGTGATATGCCAATTTCTATTTACCCTTCATAAGGACCCTTTTCATCGAATCCGTTCCGACTAAAGTGGGAGAGACAGACACCCGCTAGCCACCTTATGCAACTAGTGCATGTCAGTCGGTGGAACCTGTCTCACGTAAGCGTACGTGTAAGGTCGGTCCGGGCCGCTTCATCCCACAATACCGCCGAAACAAGATAAGACTAGTAGCGGCAAGAAGAATTGGCAACATCTACGCCCACAACTGCTTTGTGTTCTACTCGTGCATAGTAACTACGCATAGGCCTGGCTCATGATGCCACTGTTGAGAATCGTAGCAGAATTTTAAAATTTCCTACGCATCACCAAGATCCATCTATGGAGTATACTAGCAACTAGGGGAAAGGAGTGCATCTACATACCCATGTAGATCGCGAGCGGAAGCGTTCCAATGAACGAGGTTGATGGAGTCGTACTCGCCGTGATCCAAATCACCGATGACCGAGTGCTGAAGGGACGGCACCTCCGCGTTCAACACACGTACGGAGCAACGACGTCTCCTCCTTCTTGATCCAGCAAGGGGGATGGAGAGGTTGATGGAGATCCAGCAGCACGACGGCGTGGTGGTGGATGTAGCGGGATCTCGGCAGGGCTTCGCCAAGCTTCTGCGAGAGGGAGAGGTGTTGCAGGGGAGGAGGGAGGCGCCAAGGGCTGTAGTATTGCTGCCCTCCCTCCCCTTATATAGGCCCCCTGGGAGGGGGGCGCCGGCCAAGAACCCATCTAAGGGGGCGGCGGCCGGCCAAGGGGGGAAACTCCCCCCCCCCCCAAGTCAAGTGGGGCGCCCCCCCCCCACCCTAGGGTTTCCAACCCTAGGCGCAGGGGGAGGCCCATGGGGGGCGCCCCATCCCACTAAGGGCTGGTTCCCTTCCCACTTCAGCCCATGGGGCCCTCCGGGATAGGTGGCCCCACCCGATGGACCCCCGGGACCCTTCCGGTGGTCCCGGTACAATACCGATAACCCCCGAAACTTTCCCGGTGGCCGAAACTGGACTTCCTATATAATTCTTCACCTCCGGACCATTCTGGAACTCCTCGTGACGTCCGGGATCTCATCCGGGACTCCGAACAACATTCGGGTTTCCGCATACTCATATCTCTACAACCCTAGCGTCACCGAACCTTAAGTGTGTAGACCCTACGGGTTCGGGAGACATGCAGACATGACCGAGACGCCTCTCCGGACAATAACCAACAGCGGGATCTGGATACCCATGTTGGCTCCCACATGTTCCATGATGATCTCATCGGATGAACCACGATGTCGAGGATTCAATCAATCCCGTATACAATTCCCTTTGTCAATCGGTATGTTACTTGCCCGAGATTCGATCGTCGGTATCCCAATACCATGTTCAATCTCGTTACCGGCAAGTCTCTTTACTCGTACCGCAATGCATGATCCCGTGACTAACTCCTTAGTCACATTGAGCTCATTATGATGATGCATTACCGAGTGGGCCCAGAGATACCTCTCCGTCATACGGAGTGACAAATCCCAGTCTCGATCCGTGCCAACCCAACAGACACTTTTGGAGATACCCGTAGTGTACCTTTATAGTCACCCAGTTACGTTGTGACGTTTGGCACACCCAAAGTACTCCTACGGTATCCGGGAGTTGCACGATCTCATGGTCTAAGGAGAAGATACTTGACATTGGAAAAGCTCTAGCAAACGAACTACACGATCTTTGAGCTATGCTTAGGATTGGGTCTTGTCCATCACATCATTCTCCTAATGATGTGATCCCGTTATCAATGACATCCAATGTCCATAGTCAGGAAACCATGACTATCTGTTGATCAACGAGCTAGTCAACTAGAGGCTTACTAGGGACACGTTGTGATCTATGTATTCACACATGCATTACGATTTCCGGATAACACAATTATAGCATGAACAATAGACAATTACCATGAACAAAGAAATATAATAATAACCATTTATTATTGCCTCTAGGGCATATTTCCAACAGGAAGCACAAGTAGTATCTCTACTTGGTGCAAAGAATTTGGCTAGTGATACGTCTCCAACGTATCTATAATTTATGAAGTATTCATGCTGTTATATTATCTATCTTGGATGTTTAATGGGCTTTATTATACACTTTTATATGATTTTTGGGACTAACCTATTAACCTAGAGCCCAGTGCCAGTTTCTGTTTTCTCTTTGTTTTAGAGTATGGTAGAAAAGGAAAACCAAACGGAGTCCAATTGACGTGCCACTTGACGGAGATCAGTTTTGGACCAGAAGAAGCCCACGGAGTACCGGAAGTAGGCCAGAAGAGTCCCGGGCTGCCCACGAGGGTGGGGGGCGCGCCCACCCCCCTAGGGCGCGCCCCTGCCTCGTGGACAGCCCGGAAACCCCCCTGACGTGAAATCAACGCAAAACTCTTCTATATATATACCCAAACTTCCAGAAAGAAACCGAGATCGGAAGTTCCGCCGCCGCAAGCCTCTGTAGCCACGAGAAGTCAATCTAGGCCCTCTCCGGCACCCTGCCGGAGGGGGCCATCATCACCAGTGGCCTTGGAGGAGTATCCCGGAGGGGCCATCATCACCATGAAGGCCAAGGACCAGAGGGTGGAGGCCATGGAGGAGGAAGCACAAGGGGGAGAACCTCTCCTCCTCTCTTCCGGTGGCGCCGGAGTGCCATCGGGAGGGGAATCATCGCCACGGTGATAGTCTTCATCAACATCACCATCCTCACCTCTTTTACGCGGTCCACTCTCCCGCATCCTGTTGTAATCCCTACTTGAACATGGTGCTTTATGCCACATATTATGATCCAATGATGTGTTGCCATCCTATGATGTTTTGAGTAGATATCCTTTGTCTTTGGGTTGATTGATGATCTAGATTGGTACGAGTTGTATGTTTTATTTTGGTGTTGTCCTATTGTGCCCTCCGTGTCGCGCAAGCATGAGGGATTCCCGCTGTAGGGTGATGCAATACGTTCATGATTCGCTTATAGTGGGTTGGTAAGTGACTCAAACACAAACCCGAGTAAGAGGGATTGTGGCGTATGGGAATAAAGAGGACTTGATGCTTTAATGCTATGGTTGGGTTTTACCTTAATGATCTTTAGTAGTTGCGGATGCTTGCTAGAGTTCCAATCATAAGTGCATATGATCCAAGTAGAGAAAGTATGTTAGCTTATGCCTCTCCCTCATATGAAATTGCAATGACGACTATCGGTCTTGTTAACAATTGCCTAGGACAATTCCGCACACCGATCCACCATTATTCCACACTCGCTATTTATAATATTTAGTAATATATTCTAAATTTATGATAACAGCACCTACTTTTATATTTTAGCTCTCCGATATCATACAAAGTTATCCTCTTCATACCCACAACATAGTTTTATTTCTCGTTGCTAGTTGGAAGCAAACGTTCGGTGTACGTAGAGTCGTATCAGTGGAAGATAGGGCTTGAGAGAATATTGATCTTACCTTTAGCTCCTTGTGGGTTCGACACTCCAAACTTATCACTTCCACCTTTGGAAATTGCTACGGTGATTCCTTGCACTTGGGGATTATCAAGCTCTTTTCTGGTGCCGTTGCCGGGGAGCAATAGCGTGGGGTTGATATTCTCGTGTGTGCTTGTTTGCTTTCTTCACTAAGTAGATTTTGTTTTTCCTTTTTGTTTCTGTTTAGTTGTGGGTGAAACATACAAAAAAAATTAAAAGAATGAAAATAAAAAAATATTACTTGCCTCTCATGCCTAAAAAGTTTTTCAAAAAGAGAAGTGATTGGAAAGTGATGCATTGAAGAAGTGAGGGTCGACCTTGAGCACTTGTGCTCATGCTCACGGAAACAATGTAGAATTTTTCTTGGAAGTTTATCTGTAAATAATTATTCCCTTGTACATATTCATTGTATTATAAAAATAATGTGCCAAGCTTTGGTTTTAGGATGATTAGATTGCTTGTTTACTATGTGCAGAACTAAAACAGAAACTTTGGCCGTAGTGCATGAATTTACATTTTTTACAGGAAGATCAAATGGGTATGAAACTTTTTGCACATTACTTATGTACAAATTATTCAAATTTTCAAATTTATTTCATAATTTTAGGAGTTACAGAAGTTTACTAAACTTCCAGATTACTACAGGCTGTCCTGTTTAAGACAGATTCTGTTTTTGATGCATTGCTTGCTTGTTTTGATGAAACTATCAATTTCTATCAGTGGATTAAGACATGGAAAAGCTATATTACAGTAGCTATAATGCAAAAATAAAATATGAATTGGTTTGCAACATTACTTATAGTAGTGATTTGCTTTGTTATACTAACGGATCTCACAAAGTTTTTGTGGATGAAGTGTTCGAAGAACGAGGAGTTACCGATGTGAGAAGAATAAAGAGAGGCAAAAGTTCAAGCTTGGGGATGCCCAAGGCACCCCAAGTAAATATTTCAAAGGATACTCAAGCATCTAAGCTTGGGGATGCCCCGGTTGGCATCCCATCTTTCTTCTTCAACAATTATCGGTATACCTCGGTTTTTTGTTTTGTTCACATGATTTGTGTCCTTTGTGTTTTTGTTTTTCTTTTAAGAACCATGCTAGCATGAGATATCCCTTCATTGATTTATAGAATACTTCATGTGCTTCATTTATATCTTTTAAGAATGATCTTATAGAATTGCTCTTTGTGCTTCACTTAAATCTTTTGAGTATGGTTTTATAGAATGCTTCGTGTGCTTCACTTATATATTTTGAGCTTGGTTAGTCTATATTAATTGTAGAATGCTCCATGAACTTCACTTATATCCTTTGGAGTGTGAATAATACTATCATTTAAAGTGGGTTTGGAAGAGTGTCAACTTTAGGAATTAGTGATCCCACTATTTTGGAGGGTGTTGAATCTTAGTGTGATATTTATGAAAGTGGATTTGGAAGAGTGTCAACTTTAGCTAGTAATGATTCCATTATTAAGAGGTTCCAATTGAATATGAGAACAAAGTTGCTATCCATGATGCTACTGAAAATTATTATGAGGGAGGAATACATGCTTGTAGGAGTTGCAATAATATCAAGTTTCCTCTCTATGTGCTTAAAGTCTTGAAGTTATACTTGTTTTTCCTTCCTATGCTAGTTGATTCTTGTTCCTATAAGTTGTGTGCTCACAAAATCCCTAGGCATAGGAAGTGGGTTAGATTTAAATGTGCTAGTCATATTCTTCAAGATGCTCTCTTTGTGCTTCAATTCCTATCTTTTATGTGAGCATCATTGAAATCATCATGCCTAGCTAAAAGGCATTAAAGAAAAGCGCTTGGTGGGAGACAACCCAATATTTACCCTTACCGTTTTTGCGTGTTTACATGATTAAGCTACTGTAGTAATCATGTTTTATAGCTTTTGTTTCAATAAAGTGCCAAGTAAGACCTTTGGGAAGACTTGGGTGAAAGTTAATGTGATCTTGCTGTAAAAAACAGAAACTTTGCGCTCACGAGATTAGCTGTCATGTTTTACAGAAGAGTGCTTTTGAGTTGATTCTTTTTGCAGAAGATTAACAGACAAATTCCTCACGTCCACCAATTTATTTCATAATTTTTGGAGTAGCAGAAGTATGGCTTATGTTCAGATCATTACAGACTGTTCTGTTTCTGACAGATTCTGTTTTCATTGCATAGTTTGCTTGTTTTCTAATTTCTATGGCTTATATTTCTCAATATAAATTGTAGAAATGATATGGTACAGTAGGCATTGTGTGAGAACAATTATGAACCCTGTCTTTGACAGTACCAAAGTGAATGGTTTGCTCTTTATCATACTAACCTATCTCACGAAGTTTGGTTAAGTTTTGTGTGATTGAAGTTTTTATGTTTTGGGTGAGATATCGATATGAGGAGAATAAGGAGTGGAAAGACCCTAAGCTTGGGGATGCCCAAGGCACCTCAAGGCAATATTCAAGGAATACTAAAGTACCTAAGCTTGGGGATGCCCCGGAAGGCATCCCCTCTTTCGTCTTCAAAACTATCGGTATACCTTACTCGGAGCTATATTTTTATTCGTCACATGATATGTGTTTTGCTTGGAGCATATTTTCAATTTTACTTGCTGTTTGAATAAAATAATTAGACTGAAATATTGAATGAAAAAGAATCCTCCCATGGCTAGTTAATTATTTGACTACTCAGTGTTCTTCACTCATATCTTTTGGAGTAGTTTGTCATTTACTCATGTGCTTCACGTATATCCTATGAGTAAATGGTTGAATAAATTGAATGTCATAAACCTAGATTTATATATGTTTCATATGCTTATAACATGGGGAGTAATGACTTCACACATAATAAGTACAGGTAGTAAACTTATTGAAAGTTAGCAAACGTAGAATTGGTCACTTGAACAATTCATGAAAGAATATTGAAGGAAGAGGGATTTCACATATAAATATACTATCTTGGACATCTTTTGTAATTGTGAGCACTCATTAAAATATGGCATGCTAAAAGGTTGATGTTGGACAAGGAAGACAACGTAATGGGTTATGTTTTCTTATATCTGAAATAAAGTATATTGTCATGGATCGCCCAACACGTTGAGCTTGCCTTTCCCCCTCATGCTAGCCAAATTCTTTGCACTAAGTAGAGATACTACTTGTGCTTCCAAATACCCTTAAACCCGGTTTTGCCATGAGAGTCCACCATACCTACCTATGGATTGAGTAAGATCCTTCAAGTAAGTTGTCATCGGTGCAAGCAATAAAAATTGCTCTCTAAATATGTATGATTGATTAGTGTGGAGGAAATAAGTTTTATACGATCTTGTGATGTGGAAGAAATAAAAGCGACGGACTGCATAATAAAGGTCCATATCACAAGTGGCAATATAAAGTGATGTTCTTTCGCATTAAGATTGTTAACACTGATTTTGGCCAAAGCAAATATAGTGTGATTAAAATAAATAAATTACTTTAAATGGTAAAAATGATAAAATACACCATTGAGTGCAGACGACCATGGTGAATTCTCATCTTTCAATATAAAATAGCTGGCACAAAATAAATAAAAAGAGCTGATGTTTGGGAAATTTGCAAAGTGGATAAAAATCTCCATGAAAATTTGTCCCGCCTAAAATCATACGTAACCTTTATCCATGCACGCCACCACCTACGGCGGATGCCAGATACCAACATAAAATCACAATATTTCCGAAATATCATCCTTATGATAAATGGAGTCCTTGTTCCATCATCGATGAGAAATATTGATGCGACACATAAAAATATGTATCGCGCTAACAAAATATATGTGCGATATATGGAAATAAATAAATGATGCTTTTAATGACGTATAGACACACACGTGTTCAGTCAGGAAATATTTGGTCGACGTATATATTCATCTTTTATATATATATATATATATAACATTGAACTCTGAATTGCATAGAAAATAATTAAGCGTGCACACCGTCACTATAAACCTTAATGCATCATTAACAGCTAATCATGCCTTTAAAAAAAATATAGCCACATATGCGTGGCTGTGGCTCCCAAAAGGCTGTTGTGCATGCACACAAACGGTGGTGCCAAGGCCCACATGCCAACTAAAATAATCCAAGCCCATCAGCTAATTAGAGGCAAGCGGCCGGTTCAAATCTCAGTCAACAGGCAATTAATCAAAAGGAATAGATTAAAGAAAGGAGCCAGCCCAGCCACTTCCACGATCCCATGCACGACCCGACGATCGGGAACGTGGGCGCGCGCCAGGGGACTCTGCTGCTCTCCTGCCCCTATAAATACTGTCATATCTTCACGTACAAGGGGTTGGTCTGCTCATTTCATCTGCTGTTCTGCTGCTGCTACACATACACTGCTGCAAGAGAAAAATCCCACACACACACATAAGGAGAGGGAGGCTGGGAGGAGTGGAGCAAGAAGGTGAGATTCATGGTTCTCTCTCCTAATCCTTTTGCTTCTCTTGTTGGCGATGTACCCCATGTTTTCTCAATCTCCGCTCTTGGTTTGGTCACAATGACCTGAGCCAAGTAGTGTTTTCTCATATCATGGTTCATGATCTGGTCATATGGACACAGTTCATGAATTCATCCCCATGTTACCCAATTTTTGCTCTTGGCTTGGTCATATTGACATGAGTCAAGTAGCTTTTTGCTTGATATGATGGTTTTTGATTTGGTCATATTGTACACAGATCTAGAACTTTTCTTCAAGTAGCATGATCCTTGCTTTTTTTTCCTCCATATGATGGTTCTTGATTTGGTCATATTGACACAAATCTTGAATTTTTCTCCGAGTGACATGATTCTTGCTCTTGGCTTGGTCATATTGACACATCCCAAGTAGCCTTCATCCTCCACAAACTTGGCATTCTACTCTTGGCATGCTCATATTGACACATGTCAAATAGTGTTTTCACCATATTTCAGATCTCGCTCTTGGCATGGCCATGTTGACACATGTCAAGTAGTATTCTCACAAGTTTAATATCTTACTCTTGGCACGGTCATATTGACACATGTCAAGAGGTTGTCAAGAAGTATAAATTGCATGAAAATTGCCTCTGGTTTGGTCATATTGACACAAATCAAGGTATTTATTCCCTTATGTAGAGTGAAGACTTTGTTCTAAACGGAATCACGGCAAAGGTATGACTCGGGGAAAATCAACATAAAAAATGATGAACAAATAAACTGCATATAAAAAAATATTGCAAAACAATAGGTGCTCGTCAAAAGACACCATACTTAGTCGCTTGTTCTATGATCACATGCGTGCATGATATGCTAAAATTGAGTCATGTAACACAAATTAACCTTGTTCGTACCTGGGTATAGAGAAACTAATATTCCCACTTCATGATGCATAAACAAAATGCCGCCCAAATCGTAAATGGTATTATATTAACGAAATGTCTCTAAAATAGACTAAATGAGTGCACTATATAAAAATGCGTCGGCCCCAAATAATGCTAGCCGGCATCATCGACAAATAATTAGATATTGGCAAATCTAGTGTATGGGCATGCAAAGTAAAATGGAGACGTCGTACCTAGTTAATTCTAGGTTAATTGGTGTACATCCACCCAACTAAAATAAATTGTATGGTCCATATGGACATACATTATAAGAAAAAGATGACCAGAGTCATAATCTGAGTCTGATTACACTCGAAATATTGTAGCGGACTTGCATATGCCACCGAAACAAATTGAATATTATTTTTATCTGCTCCATATATGCATATACTCAAAAAAGGTCGCATCTAGCTTATCTTCGCATAAGATGAAAGTTAGATCATGCCTCCCCATACGGCTTGCAAATATTAAGAAAACGTAGATGTCATCTACTCATAAAACAAAGAGTACTACAACTGTTAGTACTAATGTATTTTGCATACACAGAACACGCGCATGCATGATTTCATGCCCCATATGCATGCATCATGATGTTTGAAGGCTCATTTAACAGATTGGTCAACCATTAAAATGATTTTCTCATACAAGTAAAGAAAATAAATCAAAGTCTATATATCGGTTAATCAACATGGAAAAGTAAGTGAAGTCATTCAAGCATGCGCAATATTAATGTACTGCCAATATCAGTACGAATCAAATAAAAGCAAAATATAAGTGAAAGTCATCGCGTATGATAACATCAACAAAGTCCAAGGCTCCCCCGAGCATGTCGGCGTCGACGACAGCGAGGAGGAAGATTTTTCTTTTATCATTTTTGTAATGGTTGTATGTTGTAATCCCATGTAGTAGAAATGTTGAAATTCTTAATTGGGGTTTTCTCTTTGGAGATGTAATTAACAGATCTTTTATGTAAATGTAAGAGCTCTGGAAATAATGTATCTGCAATGTTTGATCCTATTTTTATTGTATGCATCTACGCATTTAAATTATTAACTCTGTATCAATGATGTGGACGCGTGTCTCACGCCCGCCATTTTCCCGTCATCAAAGATTTTGTGCATCCAACCCTGAAAGCGCATGGCAACCTCTGCTTCCCTCTGTGAAGGGCCTATCTTTTACTTTTGTCTCTTACCCTTATGCAAGAGTCATGGTGATTTTCACCTTTCCTTTTTACATTTAGTCTTTTGGCAAGCACCTTGTGTTGGAAAGATTCTGATATATATATATCCAATTGGATGTAAGGCATCATGAACTATTATTGTTAACATTACCCTTGAGGTAAAAGGTTGGGAGGCGAATCTATAAGCCCCTATCTTTCTCTATGTCTGATTAAAACTTTGAACCCATAAATATCGCGTGAGTGTTAGCAATTGTGAAATACTAAATGATAGTTGAGTATGTGGAGTTTGCTAAATAAAAGCTCTGACATAGACTCTTCCTGAAAATAAGATGAATTGCAATTGTTTGATGACTGAGAATATTGTTTGTTAGTTTTCAAGTTTATGATCTATACTTTAAACATGCGATTTGCTTGTTACTTGATCATGAAAAGTTTTATGAGATGAGCTATTGTTATGACATATAATGATGCTAGAAAAAGTGCTTGGAATTATCATTGATCAAACTTATGCACTTGCTAGCATTCACACTTCATAAATTATTTCTTTTATCATTTACCTACTCGAGGACGAGCAGGAATTAAGCTTGGGGATGCTGATGCGTCTCCAACGTATCTATAATTTATGAAGTATTCATGCTGTTATATTATCTATCTTGGATGTTTAATGGGCTTTATTATACACTTTATATGATTTTCGGGACTAACCTATTAACCTAGAGCCCAGTGTCAGTTTCTGTTTTCTCTTTGTTTTAGAGTATCGTAGAAAGGAAAACCAAACGGAGTCCAATTGACGTGCCACTTGACGGAGATCATTTTTGGACCAGAAGAAGCCCACGGAGTATCGGAAGTAGGCCAGAAGAGTCCCGGGCTGCCCACGAGGGTGGGGGCGCGCCCACCCCCCTAGGGCGCGCCCCCTGCCTCGTGGACAGCCCGGAAACCCCCCTGACGTGAAATCAACGCAAAACTCTTCGATATATACCCAAACTTCCAGAAAGAAACCAAGATCGGAAGTTCCGCCGCTGCAAGCCTCTGTAGCCATGAGAAGTCAATCTAGGCCCTCTCCGGCACCCTGCCGGAGGGGGAAATCATCACCGGTGGCCTTGGAGGAGTATCCCGGAGGGGCCATCATCACCATGAAGGCCAAGGACCAGAGGGTGGAGGCCATGGAGGAGGAAGCACAAGGGGGAGAACCTCTCCTCCTCTCTTCCGGTGGCGCCGGAGTGCCATCGGGAGGGGAATCATCGCCACGGTGATAGTCTTCATCAACATCACCATCCTCACCTCTTTTACGCGGTCCACTCTCCCGCATCCTGTTGTAATCCCTACTTGAACATGGTGCTTTATGCCACATATTATGATCCAATGATGTGTTGCCATCCTATGATGTTTTGAGTAGATATCCTTTGTCTTTGGGTTGATTCATGATCTAGATTGGTACGAGTTGTATGTTTTATTTTGGTGCTGTCCTATTGTGCCCTCCGTGTCACACAAGCGTGAGGGATTCCCACTGTAGGGTGTTGCAATACGTTCATGATTCGCTTATAGTGGGTTGGTGAGTGACTGAAACACAAACCCGAGTAAGAGGGATTGTTGCGTACGGGAATAAAGAGGACTTGATGCTTTAATGCTATGGTTGGGTTTTACCTTAATGATCTTTAGTAGTTGCGGATGCTTGCTAGAGTTCCATTCATAAGTGCATATGATCCAAGTAGAGAAAGTATGTTAGCTTATGCCTCTCCCTCATATGAAATTGCAATGACGACTATCAGTCTTGTTAACAATTGCCTAGGACAATTCCGCACACCGATCCACCATTATTCCACACTCGCTATTTATAATATTTAGTAATATATTCTAACTTTATGATAATAGCACCTACTTTATATTTTAGCTCTCCAATATCATACAAAGTTATCCTCTTCATACCCACAACATAGTTTTATTTCTCATTGCTAGTTGGAAGCAAACGTTCAGTGTACGTAGAGTCATATCAGTGGCAGATAGGGCTTGAGAGAATATTGATCTTACCTTTAGCTCCTTGTGGGTTCGACACTCCATACTTATCACTTCCACCTTTGGAAAATGCTATGATGATTCCTTGCACTTGGGGATTATCAGCTAGCATGAGGGGGAAAGGCAAGCTCAACATGTTGGATGATCCATGACAATATACTTTGTTTCAGATATAAGAAAACATAACCCATTACGTTGTCTTCCTTGTCCAGCATCAACTCTTTAGCATGTCATATTTTAATGAGTGCTCACAATCATAAAAGATGTCCAAGATAGTATATTTATATGTGAAACCTCTCTTCCTTTATTACTTCCTATTAATTGCAACGATGACCAAAGCTATGTTTGTCAACTCTCAACAACTTTTAATCATCATACTCTTTCTATGTGAAGTCATTACTCTCCATAAGATCAATATGATCTCTTTGTTTCTTTTTATTCTTTTCTCTTTTCTTTTATTCCCTCAAGATCATGGAAAAATAATCAAGCCCTTGACTCAACACTAGTCTTTATTATATATAGCTCACGGACTCGATTACATAGAGGGATCATAAAGCAAAACTCAAAACTATATCATACCAAAAACTTTATTCTACTAGATCAAGATATTACTAAAAGGATTGAACTAAGAAAAAGGTAAAAATAGGAGTGTGATGGTGATACGATACAGGGGCACCTCCCCCAAGCTTGGCAGTTGCCAAGGGGAGTGCCCATACCCATATGATTATGTCTCCTTTGCTGGTGAAGAAGATGGTGCTGATGATGGGTAGTCGCACATCGAGCGTAAGAGATCCTCCAACTTGCGGATAATGCCCTTGAGTGCAACGATATGCTCCTTCAACAAAATATTTTCACGTGTGAGATACTTGTTTTGTATACGAGCTAACTCAATCATTTTGAAAGCTTCGATCTCAGTTGGGGTAAGAAGATTGTGATCAAGTTGAAGGATGTCTTCTGTTGCCGGAACTTGGTCCTCCGTGGCCTTCTTGATCCCTTCATCCTTGTTGATCTCCATGGGTTCTTCCCTCTTCAGCTCTATCTTCATTAGCCAAGCATCGTTGTCACCATTGTTGGAGGAGGGGGACGACATGGTGCCTGGCCTTGACAACCCTGACAGAAAACAGCTCGAAACAAGAACAGAGGATAATTGCGTGATATGGTGGTCAAAACCTTCGGGAGATTATATAATGAATTTTTACCGACCAGAATACGTATCTTGCAAGAAAACGGAGTCCGGAGAGCGCACGAGGTGCCCACGAGGCAGGGGGCGCGCCCAGGGGGTAGGGCGCGCCCTCCACCCTCGTGGAGGCCTCGTGTCATTCCCGGACTGCTTCTTATTTTCCTATTTTTCTAAGTATTCCAAAACGGAGAAAAATTGCCATTAGGACTGTTTTGGAGTCGGTTTACTTACTGTACCATGTACCTATTCCTTTTCGGAGTCTGAAGCGTTCTGGAAAGTGTCCCTTATGTATTCCTCCGGGGTTACGATTTCAATAATATTAGTTTCAACATTTATAGGATTACCTGAGATATAATGTTTAATTCTTTGACCGTTCACCACCTTCGGATGTGTGCCTTCGACGTTGTTGATTTTTATGGCACCGGAACGATAGACCTCCTCGATAACGTAAGGACCTTCCCATTTAGAGAGAAGTTTTCCTGCAAAAAATCTTAAACGAGAGTTGAATAGCAACACATAATCACCTACATTAAACTCACGCTTTTGTATCCTTTTGTCATGCCACCTTTTAACTTTTCTTTAAACAACTTGGCATTCTCATAGGCCTGGGTTCTCCATTCATCAAGTGAGCTAATGTCAAATAGCCTCTTCTCACCGGCAAGTTTAAAATCATAATTGAGCTCTTTAATAGCCCATTATGCCTTATGTTCTAGTTCGAGAGGTAAGTGACATGCTTTTCCATAAATCATTTTATACGGAGACATACCCATAGGATTTTTATATGCAGTTCTGTAGGCCCATAATGCATCGTCAAGTTTCTTAGACCAATTCTTTCTAGATCTATTAACAGTCTTTTGCAAAATTAATTTGAGCTCTCTATTACTCAATTCTACTTGACCGCTAGACTGTGGGTGACAAGGAGATGCGATTCTATGATTACATCATACTTAGCAAGCATTTTACGAAAAGCACCATGAATAAAATGTGAACCACCATCAGTCATTAAATATCTAGGGACTCCAAACCTCGGAAAAATAACTTCTTTAAGCATCTTAATAGAAGTGCTATGATCAGCACTACTAGTTGGAATAGCTTCTACCCACTTAGTAACGTAATCAACATCAACTAAAATATGTGTATACCCATTAGAGGCAGGAAACGGTCACATATAATCAAAGCCCCAAACATCGAATGGTTCAATAACAAGTGAATAATTCATAGGCATTTCCTGACGTCTACTAATATTACCAATTCTTTGACATTCATCACAAGATAAGACAAACTTACGGGCATCCTTGAAGAGAGTAGGCCAATAAAAACCGGATTGCAATACCTTACGTGCAGTTCTATCTCCAGCGTGGTGTCCTCCATAAGCCTCGGAGTGACACTTGCGTAGGATCTGTTCTTGTTCATGCTCAGGTATACAACGTCTAATGACACCATCTACTCCTTCTTTATAAAGATGTGGGTCATCCCAAAAGTAATGTCTCAAATCATAGAAAAACTTTTTCTTTTGCTGGTATGTGAAACTAGGTGGTATAAATTTAGCAACAATGTAATTAGCATAATCAGCATACCATGGAGCAGTACGAGAAGCATTTATGACATTTAGTTGTTCATTAGGAAAGCTATCATCAATAGGTAGTGGGTCATCAAGAACATTTTCTAACCTAGACAAGTTGTCTGCAACGGGGTTCTCAGCTCCCTTTCTATCAATAATATGTAAATCAAATTCTTGTAGCAAGAGAACCCATCTAATAAGTCTAGGTTTAGCATCTTTCTTTTCCATAAGATATTTAATAGCAGCATGATCCATGTGAATAGTTACTTTAGAATCAACAATATAAGGTCTGAACTCATCACAAGCAAATACAACTGCTAGGAATTCTTTTTCAGTAGTAGCATAATTTCTCTGAGCACTGTCTAGAGTTTTACTAGCATATTGAATAACATTTAATTTCTTATCAACTCTTTGTCCTAGAACAGCACCTACAGTATAATCGCTAGCATCACACATAATTTCAAAAGGTAAATTCCAATCAGGTGGCTGAACAATAGGTGCAGAAATCAATGCTTTCTTAAGTATTTCAAATGCTTCTACGCAATCATCATCGAAGACAAATGGTATATCTTTTTGTAATAGATTAGTCAGAGGCCGAGAAATTTTTTGAGAAGTCCTTAATGAACCTCCTATAGAAGCCGGCATGACCAAGGAAACTTCTTATACCTTTGATGTCCTTAGGACACGGCATCTTTTCAATAGCATCAACTTTAGCTTTATCAACTTCAATACCTCTTTCAGAAATTTTATGCCCCAAGACAATGACTTCATTAACCATAAAGTGGCACTTAGATGATTAGAGGGATGTCTATCTAAGTGGGAGTTCTTAAGTAATATGATTAATTGAACTTTAATTTATCATGAACTTAGTCCTGGTAGTATTAGCATATCTATGTTGAAGATCAATTGCTCGCGTTTAGCTCCCCTGTTTTATTTTTGATATGTTCCTAGAGAAAACTAAGTTGAAAGATGTTAGTAGCAATGATACGGATTGGATCCGTGATCTGAGGATTATCCTCATTGCTGCACAGAAGAATTATGTCCTTGATGCACCACTAGGTGACAGACCGATTGCAGGAGCAACTGCAGACGTTATGAACGTTTGGCAAGCTCGATATGATGACTACTTGATAGTTTAGTGCACCATGCTTTACGGCTTAGAATCGGGGCTTCAAAGACGTTTTTTGAGACGCCACGGAGCATATGAGATGTTCCAAGAGTTGAAATTAGTATTTCATACTCATGCCCGTGTCGAAAGGTATGAGACCTCTGACAGTACTTTGCCTACAAGATGGAGGAGAATTGCTCAGCTAGTGAGCATGTGCTCAGAATGTCTGAGTACTACAATCACTTGAATCAAGTGGGAGTTAATCTTCCAGATAAGATAGTGATTGGCAGAGTTCTCTAGTCACTATCACCAAGTTACTAGAACTTCATGATGAACTATAATATGCAAGGGATAACGGAAACGATTCCCAAGCTCTTCATGATGCTGAAATCGACGAAGGTAGAAATCAAGAAAAACATCAAGTGTTTATGGTTGACAAGACCACTAGTTTCAAGAAAAGGGCAAAGGGAAGAAGGGGAACTTCAAGAAGAACGGCAAGCGAGTTGCTGCTCAAGTGAAGAAGCCCAAGTCTGGACCTAAGCCTGAGATTAAGTGCTTCTACTGCAAAGGGACTGGTCACTAGAAGTGGAACTGCCCTAGATACTTGGCGGATAAGAAGGATGGCATAGTGAACAAAGGTATATTTGATATACATGTTATTGATGTGTACTTTACTAGTGTTTATAGCAACCCCTTAGTATTTGATACTAGTTCAGTTGCTAAGATTAGTAACTCGAAACGGGAGTTGCAGAATGAACAAAGACTAGTTAAGGGTGAAGTGACGATGTGTGTTCGAAGTAGTTCCAAGATTGATATGATCATCATCGCACACTCCCTATACTTTAGGGATTAGTGTTGAACCTAAATAGGTGTTATTTGGTGTTTGCGTTGAGCATGAATATGATTTGATCATGTTTATTGCAATACAGTTATTCATTTTAAGTTAGAGAATAATTGTTGTTCTGTTTACATGAATAAAACCTTCTATGGTCATACACCCAATGAAAATGGTTTGGTCATACACCCAATGAAAATGGTTTGTTGGATCTCGATCGTAGTGATACACATATTCATAATATTGAAGCCAAAAGATGCAAAGTTAATAATGATAGTGCAACTTATTTGTGGCACTGCTGTTTAGGTCATATTGGTGTAAAGCGCATGAAGAAAATCCATGCTGATGGGCTTTTGGAATCACTTGATTATGAATCAGTTGATGCTTGCGAACCATGCCGCATGGGCAAGATGACTAAGACTCCGTTCTCCGGAACAATGGAGCGAGCTACTGACTTATTGGAAATAATACATACCGATGTATGCGGTCCGATGAGTGTTGAGGCTCGCGGCGGGTATAGTTATTTCCTGACCTTCACAGATGATTTGAGCAGATATGGTTATATCTACTTAATGAAACTGAAACAGTTGAAAAGTTCAAAGAATTTCAGAGTGAAGTGGAGAATCATTGTAACAAGAAAATAAAAGTTTTTCTGCGATTTGATCGCGGAGACGAATATTTGAGTTACAAGTTTGGCCTTCAATTAAAACAATGTGGAATAGTTTCACAAACTCATGCCACCTGGAACACCACAGCATAATGGTGTGTCCGAATGTCATAACCGTACTTTATTGGATATAGTGCAATCTATGATGTCTCTTACCGATTTACCACTATCGTTCTGGGGTTATGCATTAGAGACAACTGCATTCACATTAAATAGGGCACCGTCTAATCCGTTGAGACGACACCATATGAGCTATGGTTTAGCAAGAAACCTAAGCTGTCGTTTCTTAAAGTTTGGGGATACGATGCTTATGTGAAAAAGTTTCAACCTGATAAGCTCGAACCCAAATCGGAGAAGTGCGTCTTCATAGGATACCCAAAAGAAAATGTTGGGTACACCTTCTATCACAGATCCAAAGGCAAGACATCCGTTGCTAAGAATGGATCCTTTTTAGAGAAGGAGTTTCTCTCGAAAGAAGTGAGTGGGAGGAAAGTAGAACTTGATGAGGTAACTGTACCTGCTCCCTTATTGGAAAGTAGTTCATCACAGAAATCTGTTCCTGTGACTCCTACACCAATTAGTGAGGAAGCTAATGATGATGATCATGTAACTTCAGATCAAGTTACTACCGAACCTCGTAGGTCAACCAGAGTGAGATCCGCACCAGAGTGGTACGGTAATCCTGTTCTGGAGGTCATGTTACTTGACCATGACGAACCTACGAACTATGAGGAAGCGATGATGAGCCCAGATTCCGCGAAATGGCTTGAGGCCATGAAATCTGAGATGGGTTCCATGTATGAGAACAAAGTGTGGACTTTGATTGACTTGCCCGATGATCGGCAAGCCATAGAAAATAAATGGATCTTCAAGAGGAAGATGGACGCTGATAGTAGTGTTACTATGTACAAAGCTAGACTTGTCGAAAAAGGTTTTTGACAAAGTTCAAGGTGTTGACTACGATGAGATTTTCTCACTCGTAGCGATGCTTAAGTCTGTCTGAATGATGTTAGCAAATTGCCACATTTTATGAAATCTGGCAAATGGATGTCAAAACTACATTCCTTAATGGATTTCTTAAATAAGAGTTGTATATGATGCACCCAGAAGGTTTTGTCGATCCTAAAGGTGCTAACAAAATGTGCAAACTCCAGCGATCCATCTATGGACTGGTGCAAGCATCTCGGAGTTGGAATATACGCTTTGATGAGTTGATCAAAGCATATAGTTTTATACAGACTTGTGGTGAAGCCTGTATTTACAAGAAAGTGAGTGGGAGCACTAAAGCCTTTCTGATAAGTATATGTGAATGACATATTGTTGTTGATCGGAAATGATGTAGAATTTTCTGTAAAGCATAAAGGAGTGTTTGAAAGGAGTTTTTTCAAAGAAAGGCCTCTGTGAAGCTGCTTACATATTGAGCATCAAGATCTATAGAGATAAATCAAGACGCTTGATAATTTTTTTCAATGAGTACATACCTTGACAAGTTTTTGAAGTAGTTCAAAATGGAGCAGTCAAAGAAAGAGTTCTTGCCTGTGTTGCAAGGTGTGAAGTTGAGTAAGACTCAAAACCCGACCACGGCAGAAGATAGAGAGAGAATGAAAGTCATTCCCTATGCCTCGGCTATAGGTTCTATAAAGTATGCCATGCTATGTACCAGACCTATTGTATACCCTGCCCTGAGTTTGGCAAGGGACTACAATAGTGATCTAGGAGTAGATCACTGGACATTGGTCAAAATTATCCTTAGTGGAATAAGGACATGTTTCTCGGTTATGGAGGTGACAAAAAGTTCATCGTAAAGGGTTACGTCGATGCAAGTTTTGGCACTGATCCGGATGACTCTAAATCTCAATCTGGATACATATTGAAAGTGGGAGCAATTAGCTAGAGTAGCTCCATGCAAAGCATTGTTGACATAGAAATTTGCAAAATACATACGGATCTGAATTTGGCAGACCCGTTGACTAAACTTCTCTCACAAGCAAAACATGATCACACCTTTGTACTCTTTGGGTGTTAATCAAATGGCGATGTGAACTAGATTGATGACTCTAGTAAACCCTTTGGGTGTTGGTCACATGACGATGTGAACTATGGGTGTTAATCACATGGTGATGTGAACTATTGATGTTAAATCACATGGCAATGTGATCTAGATTATTGACTCTAGTGCAAGTGGGAGACTGAAGGAAATATGCCCTAGAGGCAATAATAAAGTTATTATTTATTTCCTTATATCATGATAAATGTTTATTATTCATGCTAGAATTGTATTAACCGGAAACATAATACATGTGTGAATACATAGACAAACATAGTGTTGCTATTGCTTTCTTCATGACTTATACATGTGTGAATACATAGCTTAGCACTTGATCGTTTAGTATGTTGCTATTGCTTTCTTCATGACTTATACATGTTCCTATGACTATGAGATTATGCAACTCCCGTTTACCGGAGGAACACTTTGTGTGCTACCAAACGTCACAACGTAACTGGGTGATTATAAAGGTGCTCTACAGGTGTCTCCGAAGGTACTTGTTGAGTTGGCGTATTTCGAGATTAGGATTTGTCACTCCGATTGTCGGAGAGGTATCTCTGGGCCCTTTCGGTAATACACATCACTATAAGCCTTGCAAGTATTGTGACTAATGAGTTAGTTGCAAGATGATGTATTACGGAACGAGTAAAGAGACTTGCCGGTAACGAGATTGAACTAGGTATTGAGATACCGACGATCGAATCTCGGGCAAGTAACATACCTGTTACTTTCCCGAGATTCGATCGTCGGTATCTCAATACCTAGTTCAGAGACTTGCCGGTAACGAGATTGAACTAGGTATTGAGATACCGACGATCGAATCTCGAGCAAGTGACATACCTGTTACTTGCCCGAGATTAGATCGTCGGTATCTCAATACCTAGTTCAGAGACTTGCCGGTAACGAGATTGAACTAGGTATTGAGATACCGACGATCGAATCTCGGGCAAGTAACAAGTGTTACTTGCCCGAGATTCGATCGTCGGTATCTCAATACCTAGTTCAATCTCGTTACCGGCAAGTCTCTTTACTCGTTCCGTAATACATCATCTTGCAACTAACTCATTAGTCACAATGCTTGCAAGGCTTATAGTGATGTGTATTACCGAGAGGGCTCAGAGATACCTCTCCGACAATCGGAGTGACAAATCCTAATCTCGAAATACGCCAACTCAACAAGTACCTTCGGAGACACCTGTAGAGCACCTTTATAATCACCCAGTTATGTTGTGACGTTTGGTAGCACACAAAGTGTTCCTCCGGTGAACGGGAGTTGCATAATCTCATAGTCATAGGAACATGTATAAGTCATGAAGAAAGCAATAGCAACATACTAAACGATCAAGTGCTAAGCTAACGGAATGGGTCAAGTCAATCACATCATTCTCCTAATGATGTGATCCCGTTAATCAAATGACAACTCATGTCCATGGCAAGGAAACTCAACCATCTTTGATCAACGAGCTAGTCAAGTAGAGGCATACTAGTGACACTATGTTTGTCTATGTATTCACACATGTATTATGTTTCCGGTTAATACAATTCTAGCATGAATAATAAACATTTATCATGATATAAGGAAATAAATAATAACTTTATTATTGCCTCTAGGGCATATTTCCTTCAGTCCTTAGGACATGGCATCTTTTCAATAGCATCAACTTTAGCTTTATCAACTTCAATACCTCTTTCAGAAATTTTATGCCCCAAGACAATGCCTTCATTAACCATAAAGTGGCACTTCTCCCAGTTCAAGACAAGATTAGTTTCTTCACATCTCTGCAAAACTCGATCAAGGTTGCTCAAGCAATCATCGAAAGAGGATCCATAGACGGAGAAATCGTCCATGAAAACCTCACAAATCTTTTCACAAAAATCAGAGAATATAGCCATCATGCATCTTTGAAAGGTAGCAGGTGCATTACATAAACCAAAAGGCATACATCTATAAGCAAAAGTACCAAAAGGGCAAGTAAATGTGGTCTTTGCTTGATCATCACCTGACACAGGTATTTGAGAGAAACCAGAGTAACCATCTAGAAAGCAAAAATGTGTATGTTTGGATAGCCTTTCTAGCATTTGATCAATAAAAGGTAAGTGGTAATGATCTTTTTTAGTAGCTTTATTTAATTTGCGGAAATCAATTACCATCCTATAACTTGTAATAATTCTTTGCGGAATCAATTCATCTTTATCATTAGGAACGACAGTAATACCTCCTTTCTTAGGGACACAATGGACAGGACTTACCCACTGACTATCAGCAACGGGATGGATTATACCTGCCTCAAGGAGCTTTAATATTTCCTTTCTTACCACTTCTTTCATCTTAGGATTCAGCCATTGTTGGTGATCAATAACTGGTTTGGCATCTTTCTCCAAATTTATTTTGTGTTGGCATAGAGTGGGACTAATGCCCTTAAGATCATCAAGAGTATATCCAATAGCAGCACAGTGCTTCTTCAGAGTTTTCAATATTTTTTTCTTCCTCCTTCTCTGAAAGGTTAGCACTAATAATAACAGGATATATCTTCTTTTCATCAAGATAAGCATATTTAAGGGTATCAGGCAATGGTTTAAGCTCAAACACGGGATCACCCTTGGGTGGAGGAGGATCCCCTAGGATTTCAACAGGCAAGTTGTGTTTCAGAATAGGTCCCTGTTTAAAGAATACTTCATCTATTTCCCTTCTTTCATTCATAAACATATCATTTTCATGGTCTAGCAGATATTGTTCTAAAGGATCATTAGGAGGTACAACAATAGAAGCAAGACCAATAATTTCATCCTTACTAGGCAATTCCTCTTCACGGTGTTGTCTACGAATTTAGAAAAGTTAAACTCATGAGACATATCACCTAGACCAATAGTAACAACATCCTTTTCGTAGTCTATCTTAGCATTAACAGTGTTTAAGAAGGGTCTACCAAATATAATGGGACAAGAGCTATCTTGTGGGGAACCAAGAACAAGAAAATCAGCAGCATATTTAGTTTTCCCACACAAGACTTCAACATCTCTAACAATTCCAATTGGTGATATAGTATCTCTATTGGCAAGCTTAATCGTAACATCAATTTCTTCTAACTCAGTAGGTGCAATATCATGCATAATTTCTTTGTATAAGTCAATAGGTATTGCACTAGCACTAGCACCCATGTCACATAAGCTATGATAACAATGATCTCCTATTTTAACAGAAATAACAGGCATGCCTACCACAGGTCGATGTTTATCTTTAGCACTAGGTTTAGCAATTCTAGCAGTCTCATCACAGAAATAAATAAACATGCCCATCAATATTATCAGCCAAGAGATCTTTAACAATAGCAATATTAGGTTCAACTTTAACTTGCTCAGGGGGTTCATAAGTTCTAATATTACTTTTATGAACCACAGTTGAAGCTTTTGCATGATCCTTTATCCTAACAGGGAAAGGTGGTTTCTCAACATAGGTAGTAGGAACAATAGGATCATTATAAGTGATAGTCTTTTCTTCTACTTTAATAGGTTCAACTACTTTTACTTCTATGGGAGGATGATATTTAAACCACTTCTCCTTAGGGAGATCAACGTGAGCAGCAAAAGATTCACAAAAAGAAGCTACTATCTCAGAGTCAAGTCCATATTTAGTGCTAAATTTACGGAAAACATCGGTATCCATAAAAGATTTAACACAATCAAACTTAGGTGTTATACCTGACTCCTTACCTTCGTCGAGGTCCCAATCTTTAGAGTTGCGTCTAATTCTTTCCAATAAATCCCATTTGAATTCAATAGTCTTCATCATAAAAGAACCAGTACAAGAAGTATCGAGCATGGTGCGATTGTTGTCGGAAAGCCGAGCATAAAAATTTTGAATAATCATTTCTCTTGAGAGCTCATGATTGGGGCATGAATATAACATTGACTTAAGCCTCCCCCAAGCTTGAGCGATGCTTTCTCCTTCGCGAGGCCAAAAATTATATATGTAATTACGATCACGATGAACAAGATGCATAGGATAAAACTTCTGATGAAATTCCAATTTGAATCGTCTGTAGTTCCATGATCCCATATCATCACATAGCCTATACCATGTCAATGCATCTCCCTTCAAAGATAAAGAGAAGACCTTCTTCTTGATAACATCATCAGGCATACTTGCAAGCTTAAATAATCCACAAACTTCATCCACATAGATTAGGTGCTCATCAGGATGTGATGTTCCATCTCCTGCAAAAGGATTAGCTAGCAGTTTTTCTATCATAGCCGAAGGGATTTCAAAGTAGACATTTTCATTTTCAGTAGGTTCAGTAGGTTGAGGAGCAACTCTTTGCTCTACTGGTCGAGGTGAAGATACCCCGAACAAGCCCCTCAGAGGATTACTTTCCATAGTAACAAGTGACAGTAAATTTCAGCACACTATATAAATTTTTCCTTACCAAATTCCACCTACCAAAGGCGCTTCACTCCCCGGCAACGGTGCCAGAAAAGAGTCTTGATGACCCACAAGTATAGGGCATCTATCGTAGTCCTTTCGATAAGTAAGAGTGTTGAACCCAACGAGGAGCGGAAGGAAATGATAAGCGGTTTTCGGCAAGGTATTCTCTGCAAGCACTGAAATTATAGGTAATAGATAGTTTTGTGATAAGATAATTTGTAACGAGCAACAAGTAACAAAAGTAAATAAAGTGCAGCAAGGTGGCCCAATCCTTTTTGTAGCAAAGGACAAGCCTGGACAAATTCTTATATAGATAAAAGCGCTCCCGAGGACACATGGGAATTATCGTCAAGCTAGTTTTCATCACGCTCATATGATTCGCGTTCGGTACTTTGATAATTTGATATGTGGGTGGACCGGTGCTTGGGTGCTGTCCTTACTTGGACAAGCATCCCACTTATGATTAACCCCTATTGCAAGCATCCGCAACTACAAAAGAAGTATTAAGGTAAACCTAACCATAGCATGAAACATATGGATCCAAATCAGCCCCTTACGAAGCAACGCATAAACTAGGGTTTAAGCTTCTGTCACTCTAGCAACCCATCATCTACTTATTACTTCCCAATGCCTTCCTCTAGGCCCAAATAATGGTGAAGTGTCATGTAGTCGACGTTCACATAACACCACTAGAGGAGAGATAACATACATCTCATCAAAATATCGAACGAATACCAAATTCACATGACTACTAATAGCAAGACTTCTCCCATGTCCTCGGGAACAAACATAACTACTCACAAAGCATATTCATGTTCATAATCAGAGGAGTATTAATATGCATATAGGATCTGAACATATGATCTTCCACCAAATAAACCAACTAGCATCAACTACAAGGAGTAATCAACACTACTAGCAACCTACAAGTACCAATCTCAGACTTAGAGACAATAATTGGATACAAGAGATGAACTAGGGATTGAGAGGAGATGGTGTTGGTGAAGATGTTGATGGACATTGGCCCCCTCCCGATGAGAGGAGTGTTGGTGATGACGATGGCGATGATTTCCCCCTCCCGGAGGGAAGTGTCCCCGGCAGAACAGCTCCGCCAGAGCCCTAGATTGGTTCCGCCAAGGTTCCGCCTCATCGCGGCGGAGTCTCGTCCCGAAAGCTTGTTTTTGATTTTTTATCTCGGACGAAAGACTTCATATAGCAGAAGATGGGCACCAGAGGGCCACGAGGGGGCCCATGAGGCAGGGGGCGCGCCCAGGGGGGTAGGGCGCGCCCCCCACCCTCGTGCCCAGGGTGTGGGTCCCCTCTGGTATTTTCTTCGCTTAGTATTTTTTATTATTTCGAAAAATAACTTCCGTGGAGTTTCAGGACTTTTGGAGTTGTGCGGAATAGGTCTCTAATATTTGCTCCTTTTCCAGCCCAGAATTCCAGCTGCCGGCATTCTCCCTCTTTATGTAAACCTTGTAAAATAAGAGAGAATAGGCATAAGTATTGTGACATAACGTGTAATAACAGCCCATAATGCGATAAATATCGATATAAAAGCATGATGCAAAATGGACGTATCACGCGCCTACCCCCCTGGGCGGGCCCTCCTGCCTCGTGGCCGCCTCGCGGAGTTCCAGACTTCAACTCCAAGTCTTGTGGATTGCGTTTGTTCCAAGAAAGATCATCGCGAAGGTTTCATTCCGTTTGGATTCCGTTTGATATTCCTTTTCTGCTAAACACTGAAATAGGCAAAAAAACAGAAACTGACATTGGGCCTTTGGTTAATAGGGTAGTCCCAAAAATAATATAAAAGAGCATATTAAAGCCCATTAAACATCCAAAACAGATAATATAATAGCATGGAACAATCAAAAATTATAGATACGTTGGAGACGTATCACACACCAGGGGCTCCTTTACAACCCCATTGTCAAACTCCTATGACTAAGTGAGAGTGGTAAAGCCACATAGTCCGATTGACTCGTTTGCCGCACTAACACCTCCTTTACGGACCAAGACATTGGGTCAAGTGTGACTATGTGCTATCCCGGACACCCCTGTACTACCTACGTGGGGGCTGAAGCCGACAACTGGCAAACTCTCAAAGATATAAACGGCCGCACAGGAGGAGAAGTAATTCAAAGATAACATGCATAAATATATTACAAAGGCCTCTGTTTATAATACAATGTTTGGGTAGCTCGGATACAGTTGCTCGGACACAGTTACTCGAACATAATATCCTTTGAGCATTGGCCCTCTATCAAACGGGCACCCTCAAGGACATCGTCGAAGTAGCGCTCCAGCTTGCGGTGAGCCTTGTCACCGGGCGGACCTTCAACGGCCACGCTGGCAGCATTCATCTTAGCCCAGTGCATTTTGACACGGGCAAAGGCCATCCGCGCACCCTCAATGCATGCCGAGAGCTTCACCGCCTCTATTCGGGGCAAGGCGTCGCCTAGTCGCTTGACCAGGCCGAAGTAGCTACTCGGAATGGGTCCAGCGGGCCATAACCGGACTACGATGTCCATCATGGCCAAACCGGACATCCTATGCAGCTCCGCCAGTGATACGTCTCCGTCGTATCTACTTTTCCAAACACTTTTGCCCTTGTTTTGGACTCTAACTTGCATGCTTTGAATGGAACTAACCCGGACTGGCGCTGTTTTCAGCAGAATTGCCATGGTGTTATTTATGTGCAGAAACAAAAGTTCTCGGAATGACCTGAAACTCCACGGAACTTATTTTTGGAAAATATTATAAATACTGGAAGAAGAATCCACGTCAGGGGGGCCTCCACCTGTCCACGAGGGTGGGGGGCGCGCCTGCCCCCCCTGGGCGCGCCCCCTACCTCGTGGGCCCCCTGTTGCTCCACCGACCTCAAATCCAACTCCATATATTCGTGTTTAGGGAGAAAAAAATCAAGGAGAAAGATTCATCGCGTTTTACGATACGGAGCCGCCGCCAAGCCCTAAAACCTCTCGGCAGGGCTGATCTGGAGTCCGTTCGGGGCTCCGGAGAGGGGAATCCATCGCCGTCGTCATCATCAACCATCCTCCATCACCAATTTCATGATGCTCACCGCCGTGCGTGAGTAATTCCATCGTAGGCTTTCTGGACGGTGATGGGTTGGATGAGATTTATCATGTAATCGAGTTAGTTTTGTTAGGGTTTGATCCCTAGTATCCACTATGTTCTGAGATTGATGTTGCTATGACTTTATTATGCTTTATGCTTGTCACTAGGGCCCGAGTGCCATGATTTCAGATCTGAACCTATTATGTTTTCATGAATATATGTGAGTTCTTGATCCTATCTTGCAAGTCTATAGTCACCTACTATGTGTTATGATCCGGCAACCCCGAAGTGACAATAATCGGGACCACTCCCGGTGATGACCATAGTTTGAGGAGTTCATGTATTCACTATGTGTTAATGCTTTGGTCCGGTACTCTATTAAAAGGAGGCCTTAATATCCCTTAGTTTCCATTAGGACCCCGCTGCCACGGGAGGGTAGGACAAAAGATGCCATGCAAGTTCTTTTCCATAAGCATGTATGACTATATTCGGAATACATGCCTACATTACATTGATGAATTGGAGCTAGTTCTGTGTCACCCTATGTTATGACTGTTACATGATGAACCGCATCCGGCATAATTCTCCATCACCGATCCAATGCCTATGAGCTTTTCACATATTGTTCTCCACTTATTTACTTTTCCGTTGCTACTGTTACAATCACTACAAAACCCAAAAATATTACTTTTGCTACCGTTACCGATACTTCCATACTACTTTGCTACTAGATACTTTGCTGCAGATACTAAGTTATCCAGGTGTGGTTGAATTGACAACTCAACTGCTAATACTTGAGAATATTCTTTGGCTCCCCTTGTGTCGAATCAATAAATTTGGGTTGAATACTCTACCCTCGAAAACTGTTGCGATTCCCTATACTTGTGGGTTATCAAGACTATTTTCTGGCGCCGTTGCCGGGGAGCATAGCTCTATTCTTTGAGTCACTTGGGATTTATATCTGCTGGTCACTGTGAAGAACTTGAAAGACGCAAAAACAACAATTTATCCCTCAACTACGAGGGGAGGTAAGGAACTGCCATCTAGCTCTGCACTTGATTCACCTTCTGTTTTGAGTAAGCTTGCGACACCTAAACCTGCTTCTACTATTAATTCTGATATGTCGCATGTTATTGATGATGCCACTTCTGCTATGCATGATACTTATGATGAAACTACTTCTATGCTTTATACTACTGTGCCACTTGGTGAATTTCTTAATGAACAACTTGCTAGGGCTAGAGAGAATGAAATTATTGAAACTGGTAATATTGATGATAGTGATGATGAAGACTCTCCCCCTAATAAATATGAATTACCTGTTGTTCCTGAGGGTTATGTTATGGATGAAGAAGCTGCTAGAGCTATTTTAGCTTGCAATGATAGATATGATCTTAAGAAGTTATTAGCTAAATGGAAGCAGCAATCTCTTAATGCTAGAATGAAACCTGACCCTGCTTTTGCTACTTCACCTATCTGTGTTACGGATAAGGATTATGAATTCTCTGTTGATCCTGATATAATTACTTTGGTTGAATCTGATCCTTTTTATGGCTATGAATCTGAAACTGTTGTGGCACATCTCACTAAATTAAATGATATAGCCACCCCGTTCACTAATGATGAGAGATCTCGCTACTTTTATATCCTTAAAATATTTCCGTTCTCATTAAAGGGTGATGCTAAGATATGGTTTAATTCTCTTGATCCTGGTTGTGTGCGTAGTCCCCAGGATATGATTTATTACTTCTCTGCTAAATATTTCCCTGCTCATAAGAAACAAGCTACTTTAAGGGATATATATAATTTTGTGCAAATTGAAGAAGAGAGTCTCCCACAAGCTTGGGGGAGGCTTCTCCAATTACTTAATGTTTTGCCTGATCATCCTCTTAAGCAAAATGAAATACTTGATATCTCTTATAATGGACTAACTGATGCTTCCAGAGATTACCTGGATAGTTGTGTTGGTTCTGTTTTCAGGGAAAGAACACCGGATGAAGCTGAGATTCTATTGAATAATATGTTGACAAATGAAAATAATTGGACACTTCCTGAGCCAATTCCTGAACTAATTCCTAAACCAACACAGGTGTTCTATTTCTCAGTCCTGAAGATATGCAAGAGGCAAAGAAATCTATGAAATAAAAAGGTATAAAAGCTGAAGATGTTAAGAATTTACCTCCTATTGAAGAAATACATGATCTTAATTTACTGCCTATTGAAGAAATATATGATCCTAATCCATTACCTGTTGAAGAAACTCATGGTCTTGATAACCCGACATAGGTAGTAAAGGTAAATTCTCTCTATAGATATGATAAAGCTGTAATCCCTCCTACTAAGTTTGCTAGCCAATGTTTGGATGAGTTTGATAATTTTGTCGTTAAACAAGAAAATTTTAATGATTATTTTGGTAGACAATTAAAACAAAATGCTTATATGATTGAACACTTGGGTGATTATATGTCTAGAGTTAAAGGTGAACTTAAACTCATCAGTAAACATGCTTCTATGGTTACCACTCAAGTAGAACAAGTACTTAAAGCTCAGAAGGATTTGCTCAATGAATTGAATAGTAAGAATAATGACTATGTTGTTAGAGTGGCTACTAGAACTGGTAAAATGACTCAGGAACCTTTGTATCCTGAAGGCCACCCTAAGAGAATTGAGCAGGATTCTCAGAGAAATAATATTGATGCACCTAGTCCTTCTAAAAAGAAGAAAAAGAAAAATGATCGGACTTTGCATGCTTCTAGTGAACCTGTTGCTGAAACACCTGTGAATCCAAATGATATTTCTATTTCTGATGCTGAAACACAATCTGGTAATGAACATGAACCTAGTGATAATGTTAATGATGATGTTCATGTTGATGCTCAACCTAGCAATGATAATGATGTAGAAGCTGAACCTGTTGTTGATCTTGATAACCCACAATCAAAGAATCAATGTTATGATAAGAGAGACTTTGTTGCTAGGAAGCACGGTAAAGAAAGAGAACCATGGGTTCAGAAACCCATGCGTTTTCCTCCCAAACCATCCAAGAAAAAGGATGATGAGGATTTTGAGCGCTTTGCTGAAATGATTAGACCTATCTTTTTGCGTATGCGATTAACTGATATGCTCAAAATGAATCCTTATGCTGAGTATATGAAAGAAATTATTACTAATAAGAGAAAGATACCGGAAGCTGAAATTTCCACCATGCTTGCTAATTACACTTTCAAGGGTGGAATATCTAAGAAACTAGGAGATCCAGGAGTACCAACTATACCATGCTCCATTAAAAGAAACTATGTTAAAACTGCTTTGTGTGATCTTGGAGCCGGTGTTAGTGTTATGCCTCTCTCTTTATATCGTAGACTTGATTTGAATAAGTTGACACCTACTGAAATATCTTTGCAAATGGCTGATAAATCAACTGCTATACCTGTTGGTATTTGTGAGGATGTGCCTGTTGTAGCTGCAAACGTTACTATTTTAACGGACTTTGTTATTCTTGATATTCCCGAGGACGATAGTATGTCTATTATTCTTGGAAGACCTTTTTTGAATACTGCAGGGGCTGTTATTGATTGCAACAAAGGCAATATCACTTTTCATGTTAATGGTAATGAGCATACGGTACACTTTCCGAGGAAACAACCTCAAGTCTACAGTATTAATTCTATTGGAAAAATTCCATTGATTATTTTTGGAGGTTTTGAATTTCCTCTTCCTACTGTCAAGAAGAAATATGATATTCTTATTATTGGGGATGTGCATATCCCCGTTGAGGTAACATAGTGTTATTCGAAATTTCTCCGGTTCCATGTTATTCGGAATGAGTTTGTTAACAAGACTTGATCAACTTTGTTAGTGGATTCCTTTTGATGAGCATGAGATGGATGAAACTAGAGGCACAACCTTCTGTACCCTCCTTTTACCTTCTGTTATTTAGTTGAAATGAAGCAAAAATAGTATTTTTCATGTCTGTTTTCTGAATTATTTGTGCAATATAAAAAATACCCCGAAAATAAAAGTTCTCCAAATGCCCTACCAATTTAATATGATTTTTCTGGAATATTTGAGAATATCTGGCACTGAGAACACAGCAGGGGGAGCAAGCACCTGGCCACGAGGGTCTAGGGCGCGCCCACCCCTATAGGGCGCGCCCCCTGCCTCGTGGGCCCACGATGACTCTCGTCCACTTATTCCTGCACCCACACACTTCTTCTTCCTCCCAAAAAAATCACCATCCAGCTCAAGCACGGGTTCTAGCTCATTTTGCTGCGATTTTCGATCTCCTTGCTCAAAGCACCTCTCACAAAACTGCTTTGGGAGATTGTTCCTTGGTATGTGACTCCTCCATTGGTCCAATTAGTTTTTGTTCTAGTGCTTTATTCATTGCAAATTTGTGCTGCCTAGGTGACCATGTTCTTGAGCTTGCATGTCAAATTTATATGGTTCCAAGTAGTTCTAATGCTTGATATAGTCTCTAGGCACTTGTAGGAGTAGTTGCTATCAATTTTGCTGAGCTTGGTTCACTTTTGTTTGAAGTTACTAAAAATTTCAGAATTTTTCAGAAAATAATGAATAGATTTTTGAGGGGCTCATCGAGCCGAAGCTCAAAGGAAAAGCAAAGTGAGGAAGCAGAGAGGCCCAAATATAATCTGCCTCGCACCGCAGAGGTTCGGCCGTGTGAATGGCCTTCCAATGATTTCTTGAGAGCAGCCGGGATTTATGATGATTTTAATGAATTGGCTGAGAATGCAGGCCTCACCGACTTCCTCCGCGACCAACACAAACAGTATCTCTTACTCACCAATACTTTTGTGCAAAACTTCTACTATTATCCTCAGGAATCACCTCCTTCAGTAGAGTTTCATTTATATGATGTGGTTAAGAAGATGTCACTATATGAGTTTTTCAAGGTTTGCAAAATACCTTTCGAGGGTAGTTTAGAGGAACCACATCGTAAAGATGTGGACGGGTTTATTGACACTATTACTGTAGGGGAAACTAGGAAGGTTTCCGATGCAAGAATCACCAGCATACATTTTCCTATTTTATGCTACTTTGCAATATTTGCTAGTTGTTGCTTCATTGGTCGCGGAAACTGTGGAAACCTTAGTGTTCCTGATATTATTATTTTGTTCCATGGTTTATTCTGTGATAATACTGTTAGTATGGGTGGAATTATTGCCAAACGGTTAAGTCTGAACCGTACAAAGGGACCCATCTTTGGAGGTGTCTATGCTTCACGCCTCGCTGCATATTATAACATACCTATTAGGCACTATGAGAAAGAAGAAAAATTGCTGCCCACTGTTTATTTAGATTATAAGAGTATGGTAGCACATGACTTTATTGTTAAGAATAGGGAAGGGGCGCTTAAATACAAATTGTTCTTTGATAAACATCACCCTGAGACTATTACCTTGCCTGCTCCTTCCTTGTTTGGTTTATCTGCAGGTCCGTATCTCGTTTCGCTGGCAGCCATTCACGCCTACCGGAACCCTACATCAGCCACAGAGCCGGAGCCGGAACCACAATTTGATCCTCCACGACAATCTAATTACCAGTGGGATCCGGAGATGATTGCCAACCAGTGGCAATCAGAGTCTTCTTCATCTCACTACGACACCAACTACAACTTTGGATATCCACCAGGCCATCCGTGGCAATAAACCAACTTAGGCCAAAAGCCTAAGCTTGGGGGAGTACGTATTTCTCACCGACATTACATTCATGTTCACACACTCATTGCTAGTTGTCGGTGCTCATACTCTTTCACTGTAATATCCATGCTAGTTTATTTTCCTTTTTCTTGCTTTCTTCTTGTGTGTTTGATAAACCTTAAGAAAAACCAAAAATTAGTAATAGCTTTTAGCTAGTTTACTTTCTTGCTGTAGTAGTAATAATTAAAAAGAAAACCCAAAAATATTTCCCGTTCTTCTTTTGCTTGTTGGGAGCTTTCCCGTGTAAATAGTTTTATTTCTTTTCTTTTCCTTGGGGGTCGATAGGAGAAGACCATAATTGAAATTGTTAAAGTGGCTCTTATATGCATTATTGTTGATTTAACTAAGAGCCCATTTTGCCTTGTCTTCTCCTATTTATTGAATGCTCGCAGATTCCAGCTTAGTCCAATGCACGTGCACTATTATTATTATTCACATCGTTCGGTCGTGCAAGTGAAAGGCAATTATGACGATATATGATGGACTGATTGAGATGAGAGAAGCTGGTATGAACTCGACCTCTCTTGTTTTTTTTAATATGATTAGTTCATCGTTCCTGATTCAGCCTATTATGAATAAACATGTTTGCAATGACAATTAGAGATTATAGTTACTTATGCCATGCTTGATTAGCTATGAGTTATAATGGTTTACCTTGCGTGCCAACATGCTATTAAAATGGTTGTGATGTGGTATGATGGGGTGGTATCCTCCTTTGAATGATTCAAGTGACTCGCCTTGGCACATGTTCACACATATAGTTGAAACAAATCAACATAGCCTTCACGATATTTATGTTCATGGTGGATTATATCCTACTCATGCTTGCACTTAATGTTTATTAATTTTAATGCATGTTCATGACTGTTGTCGCTCTCTAGTTGGTCGCTTCCCAGTCTTTTGCTAGCCTTCACTTGTACTAAGCGGGAATACTGCTTGTGCATCCAATCCCTTAAACCCCAAAGTTATTCCATATGATTCCACTATACCTTCCTATATGCGGTATCTACCTGCCGTTCCAAGTAAATTTGTATGTGCCAAACTCTAAACCTTCAAATGAAATTCTGTTTTGTATGCTCGAATAGCTCATGTATCAACTAGGGTTGTCCTTATCTTCCATGTTAGGCGGGTTATTCTCAAGAGGAGTGGACTCCGCTCCTCACTCACGAGAAAATGGCTGGTCACCGGGATGTCCAGTCCCATGCTTTATGCAAATCAAATCAAAATAATTGCAAACAAAACTCCCCCTGGGACTGTTGTTAGTTGGAGGCACTCGTTGTTTCAAGCAAGCCATGGATTGATGCTTGTGGTGGAGGGGGAGTATAAACTTTACCATTCTGTTTAGGAACCGCCTATAATGTGTGTAGCATGGAAGATATCGCCATCTCTTGGTTGTTATGTTGACAATGAAAGTATACCGCTCAAAATATTATTTATCTCTGCTTTAAAAATCGAGCTCTAGCACCTCTACAAATCCTTGCTTCCCTCTGCGAAGGGCCTATCTATTTACTTTTATGTTGAGTCATCACCCTCTTATTAAAAAGCACCAGCTGGAGAGCGCTGCTGTCATTTGCATCTATTACTATTAATTTATATTGGGTATGACTATGACTGGATCTCTTTTACCATGAATTACAATGTCTAGTCAGTCCTTGATCTTTAAAAGGTGCTCTGCATTTATGTTTTGCGGTCTCAGAAAGGGCTAGCGAGATACCATCTTGTTATATCATATTATGATTTTTTGAGAAAGTGTTGTCATCTGAGATTTATTATTATTGCTCGCTAGTTGATTATGCCATTGATATGAGTAAACATCAGAACTAAGAGTTATTGTAAATGTGGTTAGTCATAATCTTTGCTGAAAACTTGAATGCTGGCTTTACATATTTACAACAACAAGAGCAAACAAAGTTTGTAAAAGTTTTTCTTTATCACTTTCAGTTTATCAACTGAATTGCTTGAGGACAAGCAAATGTTTAAGCTTGGGGGAGTTGATACGTCTCCGTCATATCTACTTTTCCAAACACTTTTGCCCTTGTTTTGGACTCTAACTTGCATGATTTGAATGGAACTAACCCGAGCTGACGCTGTTTTCAGCAGAATTGCCATGGTGTTATTTATCCACGTCAGGGAGGCCTCCACCTGTCCACGAGGGTGGGGGCGCGCCTGCCCCCCTGGGCGCGCCCCCTACCTCGTGGGCCCCCTGTTGCTCCACCGACCTCAACTCCAACTGCATATATTCATGTTCGGGGAGAAAAAAATCAAGGAGAAAGATTCATCGCGTTTTACGATACAGAGCCGCCGCCAAGCCCTAAAACCTCTCGGGAGGGCTGATCTGGAGTCCGTTCGGGGCTCCAGAGAGGGGAATCCGTCGCTGTCCTCATCATCAACCATCCTCCATCACCAATTTCATGATGCTCACCGCTGTGCGTGAGTAATTCCATCGTAGGCTTGCTGGACGGTGATGGGTTGGATGAGATTTATCATGTAATCGAGTTAGTTTTGTTAGGGTTTGATCCCTGTATCCACTATGTTCTGAGATTGATGTTGCTATGACTTTGATATGCTTAATGCTTGTCACTAGGGCCCGAGTGCCATGATTTCATATCTGAACCTATTATGTTTTCATGAATATATGTGAGTTCTTGATCCTATCTTGCAAGTCTATAGTCACCTACTATGTGTTATGATCCGGCAACCCCGAAGTGACAATAATCGGGACCACTCCCGGTGATGACCATAGTTTGAGGAGTTCATGTATTCACTATGTGTTAATGCTTTGGTCCGGTACTCTATTAAAAGGAGGCCTTAATATCCCTTAGTTTCCATTAGGACCCCGCTGCCACGGGAGGGTAGGACAAAAGATGTCATGCAAGTTCTTTTCCATAAGCACGTATGACTATATTCGGAATACATGCCTACATTACATTGATGAATTGGAGCTAGTTCTGTGTCACCCTATGTTATGACTGTTACATGATGAACCGCATCCGGCATAATTCTCCATCACCGATCCAATGCCTACGAGCTTTTCACATATTGTTCTCCGCTTATTTACTTTTCCGTTGCTACTGTTACAATCACTACAAAACCCAAAAATATTACTTTTGCTACCGTTACCGATACTTCCATACTACTTTGCTACTAAATACTTTGATGCAGATACTAAGTTATCCAGGTGTGGTTGAATTGACAACTCAACTGCTAATACTTGAGAATATTCTTTGGCTCCCCTTGTGTCGAATCAATAAATTTGGGTTGAATACTCTACCCTTGAAAACTGTTGCGATCCTCTATACTTGTGGGTTATCAGCCAGCTGCATCGTCTGATTGTATAGCAGCGCTGGTCGCTCTGGCGCCAAATACTACGACCAGAATAGCTTCTCCATCGCGTTCCCGTCTTGGGCCCAGAAATATTGGGCGACATCAGCAGCACTCCTTGGGAGATCCGCGAAAGCGTCTGGAGCACTCCACAGTCAATTTAGCAAAGCATATCTTCGACCGCCGAATATACTCTGTAAAAGAAAAGGCTTACCAGCCGCTATCTGTCCGGCTTGCTTGATCTCCTCGCGAGCAGCCCGGGACTCAGACCGCGCCTCCTTCGCGGCCTGAAGAGCCTTGGCCAGATCGGCCGCTTGGGCCTTGTTACTCTCCTCCAAGGACTCTCACTTGGTGGCGGCCTCCTGGAGCGCTTTCTCTACTTCGGTCACCCTCGCCTCATACTTAAGGCAGGAGGCCTTTTCGGCATCCACATATGCAGCCGCCTTCTCTGCGGCTGCTTTGCTTACCCTCGCCTCCTCCTTGGCTTCGGAGAGGGTGCTCTTCAGGGCCTCGACCTCGGTTGTGTTGCCTGCAATCATTTACATAGCATCACAAGTGCCATGATAAGAGCTTAAACTCTGAGTTTTTCATCATAATTCAGGCTTGCAAGGGGTCTTTTTAAAAGCGTACCTTGGGTCTCATCGAACCACTTGTTAATGCGGTCGATCTCCTCACCGCTAGCTTCAGTTTTCACTGGAGCTCAGACACTTCAGCATCCTTGGCTGAAGCTGCTAGCAGTGAAGCCTGTTTATCAACATAGACAAGTATGTTATCTCCGAAGTATTTGATTCTCTGTTCGGCCCTTTTTCCAATAAACCGAACAGAGTCTCAGGGGCTATTATCTACACACGGGCATATTCTTCACACACACAAAAGCAACTAAGGATATTACATCACATACCTCAAAGCCTGTTAGCAGGCTAGTGAACGCTTCATTCAGACCACTTTTGGTGGACTGAACCTTTTCAACCACCATACCCATCAGGGCGCGGTGTTCATCCACGATGGAAGCACGGTGAAGTGCTTCCCTCAATGTATCCGGCGCCTCCAGATTAAGGGAGGTCGTCGGTGGAATCGGCACTCCCCCCTCTTTCGAAGGGGGCTGCTCGCTCGGGTCCGGAGCCGTGTGGGACTTCGGAGCAGTATTCGGCTGGGAGGGCAGACTGGTCAAGGCCCCCGCCGTCAGTCTCCATGGGGATCACGCCCCCCGTGCTTTCGGCCGCCGAGGCATTGCCCTCTGGCACCATTTCAGCGGCCCTCCGCACCTCTCCCTGGCCCGAAGAGGTCCTTTGCGATAACACCTCGGTGTCATCCATGGCATGTGGCGGGGAGGCTTGTGGAGGCGACTCGCTCTCCATCATGTCCGGTGACAAAGAATTCCCCGAAGACAATGATTGTTGGGGGAGATCACGGGCCGGACTAGAAAACATAGATGATATATCACCCTACAATTTATAAAAAGCCGGATATATGCATTATCTTTGAATACTTACGATTCGGCCAGGGGCTTCGGCCTGGGGTTCCATTCGGGGACGGCTTCAACGTCCGATTCCGAATCATCCGAAAGGGAGAGTTTCCCCTTCTTGGACGCCTCCGCCTCTAGGTCTGCGGAAGCCCCCCTCTTCTTCTTTCCTCCCTTAAGGGGAGAATTGCTCTCCTCCTCTTCCTCTTCGTCTTTGTCTCCCTCGTGGGAGGAGGGAGCTTCGGTATCTTCGGACGTTATGTCTGAAGTACCTTTACGACGAAGGCCACTTTTGGCCACTTTGCCCTTCTTCTTGGCCTTCTTCTCCGGCGCCTGGTATGGCGCCGGAACTAGCATCTTCGTCAGAAGAGGAATAGCTAGATCTTCGGGCAGTGGAGCCGGACATCGGATCCGCTCCGCCTTCTTGGTCCAGCCCTGAAGAATAAGGGAAAGGCTTAGTACGCTCCTTGGATCTACAAGTTGAGGATATGTTTGGAAATCTTAAAAACTTACTCGAGTAGCCGGATGAGCGCGGTCGAGGCCGAGGTCTTCGGTCGTTTTCGGCCACGACTTCTGGGCCTTGAAAAGCAGCTTCCATATGTCTTCGTGTGTTGTGTCGAAGAACCGCTGCAAGGTCCGGGGACTGGCCGGATCAAACTCCCACATATGGAGAGTCCGGCGCTGGCAGGGGAGAATCCGGTGAAAAAGCATCACTTGGATCACATTGGCAAGGGTGGTGTTCTTCTCTATCATGCTTTGGACCCGCTTCTGCAGTGTCGTCACCTCATCGGACGATGCCCAGTCCAAGCCCTTTTTGATCCATGATGTAAGCCGCATTGGATGACCGGATTTGAATTCAAGAGTGGCGGCCCACGTGGTGTCACGGGGTTCCGTGATGTAGAACCACTCCTGTTTCCATCCCTTCACGATTTCTACGAAGGTGCCCTTTGGCCAGGTGACGTTAGGGAGTTTACTCACCATATTACCGCCACACTCTGCGTGTTGGCCCTCGACCACTTTCGGCTTCACATTGAAGACCTTGAGCCATAGGCCGAAGTGGGGGGAATGCGGAGGAATGCCTCACACACGACGATGAACGCCGAGATGTTGAGGAAGGAATTCGGGGCTAGATCGTGGAAATCTAGCCCGTAATAGAACATGAGCCCGCGGACGAAGGGGTGGAGAGGAAACCCTAGCCCGCGAAGAAAGTGGGGATGAATACTACCCTTTCATTGGGCTCCGGGGTGGGAATGATCTGCTTCTTGGCGGGGAGCCGATGGGCGATTTCTTTGGCTAAGTACCCCACTTCCCGGAGTTCCTTGATGTTCCTCTCCGTGAAGGAGGAGGCCATCCACTTGCCCTGCACTCCAAATCCGGACATGGCTGGAGTAGTTGGTGGCGAGGGGAAAGTTTGAGACTTGGGCGCTGGAGCTCGAGGGCAGATGGGCTGAGGAGGAAGAAGGCGTGGGGTAAAAAGATGGATCCTTATCTTCTTATAAAGGCAGTGAATGTCGAGCGTCCCCCCACGATCCTTAAAACTCGCCTATTCCCAAGGGGTCGTGTAAACGGCACGGTTGGATTATCCAAACCCATATTGATGAGAATCCTGTAATAAGGGGACACGATCTCTGCTTTGACACGACGTGTCAATGAAGACCGCGCCTCGAAACGCGAAGCGGGAGGTTGAAAAACAGTTCGAATGATAATAAAGCCGGAATACAATGCCTCGCCGGAAAAGCTGTCAGAAGACATAACCTGTCTTTTGTTTAAGTATTATGCCCTTGTGGTTCAGGGTTGTAGCTATTATACAGCGCCGGATATAGTTCTTTTGATCAACTACTTTGAGGTGTTCAGAGGAGGAACCCGCCTTGCAATGCCGAAGACAATCTGCGTGCGGACACATCATCATTGAAGCCTGGTTCAGGGGCTACTGACGGAGTCCTGGATTAGGGGGTCCCCGGGCGTCCGGGCTATGTGACGTGGGCCGGACTAGTGGGCCGTGAAGATACAAGATAGAAGGCCCTCCCCCGTGTTCGGATGGGACTCTCCTTGGCATGGAAGGCAAGCTTGGCGTTCGGATATGAAGATTCCTTTCTCTGTAAACCGACTTTGTACAACCCTAGGCCCATCCGGTGTTTATATAAACCGGAGGGTTTAGTCCATAGAGGCAACGACAAACACTCAGGCTAGACATCTAGGGTTAAGCCATTACGATCTCGAGGTAGATCGACTCTTGTAACCCCTATACTCATCAAAGTCAATCAAGCAAGAAGGAGGGTATTACCTCCATCAAGAGGGCCCGAACCTGGGTAAACATCGTGTCCCCTGCCTCCTGTTACCTTCGATCCTCAGACACACAGTTCGGGACCCCCTACCCGAGATCGGCCAATTTTGACACCGACAGCCACCAAGGAGGAACCCTCCTTGGTGCACTAGCCAAGGGAGGGGAGGAGGAATCCCCCCCTCCAATTCGGCCTCCCCTATAGGAAAGGGGGGCACCTCCACTTGGGACCTTGTCGTCCAAGTTGCCTTCCACTACTTGGCCTTTAAAGGCCCGTTGATATTAAATTAAATATAAAAGCCTCCAAACAATTACTAGAGCCTTTTATTATTTAACACATCCATAAGCATTTTCCACCTATATATTATTTATCGGCAATACCCGGCATTACCCGATAAACTCCGAAATCCTTCCGATGACCCCAAAGTTCATCATACGGTAAGAAATGACTATGATGCTCTCATGGTCTAGGGAACTAGAATACATGCTAACACTCTGCATCATAACAATTGATTTGTGGCGATATCACCTCAAAGTATAACAAATAAGTTTGGGTCGATTCAATATGATCGTTCTTATAATGTCATACTCTCAATGTTGTTTTAGGACTATCGTTACACTTAATGATATCCTAAGATTCGGAAAATGTGATCACCAACAACACTTGAGCTAGTCTTAGAAGCGAGACTAGGAATATTATTTTATCGTTTGTCGTTCTACACGTGCATATGAGTTTTCCACTAAATCGCATATTCCAGGATCATAGCAGTTATAGCATAGAATATAAACTCTTAGTTACGAACAAAGAAATATAAAAATACAATATTACTGCCTCTACGACATACTTGCAACAGACTTCCACTTGCACTAGAGTCAATAATCTAGTTAGCACATTTTCCTTTACACCAATGGCAATCATGTGTTTGTTCATACTTTACTTGTGGTATAGCCTTCGTCCTATCAGATCTTTACAACTTCGGATCTGCGTGTATCATTTGCATTTCTATGCATATGTAATGCTTTCACAAGAATTCATAATTTGTGTAAAACTGGCTTTGTATATATTGAGTCGCTGGTAGGACCTTGGATTCCTTAGACCAAGCCTGTGGAATCACTATTGAGAACAGTGTTCCATTGAAACAATCATCTAGAAACCAAACCAAGCTCATAATGAACTTTTGATTCATCACCCTTCATTGTTTTTTCAAAGCGACAATATACTCAGCCTTCCGTTATAGAATTCACCATAGTAACTTTATTGGGCCAATTCCAACTTACTGTGCAACCATAAACTTTTAGTTTGAAATCGAAAAATTGCTTGGAGCGTATATGAAGATTTTATCAATGTACTACTTACAATGAGCATGTAACTCCTTACAACAATCTCTTCATTTTCTCCGTATGCGAGAAACATGTCGTCAATATTTAGCGACATTTTCATTATTGTCCTATGATCAAAAATTTGAACATTCTGGTAATTTTACTCACAGCTAACTTGGAGTACTGGACATATCTGGTTGTTTACATACCATAGAATACAAGTGTGATTCAAATCATATTTCGCTTATTAGTATTTCAGGATACCGATTCTTGCTTAGAACTCCTTCCATGTGACTTTGACAAAAACTTTTCTTGGTGTTTCATACTAAACTATTTTAGTATCTTGTCAATATGTATTTTGGATAAGCCTGATTAGACAGTACTATCTCCATAGGTCATTATGCCTAATACCAAGCCTATATTGCCTAAGTACTTTACTGAAAAACTAGTTTCAATAAAGTCTTAATTCGTGTCAAGAAATTTATATAATTTCCAATCAACAATGTGTCATGCACACATAGTGTTCAGAAATATTATCATGCTCCCACTTACTTTTTTGTAAAAGCATCTTTGCTTCTATCGATGGAATAATATTATTTGATCATCAAAACAAAGATTCCAGCTCCATTATGCTTGCTTCAGTCCATTATAGGATCTTTCGAAGTTTGCACACTTACTAGCATCATACGGATGACAAAATTACCTCAGACTATATCATATATATACAACCTTGGTTCTATTTCCATCTCATGGGAATCCTTTTGACATCTATCTTTTATATCTCATAATTGAAATATTTAGTAATTGCTAGTTTAACCTGAATTGACTCTAAGTATTGCTACAATCTCATCATAATAAACTCCTTGATCTTGTCACAAACTATTTGTAACAAGTCAATCATTATAAAACATTTTTATCTTTGTCAGTTTTATAGATCCATTACTATTCTTTAAACTCTAAGTATTCCGAAGGGTTCATCAAGTTCTATGCTTGAATTATGTGTATGTATACTATCTCGGATTATGTTGGCATATAGCAATCTCCGGAGTCAGGGCCCATCAGCACTTCTTTGTGTATTATTAGTTCATTGTTTGTTCAATAATATTTTGTTTGCACACCACAAATGTCTACACGAATTTGCTCAACCTATATAGTTCAGCTGCAAGTTCGATCGAAGTCTCTATATCTTATGTAGAGGCTTTCGTATAAGTCGTAGTAGGAAATTTTAGAATTACTTCCAGTGTTTCTTTTCTTTGACCTGATCATGAAGATTCTGCAATCTTATCGAGTTGGACTGTCCTCCCACTCACTCTTTTGCAGAAAACATTTTCTTCAAATTTCCGAACTCTGTGGCAAAACACTTTGCCTTGGCGTAGTGATAGAGGAATATCCATTTGGGATAACCTACAAAGTAGCACTTATTTCAAGAAATTTGATGGTGCTCTTTTCAGTGTAAAAGCCACAATCTCTAAAGCATCGCATTAAAAAGTTTATTGGTGAAATAATCAATGTCATCTTTGATCTCACCATGCCATATTCCTTGGATTGACTGTGTGGGATATACATACGAAGGGAAACATTCCTTTGGGAATCACTATGTGGGATGTACCTACGAACGGAAATGATTGGGCTTGTATAATTGTATGCGATGGCTAGCCCGCTCGCAAACGAGCTCATTTTGTGCAGCGTGTGTGACCAAAGGGCCTATCCCCGATGATTTCTGGATCGTGTGGGAAGGACCCCCTATCACCCACACTAGCAAGGTGACGGTTTAAAATGTTGTCGCGGAAAGGGGTTAAAAATGTTTGTATAGCAGCTCGCTGTACGAGTGTAGGATCAACTAGAACTAGAACTGGATGAACTAGAGGAGGCTCCAAAACTTGTGTATACCAAATGGCAAATCCTCTAGTATATATAGGTTAGACAAGGGAGGAGAGGAGTAATCCTCCCCCACTCCAATTCGGCCTCCCCTATAGGAATGGGGGGCGCCACCTCCACTTGGGCCCTTGTGGCCCAAGTTGCCTTCCACTACTTGGCCTTTTAAGGCCCGTTCATACTAAATTGAATATAAAAGCCTCCTAATAATTACTAGAGCCTTTTATTATTAATTTAACACCTCCTGAAAATTTTCCACCTATATATTATTTATCGGTAAACCCAGTATTACCCGATAAACTCCAAAACCCTTATGGTGACCCCGAAATGCTTCCAGTTCCTCTCGAAACTATTTCAAATATTAATGAAACAATTCCACAAATAAATCCTTGATATTCTTGTCCTACTAACACTCAGCAAATTGTGATTACCTTAAGCTTGTGACCGCATAGGTCCGGTAAAACACAGACATGAACGAAACCCCTACGTTCACTGACCGATAGCGGAACCATGGACGTCAATACCTATGATTACACGAATGCCATTCGAGTGAACCTTTGGTTATCATGTGATGTTCCCTTTGCTTCCCGATACTTTACAAAGCCCGAGGTGAGATGTGTCGGTATCCTCTTGAGTCATACACATGCTCACTATACCGGTCTCCTAGTTGCCGGTTTTGTTCTTCTTTCTCGCTGACGTGTTCCGACATCCATGTGATGTGGTCACCTTTGTCCGGAAAACATGATCACCAAAAACAATTGAGCTAGTCTTAGAAGCGAGACTAGGAATCTTATTTTACCGTTTATCATTCTACACGTGCATATGAGTTTTCCACTGAATTGCATATTCCAGGATCATAGCAGTTATAGCATAGAATATAAGCTCTTAATTATGATTAGAGAATTATAATAATACAATACTATTGCCTCTAGGGCATACTTCCAACAGATACAATTACACTATACATGCTATGGTAAAGTCGGCTCGGCTCGGAGGGCACCCGCGAGTGATTCACTATTGGCGGAATGACAGGGCAGGCGGAGACCGTTCGAAGAGGTGGGCCTGGGCCCTAGTCGGCGTCTGTGGTATTTAATAACACGCTTAACGAGATTTGGGTATTTGATCTGAGATTACGACTGGCATATACGCACTAACCACCGCGCGGGATAATGGTTATGGGGCCCTTGGCGTCGTTAGTTCCTCCTGAAAGTCGTGTCAGATGTCATAGTTCAGAAATGCGGGTTGGTTGGGGTGAGAGGGAACTGCCTATTGTGTATACAGAGATGGGCTTGGTCCCCGACCTGTCTCGACACGTGCAGCAGCAGATTGGGTGAGCGGCCGAACAACCCTTTCACGCTTAGGATGTAGACCAGAGGATGACCTTTCTGGAGAGCCTAGGTAGGGCTTCGACGTGTCGATTATCAGAGGCCGGGCATTACCTAGAAAAATGTGTTCGGCTAGAGGTAGTCGAGTGTATTGGGAAATGTGGTGCACCCTTGCAGAGAAGTTAAACTATTCAAATAGTCATGTCCACGGTAACAGAACGACTTCGAGTTGTATCTTGATCTCTTACAACTAAAACCGGATACTTGATAAAAACACACCCAGATAACAGACAGGAATACCCGGAGATCGCTTTCTCACACGAAGACGAGGGAAGGATCTCTGTGTAGGTTGTTGCTATATGTATGTGCAAGTTAATATCATATACGCTCCTCTCTTCTATTGCTGCAACATGCCGATAGTTTTCATTAAGTTGAGCTTCTCCCCCTTATTCTAACATTTATGCAGTATAGTCCAAAGATATAGACCTATTCCTTTGATACTAATGCATATCTAACATAGTTCTGACGTAAGTCTTGCGAGTACTTTGGATGAGTACTCGCCGTTGGTTTAGTATTCTTTTCATTCAACTCGAGCGCTGCAACAGCTGGTAGCACCGCGGATGTAGGGTATCCCAATGGTGCTTACTACGTGGAGACCGACGTCGACGAGTAGTTTGGAGGTCCCAGGCAGGAGGCATGCGCCTTTTTGATCTAGTGTTGTTGTTTTGCTCAGCCTTCTTAAGATAAAACTTGTTTCACTCGTCTGTACCCAGACTTAACTTATTATCTGTACAGATGTATTTTAGGTCCTCGTGATCCTAGTTTGTAATATAAAGATTCATGTTTAAATTTGTGTCGTAGAATTGTGTTGTTGTATTAACGTGAGTTACTGTTCGTGGTCGTGCATGATGCATGTATGATTAGTGCATTATTATAAACGATGCGTCACATTAGTGGAAGTACCACCGAAGCGATACTACCGCCAGGGATAAGCGCTACTACCGCTAATTACCAACAGGCATACAGAGAACTCGACGGAAGTACCAGAGGTACTATAGAGACAGTATCGCACTAAGCGGTACTACTACTCGAGCGAGCAGTACTTTCGCGAATTAACTTCTTCCTAACAAAGAGAGCGGCGATAGTTCACGCAATACTATCAGCAAAAGTACCGCCTAAGCGGTACTACCGTGGTAGCAAGCGGTACTATCGCTAAACCGCCACTTGGTAGAACCAGGCACAACAGAACGCTCCAAAGGCTAGGAAGGCCGTGCATTTAGTTTGCGTACGTGTTGATTTCACCCATACCTTCCAATGCGAACCCCTCTTAGGGCCATTTCTTTTGGTGGCTATTTTGGGCTTGTAGAATAAACTACCCCCTACCCAGCTTATTATAGAAGCCCAACCAAAATTATTTTGTTAGAAGCCTACTAGTCAAGTCTTAATTAGTAGACTTCTAAAAAATATTTTTTGTTGGGATTTTAGAATAAGCTGGGTAGGGGACAACTTATTCTAGAAGCCAGCAAAAGAACTTGCCCGTAATAGTACGATTTTCCTATGACTCAAATCAAACGAAAAGAAACGCTGGAAATAAACCATCTTTGCTCTTTCTATCACCATGGGAAATAAACCGTCTTGTATCATACTCCCTCCGTCCCAAAATTCTTGTCTTAAATTTGTCTAAATGCGAGTGCATCAAGTCACGTTTTAGTATTAGATACATTCGTATCTAGACAAATATAAGACAAGAATTTTGGGACAAGGGAGTATATAATAATATCTGAAATGCTTGATGCACACGATAAGTCCGTAAAGCGCATTGTCATCAACACAAAAACCAACTAGAGAGGGATATGCCCTAACAACAACAAACCAAATAATTATCAATAAATTCACGCCCCATATACCTATCTTTGGTAAAACCTGATACCTATCTTTGGTAACCCAATAAATAGCAATAAACTCACGCCTCATATGAGCAAAATATAAATATCAATCAATCTATTATATTTGGTAACCCAATAAGTCATATTAATCATGGACACATGCCTATTTTATCGGTTTTAAAAAAATAGCTAAAAATCTATACTCTACAACCAATACACAATCTTAATTTTTTTCTTATTTGCTTTGCATCAAGATTTGCGTTGTATGATCATCTGATCATGTTAAAAAAATATTTGGCCTCATGGCAACGCACGGGCACTGGGCACATAGCTAGTTTAATGGGGGGAAAACTAGAGAACGATGACTACGAAAACTAAAAAAAATGTTGTAATAAGACAATTTCCACAAAATTATGCAGATATCCCGTGAAACGGCTTTTACGGAAAGCTTTTCAAGGGAGCTTGCTGGAGTTGCTGACTCGCTCAACAGTTACCATTGCTTGGAATTGGAAGGTGGCTCGGCGAGGTTGCGCTTGCGCGGGTCGGGCACGAGATCCGGCGGATCTCCCTCGTGCCGAAGCTGAAACGGAAGGCAATAAAAAATGAACAGAGACGGCATCCCGGTCCCCGCCGGGCGGCCGGCTCGGCCGTCCTGCCGTTCGTCGCTACGGTCGAGCCAAACGGGCGCCTCGAGATCTGCTCCTTCCCGCCTCTCCCGGGTCAGAAGTCGGAGCTGGCTTCATCCCCATTCCCCGGAATCAATTCCTTCCCGTTCGGACCTGGCTGCACCCCCGCTCCAAATCCCAAACCCCACGCGATCGCGCGCCCAATTACTCGAGGCGATCCCTCGTTGACCCTCCCCAGCGTCCAGATCCGGCGACTGCCGTCTCAAAAGCATCACCCCAACCCCTCGATAAATCGCCACGCCACCGCTCAGTCGACAGCATCCCACCGCTCTTCGCTCGACCCCTCCACCCGCTCTCCCTCCTCGACCGCCGGCGGATCCGTCCAGGAGCGGATCATGTGACTTCGACCACAAACGAAGGTGAGCCGCCTCCGGCGAGGTTCTCTTCCCGTCCCCGTCCCCCTCTCTATATCTCAAACTCGATCTTGGCTGGTGGTTACAGTCGCGACGTGTTCCGCTTCGCCACGAAGCCGCTGAAAACTGTAGTGGATATTCCGTGGTCCTGGCCGGCGGCTTGGTTCCACCCACCTAACGATCTCCAGTTCCTCCTCTCCGAATCATTTGATGCCATTGCTTCCGTCACATGGATGCATGTTTCAGCGGCTATCTCCAGCGCTTCAATCTTAATCATGGCGCGTCGCAGCAGTCGGTTGAGCTGGCTCGATCGCGAGGCCCTCATCAGCAGCTAGCGAGTGCAGGGGAACACCCCGTGTGCCCGCAGCCACTTTTTTAACTTGCGTCTTGGAGGCATAGGGGCGGGGCTGTCACGTCGCGGTAGTTGAGGGGCATCTCTTCTTCCAGTTGAGTTCGCCTCTCCCCACAGGCTGCGCGGGGTGGGGGAAAGAAGCTTCCCTGTCTTCCTGAGGTAATGCGTCGCTATGCTAATTTTGTTTCCTTGTGGGCAACTGGCTTGCACGTTGCATAATTGCGACCCCGTCTTGCTTGACCTGGCCAAACCGCTTAGGTGTTGTGCTGAATTTTCTTACAAAATTCTCCGATCGATTGCCATTGGCTGATGCGCTTGTGACGTGCTCCTACCATGTTTGACTCACATGCCGAACATGGCCGTCGTGGGCAAATGGATCGTTCCGTGTGGCCACCTTATATGAGAGCTTATTAGCTGATTGGCCTTAGCTAGGTGGTTGTTGGCTTGTTGCATACTGGTCTTCGTTCCTCCTTTGCCACCTTAAGCCCTGACCATCGGCTTTGTTTAAAAGGATACATGCTTCGTTGCTAGAGCGCTTGCTGTTGTTGGATTTGGGCTCGGGATCATGGCTCCTGCTCGGGTTGGCCGGTTCCAGGTATTGCTTCTTCTTCGCTTGGTTTTTCTTCAGTTCTGATGAAATTGTTTCTTGGTTGGCATGGTTGATATGCTACTAGATCTTTCATGAAGTGTTTCTTTCTTGGTGCTGCTATTGTTTCCTCTCCTTCCTTTGACCCTTTTCTTGGGAGCTGAAACCTGTTTTTACTACTTGTCTGTTTCCTTTCTTGGTTTCGGGCCTTGACCTGCTCGAGTCTTTACCATGATTAACCTCAAAAGTTTGCTGAAGATCAAAGGAGAACATATGGAGGTGCATAGTCAGCACAAATAGATCATTGTCTAAGGAGTAGTTTTGTACTTTATAGAAATATATAAGAGGATGATTGTTTGCTAGAGATGATTCTAGGAAGTGCACGGGTACTTGTCCTGTCTGTAAAGTTTCTCCATACTTGTCAGGGACATTCAATCAGCACCTTTTTTCTTGGGTCTGGAAAATCAGCTTTGGTTGCTTGCACCTTATATATATGGATCATGCCTTTGAACTATTTTTTTTCTCTGAAATACATGCCGCTCGTACATAGGTGCTTCCTCGTAGAGAGATTCTTCGTTCAAAGTCAATGCTAGCTAAAATTCAGCCAAAATATGTCGATTGTCTTCAGATACATGATTTACTGGGTTTTAGAAGTAAAGCAGATGATTATGTTCATGAGAACTACTATGTTAACTTACCTTGTACTCCCTTCGTAAACTAATATAAGAGCGTTTGAAACACTACTTTAGTGATCTAAACACTCTTATATTAGTTTACAGAGGGAGTACAAATTATGTGTAGAATCTGATTCAAGACCCAGATCCAGCGGCAGGGTAGAGTATAGGGGGAGTAATGAAGGTGTAACCATATATTTGCAGTTGCTACATCAGTATATGACATTGAACTGTCTGGGACTTCTCCAATTGCTTTTTGCATGACTTTCATAGTTAATAAATCTATTTTAAATGGTTGCAGATGTCTAATCTCTCAGAGCCCTCAAAAGAAGATGGTTCAGTCGAGAAAACTGGAGCTTGGAATAACACATGGAGCACTCTTATGCGCCACGCTTCAGTCTATGGTGTGGCTGCTGGTTATTGCCTGTCAGCATCTCTGCTCTCCATTATCAACAAATGGGCAATCATGAAGTTTCCCTACCCTGGAGCACTGACAGCTTTACAGTACCTCACTAGTGTTGCTGGAGTTCTCCTGTGTGGACAGCTAAAGCTTATTGAGCCTGATAGGCTGAATTTGAGGACCATGTGGAAGTTCTTACCTGCTGCTGTTATGTTCTACATCTCAATCTTCACAAACAGCGAGCTCCTGATGCATGCCAATGTGGACACTTTCATCGTGTTTCGGTCTGCTGTGCCGATATTTGTGGCCATTGGGGAGACACTTTACCTTCACCAACCATGCCCATCATTCAAGACATGGCTCTCACTTTCCACTATACTTGGTGGAAGTGTGATATATGTTTTCACAGATAACCAGTTCACCCTGACTGCTTACAGCTGGGCAATAGCCTATCTAGCGAGCATGTCTATTGACTTCGTGTACATCAAACACGTCGTCATGACCATCGGGTTGAACACATGGGGCCTTGTGCTCTACAACAACCTTGAGGCTCTGCTCTTGTTCCCCCTTGAGCTCCTTATAATGGGAGAGTTTAATCAGATGAAGGTGGACAGCTCCAAGATGACAACAAACTGGCTATCGTTCGACGTGGTCCTTCCTGTTGCTCTGTCATGCCTGTTCGGGTTATCAATATCCTTCTTTGGATTCTCCTGCAGACGGGCCATCTCTGCTACTGGATTTACGGTGCTCGGTATAGTGAACAAGCTCCTGACCGTCGTGATCAATCTGCTTATCTGGGACAAGCATGCGTCCCTTGTGGGGACAATTGGGCTCTTGATATGCATGTCTGGTGGTGTTCTCTACCAGCAATCGACCACAAAGCCCAAGGTGCCCAAGATCGAGCCAAAGGAAGAGGACGATGAAGAGGGGCAGAATTTGCTGCAGGTTCAGCCCGGGCATGAGAGCAACTCAAGTCAAAAGCATTCCTCCTGATAAGCTTACTTTACCTTCCCTCGACAACCCATTCGTGGTATATCTCAGATGAGGAATCTTGAACATGCTGTAGAACATCGGTGTTTCAAGAGAAACTAAATTTCATTCTACAATATCTTTGTTATATTATACTGTTTTTCATTGGTTAGACAGGATTGTGGTGGTGGTGGTGTAGGGTACCAGACACCTCAACATACCAGGGTCGAATCCCCTGTATACTGAACCATGTATTCTATTTACCAAATTCCAGAAATACAATGGATGTACTTATTCGCTTCGCGGCATAAGTTTTTTCTTTTCCTTTGTGGGTGAAGGAAATTTTGTCTGACATCATCAGTACTAGTCATGGTTCATGAATAGGTAGACATACTCTGACGCCTTATGCAAGTCTGAAACTTTTGATTTTGTTAGTCTTGTTGGTTGGCCAGTTATATTGTACCTCCTCCGTTTGGGTGTAAAAGGTCTGCACATATTAGTTATAAGTATATAGTAGTACTGTAGTAACTAATATTTTGTTGATCAGTTGTTTTTTCTAGAAAACGCACAGGCTATGTGTGTCATTTGTACCAAGACAGAATAGAGTATTTACAAGACAAATGGGATATAGGGTGAATGAACGGCGAAAGCCCATAGGATTTTGACATAGTTCCTCGCAAATGTCGGCAAGAGCAGTGTCCGCCCTGGTTCTGTAGATGGCAACCTGTCGGCTGCTAGCCACCTTGTCAAAAAGTTGCACATTTTGCTCGAGCCAAATGTTATACAGTACATAGATAGAGGACTGCCATGAGGTTGAACTTGACCTGTCATCTCATTAACTGCTATCCCTGCTTAACATGTCGGAACCTAATCAGTTTGAGAAGACTAAGAAGAGTCACTCCATCAAAAGGGTGGCCGCATGCATCGTCCTTTTCCAAAAAATTCAAAAGGGTGATAGATCGTTTCCGGTCGTTGACAACACAGTGGACAATGCGGTTGGCGCTGCAGCCCTCCACATTGAAGCCTATTGCATGTCCAACATGGGTCACGAAGGGCAAGCCAGGCGAAAAGCTTCGCTTGGAGATGGGCTCGCAAAGACAAAAGTCTAAACCGCTTGCGTGAGATGCACACACCTTCCACAAATTAAATACGGAGTACGAAGTACTGTAGCACTTAGGGTATGTTTGGTTATCTACATCATTTTTTGGCATGGCTGAGCTAATGCAGGCTCTAAACCATGTTCTGCAGTTTGTTTGATTGCAAAACCTCATACTGCATTAAAGTGGAAACACTAGCATGCTGTTTGGTTACATGTCAGCTCTCCCCCAAATTACATCTGTTTGGTTACATACGTGTCAATGGTTTAATCCCACCTCTTCAATATTCCGGTTACATAAGTGTTTGGCAGCCCGCTATGGAGAACAATAGAGCGATGACTACAAGTTGATAGGGATAAATGTGCCGAGGAGAAAGGGAGCCGACGATCACCAAAGAGAAGACGTGAGTTTGCTGCGGCACAAAAGAAGGAACATATATATATCACCCATTTGACCCCAAAAATTACCAATTGCTCAAATGTGGCAATACACGGGTATTTTGCTAACATATACTCCCTCCTTTCCTAAATATAAGTCCTTTTAAAGGTTTCAATATGGACTACATAAAAAGCAAAATGAGTGAATCTACACTCTAAAATATGTCTACGGAGTATAAGGTGCATTTCTTTTTTCAAAAGTCAAACTAGTGCATGTTTGACCGAGTTTTTAAAAAAAATCAATATCTAGAATACAAAATTTATATCATTTGATCCAACCTGAAAAGTAGTTTCATATTTTACTCCCTCCGTTTCTTTTTAGTCCGCATATAAGGTTTGGTCAAAGTCAAGCTTTGTAGAGTTTGACTAACTTTATATTAAAAAATATAAACATTCACAATATGAAATCAATATTATCAGATGCATCATGAAACGTATGTTCATACTATTTAGTTTTAGTATTGTAGATGTTCATATTTTTTTATATAAATTTGGTCAAACTTTGTGCAGTTTGACTTTGACCAAATCTTATATGCGGAGTAAAAAAACGGAGGGAGTATCTATTAGGTATTGCAGCTGTTGTTATTTCATTCTATAATCCTGGTCAAACATTGAAATGGTTGACTTGCACAGAAAACAATACATCTTATATTCTGAAATGAAGGGAATATTTAAGAACGGAGGGAGTAATAGATTCCTTGGTGTGAGTGTTCACTCCGACAACTAGCTCACTATATTTTCTTTTGAGAAATCTCAAGTATTATTGTCTATCATCTATAGCCAATCTAATAATCCATCATAGTTCCCCGCAAAAAAAAATCCATTATAGTTAGCTATAGAGGTATACCACACAATTTAAACCTGGCCCATCTCATTAACTTACAGAGCTTGTTGAAGTTTACGCCATGTTTGACTATAAATTACAACATTCTTATCTTCTTTCTTCTCCCTCTCTACTTCACACATGTCTGTTGTGGCAGCTCCTATAGCTCCCTTACATCATTTTATTATACTTGCTCCAACAACCGATTAGTTCAAATTTTGTGCGTACGTCCGGTCAAATTAGCACCAGCCCACAAGTGCGACAGATTTAGAGTGTGTTTAGTTGAAGGCCTGGGCAGTGGTTACTCTGCCTGAGAAAAAGTGATGGCTGGGAACGCCTGGGATGAAGAAAAATTGTGCCTGGTCAGGCTAGCCTGGTGGGTGAGCGTTTGGTTCCTGTCAGTGCTTATAGAATTTTTAAATAGTAGGCTGTTGCTGCTACCAGCTGCCGAAGCATGCCCAGGCATATGGGGCGGGACGCCTGGGCCAGGCAAATCAAACTGCCTGGGCTAAGTACTTTTTCAATTTTTTATTCTACTGGCCAGGCTAATCACAGTACCACCACGGCCAGGCCAGGCAGGTATTTCTCAGGATGCGAACCAAACAATCATCAGGCACATTTCAGGCACAGCTCAGGCCAGGCATGCAATGACGAGGACATGAACCAAACACACCCTTGTATTCACACAAAAAAAGTGCGACAGATTTAGCCTCTTTTATCATATACTAAAGTTGCAGAACTAAATCGATTATATATAAGCTACATAAAAAAGCAACAGTTTCTGTATCAAAATACAAAACGAATACGACCACTCCCAAGCAACTCTTTCTAGACATTAATACATGCGAAACAACACAGAGAAATGGTCAGATATACTGCCATTTGACTCCAACATAGAGAAGGGATTCCGTCAACTAATGCAATTGACACTAAAAAGAGAACTAGATAAAGAAACGCCTCGCATTTGCTCTCTGCATAATGTCTTGTCCCAAACAACACACCTGATGTGTTTGACTACCTTCTTGCGAAATGATTGCAGCACTACTGGGGTGCGGCCAATGCCTTGGGCTTCGGCTTAACCTCCACTTCATTCACCCCACGGATAAATATTGCATCAGGCTCGTGGCTGGAAATCGCAAAAGAGCCAGTAGGTCAACTCTATGTTCTGTTAGTGAGTAGTGACAGAAAATTGTAAGCGAAGTTCAGTCTTACGGTTTCTCTCCCTCTTCGTAACCATAGCTTGATGCCACAGCAAGCAGATGCCCATCCTTGCTGAACGACAGAGCAGCAATGCTTGACGCGTACTTTGAGTACTGCGATGAAAGTTAATGAACACCCAGGCCACTTCAGACAATCGTACTACCAAAGCAAAACTATCACCCAGATACCTGATACAATCTCTTCTTGTTTGTGCCATCCCACACATTCACAAATCCATCATGGCCTCCAGTGGCAAATGTGCCGTATCTGCAGACATGCATAACAATGCAAGAAACTGAGAACAGATAAACCTATGAGAAATCACCAAGAACATTAAACACTGAAACTTTACATTGGATGGAATGCAATGGCATTGACAGGATAAACAGTGTCCCTGCCAGACTCAGATTTCCGGTGACACTTGAAAGCATACCTGAAAAGGAAATTAACCAATGAGTAAACAAGTATTTTAAACTGGACAGCCAGTTTCACCATAGTTCAGTGTAGGTTGCATGGGAAAGTAAGCGGATTGTCTCTTTGAGTTAATAACTTTGCAGGAAAGGGGTGAGCACTGCAGAGTGATTGCCAATGCACAATTAAAGGCTAGGTTATAGAGTTGAACCGTTGACTGCCAGTTGTACATTAAAATGGTATGACATATGAGCTTGCTCGCTTGAATAGTGATTGATCATATAGAAAGTCAAGGTCGCATAATTCAAAAAACTAAGAAAACAATCCAGGTTGGAGCCTTGTAGTTTATGCTACCACTGGTGATGAACAAGTTTAACCAGCCCGCCACTATGGTCCAGTACGTTGACCTCTGGCGTCGGCTCCGGCACACTCCCCTCCCGGCGACCCCTGATGTGCTTCATTGGCGTTGGACTGCCTCTGGACAGTACTTGACTAGCTCCTGCTACGAAGTGCTATTGTTGGGTGACACGCAGACCCCGCATTGGCATCTCATGTGAAAGACGTGGGTACCTTTGCGTGTTGCGTTCTTCATCTGGCACGCCCTCCAGAACACATGCTGCACTGCAGACCGCCTTGCCTGTAGGTGCCTCCCCATGCCAACCGGTGCATCCTCTGCGACCAGGAGACTGAGGACATGCGGCACATCCTCGTGGGTTGCTGCTCCTTCTCCCATCAGGTGTAGCACAAGATCCTTTCCTGGTGTCGTACCACGGCAGACCCTCCCCATCCGGAGCTACCCTTCTTGGACTGGTGGACGGTCTCTTGGGATCATGCCCCCCTGCCTTGCGCAAGGGGATCTCCTTGCTTCTTCTGCTAACTGCTTGGTGGCTTCAGAAGCATTGGAATGGATGCGTCTTCGATGCCTTGATGCCCTCCATTGCACACCTTGTCCGAACTATCGAGGAAGCTAGACTTTGGGCTAGAGGTGGAGCCAGGGGGCTCAACCTACTGTTACCTGAGACATAGACCTTATATCTGTACGGCTGAGCATCCCTTTTTCTTGTTCTGCTCATGCGCTCGCAACCACACCAGATTGTGTGCGTGGTTTTGCGAGTTGCACCTTGTAATTGTTTCACTCTCTACCTATCAATGAAATGGCACGGAAAAAAACAAGTCTAACCACTCTTTTCAGTGTTCTGCATTTCTAATATAAATAAAAGGTGTGTTGTATCTTGGTGGGATTGTGGACACGCTACGGTTACCGTCAAGATATCAAGCCAGCTGGAGCGAAGTGCCTACTTGGTTGGCTGAGTGTGTTGAACACACCGCTATCCACTCAGGGCTCATAACTGGGACATACCTGCCTACCCACCTCTCTCATCACTGAATGCCTGAGCTCCTACGAAGTTCCTAACGAAAACTTAAAGGCAGCTAAGACTACCACAGAAAGGTACTTATGGTAGAGTAAAGTTCCATTATGATGTGTCAAACACCACCTGAGATTGAATTTCAAATTTCCGTAAAACAGTACACATAATGCCACACAAAAATTTAGTTTTTATAATTTCCATGTTGAATTTGTAGTCCAAACCAAAGTGATTTCCTCTATCACCTACATATTGTTTGAACTAGATATGATCTGCATGAAAGGATGACAAAATACTACTCCCTTCATTCCCTTAAGAGCATCTCCAATAGATGATGTAAAATAGGGCACCAAATTGTGGTTCGAGCAAAATTTGCATCACCTAAAAGTGCTTTTTTACATCACCAAAACCTCCAACTCCAATAGATGTAAAATAGGTGTTGCAAAATACATCACGGTTGTCTTCTTGTGGGTGCCCTATTTTACATCATCTGTTGGAGCACAGAGTGATGTAAAAACGTCACTTGGTGTTGCAAATTTTGCTCCAGCCGTGTGGTCCTCTGGTGATGCAAAACTTGCTCGAGCAGCCCAAGTGATGCAAATTTGCATCACTTGGCGGCCTATTTTACATCACGCCCCATCCCTCAAGTAAAAATATTTGCATCTAAATCATCTATTGGAGCAGTGTTTTTGCCTTCTCGCGATGTAAAAAGTGGTCCCGGTCTATTTTACATCATCTACTGGAGATGCTCTAAGGTAGACAGACTTGTTTAATTTTTTGGTAAAATTTCCATTAATGAAGGCGCTGCGCTATTTTAGCACTAAACCTGCCGAAAATACCACAAAGTCACACACACACAGACGCTGCAGCTGAATTCTCCGCCTTCCATGCTGGCCTTTAGTGCTACGGAACCATTTGCTTCTCTCGCCATATCCCACACCCACGAATAAATGGAAAAATCAATTGGTCTTGCATGTGCCCAACAAAGCAATGACGGCTCATATTGGCTCATGCATGCTGCATGCAAAGAGTATGGTGGGGTTCATGTGCTGGGCTAATAACTACTAAAGCATGTGATTAACCAGGGGTAAAAAGGTCAAAATCTCCTTGGTCTTAACAAAACAAATTTCACACCCTCGTTCGAGGAACGGAGGGAGTAAGATAGAATCAAATACATTACCAAGCTACAGAAGCTAAAAAAAATCTTAATCAGTTATTTAAACTGTGTTATGCTCCAAGAAACGAATATTAGAAAGCATTGAAGCAAGTGTGAATGTAAAATGATTACAAATACATAAGAAGATGTCTTGAACCTACGGTGCCAAGAACATACTTTTTAGATTGTGCAGACTCAGACAGGTCGAAGAACTCCATAGACACTCGTCCTTCGACAGAACTTAGAGCATACCCTGAAGCAAGCAGGATTTCAGAAGGTTAGTCTAAATCAAGGCTGCTTGAGCCGCATAATTGTTGCAGTTCATACATTACTCTGGTAAGCATACTGATGGCTACAGCCACTTATGTATTGGTACTTGCTAAGGTTCAAAATACAGTCATTACATTTTCCCAAGTGGAAGTAACCGTATAACTGCATAGCTCATTCCTATTTTTTGTGCTTCTATAGATAAATTTAGCCAGCTTTGTAATGTACAAATTCATGTATTAGCGTCATCTAGCACTAATAAACGTTTCATTTTTTTTAATAATTTAACCTGGAGGAGCATATTCCATAAGATTAAAATCAAAATCTACAGAACGAAGCTTAGCTTATGCAATTCAGGTTCATGATTTTTCTCATGTGCCCACTGGAAAGATTGAATTTATAAAGTATACATTTAGAAGCTCAAACACAACCGGAGAGACCTAGGGTGGCTTTCAAAAGAAAGCACAAATATTGCGGTTTATCAAAAGCAACCACATGACGATAATGTACACAACTGTTTCTTTATGGTTGAAATAAGGGTGACAATGGGAAACATGCAGTCGTGCAGTGCAACTACAGTAAAGAGAGAACAAGTTACCTGTTCCGTTTGGGAAACATCGGACGCAGCGTGTTTGATATTTCAAAGATGATTCCCTTTTTTGCTCAGGTTGAGACATATTGCGCAAATCATAAATACTGACATGTCTTCCTGCTGTTGCAACAACCAACCTATTTCCTACCAGTGACATAGAATATACACGCTCTGGTTGAGCATATGTCCCAACAAGTGTACGCTCTGGTCCGCTAACTCCTCTGGGATCCCAGCATTTAATTGTCTTGTCCCAGCTGCCAGTTATGACTTGTCCTAAATGGATAAATATACAGACTGAAAGTCAAAATTCTTATTCTCATGTACCAAATTATCTCACACTAGCCAGATAATAGTTTTGGAAATCATTTTAGACAATATTGACATAACCTACAAATATTTAGAACAACATTTAAAAATTAGTAAGCACGCTTGCCCAGTCTGTCTTTCAGTCAGGATCAATGAATATAGGCCTGGAACATTGGCTTTTACCTTCTCTCATATGAAACATTTGGCATACATAGAATTTCCATGTCCTGTCTGTTTTAGTTAAATCATCTTGTACAAATTCAAACACAAGAACTTTCTTCGTATTTTTAAAATGTGTTTCTCAGTAAATTTATTGTAATAGTTTGTATGTGGTTCAAATCACAAAAAGTTCAAACACAAACATATATGGTACTAGATGATTCAACTAAAAACAACATTCCCATGAATTTCCAATCCCTCTACTAAAACTTGTAGAAGGGTTTCTTTGACAACAACTCTCATGAGTCCCAATTAGAAAAAAAAAAACTCTCATGAGAGTCAACCCCACAGAATAATGGGAATTCGAATTCCCAAAAACATTGCCCTTAAATTAAGGCCAATGGAGGCTACACTGACGTACCCAAATTTATAGGTGGCAATTCGAAGTGAACGAACACCAACCAAATATTCCAACACACAACAGGACAAACCAAATCAATACTAGCCCAAGTAGAAATGACTATCTAGAAGAAAGATATTTCCAGGTATCATAATGTACAATGAAATGGATATCCCCTGAACATGCATCCAAATGGATAAAGCAATGTCAAGAAGCCAGACAGCATGAAAAAGCCGTATAATCAAAGTAAAAATTAGAAACTAAGATCATTCTATACAAGATTAGATGTGCAAAAATATAGTCATTAAGAATAAAACATGAATTCAGTTAGCAATGTGATATGTGTACTGATCTCTAAAAATCAACTGCATCCTTAATGATGATATGATTAATGCAGTAAATAACCTTTGGTTTGACTGAATCAATTTGCATCAGTATTTGTCCGGAAAATGTACGTCCAAAAACATAAACGCAAGAGCAATCCAATTGGATGTAGTTACAAGTACCTGCAGCATAAGAGTACTCCACACAGCGAACTGGAGCATCATGACGCCCCAGAACATCCTCCTTTGACGAAGTAAATGATAATCTGGGATAGTTATTTGAGCATGTTTCTTTTAGTCTTACTAAATCTTGACATAACTGATAATAACAGGAGGGAATCAACAATAAATTTTTGATTCACAAACAACATTCAGCTTAGTAATGTCGTTACTCTTGCCTGCCAGCATTCAATTGACAGCAAATCAAAATATGGGCACATTGCTCGTAAGTCTTACATGAAGCATTCAAATTAAGACTCATGCACCACTAATAATCTTAAGGGGGACTGGACAATTTTCCCACCATACATATTTTTATGTGTGATTCTGCAACAAGGTCTAATCAGCATACAATTTACATAATGATCAGGACCCAGGACTCATCGACCCTTGAGATGTTGACCAGGAGTCTTCGTCATCATGCGTCTTTTCCTAGGGACGCGTCACAGCAGGTGCCTTGACCCCCACAGGAGGGTGGGATGATCCAATTTTTACTCTTTCACGATGCAGTCGTTTCTGCACGTTGAACTTCTTTTGCAAACTTAATCACTTCACACTTTCATTGTAGTTAAGTGATAATGTTTGGTATAGCAGCCTTTCCAAGCGAGTCTCTGGGATCTCCTGTAAACCCCCATCTAAAGCAGGGCAGATGCCTCTTCTAAAAATATATTAATTTATAATTTATAATTCTCCACAGATATAACATATCTACAGCCCTATCTTGTAATTTGAGTACTACTAAATGACAGTTGGTGAAATTGCTTCTTTATATGCACTACCCACCTTATGGCGCTGGAACTAGTATATGTGGCAACATAGATGCACCGATGCACGGGTATACCCAAGCAACTAGGTCCCTTTCATAGATTAGTTTTACAACACGAACCTTATAGAGAGCGTTCACCAAAAATAAAAAATGAATCATATCGCTTCCTCACCAACGAAACACAGCCTAGGCATCCCGTAATGGTTGCAGATCTACAACCCAGTCGATTATACTAACGGCCCTGCCAATTCCACAAATCCAACGCAACGAAGGCGTAGAAACCACAAAACACAACAGCCCTCACCTCCGCACGGTGTGGTCGGCGCCAGCGCTAAACCCGGAGGAGTCGTCGTGGAAGCAGCAGTCGAGCACAGGTCCGGGGTGCGCGAACTCCCCTTTGAGCAGGCTCGCCTCGGCGTCGTACAGCCGAACCGTCTGGAACAGAGCCCAAGCACCCAAACCAGGTCAGATCGGGCAGCTAGGGTTTACTACGCCTTGCCGGAATGGAGGAACGGAGGGGGGCGCGTGGCGGCTGACCTTGTCCCAGGAGGAAACGAGGAGGTGGTCGCTGTGGTTGGAGAAGCGGAGGTTGGAGATGCCGTCCGACGGCGGGTTGGCGAGCTCCCTGCCACTGCCCATAGCTGAGGCTGCTGCGCCGGGTGCGTCACTCATGGTGGGAGGGGGGAGGAAAAGGAATCGGGTCAGGTATTTGGTGCAGGGGGGCGGAAACGGTGGGGGGATTCGAAATTTGAATCCAGAACGGGCGGAGCGAGGAGAACGGGAGGGCGGCGCGGAACGGGGAACGGAGGCAGCGGGAGGAAAAAGAAGGCTGGAGAAGATGCCATTGCGTCATGGCCTGGACTTTTCCTCTTTATTTTTTAGCACGTCGTGGACTTTTCCTAGAGAGAGCTTCGGCGCGCATGTATTCGCTTTATGGCCCGGCCCAGCAATTCGCCACGCTGGCTCGCTCCTTCGAAATATAAGTGTTTCCTAGAGAGTCTCTCGTTCGATCGGATTTTTTTTTGCTCGCTTCCTTTTTACGTTCGTCCCCATTTGTTGTCCGTCTGAACTTTCAGTCTCAGAAAACACCTACTCCCTCCGTAAAGAAATATAAGAGCGTTTAAATCACAGAGGGAGAATTTTTTCTGTCAGTTTTAAATTTTCTGGTGAAATAAAAAAACCAGTATGGGTTTTAAAAAATGTTCATGAATGTGGAAAATGTTCATGTAATTCAACAAATTTTGCAGAATTTGAAAAAAAATCATGGAATTTGAATGATGTTTGTGAAAGATTTTCGAAAAATGCACAAATTTGAAAAAAATCATAGTTTGAAAAAAATCATGAACTTGAAAAGGTTCATAAATTTTTAAAAAAATCATGAATTTAAAAAAATTATAACATTTGAAGAAGGTTCATGAATTTGAAAAGGTGTTCATGAATCTAGAAAAAGTTCTCAAATTTGAAACAAGTTTATAAAGAAAAAGGTTCACAATATTGGAAAAAAGGTTTGTGAATTTATGAAAGTTTAAATATTTGAAAAAAGGTTCATGAATTTGGAAAAAAATCACGGATATGGAAAAGGTTCACAAAATTAAATATTGTACACAAATTTGAGAAAAAATCCTAAATTTCAAAAAAAATGAAATTCACAAAAGTTTCACGCATTTTGAAAAAAAAATGAAAAGGGAAAACAAAAAAATAAAATAAAATAAAAGCCGAACAGAAACCGGGTGAAAAAACAGATCGAACAACACAAACTTGGGGGGGGGGGACCAAACTAGAAGCTTCCGGAATCTTCACAAAATCGAAAGAGGAACTGCCTGCTTGGGCGCATTGGAATGGGTCGGCCCATTATTCCCATCGCTCAACTGCGTGGGAGCCATGTATGAACCACACAGTTCCTGGCGCCTTAAGTGCTGAATAGAAATTGGGCTTTTCCTATGTCCTACTACTCCCATCACAACATGGTTTGAACCCTGTTAAAAAAATATGGGTTGAACCGAGATATCTTTCTGTTCGAATTGGGCCTGACCATCAAACTTTTCCTTTTTCGCAAAGCCATCAAAGAAACTACATCACTAGGTTAAACTGGAAGCATCACATGATTATGTCCAACATCCCTATGTGCGCAATCTGCAAAGCGGATCGAGGATGACTCATGGAGACACTCGCTCATTTGACTATACCACGTCATGATGTGTTTGGCACTTGTTGATGAATCTCTCACGGAGCATATGTGCATGAACAGATGTCCTGGCACGAAGGGATGGTTTTCCCACATGATGGACATGACTTCACATGCAGACTTCATCGCGACTCTACTCACTTTATGGGCAACCTGAAGCGCCCACAGGAGGGCCATCCATGAAGCTATCTATCAGAGCCTTGTTACTATATACGACTTTGTCACAAAGTTGATTGTTGAGCTGGAGATCATCAACGACAACCCGCCGGGAGAAGGATACATGTGCCTTTCGAGGTAAAGTGTTGGGGAACGTAGTATTTCAAAAAAATTGCCTACGATCACGCAAGATCTATCTAGGAGAAGCATAGCAATGAGCGGGGAGAGTGTGTCTACATACCCTCGTAGACCGAAAGCGGAAGCGTTTAGTAACGCGGTTGATGTATTCGAACGTCTTCGCGATCCAACCGATCCAAGTACCAAACGTACGGCACCTCCGCGATCAGCACACGTTCAGCTCGATGATGTCCCTCGAACTCTTGATCCAGTTGAGGCCGAGGGAGAGTTCCGTCAGCACGAAGGCGTGGTGACGGTGATGATGAAGTTACCGGCGCAGGGCTTCGCCTAAGCACTACGACGATATGACCGAGGTGTGTAACTGTGGAGGGGGGCACCGCACACGGCTAAAAGATCAACTTGTGTGTTCTAGGGTGCCCCCCTCCCCACGTATATAAAGGAGGGAGGGGAGGTCGGCCGGCCCTAGGGGGTGCGCCCAAGGAGGGGGAGTCCTACTAGGACTACTAGTCCTAGTAGGATTCCTCCACAAGGAAGAGAGGGGGAAGGAAGGAAAGGGAGAGGGAGTAGGAAAGGGGGGCGCCGCCCCCTTCCCTTGTCCAATTTGGACTGCAAGGGGGGCGTGGCCTGCCCTGGCTGCCCTCCTCTCTCTCCAACAAGGCCCATGGTGGCCCATTAGTTCCCCCGGGGGGTTCTGGTTACCCCTCCGGCACTCCGTTTTTACCCGAAACTATCCGGAACACTTCCGGTGTCCGAATAACATGGTCCAATATATCAATCTTTATGTCTCGACCATTTCGAGACTCCTCGTCATGTCCGTGATCTCATCCGGGACTCCGAACAACCTTCGGTCATCAAATCACATAAACTCATAATACAAATAATCGTCATCGAACGCTAAGCGTGCGGACCCTACGGGTTCGAGAACTATGTAGACATGACCGAGACACCTCTCCGGTCAATAACCAATAGCGGAACCTGGATTCTCATATTGGCTCCTACATAGTCTACGAAGATCTTTATTAGTCAAACCGCATAACAACATACGTTGTTCCCTTTGTCATCGGTATGTTACTTGCCCGAGATTCGATCGTCGGTATCATCATACCTAGTTCAATCTCGTTACCGGCAAGTCTCTTTACTCGTTCCGTAATGCATCATCCCGCAACTAACTCATTAATCACATTGCTTGCAAGGCTTATAGTGATGAGCATTACCGACAGGGCCCAGAGATACCTCTCCGACACTCGGAGTGACAATTCCTAATCTCGATCTATGCCAAATCAACAAACACCATCGGAGACACCTGTAGAGCATCTTTATAATCACCCAGTTACGTTGTGACGTTTGATAGCACACTAAGTGTTCCTCCGGTATTCGGGAGTTGCATAATCTCATAGTCATAGGAACATGTATAAGTCATGAAGGAAGCAATAGCAATAAACTAAACGATCATAGTGCTAAGCTAATGGATGGGTCTTGTCCATCACATCATTCTCTAATGATGTGATCCCGTTCATCAAATGGCAACACATGACTATGGCTAGGAAACTTAACCATCTTTGATTAATGAGCTAGTCTAGTAGAGGCATACTAGGGACACTCTGTTTGTCTATGTATTCACACATGTACTAAGTTTTCGGTTAATACAATTCTAGCATGAATAATACATTTATCATGATATAAGGAAATATAAATAACAACTTTATTATTGCCTCTAGGGCATATTTCCTTCAGTCTCCCACTTGCACTAGAGTCAATAATCTAGATTACATATTAATGGTTCTAACACCCATGGAGTCTTGGTGCTGATCATGTTTTGCTCGTGAGAGAGGCTTAGTCAACGGGTCTGCAACATTCAGATCCGTATGTATTTTGCAAATCTCTATGTCTCCCTCCTTGACTTGATCGCGGATGGAATTGAAGCGTCTCTTGATGTGTTTGGTTCTCTTGTGAAATCTAGATTCCTTTGCCAAGGCAATTGCACCAGTATTGTCACAAAAGATTTTCATTGGACCCAATGCACTAGGTATGACACCTAGATCGGATATGAACTCCTTCATCCAGACTCCTTCATTCGCTGCTTCCGAAGCAGCTATGTACTCCGCTTCACACGTAGATCCCGCCACGACGCTCTGTTTGGAACTGCACCAACTTACAGCTCCACCATTCAATATAAATACGTATCCGATTTGTGACTTAGAGTCATCTGGATCAGTGTCAAAGCTTGCATCGACGTAACCATTTACAACGAGCTCTTTGTCACCTCCATAAATGAGAAACATATCCTTAGTCCTTTTCAGGGTATTTCAGGATGTTCTTGACCGCTGTCCAGTGATCACTCCTGGATTACTTTGGTACCGCCCTACTATACTTATAGCAAGGCACACATCAGGTCTGGTACACAACATTGCATACATGATAGAACCTATGGTCGAGGCATAGGGAATGACTTTCATTTTCTCTCTATCTTTTGTAGTGGTCGGGCATTGAGTCTCACTCAACTTCACACCTTGTAACACAGGCAAGAACCCTTTCTTTGACTGATCCATTTTGAACTTCTTCAAAATCTTATCAAGGTATGTGCTTTGTGAAAGTCCAATTAAGCGTCTTGATCTATCTCTATAGATCTTGATGCCTAATATGTAAGCAGCATCACCGAGGTCTTTCATAGAAAAACTCTATTCAAGTATCCTTTTATGCTATCCAAAAATTCTATATCATTTCCAATCAACAATATGTCATCCACATATAATATTAGAAATGCTACAGAGCTCCCACTCACTTTCTTGTAAATACAGGCTTCTCCAAAAGTCTGTATAAAACCATATGCTTTGATCACACTATAAAATGTTTATTCCAACTCCGAGAGGCTTGCACCAGTCCATAAATGGATCGCTGGAGCTTGCACACTTTGTTAGCACCCTTTGGATCGACAAAACCTTCTGGTTGCATCATATACAACTCTTCTTCTAGAAATCCATTCAGGAATGCAGTTTTGACATCATTTGCCAAATTTCATAATCATAAAATGCGGCAATTGCTAACATGATTCGGACAGACTTAAGCATTGCTACGGGTGAGAAAGTCTCATCGTAGTCAACTCCTTGAACTTGTCAAAAACCTTTTGCAACAAGTCGAGCTTTGTAGACAGTAACATTACCGTCAGCGTCGGTCTTCTTCTTGAAGATCCATTTATTTTCTATGGCTTGTCGATCATCGGGCAAGTCAACCAAAGTCCACACTTTGTTCTCATACATGGATCCCAGCTCAGATTGCATGGCCTCAAGCCATTTCGCGGAATCTCGGCTCATCACCGCTTCCTCATAGTTCATAGGTTTGTCATGGTCAAGTAACATGGCCTCCAAAACAGGATTACTGTACCACTCTGGTGCGGATCTTACTCTGGTTGACCTACGAGGTTCGGTAGTAACTTGATCAGAAGTTTTATGATCATCATCATTAGCTTCCTCACTAATTGGTGTAGGGATCACTGGAACTGATTCCTGTGATGAACTACTTTCCAATAAGGGAGCAAGTATAATTACCTCATCAAGTTCTACTTTCCTCCCACTCACTTCTTTCGAGAGAAACTCCTTCTCCAGAAAGGATCCATTCTTAGCAACGAATATCTTGCCTTCGGATCTATGATAGAAGGTGTACCCAACAGTCTCCTTTGGGTATCCTATGAAGACACATTTCTCCCATTTGGGTTCGAGCTTATCAGGTTGAAGCTTTTTCACATAAGCATCACAGCCCCAAACCTTAAGAAACGACAACTTGGGTTTCTTGCCAAACCACAGTTCATATGGTGTCGTCTCAACGGATTTAGACGGTGCCCTATTTAACGTGAATGCAGCCGTCTCTAAAGCATAACCCCAAAACGATAGCGGTAAATCAGTAAGAGACATCATAGATCGCACCATATTTAATAAAGTGCGGTTACGACGTTCGGACACACCATTACGCTGTGGTGTTCCGGGTGGCGTGAGTTGCGAAACTATTCCGCATTGTTTCAAATGAAGACCAAACTCGTAACTCAAATATTCACCTCCATGATCAGATCATAGAAACTTTATTTTCTTGTTACGATGATTTTCCACTTCACTCTGAAATTCTTTGAACTTTTCAAATGTTTCAGACTTATGTTTCATCAAGTAGATATACCCATATCTCCTCAAATCATCTGTGAAGGTCAGAAAATAATGATACCCGCCGCAAGCCTCAACACTCATCGGACCGCATACATCAGTATGTATTATTTCCAACAAGTCTGTTGCTCGCTCCATTGTTCCGGAGAACGGAGTCTTAGTCATCTTGCCCATGAGGCATGGTTCGCAAGCATCAAGTGATTCATAATTAAGTGATTCCAAAAGCCCATCAGCATGGAGTTTCTTCATGCGCTTTACACCAATATGAACTAAACGGCAGTGCCACAAATAAGTTTCACTATCATTATTAAACTTATATCTTTTGGCTTCAATACTATGAATACATGTATCACTACTATCGAGATTCAACAAAAATAGACCACTCATCAAGGGTGCATGACCATAAAAGATATTACTCATATAAATAGAACAACCATTATTCTCTAATTTAAATGAATAACTGTCTCGCATTATACAATATCCAGATATAATGTTCATGCTTAACGCTGGCACCAAATAACAATTATTCTGGTCTAAACCTAATCCCGAACGTAGATGTAGAGGTAGCGTGCCGACGGCGATCACATCGACTTTGGAACCATTTCCCAAGCGCATCGTCACCTCGTCCTTAGCCAATCTTCGCTTAATCTGTAGCCCTGTTTTGAGTTGCAAATATGAGCAACAGAACCAGTATCAAATACCCAGGCACTACTACGAGCATTAGTAAGGTACACATCAATAACATGTATATCAAATATACCTTTCACTTTGCCATCCTTCTTATCTGCCAAATACTTGGGGCAGTTTCGCTTCCAGTGACCAGTCCCTTTGCAGCAGAAGCACTTAGTCTCAAGCTTATGTCCAGACTTGGGCTTCTTCACTTGAGCAACAACTTGCTTGTCGTTCTTCTTGAAGTTCCCCTTCTTCCCTTTGCCCTTTTTCTTGAAACTAGTGGTCTTGTTAACCATCAACACTTGATGCTCCTTCTTGATTTCTACCTCCGCAGCCTTTAGCATCGCGAAGAGCTCGGGAATTGTCTTATCCATCCCTTGCATATTATAGTTCATCATGAAGCTTTTGTAGCTTGGTGGCAGTGATTGAAGAACTCTGTCAATGACACTATCAACAGGAAGATTAACTCCCAGTTGAGTCAAATGGTTGTGGTACCCAGACATTCTGAGTATGTGTTCACTGACAGAACTATTCTCCTCCATTTTGCAGTTGTAGAACTTATTGGAGACTTCATATCTCTCAATCCGGGCATTTGCTTGAAATATTAACTTCAACTCCTAGAACATTGATACGTCTCCAACGTATCTAGAATTTTTGATTGTTCCATGCTGTTTTATTATCAATCTTCGATGTTTTATAATCATTTTATATCATTTTTTGGTACTAACCTATTGACATAGTGCCAAGTGCTAGTTGCTATTTTTTCCATGTTTTTTACATCGCAGGAAATAAATATCAGGCGGAGTCCAAATGCCACGAAACTCCACGATGATTTTTTATGGACTAGATGGAAGATGTTGGGCCCTGGTTGCACCTGGGGGGAGTCCCGAGGAGGGGACAACCCACCAGGGCGCGCCAGGAGGCCCAGGCGCGCCCTGGTGGGTTGTGCCCACCTCGGGTGCCCCCCGGACCGCCTCTTTGCTCTATAAATACCCCAAAAATCCAGAAACCCTAGGGGAGGCGACGAAATATTCATCCAGCCGCCACAGAGTCCAGAACCACTAGATCCAATCTAGACACCATCTCGGATGGGGTTCACCACCTCCATTGGTGCCTCTCCGATGATGCGTGAGTAGTTATTTGTAGACCTTCGGGTCCGTAGTTAGTAGCTAGATGGCTTTCTCTCTCTCGCTGAATTCTCAATACAATGGTCTCTTGGAGATCCATATGATGTAACTCTTTTTGCGGTGTGTTTGTTGGGATCTGATGAACTTCGAGTTTATGATCAGTTATATCCTTTTATATCCATGAAAGTTATTTGAGTTTCTTTGATCTCTTATATGCATGATCTCTTATAGCCTCGTATTTCTTCTCCGATATTTGGGTTTCGTTTGGCCAACTTGATCTATTTATCTTGCAATGGGAAGAGGTGCCCTGTAGTGGGTTCAATCTTACGGTGCTTGATCCCAGTGACAGAAAGGGAAACAACACGTATGTATCGTTGCTACTAAGGATAAAAAGATGGGATCTGTATCTACGCAATAGATAAACGGATCTTGTCTACATCATGTCATCGTTCTTATTGCATTACTCCGTTTTTCCATGAACTTAATACACTAGATGCATGCTGGATAGCGGTCGATGTGTTGAGTAATAGTAGTAGATGCAGGCAGGAGTCGGTCTACTAATCTTGGACGTGATGCCTATGTAATGATCATTGCCTGGATATCGTCATAATTATTTGAGGTTCTATCAATTGCCCAACAATAATTTGTTACCCACCGTTTGCTATCTTTCTCGAGAGAAGCCACTAGTGAAACCTACGGCCCCCGGGTCTTCTTCCTCATATATTTGCTTGCGATCTACTTTTCCTTTGCATTTTATTCAGATCTATTAAACCAAAAATACAAAAATACTTTGCGAGGTGTTGTTATTTGTGTGCAGGTGTTGTTTACGTTGTGTTGCTTGGTTCTCCTACTGGTTCAATAACCTTGGTTTCTTCACTGAGGGAAATACCTACCGTCGCCATGCTACATCATCCCTTCCTCTTTGGGGAAATACCGATGTAGTCCTAGCAGACAGGAGCTTTTCTGGCGCTATAGTCAGAGAGCAATCAAACATCTCATATGCTCCATGACATTCAAAACATCATTGAAGTCCCGGTTCTAAGCCGTAAAGCGTGGCACACTGAACTATCGAGTAGTCATCAGCTTTGCTCTGCCAGGCGTTCACAATGTCTGGTGTTGCTCCTGCAGCGGGTCTTGCACCTAGCGGTGCTTCCAGGACGTAATTATTCTGTGCAGCAATGAGGATAATCCTCAAGTTACAGACCCAGTCCGTGTAGTTGCTACCATCATCTTTCAACTTAGCTATCTCTAGGAATGCATTGAATTCAAAGGAACAGTAGCACGTGCCATTTATCTACAACAACATAGACATGCAAAATACTATCAGGTACTAAGTTCATGATAAATTAAAGTTCAATTAATCATATTACTTAAGAACTCCCACTTAGATAGACATCCCTCTAACCATCTAAGTGATCGCGTGATCCATATCAACTAAACCATGTCCGATCATCACGTGAGATGGAGTAGTTTTCAATGGTGAACATCACTATGTTGATCATATCTACTATATGATTCATGCTCGACCTTTCAGTCTCAGTGTTCCGAGGCCATATCTGCATATGCTAGGCTCGTCAAGTTTAACCCGAGTATTCTGCGTGTGCAAAACTGGCTTGCACCCGTTGTATGTGAATGTAGAGCTTATCACACCCGATCATCACGTGGTGTCTCGGCACGACGAACTGTAGCAACGGTGCATACTCAGGGAGAACACTTGTACCTTGAAATTTAGTGAGAGATCATCTTATAATGCTACCGTCGTACTAAGCAAAATAAGATGCATAAAAAGATAAATATCACATGTAATCAAATAAGTGATATGATATGGCCATCATGATCTTGTGCCTTTGATCTCCATCTCCAAAGCACCGTCATGATCACCATCGTCACCGGCTTGACACCTTGATCTCCATCGAAGCATCATTGTCGTCTCGCCAACTATTGCTTCTACGACTATCGCTACCGCTTAGTGATAAAGTAAAGCAATTACATGGCGATTGCATTTCATACAATAAAGTGACAACCATATGGCTCCTGCCAATTGCCGATAACTGTTACAAAACATGATCATCTCATACAACAATTTATATATCATCACTTCTTGACCATATCACATCACAACAAGCCCTGTAAAAACAAGTTAGACGTCATCTACTTTGTTGTTGCAAGTTTTACGTGGCTGCTACGGGCTTCTAGCAAGAACCGTTCTTACCTACGCATCAAAACCACAACGATTTTCATCAAGTGTGCTGTTTTAACCTTCAACAAGGACCGGGCGTAGTCAAACTCGATTCAACTAAAGTTGGAGAAACAGACACCCTATAGCCACATGTGTGGAAAGCACGGTGGTAGAACTAGTCTCATGAACGCGGTCATGTAATGTCGGTCTAGGCCGCTTCATCCAACAATACCGCTGAATCAAAGTATGACATGCTAGTAAGCAGTATGACTATTATCGCCCACAGCTCTTTGTGTTTTACTCGTGCATATAACATCTACGCATAGACCTGGCTCGGATGCCACTATTGGGGAACGTAGTATTTCAAAAAAATTGCCTGCGATCACGCAAGATCTATCTAGGAGAAGCATAGCAACGAGCGGGGAGAGTGTGTCTATGTACCCTCGTAGACCGAAAGCGGAAGCGTTTAGTAACGCGGTTGATGTAGTTGAACGTCTTCGCGATCCAACCGATCCAAGTACCAAACGTACGGCACCTCCGCGATCAGCACACGTTCAGCTTGGTGACGTCCCTCGAACTCTTGATCCAGTTGAGGCCAAGGGAGAGTTTCGTTAGCACGATGGCGCGGTGACGGTGATGATGAAGTTACCGGCGCAGGGCTTCGCCTAAGCACTACGACTATATGACTGAGGTGTAACTGTGGAGGGGGGCACCGCACACGGCTAAAAGATCAACTTGTGTGCTCTAGGGTGCCCCCTCCCCACGTATATAAAGGAGGGAGGGGAGGATGGCCGGCCCTAGGGGGCGTGCCCAAGGAGGGGGAGTCCTACTAGGACTACTAGTCCTAGTAAGATTCCTCCACAAGGAAGAGAGGGGAAAGGAAGGAAGGAGAGGGAGAGGGAGTAGGAAAGGTGGGCGCCCCCTTCCCTTGTCCAATTCAGACTTCAAGGGGGGGAGGGGGCGTGGCCTGCCCTGTCTGCCCTCCTCTCTCTCCAACAACGCCCATGGTGGCCCATTAGTTCCCCCGGGGGGTTTCGGTAACCCCTCCGACACTTCGTTTTTACCCGAAACTATCCGGAACACTTCCGGTGTCCGAATAACATGGTCCAATATATCAGTATTTATATTTCGACCATTTCGAGACTCCTCGTCATGTCCGTGATCTCATCCGGACTCCGAAAAACCTTCGGTCATCAAATCACATAAACTCATAATACAAATAATCGTCATCGAACATTAAGTGTGCGGACCCTACCGAGGGAGTCCGGGATTAGGGGGTCCTCGGATAGCTGGACTATATACTTTGGCCGGACTGTTGGACTATGAAGATACAAGATTGAAGACTTCGTCTCGTGTCCGGGTGGGACTCTCCTTTGCGTGGAAGGCAAGCTTGGCAATTCGGATATGTAGATCTCCTCCCTTGTAACCGACTCTGTGTAACCCTAGCCCCCTCCGGTGTCTATATAAACCAGAGGGTTTAGTCCGTAGGACAACAACAATCACAACCATAGGCTAGCTTCTAGGGTTTAGCCTCTACGATCTCGTGGTAGATCAACTCTTGTAATACTCATATCATCAAGATCAATTAAGCAGGAAGTAGGGTATTACCTCCATCGAGAGGGCCCGAACCTGGGTAAACATCGTGTCCCCCACCTCCTGTTACCATCCGCCTTAGACGCACAGTTCGGGACCCCCTACCCAAGATCCGCCGGTTTTGACACCGACATTGGTGCTTTCATTGAGAGTTCCACTGTGCCGTCACGATAAGGCTTGATGGCTCCTCTTGTTGTCAAGGACAGCATTACCTCTGGGGGAGCCCTGGCTGTAGGCCAAACTCTCAGACTAGGCGGCTTCGTCATGACCGCCCGTTCGGCTGTCACGCCGACGATGACTTCTAGGGTCATCAAAAACAACCTCCACGTCGGCTTGGGATTCGCCGAGCAGATGGATCCAATGGAGCTCTCTTCCTTGAACGATCTCTTGGATCATATCGCCGCCCTGGGAGTCGCTACGGACTATGATCGGATTGGGCTTAAACCCGACCAAAGGGAGATTAACTCTCCGCCGGTCACCCATCAGATAGCGGTGGTGGAGGAGCAATGTGGCGATTCTTCCTCTATTTTGAGGACAAACTATGTCCGAATTCCCGAGCTCTCCGAGCCGGATACCCGTCTACGGGAGGACATGGCCCAAGCTTCGAACTTAGAAACATGCATTGGGCCAGAACTATTGGGCAACATCCCGGAGCCTGAACTGCCAAGCTCGAAAACTCCTTCGCCCCTGGGTTTCAGATCGGGTCAGGGTTTGGACCTAAATCTACCCACCCGCCCAGACATAAGTGATCTTTCCCACATTAGACAAGAGCCCCAAGAGACAGTACATCACTATTGGGATAGATTCCTCCTCGTAATGAACAAGGTCAAGGACTGTCGAGAGGAAGACGCAATTTCATTCTTTCGCAATAATTGCACGGACAAGGGAATTCTCAACGCCTTAAGTCGACGTGACATAGCACACTCCGCTGACTTGGCGGCCATAGTACAGAAGTACTGTGCGATGGAAAGCGCCTGGAAAACCCAAACAAAATTCTGGGATCCTCCGGCTCTCACTAGACCACCCGTCCGAACTAAAAGGGTATACTCTCGTAAGTCACCCGATCCAATCACAAAGAAACCGAAGCCCACTACAGGGCGTGGAACTATATTGGAGGGATGGCTCAATGGGCCATGCAAAATTCACAGTACACCGGATACCACGCCAACACATAGCCTTAGAGCATGTTGGATACTCCGGCAGGTGGCCAAGAGCGGTGAGGATCTCCTCATCAACAATACCGCAGAGCACCATCCCATGGACAATAACAATACAATATTGACAGTCTTCGAGACCTTCGCCTCAAATAATAGGCGCAAGCGAGCACTCCGCAGCCTTGCCGAAGTCTGCCACATTGCAGCAATAAATCCATGGAACGACACGGCCATAACCTTCAATACCAGTGACGAACCTCAATTCCGAACAGCCCGAGCAGCAGCCGCTTTGGTCCTTAGTCCAATCGTGGACGGCTTCCGCCTTACTAAAGTGCTCATGGACGGCGGCAGCGGATTAAACCTCATCTACGAAGAAACTCTTAGCAAAATGGAAATAGACAGGAGCCGCATTGAGCAAAGCAGCACGACCTTCAGAGGAATCATCCCTAGTCGGGAGGCACACTGTGCGGGAAAAATCACACTAGATGTGGTATTCGGCACGCCGGAGAATTATAGGTCCGAAGAAATCACATTCCAAGTGGCCTCGTTCAGTAGCGGATACCACGCCCTTTTAGGGCGGGAGGCATTCACGATCTTCGAAGCTATACCCCATTACGGGTACATGAAGCTCAAAATGCCCGGGCCCAATGGAATCATCACTCTAGCTAGTGATCCGGACATAGCACTCCGCGCCGAAAATAAAACCGCCGCACTAGCCCTCGAGGCGTTATCCGAAGCCCTCGCGGCCGAAGAACTAACTGCACTGTGCTCCACAGTGGACAGGGACGACGTGATACTCGACAAAAGATCCAAGTCCACCTCTTTTAAACCAGCGGATGAAATAGTCAAATTCCAGGTCCACCCAACGGACCCTACAAAAATAGCATCCATCGGGACACAGCTGAACCCCACAACAGACGCCGCACTACGGGAGTTCTTGCGTGAGAATTGGGACATATTCGCCTGACATCCTTGAGACATGCCAGGAATCCCACGCAGGCTGGCCGAACACAGCCTTAACATCCTAAAGGGGTTCAAACCGGTCAAGCAGACTCTCCGGCGTTTCTCTGAGCCTAAGCGACAAGCCATGGGAGAAGAGCTAGCTGATACGTCTCCAACGTATCTATAATTTATGAAGTATTCATGCTGTTATATTATCCATCTTGGATGTTTATTGGGCTTTACTATGCACTTTTATATTATTTTTGGGACTAACCTATTGACCCAGAGCCCAGTGCCAGTTCCTGTTTTTTCCCTTGTTTTAGTGTTTCGAAGAAAAGGAATATCAAACGGAGTCGAAACGGAATGAAACCTTCTGGAGAAGTTATTTTCGGAAAGAAAGCAACCCGAGAGACTTGGAGTCCACGTCAAGAAAGCAACGAGGAAGGCACGAGGCAGGGGGCGCGCCCTCCACCCTCGTGGGCCCCTCGTGGCTCCCCTGACGTATTTCTTCCGCCTATATATATCCATATACCCTAAAACGATCGGGGAACAGAATAGATCGGGAGTTCCGCCGCCGCAAGCCTCTGTAGCCACCAAAAACCAATCAGGACCCCATTCCGGCACCCTGCCGGAGGGGGGATCCCTCACCGGTGGCCATCCTCATCATCCCGGCGCTCTCCATGACGAGGAGGGAGTAGTTCACCCTCGGGGCTGAGGGTATGTACCAGTAGCTATGTGTTTGATCTCTCTCTCTCTCGTGTTCTTGAGGTGATTCGATCTTGATGAATCGCGAGCTTTGCTATTATAGTTGGATCTTATGTTGCTTCTCCCCCTCTATTCTCTTGTAATGGATTGAGTTTTCCCTTTGAAGTAATCTTATAGGATTGAGTCTTTAATGATTTGAGAACACTTGATGTATGTCTTGCCGTGCGTATCTGTGGTGACAATGGGGTATCACGTGATTCACTTGATGTATGTTTTGGTGATCAACTTGCGGGTTCCGCCCATGAACCTATGCATAGGGGTTGGCACACGTTTTCGTCTTGATTCTCCGGTAGAAACTTTGGGGCACTCTTTGAGGTTCTATGTGTTGGTTGAATAGATGAATCTGAGATTGTGTGATGCATATCGTATAATCATACCCGCGGATACTTGAGGTGACATTGGAGTATCTAGGTGACATTAGGGTTTTGGTTGATTTTTGTCTTAAGGTGTTATTCTAGTACGAACTCTAGGGCTGTTTGTGACACTCATAGGAATAGCCCAACGGATTGATTGGAAAGAATAACTTTGAGGTGGTTTCGTACCCTACCATAATCTCTTCGTTTGTTCTCCGCTATTAGCGACTTTGGAGTGACTCTTTGTTGCATGTTGAGGGATAGTTATATGATCCAATTATGTTATTATTGTTGAGAGAACTTGCACTAGTGAAAGTATGAACCCTAGGCCTTGTTTCCTATCATTGCAATACCGTTTGTGCTCACTTTTATCATTAGTTACCTTGCTGTTTTTATATTTTCAGATTACAAAAACCTATATCTATCACCCATATTGCACTTGTATCACCATCTCTTCGCCGAACTAGTGCACCTATACAATTTACCATTGTATTGGGTGTGTTGGGGACACAAGAGACTCTTTGTTATTTGGTTGCAGGGTTGTTTGAGAGAGACAATCTTCATCCTATGCCTCCTACGGATTGATAAACCTTAGGTCATCCACTTGAGGGAAATTTTCAACTGTCCTACAAACCTCTGCACTTGGAGGCCCAACAACGTCTACAAGAAGAAGGTTGCGTAGTAGACATCAAGCAGTTTCTGGCGCTGTTGCCGGGGAGGTGAGTGCTTGAAGGTATATCTTTAGATCTTGCAATCGAATCTTTTTGTTTCTTGTTTTAGCACTAGTTTATTCTATAAAAGAAAACTACAAAAAAATGGAATTGAGTTTGCCTCCTACGCTTCATCTTTTTAATGTCTTTCGTGAGTATGATGGGAAGGAAAATTGTGCCAAAGTGTTAGAAGAAGAAGTCTATAAAATGTTTGGCACTAAATCTTTGAATGATGAGCATGATTGCAATGTTGTTAGTATGAATTCCTTGAATATCCATGATGCTAATGATATGCAAAGCCACAAGCTTGGGGAAGCTATGTTTGATGAAGATGATATTTTTTGTCCCCCAAGATTGATGAGCAAATTTACTATGATGAAAGCATGCCTCCTATCTATGATGATTATTGTGATGACACGTATGCTATAAAGAATAATGATAACCATGAAACTTGTCATCTTGATCTTAATCTTCAATCACATGATAGTTATTTTGTTGAGTTTGCTCCTACTACTATTGATGAGAATAAATTTGCTTACGTGGAGAATAGGAAAATTTCTATGCTTGTAGATCATGAAAAGAATGTTTTAGGTGCTGGCTATATTATTGAATTCATTCATGACGCTACTGAAAATTATTATGAGGGAGGAATATATGCTTGTAGAAATTGCAATAATATCAAGTTTCCTCTCTATGTGCTTAAAATCTTGGAGTTATGCTTGTTTTACCTTCCTATGCAAATTGATTCTTGCTCCAATAAGTTGTTTGCTCACAAAATCCCTATGCATAGGAAGTGGGTTAGACTTAAATGTGCTAGTCATATTCTTCATGATGCTCTCTTTATGTTTCAATTCTTATCTTTTATGTGAGCATCATTGAAATCATCATGCCTAGCTAGGGGTGTTAAACGATAGCGCTTGTTGGGAGGCAACCCAATTTTATTTTAGTTTCTTGCTTTTTGGTTCTGTTTAGTAATAAATAATCCATCTAGCTTCTGTTTAGATGTGGTTTTATGTTTTAATTAGTGTTTGTGCCAAGTAGAACCTTTGGGAAGACTTGGGTGAAGTCTTTATGATCATGCTGTAAAAAACAGAAACTTTAGCGCTCACGAGATTAGCTAATTTTTTTTACTGGAGAGTGCTATTTAGTTGATTTTTGCAGATGATTACTAGACAAATTCTTCAGGTCCACCAATTTATTTTAGAATTTTTGGAGTTCCAGAAGTTTGCGTTAGTTATAGATTACTACAGACTGTTCTGTTTTTGACAGATTCTGTTTTTCATGTGTTGTTTGCTTATTTTGATGACTCTATGGCTAGTAAAATAGTTTATAAACCATAGAGAAGTTGGAATACAGTAGGTTTAACACCAATATAAATAAAGAATGAGTTCATTACAGTACCTTGAAGTGGTATTTTGTTTTCTTTCGCTAACGGAGCTTACGAGTTTTCTGTTAAGTTTTGTGTTGTGAAGTTTTCAAGTTTTGGGTAAAGATTCGATGGACTATGGAATAAGGAGTGGCAAGAGCCTAAGCTTGGGGATGCCCAAGGTACCCCAAGGTAATATTCAAGGACAACCAAGAGCCTAAGCTTGGGGATGCCCCGGATGGCATCCCCTCTTTCGTCTTCATTCATCGGTAACTTTACTTGGAGCTATATTTTTATTCACCACATGATATGTGTTTTGCTTGGAGCGTCATGTCATTTTATTTTGTTTTGCTTGCTGTTTGAATAAAATACCAAGATCTGAAATTCTTAAATGAGAGAGAGTCTTCACATAGTTAAATAATTATTTAACTACTCATTGATCTTCACTTATATCTTTTTGGAGTAGTTTGTCATTTACTCGTGTGCTTCACTTATATCCTATGAATAAATGGTTGAATGATTTGAATGTCATAAATCTGAAATTATATATGTTTCATATGCCTTTCCCATGGGGAGTAATGCCTTTACATATAAGAAGTAGAGGTGGTAAATTTATTGAAGGTTAGCAAACATTGTATTGGTCACTTGAACAATTCATGAAAGAATATTGAAGGAAGAGAGATTTCACATATAAATATACTATCTTGGACATCTTCTATGATTGTGAGCCCCATTAATAATTTTCAAACCTGAGCAAATTAGTTGAAGTTGGACAAGGAAGACAACATAATGAGTTATGCTTGGGTATATTTGTATAAGTTATATTGTTTTGGATCCTCTAACATGTGGTGCTTGCTATTTAGAATCCTTTGCTAGCCAAAATATCTGTACTAAGCGGGAATACTGCTTGTGCATCCAAATTCCTTGAACCAAGTTTCTTCCATGAGTGTCCACCATATCTACCTATATGCGGTATTTACCTGCCGTTCCAAGTAAATTTGCATGTGCCAAACTCTAAACCTTCAAATAATAATCTGTTTTGTATGCCCAAATCGCTCATGTAGCGACTAGGGTTAGCAGTATCTTCCATGCTAGGTGGGTTATTCTCATGATGAGTGGACTCCGCTCATCATTCACGAGAAAATGGCTGGTAACTGGGAGGCCCAGTCCTATGATCAAAAGATCAAAAACAAATTCGCAAATAATTTAAACAAAACTCCCCCAGGGTTGATGTTAGTTGGAGGCATCCGTTGTTTCGGGCAAGCCATGGATTGATGATTGTTGGTGGAGGGGCAGTAAAAATCTTTACCTTTCTGTTTGGGAACCGCCTATAATGTATGTAGTATGGAAGATATTGGGAACTCTTGGTCGTTATGTTGACAATGAAATCATACCTCTCAAAATTATTTTCATCTCTGTTTTAACTTCGAGCTCTGGCACCTCTGCAAATCCCTGCTTCCCTCTGCGAAGGGCCTATCTTTTACTTTTATGCAAGAGTCAGTAGTATTCCTTCTCCTTCCGACCTACTCTTTAGTTGGCAAGCATCATGTGTTGGGGAAAGATCTAGGCATATATGGCCATTCAAATACATTTGAGCATGAATTATTACTGTTGCCATTACCCTTGAGCTCCGTAAAAGGTTGGGAGGCGAAACATTAAGCCCCTATCTTTCTCTATGTTCGATGAATACTATTTGTTCTAAAAATATGCTTTGAGTGGTAGCAATCATGGAAGACTAAATGATAGTTGAGTATGTGAAGTTTGCTGAATCAAAGCTCTGACATAGACTCTTCCTGAAAATAAGATGAATTGCAATTGTTTGATGACTGAGAACATAGTTTGTTAGTTTTCAAGAAAGTTTATACTTTAACATGTGAATAGTTTGTTACTTGATCATGCAAAGTTCTATGAGTTGAGCTACTGTTATGACATATAATGATGCTAGAAAGGTGATTGAAATTATCATTGATCAAACTTATGCACCTGCTAGCATTCACACTTCATAAATTCTTTCTTTTATCATTTACCTACTCGAGGACGAGCAGGAATTAAGCTTGGGGATGCTGATACGTCTCCAACGTATCTATAATTTATGAAGTATTCATGCTGTTATATTATCCATCTTGGATGTTTATTGGGCTTTACTATGCACTTTTATATTATTTTTGGGACTAACCTATTGACCCAGAGCCCAGTGCCAGTTCCTGTTTTTTCCCTTGTTTTAGTGTTTCGAAGAAAAGGAATATCAAACGGAGTCGAAACGGAATGAAACCTTCTGGAGAAGTTATTTTCGGAAAGAAAGCAACCCGAGAGACTTGGAGTCCACGTCAAGAAAGCAACGAGGAAGGCACGAGGCAGGGGGCGCGCCCTCCACCCTCGTGGGCCCCTCGTGGCTCCCCTGACGTATTTCTTCCGCCTATATATATCCATATACCCTAAAACGATCAGGGAATAGAATAGATCGGGAGTTCCGCCGCCGCAAGCCTCTATAGCCACCAAAAACCAATCGGGACCCTGTTTCGGCACCCTGCCGGAGGGGGGATCCCTCACCGGTGGCCATCTTCATCATCCCGGCGCTCTCCATGACAAGGAAGGAGTAGTTCACCCTCGGGGCTGAGGGTATGTACCAGTAGCTATGTGTTTGATCTCTCTCTCTCTCTCTCTTGTGTTCCTGAGGTGATTCGATCTTGATGTATCGCGAGCTTTGCTATTATAGTTGGATCTTATGTTGCTTCTCCCCCTCTACTCTCTTGTAATGGATTGAGTTTTCCCTTTGAAGTAATCTTATCGGATTGATTCTTTAATGATTTGAGAACACTTGATGTATGTCTTGCCGTGCGTATCTGTGGTGACAATGGGATATCACGTGATTCACTTGATGTATGTTTTGGTGATCAACTTGCGGGTTCCGCCCATGAACCTATGCATAGGGGTTGGCACATGTTTTCATCTTGATTCTCTGGTAGAAACTTTGGGGCACTCTTTGAGGTTCTATGTGTTGGTTGAATAGATGAATCTGAGATTGTGTGATGCATATCGTATAATCATACCCACGGATACTTGAGGTGACATTGGAGTATCTAGGTGACATTAGGGTTTTGGTTGATTTGTGTCTTAAGGTGTTATTCTAGTACGAACTCTAGGGATGTTTGTGACACTTATAGGAATAGCCCAACGGATTGATTGGAAAGAATAACTTTGAGGTGGTTTCGTATCCTACCATAATCTCTTCGTTTGTTCTCCGCTATTAGCGACTTTGGAGTGACTCTTTGTTGCATGTTGAGGGATAGTTATATGATCCAATTATGTTATTATTGTTGAGAGAACTTGCACTAGTGAAAGTATGAACCCTAGGCCTTGTTTCCTAGCATTGCAATATCGTTTGTGCTCACTTTTATCATTAGTTACCTTGCTGTTTTTATATTTTCAGATTACAAAAACCTATATCTACCACCCATATTGCACTTGTATCACCATCTCTTCGCCGAACTAGTGCACCTATACAATTTACCATTGTATTGGGTGTGTTGGGGACACAAGAGACTCTTTGTTATTTGGTTGCAGGGTTGTTTGAGAGAGACCATCTTCATCCTACGCCTCCTACGGATTGATAAACCTTAGGTCATCCACTTGAGGGAAATTTGGTACTGTCCTACAAACCTCTGCACTTGGAGGCCCAAGAACGTCTACAAGAAGAAGGTTGCGTAGTAGACATCAGTAGCCAAGTTACTTGAGGCCGGATTCATTAGAGAAATAAAACATTCGGACTGGCTAGCAAACCTGGTGATAGTACCAAAGAAGGACAAATCCTGTCGCCTATGTGTCGATTTCAAGGACCTCACCAAGGCTTGCCCCAAGGATCCCTTCCCCCTCCCCCGTATCGACCAAATTATCGACGCTACCGCAGGACACGATTCATTGTGTTTCCTCGACGCATGCTCCGGATACCATCAAATCAAGATGGCGGAGTCCGATCAAGCTGCAACGACATTTATCACCCCATACGGCCCCTTCTGTTTTAACACCATGCCTTTCAGACTTAAAAACGCCGGTGCAACCTATCAACGCATGATTCAGACATGCCTGGAAACACAGATCGGCAAAACAGTGGAGGCATACATAGACGATGTGGTCATTAAAACTAGACACGTCGAATCTTTAATAGACGACTTGAGGCTCACGTTCGACAATCTCCGAACATACGACATCAAGCTCAATCCGGAAAAATGCGTCTTCGGCGTACCCGCCGGAAAGCTCTTGGGCTTCATCGTCTCCAATAGAGGAATTGAAGCAAATCCGGCTAAAATCCGAGCTCTTTCACAGTTGGCTATCCCAACAGACCTCAAGCAAATCCAGAAATTAACTGGCTGCGTGGCTGCCTTAAGCCGCTTTATCTCCCGATTAGGAGAAAAGGCACTACCTCTTTATCTCCTTCTTCGACGCACCAAACACTTCGAGTGGACGGATGCGGCTATGGCCGGATTGGAAGAAATAAAGGCCGTCTTGACTAGCAACCCAATCTTGGCCGCGCCAAATATCGGCGAACCAATGCTGCTATACATAGCGGCAACACACCAAGTTATAAGCGCAGTGCTCATCGTCGAACGAGAATCGGACGGACATAAATTTCCGCTTCAAAAGCCGGTATACTACGTGTCCACTGTCCTCACTCCATGCAAATCACGGTACCCACATTATCAAAAGATAGCACACGCGGTCTTCATGGCATCCCGGAAACTACGACACTACTTTCAAGAGTGTTCAATTACGGTGGCCTCTAAAGTACCACTCAACGACATAATAAATAACCGCGATGCCACGGGCCAGATGGCTAAATGGGCTATTGAGCTCCTCCCGTTCGACATAATATACAAACCACGGCGAGCCATTAAGTCACAAGTACTGGCTGATTTTGTCGCTGAATGGACAGAAGCCGAACTCCCTAAAGAGTACGGCGCGTACTCCAATTGGATCATGCACTTTGACGGCTCTAAAATGCTGGCTGGTCTGGGGGCAGGCATCGTCCTAACATCCCCCACTGGAGATACAGTCCAATACATACTCCAAATATTATACACAAACTCCAACAACGCAGCAGAATATGAGGCCCTGTTACATGGTCTCCGGATGGCAGTCTCCATGGGCATTCAACGCCTAGAAGTGCGTGGGGATTCGAACCTTGCAATATCTCAAATAAACGGAGACTTCGACGCCAAGGATCCGAAAATGGCGGCTTACCGCAACGCCGTCCTCAAGATGTCAGCTCGGTTCGAGGGGCTTGAATTCCACCATGTGGTCCGGGAAAACAATCAAGCGGCGGATATCCTTGCCCGCATCGGCGCTAAGCGCGACCCTGTCCCACCTAATATCTTCTTAGAAAGGCTGTTTAAGCCATCCGTGGTGTGGGAAGGGGAGACCGGCAACAACAGTCCGGATCCGGTCACAACTCCAGATCCCGAACACTCTGACGTAATCGGAGGCTCTGCCACCGAAATAACACCTTCGGCCCACGTGATTATGGCTGTCATCGCCCCGTGGACAGAACCCTTCTTGGCTTACCTAACTAGGCAAGAACTCCCGGAGGACCCAAACGAGGCACGTTGCATTGTGCGGCGGTCTAAAGCCTACAAGGTCCACGAGGGAGAGCTTTATAAGAAAAGCACTACCGGAGTACTTCAAAGGTGCATCTCCGAAGAGGAAGGACGGCAACTTTTCGCAGAAATTCATGCTGGACTTGGCGGCCACCATGCCGCAGCACGGGCCCTTGTAAGCAAGGCCTTCCGTACTGGTTTTTATTGGCCGACGGCCCGAGCAGACGCACAGGACCTCGTCCAACGTTGCGTCGGTTGCCAGCTTTTCGCTAATCAAAGCCATATTCCACCTACCGCTCTCCAAACAATCCCCATTACTTGGCCCTTTGTGGTCTGGGGGCTTGATATGGTCGGACCCCTTAAAGGGGGAAGCCATAAGAAAAAAATTGTTGGGGAACGTAGTAATTTCAAAAAAAATTCCTACACACATGCAAGATCATGGTGATGCATAGCAACGAGAGGGGAGAGTGTTGTCCACATACCCTCGTAGACCGATAGCGGAAGCGTTAACACAACGCGGTTGATGTAGTCGTACGTCTTCACGATCCGACCGATCAAGTACCGAACGCACGGCACCTCCGAGTTCAGCACACGTTCAGCTCGATGACGTCCCTCGAACTCCGATCCAGCCGAGTGTTGAGGGAGAGTTTCGTCAGCACGACGGCGTGGTGACGATGATGATGTTCTACCGACGCAGGGCTTCACCTAAGCACCGCTACGATATTATCGAGGTGTAATGTGGTGGAGGGGGGCACCGCACACGGCTAAAAGATCGTTGATCAATTGTGTGTCGAGAGGTGCCCCCCGCCCCCGTATATAAAGGAGCAAGGGGGAGGCCGCCGGCCAAGGGAGGAGAGGCGCGCCAGGAGGAGTCCTACTCCTACCGGGAGTAGGACCCCCCCTTTTCCATGTTGGACTAGGAGAGGAAGGGGGAAGAGGTGGAGGGGAGGAAGGAAGGGGGGGCGCCGCCCCCCTCTCCTTGTCCTATTCGGACTGGGGGGGGGGAGGGGCGCGCGGCCCTGCCCTGGCCTCCTCTCCTCTCTTCCACCTAGGCCCACTAAGGCCCATTAAGTTACCGGGGGGTTCCGGTAACCTCCCGGTACTCCGGAAAAATCCCGATTTCACCCGGAACACTTCCGATGTCCAAACATAGGCTTCCAATATATCAATCTTTATGTCTCGATCATTTCGAGACTCCTCTTCATGTCCGTGATCACATCCGGGACTCCGAACAACCTTCGGTACATCAAAACATATAAACTCATAATATAACTGTCATCGTAACGTTAAGCGTGCGGACCCTACGGGTTCGAGAACTATGTAGACATGACCGAGACATCTCTCCGGTCAATAACCAATAGCGGAACCTGGATGCTCATATTGGTTCCTACATATTCTACGAAGATCTTTATCGGTCAGACCGCATAACAACATACGTTGTTCCCTTTGTCAACGGTATGTTACTTGCCCGAGATTCGATCGTCGGTATCTCGATACCTAGTTCAATCTCGTTACCGGCAAGTCTCTTTACTCGTTCCGTAATACATCATCCCGCAACTAACTCATTAGTCACAATGCTTGCAAGGCTTGTAGTGATGTGTATTACTGAGTGGGCCCAGAGATACCTCTCCGACAATCGGAGTGACAAATCCTAATCTCGAAATACGCCAACCCAACAAGTACCTTTGGAGACACCTGTAGAGCACCTTTATAATCACCCAGTTACGTTGTGACGTTTGGTAGCACACAAAGTGTTCCTCCGGTAAACGGGAGTTGCATAATCTCATAGTCATAGGAACATGTATAAGTCATGAAGAAAGCAATAGCAACATACTAAACAATCGAGTGCTAAGCTAACGAAATGGGTCAAGTCAATCACATCATTCTCCTAATGATGTGATCCCGTTAATCAAATGACAACTCATATCTATGGCTAGGAAACATAACCATCTTTGATCAACGAGCTAGTCAAGTAGAGGCATACTAGTGACACTCTGTTTGTCTATGTATTCACACATGTATTATGTTTCCTGTTAATACAATTCTAGCATGAATAATAAACATTTATCATGATATAAGGAAATAAATAATAACTTTATTATTGCCTCTAGGGCATATTTCCTTCAGTCTCCCACTTGCACTAGAGTCAATAATCTAGATTACACAGTAATGATTCTTACACCCATGGAGTCTTGGTGCTGATCATGTTTTGCTCGTGGAAGAGGCTTAGTCAACGGGTCTGCAACATTCAGATCCGTGTGTATCTTGCAAATTTCTATGTCTCCCACCTGGACTAAATCCCAGATGGAATTGAAGCGTCTTTTGATGTGCTTGGTTCTCTTGTGAAATCTGGATTCCTTTGCTAAGGCAATTGTACCAGTATTGTCACAAAAGATTTTCATTGGTCCCGATGCACTAGGTATGACACCTAGATCGGATATGAACTCCTTCATCCAGACTCCTTCATTTGCTGCTTCCGAAGCAGCTATGTACTCCACTTCACACGTAGATCCCGCCATGACACTTTGCTTAGAACTGCACCAACTGACAGCTCCACCGTTCAATGTAAACACGTATCCGGTTTGCGTTAGAATCGTCCGGATCAGTGTCAAAGCTTGCATCAACGTAACCATTTACGATGAGCTCTTTGTCACCTCCATAAACGAGAAACATATCCTTAGTCCTTTTCAGGTATTTCAGGATGTTCTTGACCGCTGTCCAGTGATCCACTCCTGGATTACTTTGGTACCTCCCTGCTAAACTTATAGCAAGGCACACATCAGGTCTGGTACACAGCATTGCATACATGATAGAGCCTATGGCTGAAGCATAGGGAACATCTTTCATCTTCTCTCTATCTTCTGCAGTGGTCGGCATTGAGTCTTACTCAATCTCACACCTTGTAGTACATGCAAGAACCCTTTCTTTGCTTGATCCATTTTGAACTTCTTCAAAACTTTGTCAAGGTACGTGCTTTGTGAAAGTCCAATTAAGCGTCTTGATCTATCTCTATAGATCTTGATGCCTAATATAGATGCAGCTTCACCGAGGTCTTTCATTGAAAAACTCTTATTCAAGTATCCCTTTATGCTACCCAGAAATTCTATATCATTTCCAATTAGCAATATGTCATCCACATATAATATCAGAAATGCTACTGAGCTCCCACTCACTTTCTTGTAAATACAGGCTTCTCCAAAAGTCTGTATAAAACCAAATGCTTTGATCACACTATCAAAGCGTTTATTCCAACTCCGAGAGGCTTGCACCAGTCCATAAATGGATCGCTGGAGCTTCCACACATTGTTAGCTCCCTTTGGATCGACAAAACCTTCCGGTTGCATCATATACAACTCTTCTTCCAGAAATCCATTCAGGAATGCAGTTTTGACATCCATTTGCCAAATTTCATAATCATAAAATGCGGCAATTGCTAACATGATTCGGACAGACTTAAGCATCGCTACGGGTGAGAAGGTCTCATCGTAGTCAATCCCTTGAACTTGTCGAAAACCTTTCGCAACAAGTCGAGCTTTATAGACAGTAACATTACCGTCAGCGTCAGTCTTCTTCTTGAAGATCCATTTATTTTCAATGGCTTGCCGATCATCGGGCAAGTCAACCAAAGTCCATACTTTGTTCTCATACATGGACCGCATCTCGGATTTCATGGCCTCAAGCCATTTTGCGGAATCTGGGCTCATTATCGCTTCTTCATAGTTCGTAGGTTCGTCATGGTCCAGTAACATAACCTCCAGAACAGGATTACCGTACCACTCTGGTGCGGATCTTAATCTGGTCGACCTACGAGGTTCAGTAATAACTTGATCTGAAGTTTCATGATCATTATCATTAACTTCCTCACTAATTGGTGTAGGTGTCGCAGAAACTGGTTTCTGTGATGATCTACTTTCCAATAAGGGAGCAGGTACAGTTACCTCATCAAGTTCTACTTTCCTCCCACTCACTTCTTTCGAGAGAAACTCCTTCTCTAGAAAGGATCCATTCTTAGCAACGAATGTCTTGCCTTCGGATCTGTGATAGAAGGTGTACCCAACAGTCTCCTTTGGGTATCCTATGAAGACACATTTCTCCGATTTAGGTTCGAGCTTATCAGGTTGAAGTTTCTTCACATAAGCATCGCAACCCCAAACTTTAAGATATGACAACTTTGGTTTCTTGCCAAACCATAGTTCATAAGGCATCGTCTCAACGGATTTCGATGGTGTCCTATTTAGAGTGAATGCAGCCGTATCTAAAGCATAACCCCAAAACGATAGCGGTAAATCAGTAAGAGACATCATAGATCGCACCATATCTAGTAAAGTACGATTACGACGTTCGGACACACCATTACGTTGTGGTGTTCCGGATGGCGTGAGTTGCGAAACTATTCCGCATTGTTTCAAATGTAGGCCAAACTCGTAACTCAAATATTCTCCTCCACGATCTGATCGTAGAAACTTTATTTTCTTATTACGATGATTTTCAACTTCGCTCTGAAATTCTTTGAACTTTTCAAATGTTTTAGACTTATGTTTCATTAAGTAGATATACCCATATCTGCTCAAATCATCTGTGAAGGTGAGAAAATAACGATATTCGCCACGAGCCTCAATATTCATCGGACCACATACATCTGTATGTATGATTTCCAACAAATCAGTTGCTCTCTCCATAGTTCCGGAGAACGGTGTTTTAGTCATCTTGCCCATGAGACACGGTTCGCAAGTACCAAGTGATTCATAATCAAGTGATTCCAAAAGTCCATCATTATGGAGTTTCTTCATGCGCTTTACACCGATATGACATAAACGGCAGTGCCACAAATAAGTTGCACTATCATTATCAACTCTGCATCTTTTGGCTTCGACATTATGAATATGTGTATCACTACTACCGAGATTCATTAAAAATAGACCACTCTTCAAGGGTGCATGACCATAAAAGATATTACTCATATAAATAGAACAACCATTATTCTCTGATTTAAATGAATAACCGTCTCGCATCAAACAAGATCCAGATATAATGTTCATGCTCAACGCTGGCACCAAATAACAATTATTTAGGTCTAATACTAATCCCGAAGGTAGATGTAGAGGTAGCGTGCCGACGGCGATCACATTGACTTTGGAACCATTTCCCACGCGCATCGTCACCTCGTCCTTAGCCAATCTTCGCTTAATCCGTAGCCCCTGTTTCGAGTTGCAAATATTAGCAACAGAACCAGTATCAAATACCCAGGTGCTACTGCGAGCATTAGTAAGGTACACATCAATAACATGTATATCACATATACCTTTGTTAACCTTGCCATCCTTCTTATCCGCCAAATACTTGGGGCAGTTCCGCTTCCAGTGACCAGTTTGCTTGCAGTAGAAGCACTCAGTTTCAGGCTTAGGTCCAGACTTGGGTTTCTTCTCCTGAACAACAACTTGCTTGCTGTTCTTCTTGAAGTTCCCCTTCTTCTTCCCTTTGCCCTTTTTCTTGAAACTAGTGGTCTTATTGACCATCAACACTTGATGCTCCTTTTTGATTTCTACCTCCGCTGCCTTTAGCATTGCAAAGAGCTCGGGAATTGTCTTATTCATCCCTTGCATGTTATAGTTCATCACGAAGCTCTTGTAGCTTGGTGGCAGTGATTGAAGAATTCTGTCAATGACGCTATCATCCGGAAGATTAACTCCCAGTTGAATCAAGTGATTATTATACCCAGACATTTTGAGTATATGCTCACTGACAGAACTATTCTCTTCCATCTTGCAGCTGTAGAACTTATTGGAGACTTCATATCTCTCAATCCGGGCATTTGCTTGAAATATTAACTTCAACTCCTGGAACATCTCATATGCTCCATGACGTTCAAAACGTCGTTGAAGACCCGGTTCTAAGCCGTAAAGCATGGCACACTGAACTATCGAGTAGTCATCAGCTTTGCTCTGCCAGACGTTCATAACTTCTGGTGTTGCTCTTGCAGGAGGCCTGGCACCCAGCGGTGCTTCCAGGACGTAATTCTTCTGTGCAGCAATGAGGATAATCCTCAAGTTACGGACCCAGTCCGTGTAATTGCTACCATCATCTTTCAACTTTGCTTTCTCAAGGAACACATTAAAATTCAACGGAACAACAGCACGGGCCATCTATCTACAATTAACATAGACAAGCAAGATACTATCAGGTACTAAGTTCATGATAATTTCAAGTTCAATTAATCATATTACTTAAGAACTCCCACTTAGACAGACATCCCTCTAATCATCTAAGTGATTACGTAATCCAAATCAACTAAACCATGTCTGATCATCAAGTGAGATGGAGTAGTTTCAATGGTGAACATCACTATGTTGATCATATCTACTATATGATTCACGCTCGACCTTTCGGTCTCCGTGTTCCGAGGCCATATCTGCATATGCTAGGCTCGTCAAGTTTAACCTGAGTATTCCGCGTGTGCAACTGTTTTGCACCCGTTGTATTTGAACGTAGAGCCTATCACACCCGATCATCACGTGGTGTCTCAGCACAAAGAACTTTCGCAACGGTGCATACTCAGGGAGAACACTTTTATCTTGAAATTTTAGTGAGAGATCATCTTATAATGCTACCATCAATCAAAGCAAGATAAGATGCATAAAAGATAAACATCACATGCAATCAATATAAGTGATATGATATGGCCATCATCATCTTGTGCTTGTGGTCTCCATCTCCAAAGCACCGTCATGATCACCATCGTCACCGGCGCGACACCTTGATCTCCATCGTAGCATCGTTGTCGTCTCGCCAACTATTGCTTTTACGACTATCGCTACCGCTTAGTGATAAAGTAAAACAATTACATGGCGATTGCATTTCATACAATAAAGCGACAACCATATGGCTCCTGCCAGTTGCTGATAACTCGGTTACAAAACATGATCATCTCATACAATAAAATATAGCATCATGTCTTGACCATATCACATCACAACATGCCCTGCAAAAACAAGTTAGACGTCCTCTACTTTGTTGTTGCAAGTTTTACGTGGCTGCTACGGGCTTAGCAAGAACCATTCTTACCTACGCATCAAAACCACAACGATAGTTTGTCAAGTTGGTGCTGTTTTAACCTTCGCAAGGACCGGGCGTAGCCACACTTGGTTCAACTAAAGTGAGAGAGACAGACACCCGCCAGTCACCTTTAAGCAACGAGTGCTCGCAACGGTGAAACCAGTCTCGCGTAAGCGTACGCGTAATGTCGGTCCGGCCCGCTTCATCTCGCAATACCGCTGAACCAAAGTATGACATGCTGGTAAGCAGTATGACTTATATCGCCCACAACTCACTTGTGTTCTACTCGCGCATATAACATCAATGCATAAAACCAGGCTCTGATGCCACTGTTGGGGAACGTAGTAATTTAAAAAAAATTCCTATGCACACGCAAGATCATGGTGATGCATAGCAACGAGAGGGGAGAGTGTTGTCCACGTACCCTCGTAGACCGATAGCGGAAGCGTTAACACAACGCGGTTGATGTAGTCGTACGTCTTCACGATCCGACCGATCAAGTACCGAACGCACGGCACCTCCGAGTTCAGCACACGTTTAGCTCGATGACGTCCCTCGAACTCCGATCCAGCCGAGTGTTGAGGGAGAGTTTCGTCAGCACGACGGCGTCGTGACGATGATGATGTTCTACCGACGCAGGGCTTCGCCTAAGCACCGCTACGATATTATCGAGGTGTAATATGGTGGAGGGGGGCACCGCACACGACTAAAATATCATTGATCAATTGTGTGTCGAGAGGTGCCCCCTGCCCCGTATATAAAGGAGCAAGGGGGAGGCTGTAACGCCCCCGATTTGACCGTACACTAATCATGCACGCAAATGTGTACGATCAAGATCAAGGACTCACGGGAAGATATCACAACACAACTCTAAAACATAAATAAGTCATACAAGCATCATAATACAAGCCAGGGGCCTCGAGGGCTCGAATACAAGTGCTCGATCATAGACGAGTCAGCGGAAGCAACAACATCTGAGTACAGACATAAGTTAAACAAGTTTGCCTTAAGAAGGCTAGCACAAACTGGGATACAGATCAAATGAGGCGCATGCCTCCTGTCTGGGATCCTCCTAACTACTCCTGGTCATCGTCAGCGGGCTGCACGTAGTAGTAGGCTCCTCCAGTGCCGTAGGAGTCGTCGTCGACGGTGGCGTCTGGCTCCTGGGCTCCAACATCTGGTTGCGACAACCAGGTAGAAAGGAAAGGGGGAAAAGAGGGAGAGAAGCAACCGTGAGTACTCATCCAAAGTACTCGCAAGCAAGGAGCTACACTACATATGCATGGGTATATGTGTAAAGGGGCATATCAGTGGACTGAACTGCAGAATGCCAGAATAAGAGGGGGAAAGCTAGTCCTGTCGAAGACTATGCTTCTGGCCATCTCCATCTTGCAGCATGTAGAAGAGAGTAGATTGAAGTCCTCCAAGTAGCATCGCATAGCATAATCCTACCCGGCGATCCCCTCCTCGTCGCCCTGTTAGAGAGCGATCGTCGGGTTGTATCTAGCACTTGGAAGGGTGTATTTTATTAAGTATCCGGTTCTAGTTGTCATAAGGTCAAGGTACAACTCCGGGTCGTCCTTTTACCGAGGGACACGACTATTCGAATAGATAAACTTCCCCGCAGGGGTGCACCACATAACCCAACACGCTCGATCCCATTTGGCCGGACACACTTTTCTGGGTCATGCCCGGCCTCGGAAGATCAACACGTCGCAGCCCCACCTAGGCTCAACAGAGAGGTCAACACGCCGGTCTAAATCCTATGCGCGCAGGGGTCTGGGCCCATCGCCCATTGCACACCTGCACGTTGCGAGGGCGGCCGGAAGCAGACCTAGCCTAGTGGCGTTCGAGTCCAATCCGGCGCGCGCCGCTCCGTCGCTGACGTCAAGAAGAGCTTCGGCTGATACCAAGACGTCGAGTGCCCATAACTGTTCCCGCGTAGCTGGTTAGTGCGTATAGACCAAATGGCCAGACTCAGATCAAATACCAAGAACTCGTTAAGCGTGTTATTTTGAAGTAACCGCGGACGCCGTCCAGGGCCAGGCCCACCTCTCACCTAGGCGGTCTCAACCTGCCATGTCGCTCCGCCACAAAGATCCACTTGCGGGTACTCCTACGAGCCGACGTGACTTTAGTCACCACATGTGTCATGTATATAGCATATAAGTATATACCCGTGATCACCGCCCAAGTGATCACGGCCCGATAGTATAGCACAGCAGACGGACGAGAATGTAGGGCCACTAATGGAAAACTAGCATCCTATACTAAGCATGTAGGATTGCAGGTAAAGGTAACAACAGTAGAAGCAAGGACAGGCTATGCATCAGGATAGGATTAACGGAAAGCAGTAACATGCTACACTACTCTAATGCAAGCAGTATAGAGAAGAATAGGCGATATCTGGTGATCAAGGGGGGGGGCTTGCCTGGTTGCTCTGGCAAGTAGGAGGGGTCGTCAACTCCGTAGTCGAACTGGGCAGCAGCAGCGTCGATCTCGTAGTCTACCGGAGAGAAGAGGGGGGAAGAAACAGTAAATACAATGCAAACATAAGCATGACGATGCGTGACATGACAATGAGCGGTGCTAGGTGTGCCCTAACGCGGCAGTAGGTGGTACCGGCGAAGGGGGGAACATCCGGGAAAGTATTCCCAATGTTTCGCGTTTTCGGACAGACGGACCGGAGGGGGAAAGTTCCATGTTCGCTATGCTAGGAACGTGTGGCTGACAAACGGACTACGCATTCGGATTCGTCTCGTCGTTCTGAGCAACTTTCATGTACAAAGTTTTCCATCCGAGTTACGGATTAAAAGATATGATTTTCAAAAGAATTTATTAATTTCTGGAATTTAATTAATTATTTAATTTAATTCGAAATTTGGATTTATGACATCAGCATGATGTCATGCTGACGTCAGCAGTCAACAGGGGTGTTGACTGGTCAACTGACGTGTGGGTCTAGTGGGACCCACCTGTCATACCCTGTTTAGGTTAATTAGTGTTTAGTTAAACTAATTACTGATTAATTAAACTAACAAGTTAATCTGTTTAATTAAGCAGGATTAATTAACTTAATTAATTAATTAATAATTTATTTATTATTTATCTTTTTTTAAATCCCTTTTTTTAAATTCGTTCTGGGCTGGGCCCCACATGTCTGTGGCCCAGAGGGGCCATAGCGGGTTTGGTCCAGCGGGTGCGGCGCACCCGAGCGAGCGCTCGCCCGCAGGGCGGGACGAGGACGCCAGGGCACCGATGGCGGGGCTCGCCGGCGCGGCCAGGGGCCACGGCGGGCGGAGGCGAGGGGTGGCGCCGGTGCGGGCGTAGGACGCGGCTCGAGCGGGCGCACGCCTAGGTGCGGGCGGACCCGGCAAGGCGCCGGAGCAGGGGCGGTGGCCACGGCGAGGCCATGGCCGGAGCGGGGCGCGCTGGCCGTGGTCGGTGGAGAGGCGCCCGCGGGGAGGAGCGCTGGGCAAGGGGCCGCAGCGGGCGGACGGGGCGTGTGCGCTCAGGCGGGAGCGCGGGGCGGTGCAGGGGCGAGGTGAGCGCAGGGAGGAGGGGCGCCCGTGCGTGCGGGTGGCCGCGGCGAGTGGAGCGGCAGAGCGAGGCGAGGCTCGGGCGCGCGCGCGGGGGTAGGGCGCGGGGCGCGGCCCCGAGCGGCGAGCAGGGGAGGGGACGAGCACGGGGCGAGGGAGAGAGAGGAGGGGCGCGGTTCACGGTGGTCGTAGGGTTAGGGGCAGCGGGGGTCGGGGTGGTGGTCGAGGACGACGGCGACGAGGAGAAGCAGGCCAGCGGGGAGGAGGAGGCAGGCCGGCGAGGGCGAGGCGGCGTCGGGCGGTCCGGGCGGCGGCGGTCGTCGTGGGGCGCGGTGGTCTCCTCCTCTCGATCCCGATCCAATCGGGGGAGAGGGGGAGGAGATATTTTCGTGGGGGGGAGCGGGGGTGTCGGTGGAGTACTGGGGGGGAGTGGGGGAGGTTATGGCGGCGGGCTGGGCCGGCCCAGGTGGTGGCCTGGTTGGCCGAGGCCGTTCGGCCAAGTTGGGCCACGGCCCAGTGGGGGGGGGCTCCTTTTCCCTTTTTTTGTTAGCTTTCTTTTCTTTTTATTTATTTTCTTTTCTGTTTTACATCATTTTAAAATATTTAGGCATTTTCTAAAAATGTGTTTACTTCACCATAATTAACTATGCCTTATTTGGCACCCATCGAACATTTTTGTTTTGTCTTTTGAAAACTTTGGGTGTTTGCCACTATTTAGAATTTAAATTTTGGAACGGTTTCGAATCATTGTGAGGTTAGCAATAGTAATAGAGGTGACGTGGCATGATTAGCGTGGGATTACTGTAGCATGATTATCCGGGCGTTACAAATCTCCTCCACTACAAGAAATCTCGTTCCGAGATTTAGGAGGTAGTTGGAAACAGTGCGGGGTATTCATCACGCAGGCGATCCTCGCGTTCCCAAGTGGCCTCATCTTCAGAATGGTGCGACCACTGGACTTTGAGAAACTTGATCGCCTTCTGACGTGTGCGGCGTTCAGCTTGGTCGAGAATGCGGACCAGATGCTCCTTATAGGAGAGGTCCTGCTGCAATTCGAGCACTTCATGATCCACTGCTCGGATTGGGTCCTTGAAGCAACGGCGGAGCTATGACACATGGAACACATCGTGAACCTGAGAAAGGTTCGGCGGAAGCTCCAGTTGGTATGCCACTTTTCCACGCCTTTCGAGAATAGTGAATGGGCCAATATAGCGAGGAGCTAGTTTGCCCTTGATTCCGAAGCGGTGAGCACCCTTCATTGGTGTGACTCGAAGATAAGCCTTTTCGCCAGGTTGATAGACCATGTCTTTATGATGACGGTCATACTGACTCTTCTGACGTGACTGAGCAGTCTTGAGATTCTCACGAATAATGCGGACTTGTTCTTCGGCATGTTGGATAATATCCGGACCGAAGAGTGGACGTTCCCCAGTTTCTGACCAGTTCAGAGGGGTTCGGCACTTTCGTCAATATAACACTTCGAAGGGGGCCATCTTTAGGCTAGCTTGATAGCTATTATTATAAGAGAACTTAGCATACGGGAGAGATTCCTCCCATTTCTTGCCGAAGGAAATAACACAAGCTCGAAGCATGTCTTCGAGAACTTGGTTGACGCGTTCAACTTGCCCTTGCGACTGAGGATGAAACGCAGTACTGAATGACAGGTGAGTTCCCATAGCTTCTTGGAAACTTGCCCAGAATCTTGAAGTGAATAAGCTGCCACGGTCTGAGCTGATAACCAATGGAATACCGTGGAGTGAAACAATCCTGGACATATAGAGCGTTGCCAACTGACTAGCAGTGATCGTTTCCTTGACCGCCAGAAAATGTGCAACTTTGGAAAGCCGGTCGATGACGACAAGAATAGCATCATTACCTTTCTGTGATTTGGGAAATCCAGTGACGAAGTCCATCTCAACATGGTCCCATTTCCATTCAGGAATAGAGATAGGTTGTAGAGTTCCAGCAGGCCTTTGATGTTCTGCTTTGATACGACGGCAAACGTCACACTCAGCAACATAACGAGCAATGTCTTGCTTCATATTAGACCACCAGAATCTCTGACGGATGTCTTGGTACATCTTTGTACTACCAGGATGGATACATAGAGGCGTATCATGAGCTTCTTTCATAACTTCCTGTGTCATATCCAGGTTTTTCTCTGCACATGGCACCACTAGGCGGCCCTTGAAGTACAAAGTGCCATCTTCAGCAATAGTGAAGAATGAGGGCTTTCCTTCTGCGAGGTAGCGCTTAATCTTGTGGGCTTCAGAGTCATATCCCTGTATTCTCTTGATGGAGTCCAAGAGATCTGGTTCGACGGCCAGGGTATTGAGGGAACCCTGGGGAACAACACGGAGGTTCATCTTGCGAAACTCCTTAGGAGGGGGAGCGAGTGCACCCGGAGGAACAATATGGAGGTTCAGCTTCCTGAATTCTTCAACAAGGGAGGGCTAAACTTTGTGAACCTGGAGGTGGTTGCAGTAAGACTTGCGGCTCAAGGCATCAGCCATTACATTAGCCTTGCCTGGCGTATAGGAAATACCCAAGTCAAAGTCTGCAACAAGCTCCATCCATCTCTGCTGACGGAGGTTCAGGTCTGGCTGAGTAAACAGATACTTCAGACTTTGGTGGTCAGTGAAGATCTCGCAACGATTACCAAGAAGGTAATGTCGCCACTGCTTCAGCGCATGAATGACAGCAGCAAGTTCGAGGTCGTGAACTGGGTAGTTCTCTTCGTGAGGGCGCAATTGCCGAGATGCATAAGCAATCACTTTGCGGTCTTGCATTAGGACACAGCCTAATCCTTGACGGGAAGCGTCGCAGTAAATGAAGAAGTCCTTCTTAGTATCAGGAGGAGCTAGAACTGGGGCAGAAGTCAACTTGTCTTTGAGTGCCTGGAAACTTTCCTGACATTTGTCTGTCCATTGGAACTTGATGCCCTTATGCAACAGGTTAGTCAGAGGCCTATCGATCTTGGAGAAGTTCTCGACGAATCGACGGCAATAGCTGGCGAGACCGAGAAAACTTCTGACTTGCTTAACGTTCTTGGGAGGAGTCCAATCAAGGATAGCCTGGACTCGTTCAGGGTTGACGGCAATACCATCCTTAGAGATGACATGCCCAAGATAGGTTACTTCGGGTAGCCAGAATTCACATTTGGAGAACTTGGCATATAGTTGATGCTCTCGTAGCTTTTCCAGCACAAGTCGAAGATGTTCAACATGTTCTTCTTCGTTCTTGGAAAATACCAGGATATCATCCAGATAAACCACGACGAACTTGTCGAGGTAATCCATGAATATATAATTCATCAGACGAGAGAAGGTGGCTGGAGCATTGGTTAAACCGAAAGACATGACGGTGTATTCGTATGAACCATAGCGAGTCACGAAGGCGGTCTTTGGGATATCCTCTTCGCGAACACGGATCTGGTGGTAACCCAACCTCAAGTCGATCTTAGAGAACACTGACAAACCCGCCAGTTGATCATACAGATCATTGATCCGAGGAAGAGGGTATTTATTCTAAATGGTAGCTTGGTTTATAGGACGGTAGTCTTGAACTAATCGGTTTGTCCCATCCTTCTTCTTGACAAAGAGAGAAGGTGCTCCCAAGGAGAGCAACTTGGGCGAATGAATCCTTTGCGAAGAGAATTGTCGATTTCCTCCTTAAGCTCAAGGAGTTCATGCGGCGGCATCTTGTAGGGTCGCTTGGCTATAGGAGTGGTGCCTGGTTTCAAGTCGATGATGAATTCGACAGCTCTAGCAGGGGGAATCCCTGGAAGTTCTTCAGGGAAGACGTCGAGGAATTCACGCACGACGGGAATGTTTTCAATGCCCTCGAGTGGTGCAGCGTTCAATGCATTCAATGCATAGAGCCTTGCCTCGGCATTTTGCACCAGATGAGCTTGGTAAGTAACTATTTCATCTGAAGGGTGTAGCAGATGGACGGTCTTAGTGGTGCAAACGATTGAAGCAGTATGCGCTTTTAACCAATTCATTCCCAAAATGAGATCAATGCTACAGGACTTCAGTACGATGGGAGAGACAAGAAATTCCAGTCCTTCGATTTCAACGGGGACGTCGTTGCAAATCATGGAGGTTCGACATTGGCCCGCAGGGGTGTGTACTAATAGTGAAGCATTCATGTCTTCGCTTCTAATGCCATGCATGAATGCAAAATCTTCTGACATGAATGAATGCGATGCACCTGTATCAAATAAAACGGATGCTGGTACTGAATTTACGAGGAGTGTACCCATCACAGTAGCAGGCTGGTCTTGAGCTTTGTTGAGATCAACGTGGTTGGCATGAACACGACCATAAGACTTGGCCTTGTTGCTGCGGGGCTGGTTGCTTCCATGGCCAGTTGCTGGAAGGGCCAGTTGATTCTGGTTCTGGTTGCATTCTCTAGCACGGTGTCCTGGTTGACCACACCTGAAGCACAAACCATTATTGGGAGTGGGAAATGGAGCTTGGGGTGGTGGAGCTGGAAGTCTTGACTACCTAGATGGTGGTGGGGGCAGACGAGGTGCAGCATAGGTCTACCTTGGGGCAGATGCATTTGGACGGTACATGTTGTTCGGGATCCATATCTTATGCTTCTGTGAGGGCGGGCCCGAAGATGAGCCCGTGTCACGGTTGCGCCTGAGAGCTCTGGTATTCCTGCAGACCAGTTTCGACATTGATGGCCTTGTTCACCAGGCACTACTGGAATCAGCTAATTTGCCATCTGCCAGCTCTTTGCCGTCTGCTAGCTGACGGCAAAGAAGCTCTTTGCCATCAGCTACCCAAAAGAAGACGGCAAAGAAATGGCAGACGACAAAATAGGTCTTTGCCATCTGCGAGCTCTTTGCCGTCCGCTAGCAGACGGCAAAGAATCTTTGCCGTCCGCTGGCAGACGGCAAAGAGAGAGGTGGCCCCCACCCCCCGCCCGTTTGGAAAAAACTTAACGCCCCACCTCTTTGCCGTCTGCTAGCAGACGGCAAAGAGACATAAAGGCGGACGGCAAAGATTGGCGGACGGCAAAGAGAAGAGTACCTAACGGCCCCTGCCCCCCGCCCGTTACTCTGTCTTCTCTCCCTCTCTCCTCCCCGACGTGCCCCGCCACCACAGCCCACCCCACCGCCGCCGCCCCCGCCCCCCGCCGCCGCCCGCCGCCGCCCCGCCACCCCCTCCGCCCCGTCGCCCCCCACCCCTCCGCCCCGTCGCCCGCTCCGCCCCGTCGCCCCCCACCCCTTCGCCCCGTCGCCCCCTCCGCCCCGTCGCCCCCACCCCTCCGCCCCGTCGCCCCCTCCGCCCCGTCGCCCCCACCCCTACCGCAGGTGAGCCCCTGTCGCACCCCTCTTCTCCTTTTTTTTCTTCTGTTTTTTCTGTTTTTTAGTTTAGATTACTTTTAGTTTAGTTTTAGATTTAGTTTAGTTTAGATTTAGGTGTAGTTTTAGGTGTAGTTAGGTTTAGGTGTAGTTTTTTCCTGTTTTGTTTTAGGTTACTTAGTGCTAGGTTTAAGAAGAGGAAAAAGGAGAAGAAGAAGAAGAAGAAGAAGAAGAAGAAGAGGAGGAGGAGGAGGAGAAGAAAGAAGAAGAAGAAGAAGAAGAAGAAGAAGAAAGAGGAGAGGAGGAGGAGGAGGAGAAAGCTAGAGGAGAGGAGGAGAAGAAGAAGACCACCGACACCCCGACCCCGACCGCCGACACCCCGACACCTGACACCCCGACCACCGACACCCCGACCGCCGACACCCCGACACCTGACACCCCGACCACCGACACCCCGACCCCGACGACCGACACCCCGACCCCGACGCGACCCCCGACACGACACCCCGACCCCGACACGACACCCCGGCACAACACCCCGACACGACACGACACGACACCCTGACACGACACGACACCCCGACACGACACGACACCCCGACACCTGACACCCCGACCCCGACGACCGACACCCCCACCTCGACGCGACACCCCGACACGACACCCCGACCCCGACACGACACCCCGGCACGACACCCCGACACGACACGACACGACACCCCGACACGACACGACACCCCGACCCCGACACGACACCCCACGTCACCCCCTCCGCCCCGTCGCCCCCACCCCTACCGCAGGTGAGCCCCGGTCGCACCCCTCTTCTCCTTTTTTTTTCTGTTTTTTCTGTTTTTTCTGTTTTTTAGTTTAGATTACTTTTAGTTTAGTTTTAGATTTAGTTTAGTTTAGATTTAGGTGTAGTTTTAGGTGTAGTTAGGTTTAGGTGTAGTTTTTTCCTGTTTTGTTTTAGGTTACTTAGTGCTAGGTTTAAGAAGAGGAAAAAGGAGAAGAAGAAGAAGAAGAAGAAGAAGAGGAGGAGGAGGAGGAGGAGAAGAAAGAAGAAGAAGAAGAAGAAGAAGAAAAAGAAGAAGAAGAAGAAAGAGGAGAGGAGGAGGAGGAGGAGAAAGCTAGAGGAGAGGAGGAGAAGAAGAAGACCACCGACACCCCGACCTCGACCGCCGACACCCCGACACCTGACACCCCGACCACCGACACCCCGACCCCGACGACCGACACCCCGACCCCGACGCGACCCCCGACACGACACCCCGACCCCGACACGACACCCCGGCACGACACCCCGACACGACACGACACGACACCCCGACACGACACGACACCCCGACACGACACGACACCCCGACACCTGACACCCCGACCCCGACGACCGACACCCCCACCCCGACGCGACACCCCGACACGACACCCCGACCCCGACACGACACCCCGACACGACACCCCGGCACGACACCCCGACACGACACGACACGACACCCCGACACGACACGACACCCCGACCCCGACATGACACCCCGGCACGACACCCCGACCCCGACACCCTGTCACCACACCCACCCTTACCCCGACCACCGACACCCTGACACCACACCCCGACCCACACCCCGACCCCGACACCCTGACAGGGTCATATATTTGTGAATTATTAGTTAGGTCATATATTTTTCGAGTTTGTTATGAAAACATCATATATAATTGTGTTGATCGGGTAGATTTAAATGTGCAGTTGTTTCATCGCTGCGAGGTTTGGTGGTCGACGACCTCGCCGTGCGTTTGACGAGCTCTGCCCCTTCGTTCATGGGTGAGCACAAATGACATGTCCTCCTCCACCGTTAATTATTTGCTCTGTTCCGGTGTTCGTGCCGATGAAACTTGATAGCTAGCTATATATGTGTCTTGAATCATCAGTATGCGTAACCAATATATGTCTCCCGTTCGAAAGCGTCATAGTTATAAATATGCATGCATTTGCATATTTATAACCTTGATTCTTTCGAATTGTCCAACGCTATCCATGGACAGCCCGAGTATGTTTAGATTGGGTTCGTTTTCCCATATGCTTTGCTCCGGATCTGACGCATAAGTTTCGTCAGTGCCTCCCCTGTTGTTCTCCGGGTACACATCCTCTCTGTTTATTGCAGAGACGTGTATCAGGAGAACAGCGGGGAGGTGCTGCCGAAATTTTGCGTAGGATCCGGAGCATAGCATGGGAAAATGAACCCAATCTAAACATACTCGGGTGGGATTAGGACCTATCATTACCTATTAGAGTGTAGGTTGCATGGACGTAATAAAATTGACAAAGTAGATCAACTGATGAATATATACATGGTGAATTATACATATATATATATATATATATATATATATATATATATTAGTTGTGTGTCTAGTAGCTCTGAAAGTCAAGATGAGTGATCGTGCGTGGATGTACACCGGTCACACTGGTCAGAACAAATGGAGCACTGAATGGTTCACAAAAACCAAGGGGTTTGTGCGAGCCGCATTTGCAAATGGCCAGAGGAAAACCTGGTGCCCCTGTTTACGGTGCGGCAATTGGGAAAAGAGGACATAGGCTAAAATGGGCAAACACCTGCAGAAGAGTGGTTTTACGCCCGATTATACGGTGAGTCTGCCCAACGTGACCGAGCTGAGGTGGATCGTCGTCGCACCGACGAGCATGGTACCGGGATGGAAAACATGGTGCAAGACTTCGATGATGCTTAGGATTCGGACGAGGAGATGGAGGAATCTGCAAAGGCCTTCAATGAAATGTTGGAGTCTTCAAAACGTCCGCTCCATGAGCACACTGAGCTTTGTCAGTTGGATGCCATCTCACAAGTAATGGCTCTGAAGGCTCAGTTCAACTTGGGCAGAGAATGCTACGATGCAATGATGACAGTATTTGGACGCTTTCTACCCAAAGGCCATGTAATGCCTGCAAACCTGTACCAGTCGGACAAAATCCTCCGTGCACTGAAGATGCCCTATGATAAGATACATGCCTGTGAGAAAGGGTGTGTCTTGTTTAGGCTTGACTATGCGGACTTGAACTATTGTCCCATTTGCAAGTCTTCCAGGTATGTTGTGGTAGACAACGGTATGGGTGAGAAGACACAGACCAAAATCCCCGTTAGTGTTCTTCGGTATATGCCAATCGTACCAAGACTTCAACGTCTTTTCATGGTCGAAGAGACGGCCAGACAGATGACATGGCACAAAACGGGCAAAAGAACCGAACTAGATGCAGATGGGAATCTGATGATTGTACACACATCGGATGGTGTTGCGTGGAAAAAGTTTGATGAATTACATGGTGACAAAGCGGCAGATCCGAGGCATCCTCGAGTCGGCATCAGCACGGATGGGTTCAGTGTGTTTGGTATGACGGCAGCCCAATACAGTTGTTGGCCCGTATTTGTCTTTCCACTCAATCTCCCCCCTGACAGATTATGCAAAGAAAGAACATTTTCCTGACGTTGATAATTCCAGGGCCCAACTATCCGGGGAAAAATATGAATGTGTACATGTAGCCGCTTAAGGACGAATTGCAAGAAGCCTGGGATAATGGGTTCAAGACATACGACGCCTATAGCAAACAGAACTTCATAATGCGTGTCTGGTACATGTACTCGACGCATGACTTGCCGGCGTATGCGCTATTCGTTGGCTGGTGTGTGCATGGAAGGTTCCCGTGCCCCACATGCAAGGGAGCTCTTGAGTTTCGTTGGCTTCAGGCCGGTCGCAAGTTTTCTTGCTTCGACATGCATAGACAGTTCCTGAATCCTCGCCATAAGTTCAGGAAAGACAAGAAGAACTTCATCAGAGGTAGAGTTGTCAAAAACTCTGCACCACCTGCATTGACAGGCCAACAAACCCTGGATCAGTTAAATGCTCTCGAGCCAGATCCAGAGCGTCCAGGGTACTTCAAGGGGTATAATTCTAAGCACGCCTGGACTCACAAAACATGCTTATGGGATCTGCCTTACTTCAAAGACCTCCTTTGCCCACACAACATCGACGTGATGCACACTGAGAAGAATATCGCCGAGGCACTTTTTGGTACATTGTTCGGCATAGATGGAAAGTCAAAGGATAATACTAAGGCTAGAGTCGATCTGGAGGCGCTATGTGATAGGCCGTTACAAAACATGAAAGAACCGAAAGGAAAGCAGAACTGGACGAAGCCAAAGGCATGGTTCAATCTTGTAAGGCCAGCTATGAGGGAAATTATCTTGTGGGTGAAAATGCAGTTGATGTTCCCCGATGGGTATGCAACGAATCTAAAGAGGGGAGCCAGTCTTGATAAATTGAAGATATTTGGTCTCAAGAGTCATGATTGGCACATATGGATTGAGCGGGTAATGCCGGTGATGTTGCGTGGCTTCATCCCTGAGGATGAATGGCTAGTACTGGCAGAACTCAGCTATTTATTCCGTGTTCTTTGTGCGAAAGAACTATCGCCTGGCATGCTAGAAGAAATGGAAGAGTTGGCGCCGGAGTTGATCTGCAAGTTAGAGAAGATCTTTCCACCGGGCTTCTTTAATCTAATGCAACATTTGATTTTGCATCTCCCGACCGAGGCAAGATTGGGGGGCCCGTGCAAAATCGTTGGTGCTACCCAACTGAGAGGATGCAGAAGACGCTTCGACAAAAATGTAAAAATAAACATAGAATTGAAGCATCGATGGCTGAGGCATTCATCACTGAGGAGGCGGCAAACTTCGTGACAGCACACTACGAAGCCAAAAATCGTCATTTGCATAATCCGAAGCCTCGGTACAATGCTGACGACCCTAAAAAGGGTGGATCCAACCTCAGCCTATTCAAAGGGAATCTCGCACCAGCCAGTGTTTCAAATCCAGTATCTTTGGATAACGAACAATGGCGGACCATTTCGTTGTATATCTTCAACAACCTGATAGAAGTGCGGCCGTACATCGAGTAAGTTCTCGGTACATTGTTTCGCAACTTCTATTTCCTTTGAACTGCTCTTATTCCTGGATATTTCATACAGTCGATACGTCGCCTTATTCTCGTATGGAGCGGTGATCCAAAAGGATTCTGTCGAAGAGTATGAGCTTCTCGCAAAGCAAGGAGGCGGCTATCCCGGTTTCATCTCTTGGTTCAAACAAACGGTAATTTCTATTAGACAATTTCATTTCATTCGCTAATTTGTGCGTAATGCAACAATCCTTTCATATTAAACTTGTAGGCTAATTCAGAGTCTATGGACGCCGAATTGAGACAAGTCGCTAATGGTTTTGACTATAAGGTCCGTTCATTTGACAAATACGACATCAACGGGTATCGCTTTCGTACCTATGGCAAAGAGCTATCTATGGCCGACCGAAAGTCTACAAATTGTTGTGTATCTGCTATCGGCGAAGGAGGTACCGAGTATTATGGGAGAGTTGAAGCAATTTATGAACTTCTATTCTATGGTGAAAACCCACCGAATGTCGTAGTCTTCAAATGTTATTGGTTTCAGCCGAAGGAGACTAGAAGGACTCATGAACATATAGGGCTAGTTGAAATCAACCAAAGCACCCATTTAGATGTTCCTGATGTCTATATTACGGCTCAACAGGCGACCCAAGTATTCTATCTACCGTGGGCCTGCCAAACTAATCCAAATCTGAAAGGTTGGGATGTCGTTTATGAAGTGCCGCCACGTGCTAGACTATCTCCCCCAAAGGAAGAGGATTATGAACCTCACATTAACCCAGACACATATGAAGGAGAATTCTTCCAAGAGACACGTCTTTCCAAAAAGCGTTTCAAGAACCGCTATACTTCACCCCAAAACATTGAAGTAGATAGCGACAGTGAATCCGACATCACCCCAGAGGAGGAACAAGAAGAGCCGGAACAAGAAGAGGTTACTGCTGCGGATGACCTGTCATTGCTTGACCGATTACGTCAAGGTGGCCTTCCACATGTTGATGCCACTGAACCCTATGAGCCCGTCATTGATTATAGTGATGATGATGATTATGCATTTATTGATGATACTGATCGAGATTATTAGTAGTGTCAGGTATTAAATTTTTTTATGTTGTACTTGATGATGATACACTTAAGTGATACACATATTATTATTCATGTCGGTCTTTTTTTTATGTTGTACTAATTTCGTTTACTGTTTGTCATGGCAGGTGTTGAAAGATGGTGGGCGCTGGTCGGGAGCGCGCCAAGGCCCCTTCTTCGTCGGCGCGTGGTCTGAGGTCTTCCATTCCAGACGCACCTCTCCGCCGAGCGTTGCTGGACAGTATGGCGACACCGCCGGGCCCTTCTTCGTCGACCGCGGTGCCCAGCAGGGGACGAGGTAGGAAGAGAGGAGGTGGGGCACGTGGTCGCGGGAGAGGAGGTAGGGTGACTGCTACGGCGCCTTCCTCGCCGCCACCCCCAGCTGTTTCACCCGAGCACGTGACTGCTAGGGTGGACTCGTCCGAGGAGGAGGCTACACGGACTCCGGTCCACGAGCCTCCGGTCCACGGGTCTTGGGCCCACGAGCCTCGGGTCGACTGGCCTTCGGCCCACGAGAGTTCGGCCCACGAGACCCCGGAGGAGCACACGTCCGGATGGGGTACCTGGCCGGATCAGCCCGAGGAGCCGAGTGGCCATGCTGATGATGGCGGGGAGCCGACTGATATTGAGGAGGAGGGGGGCACCGTCTACCAGCGTGGTGCTACACGGCTCCCGTCCGTGCCGGCGACCCGCGAGCAGAGGTGGTTGATTTTCCCTGATGGGGAGAGGTACGTAAGTGCATTTAATATTTTTTTACCTTCTGCATTCACGTTTCTTCAAATAACTAATGCGTTGGCCTTGTCATGCTGCAGGGGTTGGGACCACCATCATAGTGTCCGCCGGCCCAACTCCGTCCTTGGAGTTCTTTGCGGCAAAACTTCCCGGGGTTTGTCACGTTGCCTGGTGAGGGTCGGCTTCCAGAGCTTGGATTGAGCTGGGAGCACTACTTGGCTGCCCCGGCCCCGCCGGATGAGATTATCGACGGTGTCTTGTGTGACACGAGGGCAGACATGGTGATCAGAAAGTTCTGGGTAATTTCTCCTTTACACATTTAAAAATCTTCAACTAGCTAGTTATTAATTGTACTAATCAATATTGTCTCATTTGATTGCAGACATTCTACAGGTGTGAGGAGGGATACGAGGAGGACGCGGCACATGTTATCGAGAACGTCTGCAAGTGCCTACTACAGAACTTACGGCACGAGGCTCGGGTGCAGGCTGTTCGAGACTACTACGCCTTGCGTGGTATCAAGAAGACCAAGCCGGCGTGCCGCGATAAGTTCCTGAGTAAGAAGCAGTACATGAAGGTAATTCTTAAGGCCTTCTACTTAAGTTCCTTCATTTAGTAATTCTTAGCCATAGCGCTCAAGTTTCTATTTGCTAACTTAGGCGCCTCCGAGATGGTGTGCGGATCGGATGGATTGTTGGGAGGTGTTGGTCAATGAGTGGTGCTCAAAAGAATGGCTAGCCCTCCACAACGAGGCCAAGGACAAACGTGCCCAAATGGAAGGTGTGCCACACCATCAAGGTAGCTCCAACTTATATCAGTTCGGGCGGAACTGGGTATGTGGTTTGCTTCATGATTCATGCAATTCATTCATCATGCTAGCTTGAGCCCTTTAATTACTAATTTACATTGTTTCTCTCTTTCAGGCACGCCACAATAAGGTGGATAAGGTGCCAGAGGTGTACGACCTGTATGCCATGGCCCACACTGCCTCTTTCAAGAAAGTCAAGGCTTTCTCTCAGTCTGACCTCGATGATGCAAACAACTTCACCAACATCTCCTCCCACAACAAGCTCGTGAGATATAGAGATGAGGGGAAGGCGAGGACTTTAACCCGAGCCAGGGTCCCATTGATCCAGAGCTGGTGATGATATCTAGTGGCGGGAGGTCCCATGGCTCCATAGCCATTGGAGATGGACTTATCCGTTGTCCTAGCACTCTCCCGGAGATCAAGGCGCGCCAGTCGAGCTCCGCTCCTGAGATAAGGCCTCGTGAACGGCCAGTGCAACTCGCCATCAAGGTTAGTGATACGTACTCAGCTATCTTTCTCCATTACATTGTGTGCGCTTCCATCAATGATTACAAATGGTCATGTGAGTGGTGTTGCAGGCTGCTATACAGAGTGAGCGAGATAGAACGGAGAAACTTCTGGCGTAGGCGGCGGAGAGGCAGCGGGAGTTGGAGGAGAGGACGACAAAGATGATGGAGGAGGAGAGGGCACTGAATGACATGCAGGCAAGGGCCATGTACGAGCTCCTTGTGGTAAGTTTCTTCTGCAGATTAGCCAAAACATTCATGTAGTATTTGTCTCATTACTAACTAGTATGATTGAGTCGTCAAAACCAAATGTGCAGTCTATGTGCGAGAAGATCGGTCAGACCGCTCCGCCGATGCCAGTGATTGCTCCTGGGACCACGGTGAGTTTAATTTGAATGGACATTACTTGCTAGTCTTAACATTTGAGTGTCATCATGCTAACAAGACATTGGAAATGATCTTTGGTGCAGCGTAACTCCAGACAAGCATCCCACGATCCTTCTCCAGCTACCGACACGAGCCAGCCCGCTCCTACACCTCCTGGATCATGGTAAGTTTATCTAGTGTTTTTCTTAACACATGCATAAAGACCTAGACTTAGCTTTATTTCCTCCAATGCTTACCATAATGACCTAGACTTAGCTTCTTCTCCTCCAAAATGACTTAATAAGCTTACCGACCTCCAAAACCATCCATTTTACCTAAGTTAGCTCTAAAACGATCTGTACTTAGCTTACTTATGTCAAAAATTGCATAATTAGCTTAGTTAGCTCATAAACGATCCATTTTACCTAAGTTAGCTCTAAAATGACCCATTTTACCTTGGTTAGCTTATAAATGATCCAGTTCATCCAAGTTAGCTCAAAAATGACCCATTTTACCTAGATTAGCTCCTAAATGATCCATTTTACCTACGTTAGCTTTAAAATGACCCATTTCACCTAGGTTAACTCCAAAATGACCCATCTTACCTAGGTTATCTCATAAACGATCCATTTCAACTAATTTAGCTCATAAACGATCCATTTCACCAAGTTAGCTCAAAAACGATCCATTTCACCTAAATTAGCTCTTAAATGATCCATTTCACCTAAGTTAGCTCAAAAAGATCCATTTCAACTAAATTAGCTCATAAATGATCCATTTCACCTAAGTTAGCTCAAAAACGATCCATTTCAACTAAGTTAGCTCATAAATGATCCATTTCACCTAAGTTAGCTAAAAAACGATCCATTTCACCTTAGTTACCTCAAAAACGATCCATTTGACCTTAGTTAGCTCATAAATGACCCATTTAAACTAAGTTAGTTCATAAATGATCCATTTCACCTTAGCTAGCTCATAAACGACCCATTTCAACTTAGTTAGCTCATATATGATCCATTTCACGTAAGTTAGCTCATAAATGACATACTCTTCTTGTTCTAGTCTTCTTCTTGTTCTACTCTTCTTGTTCTAGTCTTCTTCTTGTTCTACTCTTCTTGTTCTAGTCTTCTTATTCTAGTCACCTATTTCTAACTTTCTTATTTTGCCATTTTGCAGATTTCATTCACTTCATGGAAGCTAGCTTGCTATGGAGTGCTTGTTTATGTATGGATGGAACTTGTTTATGTATGAATTGATGGATGGAACTTGCTTATGTAATATGTATGGATGGAACTTGCTTATGTATGAATGGATTGAACTTGCTTATGTATGAATGTATGGAACTTATGTGCTGGATATATGTGATATGAATGCCTGTGAAATATATCTATATATGTCATATATATTTGCTGTGAAAATTGTTGGATTTAATAAAAACAGAAAAAAGAGCCAATATGCAGGCTCTTTGCCGTCTGCCACCGACGGCAACGGGCTCTTTGCCGTCTGCCGCGGAAGGCAAAGAAGCCACGTGGCATCCAGCTGTGCTTCCTGGGAGCTGACCCATTTGGTCAGTTTGCCTACAGTGGCAGACGACAAAGAGTAAACAATTTTGCCGTCAGCGGCGGACGGCAAAGGCCTGCCATGTAGTGACGTGTAGATGACATCATTCGGCGGACGACAAAGACACTAGAAAGTTTGCCGTCTGCCGCGGACGGCAAAGGCCTGCAGTTAGCCACTTAACGGACCGACAGCGCAATTATTGCCGTCCGCTCTCTTTGCCGTCCGCGGCAGACGGCAAAGGGCCTTTGCCGTCAGCCGCCCGGAAGCAGACGGCAAAGTAGCTCTTTACCGTAGCCTACTTTGCCGGAGCCTTTTGCCGTCCGCGGCTGACGGTAAAGGTCTTTGCCGTCCGCCGTGGCAGACGGCAAAACAGCTGATTCCTGTAGTGAGGGTGGCGAAATCAGCAAAGTCATGCACTAGAAGTGCGAGCTTGATGTCAGCTTGAAGGCCATCACGGAACTTCTCCTGTCTGCGTGCATCAGTTGCAATGTCCTCTTCAGCATAGCGAGACAAGTCCAGAAACTCCCGCTGATAAGCTTCAACAGTTTTGTTGCCTTGGGTGAGGTTGCGGAACTCACGCTTCTTCCGGTCCATGACTCCCTGAGGAATGAAGCGGGCACGGAAAGCAGCTTTGAAGTCTGGACAGGTGATGATTGTTCCAGCTGGCAGAGTACGCCTGTGGCTGTCCCACCATTGAGCTGTGGGTCCCTTCAGGAAGAAGGAAGCAAAGGTGACATAGCTGGCAGGAGCTACATCGGCAGACTCCATCTCATAGGTGATGTCACGGAGCCAGTCATTAGCATCCAGAGGCTGAGTTGAGCTGCGGTACACAGTTGGGTTCAGGCGCATGAAATCCTGCAGAGTTACTGGGGTTGGTTGCTGGTCCATATTGGGGCGAGGAAACTGAGCCATCATATTTTCCATGAATTGGTGGTTCAGTTCGAACTGTTGGATCATACTAGCCATGTACTCAGGTGGTGGTGGGGCATTGCCACCACTACCACGACCACCTGGTCGAACCATCCTGCTAATATATAACAGGGGTAGTTCAGCATTGAGAAATTTGCAAAGACAAGAATCATTCATGATGAAACATGCATAATGAAAGGAGCACGATAGCTACTACATAGTAGTCGGCATAACTTACAAAAGGGGTCATGCATAGAGTTCAGTACATAGACTAAAACAACATAGGTGGCACACAGGCTCGCGGCGAATGCATCTAACACTACAAGCAAGACTACATCAGTCCCAAGAGGTACTGTGGAGGTAGGCGTAGCCTGAAAGCTGGTAGTGTCGCATCGGGAACTCCACGTCAGCAACCTGGGGTCCGCGAATACTCTGGTGCAGAACCTGACGCTCAGGTGGCAGAAGAGGTCCAAGTGCGGGAGAGTGGCCTCCCACATCTGGCCAGCCGACACCCTGGGGCATCACAGTCCTGGCTGGGTAGATCGCAGAACGGGGCAACTCCCTAGATCGGACAAAGGGGTGTAACAGCGTCAGAGCACGGTAAAGGTGCTGACGGGTGGTGTACAACTCGTGGCGAAGAGCTCGGTTAGCTCGATCCAGCCCATCAGCATGCAGAACCAGGTTCTGATGGTAGAAGGGCTCTCGGGTGACAGTGGAGTAGGCAGCAGTATAGTATCCCTCCGCACCAACATCAGATGCGATAGCAATGTGCCTGAAAGGGGAGGTGTCCAACTCCCGATACTCTCCACGAAGACGTGTCAGAGCAGCATAGGCAGCATCGTGCACAACCATATCGATGGTCACTCCAACACCATGAGCGGTGTGCAGCACAGTAGTGGAGTCATACTCCCGCGAGTAGAGGTGGACGATGGCACGGTACTGCTCCTGGTTAAAGTCCTGGTACTCCTCGTAGACGGTGTACTCAGGGTGCCAGCGATAACCCAGATAGGTCATCATCTTAGCTAGCACAGCAGGTGATCCCGAGGCACCAATGGCCGTCGTGTGACGCACGACCTGCCTCGTGGGTTCCATCTGAAAGCAAAGACGTTTCAAAGGAGTCAAATGACAGTGTGTGAATTGTTCAAAATACTATCCTAGTGTTAGAGTTAGCAAATTCGTTTAACCCGAGTAGAAGAGAGTTCAGAGTCCCAGAGTAAAGGTCGAGGAGTAAAAGATCCTAGTACCACCCAATGGCGACGTGGGCCCATAACCCACAGGTCCCAGGATCGAAACCTGGCTCTGATACCAACTTGTAACGCCCCCGATTTGACCGTACACTAATCATGCACGCAAATGTGTACGATCAAGATCAGGGACTCACGGGAAGATATCACAACACAACTCTAAAACATAAATAAGTCATACAAGCATCATAATACAAGCCAGGGGCCTCGAGGGCTCGAATACAAGTGCTCGATCATAGACGAGTCAGCGGAAGCAACAACATCTGAGTACAGACATAAGTTAAACAAGTTTGCCTTAAGAAGGCTAGCACAAACTTGGATACAGATCGAACGAGGCGCAGGCCTCCTGCCTGGGATCCTCCTAACTACTCCTGGTCGTCGTCAGCGGGCTGCACGTAGTAGTAGGCTCCTCCAGTGCCGTAGGAGTCGTCGTCGACGGTGGCATCTGGCTCCTGGGCTCCAACATCTGGTTGCGACAACCAGGTAGAAAGGAAAGGGGGAAAAGAGGGAGAGAAGCAACCGTGAGTACTCATCCAAAGTACTCGCAAGCAAGGAGCTACACTACATATGCATGGGTATATGTGTAAAGGGGCATATCAGTGGACTGAACTGCAGAATGCCAGAATAAGAGGGGGAAAGCTAGTCCTGTCGAAGACTACGCTTCTGGCCATCTCCATCTTGCAGCATGTAGAAGAGAGTAGATTGAAGTCCTCCAAGTAGCATCGCATAGCATAATCCTACCCGGCGATCCCCTCCTCGTCGCCCTGTTAGAGAGCGATCACCGGGTTGTATCTGGCTCTTGGAAGGATGTATTTTATTAAGTATCCGGTTCTAGTTGTCATAAGGTCAAGGTACAACTCCGGGTCGTCCTTTTACCGAGGGACACGGCTATTCGAATAGATAAACTTCCCTGCAGGGGTGCACCACATAACCCAACACGCTCGATCCCATTTGGCCGGACACACTTTTCTGGGTCATGCCCGGCCTCGGAAGATCAACACGTCGCAGCCCCACCTAGGCTCAACAGAGAGGTCAACATGCCGGTCTAAATCCTATGCGCGCAGGGGTCTGGCGCATCGCCCATTGCACACCTGCATGTTGCGAGGGCGGCCGGAAGCAGACCTAGCCTAGTGGCGTTCCAGTCCAATCCGGCGCGCGCCGCTCCATCGCTGACGTCAAGAAGAGCTTGGGCTGATACCACGACGTCGAGTGCCCATAACTGTTCCCGCGTAGCTGGTTAGTGCGTATAGACCAAATGGCCAGACTCAGATCAAATACCAGGAACTCGTTAAGCGTGTTATTTTGAAGTAACCGCGGACGCCGTCCAGGGCTAGGCCCACCTCTCACCTAGGCGGTCTCAACCTGCCCTGTCGCTCCGCCACAAAGATCCACTTGCGGGTACTCCTACGAGCCGACCCGACTTTAGTCACCACATGTGTCATGTATATAGTATATAAGTATATACCCGTGATCACCGCCCAAGTGATCACGACCCGATAGTATAGCACAGCAGACGGACAAGAATGTAGGGCCACTGATGGAAAACTAGCATCCTATACTAAGCATGTAGGATTGCAGGTAAAGGTAACAACAGTAGAAGCAAGGACAGGCTATGCATCAGGATAGGATTAACGGAAAGCAGTAACATGCTACACTACTCTAATGCAAGCAGTATAGAGAAGAATAGGCGATATCTGGTGATCAAGGGGGGGCTTGCTTGGTTGCTCTGGCAAGTAGGAGGGGTCGTCAACTCCGTAGTCGAACTGGGCAGCAGCAGCGTCGGTCTCGTAGTCTACCGGAGAGAAGAGGGGGGAAGAAACAGTAAATACAATGCAAACATAAGCATGACGATGCGTGACATGACAATGAGCGGTGCTAGGTGTGCCCTAACGCGGCAGTTGGTGGTACCGGCGAAGGGAGGGGGAACATCCGGGAAAGTATTCCCAATGTTTCGCGTTTTCGGACAGACGGACCGGAGGGGGAAAGTTCCATGTTCGCTATGCTAGGAACGTGTGGCTGACAAACGGACTATGTATTCGGATTCGTCTCGTCGTTCTAAGCAACTTTCATGTACAAAGTTTTTCCATCCGAGTTACAGATTAAAAGATATGATTTTCAAAAGAATTTATTAATTTCTAGAATTTAATTAATTATTTAATTTAATTCGAAATTTGGATTTATGACATCAGCATGATGTCATGCTGACGTCAGCAGTCAACAGGGGTGTTGACTGGTCAACTGACGTGTGGGTCCAGTGGGACCCACCTGTCATACCCTGTTTAGGTTAATTAGTGTTTAGTTAAACTAATTACTGATTAATTAAACTAACAAGTTAATCTATTTAATTAAGCAGGATTAATTAACTTAATTAATTAATAATTTCTTTATTTGAAATCCCTTTTTTTAAATTCGTTCTGGGCTGGGCCCCACATGTCTGTGGCCCAGAGGGGCCATAGCGGGTTTGGTCAAGCGGGTGCGGGCGCACCCGAGCGAGCGCTCGCCCGCAGGGCGGGATGAGGACGCCAGGGCACCGATGGCGGGGCTCGCTGGCGCGGCCAGGGGCCACGGCGGGCGGAGGCGAGGGGTGGCGCCGGTGCGGGCGCAGGACGCGGCCCGAGCGGGCGCACGCCTAGGTGCGGGCGGACCCGGCAAGGCGCCGGAGCAGGGGCGGTGGCCACGGCGAGGCCATGGCCGGAGCGGGGCGCGCTGGCCGTGGTCGGTGGAGAGGCGCCCGCGGGGAGGAGCGCTGGGCAAGGGGCCGCAGCGGGCGGACGGGGCGTGTGCGCTCAGGCGGGAGCGCGGGGCGGTGCAGGGGCGAGGTGAGCGCAGGGAGGAGGGGCGCCCGTGCATGCGGGTGGCCGCGGTGAGTGGAGCGGCAGAGCGAGGCGAGGCTCGGGCGCGCGCGCGGGGGTAGGGCGCGGGGCGCGGCCCCGAGCGGCGAGCAGGGGAGGGGACGAGCACGGGGCGAGGGAGAGAGAGGAGGGGCGCGGCTCACGGTGGTCATAGGGTCAGGGGCAGCGGGGGTCGGGGTGGTGGTCGAGGACGACGGCGACGAGGAGAAGCAGGCCGGCGGGGAGGAGGAGGCAGGCCGGCGAGGGCGAGGCGGCGTCGGGCGGTCCGGGCGGCGGCGGTCGTCGCGGGGCGCGGTGGTCTCCTCCTCTCGATCCCGATCCAATCGGGGGAGAGGGGGGAGGAGATATTTTCGTGGGGGGGGGGAGCGGGGGTGTCGGTGGAGTACTGGGGGGAGTGGGGGAGGTTATGGCGGCGGGGTGGGCTGGCCCAGGTGGTGGCCTGGTGGGCCGAGGCCGTTCGGCCAAGTTGGGCCACGGCCCAGTTGGGGGGGGGGGCTCCTTTTCCCTTTTTTGTTAGCTTTCCTTTCTTTTTATTTATTTTCTTTTCTGTTTTACATCATTTTAAAATATTTAGGCATTTTCTAAAAATGTGTTTACTTCACCATAATTAACTGTGCCTTATTTGGCACCCACCGAACATTTTTGTTTTGTCTTTTGAAAACTTTGGGTGTTTGCCACTATTTAGAATTTAAATTTTGGAACGGTGTCGAATCATTGTGAGGTTAGCAACAGTAACAGAGGTGACGTGGCCTGATTAGCGTGGGATTACTGTAGCATGATTATCCGGGCGTTACAGAGGCCGCCGGCCAAGGGTGGAGAGGCGCGCCAGGAGGAGTCCTACTCCTACCGAGAGTAGGACTCCCCCCTTTTCCATGTTGGACTAGGAGAGGAAGGGGGAAGAGGTGGAGGGGAGGAAGGAAGGGGGGGCGCCGCCCCCTCTCCTTGTCCTATTCGGACTGGGGGGGAAGGGGCGCACGACCCTGCCCTCGCCTCCTCTCCTCTCTTCCACCTAGGCCCACTAAGGCCCATTAAGTTACCGGGGGGTTCCGGTAACCTCCCGGTACTCCGGAAAAATCCCGATTTCACCCGGAACACTTCCGATGTCCAAACCTAGGCTTCCAATATATCAATCTTTATGTCTCGACCATTTCGAGACTCCTCGTCATGTCCGTGATCACATCCGGGACTCCGAACAACCTTCGGTACATCAAAACATATAAACTCATAATATAACTGTTATCGTAACGTTAAGCGTGAGGACCCTACGGGTTCGAGAACTATGTAGACATGACCGAGACACCTCTCCGGTCAATAACCAATAGCGGAACCTGGATGCTCATATTGGTTCCTACATATTCTACGAAGATCTTTATCGGTCAGACCGCATAACAACATACGTTGTTCCCTTTGTCAACGGTATGTTACTTGCCCGAGATTCGATCGTCGGTATCTCGATACCTAGTTCAATCTCATTACCGGCAAGTCTCTTTACTCGTTCCGTAATACATCATCCCGCAACTAACTCATTAGTCACAATGCTTGCAAGGCTTATACTGATGTGTATTACTGAGTGGGCCCAGAGATACCTCTCCGACAATCGGAGTGACAAATCCTAATCTCGAAATACGCCAACCCAACAAGTACCTTTGGAGACACCTGTAGAGCACCTTTATAATCACCCAGTTACGTTGTGACATTTGGTAGCACACAAAGTGTTCCTCCGGTAAACGGGAGTTGCATAATCTCATAGTCATAGGAACATGTATAAGTCATGAAGAAAGCAATAGCAACATACTAAACGATCGAGTGCTAAGCTAACGGAATGGGTCAAGTCAATCACATCATTCTCCTAATGATGTGATCCCGTTAATCAAATGACAACTCATGTCTATGGCTAGGAAACATAACCATCTTTGATCAACGAGCTAGTCAAGTAGAGGCATACTAGTGACACTCTGTTTGTCTATGTATTCACACATGTATTATGTTTCCGGTTAATACAATTCTAGCATGAATAATAAACATTTATCATGATATAAGGAAATAAATAATAACTTTATTATTGCCTCTAGGGCATATTTCCTTCAAAAATACCTATTGGTCATGGTGGATAAATTCACCAAATGGATAGAAGCCAAACCAGTTAAAACGGCCGAATCCGGACCAGTGATAGACTTCATATCCGGGGTTGTACACTGTTACGGCGTCCCCCATAGCATCATCACCGATAACGGCTCGAACTTTACAGCCGACGAGGTAAAAACTTGGTGCGGCAACATGGGCATTAAGCTCGATTATGCCTCCGTCTATCACCCCCCAAAAAACGGTCAGGTCGAGCGGGCAAATGGTCTTATCATGAGCGGCATTAAACCTAGATTAGTGCGATCCTTGAAGGAATCAGATACGCACTGGGTAGAGGAGCTCGACTCCGTACTATGGGGGCTGCGGACCACGCCGAATCGCACTACCGGATACACACCATTTTTTATGGTGTACGATGCAGAGGCGGTACTGCCCTGCGACATCATTCATGACTCACCTCGAGTGCGCATGTACGAAGAGAAAGAAGCCGAGCTTGATCGGCAGGACAGTTTGGACGCCCTGGAGGAGGAGCGTGACGTGGCAAAAGCCCGCTCCGCATTCTATCAGCAACAGGCTCGACGGTATCAAAGCAGAGAAGTACGGGCCAAAACTTATAACGTTGGCGAACTCGTTCTACGCCTACCAGAGAAGAAAAAGAACAAACTCGAGCCCAAATGGGAAGGTCCCTTCATTATTGACAAAGTTCTGACCGGTGGAGCGTACCGTCTGCGGGATGCATCGGACAACCGACTCGAGCCAAACCCATGGAACGCGGCCAGACTCCGAAGGTTTTATACCTAGTGCCGGACTCTCTGTTCGTCTCCTTACCTCCGTTAATTATATATATATATATATATCCGTTATCTGTCTTTTCTTTCTTTCTTTTCTCCCTTTTTTTCTTCACGGCCTTAAAAGGTTAAAATGTGTCTTGATTACACACCCTTGACGCGCTAGACGTGCTCATTATACCTGGGGGCTTCTTATAGAGAAGCTTAATATAACTATGTTCGGGGCTCTATGCCCCGCACATGTGTTACTTTTCCACATGTACCTTTTCTTCGCCATTATATGCATTGATATGACTTAAGTTTTGGCCAAGCTGGGTTGCCTGGCTCTTGTGTTTATGCCCTACGTTCCCATTAATTCGGCTAGGGCATAAGGGGAGCACCTCTGCTATTGTTACTGCCGGGTCAGCCAGATGTGTACCTCAGACTGGCTGAAGCCAAAAGCTAGCGTTCTTAAGGGAATATTCAGTCGGTGAACATAAGATGACTTTTACTTATTGTACTACATGCCCCCAGATGTTTATATCCTGCGCCTCTTTTCGCAGTTCGGACATGCACATTAATGCATGCGTACCCAGGGAAAGGAACCCTTAACGGAACTATTCTCCCTGGAAGATGTTTCTTACTATCCATGTAATATAACATAGCTAGTTGGGTACTTGTCTGTTCAAGCACTTATGACCCCTACGTCTAGTTTCCACGCGTACCCCGGTTTTTACATAACTGAGCGGGTATTCGGATACACTCCGGACTGTCGGGTCTAGAGGTTGAAGCGAAAAGGTCCGCCATGACAAATGATTTACAATCCGGCTAGGGACAATATATGTCAATTGAAGTACATAGTCACTTAGACTGACTAAATTCTTCTTCTATACCATCGAACAGGCTGTCTAGCCTACAATCCTGTTGGGAATACTTTGCGGCTAATTTCACCTGGTCATACACCAAACTGACGGGGATCTCTTTCCCGTCAGACCCCACAGGCTCGACTTCGGCCATATGGTTCGGGTCAGCCTTGGTATATCGAGTCTTCACCATCGCCCAGGCTTCCCTCGCACCTTGTCGGCAGGCAGATATCTTCCATAATCGGAAGCGCCGCCGCGCTCCCTTGAGCATCTCTACGAGCTCCCCCATGCCTCCTGGCAGGGAGGCAGATGGCCACAAGGCCTGGGCAATGCCCTGCATCACCTGCCGAACTTGTTCGTGCAGTTGTGAGAGCTCGGGCAGAAGATCACCTGTAGACCCGGGCATCTCCTCTGCGGGACGACCCGTCAGCATACCTACAGATATAACTCTCTTAGCCGGTTTCTTCGCCGAACTCAATAAAAGTTTGTTCAAGCACTTACTAAAAATGCCGTGTCGAAGCCTCTTATTCTCCTTTACGGAGTCAGCAAGTTGGGCCCGAACATCTTTCAGTTCAACACTCAGCCGGATATTGGCATCTTGGAGATCGTTTTTCTCCCGCCTAACCTGCTTAAGCACGCACTCGCTAGCCTTTAACTGTCGTTGAGCATGTTGCTCATCCCCTTGCACGACCTCCGGATTAACTCCGGGGTCATCTGTCGAATCTATTGTTAGATTTGCATGCATGTCGCATACTAACTGGTAAGTGTCATTCTTTTCGATATAGACAAGTGTTACCAGAGGGGGCCTTCTCGGACTCCTTCATTGCGGCAACTGCGGCCCGTAGCTGGGCTTTGCACTCCTCCAGCTCTTGAGACAACCGGGTATTCTTCTCCGTAAGCACCTACACAAATAATGATCCTTAAATCAGTTGTGTCAACTGTTTCAAGTCTCAGGGGCTACTGATATCCATGATTATCAGATTTTCTTACCCGTATATCCTTTACATACTAGTCCGTGGCTCTAGCAAGACCATTTTGGGCAGCTCGGATGTACGCGTCTCCTGAGTTGAAGGCATCGAACGCCTCCTCAGAGAAACCAGGGTCGCGAAGTACAGCCCGGCGACGCCTGTGATTCATGGCACTCTCCACTTCGGAGTTTGAACCGGACAGCCTATCCGCATCCTCTGTAGGAGGAACATCCGGCGCTGTCCTCACATTACCATCTGCCTCTGGGTCTGGCTCTGAAGCCCGGCTAGTGGAGGCGTGGCCGGCAGGCCCTCCGGATATAGTCCGGCGGGCATTTTTTCTGCCAGGAACCATGGACGTCATTATATTTTCAACACAACAACCATGGAGCAGGGTTCTTTTTCATACCTCTGCGACGGCGTCTCAATCCTGACCGCCTTCCTTTTAAGCCTGCCCGGTTCCGGTGCCCCTTGGTGGGTCACTGCGGGTTCGGCAAGGCGTCCCGAGGGCCTTCCCTATAAGACACCAAATGCGTGCGGTAGGTGAAGTGCGAAAAACGGGATCCTTCTCGGAAGTTGGGACTCCGGTTTTACTTACATGCGATGCAGGGAGCAGTCCGGGGTAATCGGCTATGATGGCCACCAAGGCACCGTCGCAGCTCAATTGATAGAACGTCTTGTCGATGAGCTCCACAAATGTGTCCGGATCTTCTTCGAGTCCGGGGTCGAGGGCCCGGTCAGGGTCCTCTGGCTGTGGAGATGGGCTGTGGACCTCCCTCACGGCTTTTCGCAGTTCCTGCTATGAAGTAGCAAGGTAAATATTTACGATAAAGAATGCGGGAAGGTCTAGAGTAAAAAGTAGTAGCTCACCCAGTTTGGGGGTTGTACATGGAGAATCCATCCCGTGGCTTAATGCAGATGAACTCCTCTTCCTCTCCTTTTATATAAACCGGACAGTATTTTCTCTAGAGCAGCGACTGAGTCCGGACCTTTATGACCGCAGCTGGTGGCATCGTCTTCTCCATTGAAGTGCCACATGGTTGTCCCCGATATTGAAGTGGCTGCACCCCCCGCATTATACATATTGACATAACCTCGATTATTGTCAATCTTGATTGGGCCAGCATTTGTATCCGGCCCATCAGGTAAAGGGCCTCTCTGTTGTCTTCCTCCTGGGGGCTCCGAGGGCGCTAGCTGCGGCGTTACTTCAAAGGGGCGTTATCAAACTCAGGAAGGCCGATCCGAATAGGGTCTGGAAGGGGGACGTCCTCCATATAAAACCACTCCGAAGGCCAGTCTTCGGATGTCTTCTTTGGAGTACCAGACAGATATCCGGTCCCGGCGATGCGCCATATTTCGGCTCCGCCCACTTGATATATTGACCCCTCCTATGTACGGGGCACGAGGCAGAATAGCCTCTTCCATAGCTTGAAATGAGCTTCGCAGCCCAAAAACAGCTCGCAAAGGGCGACATAGCCTGCGATGTGTAATAAGGAGGCAGGAGTAAAATTATGCAGCTGGAGGCCGTAGAACTCCAGGAGCCCGCGGAGGAACGGATGGATTGGAAATCCAAGTCCCCTTAATAAGTACGGGACAAGGCATACCCGCTCCCCCATAGATGGGTTGGGAAAGCTCTCCGCTTGCTCCCCGCCATTGTAAGTGGCTAGTCCAGCTCGGACGGGGACCATATACGCAGGAGGGAGAAACCCCTGGGTCTATAACTCTACTAACTGTCTGTGGGAGACGGAACACTTCTTCCAGTTGCCTGGCTTAGGGCTACGAGAGCGAGAGGAGGAGCTGCGATGGCCGGCCATGATGGAATGGACTTTTCCGGGCGCGCTCTGATGGATACTCGCTGTGGGAGGATGGTGTGATCTGGATCTGAGGATCCCCGGCTCTTTAAATAGATGATTTATTTACATGGCTAGGGTGGCAAATGTAAAAATGCCCTGGCTTCTCGCATTCGCTCGACACGTGGAAGATAGCCATTATTAGGCACGGAAGCCAAGGAGTGCAACATTTATGGGAAGCCGGACACTACTCAACAGGTACTCAGAATTTGGAGAAGAACCCGCCTTGCAATGCCGAAGACAATCTGCGCGCCGGACTCATCGTCATTGAAGCCTGGTTCAGGGGCTACTGAGGGAGTCCTGGATTAGGGGGTCCTCGGACAGCCGGACTATATACTTTGGCCGGACTGTTGGACTATGAAGATACAAGATTGAAGACTTCGTGTCCGGGTGGGACTCTCCTTTGTGTGGAAGGCAAGCTTGGCAATTCGGATATGTAGATCTCCTCCCTTGTAACCGACTCTGTGTAACCCTAGCCCCTTCCGATGTCTATATAAACCGGAAGGTTTAGTCCGTAGGACAACAACAATCACAACCATAGGCTAGCTTCTAGGGTTTAGCCTCTACGATCTTGTGGTAGATCAACTCTTGTAATACTCATATCATCAAGATCAATCAAGTAGGAAGTAGGGTATTACCTCCATCGAGAGGGCCCGAACCTGGGTAAACATCGTGTCCCCCGCCTCCTGTTACCATCCGCCTTAGACGCACAGTTCGGGACCCCCTACCCAAGATCCTCCGGTTTTGACACCGACACCTACGAGTTTGAGAACTATGTAGACATGACAAAGACACCTCTCCGGTCAATAACCAATAGCGGAACCTGGATGCTCATATTGGCTCCTACATATTCTACGAAGATCTTTATCGGTCAAACCGCATAACAACATACGTTGGTCCCTTTGTCATCGGTATGTTACTTGCCCGAGATTCGATCATCGGTATCATCATACCTAGTTCAATCTCGTTACCGGCAAGTCTCTTTACTCGTTCCGTAATGCATCACCCCGCAACTAACTCATTAGTCACATTGCTTGCAATACCGACAGGGCCCAGAGATACCTCTCCGACAGTCGGAGTGACAAATCCTAATCTCGATCTATGCCAACTCAACAAACACCATCAAAGACACTGTAGAGCATCTTTATAATCACCCAGTTACGTTGTGACGTTTGATAGCACACTAAGTGTTCCTCCGGTATTCGGGAGTTGCATAATCTCATAGTCATAGGAAAATGTATAAGTCATGAAGGAAGCAATAGCAATAAACAAAACGATCATAGTGCTAAGCTAACGGATGGGTCTTGTCCATCACATCATTATCTAATGATGTGATCCCGTTCATCAAATGACAGCACATGTCAATGGCTAGGAAACTTAACCATCTTTGATTAATGAGCTAGTCTAGTAGAGGCATACTAGGGACACTCTGTTTGTCTATGTATTCACACATGTACTAAGTTTCCAGTTAATACAATTCTAGCATGAATAATAAACATTTATCATGATATAAGGAAATATAACTAACAACTTATTATTGCCTCTAGGGCATATTTCCTTCATAAAGAAGTGGATCCCACTGCAACAGGGATGGTGCAAGATGAATGTGAATGCAGGGGTTGGCAAGACAATTCCCAAGGGGTAGCAGCCATCGTGTGTCAGATGACGCTGGAAAGTACCTTGGATCATCAAGACGAGTCTTTGACTACTGCACCTACCCGGCTAATCTGAAATACATTGCGTGTTGTCAGACCTTGGTGCTCGCAGAGGATCTACACGTGCAAAAACTTGTTATCGCATGTGATGCTTCCATCGTAGTAAAGAACACCAACAAAGGTAGTATATGTGCTTATAGTTATGTACTTGCGGAGATCAAGGAACATACACACTCCTTCAGCCTGGTTAGGTTTATTCATGAGGGTAGAGACTTAAATTATAAGTTGCATAATCTTGTAAATAGTGCTCTCTCTCTCTACTATTGTACCCCTTGTCATAGATCAATAAAGTGACCATGTGATTCTAAAAAAAATTAGGTTAAATGTTTTGCTCAAAATAATCTAAGCTAAAATGTAAAGCATCACGTGCTTTTTTCCTTGCCCAAAAACCCGGGTTTTTTTGCCCTCTGGAACGACTATTTGTCAAGAGTTTCTATCTCTTCTCTACCTTTCTCCTTCATCCCGGAAAGTCCACTCCGCTCGGGCTGATTATGGGGGTGTCTTGTACACCTACTCTCCTTGGTATGGTGTTGTGATCTAGGGTTTGACACTGATGAGGTCTTGTGATCTTGATAGTGATGGAGGATAAGGGGAAATTAAGAAATTTGAGGAAGGAAGGGAACCAATTAGTGGAAGATCTGCTAGAAAGGATGAATCTTCGGGATGATGAAGTGGAAGATCTCATCTAAGAGGAGGAGGTGGCGATATTTAGAGTAGCACAATACTGAGAAGAACCAGGATATAATCAAGTGGTGGTTTTGGACGTAAAAAGGTAGTTCTTTCCTACGTGCATAGAACTAGCCTGGAAATACCGGGTAAAATCAATGTATCGGTAGCAATGTACTCCCTCTATAAAGAAATATAAGAGCGTTTAGATCACTAAAGTAGTGATCTAAACGATCTTATATTTCTTTATGGAGGGAGTAGTAGATAGAGCAATTCTCAAATGACAATTATGCAGAAATGTCAAAGTCACAGCGCGGCGGCACCGGTGGATTTACTCAGAAGTGATAGACCTAAATTGTGACCAGGTAGAGAAGCAAACCAAAGCTATTCGGAAGCGTCCTATAAAAATGTTATGCTAGGAGGTGTTAGAGCAAACAGAGAAGGTTTCGGGAAGAAACCTAGATCTGAAGTACTAGAACAAAATGAGCGGGAATTCTAACATGTGTGAAACTGGATTGATCTCTGGGGTTAACTCACTCCTTAAGGATTGCTAGTAGCCAAAAATGAAATCACGGTGGTACCGACACTTTGGAAAACTTAGGAATTTAGTGGGTCGTTTGAGGACTATGGTTTTGGATCTTTTCTTGGAGGTCAAACCAAAGTGCTCTTGCTTGTGCCCATCTTGGTAGTACGACTCTTCCACACTTAGTGTTGTTGGAAATATGCCCAAAAGGCAATAATAAGTTGTTATTATTTTATTTACATGTTCATAATTAAGTTTATATTTATGTGCTATGACTGCAATGGTTCTTGAATATGAGGTTCAGAAGAAAACCTATTTGAATGGTGTTGGATAGACCCAACTTATGAAATACTACGAGATCATGTCATCAGTATGTTGTCGGTATTTTCGTATAAATTGTTATGGTTACTTGCCTCTTTAGACCATGAGAATATCATATATACCCGGATGTCGCATGGTTACTCTGGGGTTTCCAAATGCCACTCCATAGCTGGGTGATTATAAAGATAGCTTTAGGGTATACCGTGAAAGTACGATATGCTGTTCGATATACCAAAGACAGAAATTTGCTCATCCGACAATGGAGAGATACACTCTAGGCCCACTCGAGATTACGATGTTCATCATCACTTGGCCAAGCATAGTGAATAAGGTGTTAGTCATGGGACACAAGAATACGAGAAAAGAGTACAAACCGGTAACGAGGATAACTATAGGTATAGTGATCAATGTGTTGATCACGGGGATACCGTAAAATTCTCGCCTCGGATTTTGTAACGTATCGTGAAGCAAAAGGAAATTTATACGGTAACCAAAGATTTGCTCGATAAAGATCTTTGCTGATATGTTGGAATTATTATGGATGACTGAGCCGCTAATAACTATTAACCGAAAAGTGTTTCGGACATGTTCGCATATCAAAGAACATGTAGGGTCACACACTTAAAGACTAGCGACGTGTAGAAGTATTATGAGGTAATGGAGAATGAGAGAGAAGGATTCTAGAAGTGTTTCAGATGATCCCAGAAGTGTTTGCGGAGGTCCCGATGATGTCCGGAAGTGTCATGGAAGGTCCCGGAATGCCTCGGGGTAGTCAGCTGAGATGCGGAGAGTGAGGTTCTTCTTCCTCTTTGCACTGCTCTTCTGTGTTGGCTTTCCTTCTGTATTCTTTGTGGTGACGGTGGAGGAACGACCTGGTTTACCTGGAAGGTTATCTCGCCCGTGACCCCGGAACCGGACTTCAGTCCCTTTCCTCCTGGGTGGGGAACTTTTGCGGTACTAGGCCATTGTTGGTGAAGGCTGGTGCAGGTTTGATGGACGCGTCAGAGTATCTGGTCTCTTCCATTATCGCCACGAAGAAAAGAAGATGTTGCATGCGGCGGTGTTGCTGCAGAGGATGAAGCAGGCACCCAGCCTAGGCCTTGTTGTGATTTCATGTTTTGCAGGGGTATCTTCACAATTTTCATCTACATGTGCAAAGAGCTCTAGGGATCTAATTCTATTTTATGTTTTTCAAGGTGCTCTGTGTAAAAGTTTTTGGACATGGGTGTGTTCAGAGTGTTCGAATGTGTGGTGTGTGTTGTATTTTTGCCTCTTGAATGAATTTATGTGAAAATCTTCCTTTAAAGAATTGAAGGTTGAAAAGTGTTTCTCTTTTGAATTAAAAAAAGGCGCAAGAGCCGCCTGACTTTATTAGATTAATAAAGTCAAACAAGGGCCAAAGTCTTACAAGAGAGCAGATCCTTAGTTTAACCATTACAAAATGATGACAAAAGAAAATAGCAAAACAGCTAGCTAGCTAGGAATTGATCCATAGTTCATCGCATGGACTTCTTTGATCTTCTGGAGCATAACTTCAGCCGTGTCCGAATCAGGCCTCTTCTCGAAAGGGCTCCACTGCCACAAGAAGAGGAACAATTCGAAAGAGGTGTTTTGGCATCAATTTTTTATTTTGTTGCGGTTCGTCCACAACGCCCATGCCATGGCCGCAAAAACTCACGAGGCGAGACTACGTTGTTATCCCTTCGTTGAGAATAGTAGTGGAAAAAAAATTCTTGAAACGAGTGGGGTCACAACTACATCCAAAATTTTGACGAACACAACTCGAGAAAAGCCACCAAAGATGTGATTTAAGGGTAAAAAAGTTGGCAATGCCGCTAGGTACGAGGAGAATTCTAAGATTAAAAATTATACACTATTAGTGTTATAAATCAGTAAAATATGTTTACATGGCAATTAATAACCACTCCCTCCGTTAAAAAATGTTTACATTATGAGACGGAGGGAGTGGTAAAAAAATACTAGAAACCTGCGTGTCCCCTCCCTCCTAAGATCTACCACCATCCGTTCTGAACTTCATGGACGTTCTGCTCCTCTACCTGGAAGAACAGCTTAGAGTTCGTTTTCCTTCCTGATCGTCCTGAGCACTTCCGTGATCTCCCTATTGAGTTCAGCCAGCTTTTCATCGGCCGCCGCCCGCCACTTGGAGAATTCAGCAGCTTTTTCCTCCACCACATAATCGCACTTCCTGCGGATCTCGAACTCGTCGGGGGTTCCAGGGTGGAGGGGCTGTTTGCGCAGCCGGGCGACTTCCGGCTGGGGATCACACCTGCTTAGCCCTACACTTAACTCGCCAATGCCTCGATTCCACTTGCTCAGAGCTCCGCCTAGCAGGGCGATCTCCTTGCCAAGCTCGGCGAGCTTCCTGTCGTCCGCCCCCGGCCACTGGTCGCCGAAGTACTCGTCGCCGAACTGGCGCACGTCGTCCCTGAATTCGCCGTAGCGAGGCTTGCGTCTTTCAGCGTACCGATCGGCAATGTACTTTAAACCAAACGGGGCCGCGCTGCAGAGGATGAGCCCCGCGCAGTAAGCGGCCAAGTAACATACGCCTTGCTGTGAGGGGTCCTTGGTCATCTGCTCAGGCAAACGGGCCATTGCGCCGCCAGAGAAGCGCCGGATCTGGCCGAAGCCGCGGCGGCCGACCCCGCCGTTGCTGTCGCTGACGACCTTCAGAGTCCGGCTGAAGCTGCTGGCTTTGCCGGTTCCGAACCCGCCGACGGCCTTGACGATCATCCTGGAGGCGCCCACGCCCAGACGAGCGCTCAACGCCGAGAGCGCCATTGTCGACTCGCCTTGCCGGCCGGGTACGTCCGTACGTGTTATCTGATCTATCGCTGAATACGAGGTGGAAACCCTGGCTCCGATATATATGGCCCTCCGATATATATGCCCCCCGTAAGTGCAGAATTATTGGTCGAGATGTGTTCCCCAAGTTTTCCGCTTCGTGTTGGGCGAAGAACAGATTCGAATTCGGTCTGATCAAAGACACGTCCTCGTGCCGAATATCATGTGGGATCGAGACCAGATCCGTTCGTCGGCCAACGGGAAAAAGTAGGGGAACACGTCTTCGTGCTGGGCATCTCACGTGAACGCGCACGATGCCGTTGGATGAGACACACAGATCTCAAAGCAGAGGAGGAAGACACGTTAGATTTATGGCGTGTTTGGTTGCCTGCATGAGGCCCGGTCTGGCTCGCGCGGGACGCAAATGGGCCGATTGGTTGCCTGCTTTTACTGTTCGGCTCGCATGGCACGAACCTTAAAGCACTCCTGGGCCTGGCTCCTGGGAACGCTCGAATCGACAGTTTCTCCAGGGCTAGGCCCGAGCGGTGCATGTGGGCGGCGGCTGTACGCGCGCGGCCACGCTCGAGAAGCCACATTGCTTCCCGAAGCGCCGACAGTTATTAGCCTCACCGCCCCTCACCGTTCCCTCTCCCCACTCTCCCCCACTCTCCCAATTCTCATCGGCGGCGGCGGATCGGAGGAGAGCAAGAAGACCACCAGACTCCATCACTGGCGAGCGGATCATCACCTGACCCGCGGCAATGGCGGTAAGCACTCCTCTGTTCGTCATGCACTACTTTTTCGCGTTCGATCCGGTGTAGATTCGATCCACAACGGAGAGGGGGATGGGGAATAGAGGTAGATAAGCATGGCAGTTTATAGTAGTTCATACTAGTTCATACGAGTTCATACTAGTTCATGCAAGATCGGAATAGAGGTAGATGCAAATGGAGTAGAAGGGGGATTGGGGGTACACAACGGACACTGGCTAATCGCAGCGGCCGTCACGGGTGTGCGGAGCGGCGGGTCGAGTGGCTGGCCTTCATCTTCTTGCTCATCGCCGTGCGGGGCGGCGGTCGTCGTCGTCGTCCTCAGTGGAGTCGAGGTCGATCTGCCAGGTACGACGGCCTGGCTCCGGTGCCCTCGCTGGCATCTGCACCGGTTCTTCCTCTTCCTTAGGCTCCCCACTGATGACCGTCGGCGGCACGATTGTCGTCTCCCAGTACACTGTGGCACGGCGGTCATTAGGAGCCCAATAGTTCTTGTACTTGGACAACTTCTTCCTCTGTTTAGCGTCGTTGGAGACGGCCTGATTCATGGCCCAGCGAATGATGTCGACTGCCATCGCGCCCTTCGCTGGGTCAGGAATCAGCGTCATCAACTCTTGTGCAGTGGCCCTCATGAGCACTGCATCAGATTCCTTCTGCATGTCAGGCATGGAGCTGAAGTTCGAGCACACCTCCATGGTGTTCTCGAACTCGGTGTGGTCACCAGTCGACCACCCGAGGAAGAAGGCCCTCCAGCCAATACCCGAAGGGAAGGGGTTGGCGTTGGAGCTAGAGCTGGAGCTCATGGTGATGGAGAGGAGGAAGGTTGATAGTGAGAGAAGAGAGGGGGTGGGTAAGTAGTGGTGGGCAGGGTGAGTAAATATAGGCGCGATGGAGAGGAGGAAGAGTGACAGTCATGCCGTTTTAACTACATGCTCTTCAATAAGCCATGAACTCTGTGCTGTGCCTGACTCCATGAATTGTGTGCAGATTGAGGAGAGCAATGAGATGGGCACGGAGGTGCTCCCGAACGTTGACAACAAGGGCAAGCAACCAGTTCATCCAATGCCCAAGGTGGTGCTGCCGCCCACCGCCAAGGAAGAATGAAGACGCCTAAGGTTGGCGACGACGAGCGCATGGAGGAGCCCCCAGCAGCAAGCACCGCAACTACGGCCACTATCATGAGGAGGATGGCCCAACTCACTTCTGCAAGGTCATCCTTGCACCGAAGCTTGAGTGCATCCCCATGCCCCTGGACTTCACCAAGCACTTCGTCGCGGTGCCGACGGAGTTCAAGCTCAGGAACAACACCGGCTGCTCCTGAAAGGTGACGGTGAAGCTGATGAATGGCAGGGTGACCCTGGATTAGGGTTGGGCCACCTACGCCGCCGTTCATCAGATCAAGATCGGCTACACGGTGACGTTCAAGCTCCTCACTCCCGACACCCTCAAGGTCATCATCTTCGACGACGATGGCATTGAGGTGGTCAACAAGTGCGGGAAGCACGACGAAGCCTTCGCCGCCAAGGACTAGGGCCGGGGCACCTCCTTCCTAAGTATTATCGAGTCTGCTTTATGGTTTATGCGTTGAATTGTCGTTATGATGTGTGGTACTATGTTATCTGAACTATGTTGTTAAGTAGTTGATGCTCTGTTTATTCTCTGCTCTGCTTATGATGTGTGGTACATGGTTGTGCCGAAGTGTGCTGGTAACCTCACCAACTAGCCAAAGAGGTTACCACACACCAGGGTTGCATACAACCAAACACCATGCCTTGGGCTTGTTCACTAACATGCAGGCAACCAAACACCAGGCAGTGTGGTTCTGCCCATGCAGGCAAGAGGGCATGCAGGCAACCAAACAACTTGCAGATGGTGCATTTGATGTTGCATTTGTATAGCCAGGCTGAGTTGAGAAGGCTATGCAACGCAACTACTATAGACTATGGCAACCAAACACGCCCTTAGGAATCATTCGGTGGAAGTGCGTATCGATGCGAACCAATCCCTCGCCACCCACACCCCACTCACATTAGGAGGATAGGGAGAGAGTGGGGTGTGTGTGTGCGCGCGCGTGTTTTTACCATGGGCAATACATTAGGTCGGTAATTTTTGTTAACTTAGGCACAAACAACAAGGTCAAACTAGTGGCAAATCTATTATATAGACCACGTCAAATTTGTCTAACATTCCAGGGCAAAATCCATATTTTTCACATAGTTTGGCAAATTCGCAGGTGTCATGGTTGTCATGATGTACATAGTTATTCTTGCCATGATATCTATTGTCTTACAAAACAACATGGCTAATTAACTCCTTTTTGCCAATATCATGGCTTATGTCTCCTTAGGTCCCACTTTCTTTTATATACATAACAGGGTTTCCAAGTTTTGTCTCGTCATGACCAATTCAATAGGACGACAATGTTTGTTAATTTTTAGGCACAAATAGAATGGTCACACCAACGACAACTCTTTTTTGTTTATCTATGGCAAATCTATTACATAGACCATGGCAATTTTGTTTAACATCCCATGGCAAACTATTTTCTTCAAATAGCATGGCAAATTCACATATGCATAGTTGTCATGATCTTACAAAGCTACTTTTGACATCGTATTTACTTTTTTTACAATTATTTTGAAGAAAGAAAAAGATGCATGGGAAAATTACTTTTGGGACCACGGCAAATTTGCTTTATGGACCATGGCAATTTTATTTTTACCATGTCAATTTTTATATTTGGACCATGGAAATTTAGTTTACCATCATGGAAATTGGTTTGTATGCATCATGGCGATTTTACACTAATTTTCTATCATGGGCAAATTTACACTAAATTTTCCATTACCATTTTTGTAATCCCCCACTCGCGCCCCCAAGACACCGAAATCCGCCGGCTCGGCCAATTTTTGGGCCCGGCTATCGCAGGCCGAACCCGGCGTGCTGGGGGCGCTCGGGGGCTCCGGCGCAAGGGGAAAACACGCCTGGGCCACACTGTCAGGCGAAAAGTCAAGCCAATCGTCCAAATTCGCATCCCACCCCCGCGCGCTCGGCCGCCACCCTGCCGATCCCGGCGCCGCCCACCGCCCACCACCGCTAGATAGGCCATTCCTCACTGGAAAAGAGAGGAGGTTTCGCCGCGGTAGCCTCTCCACCACCGTCCGGGCAATTTTTCCGGCGTTCCGGCCGCGCAGGGCGGTATACCGGCAGGTGTGCGCCCACTATGCCCGCTAGGTGTTCGGCAATTTTTCTGCTCAGCGATGGACTCAGACGATGAGGAGGCACTCGCCGCGCTGCTGGAGGAGGAAGCCGATGCCGACGTCCAGGAAGAGGAACATCTCATGGTCCTCGCCGCCCTCGCCGGCCTGCTCGCGAGCAATGAAAAGCCGCGGCGAGGTGGCTCGGCGCCGGGGCGGCTGAAAGCAAAGAACCGGCATCGTCTGGAAGGCTACTGTATGCTCTACTCCGACTACTTCGCCGACGCTCCACTGCACGGCGACAAAGTATTTCGACGCCGTTATCGGATCAACCGAAAGCTTTTCCTCAGGATTGTGAATTCCATCCGGGAGTTCGACAGCTACTTCAAGTGCAAGAAGGATCGCACCGGCAAACTTGGATTCACCTCAATTCAGAAGTGCACGACAGCTATGAGGATGCTTGCATACGGAGATCCCGGTGATTCACTCGACGACTATGGGCGCATGGTTGAGTCCACGACCATTGAGTGTTTCTACAAGTTCTGCAGGGCAGTGGTGGCAGTGTTTGGACGGGAATACTTGTGAACACCCAATGCGGAAGACACTGCTCGGATCCTAGCACAGAATGCAGCAAGAGAATTTCCTGGGATGCTTGGAAGCATCAACTGCATGCATTGGAAATGGAAGAACTGCCCATTTGCTTGGCAGGGGATGTACAAAGGCGCCAAAGGCGGTTCCAGTGTGGTATCATTGCTCCCTGACTATAGCGCCAGAAAGCTCCTGTCTGCTAGGACTACGTCGGTATTTCCCCAAAGAGGTAGGAATGATGTAGCACAGCGAAGGTAGGTATTTCCCCAAGTGATGAAACCAAGGTTATCGAACCAGTAGGAGAACCAAGAAACACAACGTAAATAGCACATGCACACAAATAACAATACCTCACAACCCGACGTGTTAAAGGGGTTGTCAATCCCTTTCGGGTAACGATGCCAGAAATTTGTAATAGATTGAAATAATAGATCGTAAATAAAATAAAGTGCAGCAAAGTATTTTTGTATTTTTGGTTTAATAGATCTGAATAAAAATGCAAAGGAAAAGTAGATCGCAAGCAAATATATGAGAAAGAAGACCCGGGGGCCGTAGGTTTCACTAGTGGCTTCTCTCGAGAAAAATAGCAAACGGTGGGTAAACAAATTACTGTTGGGCAATTGATAGAACCTCAAATAATTATGATGATATCTAGGCAATGATCATTACATAGGCATCACGTCCAAGATTAGTAGACCGACTCCTGCCTGCATCTACTACTATTACTCCACACATCAACCGCTATCTAGCATGCATCTAGTGTATTAAGTTCATGGAGAAACGGAGTAATGCAATAAGAACGATGACATGATGTAGACAAGATCCGTTTATCTATTGTGTAGATATAGATCCCATCTTTTTATCCTTAGTAGCAACGATACATACATGTTGTTTCCCTTTCTGTCACTGGGAGATCAAGTTGGCCAAACAAAACCCAAATATCGGAGAAGAAATATGAGGCTATAAGAGATCAAAGAAACTCAAATAACTTTCATGGATATAAAAAGATATGACTGATCATAAACTCAAAGTTCATCAGATCCCAACAAACACACCGCAAAAAGAGTTACATCATATGGATCTCCAAGAGACCATTGTATTGAGAATTCAGCGAGAGAGAGAAAGTCATCTAGCTACTAACTACGGACCCGAAGGTCTACAAAGAACTACTCACGTATCATCGGAGAGGCACCAATGGAGGTGGTGAATCCCATCCGAGATGGTGTCTAGATTGGATATGGTGGTTCTGGACTCTGCGGCGGCTGGATGAATATTTCGTCGACTCCCCTAGGGTTCTGGTATTTTTGGGGTATTTATAGAGCAAAGAGGCGGTCCGGGGGGCACCCGAGGTGGGCACAACCCACCAGGGCGCGCCTGGGCCTCCTGGCGCGCCCTGGTGGGTTGCCCCCTCCTCGGGACTCCCCAGGTGCAACCAGGGCCCGTTGTATTCCTTCTGGCGCATAAAAATTCTCCGTGGAGTTTCGTGGCATTTGGACTCCGTCTGATATTGATTTCCTACAATGTGAAAAAGATGGAAAAAACAGCAACTGGCACTTGGCACTATGTCAATAGGTTAGTACCAAAAAAATGATATAAAATGACTATAAAATGATTATAAAACATCCTAGATTGATAATAAAACAGCATGGAAGAATAAAAAATTATAGATACGTTGGAGACGTATCCGCATCCCCAAGCTTAACTCCTGCTCGTCCTTGAGTAGGTAAGTGATAAAAACAGAATTTTTGATGTGGAGTGCTGTTTATCATATCATATTCTTTTCTTTATAGCATGGACATTTGGACTTTTATGTGATTCAAAGCAATAGTCTACTTTTGACATAATAATTTAGATACTCAAGCACATCAACAAGCAACCATGTCTTTCAAAATATCAATGCTAAAATAAGTTATCCCTAGCCCATCATGCTCAAACATTGATCCATTCATGAAACACACTTGAATATTAGCTACACCCAATACTTAAGCACGATCATATTGCCTCTTAGTTGGTGCTTTTTATGAGAGAAGATGGAGACTCAAATTCAAAATAAAAATTGCATAAAGTAAAAGAAAGGCCCTTCGCAGAGGGAAGTAGGGATTTGTAGAGGTGCCAGAGCTCAAAGTGAAAAAATTAGAGATAAAAACATTTTGGGAGGTGTATCCATTCCACCAACGAAAACGACTCAGAGTTCCGAACACTTTCCATGCTAGATATGCCATAGGCGGTTCCCAAACAGAAAATAATGTTTATTCCTTTTTCCACCACTCTTTCACTTTCCATGGCTAGCCGTATCCACAGGTGCCTTCCATACCAACACTTTCCAAGGAATCTATTATTTGACAACATAAGTAAATTCATTTTGCATTTCGGGACCGGGCATCCCTAAAACCTTTGCCTTACCTCTCGTGCAATGACAAGTGAATAAACACTCATCATGAGAATAACACATCGAGCATGGAAAATATTAGCCACCCGTTACCGTTCCGCGAGCGAAACAAACACACAAAAGTGAAGTTTATTTTGAAAATTAGAGATGGCACATGCAAATTTGCTTAGAACGGCAAAAGAATACTGCATATAGGTAGATATAGTGGACTCATGTGGCAAAACTGGTTTAAAGGATTTTGGATGCACAAGTAGAGGTCATACTTAGTGCAAAATGAAGGCTAGCAAAAGATTGAGAAGTGACCAACCAAGAAACGAATAATCTCATAAGCAAGCATTAAGCATAATTAACACCGAATAATGCACCACAAGTAGGATATAATTTTCATTGCATGACTATTGACTTTCGTACTTGCATACGGAATCACAAACCTTAACACCAATATTCTTACTAGAGCACAATTACTCATCAACATAACTCACATATCACATCATCATATCTCAAAACTATTACTAAGAATCAAGTTTATTTTGTCCAGTGATCTTCATGACATTTTTTCTTTTTCTTTATCCTTCTTGGATATCTATCACTTTGGGACTAATTTTCATGTGTTGCTTTTCATAAGCTCAAACAAATATAAGTGAAGATCATGAGCATAATTTTTTTATTTCTCTCAAAATAATTTAAGTGAAGCAAGAGAGAATTTCTTTAAATTTTTAACTAACTCTCAAATAAATCTAAGTGAAGCAAGAGAGTATTTCTTCAAAAATACTGAGCACACCATGCTCAAAATTATATAAGTGAAGCACTAGAGCAAGTTCTAGCACATAAAAGATTTAAGTGAAGCATAGAGAGCAATTATAACAAGTCATGATATAATTTTGGCTCTCTCAAATAGGTGTGTCCAGCAAGGATTGATGACTTAAAACACAAAATAAAACAAGCAAAGACACATATCATACAAGACGCTCCAAGCAAAACACATATCACGTGACGAATAAAAATATAGCCTCGAGTAAAATACCGATAGTCGTTAGAAGAAAGAGGGGATGCCACTCGGGGGCATCCCCAAGCTTAGTTGGTTGCTCATTCTTGGATAACGGCTTGGGATGCCGGGGCATCCCCAAGCTTAGGCTCTTCTATCCTTCTTTCATCCATCGTAAGATAACCCAAAACTTGAACTTCAATCACACAAAACTCAACAAAACCTTCGTAATATCCGTTAGTATAAGAAAGCAAACTACTACTATAATTGTTGTATCAAACCAATTCTTATTTTGCTTTTGTATTATATCTACTGTATTCCAACTTTTCTATGGCAAAACTCATCAAAGAAAACCATAGAGCCATCAAAATAAGCACACAACACAAAGAAAACAGAATCTATCAAAACAGAACAGTCTGTAGCAATCTGTATTAATCTTCGGCAAAAAGAATCAAGGCTAAAGCACTTTTATGTGATTTATGAAAATTAGTTTCGTGAGCGCAAAGTTTCTTTCTTTTTCAGCAAGATCAAACAACTATCACCCAAGAAGATCCTAAAGGTTTTACTTGGCACAAACACTAATTAAAACACAAAAAACACAATCATAACAGTAGCATAATTGTGCTAACACTTAAGAACAGAAAGCAAAAAGAAAAAATAAAATTTATTCATCGGGTTGCCTCCCAACAAGCGCTATAGTTTTACGCCCTTAGCTAGGCATAAGGCAAGGATCTAAGTTTTGTCATCTTTGGTTCGAGATCCATAAGATGCCCTCATGATTGATTCATAAGGTGGCTTAACTTTTGTTCTAGGAAAGTGTTCCATACCTTTCCTCAAAGGGAACTGGAACTTAATATTGCCTTCTTTCATATCAATCACGACACCGATAGTGTGTAAAAACGGTCAACCAAGAATAATTGGACAAGACGGATTGCAATCAATATCAAGAAAAATAAAATCTATGGGCACATAATTCCTATTTGCAAGAATAAGAACATCATTAATTCTTCCCATAGGCTTTTTAATAGTAGAATCCTCCAAGTGCAAATTCAAAGAACATTCTTCAAGATTAGTAAGACCAAGCACATCACATAAAGATTTCGGAATTGTAGAAACACTAGCACCCAAGTCACACAAAGCAAAATGCTACCTCTTGAGCATGTGTTGGTTTTCCCTTGAAGAGGAAAGGGTGATGCAGCAAAGTAGCGTAAGTATTTCCCTCAGTTTTTGAGAACCAAGGTATCAATCCAGTAGGAGGTTACACGCAAATCGCCTAGTACCTGCACAAACAAATAAGAACCTTGCAACCAACGCGATAAAGGGGTTGTCAATCCCTTCACGGCCACTTGCAGAAGTGAGATCTGATAAAGATAATAAGATAAATATTTTTGGTATTTTTCTTGTATAGATTGAAAAGTAAAGATTGCAAAATAAATGGCGATAGAAATAGCATGCTGGCGGGAGATTAATATGATGGAAAATAGACCCGGGGGCCATAGGTTTCACTAGTGGCTTCTCTCAAGATAGCATATTCTATGGTGGGTGAACAAATTACTGTCGAGCAATTGATAGAAAAGCGCATAGTTATGAGAATATCTAGGCATGATCATGAACATAGGCATCACGTCCGTGACAAGTAGACCGAAACGATTCTGCATCTACTACTATTACTCCACACATCGACCGCTATCCAGCATGCATCTAGAGTATTAAGTTCATAACAACAGAGTAACGCATTTGGCAAGATGACATGATGTAGAGGGATAAACTCAAGCAATATGATATAAACCCCATCTTTTTATCCTCGATGGCAACAATACAATACGTGCCTTGCCGCCCCTGCTGTCACTGGGAAAGGACACCGCAAGATTGAACCCAAAGCTAAGCACTTCTCCCATTGCAAGAAAGATCAATCTAGTAGGCCAAACCAAACTGATAATTCGAAGAGACTTGCAAAGATATAAAATCATGCATATAAGAATTCAGAGAAGAATCAAATATTGTTCATAGATAATCTTGATCATAAACCCACAATTCATCGGATCTCGACAAAGACACCGCAAAAAGTATTACATCGAATAGATCTCCAAGAGAATCGAGGAGAACTTTGTATTGAGATCCAAAGAGAGAAGTATTACATCGAATAGATCTCCGGTTCAGCCGCGGTTGGCGCCCACCGTGGGGCTATCACATGATGGTTTCGAGTTCTTAGAGGGCAGCTTCGAAGGACTCAAGGGATACGTTGTGGGCCGGATGACCAAGAGTCGTCGTGGCAAGCTCTACATCGACGACGCAGGCTGGGGCCCCGATGTCGGCTCACTTGAGTACGGGTACCGGGCCCCCTTCGGCACGTGTTCATTGGCAAGATTGGCGAACCGGGCCCTGAGCCGGACATCTGCACCGACATCGTCGAAACGGCTCAGCGTGCGAGATCCGCCCGGATTAAGCCTGCCATGAAGCGTGCCTTCATGGGAGTCATCCACGGAGTGGAATATGAGGATAGATCGGAATTTGGTGGTGAAACTGTCGTTTACTCCGGGGACGAGTCATCTACTGGAGAGACCGAGTTATTGTACCAGCTGCAGGATGGCCGGTTTGGGGGCTGTTCCGATGGCGACAGTATTCCGGAGCCCCTTGATCCGCCAAGCCGAGTTGCGATCTTCATGGCCGGTACACAGTCAGCGCCACAATCTTCGACCACCGCGGCGATGATCTCCAGTTCAGCAGCGGCGGCGGCAGCTGGGGCAGGAGGCCCTGCGCCACTGCCGGCTCAGGCTTTGTTCGATTTATTCGACACCTTGGCAGCACTGCTAGCGGCTGAAGTCAGCCCGGCGGATCAGGAGCGACACAACGCAGAAGTGGCAAAGGTGAAGGATCAGATAGCCCAAGCCAAAGTGGACCTGGCCGCCGAAAACGCCAGGATGACGGCGAAGCAGGCCGAGTTAGATGCACAGGCTTATCGGCTTATGTTGGATCAAAACGCATCGAATGATGTCATGAGGAGGAGGTACCGATCTCACCTGCCTCCGGTTTATGAAGCCATGAATCTCTTCAACACGCCAGGAGCAGGAACCAGTGACCAGCCAGTGGTAAACCGGGTCGAAGCACCTGGAACGGGGACGCCGGTTCAGCCGCGCGCAATGGATCCACCTCCTCAGAATATCCCGTCCCAACACGTGCCGACGCCTCCGGGTCATTACTCCAACCCTTTGGATAACATATTCGCAGCCGCTTCACGATTGGCGGCCCTCCCAGTCGACGGTGAGTCCCCCATAGCGGTGGAGACACGACGGGCTAGGGAGCTCCTTCAGACAGCTTTGACTCAGTAGCAGGCTGATTCATACAGTCGCAAAAGGATTCATTCCACCCCCGACCAAACCGGAGTTACATCAGGCATACTGATGAACCGGCCGTGTCGAGCAGTGCGCGGAATCGTAATCCCCCTTGTGGCCATAACCCAGCGGGTGGCGGTGTTGATGCTCAGGACGTGGTGGATCATGCTAGGGCATGTCGAGAGGCCGAGTTAGCGGCACAGAACACGGCCCGTCAGCTTACTCCGGTTCGTCCAACAACTTCGGTGGAACCAAGAGTCACCTCCAGTTCTTTGGGGGTGCCGTGTCTCGTCCCGGCTTTACGCAATGTACGGCTGCCCAAGGATTTCAAGGGCCCACGTAAAGTGCCGAATTACACTACCGATTTATCCCCCGAGTCATGGGTTGAGAGCTATGAGATGGCAATGGAGATGCTGGATGTTGATGATGCGGCATGTGCTAAATACTTCACCATGATGTTGGAAGGGACAGCTCGCACTTGGCTTAAGAACTTGCCAGCTAACTCCATTGGATCATGGACCGAGTTAAGAGCCCGTTTTATTCAGAATTTCAAAGACACTTGCAAGCAGCCCATGTCAATTGTGGACTTAGCTGCCTGTGTTCAAGAGGAAGGAGAATCAACAACCCATTGGGTGCGCCGGGTTTCAGAGATTTTGCACTCATCGGACCGCATCAATGCTGATACAGCAATTTTAACGTTGGAAGGCAATTGCCAGTTTGCACCTCTGAAGTTGAAATTGGGACGACTCAAACGTCATTGCAATGACATGGGAACGCTTATGGCAGCTCTGGTAAAGTATGCCGACTCTGATAGTACCAAGGACCCCGAGTCTGATGATGACAAGACAGGGAAGGGAAAGAAGAGCGGCAGCACCAAAGGGCAGCAGCATAACCCGGCGGGTCATGGAAACAGCGGTAAGCATAATGCGGATAACATTTTAGATTTTGTGGCCAATACCAACATGCAGGATAATGGCCAGCATCGTAAGGGTAAACCACCCCCGCGTGGTGGAGGGTCAGGTCCCAATCCTGAGTGCCTGTCTCACCTATTAAACCAGCCTTGCCCAAAGCACGAGTCGCGGGATAAGCCGGCTACGCACCTCTGGAAGGATTGTTATATTATGCGGGAGTTTAAAAATTCAATTTTTTCGGTATGATCATGGACCGGCCGGCGGTTCAGGCCCCGGATCTCATGGGCCGGGTTACGGTGGAGGCAGCTCCGGTTCAGGATTTCACAGTAATCAAGGCGGACATGGCAATCAAGGCAGTTAGGGCAACCAAGGTGGTTATAATCATCAGGGGAATCAGCAGCAGCAGCAGTCGGGTTACCAGAGCAACCCGAAGCAGTTGAATAGTGGGCAGTATCATGTCTTCACCACGAGCCTGTGCAAGCGCGACCAGAAGCTGCACAAAAGGGCAGTGAACTCCGTTGAACCAGCGGTGCCCCATTACTTGCGCTGGTCTGAACATCCCATTGTGTGGAGTCGAGAGATCATCCACCTCGGGTTGATAATCCGGGTCATCTGGCCTTGGTGGTAGCACCTCAGGTTGGAGGTTATAAGTTCACCAAGGTACTCATGGATGGGGGGAGTAGTATCAATATCCTTTATTATGAAACCTTCCGTCACATGGGGTTAACAGATAAAAATCTTAAACTGTCCAACACGGTCTTCCATGGTGTGGTGCCTGGTAAATCGGCGTATCCAGTTGGTAAGATAGCTCTGGAGGTTGCTTTTGGAGATGAGCATGATTCAAGATCAGAGACATTGACTTTTGAAGTGGTGAAAATCAAGAGCCCGTATCATGCCCTGTTTGGACGGGCGGCTTATGCTAAGTTCATGGCAAGGCCCTGTTATGTCTATCTATAGCTCAAGATGCCAGGTCATAAGGGGACCATCATGGTGCATGGGAGCCGCAAGATCGCTTTGGAATGTGAAGAAGGTGATGTGGCTTATGCTGAGTCGGTTTGTGCAACAGAGGAGTTGAAGTTCTACAAAGACAATGTTGATCCGGCAGATATGACTTCCTTGAAGAAGCCAACTATAGAGCATGATCCGGCCTTGAAGTTTAAATCGGCTGATGAGACTAAGCTGGTTGATTTTGTTCCCGGCGATTCATCCTAGCAGTTTAGCATCAGCGCTAACTTGGATCCAAAATAGGAAAAAGCGCTCATCGAGTTCATCCGTGAGAACCGGGACATCTTTGCGTGGAAGCCTTCTGACATGCCAGGTGTACTGAGGGAACTCGCTGAGCACACTCTTAATGTTGATCCCAAGTTTAAACCGGTCAAGCAGTTTCTCCGTCGGTTCAATGAAGAAGACGCAAGGCTATTGGTGAGGAGGTAGCCAGGCTCTTGGCGGCTGGGTTTATCATTGAAGTATTTCATCCTGAGTGGTTGGCTAATCCGGTGCTGGTGCTTAAGAAGAATGGCACTTGGCGTATGTGTGTGGACTACACAGATTTAAACAAGGCTTGTCCAGCGGATCCTTTTGCCCTCCCTCGTATTGATCAAATCATTGATGCTACGGCGGGTTGCGAGCGTTTGAGTTTCCTGGATGCATATTCTGGTTATCATCAGATCAAAATGGCAGTTAAGGACCAGGAGAAGACAGCTTTCATAACTCCCTTTGGAGTCTTCTGTTATGTGTCTATGCCTTTTGGGCTCAAGAGTGCCCACGCGACCTATCAACGCTGTGTGCAGAATTGTCTGCACAATCAGATCGGCCGCAATCACTACAAAAAAATACACTTCTGTGATGATACGTGTTTGCCACAGTAGGTCGCGTTTTTTGTCATGCATGTACATCCATGACAAATTTATGACAGAATCAAGATAGTCATACCTGTGCTGTCGTAGAAGTCTTCCATGACATTACCAAAATTATCATCACGGAAGTGTCCACTTCCATGACGATAAATCGCGCGTCACAGAAGTGCTTTCGTCAAGGGTGACCGACATGTGGCATCCACCGTAACGGAACGCCGTTAAGCTATCGGGTCGGGTTTTGGATCCATAACCCGTTAACAGCCCCGACCAATGGGGATTTTCCACGTGTAGAATCATCATTGGCTGGAGGAAACACGTGTCGGCTCACCGTTGGGACAGATGTCATTCGCTCATTGGACCGAAGGCACCTATGATACATCGACACGTGGCACGGCCCAACAGAGGCCCATTCCTGTGAAAAGGCCGGCCCGTTTGACTTGGTCAAAAGGTGGCGGGCCGGCCCACGGAAAGCCTGTTAACGACCTGTTCGCATATAGCCCATTTACAGCCCGCTAACCCAGGGCCCGTTACGCCCTATCCGAATTAGGCCCAGTAGCGTCATCTGGGCCGTCCAATATGATTCAGCCCGTTTTAACTTCCGGCCCATGTGTGGCCCATGACTTCTTTCGGCCCATATGAGGACCTTTGTAACTCTTGGCCCATTAACGGCCTGTGGTGAAACTGGCCCGTAATGAACAGTGTATCACTTTATACCCATTAACGGCTCGTTATTCCATTGGGCCGTTTCCAGGCCAAGTTATCTTTCGTCCTTCTCAGGGCCCATTGATTCTTGGGCTCATTTGCAGCATTCGGTTACATATGGCCCGTTACTGTCATTTTCTGCTTGTGGGCCAAATTCAGCCCGTCGTTACAGTCGGCCCGTTTGCGGACCGTTAATACGTTGGGCCGTTTTCATGTCAAAAAAACCAGTTGGGCTGTTTTCATAGAGTTATCAAATACGGCCTATTAACGGCCCGTTATGGTCCACGAATAGTACGGCCCATGATGATACGCCCCGTAGAAGGCCCATGGATCCTACGGCCCGTATGAGGCCCATGGATAGTACGGCCCGTAGAAGGCCCATGGATCGTACGGCCCGTAGAAGGCCCATGGACCCTACGGCCCGTAGAAGGCCCATGGACCCTAAGGCCCGTATAGAAGGCCGATGGATCCTACGGCCGGACGAAGGCCCATGGATCATACGGCCTGCAGTAGGCCCATGGTTACAACAGTCTGTGTGTTGCCACGATTATTTTGGCCTAGTTACCAAAAATAGGCTATTGTGGCCACTAGAAAAAAACAAAAAAAGAACTACAGTGACTACAAGCAAACAACTAAACAAGACAATAAGGAAATAAATAAGCAAGCAATTAACGCTAGCCTATTACCGCTATTACACATATTACATCCACTGGGCATCAAAGTTCGCCACCAGTGCAAATATAGGGAACAAAGCAGCACATTACATACACTGGCCGTCAAAATTGGCCACCAGTGCAAATAAACGCGGCAGCAAAACAAGAGCATAACTGAAACAACTTCAGAAGAGCTCAAGAAACGTTATCCTGGGTATCCACCATGCTGGCAATAAGCTTAGCAAGCTGATTAGCTTTGTCCTGTTTGGCGCTAAAATCCTCCAACGCTTGCTGTTGCACCAGAAAGTATGCATATGAATGCTCCAGGGACTTCCTCAGTCCTTCCACTTCTTGTCGCAGCACAGTTGATCGATGTCTTTCAGCTTGTAGTTGAGACTCAAGAAACCGAACTGATTCAGACAGTGAGTTTGAATAGCTTGTGCAAGCGGTAGTGGCGAGTAACTCGAACACTAAACCAAGACAGGACTTTGGGGTTGTCTCGCTGTCTTCAAGATAGTCTTCCTTAGTTGTTTTATCAATTTTGTTGGAGACCAACAAGGATGTGTCACTATCTTGAACCTTATCTGCATTACTTCCTTTACCATTGCTTAATAAGGCACTCTTCCCCAATATTCTGTCAGCATTCTAAAAGAAGAAACAAGCAGACACATAACAAGTTTAGCATGTACTAGTATATGAAACTCATTTCGGTGAACCAGTTCATTAGTAAGGTGGACAGCATTAAACTACCAAGTCTTCTATTGCCAAGTACTAGTACATATTAAAAGCATCAAACAAACATATATCTATGTCCTATGGTCACTGCATTGTCTTGCCAAATCAAAATAGAGACACGGTTCAAATCATATCAGTTCAAGACAAAGCAGCAGTGAAAGAATACAAAGCGTGGGAAACTACACGGCACAACAAGATTTCAGATGGGTACCACGGGTCTACATGTACAACAACACTATTGGCTCTGTTGTGATGCTAGTAATGTACATGATATGAAAGTCAACTGTATACACAATTGAAATTGAAATCAACAGAGCTATTGATAAGAGCAAACCTGTTAAAGAAACATGCGTGAACATACCTGTTGTGCCATTGGAGTTTCGATTGGATCCTTCAATTTAAAAATAAGTTTGTATGAGTAAATACAGTGATACAAGAGCAAAGCAATCATAGTTAAAAAAGGCGCGCCTAAGCGAGCGCTTAAGCGCGCCTAGGCTCTAGGCGTTGGCAAAACGCATTGCGCATAACTACGCATAATCTATGCATAACTGCGCATAAGCATGCGCTTTGGTCAGTAAAGCGCAAGGCGGTGGCAAAACGCACAATTAACGCCTAGCGGTTTTTTGAACTATGATAGCAATGGAATCTTAAATTAGAACAGTTGTTCTTCAGGTTTAGGCACTTGTTCTACATGAACAGAGTACAATAAGACGCAAGAATATAATACTAAAAAAATAGAAAATGAGCTCATAGACCTTACCACATTCTTGGTTCGGGACCAGTACAGAACAAGGCGTTCCCAGTCATCGTCCAGTAAATGTGTCTCAGGAGAACGTAAGGGAATTTGATGAGTTTCTTTGCCGCTGAAGTACGTTTTCTTCAGGTAATTCCGATACTGCCACCAAGCATTCTTGAAGATAGCAGAGGTATTAGGACAGGTTACCTCATCCTGAGTTTCCAAATCGGTCCTTCTCTATAGAGAAAAATGGGAAAAATTTGCTGTATTATAACCGTCATGGAGGTAGGATGTATGGGACGAAGCAAAGTAATTGCCATGAATAACATTACTTACACATAACTCCTGGACAAACACCTGCAACTGGCATTTTCCTTCATCTTCCGTATAATATTTCCAAGATGGGAAGATACGCACATACGATTTAACAACATCAAATGCGATAGATGCTAAACTACGACTAGCTGGTTGTGCTTCCTCCACAGGAATAGGCGTACTAACTGGTGGAGTTGGGGTTCGCCGTGATAGTACTGGCCCTTTGGGCACTGGAGCTCCCTTACTAACTCCTCTTGTTTGGGAGCTCTGTGGTGGAGATGGTGCTGTGTCAACAGGAACTGGGTTACTATCGGCTGGGGTTGGGGTTAGATTGGGTGAAGCTGGTTCTCTGTCCATCGCAGTAGGGGTACAATCTGCGAGAGTTTGGGTTATGTGTGGTAGGGCTGGTTCTTGTGCATGTACAACTGGGGTGCTATCTCCACCAAGAGGTAGCACTGTTTTATTTGAAGACCGTGTTTTTAGTCCGCTAGATACTGGCATCACCCGCTCCAATTAAAATGGCTGATAAACAGGAAACATAGTTGAATGTACAGACATTGTATGAGAGACAGATGCAATAGATAGTGTGGAAAAAAGAGGGCATGAAATAGTTGACATGTATATTGTTTAACTAAAATGGATAGCATGACATAATTTCACATATATGATGTCTATCTAAACTGGATAGCATAGCATAACATAATTCAAAGATATGATGAATAACTAAACACGATCGCATGACATAATTCACCTACATGTTATCTAAGTAATCAGGATCGCATCATTTAATTCACATATGTGATTTATATGCTAAACAGAGGGCATTCGATATGATGTCTGAACTAAGAACATGGTGTTGAATATTGTGTATATGATGTCTAAACTATGCAATGCAAGACACCGTATGCATGATATGAGCAGTATAACCGTGCCAAGTTAGAGCATACACCTCAGTGGGGGAATAGGACTGGTCATCTGTCTCTGAATCCATCTCTGAGGAGCTATCGGGACCCAACAAGAGATTTGCTTCGACAGGTAGCACTGTCTGCTCTGAAGGCCTTGTTTTCACTCCAGATTTTTCCATCTCCCACCCAAATGGCTGATTCACACGAAGAGTAGTTTAATGTACAAACATTGTCGACAAATGGAAATGTAATGAAGAAAAGGATGGGCAAGATATCATTCAAATATATGATGCCTGGTTAAACAGGATGGCATTGCACATTTCACATGTATTATGGCTGGCTAAAAGACATGAGACTGCATAATTCCCATATATGATATAGAAACTAAACAGGTGGCATTACAGAACATGTTTAAACTAAGCAGATGACATATATGATGTCAAAAGTAGGCACTCCAAGGCAACATATGCATGATATGACTAACATCATCATGCCAAGGTAGAGCAAACACCTTGGGGGGTAAATAGGAGTGGTCAGCGGCGTCTGAATCCGCCTCAGAACAGATATCTTCCTCTGGATTACAATCTGGAGAGGGGTGGGGAGGGTTTGCCATTGAACCCACCATGGAGCGATGTCCGCATGACATTGTATTGCTGCGCAAAACTCTTCTCTTTTTCTCTACATGTTCAGCATGACTGTGTACAATATCTGACATGCATACGAAAAAAATATGGTGAGATTATGTAAGGAGAGCATGCGGAAATTTAGAGTGATGGTAACAACTAGTGGATCGACGTTTTTCCGTTGAACCAAAATAGCCCTAACGGATCGACGTGAATGTATAGTAATAAGTGACGCAACAAGTGTACAACCTCTTTGCCGTAGCCGTGTCGACCTCAGCATCATTGGGTTGGTCGCTGAAGCAGTTGAGGCAGAGGTGGCTGTTGGAGGTGTGGAGGGAGATCTGAGGAATCTGTAGATGGCGTCCAGGGCACTGCTCTGTTGTGATGGATTGTTCTGTCGTTGGAGCAGCTTCGGTGAGCCGTAAGACGTCAAGGCTGAAGCAGCACAAGACAGACATCATCAATCTCAAGTGGGATTCTAATAGCATCTCCAATAGATGATGTAAAATGGATGTAAAATTAACATCACCAAAAACCACCTGACTACAACAGATGAGGTAAAAACTGTTGACTCTGAACTTAACTGTCGAAACTGAAATTTACTGTGGAATCTGAATGTTACTGTCGAAACTGAACGCAATGGTAGCAGAGAGGCACTTGACATGTAGTTTAGGGAGGGCCTGCAGTTCATCTTCAACCTGCACCCCCCTGAGCCGCCAACCACCACCGGCCGAACCGCCGGCCCCAGCGCCGCCTCGCCGCCCCGAAACAACTCGCCACCGCCGCCCCGGCCAGCCCTCTAGGCCCCCCGCCCCCACCTTGAACCCTAAGATAGATAGTGGGGTACCTCTCCGGCGAGCCCCCGTCCCCGCTGCGGGTGGTTCTTCCTTAACTCCGGCGAGCCCCCCAACCCCTGAAAATCGACTGTCCCAAAAGTCGATTCAGTCGACTGAAGTGTGGCTTAATCAGAGCAGAGCAGTAGCACGAGCGAGGGGGAGAGCAGCAGCAGCAGCTGGGCGAGCGAGCGATCGAGCGAGAGCCGGAGCAGCAGCAGCAGATCCGGCTGGTATGGACGCCGCCGCCGAAGGGGCCTCACACTGGGGGAGAGCCGCCGTGGAGATGTCGCCCGCGGCGCCGACTTCAAGGTAGCCGCTCCATGGGGGTGCGGGATGGAGCACCGTCGGCGCCGGGAGGTCGAGTTAAGGAGAAGGTGCGATACGATGAGTGTACAACCTCTTTGGTGGCGCCGAGTAGGCCTCGGCTTCGTCTGAGGAGTCGGTGAGGATGTTGCGGTTCCGGTGGAGCAGGTTAAGGCGGCGCTGTGGGGATGGAGCGGCCGCGATAGACGAGGCGATCATTGGAGCAGCTCCTTGGAGGTGGAGGACGGGGCGGCTGAACCGGCGGGACGACGAGATGGACGACGGATCCTCATCCGGGGAGGTGGACGAGGGACGTCGAGCTGTTGTGGTGGACGACGTCGTTGGGGAAGAGGCTTCGGCTGGGCAGCGGTGACGTGGAGGACGGAGGAGGGTGGGGTTTCGCGGCTGGAGCGGAGAGGTTATGGCGGCCTGGGATTTCGAATGGCGAAAAGGGGGCGATGGGAGGGGGTAAAGCATGACTTAGGGACGCGCTTGTCCAAAATGTAGGGTGTGTTACAAAAGTACCCCCCCACCGATTTGAACTAGCGGCCCTTTCGGCTCAGGGTTAGAAGGGGGATTTCGCGTGTCGGGATTTGGCAGCTGGAGGGAGTTTTCGCGCGCATTGTAATTTCGGGATAGCAAGGCGCGGGTTGTGAAGGCGCCAGTTTTGGGAGCACGATATCTGAATTTTCGGGATATAACAAGATGCGGGTTGAATTTTAGGGACAAGCCTAACGTGTAGTAATATTGTACTTGTACGTACCAAATCAATTCGCACTTCCCTCAACCAAAAAGAAAAAGAAAAAAATAGAACTATTCAAACCACACAAAGAGAGAGTCTTGCCCCGTTTTACTATACAAATGCTATTCAAAGCTACTCCCACCTTCCATCTATATAGGGCCTAATGCGTTTTTCGATGCCAACTTTGACCAAATATTAGAGCAATGATATATGACATGCAACTTACACAAAGCACACCGTTAAATTCGTCTGTGAAAGGTTCTTTCAATGATATAATTTTCACATTGTGCATGTCATGTACTATTAATGTTGTCAATAGTCAAAGGCGGTCTTAAAAATCTCATTACGCCCTATATAGATGGAAGGAGGGAGTATGAATCCATGTTATGTCCGATTAAATTTTTTTGCTTGCTGTATAATGCATGTAACCTACTCATACCAACATTTTAGTGCATTCCAAATGTCTATACTACCGCTGCAATTCGAACTAAATTTGAATTCGTTTCTCTATTTCAATAAGAATCTACAATCATGATTGTTGCCAACTTCAACCATCATAGTTTCCTTGCTATCCGCCAGATATAAATCGGACGGCCTATAATGCAGGATGGCACGCACACCATCATCAACAACTCCGTTTTTATAAGAGTAGAGATAAAATATATTAAATGTAGTATAACATGTTCATAACCACACCATGTGTATCACCGTTATATATATTCACACATGCGTCGGTTTGAAACACCATGATAAATTCTTCAAATATCCGAATTCGCTTTCTATAATGAAGTATATATGATCTCTATTTGTCTTTTACACCCACACAACCCTCTTATCTTTGTAGCTAGCGCTAACTTTCTCTTGTGCATGCACACGCCCGCATCCCTCTCACCCTCCCTCAGCATTCTCTAGCTCCATCCTGCAAATTCGTCTTTTCACTTTAGGTCGTTCACCCACGGTGTGTGTAGGCCCCCCAGCTCCTTCTTTACGGCACACATCGATCGATATGCCTCTCTAGCCAGGTGTGCCTAGCACAAACACAAGCTTCCCCTCTTCTCTTGTCACCGTCCATGCCTCACTCCCACCACTCTTTTCATCGTTCTCGTACTCGCACACTCCTCCCCCCTCGATATAGTATGCCTCTCGTACCACCTCCTACATGCATCCCTCTCTCTCTATCCTTCTCCTCGTGCCTCATTTGCTTCTAACACACACATGCATGTATACCGATCGATCTCCCAACATATACCTAGATCGACTTTAACTACCCCCCATCGATCGACGTACCTCACAAGTTATGTCTCTCCTTTCTCTAACAAAGGGCGATTGATCTTCCTATGTAGTTACGTCTGCTTACCACAGCCACATCGTCCCCCTCATCATTCGTGCATGCCTCCTGACCCGTCTCTCACACGCACGTGCACAGACAACAAGCAGCCATCTCCTCTCTTATTGATATTGCGGGCGTGCCCTCCGTTTGTCTAGCAAGCCTATCCCACCATTTGTTAGAAGCAACTCCACTACTACCCCCTCCAACACTCTAGCTCTGTCTCTCTCCCAACCTTATTCCTCTCCTACACATATGCATGGATGCCGATCGATCTCCCTTAATACATGAGGCAGATCAATCACCTTAATACATGAGGTAGGCCTCTCTCCTCCTCCACACATATACCAGCCATTGTACCTCTATAGTTAATTGGGCCTCCCTCTTCCCCCACCACACACCGATAGTCGAGCGCTGCAGGTAGGTATCCATTCCACAAAGACAAACTGCACATGTCCCATCTCACGTTCCAGTAGGCCAGCCACTCTATATCTTTGACGTGGGCACACACAAATTCGATGGCACTCTTTATCGATTGCGCGCGCATACACACACACATCATCCCTCTCTTCGATTCTATGGACACCTCAAGCCGATGATACCTCCACTCTCTTCTCGTGGATCGCCCCCTCTATATATATGTTATATCCAGGACTCTATTTCACACACATTGCATATGTTCCATTTTCTGATTGACCCCCCCAAAACTCTCAAGAACCCACACACTATATCTCTCTAGGTTTGTATCTCTCTCACACAACCCCACATAGGTGGTGTACGTATACAAGAAGAGAATAGGTGCACCGTGCACGTACTCACGCTTTGTGCCCAGCCACACCCACGCGGGTACACGATGGAGCTCATTTCTTTACGAAATGGCAGCCCACGTGCTAATTTGAACGACTGTAGCGGTTGTTTACCTAGGGAGGTCGTGTACCACGCGTGCACGAAACAAAGTTTGACTTGACGCGTTATTTTTAAATAAAGTTATAGCGCTCAATGGCACGTACACAAAATATAAAACGATTTTTATGGAGAAAAAGGTAGTCCGCACACTATATACAATGGAGCCTGCCTGCCTGGTTTGTCGCTCTTCAGAGTATCTCACACAAGGCTGCGGTGGCCTCTCTCTCTCTCACCGTTGGTCACTTATCCGGCCGCATCCCGTCTGCCGGGGGAAAGGGAGTGCGGTGGCCTCTCTCTCTCTCACCGTTGGTCACTGATCCGGCCGCATCCCGTCCGCCGGGGGAAAGGGAGTGCGGTGGCCTCTCTCTCTCTCACCGTTGGTCACTGATCCGGCCGCATCCCGTCCGTCGGGGGAAAGGGAGGAAGTGCATCGTTTCTCCGTTTGACGGCGCCGAGGCAGCATGTCCCGATCTGCGGTACACGCCATTCTCTCTGACCAAGCTCCGGCGCGGCAGGGCCTATGCCACCTGCTCGCAGATTCCGCCCGCCGCCGCTCACCTAGTTACATCCCGACGACCTCCAGGTATCCCCTCCGGCCTTGCTCCACTGCCCGTCTTCCCACGTCGCTGCATGTGGATCTTCCATAGTTCTTTGCCCAAAACGTAGCTCGTCCGACGTACTTTCCATATTGCATTCTCGTTCTCGCACCATTTTAGACAAACACAACCATGTTGTTATCTTCCCTTAGGACAAGGAATATGCTTCTTTTTTGTCGTCGCATGTGTCATCAACTGTTATTGGCCAGTAATTGTTTCCTTTCTACTCGTTGCTATTAGGACCTTTTGGTGAACTGCACAAATCACTTTTTTCTTAAGAGTGTTTTGTGCAGTTGTACTAAAATGTCACACGGGCAACGTCTCTACATTTCAGTGCGACTGCACAAAGGGATATTGGTTTTGCTCTATCCTCCTCATCCAACTCCGAGCCTAATCTTCTCCAACTAGTTAGTCTTAAGAGAGACTGCAAAGGTGACCGACTTCTATTTGTGTGTTTATTGTTTCATCAGCAGTCCTCTATTATCGTAATCACACTTAATATCTTTGGAACAGGGACGCTCAGTTCTATTTTAGTGGAACTGCACAAAATGATCGGAATGTTGCATGCTCTAGACAGCTACTTTTTTTTCCAACATGCCTTGTTGATTTAGACAAAGCTGGGGGGACGTTGCTGCCAATGAAAGCATGGATCAATTTTAATTTAACACCTTCTCACAACTCTGTCTTTAGTTGTGATGTAATTATTACCTCCGATCTGCTAATAATTGACATGCATTAGCAAGGAAGTTAGTTTTTTATTGTTTCCGAAAGAGCATCGATGGCAAGACATGCGAAACAAAAGTTGAAAGCTCACACCATTGTACAATTTCATGTCGCTGGAAAATTATTTGTATAGTACGTCAATTATGTAAACAAATGATGGAAGCTTGATAGCATTGCCAGAAGCCTCTTCATCATCCGGGTCCATGTGCCATGCACAAAATTATACTCCTTCGTTCCTAAATATTTGTCTTTTTACAAATTTCAAATTGGCATATTTTAGAGTGTAGATTCACTCATTTTGCTTCGTATGTGTACTCCCTCCGTTCCTAAATATTCTATTCGTCTTTCTAGAGATTTCAACAAGTGACTACATACGGAGCAAAATGAGTGAATCTACACTCTAAAATATGTCTATATACATCCGTATGTGCCAGTCCATTTGAAATCTCTAAAAAGACAAATATTTGAGTAGTCACTCGTTGAAATCTCTAGAAAGACAAATACTCTGGAGTATATTTAAGAACCGAGGGGGTAGTGCACAACCGCATGGGAGACTCAGCCCGGTCGTTGCGCCGCATTAATAGTGAGTAATGAGCAGTCAAATCATAAGCCCCACCTTTCCCACTATAAGTTGCTCTAAAGAAGCAACCATCAATACGCTCTTCTTTGAATCCGCTCATACTACTCCATCCGTCACGGTTTATACAACGTGCTTCAGAAAAAAGAAAAAAAATCTATGGGACCAAGGCGACTAGCGATCGACCTGAAAAATAGCATTGGTAGTTATAGCACGGCGTCTATTACTAGAGGGAATAATGCGGACACACATGCATGCAGTGCTTCCACCCCGGGTACACACATGCATGCACTTACTCCACTCCGTAGTAGTACAGTACATGGAGAGAAAATTGTGGACTTGATTGCGGTTACCACGCCCTAATTAATTGAGCATTAAACCAAACACGTCTAAAGTCTCTCTGGTGGTGGAAATGCATTGAGAGAAATGCATCATAATGAAGCGCGCCCTGTAAACTATGACGGAGGGAGGAGTAGTATGAAGGTGCAAAACCAAGTACGCGTATGGCCAGTCGGTCAACGCACCTCCTCTTGGCATATCACTGACATGTGGGACAGGAGTGTGAGCAAACCGATCTCAATTGACGGCAAAGAGCCAACCCGCCGTTCCTTGAGAGAGACAAGGAGCGAGAACACACAGACGGGCTCGCACGGAGGCCAAGATATATTCGAGCATGGTTGGTTGATCGATATCATTCATTACATGTTGGGCTGCCGTTTTCCGCCCTTCTCTGGAATAAACGTGTACTTTATCAGAGATAAAAAAATAAGAGTACAGATGCTCCACCATGCGGTTCTAGTAGTATTACTACTCGTACTACTGCACTTGGCTCTTCGCCTCTTCGTGAAGTTGAACAATGATGGTACTCCGCATGTTGGGTACTACAGTGTATGCCTCTGACAATCTGACACCAAATGGACTGATGCATGTCCATCGAGGGTAGGTTGCATTAGTCAAAAGGCGTAAGCGAGCTTCACCTTGTCCTGCAAGCTTCTCCTCGTTCTGCGAGTTGACGGAACACACCAAAAAGTAGTGCTAGTCCATACTCCCTCCTTTCCGGTTAATATGGCTTAATCTTTTTTGCGGGTAAATGAGAGAGCTTTATTCATATATAAGCATTCTTAGGACGATCAGCCAAGACATTGGTCACTAGGAAGCGAGGTACCCCGCAAAAAAAGAAGTAGGAAGCGAGGTGTTTCATCACGCCAGCTCTCGGCCACATTCAAAGTGCAGCAAGCACGGTTCGCACGAAGATGCGCCGCACGGTTCGCACGAAGATGCGCCGCAAGGTTTGCTGACCTGTTTACTTTGCACTTGGCTGTTCGCCTATTCGGGAAGTCGAACAATAATAACACTAGTAGTATAGTGTATGCTTCTGGCAATCTGACACCGAATTAACTGTTGCACGTCCACCGCCTGAGCGAGGGAGAGCTTGCATTAGTCAAAAGTTTCTCCTTGTCCTGCGAGCCACCGCGCGCAAGCTTCTCCCATCCTGCAACCTTCTCCTCGTTCGGCAAGTTGACGGGACACAGCAAAGTAATGCTAGTCCATACTGCCTCCTCTCCGGTTAATATTGTCTTAATTTCGAACGAGATAAATACACTGTCTGTCACTATATATTTGTAAAAATACGGTCAGTGGACTTCATAATATGCTCATTGCACTCAATATATATATTTTCCGGTGTTTATACGGTCACTAGCTCACCCTGACTGAGTATGTGTGTGCATGCACGTGTAGGTTGAGCACTTGAGCGTGACCGTGTGTGTTCCGTCGTGTGCTCGGACATGCATGCATTAGGGCATCGCGCGCGTTTTTGCGTCCATGTGTACGTGTGACTGTTGCATACACGTAGGGGGAGTACGTGTAGGGGCCACTAAGGAGCAGTCAAATCACACAGTAAGTTAGTCGGAAGAAGCAACCATCATTTCACTCTTGAATGACACGTACGCAATATAAAATGGTTGATATGGAGAGAAAAAAGAAAACCACTATATATACACTAGCAGGAGCCTAAGCTACAAGCCTGCTTGCTTAGGTTGCTCTCTTCACAAGCATAGAACGACGGGCCTGATCCCGCAGCTGGGGGAAGGGAACAATGTTCTGCGTAGACGCGGTCGACATCGGCGAGTGAGAAAACCCACAGTCGGTGCGTCCCAATCGGGGGTCACCGCGGTATGGGCCGATGCCGCGTCCCAACTGCCCTTCTAGCTACAGCCCGACGTCCCAGGTAGTCCATCTTCCTTTTGGAGCCGGCTTGCTCCACTACCGTAGCTCCATCTCCATGTCGATCTTTCTCGACTTCTACCGGCTTCTACTTGTGATGAGTTTATGTCTCATGAACTAGTGCTAGTACTATTATTCTAATCACACTTCTTCAATATCTTTGCCATCAGGGATGCTCAGGTCGATTTTAGTGGAACTGCACAAAAGCATCGTATGATCCGAGGGTGTCAGCCGTCTTTCCTTCGACAGGTTCTACCTGGCCAGGAAAATAAATCATGTTTAGGGTTTAGGGTTTAAGTCATAGTGACCCCATCAGTAGTTTTTCTTTCGTACACGCTCTCACAACTTTTTTCTTTAGTTGTAAAGTAAATATTGGCTATGATATGTGAATCATTGAGATGCATCAGCATGCGTGTTAGTTTTCCTTTGTATTTGATGGAATGTTGTAACGGGGCAACCTTGGAATAGGAATGAAAATTGAGTGGAAAGTTTCCTTTTTCCGGAGAAAAAATGGAAACAGAGAGAAACCAACGTTTCGTTTCGTTGGATCGCGCCATCGAGCAAAACCAACATTTAAATCACGTCTGTCGTGTTCGTGTCTCACCCTCCTCCACGGCTCGACCCCACACGGTCGCTCGGCATGCCACTCACCGCAAACCGAGTATACGATAACTTTCCCGCCTGCTTGTCGATGGATCGCGCCATGGAGTACTAGCACTACTGGAAGAGATTGACGAGTTGGGGGAGGACAGCTAGCTGTAGCACGGACTCCCAAGAACTTTTTACATGCATGTTGTAGCCGGCTATTGCGACCTTTGAACGCGGAGCAGCCGCGTGCACCCGGAAGCGGCGCGGGCGACACTCTCTCGGCCGGCGCGCCGCTTCAATGCCGGCGCCAGTGAGAGGTCGCGTCCGCTCTGGCCGGGCATGAATGCGGCACTGACCGTTTTGGGCGGGAAGCACACGCGGGTGATGAAGAGGGTTCAGGTTGGTCAGGAGCGGCCGCGGCAGTGGTCCGGACGTGCGCAAACAAGAGATGCTGTACGTTAATATTGCTGCGTATATAATTAACAACGTAAATAATGTGCCAGTTGGACAAATATGATTGGAGATGGAGATGGAAATGGAATTTTACGTAAACAAGGATATGCATGTCTATGTCTATGTGTGTGTGCGCGATGACTCTCGCGGCCTGGAAGCGGGGGCGTGTTTTTGATCGAGTTTTCTTTCTTGGTACGTTAGAAAAATTGTCCGCCAGTTTTCGTTTCTTTTTTCCGGGAACGCGCGTATTCTATTTAAAACCACTGCTATGGAGAGATTTTTTTACTCCATTATAGCCTCTTGTTTGATAGAGTTTCTCGCGTCTCGCTCTCTCACCCTCTCCATATCAAAACAAGATGACAGTGTCCACTCTATCTCTCTCCTCACCGATGGTCACAGATCCGGCCGAATCCCGTCCGCTGCGGGAGGTGAGGAGGTGCAGCGTTGACGTTGTCGCCGTCGGCGACGGAGGAAGCCGATGCGCACCGTCCTCTCAAAGCCGGCGCTGGCGCGGACGAAGATCCTCCGCGCCCTTGTTCGCTGCCGTCGTGTGGGCAGATCCCGCCCGCCCGCCTAAACGACATCTCGCCCACCTGAGGTATAACTTCTTGTACTGGTCCAGCTCCCCAGGTCGCTGCGTGCGGGTTTTCTTCTATGCGACTACTCCCCAGCTCCCCATGCATAGTAGCTAGGGTTCGTCAGCTGGTCCAACATCACCTACTAGTACTATTATAGAGGAAATGCCACTCGAAAAGTTGTCTTGATTTATGCCTCGGTGGAGGTATACATGTTGTTTCGACAAAAAGTACATGGTGGTTGTGCGGTCATTGTCCATATGGTGGTAGTACTATCACTGGTTAAATGAAGAAATGCTTTTTTTCTCGGGTATCCTGGTTTAGTTCCCATCAAGATAATTATAATGCTTCTGTTTGTTGGTGTAGTTTTCATTAATTCTTATTGACAATTGAGATGTCGTTGCTAACCCTTTTTTATATTTTTGGAAATAGCGATGCGTGTCTCCATACCCGGGCATGTCTTCCTCAATTTTAGTGGAACTGCACAAAATTGGATGGCCATTGTTGTTCCGCCTCACCATCCTCTGCCACGTGGTTCTTCCTTCCTCGAGCTTGATTACTGAGAAGAAACAAACCATAGTGAGGATTTGTCGAACTTCACAGGTGCCTCACCCAAACTTGATGCCAAATGGATGATGCATCACCACGATGACCTATCGATGCTCATGGTTGCGCCTCATGGTTGGGTCGGCTGGTGAAGCTGATCGATTTTCAATGAAAAACAACATGTCTTCCATCAGTGCTCTTTGCTTGTTACGCACAAAGATGATATCCTTCGTCAGTTCACCTTGGTTGCCTTGGAGACGCAGTCGTCTTTCACGTTGGTGCAATTTTATCACACAATTGGCTATGAACCAAATGTTTCCTCGAAGAAGGATCGATGTTGGTACTAAGAGCATAAGTTTTGTATTGATTTCTAAGCCTTCTCACAACTTTGTCTCCAGCTCCCCTGTAATTTTATTTGTCCAGCTATTAACTTTGATTTAAAAAATGGTGTTGACTAAAAACCCGGATGGACGTAGTAGCCCTCCATTTTTATTTACTCCGCATATTAGATTTGACTGAAGTGAAACTTTGTAATACTCCCAAACCTTTTCGATAATTGAAATTAAAATTCTTTATTTGTACACACTCTCACACGTTTCCGATAATTTGGCTCATGTGTGGTTGTTCACTTAAGGGAGGGTAGTGTACCACACGTGAAGGACAGGAAGTGCGACCAGGACGCGTGGGCGTGGATCGTTAGTTCATCGGAAGTAGTACTAGTTTTCTTCACTGTACATTAAATAAAGAGTTTCGTTTCGTACTTACACAATTTAAAATGATTGTTATGGAGAGAATAAGAAAACCACTCCACTATATATTAGTCGTATACACGAGAGTACTATATGGACGCAACTTCATTGACTTAGTGCACCTGCCTTTGGATTTATGACAGGTGGGCCCAAAATGTGGCTGGCTCACCTGTCATACAGCCAAAAGCAGGTGCAGTGAAGGCACCGGAACTCAGTCCGTACTACAGTAGTATATATATAAGCGGGAGCCTCAGCGCTTGTTCGCTAGGGTTTGCACTCTCCACACGCTCGCCGCACTACATATATGTTACACGCTGGAGGCTCAACGTTCATTTGCTAGGGTTTGCTATATTCACAGTCTCTCACCCTCTCTTCACCAGATCTAAACAAGACTGCGTTGGCCTCTTGTCTCTCTCCCCCCCTCACAACTGGTGAAGGAGGCGTCCGTATCCCGTCGCACCGGGAAGGGGAGGAGGTGCAGCGTTCACTCTATCGCCTTCGACGAGGGAGGCAATCCACTGCCGGCTGTGCTGTTCTTGTTCACCTGGCGCCTGTGCGGGAGGGCCACCGACCCCTTCTTCCTCGCTGCCGTACGTAGTGTGGGCAGATCCGGCCTCCCGCCGCATGCCTTGCCACATCCCGACGACCCTAAGGTATAAGTTTCTTTGAAACCGTCGTTGCTCTAGCTGCATGTGGATCTTTTTCAATCTGTAGTCGAATCTAGGTCTTGGTTCAAAGAGGAAAGAAGGGTGCGGTGGGCTGGAGCAAGAATCTAGGACGTGATTCAATGAGGAAAGGAGGGGCGGAAAGTAGTATAGACTGGCTATCCAACCGCTTTGTAGGTCGAAAAGGGAAAAGGGGGGTATCCCAGTACACACATCTGTAAGGAACCAATCTCTTTGTTGAAAAGGGAAAGAAACTGGGGGGTCAGGTAGTTTGTGCAGGACTAGATTTGCTGCCCTCACATAGGAAGAAGGTTCAAAGAGAACAAATATGGGACCAGCGCATATATGCTGCTTGGCTACATACTCTGCATCACCCATTTATACATGTGGACGCACATGGTGCTGGCATGTCCCATACAGCTATTTTGCTATTGTTAATCTAAGAATGCCGCCGGAAAATTGAAGCAATGCCACTATTAAAAGTAAATTACATTTTTAACGAATGTTGTTTCAAGAGAATGTCTCTGTTAATATGAATCAATGCAACCGTTTTAGAAATGCTACTGTCCTACTTTGTTTTCCATCCAAGATAAGTTAGATGCTTCTTTCTGTCACCGTTTGTTTCATCCTCCTTTATCGGCAAGTAATTGTTTCCTTTTTTGCCTCTGTTAAAACAGGGCTATCGATTCAACTTGTTGCTATTGCGACATTTTTCTTCGCTACTCGAAACACTTATGTTTTAAGAGTGTTTTGTGCAGTTCAACTTGAATGTCACACCGGTGACTTTGCTTAATTTTGGTGGAACTGCACAAAAGGAGATCGAGATTCGTATTTTACCTTTGTCGGTCTCATGAAAGGTCAGTACAGGCCTTCATCCACATGATTGTGCAGTGTGCTTTGAGATGTTGTGCTACTTGTATTGGTACTGTTTTAAATAAATGTTGAATTGAAGCTATTGTATTGCTGTCTTTTCCCATTAAGTAGTGAACAAAAATGGGACCAACCCAGACATGATGCTTGTTGCTTTGTTACAACAAACTCTGCATCACCCCCTTTATAAGTAGATGGAAGCACATACTGTTGTTGCGCCCACTCTCCCTTGGAACTGTTTATGCTTTTCGTTAATCTAATGCCGCTGGTAAAATTAAGCAATGGCACTCTCAGAATTAATTAACTACTGAATCTTAGTTCAAAACTGCAACACTTGTTAGGAATGGTACTATCCTGCTTTGTAGTTCTTTCTACATGTTTAACCAAGGTATTGTTAAGATAATGTCTCTGTTAAAATGAATCAGTTGCATTGTTTTAGGAATGGTACTTTTCTGCTTTGTCGTTCTTTATACATGTTGAAACAAGGCATTGTTAAGATAATGTCTCAGTCAATATGAATGAATCACACTGATGGAGAATTGCTACTCTCCTGCTTTGTTTCCCATTAAGATAAAGTAGATCAGTAGATGCTTTTCTTCTGGGAGTACAAGTCATCAACCGTTATTTCTCAGTAATTGTTTCCCTTATACCTATTGTTGCTTACAGGGATATCAAAATTAAAGCTCGGTTTTATTCCGACTTCGATTTTAGTTGAACTGCACAAAAGGAGCCAATGTGTCCAAGGCAAACTGCTGCATTACTGGGTCCAGTTGGTCGTTCCACTTTCCAGAAAGAAGCAGTCACTGTTTGCGCTACATTAGAGAAGGAATGACCGAGAAGCTTTATAGAGTATTATTAGACACTGGTGACATGAATAGTCTGTAGAGACCATTGGCAATTTAACAACACGTGGAGTGCCCTGGGCAAAAAGTGCCCAAACAAGTACAAGAAGCTACGACAGGACTCCACGATCATAGGCATTACATATTTTGAATGGGAAAAGCTTGTCAAAGTTTAATCATTGATGTTAGCAAGAAGATGTTAGTTTAATATATTGGAATTGGAAAACCTTGTCAAAATTTGCTCATTGATGTTAGCCAGAAGACATGCAATTGATATTTTTGAGTGGGATGCCCTTGCTGTGAGCAGCGTTGAGTGTTTTTTCCTATTCCTGTGTTCAGTTTAGAAGTAAATAGTTACTCTGCTGAGATATTCTTGTGTTCAGAGTTTGTTTTGAATATTGTCTATGTAATGCCAGGCCTTGTGTTTGATTGCAAAGTTGAGCTTGGAATGTTGTGGCATGCGGCATCACGAGCTGTTCACCGTGCCTCCTGAGAATAATGCTTCGTATTGTTTTGCATGTCGATCTAATGCCAGTGATTTTCTTGTTAAGAAGATCATCCTCTTCTGTTGTTTCCGTGCTTAAGAAGTTCATCGTCTGATGTTTCATTCATAGCCTATACGACAAGTCGGGTAGGTTAGACGTGAAACCATATGATCTTCCGACCAACTCATGATATTAGGCCGTGATTGGATCGTCGTTTCCCAACCAAAACCGCTTGTAAAACTGACGCTTGTAAATTAAAGCAGATGGTCTCGGGCGAAGGCGCTTGGTTGGTCGATTTCGACTAGTAAAATATCGGAAGTACTTCACACACGATAAAAACGCTGAATGACACTCGGACGATTGCTAATCCAGCCGTTAGCTGCTGTTTCAGCCTTGCCTATGGATGGCATGATACGCACGTCGTGCATGTATCGTCTGGTAATGTCGTCCATATAGCAGTGCTCGTAAAATATACACTGGTCTCTCAAATTACACGCGTAACCCGCCGGTTTTACTTACAGACCTCGGGCCCTCGGTTTCATTATGCTTGTATTTTACGCATTGTTTCTGATGACGAGTAAATTACACTTGTATGTTAATACAGGTTTGAAATAAACCAGAGCTCCCAAGCGCGGCCTTACCGTTTCATGCCGTCTCAGTTTCTCGAAGGTGCTCATAGGTGTCCGATGATCCTGGCTTCCTGAATGAGCAGCGGGCGCTGTATCAGACCATCCATAGGGCCCGCGAGGCCCTCTCCGTTGTCCTTTGAGTTGTTGCGCGCGCCGTGGCGCCGAGCATTGTTAACATCATCAACGAACATGAGGATTCAGGAGATGACTTTATTTTGAATGGATGACACTAGGGACCCACTAGGGCCATAGCCGTACGTACGCAAGTGCCTCCTTATTATGTACAACTATATTTTTTTGCTTTCTCCTGGTTTCCTGACATCACGGTCCCACACCATTGTCAACCTATGTAGTCAATATAAACGAGAGAACTGCACAAGGTGCGGCCGATAGTTGGGACCAAGCAGCTCGAGCAGTATTTGTGTTTTTGAGGCGTGAGCACTGCAGAGTTTTTCTTGGCGATGATTTCGTTGTTGTTCAGAGGAGAGCAGGGTATTAACTGGGCGGGCTGTGGCCCGTCTAGCCCAGGCCAGATATGCAGCCCAGATACTAAATTTTTCAAGATGAAAATGGCTAGCCCAGCTATACGTCTTTTTGAGGAATACCCAAGAAAGGTCAACTTGTTATTCTCCGCCCCGCTAGGCTGCAAATCTTTCCTAGGAGGGATGCATTAGGCTTAACAGGAAAATGGGCTTTAAAAAATAATAAATGGGATGTAATTATAAAAACTGGGTAGTAACTATAAAAAAATGCACCAAACACGAAATTAGTTTATAAAATATTATTTATGGATTTTGAAAATCTTAAATTTTCATTGTTGCGCGCGCAATGTTTCGTTGGATTTTTACGTAATACAAATTTATATTTAATCTAACTAGAAATTTTGGGATAAAAATATTTCGAATCCCATCAAAATGTGGGAAATTTTATTGAATTCTGTCTTCAACGGTTGGTTGAAATTATTAATCGTTGTCCTAGCTAGAAAATGGGCTGTACTTTTAACAAACTGTAAATGGGCTGTTGTAAATTCCATTAGAATTCAAAAATGGGCTGTACATTCTTACAAAACGCAAATGGGCTATAAGTTCTCTGCCACACACTTGTGGGCCTACTAAGTGACGCGTCCCCTAAAAAAATAAGTTGACGCGTATGCAAGGCTTTGTCAACTTATTATAGTCAACACACGGTTCTAGCAGCAGTGGCCGTTGGATGTCTATCCAACGGATGTCGTGCTTCTTCTTCAATCTCGGATATTCTTAGCTTCGGCCGCCCAAAAAATGATTCCTCCCCCTGACATCTGGGGCGCACCGTTTCGGAGGCTGACCTGTGGGCCTACTAAGTTGGAGCGTACCAAGGGCTTTGTCAACTTAGTCAATATAAACGATTCTAGCTTCAGTGACCGTACGATGTCCATCCAACGGCCGTAGTGCTTCTTCAACCTCTGGTCTTCTTGGTCCAGCCGCCCAAAGCAGCGCCGGTCGTGCCGCCTGCTCCTGCCTCCCGTGGCCGGCTGTGCTGCCGCGGAGGCCTCACCGCCCCCATACTACTCCCACCGCTGGCCAGGCCATCTCTCCACTCACCCACACCCCCTGTTATTCTGCGGCGACGGCAGCCTCACACCGCAGCCGAACAAGTGAACCCTCGTACTCCTCTCCGCACGGGCTTCCACTGCCGCGTCTTCCCCGGCTCCGCGTCGTCCCCTTCCTATGCCTCGCCGTCGTCCACTGCCCTGGTGCTCTCGGCGCGGCGTGGTCAACGTGGTCAATGACCAACTTCCATCGGAAGAGTACTCTACGTGGAGAGGCTGACAGCTGGGTCCACGGCGGCCGCAAGAAAGTGCCTCCTTATTACGCGCAAAATAATTATTGCTCCACCTAACAGCAGGGATGTCAGGACCGGTTTTCCAATAAAACATTTATTGAGAAACTGTGACACCCAAAAAATTTATTTTGGTTTTATCAAAATCTTTTATTTATTTTGAGGGAGGTCATTTAAATTTTGCTTCTAAAGAGCTCTCCCTCTCAAAAACTTTCTTTTATGACAAGTGTTTTGTTTGGATTCACCCAAGACTTGATTTTTGGTCTTGGAGGTTTTTCCATCTTATGTGGACTCAAAACCAAATGCTTTTCATTTGGGAAATTTCTTTTGAAAAATCTTTTAAATAGCCCTATGGCATTTGGAGTGATCTTTTTCCCCTTTTCAAAATCTCCTCTTGCCATAACCTAAGTGGAAATCCCCCCAAAAGCCATTCCCCACCTTTTGTGTCAAGTTATACTTCAAATCCAGCAAGTTGAACCTCCCCATGATTTTTCCTCCATTTATTTCTAATCAAAAAAAATTTCTGCCTTCTACTTTGGCTCTTGGAGATTTACAAAGGAACTACCTTTTCTCCTTTGAGTTTGGCCTCCAAAATAATTTCCCTGGCTAGTCCTTAGAGCCCTCAACCAAGATCCATGAAGATCCACTGGTCTCCAGTTCAAATATTTCAAATTGTACTTGCTGCAAGTTTGGACCATGTTTGCCAAATTTGATGAAATTCATTTGATTTCTCCTCCTAAAAATCTGAGAAAATTCAGGCAGCCTCTGGATGCATTGAGAGGTCACCTCACCAAGTCCCAGCTCCAGAAAAAAATTTCTTCTTGCCAAATCATTTCGTCGAACACCTGAAGGACACTGTTACTGTCAATATTCAGAAAGTTCAGTAAACAGTTTCAGAAACTGCTGTCGTTTTCTTCAGAACTCCTTCTCGATCTTGCCAGTGGCCGCGGTGGCGCCGTGCGCCCTGTGCTTCCTTCTTATCCCTACGCCGCACGATCACCTGGAGGCTTGCGGGCGTCGGCAACGAGCAGGAGGAGGTGCGCCACCCTGTGAGCGACGGCAGCAGCGGCCTTTGCGGCTGCCAGAGAGGCGCAGCGTTAGACGGCGCCGTCCAGCGCCGCCCAAGCCACCAGAGGCCACCACGTGGCCATCCACTCACCCGTGCACGCTGCGGTCCGTCATCGTGAACTGCTAGGCGCGGAGCGCGCTCCCTGCCGCCGCCGTGCCCGTACGGCCGTTCCGTCGAGGACCGGCGTATTACACCAAGCCCGACCAAGGTTTAGCAGAGGAATGGCACCAGTGATCCTCCACGGTGATGCCTAGCAACCTAAACCCCCTGCCCTACCTCTGCCTCGCCGTAATTGCTCGCCGGAGCTATCCCGTTCATGGCCACCCCCTCGGATCGCCTATAAAAGGAGGCCCCGAGCTCGAACTCGAACCCACACCACCTCTACACACCACCAATACCATGCCAAGCCACTGGAAGAGCCTCGAGGGAGTCTTCTTCCCCAACTCCGGCCGCCTCGACCCGCTTCGGGATCCAGCTCGATTCACCCCCGTGCGTGCACCCCTACCCTGCAGCTCTTGCCAGTAGCCTCCTAGTACATCCACTCTGCTGACCCATGCATCAATTTGGAGTTTGCAGCACCCACCGGAGTACTCCACCATCGCCCGAACCACCGTCCGCCGGAGAAAGTGTCGCCGTCGACGTGGTGCTCTCCGACGGCCAAGTCCACCACCCACCGACGCGGAAGAACACCCTGAACCTCTTGGTACCCTCCGATCTCTCTGCCTCGCCGTGGTTCAACGCCGGCGACCACCGCAGCCTTCGGGCGCCGGCGAGCTCCGTTGGAGTTTTAAACCTGACGGGTGGGACCCCCCCGTCAGCCTCTCTTCTTTTTCCCCCTCGAACCGTTTTCTGGAAGCGCCTTCGGGCAAAATGCGTTTTCTCTTTGGGCTGGCGCATTTCATTCCGAACAGTTTTCTGTTTTCTCAAACAAGTCCCTGGTTCTTTTCTGTTTCATCACAGATTAGTCCCTGGACTAAAACCCTTATATCTTTTTAATAAAAGATGATTTTTGACTGATTCTTTTTCTGTCAGTCTTGTATTTTTGTCTAGTTTTTTATAGTATTTATTTGGAAAAAAATTTGGAACGATTTTTATTCACGCAACGATTTTCACATTAGTATACGCTTTCGTTACACCATAGGTTCCGGAGGAGGTGACGGAGCCGCGAACTTCGCCGAACTAGACTCGGACTTCTCCGAACCAGGCAAGCATGTTTGAACCTTTGATATGATAGGTGTTTTGCGTGGTTGCTTGAATGGTTTGTGCATGGCATATGAGCATCGGTGAGTATTACGTTGCATGTAAGGCAACCAACCGTGTATTCCGAAGTTACTGTGATCTTTGTTGAGAGATGACCTGATCATGTGGTGACATGAAAGGTAGTAAGATGGTATTGTTGTGGCATGCCAGTCTTACGTCATCTGATAAACTCCGACGTTAACATGGACTGAGCCACGTTATCGTCCTTCCCCTTTCGTGCTGCCACATGTCTTCTGCAAAGAATACGGTTTAGTAAGTTGCTAACCTCTTTCCTTGTACACACCAAATAGAGGGGCCGGGATGAGGGTTCCATGGCCCTGGATTAAAGCTAGTCATCCGGTCAGGGGGCATGGGTGTTTCCAGTTGGGACCGAGAGGGGGGCACCCCTTAGAGCGCGCGGTATAAATTTGATCCCATGCTACGCGAGGTTGTAGCCTCCCCGTCTCAAGGTTTTTCTTGAACGTTGCCGAGGGTGATTCCTGGCATCGGAATGTTTAATGGGTGTGTACTGGTTAGATGTGTTTCTCCTAAAACACCATAAACGAAACTAGTCCCTTGTGGCTACTGAAATCCGTTGGCTGTGGTTAAGAGTACAAACTCTGCAGAGTCAAATCCTTCTGAGTCATCGTGTCCATGGTCAAGGACCGTGGCCAGCATACCCATATCCATGTCACTCCCTATGTCAGTCTCCATGGTAAATCCCCGGTGAACAGGCTTGAGTGGCAAACCCGGTTGAACGTTATTCCTGTGGATGGACTAACCTTTTATTTACCTCGTAACTGAATATTCCCTTGAAATGATATGAATTCATGAGCTACTGAAATATCAAGTTATGAAATATAAGCCCTTTATGTGATGTTGCTCAGACGTCCGACTGTGGCACTCTTGTCTTTTACTTTCGATATAAGCCCTTTATGTGATGTCGCTCAGACGTCCGACTGTGGCACTCTTGTCTTTTACTTTCGATATAAGCCCTTTATGTGATGTCGCTCAGACGTCCGACTGTGGCACTCTTGTCATTTACTTTTGATATAAGCCCTTTACGTGATGTCGCTCAGATGTCCGACTGTGGCACGCACTGTCATCTATATTCTAATATAAGCCCTTTATCTGGTGTCGCCTTGACGCCCGACTGCGGCATTGTTATTTCATTTGTACCCTTCCGAGGAGTCATTCAGACACTCGATTGGCCTTCAGTATTACGTTGGGATTTCGGGAGGACAACCGCCCGACTTCCTTATAGTCCCTCATGCATTGTCATCTCATTGTCTGAATGCGCTCTATTATTCTGTTCATATTCATCATGTTTACATTTGTTATATCTTATGTCCGAACTGTCTTGCGAGTACTTTCATAGTACTCACCTGGCTTGTTGATTTGGCCAGATGTTGACGAAGGCGATCTCATGGATGACGAGTTTGATAGTGAGTCCGATGCCTAGAGGAGTCCCAGTCAGTCCCGTGCGATCCTGGATATTGGTCACTTGTATTATATATGCTTCCGCCACCCACAATAAATATCCTCGAGCCTCACTTCGACGCTTGATGAGCTGTTAGATTTCAGGAGTCATGTCATCCACTTCCCTGTGACATACCCACCACCGCTTCTGTTTGTGAGTCAGTAGTTATGCCACCATATCCGCCTTTATGTGTAATATCGGCGTGTTTGTAATAGATTGTTGAGCAGTCTCCGCTCAACTTTGTATTATATTTAGTACTGCTGGTTTTCTTCTGTGATCAAGAAAATTGTCTACCAGTGAGGAGGATTCTTCTCTACTGGTCCGTAAAAGGGATCGGTTCTCAATAAATATTTTTATTGGAAAACCGGTCGTGACAAGCTTGGTATCAGAGCCAAGTTGACTGTAGGAAGCCACTAGGTGCGATCGCTAATCATTTATTAGCGTCTTTAGTGCTTTTTCAGCATTTTGCAAATGTAGCTCTTTTCTGTTGGTCATCATAAATTTATGATTTGACTACTCAGAATTTTTGCCTACTTTTGTAGATGGCTGGCAGCAACTGCGAGACTCGGGTGTTCACCAATGTGCCCGAGGGGTTTGTCAAACTCCTCGTCTCCATCACCAAGCTCGCGATCGGGCCAGCGACTCGTCCGGAGTTCACGCTTTATCAGCACAAGCTCAGCGACGACGTGTCTATGCACCAGGCCGTGGTGCAATTCAAGGGAGGACGTTCTGCATCTCGCCACTTCCGTTTTGTGGGAAGGGCCATGCCTACGGAGAGGCATGCCATGCAGATGGCTGCCCGTGAGGCGATAGCTCGCCTTCGGGACATTCTTCCTTCGATGAAGACTTGTCGCTACCGCTACCTCCCATGCCATGTGCCATATACTTGTCACTATGCATTCACCTGCCATTTTGGCCACCGCTCGCCGTCTGCCTACCACTGAGGAGTTCGACCAGGTCATTGCTCTTACTCCAGTCAGAGCTGCACCGCCTGCCGCACCCACACTACCGCCTGTCGCACGCGCGCCATCTCCCCAGCGCAGTGCTACGCGCTTGGAGCCTATTAGGGAGGAGGTGGAGGTTGAGTCTCCTGCATTGCTGGGCCTTACCCTCGGCAAGGGGAAGGACATCTTCACCATCTCCGACTGAGTGCGCCTAGTAGCTGCGCAGTGTGTCTGCTTGTATGATATGTTTTATATGAACTTAAGTTTGTAGTAGTTGTGTGCGCTTCATCCCGGAGGAGTGTGCTAGCCTAATAACATGTCAGGAGTGTGTACGCACATCCTGAGTGATGTATCGTATGTTTGTGTATCTCGTGTAAGATTTGTACTGAGCAGTCCTTCTCCGTGCGCAATCAAATATTTTCTTGAAAAATCTTGAGGTCTTTTAAAATTTTTGCCCTTGCAAGATTTTCCTTGTGCCACGCAGTCCTTCTCATGAGTTTTGCAAATAATACCCCAGAGTGGAAAATGTCTTGTCCGTGGACTCGTTCCATGCCAAATCCACCCGAAGAAGTTTATGGTACACAGACAAGCAACAACTTCACACAGGGACAGTCTAGTCAACAGGACAGTGAAGCAGCCTTATCTCAAGTATGCCGCCTTTTCGAACAAAGCCAGCAGCAACACCAAGAGATGATGAATCACGTCATCAATATGGGAAACCACCGTGAGCCATACCAGCCACACTCCAAGTTGTCTGAACTACAGAAGACACGCCCTCCAACGTTTGCTCACACTGATAGGCCGCTTGAAGCCGATGATTGGCTTCGAGACATCGAAAGAAAGTTGATTATTGCTCAATGTTCTGATCATGAGAAGGTGCTTTATGCACCTCGCTACCTCACTGGAGCAGCTGCAGCATGGTGGGAAAACTTCCTACACATGCATCCCAGTGAACACAACATCACCTGGGAAGAGTTTAAGGAAGGCTTTCGTGGGGCACACATCCCCAGGAGCATCATAAAAATCAAGAAAAGAGAATTTGATGACCTCAAGAAGAGAGGCATGACCGTGACGGAATACAACAGTCAGTTTACCCAACTATCTCGTTATGCCTACGATGAGCATATGACTGAGAACAAAAGGATGGAAAAGTTTTTGGACGGCCTGGCGCCAGCACTAAAATGCCAACTGGTCGTACACACTTTCCCAGATTTCAAAACTCTGGTTGACAAGGCCATTACTTTGGAGAATGAGCGCCGTAGTCTGGAGGATATCCGTAAGCGGAAAAGGGACAAGACGACTCTTGCTCGCAACAATCGAAGCAAGACTGAGGTTCAGAGGAATGAAGCGAGAAAATCCACGACTACTGCTATAAGGCCAACCAGACAGTTTCATTCCAGGGACAAGGACTTCACGTACCGCCCAGGGGTCACTTGCTATGCTTGTGGAGAAGAAGGGCACTATGCCAAACAGTGCCCAAAACCAAGGAACTCGGCCCCCAAGCCGAACAATGGTGGGAATAATCCGGCCCCCAAGCGTAACGATTTCAATCCCAACAACAATCACAGGAAGGGTCACCTGAACCATGTGACCAAGGAAGAAGCACAGAATGCTCCAGACATCGTACTCGGTATGTTCCCTGTCAACACAGTACCTGCCACGGTTTTGTTTGATTCTGGAGCTTCCCACTCGTTCATTTCGAAAAGTTTTGCCTTGCAACATGGTTTTCCGATTCTTCCTTTGGAAAAATCTATGATTATCAAGTCCCCCGGGAATAAGCAGATCACTCAGAGTTACTGCCAAGGAGTGATTATTGAATTCGAAGGACTAAAGTTTCAGGCTAATCTCATCGTGTTGGAAAATAAAGGACTGGATGTTATCCTATGAATGGACTGGTTGACCACCAACAAGGGATTTATTGACTGTTTCAATCGGACTGTGATCCTCACTCACCATCACGGCAAGAAAATAAAGGTTACAGCTCAAGAGAGACCACGGTCACGGCAACCAAAGTTGAACAAAGTAGACATTTCAGAACTGAGAAAAGTTCCAGTGGTGTGCGAATTTCCTGACGTATTTCCCGAAGGACTACCAGGCATGCCACCAGACTGAGAGATAGAGTTCAGCATTGAACTAGCACCTGGCACCACTCCCATCTATAAGAAACCTTATAGAATGGCACCCTCAGAGTTGGTAGAATTGAAGAAGCAAATCAAGGAATTACTGGACAAAGGATTTATTCGAGCTAGCTCCTCACCTTGGGGTTCGCCAGTATTATTCGCCAAGAAAAAGGATGGGACACTGAGATTGTGTATAGACTATCGAGCTCTCAACATGGTCACCATCAAAAACAAATATCCAATGCCACGGATAAATGATTTGTTTGACCAGCTCGCACAAGCCAAGGTGTTCTCAAAAATTGATTTAAGATCGGGATATCATCAATTAAAAGTACGGACAAAAGATATCCCTAAGACAGCATTCACCTCCAGATACGGATTATATGAGTTCACAGTAATGCCATTTGGACTGACGAACGCCCCCGCATATTTTGTCCACCTCATGAACAAAGTGTTTATGAAATTCATGGACAAATTTGTTGTGGTATTCATTGACGATATTCTGGTATACTCAAGGACACCAAGAGAACATGCTGAACATCTCAGAATTGTATTGGGAGAATTAAGGAAACATCAATTGTACGCCAAATTTAGCAAGTGCGAATTTTGGCTAAGACAAGTTGGTTTTCTAGGCCATATATTAACCCAAGAAGGCGTGGCCGTAGACCCAGAAAAAGTCAAAGCCATACTTGACTGGAAACCACCAGCCAACATAACGGATGTACGGAGTTTTCTAGGAATGGCTGGATATTACCGGAGATTTATCAAAGGATTCTCCACTGTGGCAAAACCAATGACCCAGTTGCTCAAGAAAGACAAGAAATTTGTATGGACGGAAGCGTGCGAGAAAAGCTTCCAAGAGCTCAAGAAGAAACTAACAACAGCACTGGTTTTGGTTGTGCCGGATATACACAAGAGTTTTGAAGTGTATTGTGACGCGTCCCGGAAGGGCCTCGGATGCGTATTGATGCAGGACGGCAAAGTTGTCGCATATGCTTCCAGGCAACTACGGAAGCATGAGGAAAATTATCCTACTCATGACCTGGAGCTAGCAGCAGTCATCCATGCACTCAAAGAGTGGAGGCACTTTCTGTTGGGAAATCGTTGTGAAATATATACGGACCATAAGAGCCTTAAATATATTTTCACACAACCAGAGCTAAATTTACGACAACGACGCTGGTTGGAATTGGTCAAGGACTATGATGTCGGCATTCACTACCATCCAGGGAAAGCAAATGTAGTGGCAGATGCTCTTAGTCGGAACCCCAGCACAGGCAACGACAGTCCACGAAACTTGAGGCCTGAGTTTCAGCAGGAGTTCGCTAGACTCAACATGGTGTTGGCCTCTGAGGGCACCATATCAAATCTGGAGATACATCCCACCCTAATGGAACAAATTAAGAAGGCTCAGCAGGGACATCCCAGCATCAAAGGTATAAAGAGAAAAATGAGCCTTGGCAAGGCTTCAGAGTTCGTCACAGACAATGAGGGAGTATTATGGTACGGGGACAGACTTTGCGTACCAAACATTGAGGAACTCAAACAGCAAATCCTAACCGAAAGCCACACCGCCCCATATTCAATCCACCCTGGAGGAACCAAAATGTACAAAGACATTCAGGAAAGATTTTGGTGGCACGGTATGAAAAGGGATATAGCCGCATTCATTGCTTGTTGCGTTTCATGTCAGCGCATTAAAGCCGAGCATCAAAAGCCAGCAGGGCTGCTACAGCCAAACCGGATACCTGAATGGAAATGGGATGAAATTGGGATGGACTTCATTGTCGGACTTCCTCGATCACAACGCGGAAATGATGCCATATGGGTCATCACAGATAGGCTAACCAAGGTAGCACATTTCATTCCCGTGAAGACGACCTACTCCACTCAAAGGCTTGCTAAGCTTTATCTCTCCCGTATAGTTTGTCTGCATGGAGTCCCAAAGACTATAATATCCGACCGAGGCACTCAAATTGTCTCTAAATTTTGGGATCACTTACAACAAGCTCTGGGCACGCAACTAGCATTCAGTACAGCATACCACCCCCAGACTGATGGACAAACTGAACGCGTGAACCAAATCCTAGAGGACATGCTGAGAGCCTGTGTGCTCACCTATGGATCCAGTTGGGAAGAAAGTTTGCCATATGCTGAGTTCGCTTACAACAACAGTTACCAGGCCAGCTTACAAATGGCACCTTTTGAAGCATTATACGGACGGAGGTGTCGTACCCCACTAAATTGGTCAGAGACAGGTGACAGTCGTATCTTCGGCCCAGACATGCTCAAGGAAGCCGAGGAGAAAATTAAACAGATAAGGGACAGGCTCAAGACAGCTCAAAGCCGACAAAAGAGCTACTACGATCGAAAACATCGTGAGGTCAGCTTTGAACCCGGTGATTACGTATACCTACGAGTGTCTCCCATGAGGGGCCTACAACGGTTCAAGATTAAGGGGAAGCTCGCCCCATGATTTATTGGACCCTTCTGTGTAATTGCACGAAGAGGCACAGTAGCCTACCAGCTGGACCTACCCAAGGAGCTGTCAGACGTCCACGACGTGTTTCACGTCTCACAGTTGAGAAAATGTGTAAGCAACCCGGAGAAGCATGTATCTCATGAGAGCATTGATGTGCAACCAGACCTCACCTACAGAGAGCGGCCAGTAAAGATTTTGGAAGAGTCTGAAAGGAGGACCCGTCAGAAAACAACTAAATTTTTCAAGGTTCAGTGGAGCAACCACACCGAGGATGAAGCTACATGGGAAAGAGAAGATTTCCTTCAGGCAGAGTACCCACATCTATTTGAGGATCAGCTGAAATCTCGGGGACGAGATTTTTCCTAAGGGGGTAGGTGTTGTGACACCCAAAAATTTTATTTTGGTTTTATCAAAATCTTTTATTTATTTTGAGGGAGGTCATTTAAATTTTGCTTCTAAAGAGCTCTCCCTCTCAAAAACTTTCTTTTATGACAAGTGTTTTGTTTGGATTCACCCAAGACTTGATTTTTGGTCTTGGAGGTTTTTCCATCTTATGTGGACTCAAAACCAAATGCTTTTCATTTGGGAAATTTCTTTTGAAAAATCTTTTAAATAGCCCTATGGCATTTGGAGTGATCTTTTTCCCCTTTTCAAAATCTCCTCTTGCCATAACCTAAGTGGAAATCCCCCCAAAAGCCATTCCCCACCTTTTGTGTCAAGTTATACTTCAAATCCAGCAAGTTGAACCTCCCCATGATTTTTCCTCCATTTATTTCTAATCAAAAAAATTTCTGCCTTCTACTTTGGCTCTTGGAGATTTACAAAGGAACTACCTTTTCTCCTTTGAGTTTGGCCTCCAAAATAATTTCCCTGGCTAGTCCTTAGAGCCCTCAACCAAGATCCATGAAGATCCACTGGTCTCCAGTTCAAATATTTCAAATTGTACTTGCTGCAAGTTTGGACCATGTTTGCCAAATTTGATGAAATTCATTTGATTTCTCCTCCTAAAAATCTGAGAAAATTCAGGCAGCCTCTGGATGCATTGAGATGTCACCTCACCAAGTCCCAGCTCCAGAAAAAATTTTCTTCTTGCCAAATCATTTCGTGGAACACCTGAAGGACACTGTTACTGTCAATATTCAGAAAGTTCAGTAAACAGTTTCAGAAACTGCTGTCGTTTTCTTCATAACTCCTTCTCGATCTCGCCAGTGGCCGTGGTGGCGCCGTGCGCCTTGTGCTTCCTTCTTATCCCTGCGCCGCACGATCACCTGGAGGCTTGCGGGCATCGGCGACGAGCAGGAGGAGGTGCGCCACCCCGTGAGCGACGGCAGCAGCGGCCTTTGCGGCTGCCAGAGAGGCGCAGCGTTGGACGGCGCCGTCCAGCGCCGCCCAAGCCACCAGAGGCCACCGCGTGGCCATCCACTCACCCGTGCACGCTGCGGTCCGTTGTCGTGAACTGCTAGGCGCGGAGCTTGCTCCCTGCCGCCGCTGTGCCCATACGGCCGTTCCGTCGAGGACCGGCGTATTACACCAAGCCCGACCAAGGTTTAGCAGAGGAATGGCACCAGTGATCCTCCACGGTGATGCCTAGCCACCTAAACCCCCTGCCCAACCTCTACCTCGCCGTAATTGCTCGCCGGAGCTATCCCGTTCACGGCCACCCCCTCGGATCGCCTATAAAAGGAGGCCCCGAGCTCGAACTCGAACCCACACCACCTCTACACACCACCAATACCACGCCAAGCCACTGGAAGAGCCTCGAGGGAGTCTTCTTCCCCAACTCCGACCGCCTCGACCCGCTTCGGGATCCAGCTCGATTCACCCCCGTGCGTGCACCCCTACCCCTCAGCTCTTGCCAGTAGCCTCCTAGTACATCCACTCTGCTGACCCGCGCATCAATTTGGAGTTTGCAGCACCCATCGGAGTACTCCACCATCGCCCGAACCACCGTCCGCCGGAGAAAGTGTCGTCGTCGACGTGGTGCTCTCCGACGGCCAAGTCCACCACCCACCGACGCGGAAGAACACCCTGAACCTCTTGGTACCCTCCGATCTCTCTGCCTCGCCGTGGTTCAACGCCGGCGACCACCGCAGCCTTCGGGCACCGGCGAGCTCCGTTGGAGTTTTAAACCTGACGGGTGGGACCCCCCCCCCCGTCAGCCTCTCTTCTTTTTCCCTCTCGAACCGTTTTCTGGAAGCGCCTTCGGGCAAAAGGCGTTTTCTCTTTGGGCTGGCGCATTTCATTCCGAACCATTTTCTGTTTTCTCAAACAAGTCCCTGGTTCTTTTCTGTTTCATCATAGATTAGTCCCTGGACTAAAACCCTTATATCTTTTTAATAAAAGATGATTTTTGATTGATTCTTTTTTTGTCAGTCTTGTATTTTTGTCTAGTTTTTTTATAGTATTTATTTGTAAATTTTTTGGAACAATTTTTATTCACGCAACAATTTTCACGTTAGTATACGGTTTCGTTACACCGTAGGTTCCGGAGGAGGTGACGGAGCCGCGAACTTCGCCGAACTAGACTCCGACTTCTCCGAACCAGGCAAGCATGTTTGAAACTTTGATATGATAGGTGTTTTGCGTGGTTGCTTGAATGGTTTGTGCATGGCATATGAGCATCGGTGAGTATTACGTTGCATGTAAGGCAACCAACCGTGTATTCCGAAGTTACTGTGATCTTTGTTGAGAGATGACCTGATCATGTGGTGACATGAAAGGTAGTAAGATGGTATTGTTGTGGCATGCCAGTCTTACGTCATCCGATAAACTCCGACGTTAACGTGGACTGAGCCACGTTATCGTCCTTCCCCTTTCGTGCTGCCACATGTCTTCTGCAAAGAATACGGTTTAGTAAGTTGCTAACCTCTTTCCTTGTACACACCAAATAGAGGGGCTGGGATGAGGGTTCCATGGCCCTGGATTAAAGCCAGTCATCCGGTCAGGGGGCATGGGTGTTTCCGGTTGGGACCGAGAGGGGGGCACCCCTTAGAGCGCGCGGTATAAATTTGATCTCATGCTACGCGAGGTTGTAGCCTCCCCGTCTCAAGGTTTTTCTTGAACGTTGCCGAGGGTGATTCCTGGCATCGGAATCTTTAATGGGTGTGTACTGGTTAGATGTGTTTCTCCTAAAACACCGTAAACGGAACTAGTCCCTTGTGGCTACTGAAATCCGTTGGCTGTGGTTAAGAGTACAAACTCTGCAGAGTCAAATCCTTCCGAGTCATCGTGTCCATGGTCAAGGACCATGGCCAGCATACCCATATCCATGTCAGTCCCTATGTCAGTCTCCATGGTAAATCCCCAGTGAACAGGCTTGAGTGGCAAACCCGGTTGAACGTTATTCCTGTGGATGGACTAACCTTTTATTTACCTCGTAACTGAATATTCCCTTGAAATGATATGAATTCATGAGCTACTGAAATATCAAGTTATGAAATATAAGCCCTTTATGTGATGTCGCTCAGACGTCCGACTGTGGCACTCTTGTCTTTTACTTTCGATATAAGCCCTTTATGTGATGTCGCTCAGACGTCCGACTGTGGCACTCTTGTCTTTTACTTTCGATATAAGCCCTTTATGTGATGTCGCTCAGACGTCCGACTGTGGCACTCTTGTCATTTACTTTTGATATAAGCCCTTTACGTGATGTCGCTCAGACGTACGACTGTGGCACGCACTGTCATCTATATTCTAATATAAGCCCTTTATATGGTGTCGCCTTGACGCCCGACTGCGGCATTGTTATTTCATTTGTACCCTTCCGAGGAATCATTCAGACACTCGATTGGCCTTCAGTATTACGTTGGGATTTTGGGAGGACTACCGCCCGACTTCCTTATAGTCCCTCATGCATTGTCATCTCATTGTCTGAATGCGCTCTATTAATCTGTTCATATGCATCATGTTTACATTTGTTATATCTTATGTCCGAACTGTCTTGCGAGTACTTTCATAGTACTCACCTGGCTTGTTGATTTGGCCAGATGTTGACGAAGGCGATCTCATGGATGAAGAGTTTGATAGTGAGTCCGATGCCTAGAGGAGTCCCAGTCAGTCCCGTGCGATCCTGGATACTGGTCACTTGTATTATATACGCTTCCGCCACCCACAATAAATATCCTCGAGCCTCACTTCGACGCTCGATGAGCTGTTAGATTTCAAGAGTCATGTCATCCACTTCCCTGTGACATACCCACCACCGCTTCTGTTTGTGAGTCAGTAGTTATGCCACCATATCCGCCTTTATGTGTAATATCGGCGTGTTTGTAATAGATTGTTGAGCAGTCTCCGCTCAACTTTGTATTATATTTAGTACTCCTGGTTTTCTTCTGTGATCAAGAAAATTGTCTACCAGTGAGGAGGATTCTTCTCTACTGGTCCGTAAAAGGGATCGATTCTCAATAAAAAAATATATTGGAAAACCGGTCGTGACAGAAACCGACCCTTTTATTGGACCAGTATAGAAGAATCCTTCTTGCTGGTAGACAAATCCTTGATACGGGAATCCAGAAGTACTAAATATGATACAGGGTTGAGCTGAGGCTGCTCAACAATTTATTACAAGCACGCCGATATTATACATAAAGGCGGATATGACGCAAAGGGGTATGGTGGCATAACTACTGACTCGTAATAAAAGTGGTGGTGGATATGTCACAGTGAAACGGGTGACATGACTCCTAAATCTTACAACTCATCGAGCGTCGGAGTGAGGCTCGAGGACTTTTATTCTGGGTAGCGGAAGCGTATATAATACAAGTGACCGATTCCAGGATCGCACGGGACTGACTGGGACTCCTCTAGGCGTCGGACTCGCTATCGAACTCTTCATCCATAAGATCGCCTTCATCAACATCTGGCCAAATTAACAAGCCAGGTGAGTACTTTGAAAGTACTCGCAAGACAGTTTGGACATAAGATATAACAAATGCAAACATGATGCACATGAGCAGATTTGTAATGCGCACTCAGATAATAAAATTGCACTGCATGATAAATAAAAAGGAAGTCAGGCGGTAGTCCTCCCGAAATCCCAATGAAATAACTGAAGACCGATCGGGTGTCTGAAGCGACGCCTCGAAAGGTAAAAATAAATTAACACTGCCGCAGTCGGGCGTCGGGGCGACACCACATAAAGGGCTTATATTGGAATATAAATGACAGTGCGTGCCACAGTCGGACGTCTGAGCGACATCACATAAAGGGCTTATATCAAAAGTAAATAATAAGAGTGCCACAGTCGGACGTCCGAGCGACATCACATAAAGGGCTTATATCAAAAGTAAATAACAAGAGTGCCACAGTCGGACGTCTGAGCGACATCACATAAAGGGCTTATATCAAAAGTAAATAACACGAGTGCCACAGTCGGACGTCTGAGCGACATCACATAAAGGGCTTATATCAAGAGTAAATAAGAAGAGTGCCACAGTCGGACGTCAGCGACATCACATAAAGGGCTTATATCAAAAGTAAATAACAAGAGTGCCACAGTCGGACGTCTGAGCGACATCACGTAAAGGGCTTATATCGAAAGTAAATAACAAGAGTGCCACAGTCGGACGTCTGAGCGACATCACATAAAGGGCTTATATTTCATTATTCGAAATTCAAGTAGCTCATGAATTTAAGTCACCTCAGGGAAATACTCAGGTACGTAATAATAAAATGGTTAGTCCATCCACAGGAATAACATTCAACCTGGTTTACCACTCATGTTTGTTCACCGGGGATTTTCACTAAGACTGACACAGAGACTGACGCTGAGACGGACGTTGAGACTGATAATGATACTGATATGGGTATGTTGACCAAGATCCTTGACCACGAACATGGTTACTCGGATGGGTTTTGACTCTGCAGAGCTTGTACTTTTTAACCACGGCCAACGGATTTCAGTAGTCACAAAGGACTAGTTCCGTTTACGATATTTTAGGAGAAACACATCTAACCAGTACACACCCATTCCACATTCCGCTGCCAGGAATCACCCTAGGCAACGTTCAAGAAAAACTTTAAGACGGGGAGGCTACAACCTCGCGTAGCATGGGATCAAATTTATATCGCGCGCTCTAAGGGGTGCCCCCCTCTCGGTCCCAACCGGAAACACCCATGCCCCCTGACCGGATGACTGGCTTTAATCCAGGGCCATGGAACCCTCATCACGGACCCTCTATTTGGTGTGTACAAGGAAAGAGGTTTGCAACTTACTAAACCGTATTCTTTGCAGAAAACATGTGGCAGCACGAAAAGGGGACGGACGGTAACGTGGCTCGGTCCACGTTGACGCCGGATTTTAACGGTTGACATAAGACCGGCATGCTTCAACAATACCATCTTACCACCTTTCATGTCGCCACATGATCAGGTTATCTCCCATCAAAAGATCACATCAAGTTTCGAAGCATACTGGTAGTTGCCTTGCGTGCAATATAACACTCACTGATGCCCATATAAACATGCCATGCACTAACTATTCAGGCAAACATGCAAAACACTCATCATATCAAAGGTTCAAACATGCTTGCCTAGTTCGGAGTAGTCGGAGTCTAGCTCGGCGAAGTTCGCGGCTCCGTCACCTCCTCCGGTATCTACGGTATAAAGAGAACGCGTACTAACGTAAATACCAAGTGTGCATAAAAGTTGTTCCAAATATTTTTCAAATAAATACTATAAAAAATTAGACAAAAAAATAAAACTGACAGAAAAAGAATCAACTAAAAAGCATCTTTTGTTTAAAAGATATATGGGTTTTAGTCCAAGGACTAATCTGTGATGAAATAGAAAGTCTCCAGGGGTTAGTTTACAAAAACAAAAAATGTTTCGGTTGGAAATACGCCAGCCCAGAAGGAAAACGTACTTTTCCCGAAGGCGCTATCAGAAAACGGTTCGAATAAGAAGAGGAGAGGCTGACGAGGGGGTCCCACCCGTCAGGTTCAAACTTTGAAACAGAGCTCGCCGGCGCCGAGGCTCGCGGTGGTCGCCGGCATTGATCCACGGCGAGGCAGGGGGATCGGAGGGTACCTATGGGTTCACGGTGTCTTTCCGCGTCGGTGGGTGGTGGACTTGGTCGTCGGCGAGCACCACGTCGACGGCGGCCTTAACTCCGGCGAACGGTGGTTCGGGCGAGGATGATACTCTCCGCCGGGAGCTGCAACCTTCAAATTAGGGCGCGGGTTAGAGAAGTGGTTGCACTAGGAGGCTACTGGCATGGTTTGAGAGGCGGGGGTGCGCTCACCGGAGAGAATCGTGCTTGAGCCAGAAGCGGATCGGGGCGGCCGGAGTCGGGGAAGAAGGCCTCCTCGAGGTCCTCCTAGTGGCTGGGCGTGGTTCCGGTGAGGTGGAGTGATGGTGCTTGGTCGAGATCGAGCTCGGGCTCGCTATTTATAGCCAGCCCGAGGCAGTTGCCGAGAACGGGATAACGCTGGCGGGCGATTACGGCGAGGCAGTGGTCGAGCTGGAGGTTTAGGTGATTGGGCATCATCGTGATGGTCCACTGGTTCCGTTCAAGGGCTAAATTTGGTATGGCTTGGGTGATACTCCAAGCTCTCGACGGAACGGCCTCACGGGCACGTCGGCGGCAGAGAGCGCGCTCTACGCCTCTCAGGCCACGGCAACTGTGCTGCAGCATGCACGGGGAAGAAGATGGCCACGCGTAGGCTTCTGGTGGTGTGGGCGGTGCTGGACGGCGCCATCCCTCGCTGCGCCTCTCTGGCAGCCGCAGCGAGTGCTGCTGCCGCCGCTCACGGGGGCGATGCTCCTCTGCCAGCTCACCGCCGACGCCCGCAACTGTCCAGGCGACCGTGCAGCGCGGTGGATAAGAAGGGGAACAGGGAGCAAGGCGCCACTGCAGCTACTGGCGAGATCGACTTGGGGCTCTGAAGAAAACGACACTGACGACTGAAACTGATCACTGAAACTCTGAACTTGACAGGAACAGTGCACGCCAGGTGTTCGACGATATGTTTCAAGCACTTGGAAAAATCTTCTGGAGTTGATCTTTGGTGGAGAGGTCTCTTGATGCATCTGGAGGCCCCATGATTTTTCTCAGAATTTTTGGAGGAGGAAAATATTGAATTTCACCAAAAATGACAAATCTGGTCCAAACTTGCAGCAAGCAAATTTTGAAAATCTTGAACTGTGGACCACTGGATCTTCATGGATCTTGGTTGAGGGTTATAAGGACTAGCCAGGGAAATTTGTTTGGAATCAAAACTCAAAGGAATTCTAGTGGTTCCTTTGTAAATCTCTAAGGGCCAAAATAGAAGACAAAAAAGATTTTTGATTTAAAATAAATGGAAATAAATTCAAGGGGGAGTTAAACTTGCTGGTTTGGAGCTTGACTTGATTCAAAGTGGGAAGATGGCTTTTGGGAGGGAGATTTCAACTTAGGTCATGGCAAGAGATAATTTTTAAAGGGGAAGAATAAACCCAAAAATTTAAATAACCTCCTTCCCATGAAAGAAGAAATCCATAAAACCAAATAAATTTTTTTGGGGTGTCACAACACCTACCCCCTTAGGAAAAATCTCGTCCCTGAGATTTCAGCTGATCCTCAAATAGGTGTGGGTACTCTGCCTGAAGAAAATCCTCTCTTTCCCATGTTGCTTCATCCTCGGTGTGATTGCTCCACTGAACCTTGAAAAACTTAATTGTTTTCTGATGGGTCCTCCTTTCGGACTCCTCCAATATTTTTATTGGCTGCTCTCTGTAGGTGAGGTCTGGTTGCACGTCAATGCTCTCATGAGATACATGCTTTTCCGGGTTGCTTACACATTTCCTCAACTGTGAGACGTGGAACACGTCGTGGACGTCTGACAGCTCTTTGGGTAGGTCTAGCTGGTAGGCTACTGTGCCTCTTCGTGCACCCACACAGAAGGGTCCAATAAATCTTGGGGCTAGCTTTCCTTTAATTTTGAACCGTTGCAGGCCCCTCATAGGAGACACTCGTAGGTACACATATTCACCGGGTTCAAAGCTGACTTCACGATGTTTTCGATCGTAATAGCTCTTTTGTCGGCTTTGAGCTGTCTTGAGTCGGTCCCTGATTTGTCTAACTTTCTCCTCGGCTTCCTTGAGCATGCCTGGGCCGAAGATACGACTTTCACCTGTTTCGGACCAATTTAATGGGGTACGACATCTCCGTCCATACAATGCTTCAAAAGGTGCCATTTGTAGACTGGCTTGGTAACTGTTGTTGTATGCGAACTCAGCATATGGCAAGCTTTCCTCCCAACTGGTTCCATAGGTGAGAACACATGCTCTCAGCATTGCCTCTAGGATTTGGTTCACGCGTTCAGTTTGTCCATTAGTCTGGGGGTGGTATGCTGTACTGAATGCTAGTTGAGTTCCCAGAGCTTGTTGTAAATGATCCCAAAATCTAGAGACAAATTGAGCGCCTCTGTCGGATATTATAGTCTTTGGACTCCATGCAGGCAAACTATATGGGAGAGGTAACGTTTGGCAAGCTTCTGAGTGGTGTAGGTTGTCTTTACGGGAATGAAATGGGCTACCTTGGTTAATCTATCTGTGATGACCCATATGGCATCATTTCCGTGTTGTGATCGAGGTAGTCCGACGATAAAATCCATTCCAATTTCATCCCATTTCCACTCAGGTATCCTGTTTGGCTGTAGCAGCCCTGCTGGTTTTTGGTGCTCGGCTTTAATGCGCTGACACGAATCACAACATGCAACGAATGTGGCTATATCCCTTTTCATACCGTGCCACCAAAATTTTTCCGGAATGTCCTTATACATTTTGGTTCCTCCAGGGTGGATTGAATATGGGGCGGTGTGGCCTTCGGTTAGAATTTGTTGTTTGAGGTCCTCGATGTTTGGTACGCAAAGTCTATCCCCGTACCATAATACTCCCTCATTGTCTACGACGAATTCTGAAGCCTTGCCAAGACTCACTTTTCTCTTTATACCTTCGATGCTAGGATGTCCATGCTGAGCCTTCTTAATCTGTTCCATTAGGGTGGGCTGTATCTCCAGATTTGATGCATTGCCCTCAATGACCATCACCAAGTTGAGTTTGGCGAACTCCTGCTGAAATTCAGGCCTCAAGTTCTGTAGACTGTCGTTGCCCGAGCTGGGGTTCCGACTAAGAGCGTCTGCCACTACATTCGCTTTTCCTGGATGGTACTGAATGCCAAAGTCACAATCTTTGACTAATTCCAACCAGCGTCGTTGCCGTAAATTGAGTTCTGGTTGTGTGAAAATATATTTGAGGCTTTTATGATCCGTATATATTTCACAATGATTCCCAAGCAAAAAGTGCCTCCACTCCTTGAGTGCATGGATGACTGCTGCCAACTCCAAGTCATGAGTAGGATAATTTTCTTCATGCTTTCGTAGTTGCCTGGAAGCATATGCGACAACTTTGCCGTCTTGCATCAATACGCACCCGAGGCCCTTCCGGGATGCGTCACAATACACTTCAAAACTTTTGTGTATGTCTGGCACAACCAATACCGGTGCTGTTGTTAATTTCCTTTTGAGTTCTTGGAAGCTTTTCTCGCACGCTTCGGTCCATACAAATTTCTTATCCTTCTTGAGTAATTGTGTCATTGGTTTTGCTATGGTGGAGAATCCCTCAATAAACCTTCGGTAATATCCAGCCATTCCTAGGAAACTTCGTACATCTGTTACGTTGGCTGGTGGTTTCCAGCCAAGTACGGCCTTGACCTTTTCTGGGTCTACGGCAACACCTTCTTGGGTCAATACATGGCCTAGAAAACCAACCTGTCTTAACCAAAATTCACATTTGCTGAATTTGGCGTATAATTGATGTTTCCTTAATTCTCCCAGAACAATTCTGAGGTGTTCAACATGTTCTTCCGGTGTCTTTGAGTATACCAGAATAGCATCAATGAACACCACAACAAATTTGTCCATAAATTTCATAAACACTTTGTTCACGAGGTGGACAAAATATGCGGGTGCGTTTGTCAGTCCAAACGACATTACTGTAAATTCATACAATCCATATCTGGAGGTAAATGCTGTCTTAGGGATATCTTCTGTTCGTAGCTTTAATTGATGATACCCTGACCTTATATCAATTTTCGAGAAAACATTGTCTTGTGCGAGCTGGTCAAATAAATCATTTATCCGTGGCATCGGATATTTGTTTTTGATGGTGACCATGTTGAGTGCTCGATAGTCTATACATAATCTTAGTGTCCCATCCTTTTTCTTGGCAAATAATACTGGTGAACCCCAAGGTGAGGAGCTGGCTCGTATAAATCCTTTGTCCAGTAATTCTTTTATTTGCTTCTTTAATTCTACAAACTCGGAGGGTGCCATTCTATAGGGTTTCTTGTAAATGGGGGTGGTTCCAGGTGCTAGTTCAATGCTGAACTCTATTTCCCGGTCTGGTGGCATGCCTGGTAGTTCTTCGGGGAATACGTCAGGGAACTCACACACCACTGGAACTTTTCTTAACTCTGAAATGTCCACCTTGTTCAACTTTCGTTGTCGTGACCTTGGTCTTTCTTGAGCTGCCACTTTTATTGTCTTGCCGTGATGATGAGTGAGAATTACAGTACGATTGAAGCAGTCGATAAATCCCTTGTTGGTGGTTAACCAGTCCATTCCTAGGATAACATCCAGTCCTTTATTTTCCAACATGATGAGATTCGCCTGGAACTTTAGTCCTTCAAACTCAATAATCACACCTTGGCAGTAACTCTGAGTGATTTTCTTATTCCCGGGGGACTTGATGATCATGGAGTTTTCCAAAGGAAGTATCAAAAAATCATGTTGCAAAACGAAACTCTTTGAAATGAACGAGTGAGAAGCTCCAGAATCAAACAAAACCGTGGCAGGTATTGTGTTGATAGGGAATGTACCGAGTACGATATCTGGGGCATTCTGTGCTTCCTCCTTGGTCACATGGTTCAGGTGACCCTTCTTGTGATTGTTATTGGGTTTGAAGTTGTTACGCTTGGGAGCTGGATTATTTCCACCATTGTTCGGCTTGGGGGCCGAGTTCCATAGTTTTGGGCACTGTTTGGCATAGTGTCCTTCCTCTCCACAAGCATAGCAAGTAACACTTGGGCGATACGTAAAGTCCTTGTCCCTTGCATGAAAATGTTTGGTTGGGCTTAGAACATTGGTCGTGGATTTGTTCGCTCCATTTTTCTGAAAATCAGTCTTGTTCCGGTTGTTGCGAGCTTGAGTAGTCTTATCCCTTTTGCGCTTGCGAATATCCTCCAAGCTGCGGTGCTCATTTTCCAATGTAATTGCCTTATCCACAAGTGTTTTGAAATCTGGAAAGGTGTGTACGACCAGCTGGCATTTAAGTGCTGGCGCCAGACCGTCCAAAAATTTCTCCATCCTTTTATTTTCAGTCATATGCTCTTCGTTGGCATAACGAGATAATTGAGTAAACTGACTATTGTATTCAGTTACTTTCATGCTTCTCTGCTTGAGGTCATCAAACTCCCTTTTCTTGATCTTCATAATGCTTCTGGGAATGTGCGCCCCACGAAAACCTTCTTTAAATTCTTCCCAGGTGATGTTATTTTCATTGGGGTGCATGTGTAGAAAATTTTCCCACCACGATGCAGCTGTTCCAGTGAGGTGCATAAAGTACCTTCTCACGGTCCGAACATTGCGCAATAATTAATTTCCTTTCAATGTCTCGAAGCCAATCATCGGCCTCAAGTGGCCTATCAGTGTGAGCGAACGTTGGGGGACGTGTCTTTTGTAGTTCAGACAATTTTGGAATGCTGCCGGTATGGTTCACGGTGATTTCCCATATTGATAACATGGTTCATCATTTCTTGATGCTGCTGCTGGCTCTGCTCATAAAGGCGGCATACTTGAGAAAATGCTGCTTCACTGCCTTGCTGACTTGACTGCCCCTGTGTGAAATTGTTGCCTGTCTGGGTACCATAAATTTCTTCCGGCGGGCTTGGCATGGAACAAGTCCAGGGACGAGGCATTTTCCACTCTGGGGTATTTTTGCAAAACTCATGAGAAAAACCGAGTGGCAAAAATGAATAATTTTGCAAAGGCGGAATTTTTAAAGACTCCAAGATTTTTTTAAGAAAAATACTTGATTGCGCATGGAGAAGGACTGCTCAGTACATATCTTACACGCGAGTCGTAATTATACAATACATCACTCAGGATGTGCGTACACATTCCTGACATGTTATTTAGGCTAGTGCACTTCTCCGAGTTCCTACATGATGCGCACACAAACTACTTCTCACCAAACCTATGTACATATAAACATATCATACAAGCTGGCACATCGCACGGCTGCTAGGCGCACTCAGTCGGAGATGGTGAAAACTTCCCTCGGCCTGCCGAGGGTAAGACCCAGTGGTGCAGGAGACCCAACCTCCTCCTCACTAATAGGCTCCAGGCGCGAAGTACTGAGTTGAGGAGCTGGTGCGGGTGCGGCAGGTGGTGCAGCTCTGATTGGAGTAGGAGCAATGACTTGGTCAAACTCCTCAGTGGTAGGCAGGCGGCGAGCGGTGGCTAAAATGGCAGGTGCATAGGATGCTGAGGACGAGACGAAAGTCAGCGGCGGTGCCATGTGGAGAAGCTCCCTCCTGTTGGCGGAATAGCCCTGAACTGAGTCCATACGGGCAGCCACAAGGTCGTCCACGAGGTTGTCAAAAGTTGCCTCAAGAGCTTTGAGATATTCAACAAGCATCTCAATAGCCTCATCTCTCTCTCCCCTAGGGCAAGCGAATGCATAGTGACAAGTATATGGCACATGGCATGGGAAGTAGCAGTAGCGACGAGTCTTCATCGTAGGAAGAACATCCCGAAGACGAGCTATCGCCTCACGGGCAGCCATCTGCATGGCATGCCTCTCCGTAGGCATGGCCCTTCCCACAAAACGGAAGGGGCGAGACGCAGAACGCCCTCCCTTGAATTGCACCACGGCCTGGTGCATAGACACATTGTCGCTGATCTTGTGCTGGTAGAGTGTGAACTCTGGACGAGTCGATGGCCCGATCATGAGCTTGGTGATGGAGATGAGAAGCTTGATAAACCCCTAAGGCACATTGGCGAACACCTGTGACTCGCAGTCATTGCCAGCCATCTACAAAAGTAGGCAAAAATTCCGAATAGTCAAATCATAAATTTATGATGACCAACAAAAAATAGCTACATTTGCGAAATGTTGAAAAAGCACTGAAGACGCTAATAACCGATTAGCGATCGCACCTACTAACTTCCTACAGTCAGCCTGGCTCTGATACCAAGGTTGTCAGGACCGGTTTTCCAATAAAACATTTATTGAGAAACCGACCCTTTTATTGGACCAGTATAGAAGAATCCTTCTTGCTGGTAGACAAATCCTTGATACGGGAATCCAGAAGTACTAAATATGATACAGGGTTGAGCTGAGGCTGCTCAACAATTTATTACAAGCACGCCGATATTATACATAAAGGCGGATATGACGCAAAGGGGTATGGTGGCATAACTACTGACTCGTAATAAAAGTGGTGGTGGATATGTCACAGTGAAACGGGTGACATGACTCCTAAATCTTACAACTCATCGAGCGTCGGAGTGAGGCTCGAGGACTTTTATTCTGGGTAGCGGAAGCGTATATAATACAAGTGACCGATTCCAGGATCGCACGGGACTGACTGGGACTCCTCTAGGCGTCGGACTCGCTATCGAACTCTTCATCCATAAGATCGCCTTCGTCAACATCTGGCCAAATCAACAAGCCAAGTGAGTACTTTGAAAGTACTCGCAAGACAGTTTGGACATAAGATATAACAAATGTAAACATGATGCACATGAGCAGATTTGTAATGCGCACTCAGATAATAAAATTGCACTGCATGATAAATAAAAAGGAAGTCAGGCGGTAGTCCTCCCGAAATCCAATGAAATAACTGAAGACCGATCAGGTGTCTGAAGCGACGCCTCGAAAGGTAAAAATAAATTAACAATGCCGCAGTCGGGCGTCGGGGCGACACCACATAAAGGGCTTATATTGGAATATAAATGACAGTGCGTGCCACAGTCGGACGTCTGAGCGACATCACATAAAGGGCTTATATCAAAAGTAAATAACAAGAGTGCCACAGTCGGACGTCTGAGCGACATCACATAAAGGGCTTATATCAAAAGTAAATAACAAGAGTGCCACAGTCGGACGTCTGAGCGACATCACATAAAGGGCTTATATCAAAAGTAAATAACAAGAGTGCCACAGTCGGACGTCTGAGCGACATCACATAAAGGGCTTATATCAAAAGTAAATAACAAGAGTGCCACAGTCGGACGTCTAAGCGACATCACATAAAGGGCTTATATCAAAAGTAAATAACAAGAGTTCCATAGTCGGACGTCTGAGCGACATCACGTAAAGGGCTTATATCGAAAGTAAATAACAAGAGTGCCACAGTCGGACGTCTGAGCGACATCACATAAAGGGCTTATATTTCATTATTCGAAATTCAAGTAGCTCATGAATTTAAGTCACCTCAGGGAAATACTCAGGTACGTAATAATAAAATGGTTAGTCCATCCACAGGAATAACATTCAACCTGGTTTACCACTCATGTTTGTTCACCGGGGATTTTCACTGAGACTGACACAGAGACTAACGCTGAGACGGACGTTGAGACTGATAATGATACTGATATGGGTATGTTGACCAAGATCCTTGACCACAAACACGGTTACTCGGATGGGTTTTGACTCTGCAGAGCTTGTACTTTTTAACCACGGCCAACGGATTTCAGTAGTCACAAAGGACTAGTTCCGTTTACGGTATTTTAGGAGAAACACATCTAAGCAGTACACACCCATTCCACATTCCGCTGCCAGGAATCACCCTAGGCAACGTTCAAGAAAAACTTTAAGACGGGGAGGCTACAACCTCGCGTAGCATGGGATCAAATTTATATCACGCGCTCTAAGGGGTGCCCCCCTCTCGGTCCCAACCGGAAACACCCATGCCCCCTGACCGGATGACTGGCTTTAATCCAGGGCCATGGAACCCTCATCATGGCCCCTCTATTTGGTGTGTACAAGGAAAGAGGTTTGCAACTTACTAAACCGTATTCTTTGCAGAAAACATGTCGCAGCACGAAAAGGGGACGGACGGTAACATGGCTCGGTCCACGTTGACGCCGGAGTTTAACGGTTGACATAAGACCGGCATGCTTCAACAATACCATCTTACCACCTTTCATGTCACCACATGATCAGGTTATCTCCCATCAAAAGATCACATCAAGTTTCGAAGCATACTGGTAGTTGCCTTGCATGCAATATAACACTCACTGATGCCCATATAAACATGCCATGCACTAACTATTCAAGCAAACATGCAAAACACTCATCATATCTAAGGTTCAAACATGCTTGCCTGGTTCGGAGTAGTCGGAGTCTAGCTCGGCGAAGTTCGCGGCTCCGTCACCTCCTCCGGTATCTACGGTATAAAGAGAACGCGTACTAACGTAAATACCAAGTGTGCATAAAAGTTGTTCCAAATATTTTTCAAATAAATACTATAAAAAACTAGACAAAAAAATAAAACTGACAGAAAAAGAATCAACTAAAAAGCATCTTTTGTTTAAAAGATATAAGGGTTTTAGTCCAAGGACTAATCTGTGATGAAACAGAAAGTCTCCAGGGGTTAGTTTATAAAAACAGAAAACGTTTCGGTTGGAAATACACCAGCCCAGAAGGAAAACGTACTTTGCCCGAAGGTGCTATCAGAAAACGGTTCGAATAAGAAGAGGAGAGGCTGACGAGGGGGTCCCACCCGTCAGGTTCAAACTTTGAAACAGAGCTCGCCGGCGCCGAGGCTCGCGGTGGTCGCCGGCGTTGATCCACGGCGAGGCAGGGGGATCGGAGGGTACCTATGGGTTCACGGTGTCTTTTCGTGTCAGTGGGTGGTGGACTTGGTCGTTGGCAAGCACCACGTCGACGGCGGCCTTAACTCCGGCGGACGGTGGTTCGGGCGAGGATGATACTCTCCGACGGGAGCTGCAACCTTCAAATTAGGGCGCAGGTTAGAGAATTGGTTGCACTAGGAAGCTACTGGCATGGTTTGAGAGGCGGGGGTGCCCTCACCGGAGAGAATCATGCCGGAGCCCGAAGCGGATCGGGGCGGCCGGAGTCGGGGAAGAAGGCCTCCTCGAGGTCCTCCTAGTGGCTGGGCGTGGTTCTGGTGAGGTGGAGTGATGGTGCTTGGTCGAGATCGAGCTCGGGGTCGCTATTTATAGCCAGCCCGAGGCGGTTGCCAAGAACGGGATAACGCCGTCGGGCAATTACGGCGAATCAGTGGTCGGGCTGGAGGTTTAGGTGATTGGGCATCATCGTGATGCTCCACTGGTTCTGTTCAAGGGCTAAATTTGGTATGGCTTGGGTGATACTCCAAGCTCTCGACGGAACGGCCTCACGGGCACGTCGGTGGCAGAGAGCGCGCTCTGCGCCTCTCAGGCCACGGCGACTGTGCTGCAGCATGCACGGGGAAGAAGATGGCCACGCGTAGGCTTCTGGTGGTGTGGGCGGTGCTGGACGGCGCCGTCCCTCGCTGCTCCTCTCTGGCAGCCGCAGCGAGTGTTGCTGCCGCCGCTCACGGGGGCGATGCTCCTCTGCCAGCTCACCACCGACGCCTGCAACTGTCCAGGCGACCGTGCGGCGCGGTGGATAAGAAGGGGGAACAGGGAGCAAGGCGCCACTGCAGCTACTGGCGAGATCGACGTGGGGCTCTGAAAAAAACGACACTGATCACTGAAACTCTGAACTTGACAGGAACAGTGCACGCCAGGTATTCGACGATATGTTTCAAGCACTTGGAAAAATCTTCTGGAGTTGATCTTTGGTGGAGAGGTCTCTTGATGCATCTGGAGGCCCCATGATTTTTCTCAGAATTTTTGGAGGAGGAAAATATTGAATTTCACCAAAAATGACAAATCTGGTCCAAACTTGCAGCAAGCAAATTTTGAAAATTTTGAACTGTGGACCAGTGGATCTTCATGGATCTTGGTTGAGGGTTCTAAGGACTAGCCAAGGAAATTTGGTGGAATCAAAACTCAAAGGAATTCTAGTGGTTCCTTTGTAAATCTCTAAGGGCCAAAATAGAAGACAGAAAAGATTTTTGAATTAAAATAAATGGAAATAAATTCAAGGGGGAGTTAAACTTGCTGGATTTGGAGCTTGACTTGACTCAAAGTGGGAAGATGGCTTTTGGGAGGGAGATTTCAACTTAGGTCATGGCAAGAGATAATTTTTAAAGGGGAAGAATAAACCCAAAAAATTAAATAACCTCCTTCCCATGAAAGAAGAAATCCATAAAACCAAATAAATTTATTTTGGGTGTCACAGGGGACCCACCGGACGGGCCACCAGTATTTTGCGAAAAAAATCGTTTCCCCCTGACTGCTGGGACCCACCGGACGGGCCACCGTATTTCGCGAAAAAACGTCCCCCCCCCCCCCCGCTGTCAGCTCGGACCCACCGGAAGTGCCTCCTTATTGCGCACAAAAAAAGAATACTCCCCCGGCTAGCTGGGACCCACCTTGGTGGGAGGCTGACTTGTGGGCCTACTAAGTTGACGGGGACGAAGGGCTTTGTCAACTTAGTCAATATGAACGATTCTAGCTCCAGTGACCGTACGATGTCCATCCAACGGCCATTGTGCTTCTTCAACCTCTGGTCTTCTTGCTCCAGCCGCCCAAAGCAGCGCCGGTCGTGCCGCATGCTCCTGCCTCCCATGGCCGGCTGTGCTGCCGCAGAGGCCTCACCGCCCCCTACTATTCCCACCGCTGGCCAGGCCCTGCGGCAACGACAGCCTCACACCGCAGCCGAACCAGTGAACCCTCGTACTCCTCTCCGCGCGGGCTTCCACTGTCGCATCTTCCCCGACTCCGCGTCGTCCCCTTCCTAGGCCTCGCCGTCGTCCACCGCCGTGGTGCTCTCCGCGCGGCGTGGTCAACGTGGTCAAGGAACGACTTCCATCGGAATAGTACTGTACGTGGAGAGGCTGACAGCTGGGTCCACGGCCACAGCCCAATTTTTTTGTGATTTGCCAAGTAAGTCGCTTTGTCAGTCCTGTTGGGCTGCAAATCTTTCAAGACGAGGAGAGCTTTCATTCGGCTGGCCGAGAAAATGGCCCATCAGTAATGAGAAATGGGCTGTACATTTTTAAAACACATCAAACCGGCAATTAGTTTCAAATATCTTTTTTTTCATTTCAAGATTTTAAATTACATGAATTTTTATGCGTGGAGAATTTGTTGGATTTTATATTGATATACATTTATTTTTAAAATCAGTTTGAATGTGAGTCGAAATTTCGGGATTAAAAACAGTTCGGACCGCACCGAAATATGCAAAATTTCGTATAATTTTTTAACCGTGGCCACAATATAGGCTGTAATGCTAACAAAAAGAATATGGGCTCAAAAAAAACCTTAAGAATTAGCAAATGGGCTGTAAATTATTAGAAATAATGGCAGATGGGCTGTATGCTGTTTTCCACAGATTTGAGGCTTTCCTAAAAAAAGGTTGATGCACAAGCACTGACTGTTGGATGTCCATCCAATGGCCGTCGTGCTTCTTCAATCTCTACTCTTCCTGCTCCAGCCGCTCAAACAAGCGCCGGCGGGACTGCCTGCTCCCTCCTCCCCGCGGCCGGTTGTGCTGCCGCGCAGGCCTCACCGCCCCACCGTACTCCCATCGCTGGCCTAGCCATCCCTCTACTCACCCACACCTGCTGTTATTCTCCGGCGACGGCAGATGAACCAGTAAACCCTCGTACAGTCGTACTCCCCTCTGCGTGGGAAACAACTGCCGAGTCTTCCCTGCCTCCGTGTCGTCCCCTTTCGAGGCCTCGCCGTCGTCCACCGCCGTGGTACTCTCGGCGCGGCGTGGTCAATGTGGTCAACGACCGACTTCCATCGGAAGAGTACTGTGCGTGGAGACGCTGACAGCTGGGTCCACGGCCGCAGCAAGGAAGTGCCTCCTTATTACGCGCAAAATAATTATTCCTCCACCTGACAGCGGGGACCCACCAGACGGACCACCGTATTTCGCGAAAAAAACGTTTCCCCCCTGACTGCTGGGACCCACCAGCTACACCTTCGCACGCAAGGAAGTGCGTTCGAAAAAAAACGATTCACCCCCCTGACTGCTGGGACCCACCAGCTACATCTTCGCACGCAAGGAAGTGCCTGACAGTCGGGACCCACCTGGTCGAAGCGTATGTAGCGTTGTCATTCTGGTCGCAAATGTGTACGTATATATATACTGGTGGATGTAGAGGCGCGCATGTGTTATAGTAGAGGCGCGCACGTAGGATGTACACGTACGTACAGCGGCCAGGGTGCAAGAAAGAAAATACGGTCACGTATGTGTACATACGGGCGGGGTCTCGAACGCCTACTCGCGCATACGTACGGCGAGGGCTCGTTGACATGGCTGGGTTGGAACGGATAAACAGCGTCGTCGTCGTGTTCATGGGGAGGCAACGGAATGCGTCGTGTTCATGGGGAGGCAACGGAATGCGTCGTGTTCATCGGGAGGCAACGGAACGCGTGGTAGCCAACCGGCTGGGTCGGAACGGAATGCGTGGTCGTGTTCATCGGGAGGGCTTGGACGGAACAGGCGATGGAAACGAGGCCTGGCGTACCACACAATGGAGGAAACGGACCTCCTACATTCGGAACAGGGTCCAGTTGATTGGGAGGGGTGTGGTGTACCGCAAAACAGAGGAAACTGACCTCCTACGATCGAAACGGGGGTCTTGTTGATCGGGAGGGGTGTGGCGTACCGCAAAACGGACGAAACGGACCTCCTACGGTCGAAACGGGGGTCCTGTTGATCGGGAGGGGTGTGGCGTACCGCAAAACGGACGAAACGGACCTCCTACGGTCGAAACGGGGGTCTTGTTGATCGGGAGGGGTGTGCCGTACCGCAAAACGGACGAAACGGACCTCCTACGGTCGAAACGGGGGTCCTGTTCATCAGGAGGGGTGTGGCATACCGCAAAACGGGACTCCACGAGATACTGTTCATCTCCACCGTCGACCTCCTCCAGCCTCCACGGGCTCCTGTTCATCTAGCCTCCACCGCGCGCTACTCCACCGGCTACTGTTCAACCACCCCTCCACGGGCACCCCTCCACCGTCTACTGTTCATCCAGCTCTCCACACCACGGGGTCCTGTTCAACCACCCCTCCACGGGCACCCTCCACCGTCCACTGTTCATCCAGCCCTCCACACCACGGGGTCCTGTTCAACCACCCCTCCACGGGCACCCCTCCACCGTCTACTGTTCATCCAGCCCTCCACCACACCACGGGGTCCTGTTCATCCAGAGGCAACGCCACCGCTCACTGTTCATCCAAAGCCCCCACAACGCTCACTGTTCATCCCAGAGGCAGCATCGATCGGCTTCAGTTAGCAGCAGTAGCGAAGGAATCGCTCGATCGGGTTCAGTTAACAGCCATCGATCGATCGCTCGCGTTCAGTAACGCGTAGCCTGCAGTGCAATCGCTCGGGTTCAGTTAGAGCCCAACGCCTCGCTCGGGTTCAGTTAGAGCCAACGCCTCGCACACACGCGCGTACGTGTACGAGAGAAACGCGCATCGCTCGGCCCCCGACTTCCTACCGTAACCGGGAACTCCCCAAAATTTTCCTCACCCTCGCTTCTACCACTTTTTTTCCGTCATGGACGGCCCAAAGAATGTCATGCAGCTGCGTCTCCGGCCCGCCCAGGACGAAAAGCCCATTTTCTGTCATGATTTTTTGTCACAGAAGTAGGAGCCCACCACATCTATGATGATACCGGGTTTTGTCACAATTATTGTCATAGAAGTGTCATATGTATGACAGAAAAAAATTTCGTTCGGCCCAAAATGTCACGGATGTGTCTTTTTTTGTAGTGAATGTTCATGCTTATGTCGATGATATTGTGGTGAAATCCAGAAAGGAGGAAACATTGATAGGTTACTTGAAGGAGACCTTTGATAACCTCCGGGTTTATAAAATGATGCTTAATCCGGCCAAGTGTGTCTTTGGTGTACCGGCAGGCAAGCTCTTGGGCTTTCTGGTGTCTAACAGGGGCATTGAAGCTAATCCGCAGAAAATCAAGGCTATAACTTCTTTGGCTAAACCAAAGTGTATCAATGACGTTCAACACCTGGCAGGCCGGATTGCAGCCTTGAGCCGGTTTATCAGCCGCCTTGGGGAGAAGGCCATACCTTTATATCAGATGCTGAAGAAGACAGATGACTTCGTCTAGAGTGATGTCGCCAATGAAGCGTTTGAGGATCTAAAGCGGCAGTTAGCTGAGCCGCCCGTCCTTGCTGCTCCTGTTGATAAAGAGCCCTTGTTGTTCTATGTGTCTGCTAATGCCCGGGCAGTTAGCGTGGCTATCATGGTGGAGCGCAAGGAGGCCGGAAAGGAGTATCCGGTTCAACGGCCGGTTTATTATATCAGTGAGGTACTTATTGAGTCCAAGCAAAGGTACCCACATTGGCAGAAGCTGGTGTATGGAGTTTTCATGGCAAGCCGGAAGCTTAAGCAATATTTCCAGGGTCATCCCATTACTGTGGTCAGTTCTGCTCCTTTGGGGGATATAATCCAGAACAGGGAAGCAACTGGTCGGGTTGCCAAGTGGGCCATTGAACTTGGACCTCATGGGTTAAAATATATGCCTCCGACGGCAATCAAGTCCCAAGCGTTGGTGGATTTTATCAATGACTGGACATAATTACAGGCGCCAGAAGAGAAGCCGGATCATACTTATTGGACTATTCATTTTGATGGCTACAGGCAATTGGAGGGCTCGGCGGCTGGAGTCGTATTAACTTCCCCACGAGGTGATAAGTTTTGTTATGTTCTCCGTTTAATGTTCCCTTGTACTAACAATGCAGTTGAGTATGAGGCTCTACTCCATGGTCTTCAAATGGCTAAGGAGATGAATTTAAGCCGGGTTAAGTGCTTCGGTGACTAGGACCTAGTGGCTCAACAAGTGTCTGGTACTTGGGATTCCAAGGATCCGCTCATGGCAGCATATCGTCGAGAGGTACATATTGTTGCAAGTCACTTCAAAGGCTATCAGGTTGATCATGTGGACCAGCGGAAGAATGAAGCGGCGGACGCTTTAAGCCGTTTGGGATCCCAACGTAAACCGGTGACACCCAACGTTTTTCTAGATGTGTTACATAATCCGTCGGTCAAGCTCCCTACAGAGGAGGATCTGGCTATTCCTGATCCGAAGGTTCGATTGGTGGCGGCGCTTCAGGTTATCCCGGATTGGACCGTCCCATATCTGGCGTATATGAACCGGGGCGAGTTGCCAGAGGATGAAACTTTGGCTAGACAGATAATCCGGCGATCCAAGTCAATGACTATTGTCAATGGAGAATTACATCACTCCAGTGTAATAGGGGCATTTCAACATTGTGTATCTCCTGAAGAACGCCGTGAGATCCTGCGTGAGATCCACGAAGGGGATTGTGGTCACCATGTCGGTTCAAAGTCCCTGGTAGCTAAAGCTTTTCGTCATGGCTTCTATTGGCTGACGGCTCATGCTGATGCGGAAGACTTGGTGAAAAAGTGCGATGGTTGTCAGAAATTTTCACGTCGAGCTCATGTTCCGGCCCAGGAATTGAGGATGATTCCAATCACTTGGCAGTTTGCAACTTGGGGGCTGGACATGGTTGGGCCCTTTAAGAGATCCAAGGACAAGAAGACCCACCTTTTGGTGGCGGTTGATAAGTTCACTAAGTGGGTGGAGGCAGAGCCAGTCAGTAAGTGTGATGCAGCTACGGCGGTTCAATTCATCAATAAGGTGATTTTCCGGTTTGGCTTTCCACACAGCATTATAACTAGTAATGGTACTAATCTGCCCAAAGGTGCTATGAAAGAGTTCTGTCAACGTGAGCACATCCGGCTTGACGTATCATCAGTAGCTCATCCCCAGTCTAATGGTCAAGCGGAGAGAGCCAATCAAGAGATTTTGAGAGGCATCAAGCCCCGGCTTATGGTTCCTTTGCAACGGACGCCGGGTTGTTGGGTGGAGGAGTTACCTTCTGTGTTATGGAGCATCAATACCACGCCCAACAGATCTACGGGTCACACGCCTTTTTTCATGGTTTATGGAGCAGAGGCGGTTCTCCCTAGTGACATCCGTCATGACTCGCCTCGTGTGGCGGCGTATGTCGAAGCTGACAATGAGAAGGCACGACAGGAAGCACTTGACCTGTTAGATGAGGAGCGTGACATTGCAGCAGCCCGTTCGGCGATTTATCAGCAAGATTTGCGTCGTTATCACAGCCGCCGGGTTAGAACCAGAACTTTTCAAGAAGGCGATCTGGTGCTCCGACTCATCCAGGATCAGACTGATATGCATAAGTTATCCCCGCCTTGGGAAGGACCTTTTGTGGTCAGCAAGAATTTGCATAACGGGTCATACTACCTTATAGATGTTCGAGAGCACAAAGACCCACGTAAATCGAAGGAGGAGACCCACCGGCTGTGGAATATCGCTCATCTTCGGCCTTGCTATACTTGAGCCACAGGCTCTGCTTATGTACATAGTTATGACAATGTATATATTATGATCAATATAATAAACCGGAGCCTCAGCTAAAGCGGGGTATCTGTTGTTTTTTCTTACATCATGTGTGTTTACTTGGGGGCTTCTGTTTATAAAGCGGAGTCCGGTTTACCCCTTGATTCAGCTTAAAAAGCCATATATAAAAATCACTTGGGGGCTTGGTCGTATTCGAACCATGGCTACACCTCTTGATCGGTGCAAGGCCACCAGGAAAATCACTTGGGGGCTTGGTCGTATTCGAACCATAGCTACACCTCTTGATCGGCTCAAGGCCAAAGAAAATTACTTAGGGGCCAAAGAGAGTGTTGCAAAAGCACAACTCAAACATAGGCACCCACTGAGCACAGCTCAAATATTGCTTGGGGATTCTTTGCTTCACAATGAACAAAGAATCTACACTTGTAATAGGCTATCAAGCCACGGCTTGGAAGCCAGATGTATTCACCTAAAACCCTGGGTTATCCTACCTTTTTAAGTAAGCCACTCCGTCCAGGTAAACCTGGTATGACCCGCCGAACTTTTTACAAGTCAATCTCATAGACCCTAAACTTGTCAAAGTTAAAACGACGATTGGTTAAAGATTGAGGTCCATCTTAAAAGGCCTTGCAAAATGGTTTAACTCAGTGGCCTGGCAGCCCATGAAAAGCCTTGATTTGGAGCCTGGCAGCCCGTGAAAAGCCTCGCATGTTCTTTTTGCTTTATTTGCCAAGTTTTTACTCTTTTGATGAGGTTTATAAAATTTTATAATAGACCGGCGTTTATTGACCCGGCTTGGCTTTCAACTACAAGTTGTCAGTACATGATCAGTTATAATCCGGCGCTTATTAACCCGGTCTGGTTTCGACTATAAGTCACCAGTGTTATATATGGATAATCCGGTGTTTATTACAACCCGGTACGGTTTTATCATAAACTGGTATAATATGGAAGGAGTTATCAGTACTCAAGACTGGGGTTATCACCCTTACTACAAAAGTTGGTCAACCAACGATGTGATTCAATGTCGCAGGTATCATTTATTTTCATACTTGATCATCTTTTTACAGCCTTGGTTATAAACCCTGGCTATATATTTGGGCATCATGACTCGTCCGGTGGTAAACCGCCAGGACACTTTCAACTTCTTGTATGCAGGAACAGCTTGAATAAATCGCTATGGATTATGAACATCATATATCTTAAACATGGCGGATTAACAGTGCCAGACAAAATAAATATGCATGATGGCATAGCAGACAGTGTTTGAACTAGCCTATTACAAGGCGATTTAATGCCCAAAAGGATAATTGTTCTCAGCAAGTATTGTAGTGCGCAGAAGGCTAAACCGGCCTCCGAATCATGACTCGTCACCAGGCTGACTTGACGGCTGCGGATCATCTTGCGCCGGTTCATCCTCCTCATCTCTACCCAGTGGCTGGAAATCAATGGTTGCCCAATCGATCCCAGTTAGGGCTTGGAATACAGCTTCGTCGCTTATAAGGGTGGACGGTTCAATGACAGGGGCATAGGTGTGCTTACGGATTGGCGGGATGAGATTTTGCGCCTCAGGAGTTGGTGCGGCAACCCATTTGTTGTTGACGTCATAACTCGCCTGATAGTATGAAAGGTCAGCTTCTTCAGCCAATTGGCAAGCCAGCGGACGCATCTCCCTGGTTATGACTCGGAGGGCATTATTGTCAAATTCTGATCCGTCCTCCTTTAAGCTCGGATAGCCTTTACCCACATCCACCGGATCAAGGTCAGGCACCCATGCTTTAGCCCGGGTTAGCGCAGTCAGAGCACCAGCCCTTGCAGCCGATCTTTTTAATTCTTCAACTCGGGCAGGTAGCATTGACAACCTTTCTAAAGTTTCTTTGATTAAGGTCGGGGGCGGCTTGTTATGAGAAGCAGTGCATATGACCCGTTGTGCGCCGGTATATAACTGCTCTATAAGAGTATAGGCAGCCTTCAGCTTCTTCTGTATATCAGAGCCCAGATGACTAATGCGAGTTCCTGCATCATTGCGAACATCAGTAAACCGACAATGTATGGGATGAAATTTTGAAAACTTAACGCAAGGATACTTACCAAACACAGCAGCAGTCATGGCATGTATTTGCCGCTTTACACCAGTCAACTCGTCTACCACCGGTTTAAGAGCTGCTTCTGCGTCCTCGGCTCTTTTTTGCAATGCGGATTTTTCTATGTCCCAATCTGCCCGCTCCTTGTTGAAACCCTCCTTCAGCTTTTTCCATGGCGGCTAAGGCACTGGTCAGCTCATCTTTGGCTTTGGAGGTTTCTGCTTGCTGGGATTTGATGTTTTCTTGCAGATCAGCAGTTTGAGTTTCCTTTTTGTTCAGCTCGGCCTATAAGAGACAAACATATCATGAGTTGGCAGTACATATTTGAAGTACCAAGCACATAACAAGTTATGCACCTGATACTTGGGGGCTAATGCCTATTTGCTCGTTATCAGAAATTTCTACAAGTCCCAAGCGCAATACAAGTATTACTCTTGGCACTTGGGGGCTAATGTATGTTTGCTCAAAGTAACATTATGGGTATTCTTCTAAAAGTCCCGATTCATCTTCATAAGTTAAACCAGCCCTTGGGGACTACACCGGCAAAATTTACAATATTACAATTCTAAAAGTACCGGTTCATCTTAAAAAGATAACCCGGCCCTTGGAGGCTAAGCATGCAAAGTTGAGATATTACAAAGTCCCAGATTAGATGAGTATCATAAACCGGCACTTGGGGGCTACCGGAGTTAATATTTGGAATTGGACACAAGAGAGAAACAGTTATGCAGTTACCTCATATCGCTCCTTCATCAGATTCACTAAACCGGCTTCAAAGTCGCGGCTTGTGTACAGGCGGTTTAAAAAACCAGAATGGATGTCTTGGGCGTTGAGGTGGGCATAGGTTGACAAATCTGTGTTCCATTTGCCTTTGCCCATAGTAGAAAGCTTGTCCTTGGCACTATTCTTCGATAAAGCAACAGGATTGCCAGGAGCGGTGTGGCCGAGGCCAGTAATCATAATGTCATTCTCTTTATCACCAGCAGCCTTCACTGGAGTTGACGGTTTATCAGCATCCTTAGCTGGACTTGCCGGTTTATCAGTGTCTCGGACCGGGCTTGTCGGTTTATCGGACTGACCTGTTGCGGCAACCTCTACTTGTTCAACAACAAAGTCATAATCTTGTGGTGGCAGATCATCAAGCATGATGTCAGCATTGGTTTCTTCCGGCTCTGGAGTTTTTCTGGTTCAATAACTAGATTTTCATCAGCCGGTTTATTTAACCGGGCCTTCTTGCTGGGTCTGGGCTTAGCACTGAGAAGAATAAACATAAAGATCAGTACAACATGCAAATATAACACATCAAGGATAAAATTAAACGCATAACTCACCCAGGGTCCGTCTTGAGGGTTGGAGGTTGTGTGGTCGTTGATTCGCCAGAGGATGAATTAGGTGTTCCCTGCTAATTTGAATCAGACGGATTAAGAGGTTGTCGGAAACAACCCGCCTTGGGGTAAGAAGTGTCAGGAATATAAGAGACCTCTGATCGACGCTTCCGGACTGGAGTGTTCGGTAAACCGGCTGAGGTGACTACCTGGCCGCTGTGCCGGGTTGTGCGGCGAGCTTCGTGTTGCTGCTTCTTCAAAATAAAGTTTGGGTCCAAGTGAGCTAGGGGGTGAGAAAATCTTACTTTCTGGTTTGCTTGATGGATTTTCTCTGTTGGCAGGGGATCTGAACCAGCGGAAAGGATAATTACCTCTACATCATCAGCTTGGCTGCCTTCAGCATCGTCCTGATAATAGTCATTGTCAATGAGTGTATGAAAAATGAACCAAGAGAGTCAAGTTCTACCTCTGAGTCCGGATTAGCCAAGTCAGCATCAACATTTGGTTCGGAAGACTCAGTGGTCCTCTTCTTGGCAGGTTTTTTAATAACCTTGGTCTTGGGGCGAGGTGTCTTGGCTGGTTTATCCTGTGGTTTCTTCTTCCAGAACGGATCATCGCCCTGTCAAAGGTGGACAAAATTTTGAGAGAGTATTTAAAAAGGAGCAAGCTAAAACAATAAAGTTGTGATTCTTACAGTTGGCGGTTTATTGGAAACGCAGAAAGGACTTAACCCGGTCTGGCTACAGACAGCTTCCGATTCATTCAATATTTTATGACAGACTCAGTAACTTCAGCCTCTGTTAGCTGAATGTCAATATGTCGTTGAGGATCTTTCAAACTCCCTGTGTACTCACACATTAAACCGGGGCGCCGGCTTAAGGGCAAAATGCTCCAGGTTATCCAGCAGCGAACAAAATAACCACCTGTTAAACCGTTCGCCATAAAGGCTCTGAGCTTTGACAGTTGTGGAGCATAGTTGGACCTTTCCTTTGCAGTCAGTCTCTGAGGAAAGGGATGTGTGTTGCTAAGCCAGTGAGGATGGTAACCCGACAGAGGATTTTCATCAGTTGGAGACGTATCTTTGCAATAAAACCAAGTCTGATTCTAGTCCTTGGGATGGCTATGAAGCTTGGCATGGGGGAAGCTAACATCCTTCCTCTTTTGAATAACCATTCCACCAAGTTCAGTGTTGGGTCCGTCTGTAAACTCGGTACGATGGTTCAAATAGAAGAAATCCCTAAACAGTTCAACTGTGGGCTCCTCTTGGAGATAAGCCTCGCAAAATACTTGAAAATTGCAAATATTGGACACAGAGTTTGGTCCAATATCTTGAGGATGGAGCTGGAAACTAGCAAGCACGTCTCAGAAATTTTTTGATCCGGGAGGGCTAAACCCACGGCCTAGATGGTCAACAAATACAACTACTTCTCCATCCTTGGGTTCAGGAGGGTTTTCTGGACCAGGGGCCCGCCAGTGGATGACGTTCTTTTTTGCTAAAGCGCCAGTGGCGACACATCCATTTAATTGCTCTTCAGTAACCCAGGAGGGGACCCAGTTGCATTCATAAACTTGTTTGGCCATTTCAATGAAAAGATAAAATATGATTAATACCGGTTTAAGATTCAGGACTTACAAATTGCAAGGTCAAGGAAAATACATTGAGGTATGTATGCATGTTAAACCGGAGCATAACTTTGGCAAGGGTACAAAGATAAAATGGCTTGGCGGTTTATGAGGGGACTAATGGTACCTGCCGGATTATCATTTTCTAAAGTTAAACCGCCTATATTGGTATGGAAGGTACAGATCTAGAAAGTCTAAGGGAAAACAAGTTTCACATATTGATATGGTGATTCTGGATCTGCAGCATATCAGTAAATCAGAATGTATTCGGACCTAAAATACAGGTGCTTAAGCAATTTATCAGATCCAGATGAGTTTTTTCTATACAAAGCAGATGATCTAACAATGAAAAAGGGGATTATAACTGCAACTGTATAAGAAAATAGAAGATCAGAGGTCATCATTTACGCTATGAAGAAGAACAGGGAAGAACAGCTTCAAGCCTCGAGGAACACCGAAACCCTAATGGTAGATCTGGAGAAGGGGAAAGGAAAACTTACTGATGTTGACGGAGCAGCGGAGGAGCGCCGCGTTTCTCTGGTGCGTTCAGGTTGATGCAGCGGCCAGAGTTCAGATCGAGGGCGGAGCTTGACGACGGCGGCCGTGCGTGAGGGTTAGGTCGGCGCAAGGAGGAAGAAGAAGCAAAGAGGCACGGGGGGGAAATGGAAAGGACCCCCTGGTTTTATTTATAAGGCGAAGGGATAAGTGACAGGCGCGAAAATCGAGGAGCCCAAAAGTTGGATATGTGACAGAGCTGTCACCTCGATTGTCGGAGGCTCATTAATGAAGGTGAGCTATATACAATTTTTAATAACAAGTGACGTCATGGCGGTTTATCATGATCCTGGAAGATGATGTCATGGCGGTTTACAAGATTTATGCGAAGGTGCTGAAGGAAGAATTTTTCTCAATTGACATGAACCAGTTCAAATCAATCTGGGGCCTAATGTTGGGGATATTACTACTGGGTATAAACCGACTAGGAGAGGCCGGGTTATCCCCATAATGAGTTATTTATATTTGAAGCCCATGAAGACAAGGAGTGTGGCGCTTTACGAAGGCCCAGGGCCCAGAGGTGGGTTATGGCCTGTAGACATAAACCGCCATATCATATGTAACTTGTGTTGTAAGAAAAGGAAGGTAGAAACCGAGCCGGACACGTTTATGAGCCGGCCTCGGGATTTTGTAAACCGCCGGGCATCAACCTGTGTATATAAAGGGACGATCCGGCGGCGGTTTAGGGACAACAAACAAACAACAACTCAAGAGCCAGGCATAGCGGATTCACTCCCTGGTCATCGAAACCCTAGCAATTCCACAACAACTGGATTAGGCCTTTACCTTCACCGCAAGGGGCCGAACCAGTATAAAACTCCCTGCGTCCTTTGTCCGCTTTAACCCCTTTAAGCTAACCCGTCGTGATGGCTCCACGACTAAGTCCTTTCACTAGGACATCTGCCGTGACAAAACCACGACAGGACCCGAAGGTCTGTGGTAAACTACTCACACATCATCGGAGAGGGTGTGGTGTTGATGTAGAAGCCCTCCTTGATCGATTCCCCCTCCGGAGGAGCGCTGAGAAAGGCCCCATGATGGGATCTCACGGGTACAGAAGGTTGCGGCGGTGGAAAAAGTGTTTCGTGGCTCTCTTGGATGTTTTCAGGGTATAAGAGTATAGATAGGCGAAGGAAGTAGGTCGGTGGAGCCACGAGGGGCCCACAAGGGTGGGGGCACGCCTACCCCCCCCCCCCCCCCCGCGGGCGTGCCCTCCTACCTCGTGGTCGCCTCGTTGCTTCCGTTCCAAAAACGATCCTCGCGAAGGTTTCATTCCGTTTGGATTCCATTTGATATTCTTTTTCTGCGAAACACTGAAATAGGCAAAAAAACAACAATTTTCACTGGGCCTTCGATTAATAGGTTAGTCCCAAAAATAATATAAAAAGGTATATTAAAGCCCATTAAACATCCAAAACAGATAATATAATAGCATGGAACAATCAAAAATTATAGATACGTTGGAGACTTATCAAGCATCCCCAAGCTTAATTTCTGCTCGTCCTCGAGTAGGTAAATGATAAAAACAGAATTTTTGATGTGGAATGCTACCCAACATAATTTTCAATGTAATTCTCTTTATTGTGGCATGAATGTTCAGATCCAAAAATTCAAGATAAAAGTTGAATATTGACATAAAAATAGTAATACTTCAAGCATACTAACCAAGCAAATATGTCTTATCAAAATAACATAGCCAAAGAAAGCTTATCCCTACAAAATCATATAGTTTGGCCATGCTTCATTTTCGTCACACAAAATGCTCCCATCATGCACAACCCCGATGACAAGCCGAGCAATTGGTTCATACTTTTTAACGTGCTTCAGCCTTTTCAACCCTCACGCAATACATGAGCGCAAGCCATGGATATAGCACTATGGGTGGAGTAGAGTATGATGATAGGGGTTATGTGAGAAGACAAAAAGGGAGAAAGTCTCACATTGACGCGACTAATCAACGGGCTATGGAGATGCCCATCAACTGATGTCAATGCGAGGAGTAGGGATTGCCATGCAACAGATGCACTAGAGCTATAAGTGTATGAAAGCTCATCAAAAGGAAACTAAGTGAGTGTGCATCCGACTTGCTTGCTCACGAAGACCTAGGGCATTTTGAGGAAGCCCATCATTGGAATATACAAGACAAGTTCTATAATGAAAAATTCCCACTATTATATGAAAGTGACAAAATAAGATACTCTCTATCATGAAGATCATGGTGCTATTTTGAAGCACAAGTGTGGAAAAAGGATAGTAACATTGTCCCTTCTCTCTTTTTCTCTCATTTTTTATTTTTTTATTTAGGCTTCTTTGGCCTCTTTTTTTATTTGGGCATCTTTGGCCTCTCTTTTTTTCGTCCGGAGTCTCATCCCGACTTGTGGGGGAATCATAGTCTCCATCATCCTTTCCTCACATGGGACAATGCTCTAATAATGAAAATCATCACACTTCTATTTACTTACAACTCAAGAATTACAACTCGATACTTAGAACAAAATATGAATCTATGTGAATGCCTCCGGCGGTGTACCGGGATATGCAATGAATCAAGAGTGACATGTATGGAAGAATTATAAGGGTGGCTTTGCCACAAATACGATGTCAACTACATGATCATGCAAAGCAATATGACAATGATGGAGCGTGTCATAATAAATGGAACGGTGGAAAGTTCCATGGCAATATATCTCAGAATGGCTATGGAAATGCCATAATAGGTAGGTATGGTAGCTGTTTTGAGGAAGATATAAGGAGGCTTATGTGTGATAGAGAGTATCATATCATGGGGTTTGGATGCACCGGCGAAGTTTGCACCAACTCTCAAGGTGAGAAAGGGCAATGCACGGTACCGTAGAGGCTAGCAAATTACAGAAAGGTAAGAGTGCGTATAATCCATGGACTCACATTAGTCATAAAGAACTCATATACTTATTACAAAATTTTATTAGCCCTCGAAGCAAAGTACTACTACGCATGCCCCTAGGGGGATAGATTGGTAGGAAAAGACCATCGCTCGTCCCCGACCGCCACTCATAAGGAAAGCAATCACAGAACACCCCATGCTTTAAATTTGTCACACAACGTTTACCATATGTGCATGCTACGGGACTTGCCAACCTTAACACAAGTATTTCTCGATTTCATAATTACCCAACTAGCATGACTCTAACATTACCACCTTTATATCTCAAAAAAATTATCAAGTATCAAATTTATCAGCGTATTTAGTGCACTCTATATGAAAGTTTTTATTATACCCATCTTGGATGCCTATCATATTAGGACTAATTTTATAGCCAAAGCAAATTACCATGCTGTTTTAAAGGACTCTCAAAATAATATAAGTGAAGCATGAGAGATCAATAATTTCTTCAAAACAAAACCACCACCGTGCTCTAAAAAGGTATAATTGAAGCACTAGAGCAAAATTATCTAGCTCAAAAGATATAAGTGAAGCACATAGAGTATTCTAATAAATTCCGATTCATGTGTGTCTCTCCCAAAAGGTGTGTACAGCAAGGATGATTGTGGTAAACTAAAAAGCAAAGACTCAAATCATACAAGACGCTCCAAGCAAAACACATATCATGTGGTGAATAAAAATATAGCATCGAGTAAAGTTACCGATAGACGAAGACGAAAGAGGGGATGCCTTCCGGGGCATCCCCAAGCTTAGGCTTTTGGTTTTCCTTGAATTTTACCTTGGGGTGCCTTGGGCATCCCCAAGCTTAGGCTCTTGCCACTCCTTTTTCCAAAATCCATCAAATCTTTACCCAAAAACTTGAAAACTTCACAACACAAAACTCAACAGAAAATCTCATGAGCTCCGTTAGCGAAATAAAACAAACCACCACTTTAAGGTACTGTAATGAACTCATTATTTATTTATATTGGTGTTAAACCTACTGTATTCTAACTTCTCTATGGTTCATACCCCCCGATACTAGCCATAGATTCATCAAAATAAGCAAACAACACACGAAAAACAGAATCTGTCAAAAAACAGAACAATCTGTAGTAGTCTGTATCAAACGCAAACTTATGTAACTCAAAAATTCTGCCAAAATAGGAAGACTTAGATAATTTGTTTATTGATCTACTGCAATTGGAATCAGTATTTTATCAAGTTCTGGTGATTTTTAAAAATTGTTTTCATGAGCATAAAGTTTCTGACTTTTTCAGCAAGATAAAATAATTATCATCCAAGAAGATCCTATAGGTTTTACTTGGCACAAACACTAATTAAAACATAAAACCAGATCTAACCAGAGGTTAGATGAAATATTTATTACTAAACAGGAACAAAAAGCGAGGAACAAATATAAAATTGGGTTGCCTCCCAACAAGCGCAATCATTTAACGCCCCTAGCTAGGCATAGAGATTTCAATGATGCTCACGTGAAAGATAATAATTGAAACACAAAGAGACCATCATAAAACATGTGAAAAAAATATTTAAGTCTAACATACTTCCTATGCATAGGGATTTAATAGGCAAACAAATTATCAAGGCAAGCAAATCCTGGCATATGCAAAGGAGAAGAAAGAAACAAGATCAATCTCAACAAGAAGAGAGGTAATTTAGTAACATGAAAATTTCTACAACCATATTTTCCTCTCTCTCATAATAATTACATGTGGGATCATAAGAAAATTCAACAAAATAGCTATCACATAAAAAAATTCAACACAATCCACATGCATGCGAAGTTGACACTCTTCCAAAATAGTGGGATTAACATTAACTAAAGTCATGACCTCTCCAAACCCACTTTTAATATTATTGCAAACACTATTATCAATCTCATATTCATCATGGGGCATAAATAAATTTTCAAGATCATAAGAAGAATCACCTCAATCATGATCATTGCAACAAATAGTAGACATAGCAAAACTAGCATCCCCAAGCTTAGGGTTTTGCATATTATTAGCACAATTAACATCAAGAGAATTTATAGTAAAATTATTGCAATCATGCTTTTTATTCAAGGAGCTATCGTGAATCTCTTCATAAATTTCTTCATCACGATTTTCAGATTCATGAATTTCAAGCAAAACCTCATAAAGATAATCTAGTGCACTCAAACCACTAGAAATTGGTTCATCATAATCGGATCTCTTAAAAATATTAGCAAGGGGATGAGGATCCATAAACTTTTTAGCAAGAGAAGATGCAAGCAAAAAGAAGGCACATGGAAGAGGGCAAATAAAACGGCAAGGTGAAGTGGGGGAGAGGAAAACGAGAGGCAAATGGCAAATAATGTAATGCGAGGGATAAGATTTTGTGATGGGTACTTGGTATGTCTTGACTTGTGCGTAGATTTCCCCGGCAATGGCGCCCGAAATCGCACATTGGCGGGAGATCAAATCTTGACTTGACTTGGCGTAAGCCTCCCCGGCAACGGCGCCAGAAATCTTTCTTGCTACCTCTTGAGCATCCGTTGGTTTTTCCTTGAAGAGGAAAGGGTGATGCAGCAAAGTAGCGTAAGTATTTCCCTCAGTTTTTGAGAACCAAGGTATCAATCCAGTAGGAGGTTACACGCAAATCGCCTAGTACCTGCACAAACAAATAAGAACCTTGCAACCAACGCGATAAAGGGGTTGTCAATCCCTTCACGGCCACTTCCTGAAGTGAGATCTGATAAAGATAATAAGATAAATATTTTTGGTATTTTTGTTGTACAGATTGAAAAGTAAAAATTGCAAAATAAACGGAGATAGAAATAGCATGCTGGCGGGAGATTAATATGATGGAAAATAGACCCGGGGGCCATAGGTTTCACGGCCACTTGCAAAAGTGAGATCTGATAGAGATGATAAAATAATATTTTTGGTATTTTTATAGAGATCCTGTGACAAGTAGACCGACTCCTGCCTGCATCTACTACTATTACTCCACACATCGACCGCTATCCAGCCTGCATCTAGAGTATTAAGTTCATAAGAACGGAGTAACGCTTTAAGCAAGATGACATGATGTAGAGGGATAAACTCATGCAATATGATATAAAACCCGTCTTTTTATCCTCGATGGCAACAATACAATACGTGTCGTTTCCCCTACTGTCACTGGGATCGAGCACCGCATGATTGAACCCAAAGCTAAGCACTTCTCCCATTGCAAGAAAGATCAATCTAGTAGGCCAAACCAAACTGATAATTCAAAGAGACTTGCAAAGATATAAAATCATGCATATAAGAATTCAGAGAAGAATCAAATATTGTTCATAGATAATCTTGATCATAAACCCACAATCCATCGGATCTCGACAAACACACCGCAAAAAGTATTACATCGAATAGATCTCCAAGAGAATCGAGGAGAACTTTGTATTGAGATCCAAAGAGAGAGAAGAAGCCATCTAGCTAATAACTATGGACCCGAAGGTCTGTGGTAAACTACTCACACATCGTCGGAGAGGCTACGATGTTGATGTAGAAGCCCTCCGTGATCGATTCCCCCTCTGGAGGAGCACCGGAAAAGGCCCCAAGATTGGATCTCACGGGTACAGAAGGTTGCGGCAGTGGAAAAAGTGTTTCGTGGCTCTCTTGGATGTTTTCAGGGTATAATAGTATATATAGGCGAAGGAAGTAGGTCGGTGGAGCTACGAGGGGCCCATGAGGGTGGGGTGCGCGCCTACCCCCCTGGGCGCGCCTTCCTACCTCGTGGCCGCCTCGTTGCTTGATACGTCCCCAACGTATCTATAATTTTTTATTGTTCCATGCTATTATATTATCTGTTTTGGACGTTTAGTGGGCTTTATTATACACTATTATATTATATTTGGGACTAACCTACTAACCAAAGGCCCAGTGCAAATTGCTGTTTTTTTGCCTATTTCAGTGTTTCGCAGAAAAGGAATATCAGATGGAATCCAAACGGAATGAAACCTTCGGGAGAGTTATTTTTGGAACAAACGTGATCCAGGAGACTTGGAGTGGACGTCAAGGAAGCAACGAGGCTGCCATGAGGCAGGGAGGTGCGCCCAGGGGGTAGGCGCGCCCCCACCCTCATGGGCCCCTCGTGGCTCCACCGACCTACTTCTTTCGCCTATATATACTCATATACCCCAAAAACATCTAAGGGCACCACGAAACCCTATTTCCACCGCCGCAACCTTCTGTACCTGTGAGATCCCATCTTGGGGCCTTTTCCGGCGCTCCGCCGGAGGGGGAATCGATCACAGAGGGCTTCTACATCAACACCATAGCCTCTCCGATGATGTGTGAGTAGTTTACCACAGACCTTCAGGTCCATAGTTATTAGCTAGATGGCTTCTTCTCTCTCTTTGGATCTCAATACAAAGTTCTCCTCGATTCTCTTGGAGATCTATTCGATGTAATTCTTTTTGCGGTGTGTTTGTCGAGATCCGATGAATTGTGGGTTTATGATCAAGATTATCTATGAACAATATTTGGTTCTTCTTTGAATTCTTATATGTATGATTTGATATCTTTGCAAGTCTCTTCGAATTATCAGTTTGGTTTGGCCTACTAGATTGATCTTTCTTGCAATGGGAGAAGTGCTTAGCTTTGGGTTCAATCTTGCGGTGTCCTTTCCCAGTGACAGCAGGGGCAGCAAGGCACGTATTGTATTGTTGCCATCGAGGATAAAAAGATGGGGTTTATGTCATATTGCTTGAGTTTATCCCTCTACATCATGTCATCTTGCCTAATGCGTTGAACTTAATACTCTAGATGCATGCTGGATAGCGGTCGATGTGTGGAGTAATAGTAGTAGATGCAGAATCGTTTCGGTCTACTTATCGCGGACGTGATGCCTATATACATGATCATGCCTAGATATTCTCATAACTATGCGCTTTTCTATCAATTGCTCGACAGTAATTTGTTCACCCACCGTAGAATATGCTATCTTGAGAGAAGCCACTAGTGAAACCTATGGCCCCCGGGTCTATTTTCTATCATATAAGTTTTCGATCTATTTTGTTTTGCAATCTTTACTTTCCAATCTATATCATAAAAATACCAAAAATATTTATCTTATTATCTCTATCAGATCTCACTTTTGCAAGTGGCCGTGAAGGGATTGACAACCCTTTTATCGCATTGGTTGCAAGTTCTTATTTGTTTGTGTAGGTACAAGGCGACTTGCGTGTATCCTCCTACTGGATTGATACCTTGGTTCTCAAAAACTAAGGGAAATACTTACGCTACTTTGCCGCATCACCCTTTCCTCTTCAAGGGAAAACCAACGCATGCTCAAGAGGTAGCAAGAAGGATTTCTGGTGCCGTTGCCGGGGAGGTTGACACCAAGTCAAGTCAAGATTTGATCTCCCAGCAACTAGCCATTTCTGGCGCCGTTGCCGAGGAGATTGACGCACAAGTCAAGACATACCAAGTACCCATCACAAACTCTTATCCCTCGCATTACATTATTTGCCATTTGCCTCTCGTTTTCCTCTCCCCCACTTCACATTTGCCATTTCTTCTCCTTCTTCCCATATGTATCTTTGTTTGTGTTTCCATGTGCCTTCTATTTGCTTGCATCTTTGCTTGCTAAAAATCTATTGATATGGATCCACTTAAAGTGTTCTACTTGGATAATCTTTGATCCTTATGCGCTCGTGCTGAAACCCAACTAGCCTAGTTGATGGGAAATCTTTAGATGAGCATGCTCATTTTGTGCGTCACTGTTTGTCTGAAAAAGGGAGATTCTTATGGGATCAAATAAACAGATTGCTGTGTTATGCTTGGAATCTTTGTGAAATCTATGATTTTACTTGTTGCTCTAAGAACCCTAAAAAACACCTTCCCTACCTATGTGAGTTTAATGAAAATAAAATCTTATCTTCTTATCCAAAGGGTGTTTATAGTTATGATATCAAACAAATTGAAGAATTTGTTGGTTTTAAGGGTGCTTATGAAGTTGCTTCTTTGATTGAAAAGTATGATATTACTCTCTACGAATCTGAAAATTTTGACATACTTAAATATTGCTATGAAAATTATGCTCATAATGTCTATGTCAAAGAATTTTTTGAGAGAATGACCGTTGCTTTGGAAGAAAATAATGATATGCATGAATCTATAGATAATGATGATTCCGATGATTTGATTGAAATATCCCTTGATGAACATGATGCTTACTATTCTTGTGGCCATGATGCCAATATTTATAAAGATGAATTTGCTATAGTTCCCTATGTTAAACATGAGATCGTTGCTATTGCACCCATACTTGGTAGTTCCTTCGATGAAAAACATGATTGCAATGATGTTACTATAAATTCTCTTGATGTCAATTGTGCTAATAATATGCAAAACCCTAAGCTTGGGGATGCTAGTTTTGCTATGACTACTACTTGTTGCAATGATCATGATTTGGGTGATTCTTCTTATAATCTTGAAAATTTATTTAAGCCCCATGATGAATATGAGATTGATAATAGTGTTTGCAATGATATTGAAAGTGGGTTTGGAAGAGTGTCAACTTTAGATCCCATATATTTGGAGAATTTTCAATCTTATGGTATTTTTGATAAAAGTGGGTTTGGAGAGGTCATGACTTTAGTTAATGTTAATCCCACTATTGTGGAAGAGTGTCAACTTTGCATGCATGTGGATCGTGTTGAGAATATTTTATGTGATAGATATATTGTTGAATTTGCTTATGATCCTACATGTAATTATTATGAGAGAGGAAAATATGGTTGTAGAAGTTTTCATGTTACTAAATTACCTCTCTTGATGTTGAGATTGCCATCGTCTCTTTCTTCTTCCTTGCATATCCTAGTTTTTGCTTGCCTTGATAATTTGTTTTCTTATAAAATACCTATGCATAGGAGTTAGACTTAAATATGTTTTTCACATGTTTTATGATGCTCTCCTTGTGTTTCAATTATTATCTTTTGTGTGAGCATCATCGAAATCTCAATGCCTAGCTAGGGGCGTTAAACGATAGCGCTTGTTGGGAGGCAACCCAATTTTATTTTTGTTCCTTGCTTTTTATTTATGTTTAGTAATAAATAATTGATCTAGCCTCTGGTTAGATGTGGTTTTATGTTTTAATTAGTGTTTGTGCCAAGTAAAACCTATAGGATCTTCTTGGATGATAGTTATTTGATCTTGCTGAAAAAGTCAGAAACTTTCTGATCACGAAAACAATTGTTAAAATCACCAGAACGTGATAAAATACTGATTACAATTGCAGTAGATCAATAAACAAATTATTTAGGTCTTCCTATTTTGGTAGAATTTTTGAGTTACATAAAGTTTGCGTTTGATACAGATTATTATAGACTGTTCTGTTTTTGACAGATTCTGTTTTTCGTGTGTTGTTTGCTTATTTTGATGAATCTATGGCTAGTATCGGGGGGTATGAACCATAGAGAAGTTGCAATACAGTATGTTTAACACCAATATGAATAAATAATGAGTTCATTACAGTACCTTAAAGTGGTGGTTTGTTTTATTTTGCTAACGGACCTCATGAGATTTTCTGTTGAGTTTTGTGTTATGAAGTTTTCAAGTTTTGGGTAAAGATTTGATGGACTATGGAATAAGTTGTGGCAAGAGCCTAAGCTTGGGGATGCCCAAGGCACCCCAAGGTAAAATTCAAGGACAACCAAAAGCCTAAGCTTGGGGATGCCCCGGAAGGCATCCCCTCTTTCGTCTTCGTCTATCGGTAACTTTACTTGATGCTATATTTTTATTCACCACATGATATGTGTTTTGCTTGGAGCGTCTTGTATGATTTGAGTCTTTGCTTTTTAGTTTACCACAATCATCCTTGCTGTACACACCTTTTTGGAGAGACACACATGATTCAGAATTTATTAGAATACTCTATGTGCTTCACTTATATCTTTTGAGCTAGATAATTTTGCTCTAGTGCTTCAATTATATCTTTTTAGAGCACGGTGGTGGTTCTATTTTATAGAAATTATTGATCTCTCATGCTTCACTTAAATTAAATTGAGAGTCCTTTAGAACAACATGGTAATTTGCTTTGGCTATAAAATTAGTCCTAATATGATAGGCATCCAAGATGGGTATAATAAAAACTTTCATATAGAGTGCATTGAATACTATGAGAAGTTTGATACTTGATGATTGTTTTGAGATATGAAGATGGTGATATTAAAGTTGTGCTAGTTGAGTAATTGTGAATTTGAGAAATACTTGTGTTAGAGTTTGCAAGTCCCGTAGCATGCACGTATGGTAACCGTTGTGTAACAAATTTGAAACATGAGGTGTTCTTTGATTGTCATCCTTATGAGTGGCGGTCGGGGATGAGCGATGGTCTTTTCCTACCAATCTACCCCCCTAGGAGCATGCGCGTAGTGCTTGGTTTTTGATGACTTGTAGATTTTTGCAATAAGTATGTGAGTTCTTTATGACTAATGTTGAGTCCATGGATTATACGCACTCTCACCCTTCCATCATTGCTAGCCTCTTCGGCACCGTGCATTGCCCTTTCTCACCTTGAGAGTTGGTGCAAACTTCGCCGGTGCATCCAACCCCCGTGATATGATACGCTCTATCACACATAATCCTCCTTATATCTTCCTCAAACAGCCACCATACCTACCTATTATGGCATTTCCATAGCCATTCTAAGATATATTGCCATGCAACTTTCCACCGTTTCATTTATTATGACACGCTTCATCATTGTCATATTGCCTTGCATGATCATGTAGTTGACATCGTATTTGTGGCAAAGCCACCATGCATAATTCATCATACATGTCACTCTTGATTCATTGCCCACCTCGGTACACCGCCGGAGGCATCCATGTAGAGTCATATTTTGTTCTAAGTATCGAGTTGTAATCTTTGAGTTGTAAATAAATAGAAGTGTGATGATCATCATTATTAGAGCATTGTCCCAAAAAAAGAGAGAGAAAGGCCAAATAAAAAAATAAAGGCCCAAAAAATATAAAATAAAAGGGACAATGTTACTATCCTTTTCCACACTTGTTCTTCAAAATAGCACCATGATCTTTATGATAGAGAGTCTCTTATTTTGTCACTTTCATATACTAGTGGGAATTTTTCATTATAGAACTTGGCTTGTATATTCCAACAACGGGCTTCCTCAAATGCCCTAGGTCTTCGTGAGCAAGCAAGTTGGATGCACACCCACTTAGTTTCTTTTGTTGAGCTTTCATACATTTATAGCTCTAGTGCATCCGTTGCATGGCAATCCCTACTCCTTGCATTGACATCAATTGATGGGCATCTCCCTAGCCCGTTGATTAGCCGCGTCAATGTGAGACTTTCTCCTCTTTTTTCTTCTCCACATAACCCCCATCATCATATTCTATTCCACCCATAGTGCTATATCCATGGCTCACGCTCATGTATTGCGTGAAGGTTGAAAAAGTTTGAGAATACTAAAGTATGAAACAATTGCTTGGCTTGTCATCGGGGTTGTGCATGATGAGAGCATTATTGTGTGATGAAAATGGAGCATGACCAAACTATATGATTTTGTAGGGATGGACCTTCTTTGGCCATGTGATAACCCACAAGTATAGGGGATCACAACAGTTTTCGAGGGTAGAGTATTCAACCCAAATTTATTGATTCGACACAAGGGGAGCCAAAGAATATTCTCAAGTATTAGCAACTGAGTTGTCAATTCAGCCACACCTGGATAACTTAATATCTGCAGCAAAGTATTTAGTAGCAAAGTAGTATGATAGTAACGGTAATAGTGGCAAAGGTAACAGTAATAGTTTTGTAGTGATTGTAACAGTAGCAACGGTAAAGTAACTAAGCGAAGAACAATATGTGAAAAGCTCGTAGGCATTGGATCGGTGATGGAGAATTATGCCGGATGCGGTTCATCATGTAACAATCATAACATAGGGTGACACCGAACTAGCTCCAATTCATCAATGTAATGTAGGCATGTATTCCGAATATAGTCATACGTGCTTTTGGAAAAGAACTGGCATGACATCTTTTGTCCTACCCTCCCATGGCAGCGGGGTCCTAACGAAAACTAAGGGATATTAAGGCCTCCTTTTAATAGAGTGCCGGACCAAAGCATTAACACATAGTGAATACATGAACTCCTCAACCTACGGTCATCACCGGGAGTGGTCCTGATTATTGTCACTTCAGGGTTGCCGGATCATAACACATAGTAGGTGACTATAGACTTGCAAGATAGGATCAAGAACTCACATATATTCATGAAAACATAATAGGTTCAGATCTAAAATCATGGCACTCGGGCCCTAGTGACAAGCATTAAGCATAGAAAAGTCATAGCAACATCAATCTCAGAACATAGTGGATACTAGGGATCAAACCCTAACAAAACTAACTCGATTACATGGTAGATCTCATCCAACCCATCACCGTCCAGCAAGCCTACGATGGAATTACTCACGCACGGCGGTGAGCATCATGAAATTGGTGATGGAGGATGGTTGATGATGACGACGGCGACGGATTCCCCTCTCCGGAGCCCCGAACGGACTCCAGATCAGCCCTCCCGAGAGGTTTTAGGGCTTGGCGGTGGCTCCGTATCATAAAACGCGATGAATCCTTCTCCCTTATTTTTTTCTCCCCGAAAATGAATATATGGAGTTGGAGTTGAGGTCGGTGGAGCATCAGGGGGCCCACGAGGCAGGGGGCGCGCCCCCCACCCTCGTGGACAGGGTGTGGGCCCCCTGATGTGGATTCTTCTTCCAGTATTTTTAATATTTTCCAAAAATATGTTTCATGGAGTTTCAGGTCATTCCGAGAACTTTTGTTTCTGCACATAAATAACACCATGGAAAGTCTGCTGAAAACAGCGTCAGTCCGGGTTAGTTCCATTCAAATCATGCAAGTTAGAGTCCAAAACAAGGGCAAAAGTGTTTGGAAAAGTAGATACGACGGAGACGTATCAACTCCCCCAAGCATAAAGCTTAGCTTGTCCTCAAGCAATTCAGTTGATAAACTGAAAGTGATAAAGAAAAACTTTTACAAACTCTGTTTGCTCTTGTTGTTGTAAATATGTAAAGCCAGCATTCAAGTTTTCAGCAAAGATTATGACTAACCACATTTGCAATAACTCTCAGGTCTCATGTTTACTCATATCAATGGCATAATCAACTAGCGAGCGATAATAATAAATCTCGGATGACAACACTTTCTCAAAACAATCATAATATGATATAACAGGATGGTATCTTGCTAGCCCTTTCTGAGACCGCAAAACATAAATGCAGAGCACCTTTAAAGATCAAGGACTGACTAGACATTGTAATTCATGGTAAAAGAGATCTAGTCATAGTCATACCCAATATAAATTAATAGTAATGGATGCAAATGACAGCAGCGCTCTCCAGCTAGTGCTTTTTAATAAGAGGGTGATGACTCAACATAAAAGTAAATAGATAGGCCCTTCGCAGAGGGAAGCAGGGATTTATAGAGGTGCCAGAGCTCGGTTTTGAAGTAGAGATAAATAATATTTTGAGCGGCATACTTTCATTGTCAACATAACAACCAAGAGATGGCGATATCTTCCATGCTAAACACATTATAGGCGGTTCCCAAACAGAATGGTAAAGTTTATACTCCCCCTCCACCAACAAGCATCAATCCATGGCTTGCTCGAAACAACGAGTGCCTCCAACTAGCAACAATCCCAGGGGGAGTTTTTTTTGCAATTATTTTGATTTGATTTTCATAAAGCATGGGACTGGGCATCCCGGTGACCAGCCATTTTCTCGTGAGTGAGGAGGGGAGTCCACTCCTCTTGAGAATAACCCGCCTAGCATGGAAGATACGGACAGCCCTAGTTGATACATGAGCTATTCGAGCATACAAAACAGAATGTTTATTTGAAGGTTTAGAGTTTGGCATATACAAATTTACTTGGAACGGCAGGTAGATACCACATATAGGAAGGTATAGTGGACTCATATGGAATAACTTTGGGGTTTAAGGGATTGGATGCACAAGCAGTATTCCCGCTTAGTACAAGTGAAGGCTAGCAAAAGACTGGGAAGCGACCAACTAGAGAGCGACAACAGTCATGAACATGCATAAAAATTAATAAACATTAGATACCAGCATGAGTAGGATATAATCCACCATGAACATAAATATCGTGAAGGCTATGTTGATTTGTTTCAACTACATGTGTGAACATGTGCCAAGTCGAGTCACTTAAATCATTCAAAGGAGGATACCACCCCACTATACCACATCACAACCATTTTAATAGCATGTTGGCACGCAAGGTAAACCATTATAACTCATAGCTAATCAAGCATGGCATAAGCAACTATGATCTCTAATTGTCATTGCAAACATGTTTATTCATAATAGGCTGAATCAGGAACGATGAACTCATCATATTTAAAAAAACAAGAGAGGTCGAGTTCATACCAGCTTCTCTCATCTTAGTCAGTCCATCATATATCGTCATAATTGCCTTTCACTTGCACGACCGAACAATGTGAATAATAATAAGAGTGCACGTGCATTGGACTAAGCTGGAATCTGCGAGCATTCAATAAACAGGAGAAGACAAGGCAATATGGGCTCTTGGTTAAATCAACAATAATGCATATAAGAGCCACTTCAACAATTTAATCATGGTCTTCTCCTAACGACCCCCAAAGAAAAGAAAAGAAATAAAACTATTTACACGGGAAAGCTCCCAACAAGCAAAAGAAGAACAAGAAATCTTTTTGGGTTTTCTTTTTAATTATTACTACTACAGCAAGAAAAATAAACTAACTAAAAGCTATTACTAATTTTTTTTCTTAAGCTTTAACAACACACAAGAAGAAAGCAAGAAAAAGAAAATAAACTAGCATGGATATTACAGTGAAAAAGTATGAGCACCGACATCTAGTAATGAGTGTGTGAACATAAATGTAATGTCGGTGAGAGGTACGTACTCCCCCAAGCTTAGGCTTTTGGCCTAAGTTGGTTTATTGCCACGGATGGCCTGGCGGATATCCATAGTTGTAGCCGGGGTCGTACTGAGATGAAGAAGACTCTGATTGCCACTGGCTGGCAGTCATCTCCGGATCCCAAAAGTAATCAGACTGTCGTGGAGGCTCAAATTGTGCTTCTGGCTCAGGGGCTGGTGTAGGGTTCCGGTAGGCGTGAATGGCCGCCCATGGAACGAGATATGGACCTGTAGATAAATTAAACAAGGAGGGAGCAGGCAAGGTCATAGTCTCAGGGTGATGTTTATCAAAGAACAATTTGTATTTAAGCACCCCTTCCCTATTCTTAACAATGAAATCATGCGCTACCATACTCTTATAATCTAAATAAGCATTCGGCAGCAATTTTTCTTCTTTCTCATAGTGCCTAATAGGTATGTTATAATGTGCAGCAAGGTGTGAAGCATAAATACCTCCAAAGATGGGGCCCTTTGTACGGTTCAAACTTAACCGTTTAGCAATAATTCCGCCCATACTAACAGTGTTATCGCGGAATAAACCATGGAACAAGATGATAATATCAGGAACACTAAGGTTTCCACAGTTTCCGCGACCAATTAAGCAACGACTAGCAAATATGGCAAAGTAGCGTAAAATAGGAAAATGTATGCTAGTGATTCTTGCATCGGAAACCTTCCTAGTTTCCCCTACAGTAATAGTGTCAATAAACCCATCCACATCTTTACGATGTGGTTCATCTAAGGTACCCTCGAAGGGTATTTTGCAAACCTTGCAAAATTCATCTAGTGGCATCTTCTTAACAACATCATATAAATGAAACTCTACTGAAGGAGGTGTTTCCTTAGGAAAATAGTAGAAGTTTTGCACAAAAGTATTGGTGAGTAAGAGATACTGATGACGTTGGTCGCGGAGGAAATCGGTGAGGCCAGCATTCTCAGCCAATGAATAGAAATCATCATGAATCCCGGCTTCTCTCAAGAAATCATCGGAAGGCCATTCACACGGCCGAACCTCCGCGGTGCGAGGCAAATTATATTTGGGCCTCTGTGCTTCTTCATTCTGCTTTTCCTTTGAGCTTCGGCTCGATGAGCCCCTCAAAAATCTCTTCATTATTTTCTGAAAATTTCTGAAATTTTTAGTAACTTCAAACAAAAGTGAACCAAGCTCAATAAAATGGGATTATTCCATCTGTGCCCCCAATTCCTTAGTTGTGCTCAGTTTTCCCCATTTGCGAAATTTGGGTCCTTTTTGAGCAATTTTTCGGGGGGGAAAGTGAGGAAAATGTGAAAGCAGAAAACCCGACACATGGGGAAAAGTGAGGAAAAAGTTAACGAATGGGGAAAAGTGAGCACAACTAAGGAACCGGGGGCATAGAATTAATAATCCCCAATAAAATTGATAGCAACTACTCCTACAAGTGCCTAGAGCATGTATAATGCATTAGAACTACTTGGAACCATATGAATTTGACATGCAAGCTCAAGAACATGGTCACCTAGGCAGCACAAATTTGCAATGAATAAAGCACTAGAGCAAAAACTAATTGGACCAATGGAGGAGTCACATACCAAGGAACAATCTCCCCAAGCAGTTTTATGAGAGGTGCTTTGAGCAAGGAGATCTAAAATCGCAGCAAAATGAGTTAGAGCTCGTGCTTGAGCTAGATGGTGATTTTTTTGGGAGGAAGAAGAAGTGTGTGGGTGCAGGAATAAGTGGAGGGGAGCCACCATGGGCCCACGAGGTAGGGGGCGCGCCCAAGGGGGTAGGGCGCGCCCTCCACCCTCGTGGACAGGTGCTTGCCCCTCCTGCTGTGTTCTCAGTGCCAGATATTCTCAAATATTCTATAAAAAATCATATTTCATTTTCAGGGCATTTGGAGAACTTTTATTTTTGGGGTATTTTTATATTGCACGGATAAATCAGAAAACAGACAGAAAAATATTATTTTACTTTATTTCAACTAAATAACAGGAAGTGGAGAGAGGGTACAGGAGGTTGTGCCGTCTAGTTTCATCCATCTCATGCTCATCAAAAGGAATCCACTAACAAGGTTGATCAAGCCTTGTTAACAAACTCATTCTGACTAACATGGAACCGGAGAAATTTCGAATAACACTATGTTACCTCAACGGGGATATGCACATCCCCAATAATAAGAATATCATATTTCTTCTTGACAGTAGGAAGAGGAAATTCAAAACCTCCAAAAATAATCGATGGAATTTTTCCAATAGAATTAATACTGTGGACTTGAGGTTGTTTCCTCGGAAAGTGTACTGTATGCTCATTACCATTAACATGAAAAGTGACATTGCCTTTGTTGCAATCAATAACAGCCCCTGCAGTATTCAAAAAAGGTCTTCCAGGAATAATAGACATACTATCGTCCTCGGGAATATCAAGAATAACAAAGTCTGTTAAAATAGTAACGTTTGCAACCACAACAGGCACATCCTCACAAATACCGACATGTATAGCAGTTGATTTATCAGCCATCTGCAAAGATATTTCAGTAGGAGTCAACTTATTCAAATCAAGTCTACGATATAAAGAGAGAGGCATAACACTAACACCGGCTCCAAGATCACATAAAGCGGTTTTAACATAGTTTCTTTTAATGGAGCATGGTATAGTTGGTACTCCTGGATCTCCAAGTTTCTTAGGTATTCCACCCTTAAAAGTATAATTAGCAAGCATGGTGGAAATTTCAGCTTCTGGTATCTTTCTTTTATTAGTGACAATTTCTTTCATATACTTAGCATAAGGATTCATTTTGAGCATATCAGTCAAACGCATACGCAAAAAGATAGGTCTAATCATTTCAGCAAAGCGCTCAAAATCCTCATCATCCTTTTTCTTGGATGGTTTGGGAGGAAAAGCATGGGTTTCTGAACCCAAGGTTCCCTTTCTTTACCGTGCTTCCTAGCAACAAAATCTCTCTTATCATAACGTTGATTCTTTGATTGTGGGTTATCAAGATCAACAGCAGGTTCAATTTCTACATCATTATCATTACTAGGTTGAGCATCATCATGAACATTATCATTAACATTTTCACTAGGTTCATGTTCATTACCAGATTGTGTTTCAGCATCAGAAATCATTTGGATTCTCAGGTGGTTCAGCAATAGGTTCACTAGAAGCATGCAAAGTCCTATCATTTTTCTTTTTCTTCTTTTTAGAAGGACTAGGTGCATCAATATTATTTCTCTGAGAATCTTGCTCAATTCTCTTAGGGTGGCCTTCAGGATACAAAGGTTCATGAGTCATCTTACCAGTTCTAGTAGCCACTCTAACAACATAATCATTATTCTTACTATTCAATTCATTGAGCAAATCATTTTGAGCTTTAAGTACTTGTTCTACTTGAGTGGTAGCCATAGAAGCATGTTTACTAATGAGCTTAAGTTCACCTTTAACTCTAGACATATAATCACCCAAGTGTTCAATCATATAAGCATTTTGTTTTAATTTTCTACCAAAATAAGCATTAAAATCTTCTTGCCTAACCATGAAGTTATCAAACTCATCCAAGCATTGGCTAGCAATTTTAGTAGGAGGGATCTCAGCTTTATCATATCTATAGAGAGAATTTACCTTTACTACCCGTGTCGGGTTATCAAGACCATGAATTTCTTCAATAGGTGGAGGATTAAGATCATATGTTTCTTCGACAGGCGGTAAATTAAGACCATGTATTTCTTTAATAGGAGGTAAATTCTTAACATCTTCAACTTTAATACCCTTTTCTTTCATAGATTTCTTTACCTCTTGCATATCTTCAGGACTGAGAAATAGAACACCTCTCTTCTTCGGAGTTGGTTTAGGAATAGGCTCAGGAACTGGCTCAGGAGCTGGCTCCGGAAGTGTCCTATTATTTTCATTTGTCAACATATTATTCAATAGAATTTCAGCTTCATCCGGTGTTCTTTCCCTAAAAACAGAACCAGCACAACTATCCAGGTAATCTCTGGAAGCATCGGTTAGTCCATTATAAAAGATATCAAGTATTTCATTTTTCTTGAGAGGATGATCAGGCAAAGCATTAAGTAATCGGAGAAGCCTCCCCAAGCTTGTGGGAGACTCTCTTCTTCAATTTGCACAAAATTATATATATCCCTTAAAGCAGCTTGTTTCTTATGAGCAGGGAAATATTTAGCAGAGAAGTAATAAATCATATACTGGGGACTACGCACACAACCAGGATAAAGAGAGTTAAACCATATCTTAGCATCACCCTTTAATGAGAACGGAAATATTTTAAGGATATAAAGGTAGCGTGTTCTCTCATCATTAGTGAATAGGGTGGCTATATCATTTAATTTAGTAAGATGTGCCACAACAGTTTCATATTCATAGCCATGAAAAGGATCAGATTCAACCAAAGTAATTATATCAGGATCAACAGAGAATTCATAATCCTTATCAGTAACACATATAGGTGAAGTAGCAAAAGTAGGCTCACGAGGCAGGGGGCGCGCCCAGGGGGGCAGGCGCGCCTCCCACCCTCGTGGAAAGGGTGTGGGCCCCCTGGCCTTGATTCTTTCGCCAGTATTTTTTATTATTTCCAAAAATAATCTCCATGAAGTTTCAGGTCATTCCAAGAACTTTTGTTTCTGCACAAAGATAACACCATGGCAATTCTGCTGAAAACAGCGCCAGTTCGGGTTAGTTCCATTCAAATCATGCAAGTTAGAGTCCAAAACTAGGGCAAAAGTGTTTGGAAAAGTAGATACGACGGAGACGTATCACCATGTTATTTTGAGAAGACATGATTGCTTAGTTAGTATGCTTGAAGTATTATTATTTTTATGTCAATATTAAACTTTTATCTTGAATCTTTCGGATCTGAACATTCATGCCACAATAAAGAAAATTACATTGAAGATTATGTTAGGAAGCATTCCACATCAAATTTTTTGTTTTTACCATTTACCTACTCGAGGACGAGCAGGAATTAAGCTTGGGGATGCTTGATACGTCTTCAACGTATCTATAATTTTTTATTGTTCCATGCTATTATATTATCTGTTTTGGATGTTTAATGGGCTTTATTATACACTTTTATATTATTTTTGGGACTAACCTACTAACCAAAGGCCCAGTGCAAATTGCTGTTTTTTTTGCCTATTTCAGTGTTTCGCAGAAAAGGAATATCAAACGGAATCCAAACGGAATGAAACCTTCGGGAGAGTTATTTTTGCAACAAACGTGATCCAGGAGACTTGGAGTGGACTTCAAGGAAGCAACGAGGCGGCCACGAGGCAGGGAGGTGCGCCCCCACCCTCGTGGCTCTACTGACCTACTTCTTTCGCCTATATATACTCATATACCCCGAAAACATCCGTGGGCACCACGAAACCCTATTTCCACCGCCGCAACCTTCTGTACCCGTGAGATCCCATCTTGGGGCCTTTTCCGGCGCTCCGCCGGAGGGGGAATCAATCACGGAGGGCTTCTACATCAACACCATAGCCTCTCCGATGATGATAGAGTAGTTTACCACGGACCTTCGGGTCCATAGTTATTAGCTAGATGGCTTCTTCTCTCTCTTTGGATCTCAATACAAAGTTCTCCTCGATTCTCTTGGAGATCTATTCGATGTAATTCTTTTTGCGGTGTGTTTGTCGAGATCCGATGAATTGTGGGTTTATGATCAAGATTATCTATGAACAATATTTGGTTCTTCTCTGAATTCTTATATGTATGATTTGATATCTTTGCAAGTCTCTTCGAATTATCAGTTTGGTTTGGCCTACTAGATTGATCTTTCTTGCAATGGAGAAGTGCTTAGCTTTGGTTCAATCTTGTGGTGTCCTTTCCCAATGACAGCTGGGGCAGCAAGGCACGTATTGTATTGTTGCCATCGAGGATAAAAAGATGGGGTTTATATCATATTGCTTGAGTTTATCCCTCTACATCATGTCATCTTGCGTAATGAGTTACTCTGTTCTTATGAACTTAATACCCTAGATGCATGCTGGATAGCGGTCGATGTGTGGAGTAATAGTAGTAGATGCAGAATCGTTTCGGTCTACTTGTCGCAGACGTGATGCCTATATACATGATCATGCCTACATATTCTCATAACTATGCGCTTTTCTATCAATTGCTCGACAGTAATTTGTTCACCCACCGTCTATCTCTATCAGATCTCACTTTTGCAAGTGGCCGTGAAGGAATTGACAACCACTTTATGGTGTTGGTTGCAAGGTTCTTATTTGTTTGCGTAGGCACAAGGCGACTTGCGTGTATCCTCCTACTGGATTGATACCTTGGTTCTCAAAAACTGAGGGAAATACTTACGCTACTTTGCTGCATCACCCTTTCCTCTTCAAGGGAAAACCAACGCATGCTCAAGAGGTAGCATTGCTACCTTGACGTCCACTCCAAGTCTCCTGGATTGCGTTTGTTCCAAAAACGATCCTCGCGAAGGTTTCATTCCATTTGGATTCTGTTTGATATTCCTTTTCTGCGAAACACTGAAATAGGCAAAAAAACAACAATTTGCACTGGGCCTTCGGTTAATAGGTTAGTCCCAAAAATAATACAAAAAGGTATATTAAAGCCCATTAAACATCCAAAACAGATAATATAATAGCATGGAACAATCAAAAATTATAGATACGTTGGAGACGTATCACAAAACACTCATAATTTTTAATCTTGACTTTGATAGTAGGTTCCCATTCATCTTGCAATTTTCTAGGAATCGAAACTTCTAATTCCAACTTTTCTTCCAAAGCTTTCATCATAGCATCAACAATATGTTTAGTAAAAGCTTTATTTTGTTCATAAGCATGGGGTGAATTTAACATGGATTGCAACAAAGAAATACAATCAATCAAAGAGCAACTGTCATAATTAAAGTCTTTGTAATCCAAAAGAGTGGGCACATCACTAGTTAAAGTCTTGACCTCTCCAAACCCACTTTTATCAATTTTCTCAACAAGATTTTCACCCTCCGAATTATTGGGACGCCTTCTACCTAAAGTTGACTCTTCTCCAGTCCCCTTTTCATCAATCTTATCTTTACTAAACAAGTAATCAATAGAAGAAACACCAATCATTTTAAGATCTTCATCATTTTTGCAAGAATAATCACTAGAAAAAGTTTTCTCTAAAAATTGTCTTTTAGCTCTAAGCATAGCAGTTATTTTCTTACTTTCATGCATAGAAACATAAAGAGCTTTAATTGATTCATCAACTTTAGGCACAAAAAATTTCAACTTGAGATTTTCCACATCATGAGCAATTATATCAACACTTCTAGACAAATCATCAATCTTATTCAACTTCTCTTCTATGGAAGTGTTGAAAACCTTTTGCGTGTTGATAAATTCTTTAATATTATTCTCAAGATCAGAGGTATTCCTATTATTATTGTAAGATTGATTTCCATAGGAATTACCATAATTATTAGAGGAATTACTAGGAAAAGGCCTAGGATTAAAATTTCCTCTATAAGCATTGTTGTTGAAATTATTGCGAGAAATAAAATTCACATCAATGGCATCACTATTTTTCTCAATCAAAGTAGACAAAGGCATATCATTAAAATCAATAGGATCACTTTTACTAGCAACCAATTTCATAAGAGCATCAACTTTATCACTCAAAAAAGAAATTTCTTCAACCGAATTAACTTTTTTACTAGTAGGAGCCCTTTCGGTATGCCATTGTGAATAATTTGCCATGATATTATCAAGCAATTTTGTGGCTTCACCCAAAGTAATTTCCATAAAAGTACCACCCGTGGCGGAATCTAAAAGATTACGAGAAACACAATTCAACCCCGCATAAAAAATTTGTATGATCATCCAAGGATTTAACCCATGAGTTGGGCAATTCCTTAGCATCATTTTCATCCTTTCCCAAGATTGTGCAACATGCTCATGTTCAAGTTGCTTGAAATTCATGACCTGGGTTCTAAGGGAAATAATTTTTGCGGGAGGAAAATACTTAGTGATAAAAGCATCTTTGCACTTATTCCAAGAATCGATACTATTAGGAGGCAAAGAAGAGAACCAAATTTTTGCAGAATCACGCAAAGAAAACAGAAATAATTTCATCTTGACCACATCATTGTCCACATCTTTTTTCTTTTGCATATCGCATAATTCCATGAAAGTATTAAGATGGGACGCGGCATCCTCATTAGGAGTACCGGAAAATTGGTCTTTCATAACAAGATTCAGCAAAGCAGTATTAATATCACAAGTCTCCGCACTAGTTGCGGGAGGAGCAAGCGGAGTGCCAATAAAATCATTGTTGTTGGTATTTGAGAAATCACATAACTTGGTGTTCTCTTAAATCATGATGACTACACAACAAGATTGCACTCAAAAACAGATCTGACAAGAAAACTGCGAACGGAAAAAGAGAGGCGAATAAAACGGCAAATTTGTGTGAAGTGGGGAAGAGGAAAACGAGAGACAAATGGAAAATAATGTAAATTGTGAGGAGATGAGATTTGTGATTAGGAACCTGGTTATGTTGAAGATCCTCCCTGGCAACGGCGCCAGAAATTCCTTTTGATTGCTCCCTGACTATAGCGCCAGAAAGCTCCTGTCTGCTAGGACTACGTCGGTATTTCCCCAAAGAGGAAGGGATGATGTAGCACAGCGAAGGTAGGTATTTCCCTCAGTGATGAAACCAAGGTTATCGAACCAGTAGGAGAACCAAACAACACAACATAAACAGCACCTGCACACAAATAACAACACCTCGCAACCCGACGTGTTAAAGGAGTTGTCAATCCCTTTCGGGTAACGATCCAGAAATTTGTAATAGATTGAAATAATAGATTGTAAATAAAATAAAGTGCAGCAACATATTTTTGTATTTTTGGTTTAATAGATCTGAATAAAAATGCAAAGGAAAAATAGATCGCAAGCAAATATATGAGAAAGAAGACCCGGGGGCCGTAGTTTTCACTGGTGACTTCTCTCGAAAAAAATAGCAAACGGTGGGTAAACAAATTACTGTTGGGTAATTGGTAGAACCTCAAATAATCATGATGATATCCAGGCAATGATCATTACATAGGCATCACGTCCAAAATTAGTAGACCGACTCCTGCCTGCATCTACTACTATTACTCCACACATCGACCGCTATCCAGCATGCATCTAGTGTATTAAGTTCATGGAGAAACGGAGTAATGCAATAAGAACGATGACATGATGTAGACAAGATCCGTTTATCTATTGCGTAGATATAGATCCCATCTTTTTATCCTTAGTAGCAACAATACATACGTGTTGTTTCCCTTTGTCACTGGGATCAAGCATCGTAAGATCGAACCCACTACTGGGCACCTCTTCCCATTGCAAGATAAATAGATCAAGTTGGCCAAACAAAACCCAAATATCGGAGAAGGAATACGAGGATATAAGAGATCATGCATATAAGAGATCAAAGAAACTCAAATAACTTTCATGGATATAAAAAGATATGACTGATCATAAACTCAAAGTTCATCAGATCCCAACAAACACACCGCAAAAAGAGTTACATCATATGGATCTCCAAGAGACCATTGTATTGAGAATTCAGCGAGAGAGAGAAAGTCATCTAGCTACTAACTACGGACCCGAAGGTCTACAAAGAACTACTCACTCATCATCAGAGAGGCACCAATGGAGGTGGTGAACCCCATCCAAGATAGTGTCTAGATTGGATCTGGTGGTTCAGGACTTTGCGGCGGCTCGATGAATATTTCGTCGACTCCCCTAGGGTTCTGGTATTTTTGGGATATTTATAGAGCAAAGAGGCGGTCCGGGGGCACCCAAGATGGGCACAACCCACCAGGGCGCACCTGGGCCTCCTGGCGCGCCCTGGTGGGTTGTCCCCTCCTCGGGACTCCCCAAGGTGCAACCAGGGCCCGTTGTGTTCCTTCTGGCCCATAAAAATTCTCCGTGGAGTTTCGTGGCATTTGGACTCCGTCTGATATTGATTTCCTGCGATGTAAAAAACATGGAAAAAACAGCAACTGGCACTTGGCACTATGTCAATAGGTTAGTACCAAAAAAAGATATAAAATGACTATAAAATGATTATAAAACATCCAAGATTGATAATAAAACAGCATGGAATAATAAAAAATTATAGATACGTTGTAGACGTATCATGGTACTTGAGGCGGTGGCCACACAAGACCTTTGGATTTGGCACTCCTTTGGTTTGCCAGGAACTCACAATGACATCAACGTGCTGCAGTGCTCCCTATCTTTGCCAAGCTTGTTGAAGATCATTCTCCTCCGGTGAACTTCGAGGTCAATGGGCGGCACTATAACAAGGAGTACTACCTAGCTGATGGCATCTATCCGAGATGGTCTACATTTGTGAAGACTATCTCAAACGTTGTGCCAGGCGGCAAGAAGTCCCACTTTGCCAAGGTTCAGGAGGCTTGCAGGAAGGATGTCGAGCGGGCATTTGGTGTGCTCCAATCTCGATTTGCTGTTGTCCGGTACCCTGCTCAGACTTGGTCGAAAGATCAAATGTGGGAGATCATGACTTGCTGTGTCATCTTGCACAATATGATCATTGAGAGCGAACAGGAAGAGCCAGTGTTTGACATTGAACCATACTGCAGGCAGGGTCCTCTTGCCCAAGTTGATCACCAGCTACCAGCAACCTGGACTGCCCACCTCAGTATGAGTCAGGAGATCCGAGACCCACAGGTGCATCAACAACCGCAGCAGGATCTGGTGGAGCACTTATGGAGGCTCAAGGGCGATGCCTAGCTCGACGTGTGATGAAATATGCATTTTTATTTGTTGAACTATATAATTTGTATTGAACTATTTGATTTCTATTGATTTTCTGTGATGAACTATGTGATAAAAAAATTATTTATGTTGAGAATTCACGCCGAATATGGGCCGATTCGCGCCGATATCGGGCCATTTTTCACCGAAAGCGGGCACATTTGCGCCAAAAATGGGCCGATATCGGCGCCTGGGGGCGACGGCTGGGTGCCCAACCGCCCCCAGAGCAGATTATACCGTTGACTCGCCCCCAGGCGGCGATTTTTATGCCTCCTGGAGGGGCCAACGGCTGGAGATGCTCTTATAGGAGGTGGACCTAGACCACTCCAGTACAAGGAGGACGATAAGCAAAAATGTTCGGTGCTGCCGGCACGCTGATCGAACCCATGCAACTTGTTGTTGACACACTGGACCCAAGAAGGTCACAAAAATGTCGACCCCAAACACCCGCTCATGATCACCAAGAATACTACGACCGACAACAAATAGTCAGTGCTTCCAAGGCGATGCCTTGAAGAAGAAAGTAGGCGATGCATGTTATATATTTTCAGTTGTAAAAGAACTATTTCTCGACCGATTTCAAATAGTCATTTCTTAGTTGAGCCGTTAGATGTAGAATTCTCATTCTTTTGCACTTACATGAATCTCAATGCTAAGCTAAAATGCTTCTTATTGTTATCTTAAAATTACCTAGTTCAGTTATTTGTTAGTCACCCAAGGCAGAGGTACAACCAAACCGATAAAATAAACATTCGAGGTAACTCCGTAGAACCAGACGTGTTTTATATGCACCAGCCAAATTAATATAAGCACAAATATGTACAACAAGTTAAACACATACATACAAGGATGTTGGAGTTACAATGTTACATGTGGTGACCAACCAATGGATATATCCATACAAGTAGTGCTTACAATTAATATTTTTTAAGCACCACACCAGAAATAAATAAATTTAATCTGAAAAAATCAACCATTACTAGATTGTTCTGTTGAGAATGTTCAATTAAAACTGTAATTTGCTCGCAAATGTTTGCCCAAATGTCCATCCAGCTGGCACAATATTGTTAAACACAAGTGTCCGCCCATCCGTGCTGGTCAATCTGAATGAGAGCATCTTTCCAGTAAGATTAGCTAGAGATTGCCGGTTCGCGCCCCAGTTGCGAGCCATTGGCGCCCATGTGTCTGAATCAGAGCTCTTGACATCCATCGATTTGATCGAGCCGTCCGCTGCGACGTTGAACACGTTAACTAGTTTAAAATAATGGTGACCAGCTATCTTGAACCGCACCCCACCCTTCTTCACGCATGGAACCCTGCAAAAAACGGTTTTAGTAACTTGCACACAGGCACATATAACAGTGATAAATACTCATGTGTAGGTATGTACCTCTGGTACATGACAGGGATGATGCCACCCTTGTAGACACCAATCTTCTCCCAGGCCGGCTGCGCCATGTCGAAGTGCGGCATCGGCGGATTGCACCAGTCTCCGTTGTCGCTCGGGAGTGCATAGTTAGGCGGGCAGAGGTTCGTGGCCGTGATTGTCACCGTGACGCCTGGTTTGCAGAACATCGGGTCCGCAAGCTTGCGGTCACAAGCAATCTTGTAGCACTGCCCGCAGGCCGCGCCGTCATTGAAGAGCACCTGGCTCAGCGCCGCCGTCCGCGTCCCGTAGCCCGCCGAGTACAGGTTGCCGTACCCACACGCCCCACCTGTGTTGAATTAAGTGTGTGTATGCTTTTAGAACAGGCAGAACGAGATGTGGTATTCACTGTTCTATTGGCCTATACAGGGATTTGGAGATAAGCTAGTTACGTACCCATGGTGTCAGAGGCATCAGCGCCGCCGTAGAACGTGGCATGCGCCCTCAGCCATGTCGGCGCTTTGTCCGCGGCCATGGCCAACCCAGAGCACGCGAACATGAGAGCCACCACCGCAATAGCTCGAGCTGGAGCCGACGCCATGCCTGTCTCTGGATGCCCCTGCAAATTGAACTCGCGGACTAATCTATACGTAGATGATCTAGGAAGCTGTGTGTTATTGGGATGCTTATGTGTTTGTTCCTGTATCAGCCAGGATTTGCTTCTGATGGTTAGCTGTGTGATGATGTTTGGATGAAGGTGTGTGCGCGTATATATAGCCTTTGCTTCTGATCAGCTGATTCGTAGGTGGAGGGGCTCAGCAAGGTCATCACGAAAGGAGAGGGTAGCGTGCGCATGTCGAGCCGCACCATGGCTTACGGGCTAATCCGGATTAATATTGTATATGCGCGCAGACACGTATGGTCCTTTTTTTTGAAACAACGCGTATGGTCCATTTTTGTTTGCCTTATAATACCAACTATTTATCGGTATCTACCTGATACTTTCTGAAGAAATGGACGGCGTTTCGCGATTTCCAAGTGCTTGCTTGACGTTTCACTTTGAGGGGGTGATATTTGCATGACTTTTTTGACTGTTAGTTTTGGGTATTCCATCCACGTTTCGCTGCGTCCCCTTTGTCTGCCAAATGATGTGTCTCCTCTGTTCCTTGAATCGAACGGATCACCGCACCTGGTCCTAAACATCGGCGGCGGCCATGGGCATGACAGAACGTAATTGTTTGTTCCTCAAGAAAAAGAGAGTTGTCGTTGAGGCAGTGCACGGGTGCGTGATCTAGCTAGATTTATCGTCTGCTAAGTTTCGTCGGTCATCATCAGAGATTGCACGGTATGGTAGTTACATGAGGTTAGTAGAATGGAATAAGCATGATTGTTCCCGTATCAAGCAGTTCGTGATCTTTTTTTTATTTGAAAAGTGTAACGCCCACACTGTGGGGTTAGCCAACTCACCCACACGCCTTCATCATCGTCCAGTAACTTCTGCACGAATCTGGGCACGAATTAGCTGATTTTGTATGCCACGTAGGACAACTCGCGTGTGTGGTGTGTGAGAGATGTCGCCCACACATCTGTTTTACCACACGGAGGGGCCGGTGTGTGGGCGTTTAGCAGTTCGCCCATACATCAGTTTTCAGTCACGCACAAGGGCTGATGTGTGGGCGTTTGCCATCTCGCCCACACGCCCGCCTCCTCTCCCACACCCAAGCTGCCAGTTGTCATGTGTTTTGCAGTGTATATGGCAACTGCCCTAGTGTGATTGCAAGCAGATGACAACTCTTTTTTTTATCCGAACATGTCAGTTGCCATATGTTTTGCATGGTACATGGCAAACTGCCCTAGCGTGCACGTAAGCAGATGGCAACTCTTTCTTTTTACATGGCAACTGCCCTAGCGTGCTTGTGAGCACCTGGCAACTCTCTCTTTTACCCGAACATTTTTTTTGCCATGCCTTTTTTTGTAGCGCTACATGGCAACTGCCTAGTGTTAGTAGGTGGCAACTCCTAAAGTTTTGAAATCATGGCAACTACAGTAGACCAGACCACACATAGCAACAGATGTAGTTGTCCAAAAAATGGCAATCTAGAACTTTGACCTGAGATGGCAACTACAGTCGAGAAAACATGGCAACTGTAGTTGTCCGACATGGCAACTGTAGTTCAGCGACATGGCAACTGCACTTAAACGAACATGGAGAGGGTCCGGCCCATGGCAACTGCGGGCGCGCGGTAAAGTGTCACGTGGGGCGTGCGGGACCGCGAGGTACGAGGCTTGACGTACCGGGCGTGTGGGCGTTATCTATTTCGCCCACACGCACGCGTGTAAGAGGGACCGGGAGGAAAAAAAAGAGGCGTGTGGGCGCTAGTTGTTTTGCCAACACACAGACGTGTGGGCTGGTCCTCTTAGGCACCACACAGAACGTGTGGGCAGATTCCTTAACGCCCACACGTGTGGCTGTTATCGGCGTCCTTTTTATAATGGAGGCAAAAGATTTACCTCATCCATTAATTAAGTAATTAGTAGAAAATAATTAATCGGTTAATTAAAGAGAAACCAGGAAAAAGGCGTCAGAAACCGCTTAGCAGCACACATAGGAGATAGCACACGATGTCATCACCTCCCCAAGCATGCATCATCGGCATTCCTAATCAGTGAGCAAGCAACTCTGACTTCATCATAGGTAATCGTCGACCCAACCAACACTATAGAGGCAATGGGGGAGTCATATGAAGGTCCGTGCCAGAACTAAGCCACCCACGACGAGGATAATGCGGTTCCTACTCTAACGGAGAACTATGGAGGAGAACTATATGTAAGGTTGGCGCCGTGGAAGACCACCAAACGGACCACCAGTGCCCGTCATCGTCGCCGCCGGGGCCCTGCGCAGCTTCAACTTCATGACAACAAACAAATCGAGGCAATCCTGCAGCCACACCGAAGAAGAGTCTAATACCGCAACCATGGCCGCGTCTCCGACATCACACACACGCCTGCCTTCGTCGCCACAAAAGTCTCAATGCCATCATCATAGTCATCCATCAACCATTGTCGCGACCATCGCAATGACCCTCACATCCTCACGCATCCATTTGTCCCTCCAGCTAGTGACCACTGCAAGAACAATTCTCCCAGGGGAGCATAACGTAGAGCGCCACTATCGTTCGATCCTGATGAGATAGGAGGTTTCCCTTGGAATGTTTTGTGAAGAGAGCCAAGCATCACGCCTCGACAAAGTCTTCAAGAAGAAAGTAGCGCCCGAAGGGGTCAATTGCCAGCCTAGGCCAAGATCCAAGGGCATAGTTTTCACCCGGTGTTCCCTTGCTCTCCTCTTGCTCGAACCACGAGACCGGCCGGTCCACTACACAGCCCCTACCACCGCGTGAGATCTTTGCACGCCGGGCCGCCTCATGGCTTGCGCCACCACCATATCAACAATTTAGCGTCGCAGTCCCATCTTCTAGGCAGCATGCCAGAGCACATCTTAGCCACCACCTACTCAAGCGCACCAGTCATCCGCTGATATGTGTGCGACGTCTGCCACCGATGCATCCTGATGATCGGGGTGCAAGGTCCTAGATCCCCATTGCCTCAGACCACCCCATAGCCCGTTGCGCCATGACCCTCTGCTCCACATCTTCGATGAGACCATCGTAAGATCCATGGCCCGAAGCCGCCTCTTCGGCTTTCGCCGCTAGCTCCCGAGTAACCTTTGGGAAAGGCCATCCACACATGCGGCCATCGCGAGCAGCTGCAAACGCGCGAGCACACGTACTGGCCAAATAATATGTAAGCACCCCTGACAACTCCAGAATTGAGAGATGTATCCCTTGATCTGCTGCGTCGCCCAGAAGGAGCACCACCCAAGCTCTGATGCCGCGGCCTTGGCTTCCACTCATTGCGAATAATGGTTGTCATCCCCAGCAACAGTTGAGAGCCTCCAGTGACATTGATGGAGACCCCCAACACGGGAGGCAAGTCTCCAAGCCACTGCGCCTAACCACGCACCACTGGCGCGCACCCATCAAATGCCACTGCTCAAGATTCATCCGGGATGTGTTGTGGCACATGCGAGAGAAGGCTGTCCCGGAGGCGCCATGTGGCGTCGACGAGGCGAGGGAGGAGGAGGGAGGGATGGCGGTGGCAGCACAAAGTTCTACCCGTGCCGCTTCTGGGAGAACGATGTGGGGGCTGTTGTAAGCGTGTACCTCTCAGGCGGTAAGTGGTTACTTTGCATGATTGCACACGGTTGATATTAGAGCCCCACTTCGGCACCCCCCTCCCGCCCCCCACACAGACACATAAAAAGGGTAATATAAGTGTGCACAATCATGCAAACTAACTCTTACCGCCTGAGAGGTACACGCTTACAACAACCCCGCATCGCTCAGGACAGGGCCTATGCTACTATATGACATATAAGTACAGAGGTGGGTACGATTTGCGAAAGGCTTATATTACCCTTTATACGAACTTCCTTTTGAATTTGCGAACTTCTTATAAATTCGTGACACATTTCTTCAAATCCACAAATTTTCTCCAAACTTCTGAACATTTTCAAAATTCATGAAACTTTCAAAATTTTAATGCGTACACAATTTTTAAATTAGTAAAAAAATCAAACTTGTGAATTTTTTCCAAATTCATGATATTTTAAATATTTTCACTAGTAACCATTTTCAAATTCACAAAAAATTCAAACTTGTGAACTTTTTTAAAATTCATGAAATTTTGAAAATTTAACTCGTGAACAGTTTTGAAATTCATGAATTGTATTTCAAACTTGTGAACTATTTTCAAATTCATAAATGTTTTCATATCTAGCAGGCGAAGCGAGTGAGCGTGCGACCGAGCTTGCGCAATATTGGACCGCGGTCCGTTGGCATGTGCGCGAGCGCCAGCTTCATAACAGGCGCTTAAAGTGTTGACTAGGAGCTGCTAAAATAAACAGCGCCACACACAAGGATTTCTTCAAAACTTTAGAAAATATTCGCTTCCAATAAATAACAAAAAAAAATACAAATTCACATTTTCAAAAATAGTACAGAAAATTCAAAAAATGTTTTTGTCTTTCAAAATTCCCTAGAATGTCAAAACACAAACATCTTTTAAAAAGACCAAACATAATTTTGAACACCAACAGTTGTAAAAAATTGATTATTTTAGGAAAACTAACTTATTTGGAATTTCAAAAGAAAATAGAAAATACAAACAAAAACTTGAGACCACTTTTTTATGAATTTCCCGGAACATTTTTCATTTGTGTAGAATTTCCTGGAACAAAAGTACGAACAGGAATAATTTTTAAATTCTAAAACAAGAATAAGAACATGAATATTTTTCATTCCCGGAACAAAATACGGACATGAGTGTTTTTTAAATTCCAATTTTTTCAAAGCATGAACATTATTTGAAACTCTCCGAATATTTATTGAGTTTTTGAAGAAGTTTGAAAAAGGAAACATTTTTTAAATTTGTGAACAAATTTTGAAAACAGGGACCTTTTTTGAATCATTAAACTTTTTTCAAATCAGCGAGCGCTTGGTCTGGTGCAACACACCCAGCGAGAGCGATGTCATCGCTTAGTTGGGCCATGACCTAAACTTTATTATTACTTTTGAAACTTATTCAAAAAATTGAATGTTTTGGGAATACCATAATAGAACTTTTAAGTAATTGTTTTAAGTTGATGTCATTTGAAAAATGTTCACAATTATACCATGTTCAATGGAGGGTGTCCCGGTAGGCCAGAATGCTCCATCTGAGAGCACGTTGTTTATCGACATCCTTTGAGGGAACACATTTTTATGAACACATTCTCGGTCAAAAAAGGTCGACAAATGGTTGGACATGTCGCAACTTAGATATGGTGTCGAAATCATTCGAACTTGACATGGATGTCTACCATGGGAATTCCCCACCTGTTTCCAAAAGTTAGGGTCATTTTAAGGATGCCCAAAAATAGACCATGTCGAGCTTAGGGTGTTTTATAGGCTAGAAGGCTTTGTCTCAGAGTACGTTGTTTCTCGACATCTTTGAAATGAACCCAATTTTTTTCACGGCCTTATATCCAATTCAAGGCACCATGTTTAATTTTTTAGGTTTTAGATTATTATTTTTGCATTTTCTAGAGTTTTTCCTATGAAAAAAGACCAATAAATGGCCAGACTTGCCGAAACATGCAAACGATGTCAGAATTCTTTCAATCTGGTATGGATACCTACCATGGGCATGCCCACCTGCTTGCAAAAGTTGAGGTCATTTATCCATAGTCCAAAAACAACAACCAGTTGGCAAGAGTGTGCCAGACTAAGCCAGACGGGTCCGAATTTAAATGTTTCTGTGATTTGGATTTTTTGTCAATATCAATCAACATGAAAATTTTCTCATGTCCTAACCATTTCGTGATTTTTTTCACTAATTTGGAATTTCAAATTGTGTACAAATTTTTTACAAACTTGAACACTTTTTCAAGAATTGTTAAAAAATTCCCAACAATAGATGAAAATTTTGACCACAAATTGCAAACCACCTATTTTTATAAAGTTTATTGAAATGAAAAAGGGAACAATTTTTGAAATTCCAGAATGTTTAAAAAAATGTAAACAATATTAGAAAACAGGAACATTTTTTGCTATTCTGATTTTTTTTTAACAAATTTCAGAAATAATAATAAATTTCAAAAAGGAAAAAAATATATTAACAGAAAGATAGAAGGAAAAAGGAAAAATAGAAAAGAAAAATAAGCTTTAGGCCTTCGCCCAACTATGCGACAGGATCGCTCCCATCGGGCGCTGTTGGGCTGGCCCAAGCGTTCATGGATCTGGAAACAATTAATCGATATTAAAAAAATGTTCATGGATTTGAAAAATATTAAGTGTTTATAGGAAATATGTGAACCATATATTTAAAATATATAATCTTGATTTGAATAATGTTAAACATGTATTACAAAAAAAGTGGCTTGTGGTGCAATGGTGCATCTATAAGACCAGCGTTCAAAACCTACCTTTATTTTAATTTATTTGAAGTGTTCGCTAATGGGCCAGCCTGTTACTGTTGATATATCTCGCGGCCTATTCTCAAAAAAGACCACCCTACCCTTTATTATGAAGGGGTATGGAGAGATCTCCTTCCTTGATGTGTTTAGGGGGGGGGGGGGGGGGGGGGTGTACCGAAGCAGAAGTGTTGATGTTATTCTGACGGAACTTGTTTGAGACAGGATGCTCCTGCGCATTTCACGTAGATAGAAAAACAAAAAACAAATCTATAGATAACCGAGTTTATGAGGAAAAACTAGGCCATAAAACATGCAGAGATAAAAGAAAGAGTGAAAAATAATCGATGCCGACCTATGTCTGCACCCATTTGCACACGGTCCGATGTATGAGTGGCTTACATATAATAATCTTGTATGTTTTGAATGTTGATCTTAAATTCTTCCTATTGCTAGTCATTTTTGCACTGAGTATGATATGTTGTCTTGTACATCCAAGCTCTTGAACCAAAAATTCTTCCATGAGTTTCCACATATATACCTACATGTTGCTGGTGAGTGCATTCTCTACTCATCCTTTCATTTAGTTTAATCCTGATATTCTCAAGGTTTATCTTGTATTATCCCATCAACTGTTGCACTCTTTTAGTTTTTCTTTTCTTCTTGCATTTTGTGTTTGGTAGGCTTTTACATGATTATATCTGAAGTGGATTTTTCATGATAACCAGCACCAATTCTGAGTTGAAAGGGAATTTGTTTGTTTGATGAGAATTTCTCACACCAAAATATATGTAGGCATGGGATCCGCCAGAGGGTTGTATTGTAGAATGGCTTCTAAAGCCATGATATATACTAGTGGGTTATTATTATTGACTTGGAATAGTTACTTCTGAGTCATCTGATGAACAACTAAAGCGAGAGAATAAACATTCAAGGTAACTCGGTAGAACCAATCATCTTTTATATACACCATGCAAATAAATAAAAATACAAATATGTAAAATAAGTTAAACACGTACAAGGAAATTGGAGCTACATGAGGGTGACCAATCAATCAATATATGTACACAAGTAGCACTTACAACTAATATTTTTTAAGCACCACACCATAAATAAAGAAATTCCAACCATCCCTCCGGTGTATGATGGTATGCTCACAAACCAATTACATCCCAAATCGTTGTATGGACAGTAATTAGTTAAAACTGCAATTTGCTCGCAAATGTTTGCCCAAACGTCCATCCAGCTGGAACAATATTGTTGAACACAAGCGTCTGCCCATCTGTGTTGGTCAATCTGAATGAGAGCATCTTCCCTGTAAGATTCGCTAGAGATTGCCAGTTCGCGCCCCAGTTACGACCCATTGGCGCCCATGCGTCTGAATTAGAGGTCTTGACATCCATCGATTTGATTGATCCGGCAGCTGCCACGTTGAATACGTTAACTAGGTTGAAGTAATCATGACCAGCGATCTTGAACCTCACCCCACCTTTCCTCACGCATGGAACCCTGCAGAAATCGGTTTTAGTAACTTGCAGACAGACACATAACAGTGATAAATATTCAAGTTGTAGTTACCTCTGGTACATGACAGGGATGATGCCACCCTTGTACACACCAATCTTCTCCCAGGCCGGCTGCGCCATGTCGAAGTGCGGCCTCGGAGGATTGCACCATCCTCCATTGTCGCTCGGGAGTGCATAGTTAGGCGGGCAAAGGTTCGTGGCCGTGATTGTCACCGAGACGCCGGGTTTGCAGAACATCGGATCCGCAAGCTTGCGGTCACAAGCAATTTTGTAGCACTGACCACACGCCGCACCGTCGTTGAAGAGCGCCTGGCTCAGCGCCGCCGTCCGCGTGCCGTAGCCCGCAGAGTATAGGTTGCCGTACCCACACGCCCCACCTGCGTTGAATTGAGCGTACGTATGCTTTTAGAACAGGCAGCACGAGATGTGGTATTCACTATTCAATTGGCCCATACATGACTTTGAAATAAGCTACTTACCCATGGTGTCAGAGGCATCGGCGCCGCCGTAGAACGTCGCATGCGCCCTCAGCCATACCGGCGCGTTGTCGGCGGCCATGGCCAGCCCACAGCACGTGAGCACGAGAGCCACCACCGCAATAGCTCGAGCTGGAGCCGACGTCATATGTCTGTCGCTGGATGCCCTTGCAAATTAAACTCACCAACGTCTATCTGTACGTAGCTGACCTGGGAAGCTGTGTGTTGTCGCTTATGTGTTTGTTCTTGTACTAGTGAGGATTTGGTTCTCATAGTTTGATGAGTGTCCGTGTATATATAGCCTTTGCTGGAGGGACTCAGCAAGGTCATTACGAGAGAGGCGGGCTAGCGTGCCCATGCATGTGGACGCTCGTGCAGCCGCACTATGCATGGCTTACGGGCTAATCCGAATATTTTATGTACGCGCAGACACGTCTGGTCCATTTTCTTCTTCCTTATAACATCAGCTCTTCAATCATCGTCGGTATTAGCTTAACACTTTCTGAAGAAATGGACGGCGTTCTGCGATTTCCAAGTGCTTGCTTGACGTTTCACTTCAGGGCGCGATATTTGCTGCGTCCCTTCGTGTGAGGAAGGATGCGTCTGCCCTGTTCCTTGAATCGTACGGATCGCCGCACCTGGTCCTAAGCATCGGCGGCGCCCACCGGCATGAGGGAACGTAATGGCTTGTTCCTGAAGAAACATAGAATTGTTAAGGAAGATCTATCGAGTTGAACTCGTCCCGTCTGGATGCAAAGGTGCGTGGCCCCTTTTATAAATAAAGCACAAACCTTAAATACACCGCGGAACGATATAATATAAAAAAGGTGGCTACTACGGATAAGTCGGATGATTTGTGCAGAAAATCATCCGCCTAACCAGCCGTACGATCTGGACGCTGGTGAACGTCCGATCTGGCGCAGCACGGGGAGCCGATGCGTGCTATCCATGGCAACATCGAGTGCAGCCCCCCGACGACACCCCCTCCTCCCTGGTGAAGCTCCATTGCAATCCCCAGGGGCGAGACGAAGCTGCAGCGCAGCACCGACAACGCCGGCGAAGCTCCATTGCAGCACCAACAGCGCTCCAATGCATCACCGGCGGAGCTCCATTGCAGCCTAACGACCCGGCGATGCGCCGGCGAAACTCCATTGAAGCACCACTGATGCTTCATTGCAGCCTCGGGCGACGCTTCATTGCAGCCCCGACGGCACAGCAAAACTCCAACACAGCACCGACGGCACGCCGATGAAGCTCCATTGCTGCCGGAGTTGAGGGAGGTGCCCCGTCACAACAATGGTGCTGCTGCAAAAACGCATGGATTGCAGCGCGAGAGTGTCAGTGGCGAGCATGAGGCTTCCATCGGTGCTGGCCGGAGTCGCCCTCACCCTCAACCTTGCTGCAACCGCGCCGTTCCGGTGCCGGTGTCGCCCCTCTCCCAGCCATGGCGAGGAGCCGAGGATGCAACAGCAGCGGCCATGGCAAGGACGCAAACAACAGCGGCTGCTTCGCCCTTATGATTGCAGCAGCAACAATGTTCGGGGTAGAGTAGCATCAAGCTGCTGTCGGCGGCGCCCCTCCCGGTTCTCAGCTGTGGCCGTGGTGCTCGCCATGGGATGGGAGCCTCATCCTCTCCTCTAGTACTACTGGGGAAGGAGGAGGAAAAGGGGAAAAGAGAAGACGTGTGGAGAAGAGAGGGGGCTTGAAGATAAGGTTGCAGGAGAAGCGGTGGCTGGTCCTCAGGGGACACGTGGCGCACACAACAGACGGTTTACGAGCTGAAGAAATCATCCGGATGAAATAGATCGTTTTCCTATAAAAAAAATGAGAAAGCCCTCAAATAAAGCAAAACTTATTAGAAGAAGAAAAACAGGCAACATACATTGGTCAGAACATGATTACAACACCGAGCAAGAGTACAGGAGGATCTAAGCACTACACCAACCACGACCAATGACAACTGGGTTCCACGACAATGCCCTCAAAAGGGAAAACGGTGCAATGTGTCGCCATTGCCGCGTCCGACGCAATGGACCAAGGTTTTCACCCAGAACTCTAACAAGGAAGGCGAACCTGTGACAACATCCACAAGAGGATAGTGGCAACTGTGGGCGCCATCGCCATCGGCGCGGAAGCGGAGGGCTTTGCCTGGTTGCTTCCCCAAGCCATATAGGATTAAAGCCTGCCGTCGCGACGAAGCCTGGGCCAGAACCAGATCTAGTCACCTCCTCTGCCGCGACAGAGAAGACGCCATGGCCTCCCAATGCACCACCACTCGCCGCCCACACGGCTGACTAGCGCAGCCACAACCACTACTCAGAGACCCACCGGAGAGCCAACCGAGTAGCTCGCCACCCGGAGCCACCGCCTCGGCATCCCTCTCTGAACCTGAAAGAACATGCGGTGCCCCCATGTTTGGTTTTGGTAATTGATGACAATCTCTATGGACTAATGGTTGCCTTGAGTTATTTTTGAAGGTTTTGTCCATAGGCTTTTCTTGGAATACATGTGTTGGTTTCAAGAAGAGTTTGTGTCGACCAAGTTTCTATTCAAGGAATTACCTAAAGATTGGTCTTGTGAGAGGTTGATGAAGACTAAGTCAAAGAGTGAATCAAGTTAATCAACACACAGAGCGTAGAAGATGTACCGAGAGGGATCAAGCGATCCCATGGTATGGTAAGTATTGTCAATTACGCTTTGTGTACTAACCCATGGTCTTCGTGAGAGTTCTTTGTGGAGTTAGGTTGCAGTGTGCAAGTTCAAGTGATGCATCACGAAGACATCAAGTGCTTGAAGCTTGCTGTCCATTGTGGTGACAATGGACTTGTGAAGATGTGCCGAAAAGTGGCTCACCCATAGTGAAGTATGGGGGAGCAATCTACTAGTCTTCACCGAGCCGATGCAATCAAGAAAGGTGGTCCAACTTGAGGAAGTCAAGATCGTCTACATCTAGCTCAAGTGGACTTTGTGCAAGGCAAAGGTTTGCCCTTGATAGGTTTTCTATTTTACCGGTCTCATGTTGGTAGTTGGGAGACCGGGTTATAGGATCGATTGCCGTACTATCAAGGGGGGCTCTCGATGAGTAGCTTGATCGTATCATTCGTAGAGAGCTCAAACCATTGCATCATTGCATCATCTTTCTTGGTTCTTGTTTGATTTTATTTGTGAGTCTTAGAGCTTTTGGTCATCTTGATGACAAGCTCGAGTTCATCGAAAACGGAGTTCACATGCATCTTCTATGATGTTTTCGATGTTGGAGGTTATGCCGGTTCTTCTCTGTTGGAGGCTTCACTCCTCTCTTTATTAGGCATACCTCCCCTGCCTCTTCTTTCTATATCCAACAGCTTGAGTAGTACCGCTGTTGGAGGCTTCACTCCTCTCTTTATTAGGCATACCTCCCCTACCTCTGTTGGAGGCTTCACTCCTTGCTGTTTTGATGCTACTCGTCGTCTTGTATCCAACAAGCTTGAGTTTGCTCAATTGCAGTTCTGGTTTTATTGGATCTATCTGTTGTCTTTAGCTGCGTTTTGAAGGCATCCAAGTGCTAAAGCCTCTGTGGCGTGCGGTAGTACTGCTCAAGGGAGCGGCAGTACTGCAGGGGCCAGCGGTAGTACCGCTCCTGGTGAGCAGCAGTACCGCTGCCTCTAGCCCAGAACGCTGGCGCGCACGGAAGTAGGCACGAAAGTAATTTTTTTACTTCCGCGCCCTACGCGGTAGTACCGCTCCTGGTGAGCGGTAGTACCGCTGCCTCGTGTCCTGGCGCTGTTGCGTGCGGTAGTAGGCGCGGATGTAATTTTTTACATCCGCCCTTACGCGGTAGTACCGCTCCCTGTGAGCGGTAGTACCGTGCCGACTTTTTCTTGTAGCTAGCTCCAGCGGTTGTAGGCGCGGCAGTTATTTTTTACATCCGTGGTCGCGTGGTAGTACCGCAAGGGCAGGCGGTAGTACCGCTCCTGCAGTAGTACCACCCTGTTGCCCCTTTGCAGTGTTGTTTCATTGGGCTTCTGCCGTCCTAGCGGTAGTACCGCTCGTAGGAGCGGTAGTACCGCTCTGTGCGGGCTATGAGCATAACGGTTGGATTTTCCCCCTCCTATAAAAGAGGGTCTTCTTCCCCAATGAACCTTATCCTTTGAGCTCGTGTTCTTCCCCCATTGTCGACCTTCTTCGAGCTTGCTAACTCTCAATCCCTCCATGGATTCTTGCTAGTTTTTGAGGGAAAAGGGAGAGGAGATCTAGATCCACATTTCCACCAATCACTTTCTCCTCTATGTGAGGGGAACCCCTTGGATCTAGATCTTGGAGTTCTTGGTGTTCTCCTTCTTGTTCTTTCTCTCATTTTCCTCCCTAGCATTAGTTGCTTCGGTGGGATTTGAGAGAGAAGGACTTGAGCACTCCGTGTGCCCTTGCCATTGCATTTGGTGCATCGGTTTGAGTTCTCCATGTGGTACGTGGAAGTTACAAGTTGAGAAGCTTATTACTCTTGGGTGCTTGGTACCCTTGAGCTTGTTCCTCTTGGGTGCTTGGGCGCCCTAGACGGTTGGTGGTGTTCGGAGCTCAATCATTGTGGTGCAAAGCTCCGGGCAAGCGTCGGGGTCTCCAATTAGGTTGTGGAGATCGCCTCGAGCAATTTGACGGGTACCGGTGACCGTCCCCAAGGGTTGCCAAAATGTACGGGTTTGGTGACCGCCCCCAAGGGTTGCCATTTGTACGGGTTCGGTGACCGCCCTCAAGGGTCCCTTAGTGGAATCACGATATCTTGCATTGTGCGAGGGCGTGAGGAGATTACGGTGGCCCTAGTGGCTTCTTGGGGAGTATTGTGCATCCACACCGCTCCAAACGGAGATTAGCATCCGCAAGGGTGTGAACTTTGGGATACATCGTCGTCTCCACGTGCCTCGGTTATCTCTTACCCGAGCCCTTTACTTATGCACTTTACTTTGTGATAGCCATATTGTTTCTTGTCATATATCTTGCTATCTCATAGTTGTTTATCTTGCTTAGCATAAGTTGTTGGTGCACATAAGTGAGCCTAGTTGTGGTAGGTTTTGTGCTTGACAAATTAACCGCTAGGTTTATTCCGCATTTGTTCAAGCTTAAACCGTAATTATTTTAAAGCGCCTATTCACCCCCTCCACTCTAGGCGACATCCTTGATCTTTTAGAACCTCTCCCTGACGCTATAACACGCGGATGCCACTGACCGACCGAATGGCCCACCACAAGGTCGGCCGGAGGGAGGCCATAGCCGGGCAGCCCCGCTACCATGGCTGCCCCTCATCTGCTAGGTTTCACCCATCATCAGAGGTGGCACAGTAATAGTATTTCAATATGGTAGTAAGAAGAGGTTACAAACTTAACTAGAATGAAATAAGCATGATCATTCCCGTATCAAGCGGTGTGTGCGTGGTTAGGTTTGCATGCTTGCGTGGCTAGACAGGATGCTCCTGCACATTTCATATTAAGGACAGTATAACCGAGCCTAAAGCGAGCTCTCTCAGTGATTTGGGTTTCTGGTAGTCTGTTTTCGCGATCTAAACGTTTCTGGCCGTCAAATCTAATGTATAAAATCATCTCTCCCGCAACTGGCCCAGCTGTCCTATGGGCTGCTATTCCAGAGGCCGAATCCAAGCCCTGTGGTAAACTGGACCGGTTATGCCAGCCCATTAAGCTAACACCGTGTTCTCGCTCGACAGGGGATGTGGATCGTCCGCTCATTGTGCTCGCTGCTTGCTGGACAAAGGAGGTGGAGGAGGTGGATCGGTGACAGGGGAATCCAGCCGCCCCCGATGCGCGCGACGCTCTCGAGCAGGATGGTAAAGCGCGCGAGCCATGCCGGGCGACGCGGGCGATCTGTCCAGGAGCGGGATCCAAGCCAAGCGCGCGGCGTTGCCAGCTGCGACCACGACGACTTCGATCCGGCGGCGGACAGGCCACTGTTCTGTCTGTTCATCTCTCTGTCCGCGTGTCCTGCCAGAGTTTGATTCCAGCCGCTAGCACCAACTCTCCACCTTGGGTTCGTCCACTAAGAATTCATTCACCGGCCGCTAGCACTCCTCCCGGCCAGATGGTTCGGCAGCCTATGTACCTACAGGAAAATCCTCCTTCTCGTTATGAGAGAGATTGTTCTTGGGATTTTAATGTGTGCAGGCTACGGGTGACAAGCCGGTGGTTCCATCAGTTAGAAGTGTAGCGTTTTCTTGATCTCTTTTCTCTGTCAAGTCAAATTACAATAATATTTTTCTAATGCGATTTGGAAAGTTTTATCAAATCCACTTAGCAAATGAGACTGCAATACTTGGTTTGTGCTCTAGAATTATAAGACTTGCTTATAAGTCCTGCTTATCTTTTGCATGTGAACTATAATTATTTTTCTTTTTCCAGCTATTGAAATTTGTAGATGAAATGCATGTTCTATACCATGATTTATGATTTGGCACATCAGTAACATCCAAGAGAGGATATTCTTCTAACTTTACTTTACAATGTGAATATATCCTACTCTAAATTTCTCATGTTCAACCCGCAGCATCTGCTCTATTTTGATGTTTCTATCATTACTTCCAAACTGTGCACCTAAGCGTAGGATAAAAGTATTCAAGTTAAACAAGTTGATATTTGATTATCAAGCGATGAAGTAGATTCATAATATGTTGACTGGTGCAGTACGAAAGTGGACAAAAGTGATTTTATTGGGATCCAGCTGACGCGTTCGAGCGAGATCCAAGTGAAGCGCGCAGCATTGCCAGCCACGACCATGATGACCTGCTCGAGTGGGATTCCAAGATGACTGGCCTGGCAGCGGAAGCCAGCGTCTAGGGATCGCAAAGGTGAGCAGTCACACATCCACGAGGTTGCTTCTCTTCGAGTTCATCGGCCGCCTTGGGGTCCTGGGCAACTTGTCCTAATAAGCTCCTCTGCAACACCACTCCCCTCGAGCCAGGCACGACGTTTGATCAACACGCGCCTCCACTCTCCTACGGGCTACGGCCGTAGCTTCTTCCCACAACCCACGAGGCTGAATATCAAATGATTGTCCATTTGTCGTACTACAAAACAATGTGCAAGTATAGAAAATGCAGCCAAATATTTATCATGCTCACGCTAAATCACAAACACACTGGAGGTGCACCGTCAAACAAAAGTAAGTCCCAATACATGCCAAAGTATACACATCTTTCTGTCTAATATGGCAGTTTGAGAGACCCATAGCTTCTGGTAGAAAAATTGGAGAAAGAAATACATATTTCCTGGAAGTGTTATTCATGTCTTACTTGCTCGCACATTAAATTGTAGTTTATGCTAGCTTAATTTGTAGTTATGTCCGTAAACACACACTTCATATGTTCTCCCTGTGCCCAAAAAACCTCATCTTTAAGACCAAGTGCATATGCATAATACAATGATGGGAAGTGTTAGAACATGTAGCCAGGTAGGCAAGTGGTTATATTCATCTGGCCTGCCGTGGTTCTGGGATGTTTGCTCCTGCTGAATTGTTAATTGTGTAGCTGTAACCATATTGTTGAAGCAACTTGAGTATAGAGCACCAAAAAATAAAAAACAACATAGACTACAAGTGTCGCTGGACTGCATCTGAAACATATTTACGGAAATTTATAGAGTAAATAGAATGGAACTCTTCATAACTCACACCGCAGTGGTTTACAGCTGGTTCATGAATGCAAATAAATAGATTCGAGTTTGTCTAATCACTGCAGAACCACCTAATATTCAGTCAGACAATATATTGTAGTGATTATTAGTGCTTTTTTTTGAAAAGAAATGCAAAATCTGCATTACTACGTGCACGAAGCTGACTCGCTCGCCACTAAAGCTTTTACATCAGCAGTTACATTGTCTGCATTTAGCTCATCATACAGGTTCATGGAACATCCTTTGTGTGCAAGTACATGAGCTAAATTATTACAATTCCTACTAGCAAAGCTAAAGGTGATCTAATTAAAGTTTTGGCAGTGCTTAGGTAACTTATGGTATAATTGATGTTCAATATTATTTTATAGAAGATCATCATTTCTTCTGTATTTACCTGCTCAGTTCATTTATATTGCAATCAACTATACCGAAAGAATGTGTCAATCTATAGTGGTACTGGAGTATATAGAAACTGATTAAGTAGTGTTGCTAGCACTAAAATGGCACAAAGAGATACAGAAAAAAAAACACTTCTGAGGTGATCATGACCATTGTGTAATTCAGAAAGTTAATTATGTTACTTTTGTGTAGTGTATCTTCCATGGTGACATAATCTCTGTCAATGTTTGTACAGCAAAGCATGTACTAAGTTCTTTGTTGAATCAAGCCTACAGTATTCTGAGTCTACCAGTGAAGCCTTACTGTGGTCATATACAATATCTCATTTTTCTAAGAGGCTGACATATATTATAAAGTGCCACAATAATTGAAGACCAACAAGAACCAATTTTTTTTGGCATACCTTAAGTGCAACTACACTGCAGCTTCTCAAGGTATGCAAATTATATCCTCTCACACACCCCTTGCTTAATCTTTCAATTATGTCCAAAAGATGGGTTCACCAAGTACAAAGTTTGTCTTACCGTTGTTAGCTCCCCATTTCATTCCCTACAGAGCTCTCTCCTTAACTGTAAGACTGGATATTCTTTCAAACACAAAATATAACACATCTGAGGTTCAGTTTGTTTCTACATGCCAGTAGCATCACAAATGATAGGGAAAAAACCCGATAATCGCATCATGTAGACCAAACAATGTTCCAACTCAGATAGCTGCCCTTATTTATCAATATTTTATTGTTTACTTTAGTGTTAGTGAAAATTGTCTTACTAGAATCCTTCCATTCTCTAATATCCAATTTTATTGTCAAGCAGAAATCCATATTTTATTCTCTACAGGGCCATGTCCTTAATTGTAAGACTGGGTATTCTTTCAAATATAACACATGTGAGGTGGAGTTTGTTTTCTTCTTGGCAGTAGCATCACAAATGATATGTAAAAAAACAAATCGACACACACATCATGTACCAGACAATGTTCCAATTGAGATAGCTTCCCTTTTTATCAAAATTTTATCTTGACTTCAGTGTCAATGAAAATTGTCTTATTATAACCTTCCGTTCAGTAATATCTTATTTATTGTCAAGCAGAATTTTTCTTCTTAGGCCTCCTTTGGTTTAGAGGAATCTTGTAGGAATTTCATAGGATAGGATTTCTATAGGAAAAATCCTTTAGAGCCCTTTGGTTTGTAGGAATGGAATCCTATTCCTATGGAGGAATTCTTCCTATCCTCCACATTTCATAGGAAAATAAACATTAGCCTAGACTCAATAGAAAAAATCCTATGATGTGAATCAAAGGACATCTCCTTTCCTATTCCTACTCATAGGATTTGAGATACATGTCATCTCATTTCCTATGACTTTCCTATTCCTACAATTTTCCTACCCTATGAACCAAAGAAGGCCTTAGTTCCTTGTTGCCTACACAAGATCACCTTTTGGGTGGAGGCTGCAATTGTTTAGAAGACATCAATAAGAAATGGAACAATTAGAGAGTAAAAGTCCGATGACCAATACCGACTAAGCCATATGAGCACATTGAAAATGTTGTAATAAATTATCAGCTTCATATATTTATGTAAATTTCGATGTCCATATACTTATGTAAGCTCCTAACATTCTATTGTAGAAATAGACGGGCGCAGCAATGCGCGCCATCGATGATCTAGTAGATAGAAGAAAGACATGTAGACAGAAATAAAATAAGAAATAAAAAAGAAAATTGCAAAGACGCCGGCCTATATATCTTGACATGTACCACCAATATGTTTGCTGCCCGGCTAGTGGCGAGCAGGTTCTTTTGAAATGCCTCCAATGAGGAAAATTACAATCACATAACACTGTTGTCGACCCCTATTTGAAAACCAATCTTTCGTCCAAAATTATACATGATCGACCCACCAAACCTCAGGGAAAGGTCTGGCCAGACCAACATCCTCCACGTCATCCTCATATCTGAATGGCCATGATCCAGGATAGATGAAGCATCTTTGACAAAGCCTTCAGGGAGGAGAAACATGCCATCGAGCACCATCATCATCGTCATTGACCCACACTGAATATCAAGCTTTCGCTAGAGCCTTGAGCCTCTCAACCAAATGAGACCCTAGGAGCGAGATCAACCACTGTCAACGTGCAAAATAGAGTAACAACTTTTTCTGCACATGTGCCGGCGAACTGAAACCACACGGAGTAGAGAAGAAGTTGTCATTGCCACCACATCACCATGGAGCTAAGTCCAATCCATCTGCTACCACCACCTCAACCTCAACAATGGGAACAAACGATGAGCCACCACCTCACGCTGAAGCCCACTAGTCCAACCTCTTGCCCAAGCCGCGACTCACCTATCCTTGTTGAGCCACAATGTGTTGACCGTGTTGCACCACCACCACCATCACATGATCACGCTGTTCGCAAACGGGAGGACACCTTCACCGTCAGGTGCAAGCAGATTGGGAACCACCCAATTTAGGCCCCTAGCCCATGCAAGGAGGACCACCACCGTTGTTGAGCCGAACGACGCATCCTTAGGCACCCATTGTGCCATCGACAAGACACTATAGACATCACCATGCAGTCCCCTTGTTCAAGCACCCCCTCCACCCCCTCCCCCCAGGCGGAGAATCAAGCTAGCGCCACTACCCATGCTGCCCCAAGAAGGGGGCGATGCAAGGGCTCTTTTTGTTTGTAGGATATTGCACATGGTTGATATGCTTCGGCAGTCCAGACATTATAAAATCTAGATGATTTGAAATAAATTATGTCATGGAAGATGCCCACAAGAGTATGACACTCTCTTTTCATTCAAGAGGAGTTCCTCACTAATAAAAGGAGAAATGCCATGGTCTCCTCAATTGCACGGGTGTCATCTTCTGTAAATAAACAACAATAGTAACCTACTACCAAAATGATTTCAAAAGAATTATTGGTGTCAAATGACCTTGCTAATCCGATTGTCATTTCAGGGGCTTAGCGGCCTACCATAATCAATACAAAATTCACATTTGGTAAATGTGAAGTTTAACAAAAGCAAGAAACTCACATGCTTGTCATTGCACCCATTCGCGTACGGTTCGATGTTAGAGCGGCTTATATATAATTTTGTTGCATGTTTTGGATGTTGATCTTAAATTCCCACCATTGCCAGAAATTTTCGCAGTAAGTATGATATGTTTTCTTATATATTCAAGTTCTTGAGCCAAAATTCTTCTATGAGTTTCCACCATATATACCTACATGTTGCTAATGAGTGCATTATGTACTCATCTTTTAGTTGAGTTTAAATTTGATATTCTCGAGATTTATGCCATATTATCCCATTAATTGTTGCACTTTTTTTCTTGTTTGTGTTTGGTAGGACTTTTACGCCGATTGTATCTCAAGTGAACTTTTCACGATAGCTGAAATCAGTTCCGGGAAAGGTAAATTTTCACGCCGAAATATCTACATGCATGGGATATATTTTTGTAACGATACTTCTAATTATTTTATTTTGTATAATCAGCGAAGAATAAATATGAATATATTATAGTGTATTGGCATGCACATGCGCGAGAGAGAGAGAGAGAGACCGGCTATGGGTTGCACTATTGAACGGCCTACAAGGGTAGCCATGATCAATACTAGTGAGTTATTATTATTGACTTGGGATTGTTATTTATGAGTCGCCCGAGGAACAATCAAACCGAGAGAATAAACATCTAAATAATTCGGTAGAGCTAATCATGTTTGAACACAATTCAGATTAATAAGGACACAAATATGTACAACAAGTTAAACACGTGCAAGGATATTGGAGTGAGGTGACCAGTCAATCAATATATGCCAACAAGTAGTGCTTACAATTAATATTTTTAAGCACCACACAACAAATAAATGAATTCCAGCCTTTGGTTCAACAGATGATGTTATGCTCATAAACCAACCACATCCTAAATTGTTTTGTTGATCAGTTGAACGGCAGTTTGCTCGTAAAATGTTTGTCCAAACTTCCATCCACCCGACACAATATTGTTGACCACAAACGTCTACCCATCTCTGTTGGTCAATCTGAATGAGAGCATTTTTTCGGTAAGATTGGCTAGGGAGTGCCAATTCGCACCCCTGGGCCATTGGTGCCCAATCGTCTGAATCGGAGCTCTTGACCTCCATCGACTGGATTGATCCGGCAGCAGCGACGTTGAACACATTGACTAGGTTAAAGTAGTTGTGCCCAACTATCTTGAACCACACCCACCCTTCTTCACACATGGAACCCTGTAGAAATGGGATTTAGTAAACATGCACACAAGCACAAAACAATGATATATACTCATGTGTAGGTTCCTCTGGTACATGACAGGGATGATGCCACCTTTGTAGACACCAATCTTTTCCCAGGCCGGCTGCGCCATGTCGAAGTGCGGCCTCGGTGGATTGCACCATCCTCCTTTGTTGCTCGGGAGCGCGTAGTTAGGCGGGCAAAGATTTGTGGTCCTGATTGTCACGGTCAAGCCGGGTTTGCACCACATCGGGTCTGCCAACTTGCGGTCACACGCAATCTTGTAGCACTGTCCACACGCCACGCCGTCTTTGATTAGCACCGTGCTCAGTACAAATTGCCATATCCGCACGCGCCGCCTGCATCATACCAAGCGATGTAAACACTTAGCAGAGGCAGATACGTCGTGTGCATCTAGTGGTGCATACGGCCCTCCATTTGACATAGTATATGAGTACGCAATAAGCTAGTTACCCATGGCGTCAGAGGCGTCAGCGCTGCCGTAGAAGGTCGCGTGTGCCCTCAGCCATTTGATCGGTGCTTTGTCCGCGGCCTCGGCCAACCCACAACACACGAAGGCGAGCAGCACCACCGCAATTGCTCGAGCTGTAGCGGACACCATATCTCTCGCTGGTCGCGCTTGCAAACCTAACAATTTTGTCTGTACGTAGAACGTAGTTGATCTGGAAGCTGTGTGATCTTGCTTGTGCGTATTGTACCTGTATGACTGTGGTGATCTCGGAATGATTGGGTGTGCCGTGTGTGTGCGTGTATATATATAGCTGTTATTTGTGAGTTGCGATCTATCCGTAGTTGGAGAGACTCAGCAAAGTCACCCGTAACAAGCACGCCGGGTGCACATGTGCAGGTCGTATGTGCAGCCGCAGCATGGCTTACGGGCTAATCCGAAGAGTACTAGCATACGCGTAGACACGTACTGCTCTATCTGCATCATAACAATGCTACACATACGTAATCTTACGTTCATTTTACGTAAAAGTTGATGTGGAGATTGTTAATTGGGCGGAAAACCTAAAAACCCCTGGCGGCGGCGATTAGGGTTCCGGTGGACTCATACGGCGCCCGTCGGATCTCTCCGGCGGGGCGCCCACTGGTTCCGGCAGGAGATGGCTTCATCGGCTGGCGGCAAGTAGACCGAGTCAGGACCTAGTTCTTCGAGGTCGGCTCGGGCGCAGCTAGAGGAGGCGCTCGGGAAGCTTGGGTTACGGATGAGGAAGCGACCCCTCTGATTATTGATGATATAGAGGAAGTAGAAGCAAAGAAGTGGCTACTGGCGGGTACGGTTTTGCATTGTTACACATCCAAACCATTACTAATGCACTCCGGCCAGCTTGGGGAAACCCTAGAGGACTGAAATTCAGATCGATGGGTGAGAATACGTTCGTGGCAGAATTCGAGGCACAATGGGATCGCGATCGCATCTGGCTTGGCTCCCCATGGCATGTTAGCAAGAACGCGGTTGTTCTTGCAGAATTTGAGGACTACATGCGACCTGATGAGGTCAAGTTTGACCGGCTCCATCTATGGGCAAGGGTCCCTAATTTCCCATATAACCTTTGAGATGTTTCCTGGGGCAAGCTAATAGCACAGCAAATTGACAAGGAAGCTACTTCGATTCAGTTCGATCATGTGGGGGTATTTTTGAGAGCCAGATGTGAGTAAACCTTTGAGGAGATGGATTTTGATCGACTCCGCGAAGAGGAAGAAGACAGACATGTATGGCATACAGTATGAGCAAGTTCCCCACTTATGTTTCTCTTGCGGTAGACTGGGTCATTCCGATTTATTCTGCCCAACTCCAGGCCCTCGCGACGAAAAAGATGAACTATCCTTCGGGCCTAAGTTGAGAGCACCAGAGGAAAAGAAGAAGACCGCATCAGGCGATAGTTCGAACAAAGAGCAATTTTCAGGCCCGAGCAGTCAAAGAGAGTCTAAGAACTCTAGTAATGTTGGTCAAGAAGGAGTTGAGGTGAACTCCCCTGTCAAGAATAGAACATCGAGTAACAAAAGGAAAGAGGCACCTAAACAAGTTTACCGACGAGTTGATCCTGCACCTTTTCTCCTGACGGATGGAAAAACTACAAATGGTTCAGCTAATGTTGATCCTCAAGAGACAGTTTCAGATTCAGTCAGAGAAGGGGATGAGCAAGTTGAGGAGAGAGTACCAAAGAAGAAGAAACCAACGCCTGGCAACTAACTCGGCAGCGTCTGCAGAGCAGCGCTGCCCATCCCAATGATTTGTATCAGCTGGAACTGCCGGGGGCTTGGGAACCCCGAGGCAGTTCGAGAGCTTCGCCGGTTTGTGAAGCAAGAAGGTCATGCCCTGCTATTCGTGATGGAAACCAAAATCAGGGCTAAGAGAGTTGAAGACTTGCGATATCAATTTGATTTTTCAGGTTGTTTCACAGTTGACAGTATTGGGTTAAGTGGTGGAATTGGGCTTTATTGGTCCAAGGACGTGGATTTTGTCTTGAAAAACTATAGCAAGAACCACATTGATGTGTTGGTGAGAGTCAAGGACCAAGCCGCACCAGATTGGCGGTTTACTGCATTCTACGGTGCACCACGGGTCGAAGATAGGCATCATAGCTGGCGCTTCCTTTGGACCTTACATGCCTTGCCCCATTCTTCGTGGCTGTGCATGGGCAAATTTAACGAGACGATGTTTGGTGACAGACACTTCAGTAAGTCGGCTAGACCAGAATGGCAAATGAAGGCCTTCCGTGAAGCCATCGAGGATGTTTCCTTCCAAGACCTTGGCTGGTCTGGAATGGCCTATATGTGGGACAATAGGCAAGGTGGTAATGATAATGTTAAAGCTCGGCTCGATCGAGGCTTTGCGAATGAAGCCTTTCATCAATGTTATGAAGATATTCGTGTGCGCCATATCAGTGCTACCGAGTCCGATCACTGTTTTGTGGTGACAGAGATACATGGCACGAGGAGGACGGACTGCGCACAAGAGCACCGGGCTTTCAAGGGATTGTGGAGTCGCTGGGTGCACTACAGAAGGAACTTGAACCATGGGGGGCCAAGGAGCTTGGATGTCTCGCGAGGACAGTTCGGCAATTGCAAAAGAAGCTCGACAAGCTGCGCAGACAGTCCATAGGCCGGGGGCCTTCTGACGAAGAGAAAGCTACTGTAATCAAACTACGCGAGGCGGTTCGTCAAGAGGAAGTATGGTTATGGCAGCGCTCGCGGTTCCTGTGGCTTCGTGCATGTGACCGTAACACTGGTTACTTTCACACACAAGCTAAGCAGCGACAACGAATGAACAAGATCAGCGGCTTGAAGAGAGTTGATGGCTCAGTTTGTGCACACGAAGGAGAAGATAAACAGGAAATTCATGCGTTCTATCAGGCATTGTACACCTCTCAGGGCGTGTTTGATACGAGCGAGTTGCTTGCTCACGTACCGGTGAAAGTTACACCGGAGATGAATGAGATGCTAACTAAACCATTCGAGGCACAAGAAGTCCATGATGCGCTGTTTCAGATGGCTCCATCTAAAGCCCCGGGGGTGGATGGTTTCACGACGGGGTTTTTTCAACGTCATTGGCACTTTTTGAAAGACGATGTGAACAATGCAGTGCTGGGATTTCTCAATGGGGTGAACTACCGACGGTTCTTAATGACACCTCCATAACCTTGATCCCAAAGGTACGGTACCCCCAATCGATTTCTCAATATCGACCTATTGCATTGTGCCCTGTGCTATACACGATTGCAGCTAAGGCTAGCACTAACTGCATGAGGGGATGCATGGATGAGATCATTAACGAGGAACATAGCGTGTTTGTTCTTGGACGCTTGATTACTGACATTGTATTGTTGGCTTTTGAAAGTGTTCGTACACTTCGCAGGCGGAAGAAAGGAAAAAATCATGCTTGCGCAGTTAAACTAGATATGATGAAAGCGAATGACAGAGTCGAATGGCAGTTTCTGGAGGCCATCCTACTTCGTTTGGGATTCAGCCCTATTGGATCAGACTAATTATGAAGTGTGTCACCTCTGTACGTTTCTCTGTTAGATTAAATGGTGAGCTGCAACCCTACTTCACGCCCTCTAGGGGGCTGCGGCAAGGTGACCCCGCTTCACCGTACTTATTTCTGTTTTGTGCAGAAGGCTTCTCGTCCATGCTTAGATCTTATGAAGGATATATTGATAGGGGCATTAGGGCAAGTGTGTGTTTGCCATGGGTGAGTCATCTGCTCTTTGTTGATGATTGTCTAATCTTTCTGAATGCAGACTCTCAATGCGCAGAAAGGTTGAATGACATTTTGAGGATCTATGATGAGGCTTTAGGACAGCGTGTAAACAAGGATAAAAGTGCAATATTCTTTAGCCCCAACATGCCTTGTTTCATTAGACAGATTATCAAAGGAACGATGGGCATCATGGTAGAAGCGTTCAGTGATAGATATCTTGGTCTTCCCACTGCCGTTGGCCGGATTACGAGCGGTACCTTCGACCACATTGGCGAGCGTGCGCAGAGTAAGATGCAAGGCTGGTCAGAGCGGCTCTTTGCATGTGCAGGGAGAGAGGTCTTACTCAAAACAATTATTCAGGCGATTCCCACATATAGCATGAGTTGCTTTCTGTTCACGAAAAAGGTGTGCAAAAAACTCACATATAGTATGGCAAGGTATTGGTGGAGCAGTTCTATTGACAAGAGGTTTCTACACTGGGTTGGGTTTCTTGGAAAGAACTGACAAAACCAAAATGCTAGAGAGGGATGGGATTTCATGACCTCCACATGTTTAATCTGGCACTTCTTGGCAAACACGGTTGGCGCTTCATGACAAATCCAACATCACTTTGTGCCAGAGTTATGAAGGGCAAGTATTTCCCAGATACTGATTTCCTGCATGCTTCAGCACCTAAGGCCGCCTCATCAACTTGGCGGGTAATCATCTCTGGACAGGAAGCTCTACTTGCGGGGATTGTTCATCGTGTTGGTGATGGCACTTCAATTAATCCATGGACAGACAAATGGATTCCCACAACGCTAACCAGAACCCCTTTATTCAAACTGCCGGTTATGAACATCACCCAGGTTAGGGAGCTCATTGATTCAGAGAACTGGACTTGGAAACAAGATCAAGTTCGACACAATTTCATCGCACCGGACGCGGAGGCTATTTTGAATATTCCTCTTCGACGCGGCGGGGGCAAAGACACATTGGCATGGGCACATGAGAGATCAGACATCTACACTGTTAAGTCAGCGTACCGAGCTCCAGTGATTCAGAAAGAGCATCAAGCTCGAGAAGAAGGGCAGGTTACCGAATCTTCAGTGAGTAAGCATCAGCTGTGGAAGTCATTATGGTCTCTCAAAGTGGTACCAAAAGTGCGAGTGTTCTGGTGGAGGGTACTTCGTGGAATACTTCCTGATGAATGCACGCTTAAATTTCAGCATATCCAAGACATTAGTTTGTGCAAACTTTGCAAGGCAAAGAATGAAGACTTGGAACATGCACTCATACACTGTTCCCACTCTCAAAGGTTCTGGGAGGAAGCTCGCCAGCTCTTGGATATCAAACTCCCGCGGCTTCACCCATCTACTTGGGCAACTGACATTTTATGTGATGCAAGGTTCTCGACAAGAGAACGAGCATCTATGATTTCTATGATGTGGTCTATTTGGACATCACGAAACCAGTGGACGCACGAAGGTGACAAGCTGGATCCGGCGAATTCAGTTAGACTCACCCGAGAAGCGTTGGCACTGCTGGATATTCCTTTACAACATGTGAATACTCTGCCAGGTCACAGCTGGCGCCCTCCGGAGGCAGCCCAGATCAAGATAAACACTGATGCATCAACTATTCGTGATGAAGGAAAAAGTGGAGCTAGAGGTGTTGCGCGTTCATCTACAGCCATATTGGGTGTTTGGTGTAAACCCCACCCCGGAGTGACTGGCCCCTTTATTGCCGAAGCCCTAGCTGTAAGAGATGGAGTTATCTTTGCAAGTCTCAGAGGGTTATCGCATGTGGTGCTGGAGACTGACAGTCTCGAGGTGGTCAACCTCTGGAACACTCGCCGCAACAGTCGTTCAGTTGTGGCGCCCATCCTCCAAGAAATTGATGAGCTTTTTACTAGTTTTAATTCTTTTGTAATTCAGGATATAAGTAGGTCAGTCAATGTCCCGGCTCACCTTTGTGCAAAACACGCTTGTACGATGGCTGTGACTGAAAGCTGGCTCACGGAAACTCCTAGCTTCCTGATCAGCAGCCTTGTGGCTGACTGCCCAGCGAACGCGTTTATTTGAATAAAGCTCAAAATTCCCTGCAAAAAAGGTTGTTAATTGGGCCAGGATTAGCAGTTGGGGCCCACCCGGGTTAAAATCAGGGGGAGGAGAGAATTTCATCGAAGGTTAAGTAAGCCTACGTGGCACCATTCGTAGGTGTAGAATTATTGTTTGCTTCACACTTTCGGAAGAAGTGGACGGCGTCTTTCCCTTGATTTAATCCCGATATGTATATGTGCTTGAGGCTTTCACTTGGAGGGTATATGCTTGAAGGGAAATTAACAAGGCTGCTTAACCTCTTTGACGGCTAACTTCAGGAGATGCCATGTCCCGGTGTGCCTACTTGTCTACGAAAGAATGTCCCATCTGTTCCTTGAACCGTACGGCTAATCCTGCACTGCACCTGAAGAAGAAGAAAACTGCATCTAGTCATCAACTTCGACGGCGGCGCCCATCGGCATGTAATGATTAGTTTTGGAAGATACATTGAGCTGCCATCAAGGCAGATATGTATTCTGTAGAGTTGAATTTGTCCCGTCTGAGTCGTGATATCTAAGCTTAGGCCCTGCTTGGTATCGGTGTAAACTTTTACACCCGTATTGATTTTGCAGGTGTATTTTAGCGCCCACAGTGTGATTTCCATCTAGATAAAAAACGACGGGTGGAGGTCTGTATATTTTACAACGATATATGGCTGCGAAACGTCGTTCCAATCAGGGCCTTAGGTTGCCGTCAATTAAGTTTCGTCCATCATTGGAGCTCGCAGTAGTATGACAGTATGAGGTTAGAGTGGAATGAGCAGGATCATTCCCACACCAAGGGTGGGCTCATTGTGTGCTTGCTTGCTGCTTGCATGGTCGATAATTTGATATGACCCGCAACGTGGCCTGGCCTGTTTGGATGCTGGACATGCATTCAAATCTTGGCCGGCTGGCGCTACGCTAGCTTTGCATGATTAGCTCCGACAGAACAGGTACTGCATTTCCTTAGTTGGATCCGCTCTTTCTCTCTCGCGCAGTTGTTGCTTCCGGCTATTTATTTAGTCGTCAATCAGCATTGATCCGAAACTTAAATCACTGTTGGGTCTAACGCTCGAATCGGCCACACGGCAAGGATGCAAGCAAGTGCAGCTGGTGATGCGGACTCGTGCAGGCATGGTACACATGTTGCGCCCGGTTTGTTCTATTCACCTTGTTTGTACACATGTTGCACAATTTGAAATTTTCTTTGACTAAAACTTTCGTGTTGCAAGTTTTATGTCTCGGCACTCATAGATGAGTAGATGTGCATCTCCCTATTGTACCGTACTAAGGTGTTTATGTGGTGCATGTTAGTTTAGATGAAATTCAGTAAATCCATTGCACACGCTCGACCGTTTGAAATTTCATTTGACCACTAGCTTTATCTCGTTGTTCCACAAATTTTTTGTCTTCTACTGGAAATAAATAATAGTAGTAACCTACTAACAAAAGGATTTCCAAAGAGTTTTTGGTGTCAATTGGCCCTGCTAACCTCATTGTCATGTGAGGGCCTTAGCGCCCTACCATAATCAAGACATAATTCATATTTGGTAAATGTAAAGTTTAACAAGGCAAAAAAGCTGGCATGCTTGTCTTTGCACCCATTTGCACATAGTTCGATGTAAGAGCGGCTTACATATTATGATCTTGTCAATTTTGGGTGTTGATCTTAGATTCTTCCTATTGTTAGTCATTTTTTAACTAAGTATGATATGGTTTTTAATTCAAAAGAAAAGTATGATATGTTTTCTTGTACATCCAAGCTCTTGAGCCAAAAAAAATCCATGAGTTCCACGATGCATTATGTGCTCATCTTTCATTGAGTTTTAATCATGATATTCTTGAGGTCGATCTTGTATTATCCCATTAACTATTGCACTTTTATTTTTTTTTATTTTTTTGTTTGTGGTTTGGTAGGCCTTTTACGTGTATTATATTTCAAGTGGATTTTTCATGATAACCGAAGCCAATTCTGAGGTTAAAGGGAGTTTGTTTGTTTGATAAGAATTTTTCACGCCGAAATATTTGTAGGCATGGGATCCGTCTGAGCCGGCCAAGGGTTGTATTGTACAATGGCTTCTACAGCCATTATCTCTACTAATGTGTTATTAGTATTGACTTGGAATAGTTATTTCTGAGTCACCCGAAGAACAACCAAAGTGTGAGAATAAACATTTGAGGTAACTCGGTAGAACCAATCATGTTCTATCTACACCATCCAAATTAATAAAACACAAATATGTACAACAAGTTAAACTCGTACAAGGATATTGAAGCTACATGAGGGTAACCAATCAATCAATATATGTACACAAGTAGTGCTTACGAGTAATATTTATATGCACCACACCATAAATAAAGAAATTACGACCGTTTCTCCAATATATGATGATAGGCTCACAAACCAATGGCATCCTAATAAATCGCTCCGTTGGCAGTGAGCAGTTAAAACTGCAATTTGCTCGCAAATGTTTGCCCAAACGTCCATCCAGGTGGCACAATATTGTTGAAGACAAGCGTCTGCCCATATGTGCTGGTCAATCTGAATGAGAGCATCTTCCCGATAAGATTCGCTAGAGATTGCCAGTTCGCGCCCAAGTTACGACCCATTGGCGCCCATGTGTCTGAATCAGAGGTCTTGACATCCATCGATTTGATTGATCCGGCAGCTCCCACATTGAATACGTTAACTAGGTTAAAGTAATCATGACCAGCGATCTTGAACCTCACCCCACCTTTCTTCATGCCTGGAACCCTGCAGAAATCCGTTTTAGTAACTTGCAGAGAGGCACATAACAATGATAAATATTCATGTGTAATTACCTCTTGTACATGATAGGGATGATGCCACCCTTGTACACATCAATCTTCTCCCAGGCCGGCTGCGCCATGTCGAAGTGCGGCCTCGGAGGATTGCACCATCCTCCATTGTCGCTCGGGAGTGCATAGTTAGGCGGGCAGAGATTCGTGGCCGTGATTGTCACAGTGACCCCGGGTTTGCAGAACATCGGGTCCGCAAGCTTGCGGTCACAAGCAATCTTGTAGCACTAACCGCACGCTGCTCCGTCATTGAAGAGGGCCTGGCTCAGCGCCGCCGTCCGCGTCCCGTAGCCTGCCGAGTACAGGTTGCCGTACCCACACGCCCCACCTGCGTTGAATTGAGCGTACGTATGCTTTTAGAACGGGCTGCACGAGATGTGGTATTCACTATTCAATTGGCCCATACATGACTTTGAAATAAGCTACTTACCCATGGTGTCAGAGGCATCGGCGCCGCCGTAGAACGTCGCATGCGCCCTCAGCCATACCGGCGCGTTGTCCGCGGCCATGGCCAGCCCACAGCACGCGAGCACGAGAGCCACCACCGCAATAGCTGATGAGATAGGAGGTTTCCCTTGGAATGTTTTGTGAAGAGAGCCAAGCATCACGCCTTGACAAAGTCTTCAAGAAGAAAGTAGCGCCCGAAGGGGTCAATTGCCAGCCTAGGCCAAGAGCCAAGGGCAAAGTTTTCACCTGGTGTTCCCTTGCTCTCCTCTTGCTCGAACCACGAGACCGGCCGGTCCACTACACAGCCCCTACCACCGCGTGAGATCTTTGCACGCCGAGCCGCCTCATGGCTTGCGGCACCACCATATCAACAATTTAGCGTCGCAGTCCCATCTTCTAGGCAGCATGCCAGAGCACATCCTAGCCACCACCTACTCAAGCGCACTAGTCATCCGCTGATATGTGTGCGACGTCTGCCACCGATGCATCCTGATGATCGGGGTGCAAGGTCCTAGATCCCCATTGCCTCGGACCACCCCATAGCCCGTTGCGCCATGACCCTCTGCTCCGCATCTTCGATGAGACCATCGTAAGATCCATGGCCCGAAGCCGCCTCTTCGGCATTCGCCGCTAGCTCCCGAGTAACCTTTGGGAAAGGCCATCCACACATGCGGCCATCGCGAGCGGCTGCAAAAGCGCGAGCACATGTACTGGCCAAATAATATGTAAGCACCCCTGACAACTCCAGAATTGAGAGATGTATCCCTTGATCTGCTGCGTCGCCCAGAAGGAGCACCACCCAAGCTCTGATGCCGCGGCCCTGGCTTCCACTCATTGCGAATAATGGTTGTCATCCCCAGCAACAGTTGAGAGCCTCCAGTGACATTGATGGAGACCCCCAACACGGGAGGCAAGTCTCCAAGCCACTGCGCCTAACCACGCACCACTGGCGCGCACCCATCAAGTGCCACTACTCAAGATTCATCCGGGATGTGTTGTGGCACATGCGAGAGAAGGCTGTCCCGGAGGCGCCATGTGGCGTCGACGAGGCGAGGGAGGAGGAGGGAGGGATGGCGGTGGCAGCACAAAGTTCTACCCGTGCCGCTCCTGGGAGAACAATATGGGGGCTGTTGTAAGCGTGTACCTCTCAGGCGGTAAGTGGTTACTTTGCATGATTGCACACGGTTGATATTAGAGCCCCACTTCGGCACCCCCCTCCCGCCCCACACACACACACACATAAAAAGGGTAATATAAGCGTGCACAATCATGCAAACTAACTCTTACCGCCTGAGAAGTACACGCTTACAACAACCCCGCATCGCTCAGGACAGGGCCTATGCTACTATATGACATATACGTACAGAGGTGGGTACGATTTGCGAAAGGCTTATATTACCCTTTATACGAACTTCCTTTTGAATTTGCGAACTTCTTATAAATTCGTGACACATTTCTTCAAATCCGCAAATTTTCTCCAAACTTCTGAACATTTTCAAAATTCATGAAACTTTCAAAAATTTAATGTGTAAACAATTTTTAAATTAGTAAAAAAATCAAACTTGTGAAGTTTTTCCAAATTCATGATATTTTAAATATTTTCACTAGTAACCATTTTCAAATTCACAAAAAATTCAAACTTGTGAACTTTTTTAAAATTCATGAAATTTTGAAAATTTAACTCGTGAACAGTTTTGAAATTCATGAATTGTATTTCAAACTTGTGAACTATTTTCAAATTCATAAATTTTTTCATATCTAGCAGGCGAAGCGAGCGAGCGTGCGACCGAGCTTGCGCAATATTGGACCGCGGTCCGTTGGCATGTGCGCGAGCGCCAGCTTCATAACAGGCGCTTAAAGTGTTGACTAGGAGCTGCTAAAACAAACAGCGCCACACACAAGGATTTTGTTCAAAACTTTAAAAAATATTCGCTTCCAATAAATAACAAAAAAAATACAAATTCACATTTTCAAAAATAGTACAGAAAATTCAAAAAATGTTTTTGTCTTTCTAAATTCCCTAGAATGTCAAAACACAAACATCTTTTAAAAAGACCAAACATAATTTTGAACACCAACAGTTGTAAAAAATTGATTATTTTAGGAAAACTAACTTATTTGGAATTTCAAAAGAAAATAGAAAATACAAACAAAAACTTGAGACCACTTTTTTATGAATTTCCCGGAACATTTTTCATTTGTGTAGAATTTCCTGGAACAAAAGTACGAACATGAATAATTTTTAAATTCTAAAACAAGAATAAGAACATGAATATTTTTCATTCCCGGAACAAAATACGGACATGAGTGTTTTTTAAATTCCAATTTTTTTAAAGCATGAACATTATTTGAAACTCTCCGAATATTTATTGAGTTTTTGAAGAAGTTTGAAAAAGGAAACATTTTTTAAATTTGTGAACAAATTTTGAAAACAGGGACCTCTTTTGAATCATTAAACTTTTTTCAAATCAGCGAGCGCTTGGTCTGGTGCAACACACGCCCAACGAGAGCGATGTCATCGCCTAGTTGGGCCATGACCTAAACTTTATTATTACTTTTGAAACTTGTTCAAAAAATTGAATGTTTTGGGAATACCATAATAGAGCTTTTAAGTAATTGTTTTAAGTTGATGTCATTTCAAAAATGTTCACAATTATACCATGTTCAATGGAGGGTGTCCCGGTAGGCCAGAATGCTCCGTCTGAGAGCACGTTGTTTATCGACATCCTTCGAGTGAACACATTTTTATGAACACATTCTCGGTCAAAAAAGGTCGACAAATGGTTGGACATGTCGCAACTTAGATATGGTGTCGAAATCATTCGAACTTGATATGGATGCCTACCATGGGAATTCCCCACCTGTTTCCAAAAGTTAGGGTCATTTTAAGGATGCCCAAAAATAGACCATGTCGAGCTTAGGGTGTTTTGTAGGCTAGAAGGCTTTGTCTGAGGGTACGTTGTTTCTCGACATCTTTGAAATGAACCCAATTTTTTTCACGGCCTTATGTCCAATTCAAGGCACCATGTTTAATTTTTTAGGTTTTAGATTTTTTTTTGCATTTTCTAGAGTTTTTCCTATGAAAAAAGACCAATAAATGGCTGGACTTGCCGAAACATGCAAACGATGTCAGAATTCTTTCAATCTGGTATGGATACCTACCATGGGCATGCCCACCTGCTTGCAAAAGTTGAGGTCATTTATCCATAGTCCAAAAACAACAACCAGTTGGCAAGAGTGTGCCAGACTAAGCCAGACGGGTCCGAATTTAAATGTTTCTGTGATTTGGATTTTTTGTCAATATCAATCAACATGAAAATTTTCTCATGTCCTAACCATTTCTTGATTTTTTTTCACTAATTTGGAATTTCAAATTGTGTACAAATTTTTTACAAACTTGAAAACTTTTTCAAGAATTGTTAAAAAATTCCCAACAATAGATGAAAATTTTGACCACAAATTGCAAACCACCTATTTTTATAAATTTTATTGAAATGAAAAAGGGAACAAATTTTGAAATTCCAGAATGTTTAAAAAAATGTAAACAATATTAGAAAACAGGAACATTTTTTGCTATTCCGAATTTTTTTAACAAATTTCAGAAATAATAATAAATTTCAAAAAGGAGAAAGATAAATTAACAGAAAGATAGAAGGAAAAAGGAAAAATAGAAAAGAAAAATAAGCTTTAGGCCTTCGCCCAACTATGCGACAGGATCGCTCCCATCGGGCGCTTGTTGGGCTGGCCCAAGCGTTCATGGATCTGGAAACAATTAATCGATATTAAAAAAATGTTCATGGATTTGAAAAATATTAAGTGTTTATAGGAAATATGTGAACCATATATTTAAAATATATAATCTTGATTTGAATAATGTTAAACATGTATTACAAAAAAAGTGGCTTGTGGTGCAATGGTGCATCTATAAGACCAGCGTTCAAAACCTACCTTTTTTTTTCTTTGAAGTGTTCGCTAATGGGCCAGCCTGTTACTGTTGATATATCTCGCGGCGTATTCTCAAAAAAGACCACCCTACCCTTTAATATGAAGGGGTATGGAGAGATCTCCTTCCTTGATGTGTTTAGGGGGGGGGGGGGGGGGGGGGGTGGGTGTACCGAAGCAGAAGTGTTGATATTATTCTGACGGAACTTGTTTGAGACAGGATGCTCCTGCGCATTTCATGTAGATAGAAAAATAAAAACAAATCTATAGATAACCGAGTTTATGAGGAAAAACTAGGCCATAAAACGTGCAGAGATAAAAGAAAGAGTGAAAAATAATCGATGCCGACCTATGTCTGCACCCATTTGCACACGGTCCGATGTATGAGCGGCTTACATATAATAATCTTGTATGTTTTGGATGTTGATCTTAAATTCTTCCTATTGCTAGTCATTTTTGCACTGAGTATGATATGTTGTCTTGTACATCCAAGCTCTTGAACCAAAAATTCTTCCATGAGTTTCCACATATATACCTACATGTTGCTGGTGAGTGCATTCTCTACTCATCCTTTCATTTAGTTTAATCCTGATATTCTCAAGGTTTATCTTGTATTATCCCATCAACTGTTGCACTCTTTTAGTTTTTCTTTTCTTCTTGCATTTCGTGTTTGGTAGGCTTTTACATGATTATATCTGAAGTGGATTTTTCATGATAACCAGCACCAATTCTGAGTTGAAAGGGAGTTTGTTTGTTTGATGAGAATTTCTCACACCAAAATATATGTAGGCATGGGATCCGCCAGAGGGTTGTATTGTAGAATGGCTTCTAAAGCCATGATATATACTAGTGGGTTATTATTATTGACTTGGAATAGTTACTTCTGAGTCATCTGATGAACAACTAAAGCGAGAGAATAAACATTCAAGGTAACTCGGTAGAACCAATCATCTTTTATATACACCATGCAAATAAATAAAAATACAAATATGTACAATAAGTTAAACACGTACAAGGAATTTGGAGCTACATGAGGGTGACCAATCAATCAATATATGTACACAAGTAGCGCTTACAACTAATATTTTTAAGCACCACACCATAAATAAAGAAATTCCAACCATCCCTCCGGTGTATGATGGTATGCTCACAAACCAATTACATCCCAAATCGTTGTATGGACAGTAATTAGTTAAAACTGCAATTTGCTCGCAAATGTTTGCCCAAACGTCCATCCAGCTGGAACAATATTGTTGAACACAAGCGTCTGCCCATCTGTGTTGGTCAATCTGAATGAGAGCATCTTCCCTGTAAGATTCGCTAGAGATTGCCAGTTCGCGCCCCAGTTACGACCCATTGGCGCCCATAGGTCTGAATTAGAGGTCTTGACATCCATCGATTTGATTGATCCGGCAGCTGCCACGTTGAATACGTTAACTAGGTTGAAGTAATCATGACCAGCGATCTTGAACCTCACCCCACCTTTCTTCACGCATGGAACCCTGCAGAAATCGGTTTTAGTAACTTGCAGACAGACACATAACAGTGATAAATATTCAGGTTGTAGTTACCTCTGGTACATGACAGGGATGATGCCACCCTTGTACACACCAATCTTCTCCCAGGCCGGCTGCGCCATGTCGAAGTGCGGCCTCGGAGGATTGCACCATCCTCCATTGTCGCTCGGGAGTGCATAGTTAGGCGGGCAAAGGTTCGTGGCCGTGATTGTCACCGAGATGCCGGGTTTGCAGAACATCGGATCCGCAAGCTTGCGGTCACAAGCAATCTTGTAGCACTGACCACACGCCGCACCGTCGTTGAAGAGCGCCTGGCTCAGCGCCGCCGTCCGCGTGCTGTAGCCCGCCGAGTATAGGTTGCCGTAACCACACGCCCCACCTGCGTTGAATTGAGCGTACGTATGCTTTTAGAACAGGCAGCACGAGATGTGGTATTCACTATTCAATTGGCCCATACATGACTTTGAAATAAGCTACTTACCCATGGTGTCAGAGGCATCGGCGCCGCCGTAGAACGTCGCATGCGCCCTCAGCCATACCGGCGCGTTGTCCGCGGCCATGGCCAGCCCACAGCACGCGAGCACGAGAGCCACCACCGCAGTAGCTCGAGCTGGAGCCGACGCCATGTATGTCGCTGGATGCCCTTGAAAACTAAACCCACCGACTTGTCTATCTGTACGTAGCTGATCTGGGAAGCTGTGCGTTGTGGCTTATGTGTTTGTTCTTGTATCAGTGAGGATTTGGTTCTCATAGTTTGATGGATGTCCGTGTATATATAGCCTTTGCTGCCTGGAGGGACTCGGCAAAGTCATCACGAAAGAGGCGGGATAGCGTGCCCATGCATGTGGACGCTCGTGCAGCCGCACCATGCATGGCTTACGGGCTAATCCGAAAAATGTATGTACGCGCAGACACGTCTGGTCCACTTTCTTCTTCCTTATAACAACAGCTCTTCATCGGTATTTCCGTATTTGCCTAACACTTTCTGAAGAAATGGACGGCGTTCTGCGATTTCAAAGTGCTTGCTTGACGTTTCACTTCAGGGCGTGATATTTGCATGACTTTTTTGACTGTTAGCTTTGGGTATTCGCTGCGTCCCGTTGTCTCGGGAAGAATGTGCCTCCCCTGTTCCTTGAATCGTACGGATCACCGCACCTGGTCCTAAACATCGGCGGCGCCCATCGGCATGATGGGACGTAATGGCTTGTTCCTGAATAAACATAGAATTGTTAAGGCAGATCTATCGAGTTGAACTCGTCCCGTCTGGATGCAAGGGTGCGGTATATAGCTAGATTTATGTCTGCTAGGTTTAAAAAAAATATTTTTCATCCCACTTTATAGATAAAGCACAAACCATAAATATACGGCCAGACGATAAAAAAAGACGAGGAAGCCCTCAAATAAAGCAAAACTTAGAAGAAAAAACGGACAACATACATCAGTCAAAACACGATTACGCCGCCGAGTAAGAGTACATGAGGACCTAAGCACTACACCAACCCCGACCAATAACACCTGGGTTCCACGAAAACGCCTTCAAGAGGAAAAACGGCGCAATGCGTTGCCATTGCCGCGTCATGCGAAATGGACCAAGGTTTTCACCCGGAACTCTCACAAGGAAGGCGAATCTGCGACAACGTCCACAAGAGGATAGTGGCACCCGCGGGCGCCATCGCCATCGGCGCTGAAGTGCAGGGCTTTCGCCTGGTAGCTTCCCCAAGCCATACAAGAACAAAGCCTGTCGTCGCAACGAAGCATGGGCCACCAGAACCAGATCTTGGCACCTCCTCTGCCGCGATAGTGAAGACGCCAAGGCCTCCCAATGCACCACCACTCGTCGCCCACATGGCCGAGTAGCGCGGTCACCACCACCACTTGGCGACCCCACCGAAGAATCAACCGAGTAGCCCGCCTGCCGGGGCCATCGCCCCGGCATCCCTCTCCGAATCTCTCCCCGACGCTATAACACGCGGACGCCACCGACCGACCAAATGGCCCACCACAAGGTCAGCTGGAGGGAGGCCATAGCTGGGCAGCACCGCCGCCACGGCTGCCCCTCATCTGCTAGGTTTCGCCCGTCATCAAAGCTGGCACATCAATAGTATGTCAGTACGGTAGTAACAAGAGGTTACAAACTTAACTAGAATGGAATAAGCATGATTGTTCCCGTATCAACCGGTGTGTGCGTTGTTAGGTTTGCATGCTTGTGCACGTTTTCTATTTTTCTTAAGACAAAAAAGAGCCACATCCGCAATGTAACCTCTTGCCCATGCTCCTTTTAATACATGATACGCACACTCATGCGTATTCTAAATTTTTTTCTTTAAGACAAGATGCTCCTGCACATTTCATATAGATAGAGAAAAGGCGTGTGGACAGGAATAAAACAAAATAAAATAAGAAATAGAAAAGGAAAACTACAAAGACGGCCTATATATCTTGACATGTACCGCCAATATGTCCTGCCCGGCTAGTGGCGAGTAGGTTCTTTTGAAATGCCTCCAATGAGAAAAATGACAATCACATATCACTGTTGTCGACCCGTATTTGAAGACCAATCTTTCGTCCAAAATTATACACGATCGCCCAACCAAACCTCGGGAAAAGGTCCGGCCACGCCAACATCCTCCATGTCATCCTCATATCCAATGGCCCCGATCCAGCATAGATGAAGCACTCTTTGACAATGCCTCTAGGGAGGAGAAACATGTCCTCAAGTACCATCATCGACCCACACCAAATATTAAGCTTTCGCTAGAACCTTGAGCCTCTCAACCAAATGAGCCCCCAGGAGGGCGACCAACCACTATCAATGTGCAAGATAGAGTAACAACTTTGTCTGCACCCGTGCCGGCGAACTGAAACCACACGGAATAGAGAAGAAGCTTCCATTGCCACGGCCTCACCCTGGAGCTAAGTCCAATCCATCCGCTACCACCACCTCAACCTCAGCAATGGGAACAAACGATGAGCCACCACCTCACGCCGAAGGCCACCAGTGCCACCTCTTGCCCAGGCCGTGCCCCACCTATCCTGTTGTGCCACAACGTGTTGGCCGTGTTGCACCACCACCATCATCATATGATCGCACTATTCGAAGACGGGAGGACACCTTCATCGTCAGGAGCGGGCAGATTGGGAACCACCCAATTTAGGCCCCTAGCCCATGCAAGGAGGTCCACCACTACTGTTGAGCCGAATGACGCATCCTCAGGCACCCACTGTGCCATCGACACACCACTGCCCGTGCTGCCCCAAGGAGGAGGTGATGCGAGGGCTCTCTTTGTTTATACAGTATTGCACATGGTTGGTATGCTTCGTCAGTCCAAACATTAAAAAATCTAGAGGATTTGAAATAAATTATGTCATGGAAGATGCCTAACCACAAGAGTATGACACTCTCTTTCCATTAAAGAGGAGTTGCTCATTAATAAAAGGAGAAATGACATGTCTCCCAATTGCATCGGTGTCATCTTCTGCAAACAAACAACAATAGTAACCTACTAACAAACTGATTTCAAAAGAGTTCTTAGTGTCAAATGACCTTGCTAATCTGATTGTCATGTGAGGGGCTTAACGGCCTACCATAATCAATACAAAATTCACATTTGGTAAATGTGAAGTTTAACAAAAGCAAGAAACTCACATGCTTGCCATTGCACCCATTCGCATATGGTTCGATGTTAGAGCAACTTATATATAATTTTCTTGCATGTTTTGGATGTTGATCTTAAATTCCCACTATTGCCAGCCATTTCCGCACTTAGTATGATTTGATTTCTTCTATATCCAAGTTCCGGAGCCAAAATTCTTCTACGAGTTTTCACCATACATAGCTACGTCTTTTAGTTGAATTTAATCTTGATATTCTTGAGATTTATGCCGTATTATCCCATTACTTGTTGCACTTTTTTTCTTGTTTGTGTTTGGTAGGGCTTTTACGTGGATTATATCTCAAGTGGACTTTTCCTGATAACTGAAATCAATTCCGGGGTGAAAAGGAATCTATTTGATGAGAATTTTTCATGCCGAAATATCTATAGGCATGGGATATATTTTCGTAATGATACTTCTAATTATTTTATTTTTCAAAATCAGCAAAGAATACATATGAATACATTTTAGCGTATGGACATGCACCCATACAAGAGAGAGGGAGAGAGGGGGAGAGAGAGAGAGAGACGTATGTGGGTTGCACTGTAGAACGGCCTCCAAAGGTAGCGATGATCAATACTGGTGGTTTTTGTTGTTGTTGCCGTTGAATACTAGTGAGTTATTATTACTGAGTTGGAATTGTAATTTCTGAGTCGCCCGAGGAACAATCAAACCGAGAGAATTAACATTTAGGTAATTCGGCAGAACCAATCATTTTTTTATATACACAATTCAAATTAATAAAAACACAAATATGTACAACAAGTTAAACGCGTGCAAGGATATTGGAGTGAGGTGACAAATCAATCAATATATGCCAACAAGTAGTGCTTACAATTAATATTTTTAAGCACCACACAACACAACAAATAAATGAATTTCAGCCATTGGTTCAACAGATGATGGTACGATCATAAACCAATCACATCCTAGATTGTTTTGTTGAGATTGATCAGTTGAACTGCAGTTTGCTCGTAAATGTTTGTCTAAACTTTCATCCACCCGGCACAATATTATTGAACACAAGCGTCTGCCCATCTATGTTGGTCAATCTGAACGAGAGCATCTTTCTGGTAAGATTGGCTAGGGAGTGCCAATTCGCACCCCAGTTACGGGCCATTGGTGCCCAGTCGTCTGAATCGAAGCTCTGGATCGATCCGGCAGCAGAGCGAGAAAAGCAATTCTCCCATGCATGGGAGGTCCTGTGCATGGGTCGATCAGCCGTTGGATTTAGATGAAGATTCGGATGCATGCGCATCTCTTCTAGTTGTATTTCACCCATCTAGTCATGTCCTATCAGTTAATCACATGCTCCATGCACCCACTCTCTCCCATGCAGCACACTACACACCCATGCTTTTTCATGTGATTTCAAAGTTTGAAATCATTTTATCTTATGAACGGAAAGCCTGATTAACTTTTGTTTAAGTATTTATGTTCCTGGGGATGAGGACTTTTCAATAAGATCCCTCTTCAATACATTTTCATAATTTTTGAAACCTGATAAAACCTTACGAAAGATGGTGAAACTCCATGAAACATGGTGTGAAATTATATGATATAGTTTATGAGACTCATTTCATGCCAATTTATTTCTACTGAGAAACACAAAGACGCACTCCAAAACATCGTATACAGTTTTGTAACTTGATGGGTTTTATATCTATAGTTTCACCAAGTTTCAAAATCCTTATTTAAAAAATGAAGGAAATATATCCATGATTCATCTTGTTTAAAAGGTCTCCTTTCCAGGATCCCAAATATGCAAACCAACCAGAAATCAAAATTTTCATTCAAAAGTCACATGGTTTTAAAATTCAGACTCAACTTAAAATGCATGGGTTAATATGAGAAGGGCTAGAATCAGGTAGGGTCATAAGGTGGAGTAACCACAAGTCATAGATAGTACCGTGGGACACTAGCATAGTAGCATGCACGGGAGCTCCCGTGCATGGTAGAAAAATCATTCTTGGCAGTAGAGACGTTGAACACTTGACTAGGTTAAAGTAGTCGTGCCCAACAATCTTGAACCGCACCCACCCTTCTTCAGACATGGAACCCTGTAGAAATGGGTTTTAGTAAACTTGCACACAAACACAAAACAATGATATATACTCATGTGTAGGTTCCTCTGGTACATGATAGGGATGATGCCACCCTTGTAGGCACCAATCTTTTCCCAGGCCAGCTGCGCCATGTCGAAGTGCTGCCACGGCAGATTGCACCATCCTTCGTTGTTGCTCGGGAGCGCGTAGTTAGGCGGGCAGAGATTTGTGGTCGTGATTGTCACCGTCACGCCGGGTTTGCACCACATCGGGTATGCCAACTCGCAGTCACACGCAATCTTGTAGCACTATCCACACACCACGCCGTTGTTGAATAACACCGTGCTCAGCGCCGCCATCCGCGTCCCATACCCCGCCGAGTACAGATTGCCATACCCGCACGCGCCACCTGCGTCGTAACGTATGATGTAAACACTTAGCGCAGGCAGAACGAGAGACGTGGTGTGCATCTAGTGGGTGCACACGGCCCTTCATTTTACATAGTATATGAGTTTGTAATAAGCTAGTAACCCCTTACCCATGGTGTTAGAGGCATCAGCACCGCCGTAGAACGTCGCTTGCGCCCTCAGCCATTTGATCGGTGCTTTGTCCGCTGCCCCGGCCAACCCATAGCACACAGACGCGAGCAGCACCGCCGCAATTGCTCGAGCTATAGCCGACGCCATATCTCTCATTGGTTGGGCTTGCAAACCTCGTGATTTCGTCTGTATGTCGCTTGGTTAGCGCTACAAGATAGAATTTGGACTGCCGATCATTTGGCAAAACGTGGGTGGCCCAACTGTGATCTCTGCCCTCTCTGCATGAGAGTGCATGAATGTGGGCCTCATCTTTTCTACAAATGCCGCTACACGCGGAGGCTATGGTCTTTGATTATTGACAAATTCCACATTCTCGGTTTTGACACCAACGGTTGGCCCCTGTTCGACTCGGTTGAGGCTTGGTGGACAAGTACCCGCGACACCGCCACACCAAACCGTCAAGCCAAGGCGTCCCTCACCATGCTTGTTTCGTGGACTCTCTGGAACGAGCGAAACGCAAGGGTCTTCAAGCGCAGGAGCGCTCCTCCAACTATATTGCTTGCCTCTATAGAGACCAAGGCCAACCTTTGGGTCATCGCCGGTGCCAAAAAATTAGGGTCCATTATTTTGCGAGAGTGATCTCATGCCGTGTATTGAGTGACTTGTAACAAACTCTATTCTCTCTTATTTAATGGATGAGGCAAAGCTTTTGCCTCCGTTTAAAAAAAATAGTTGACCTAGAAGTTGTGTGATCTTGCTTGTGCGTGTGTTACTTGTATGACTGTGAAGATCTTGGAATGATTGGGTGTGCCGTGTTTCTTTTTCAATAAGGAGGAATACCCACGGCCTGAGATAGATTCTTTGGGGGTCAGGGTACTCGATAATCTATGTGCGGATCTTGCACCATCCCATCCTGAGTCAGAGGAAGAGGATGATACTTTTGCTGACACGGTAGTTAGATCCACGGAGCCCGGTTGTGAGGACCGGGTGGAGGATCAAAACAAGCCTAAACGTAAGTGGAAGTGGAAGATCTATCCTGCGTCGGCGGTGTGTAGGAGTGCTATGATCCGTACTACTAAAAAATCATGATGAATTATGAAAGGAATCTTTTGGAATAACAGAGGTCTGAAAGACTTGGCTAAACGAAGGTTTCTTGCAGATGCGTCTATCGAGCATAGGTTGGATTTTATTGCTCTCTCGGAAACTGGTAGAGATAATTTTGCACCCGAGTTTCTTAGTACTTTATCGGGTGGTGTCGATTTTGATTGGCATTGCTTGCCTCCGAGAGGAAGATCGGGTGGGATCTTACTTGGAGTTAGATGCGATTCGCTCGAAGTCCGAAATGTCGTGATGGGAGACTTTGCAGTTAAGTTCTGGGTTAGATCAAAGGATGATGGGTTTAATTGGGCTCTAGTGGCGGTTTATGGTGCCGCACAGCCCGAACTTAAACCAGAGTTTTTGGCAGACCTTGTTCGCATTTGCGGTTCCGAGCAGCTTCCAATCCTGGTTGGGGGTGACTTTAACATAATTAGAAGAAGAGAGGAAAAGAACAATGACAATTTTGACGGTAGGTGGTCATTCATGTTTAATACCATTATCGAAAGCTTGGATCTGCGAGAGATAGAGCTTTCGGGTAGAAAGTTTACCTGGGCTAATAATCTGCCAAATCCGACGTTTGAGAAGTTGGATCGAGTCCTTGCGAGCGTCGAATGGGAACAGAAATTTCCTTTCGTTACGGTCCAGGCGCTGTCACGCGGTATCTCCGACCACGCGCCTCTGTTCGTGGACTCTGGCGAGGCCACTCACATGGGTAACAAAAATTCCTTTTCGTTCGAAATGGCTTGGTTTGAACGAGAGGGCTTCTTGGATCTGGTAGCCAGGGAATGGGCTAAGGATACATGAGGAAGGACTGCGATTGAGCGCTGGTAGAATAAGATAAGGCACTTGAGAAGTTTCTTGCGTGGGTGGGCTAAGCATCTTAGTGGGATATATAAGGCTGAAAAGAAGAGGCTCCTTACACTTATTCAGTCTCTGGATCTCAGAGCCGAGTCCACAATTCTCCAAGCCACGGAGCTTCCTCCAAAGCTTGAGGCGGAGATGAGGTTGAAAGAGCTTCTCCGTGAGGAGGAATTGAAATGGGCGCTGCGGGCTAAGGTTCACAAAGTCGTCCACGGGGACGCAAACACTCAATTCTTTCACATGATCGCTAATGGCAAGCATAGAAAGAAGAGAATCTTTCAGCTTGAACAGGATGAAGGGACGATTTTAGGACATGAGAACTTAAAGCTTTACATTACCGAATACTACAAGCAGTTATTGAAGGAAATATGCCCTAGAGGCAATAATAAAGTTATTATTTATTTCCTTATATCATGATAAATGTTTATTATTCATGCTAGAATTGTATTAATCGGAAACATGATACATGTGTGAATACATAGACAAACAGAGTGTCACTAGTATGCCTCTACTTGACTAGCTCGTTAATCAAAGATGGTTATGTTTCCTAACCATGGACAAAGAGTTGTTATTTGATTAACAGGATCACATCATTAGGAGAATGATGTGATTGACTTGACCCATTCCGTTAGCTTAGCAGTCGATCGTTTATTATGTTGCTACTGCTTTCTTCATGACTTATACATGTTCCTATGACTATGAGATTATGCAACTCCCGTTTACCGGAGGAACACTTTGTGTGCTACCAAACGTCACAACGTAACTGGGTGATTATAAAGGTGCTCTACAGGTGCTTCCAAAGGTACTTGTTGGGTTGGCGTATTTCGAGATTAGGATTTGTCACTCCGATTGTCGGAGAGGTATCTCTCGGCCCACTCAGTAATGCACATCACTATAAGCCTTGCAAGCATTGTAACTAATGAGTTAGTTGCGGGATGATGTATTACGGAACGAGTAAAGAGACTTGCCGGTAACGAGATTGAACTAGGTATTGAGATACCGACGATCGAATCTCGGGCAAGTAACATACCGATGACAAAGGGAACAACGTATGTTGTTATGCGGTTTGACCGATAAAGATCTTCATAGAATATGTGGGAGCCAATATGAGCATCCAGGTTCCGCTATTGGTTATTGACCGGAGACGTGTCTCGGTCATGACTACATTGTTCTCGAACCCGTAGGGTCCGCACGCTTAAAGTTCGATGACGGTTATATTATGAGTTTATGTGTTTTGATGTATCGAAGGTAGTTCGGAGTCCCGGATGAGATCGGGGACATGACGAGGAGTCTCGAAATGGTCGGGACGTAAAGATCAATATATTGGACGACTATATTCGGACATTGGAAAGGTTCCGAGTGGTTCGGGTATTTTTCGGAGTACCGGGGAGTTACAGGAATACGGGGGAAGAAGTATATGAGCCTTATTGGGCTTTAGGGGAAAGGGAGAGGCAGGCCGCGCCCCCCCATTAACTAGTCCGAATTGGACTAGGGGGAGGGGCGGCGCCCCCTCCTTCCTTCTCTTCCCTCTTCCCTTTCCTTGACTCCTACTCCTACTACTTGGAAGGGGGGGGGGGAATCCTACTCCCAGTGGGAGTAGGATTCCTCCTAGGGTGCGCCATAGAAAGGGCCGGCCCTCCCCCTCCTCCACTCCTTTATATACGGGGAGGGGGGGCACCCCTTGGAGGCACAACAATTGATCTCTTAGCCGTGTGCGGTGCGCCCTCCACCATAATCCACCTCGATTGTATCGTAGCGGTGCTTAGGCGAAGCCCTGCGTCGGTAGAACATCATCATCGTCACCACGCCGTCGTGCTGACGGAACTCTCCCTCAAAGCTCGGCTGGATCGGAGTTCGAGGGACGTCATCGAGTGGAACGTGGGCAGAACTCGGAGGTGCCGTGCGTTCGGTACTTGATCGGTCGGATCGTGAAGACGTACGACTACATCAACCGCGTTGTGCTAACGCTTCTGCTTTCAGTCTATGAGGGTACGTGGACACACTCTCCCCTCTCGTTGCTATGCATCACCATGATCTTGTGTGTGCGTAGGAATTTTTTTGAAATTACTACGTTCCCCAATAGTGGCATCCGAGCCAGGTTTTATGCGTAGATGTTATATGAACGAGTAGAACACAAGTGAGTTATGGGCGATACAAGTCATACTGCTTACCAGCATGTCACACTTTGGTTCGGCAGTATTGTTGGATGAAGCGGCCCGGACCGACATTACGCGTACGCTTACGCGAGACTGGTTCTACCGACGTGCTTTGCACACAGGTGGCTGGCGGGTGTCAGTTTCTCCAACTTTAGTTGAACCGAGTGTGGCTACGCCCGGTCCTTGAGAAGGTTAAAACAGCACTAACTTGACGAACTATCGTTGTGGTTTTGATGCGTAGGTAAGAACGGTTCTTGCTCAGCCCGTAGCAGCCACATAAAACTTGCAACAACAAAGTAGAGGACGTCTAACTTGTTTTTGCAGGGCATGTTGTGATGTGATATGGTCAAGACGTGATGAGATATAAGTTGTTGTATGAGATGATCATGTTTTGTTGAAGTTATCGGCAACTGGCAAAAGCTTTATGGTTGTCTCTTTATTGCATAAGATGCAAGCGCCAAATAATTGCTTTACTTTATCGCTATGCGATAGCAATAGTTGCAAGAGCAATAGTTGGCGAGACGACCATGTGACGACACATTGATATAGATCAAGATGATGGAGATCATGGTGTCATGCCGGTGACGATGGAGATCATGACCATGCTTTGGAGATGGAGATCAAAGGCACAAGATGATGATGGCCATATCATGTCACATATTATGATTGCATGTGATGTTTATCTTTTATACATCTTATTTTGCTTAGTTCGGCGGTAGCTTTATAAGATGATCTCTCACTAAATTTCAAGGTATAAGTGTTCTCCCTGAGTATGCACCGTTGCGAAAGTTCTTCGTGCTGAGACACCACGTGATGATCAGGTGTGATAGGCTCTACATTCAAATAGAACGGGTGCAAAACAGTTGCACACGCGGAATACTCAGGTTAAACTTGACGAGCCTAGCATATAACAGATATGGCCTCGGAACACTGAGACCGAAAGGTCGAGCGTGAATCATATAGTAGATATGATCAACATAAATGATGTTCACCATCGAAACTACTCCATCTCATGTGATGATCGGACATGGTTTAGTTGATATGGATCACGTGATCACTTAGATGATTAGAGGGATGTCTATCTAAGTGGGAGTTCTTAAGTAATATGATTAATTGAACTTTAATTTATCATGAACTTAGTCCTGGTAGTATTAGCATATCTATGTTGTAGATCAATAGCTCGCGATGTTGCTCCCTGTTTAATTTTTTATATGTTCCTAGAGAAAACTAAGTTGAAAGATATTAGTAGCAATGATGCGGATTGGATCCGTAATCTGAGGTTTATCCTCATTGCTGCATAGAAGAATTATGTCCTTGATGCACCGCTAGGTGACAGACCTATTGCAGGAGCAGACGCAGACGTTATGAACGTTTGGCTAGCTCAATATGATGACTACTTGATAGTTTAGTGCACCATGCTTAACGGCTTAGAATCAGGACTTCAAAGATGTTTTGAACATCATGGACCATATGAGATGTTCCAGGAGTTGAAGTTAATATTTCAAGCAAATACCCGAGTTGAGAGATATGAAGTCTCCAATAAGTTCTATAGCTAAAAGATGGAGGAGAATAGCTCAAGCAGTGAGCATGTGCTCAGATTGTCTGGGTACTACAATCGCTTGAATCAAGTGGGAGTTAATCTTCCAGATAAGATAGTGATTGACAAAATTCTCTAGTCACCATCACCAAGTTAGTAGAACTTCGTGATGAACTATAGTATGCAAGGGATAACGTAAACGATTCCCGAGCTTTTCATGATGATGAAATCAGAAATCAAGAAAGAGCATCAAGTGTTGATGATTAACAAGACCACTAGTTTCAAGAAAAGGGCAAAGGGAAAGAAAGGGAACTTCATGTAGAACGGCAAGCAAGTTGCTGCTCAAGTGAAGAAGCCCGAGTCTGGACCTAAGCCTGAGACTAAGTGCTTCTACTGCAAAGGGACTGATCACTGGAAGCGGAACTGCCCCAAGTATTTGGTGGATAAGAAGGATGGCAAAGCGAACAAAGCTATATTTGATATACATGTTATTGATGTGTACTTTACTAGTGTTTATAGCAACCCCTCGGTATTTGATACTGGTTCAGTTGCTAAGATTAGTAACTCGAAACGGGAGTTGCAGAATGAACAGAGACTAGTTAAGGGTGAAGTGACGATGTGTATTGGAAGTGGTTCCAAGATTGATATGATCATCATCGCACACTCCCTATACTTTTGGGATTAGTGTTGAACCTAAAATAAATGTTATTTAGTGTTTGCATTGAGCATGAATATGATTGGATCATATTTATTGCAATACGGTTATTCATGTAAGTTAGAGAATAATTGTTGTTCTGTTTACATGAATAAAACCTTCTATGGTCATACACCCAATGAAAATGGTTTGTTGGATCTCGATCGTGGTGATACACATTTTCATAATATTGAAGCCAAAAGATGCAAAGTTAATAATGATAGTGCAACTTATTTGTGGCACTGCCGTTTAGGTCATATTGGTGTAAAGCGCATGAAGAAACTCCATGCTGATGGACTTTTGGAATCACTTGATGCTTGCGAACCATGCCTCATGGGCAAGATGACTAAAACTCCGTTCTCCGGAACAATGGAGCGAGCAACTGACTTATTGGAAATAATACATACTGATGTATGCGGTCCGATGAGTGTTAAGGCTCACGGCAAGTATCGTTATTTTCTGACCTTCACAGATGATTTGAGCAGATATGGGTATATCTACTTGATGAAACACAAGTCTGAAACATTTGAAAAGTTCAAAGAATTTCAGAGTGAAGTGGAGAATCATCATAACAAGAAAATAAAAGTTTCTACGATATGATTGCAGAGGTAAAATATTTGAGTTACGAGTTTGGCCTTCAGTTAAAACAATGTGAAATAGTTTCACTAGTCACGCCACCTAGAACACCATAGTGTAATGGTGTGTCCGAACGTCATAACCGTACTTTATTAGATATGGTGCGATCTATGATGTCTCTTACCGATCTACCACTATCGTTTTGGGGTTATGCATTAGAGACAGCTGCATTCACATTAAATAGGGCACCATCTAAATTTGTTGAGACGACACCGTATGAACTATGGTTTGGCAAGAAACCTAAGTTGTCGTTTCTTAAAGTTTGAGGTTGCAATGCTTATGTGAAAAAGTTTCAACCTGATAAGCTCAAACCCAAACCAGAGAAGTGCGTCTTCATAGGATACCCAAAAGAAAATGTTGGGTACACCTTCTATCACAGATCCGAAGGCAAGATATTCATTACTGAGAATGGATCCTTTCTAGAGAAGGAGTTTCTCTCGAAAGAAGTGAGTGGGAGGAAAGTAGAACTTGATGAGGTAACTATACCTGCTCCCTTATTGGAAAGTAGTTCATCACAGAAATCTGTTCCTGTGACTACTACACCAATTAGTGAGGAAGCTAATGATGATGATCATGTAACTTTAGATCAAGTTACTACTGAACCTCGTAGGTAAACCAGAGTGAGATCCGCACCAGAGTGGTCCGGTAATCCTGTTCTGGAAGTTATGTTACTAGACCATGACGAACCTACGAACTATGAAGAAGTGATGGTGAGCCCAGATTCCATAAAATAGCTTGAGGCCATGAAATATGAGATGAGATCCATGTATGAGAACAAAGTATGGACTTTGATTGACTTGCCCAATGATCGGCGAGCCATTGAGATTAAATGGATCTTCAAGAGGAAGACGGACGCTGATAGTAGTGTTACTATCTACAAAGCTAGAATTGTCGCAAAAGGTTTTCGACAAGTTTAAGGTGTTGACTACGATGAGAGTTTCTCACTCGTATCTATGCTTAAGTCTGTCCGAATCATGTTAGCAATTGCTGCATTTTATGAAATCTGGCAAATGGATAAACAAAACTGCATTCCTTAATGGATTTATTAAAGAAGAGTTGTATATGATGCAACCAGAAGGTTTTGTCAATCCTAAAGGTGCTAACAAAATATGCAAGCTCCAGCGATCCATCTATGGACTGGTGCAAGCATCTCGGAGTTGGAATATACGCTTTGATAAGTTGATCAAAGGATATAGTTTTATACAGACTTGCGATGAAGCCTGTATTTACAAGAAAGTGAGTGGGAGCACTACAACATTTTTGATAAGTATATGTGAATGACATATTGTTGATCGGAAATAATGTAGAATTATTCTGCAAAGCATAAAGGAGTGTTTGAAAGGAGTTTTTCAAAGAAAGACCTCGGTGAAGCTGCTTACATATTGAGCATCAAGATCTATAGAGATAGATCAAGACGCTTGATAAGTTTTTCAATGAGTACATACCTTGACAAGATTTTGAAGTAGTTCAAAATAGAACAGTCAAAGAAAGAGTTCTTGCCTGTGTTACAAGGTGTGAAATTGAGTCAGACTCAAAGCCCGACCACGGCAGAAGATAGCAAGAGAATGAAAGTCATTCCCTATGCCTTGGCCATAGGTTCTATAAAGTATGCCATGCTGTGTACCAGATCTATTGTATACCCTACACTGATTTTGGCAAGGGAGTACAATAGTGATCTAGGAGTAGATCACTAGACAACGGTCAAAATTATCCTTAGTGGAATAAGGATATGTTTCTCGATTATGGAGGTGACAAAAAGGTTCGTCGTAAAGGGTTATGTCGATGCAAATTTTAACACTGATCCAGATGACTCTAAGTCTCAATCTGGATACATATTGAAAGTGGGAGCAATTACCTAGAGTAGCTCCGTGCAGAGCATTGTTGACATAGAAATTTGCAAAATACATACGGATCTGAATGTGGCAGACCCGTTGACTAAACTTCTCTCACAAGCAAAACATGATCACACCTTAGTACTCCTTGGGTGTTAATCACATAGCGATGTGAACTATGGGTGTTAATCACATGGTGATGTGAACTATTGGTATTAAATCACATGGTGATGTGAACTAGATTATTGACTCTAGTGCAAGTGGGAGACTGAAGGAAATATGCCCTAGAGGCAATAATAAAGTTATTATTTATTTCCTTATATCATGATAAATGTTTATTATTCATGCTAGAATTGTATTAACCGGAAACATGATACATGTGTGAATACATAGACAAACAGTGTCACTAGTATGCCTCTACTTGACTAGCTCATTTATCAAAGAGGGTTATGTTTCCTAACCATGGACAAAGAGTTGTTATTTGATTAACGGGGTCACATCATTAGGAGAATGATGTGATTGACTTGACCCATTCCGTTAGCTTAGCACTCGATCGTTTAGTATGTTGCTACTGCTTTCTTCATGACTTATACATGTTCCTATGACTATGAGATTATGCAACTCCCGTTTACCGGAGGAACACTTTGTGTGCTACCAAACGTCACAACGTAACTGGGTGATTATAAAGGTGCTCTACAGGTGCTTCCAAAGGTACTTGTTGGGTTGGCGTATTTCGAGATTAGGATTTGTCACTCCGATTGTCGGAGAGGTATCTCTCGGCCCACTCAGTAATGCACATCACTATAAGCCTTGCAAGCATTGTAACTAATGAGTTAGTTGCGGGATGATGTATTACGGAACGAGTAAAGAGACTTGCCGGTAACGAGATTGAACTAGGTATTGAGATACCGACGATCGAATCTCGGGCAAGTAACATACCGACGACAAAGGGAACAACGTATGTTGTTATGCGGTTTGACCGATAAAGATCTTCATAGAATATGTGGGAGCCAATATGAGCATCCAGGTTCCGCTATTGGTTATTGACCGGAGACGTGTCTCGGTCATGACTACATTGTTCTCGAACCCGTAGGGTCCGCACGCTTAAAGTTCGATGACGGTTATATTATGAGTTTATGTGTTTTGATGTATCGAAGGTAGTTCGGAGTCTCGGATGAGATCGGGGACATGACGAGGAGTCTCTAAATGGTCGAGACGTAAAGATCAATATATTGGACGACTATATTCGGACATTGGAAAGGTTCCGAGTGGTTCGGGTATTTTTCGGAGTACCGGGGAGTTACAGGAATACGGGGGAAGAAGTATATGAGCCTTATTGGGCTTTAGGGGAAAGGGAGAGGCAGGCCGCGCCCCCCCATTAACTAGTCCGAATTGGACTAGGGGGAGGGGCGGCGCCCCCTCCTTCCTTCTCTTCCCTCTTCCCTTTCCTTGACTCCTACTCCTACTACTTGGAAGGGGGGGGGGAATCCTACTCCCAGTGGGAGTAGGACTCCTCCTAGGGTGCGCCATAGAAAGGGCCGGCCCTCCCCCTCCTCCACTCCTTTATATACGGGGAGGGGGGGCACCCCTTGGAGGCACAACAATTGATCTCTTGATCTCTTAGCCGTGTGCGGTGCCCCCTCCACCATAATCCACCTCGATTATATCGTAGCGGTGCTTAGGCGAAGCCCTGCGTCGGTAGAACATCATCATCGTCACCACGCCGTCGTGCTGACGGAACTCTCCCTCAAAGCTCGGCTGGATCGGAGTTCGAGGGACGTCATCGAGTTGAACGTGTGCAGAACTCGGAGGTGCCATGCGTTCGGTACTTGATCGGTCGGATCGTGAAGACGTACAACTACATCAACCGCGTTGTGCTAATGCTTCCGCTTTCGGTCTACGAGGGTACGTGGACACACTCTCCCCTCTGGTTGCTATGCATCACCATGATCTTGCGTGTGCGTAGGAATTTTTTTGAAATTACTACGTTCCCCAATAGTTATTTGGGCCTCCGGAGGATAATATTGTATCTCTGGATGAGTCTCGGATTGAGGATGTTCCTCAACTTGCTGCTGATGAGAATGAGATTTTAACCGCCCCATTTTTGGAGAAGGTGGTGTTTGAAGCTATTTCTCAAATGAAAAATAATAAGGCTCCTGGGCCGGATGGCTTTCCGGCGGAGTTTTATAAAAAGTTCTGGCATATTATTAAGGGGGATTTGCTACCGATGTTCCATGATTTATTCTCTGGGCAGCTTCAGCTATTTCACCTGAATTTTGGAACGATAACCCTGCTTCCTAAGAAAACAGAGGCTGTAAGGATTGAGCAGTTCAGGCCGATCTGTCTTCTTAATGTTAGTTTCAAAATTTTCACCAAGGTTGGGACGAATAGGCTCACGCAGATTGTGCACTCTGTGGTGCAGCACTCCCAAACTGCTTTCATGCCGGACAGAAACATCCTTGAAGGGGTTGTCGTCCTTCATGAAACACTCCACGAAATCCATACGAAAAAACTTGACGGAGTGGTTTTCAAGGTGGATTTCGAGAAGGCGTACGATAAAGTCAAATGGTCGTTCCTTCAACAGGCCTTACGCATGAAAGGTTTCGATGAAGCCTGGCGACGCCCGGTAGAATCTTTCACACAAAAAGGGAGTGTTGGAATTAAAGTGAATGACGACATAGGTCATTATTTCCAGACACATAAGGGCCCGTGACAAGGTGACCCAATGTCTACTATTTTGTTCAACATTGTAGTTGATATGTTGGCAATTTTAATTGGAAGGGCTAAGGAGGCTGGCCAGGTGGGTGGTCTGGTGCCTCACCTAGTGGATGGAGGTGTTTCTATCCTTCAGTACGCCGATGATACAATCATCTTTATGGAGCATGACTTGGCGAAAGCGAGAAATATGAAGCTGGTGTTATGCTTATTTGAATAATTGACCGGGTTAAAGATTAACTTTCATAAAAGCGAATTGTTCTGTTTTGGAAGAGCCAAAGACGAACAAGAGGCTTATATGCAATTGTTTGGATGCGAACTGGGGACTTTACCTTTTACGTATTTAGGTATACCAATTCACTATCGTAAGCTGACAAACAGAGAATGAAAGTGTATCGAGGATCGATTTGAGAAGAAACTGAGTTGCTGGAAGGGCAAGCTCATGTCATATGGAGGCCGATTAATTCTTATTAATTCAGTTCTCACGAGTATGCCTATGTTTCTCTTATCTTTTTTCGAGGTTCCAGTTGGAGTAAGGAAAAGGCTGGACTTCTATCGATCCCGTTTCTTCTGGCAGAGTGATGAGCTAAAAAGAAAGTACGAACTTTCCAAATGGGATATCATTTGTCGACCAAAAGACCAAGGAGGTCTTGGGATTGAAAACCTTGAAGTCAAGAACAGATGTCTTCTCAGTAAGTGGCTGTATAAGTTATTTGTTGAGACTGAGGCCATTTGGGCGCAGATTCTCCGTACACTAGTACAAAAAGGGGCTTTTGTCCCGGTTTTTGAACCGGGACTAAAGGGTCGTTACTAATGCCTCCCCCCTTTAGTCCCGGTTCGTGGCCGCAGCCACGTGGAGCTCCACCTTTAGTCCCGGTTGGTGTTACCAACCGGGACTAAAGGAAATTTTATGATTTTTTTTGAATTTTTTTTTGATTTTCAAATTTCTGAATTATTTTAACCTCTAATCTCTAATCACCACCCCTCATCACTGCTCAATTTATCCTCTAATATCTAATCACCCCTCATCATTCCAAATCATCTAACTTTCCGGACGGTCACCCATCCTCTCACTACTCCAGCCTGAGCACGCTTAACTTCCGGGTTCTGTTCTCCCTCGTTTCCAAGTCTGCACTTGTTGTTTTCCTGACAATAGTAAGATGTCAATCCTATTAACCCTCAGGAATTTAGGTTGAGCATGAAGTGACACATTTCACTGTTTGAGTTTGAAACTATTGTTTTAAAAAACAATAATTATTTAGTAACACTAATATTTCTTGAATAATTAGTTTGACCATTGTTTGACCACAGTTTGACCAGATTTGACCAAAATTCAAAAAAACTAAAATAATTATTTAGTAACACTAATATTCTAGAATAATTAGTTTGACCATTGTTTGACCACAATTTGACCAGATTTGACCACATTTAAAAAAAAAAATTGAAACTAATTTTTTTTCTGTTACTAGTGGCGCACCTAGCAAATGGTGTGCCACTAGTAAGTTTGAATTTTTTTCGTTTTTTCCACTCTAGATCTTAAAAGCCCCGTATCTTTTTTTCTGTTAGGTTTTTGAGGATTTTGAAAATGTTTAACGGGGATTTTAAAAAAAAATTCCCACTCGGATGTAACTTTTCGAGTAGATGATTTTTCATATAAAAAACTTTTTAATCCGAGTTTGTATGCAAAAGTTATGCCCATTTTACAAATTCCAGAGAGATTTTGCAAATAAAGTCGAAATTCATATTTGTAAATTTTCCCAACAACTAGACCACATATCACATGGGAAACTTATTTTATTTTATTTTTTTGACATTTCCATCATTTTCTTTTGTTTTTTCTAAAACTGAAAAGGCGGTCCACGAGGGGGGGGTAGAGTTTGGAAATGGGACCTTTAGTACCGGTTCGTGCCATGAACCGGTACTAATGCCTCAAAGCCCATTAGTACCGGTTGGTGCCACCAACCGGGACTAATGCCCATTAGTCCCGGTTGGTGGCACCAACCGGTACTAATGGGCATCGCACCCTTTAGTCCCGGTTCGTGGCACCAACCAGGACTAAAGGGCCCAGGTGAACCGGGACTAATGCCTTAGCCGCATGAACCGGGACCAATGCTCACATTAGTCCCGGTTCGTGACTGAACCGGGACTAATGTGAGCATTGCCCTGTGACCAAAGCCCTGTTTTCTACTAGTGGTAGTAAGTATCTCCAATCCAAAACATTGTCCCAAGTGACAGCGAGGCCGCTGGATTCGCCTTTTTGGAAAGGGCTCATGAGAGTTAAAGCAACCTTTTTCAATAGGACAAAGTTTATTGTCGGAAATGGCGCTAGCACGCGATTCTGGGAGGATACTTGGCTAGGAGAGACACCCCTTGCGCTTCAATACCCGTCTCTTTATAGTATTGTTCAACGACGCGAGGCTTACGTTGCAACAGTACTCCAGTCCGTCCCCCTTACTATTCAATTCAGAAGGACGCTAGTTGGCAACCGTTGGGAAGCGTGGCTTCATTTAGTGAGTAGACTGATGGAGGTTCAGCTATCTCAACAACCCGATAAGTTGCACTGGAACCTTACTAGGACTGGGGAGTTTACAGTTAAATCAATGTATCTTGATGTTATCAATTCTAGCTCCATTCCTAGTTCCAAATATGTCTGGAAAGTCAAGGTTCCGTTGAAAATCAAAGTGTTTATGTGGTTTGTACATAAACAAGTCATCTTAACTAAAGACAATCTGGCAAAGTGTAACTGGACATGACCTACTAGGTGTAGTTTCTGTGATCGGGATGAAACTATCAAACACCTCTTTCTGGATTGCCCGTTGGCTAAGGTTCTATGGCGGACGGTGCACATAGCTTTTAATATTACTCCTCCGAGCTCTGTTAGCTCGTTATTTAGAACGTGGCTTAACGGGATAGAGTTCGAAACGGCGTGCGACATTCGCGTAGGAGTATGTGCTTTATTGTGGTCTGTGTGGAATTGCAGAAATGATTTCATCTTTAACAGAACATCAAATATTCATTTTTTGCAGGTTATCTTCCGGGCCACTGCTTTGATCCGTATGTGGTCCCTACTCACTCCGACGGAGGCTAGGAAGCGTTTGGTTACTAGATCTATCCGGTGTGAGATGGTAGCACGGGATATTTTCAACCGGTTTGGATGACGGTCATGTAATAGGATAGGCAATTAGTTTTCCTATATTTTTTGTGCTAGCCGGTTATGGATTTTGTGGCCCTTTTTATTGGCTCTTTGTGAGCTTTCATTTACTTTTTCGAGACTGCAAGACCTTGTTGAACTTATTTGTTTTTTATAAAGGTGGCCGTATGCATCGTTCTGATGCAGAGGCCGGGGAGCCCTCCTTTTCGAAAAAAGGGCCTCTGCATCAGAGTGATGCATGCAACCATTTTATTAATGCACATTTCGAAAACAAAGTCTCAGGTTCAGCAAAGGCTCACAAAAGGAGCATGAAAACAAAAAGGATAGTAAAAAATGCCACAACCAGCGAAAAATAGGCCTAGATGAATTGGGCGTTCCATGTGTGTATATATAACTCTTTTTCTTTTAACATCGTGTAGACGCAAGCGCTCATATATACGCGCATACACTCATCCGTGTATATATAACCTTGCAAGTTGATGCGATCTATCGGTAGTTGGAGAGGCTCAGCAAAGTCATCCGTAACAAGCACGTAGGGTGCACATGCATGTGCAGGTCGTACGTGCAGCCGCAGCATATGCATGGCTTATGGGCTAATCCGAAGACTATAGTGTACGCGCAGACACCTACTGGTGTCTATCAATTTGCTTCACACTTTCGGAAGAAGTGGACCGCGTCTTTTGATTTAATCCGGATATGTAGTATATATACTTGAGGCTTTACTTGGAGGGTATATGCTTGAAAGGGAAATTTAACAAGGCTGCTTAACCTCTTTGACGGCTAACTTCAGGAGATGTCCATGTCCCGGTGTGCCTACTTGTCTACGAAAGAATGTTCCATCTATTCCTTGAACCGTACGGCTAATCCTGCACTGCACCTGGTCATCAACTTCGACGGCCGCGCTCATATCGGCATGTAATGATTAGTTTTGGAAGATACATTGAGCTGTCATCAAGGTAGATATGTATTCTGTAGAGTTGAATTCGTCCCGTCTGCACTCAGGGGTGTGAGATCTAGTTTAGGTTGCCGTCTGTTAAGTTTCGTCCACCATTGTACTAGCTCGCAGTACGGCAGTAGTATGATTGTCCGTATGAGGTTAGAGTGGAATGAGCAGGATCATTCACACACCAAGGGTTGGCTTATTTTGTGGTTGCTTGCTTGCATGGTTGATAATTTGATATGCCCCGCCACGGATGTTGGTCATGCATTTAAATCTTGGCCCGCATGGAACCCACCCAACGCTCGAATCGGCCACAGCTGGTGGTGCGAGCTCGTGCAGGAGCGTGGTACACATGTTGCACTTGGTTTGCACACATGTTGCACAATTTGAAATTTTCTCTGACTAACTTCCATGTTGCAAGTTTTATGTCTCGACGAGTAGATGTGCATCTCCCTATTGTACTGTACTAAGGTGTTTTATGTGGTGCATATTAGTTTAGACGAAATTTGGTAAATCCATCACACACGGTTGACTGTTTGAAATTTTCTTTGACCACTAGCTTTATCTCGTTGTTCCACAGAACTTTTGTGTTGTACGTTTTTAGTTTCAACTCACGTAAACGAATAGATATATACCTATTTACTCTACTGTACTGCTGTTCATGTGTGATTGCTGACTTAATTGGGACAAATCTGGCTAGATATGTGCAACCAAACATCATATAGGGTCATCAACTCAGTCAAACAAACATTGTGGAAGTTGCTTCCCTAATGTAGGCAGCCCATATGCAGGCAACTAAAGTAGGGAGCTCAGATTGGGCGCTTAATGCGTCCAATAGCGCCCTGACGCACAAAGCGACCGGTAATGGGTTATATGGGCCGCATCAATGTGCCAGCGAGTCTAGCTAGTGCTCTAACGGGTTTTGTCCTCTTTCTCTCTCTCTCTCTCTCTCTCTCTCTCTCTCTCTCTCTCTCTCTCTCTCTCTCTCTCTCTCTGGTTTTGCAAAAACAAAAAATCAGCACTATAGCAAACTCAGATATCATAGACTGTAGCGGGACGCACTGTAGTGAACCCGAGATATTATAGCAAACAGTGTAGCAGAGCATGCCACTCTAGCAAAGCAAACCATACTGTAGCAAATATTTTCTTTAAATAGAGCAAAATTGGAAAGATGTGCAAAAAATAAAATCATGAATATTTTTGTAAAACAAGAACAATATCTGAAATACGATTTTTTTTTAAATATATGAACACTTTTGTAATCTCCTGAACATTTTTTTTAAATACAAACAAAGTTTGAAAATGTGATTTGTTTTCGAAAATTATGATCAATTTTAAAAATATTTTTTTTTCAATTTTTGAACAAGTTTTTAAAATGTGAATTCTGTTGAAATTCTAAAAAATTATTAAAAAACGAGTAATTTTTTTGAGTTTGTGAAAAAAGAAAATGGGAACATTTTTAAAAGCAAATATTTTTTAAAATTTTGAGTTTTTTTCATTACCAAACATATATTGAAATTATGAACAATTTTTTCTGTCTGTGTGCAGGAGATTGTCCAAGTGATTCTTATGTTTTTCTGTAGGTGCCATTCTTCTCTCTCTCTTTGTGTCACTATTTGTTTCTACACATGGGCATGTCACACGCGCGATATCAATATGGATGCAATTCAGTTTGCTCGTCTTTGTGTATGCAGATTTTGAGGCGATATCAACAGCATGAATAACAAAATTAATTTAATTTCCGACGTACACACGGTGATATGTGTGCAAATTATATTGGAGTCCAAAAAATTATACTATTATATGCTTCTTCTTATATATTGTGAAAAAAAACGCAATTTTCTATGCAAGTTGTTGTCATATTTTTCTTTCATTAAGGGTGATACCAATGCCTTTAATTCATTTTTTCATGGGATACTTTAGTTTTCGATTTTGTTTTAAATTTTATTTTAGTTGTAGTTATATTGCCAATTCCTACGTCTCTATTTTGTGATTCATTTCGGGTAATATCATCAACACCAGTAAGACAATTATTTTCTAATGTACACACACAAGTAATACGTAATATGTGTGCAAATTTACACTAGAGTCTAAAAATTGCTCTTTTATATGGCGATTCTTGCATGTTGTCACGAAATGCATTTTTTTGCAAGTTTTTATCATACTTTTATTTTTTTCATCAAGGTAATATCAATGCATTTAATTCATTTTCCTTAGAAAACTGTAGTTTTTATTTTGTTTTATTTTTATTCTAGTTTTCGTTCTTATTACCAAATCATTTTTCTTTTTTACTCTGTGATTTATGGTAATACAATCGGCATGAGTAAGACAATTAATCTTCGACGTAAACACACAAGCACTACGTGTAATATCTTAAAAATCGCACATTACATATATATTCTTGCATATTGTGAAAATGTGCAATTTACTTTCAAAATTGTGTCCAAGTTTTTGTCATTTTTAAATCTAAAATTTTGTTTTTATTAGGGTAATGCCAATGCCATGTCCTTAAAAAAAATCAGTTTTTGATTTTGTTTTACTTTTTATTTTATTTTTAGTTTTTACTATCAAATATGTGTTTTAAATTTGTGAATACCATCGGCACGCAAGTACTATATGAAATATGTTTGCAAATCATACCTGAGTCCAAAAAATTGCACCATTATATGTTTATTTTTGCATGTGTGAAAAAGTGCAATTTTCTAGGCAAATTGTGTGCAAGTTTTGTCATTTTTTTTTTCATTTGGGTAATTCCAATGCCTTTGATTTATTATTTCCTTTCTGTGCCTCTCTTCAAGCACCAGAGTAAACCCTAGGTCCGATTCCTTGGATTGGACGGCGACGGCGCCACGCGTCGTTCTAGTTTTTGAAGGCGTCGTCTTGTTGGCTCGCGACGTCCCCGTGTTGGTTCTGAAAATGATGGGCGTCACATTGGTTCGGGCCGCCGCTCAAGGCGTGCATTTCCAAGGCGTTATGTATGACTTCCACGATGCTTCCCCATGTCTTCTGCCTTCGATTTTGCCGGGTCCTGCTACTCATTTGCTGATCTCCTGGCACTGTTGGTGGGGGTACGTTGATCCTGTCGAGTTTGGCGCAGTGGACACATGGCGGAGGTTCTCCTGAGATCGTGACACGGTCTGGGTTTCTATGTCCCGCCTCCTTGAAGGAAATATGCCCTAGAGGCAATAATAAAGTTGTTATTTATATTTCCTTATATCATGATAAATGTTTATTATTCATGCTAGAATTGTATTAGCCGGAAACTTAGTACATGTGTGAATACATAGACAAAACAGAGTGTCCCTAGTATGCCTCTACTTGACTAGCTCGTTAATCAAAGATGGTTAAGTTTCCTAACCATAGACATGTGTTGTCATTTGATGAACGTGATCACATCATTAGAGAATAATGTGATGGACAAGACCCATCCGTTAGCTTAACATAATGATTGTTAAGTTTTATTGCTATTGCTTTCTTCATGACTTATACATATTCCTCTGACTATGAGATTATGCAACTCCCGAATACCAGAGGAACACCTTGTGTGATATCAAACGTCACAACGTAACTGGGTGATTATAAAGATGCTATACAAGTGTCTCCGAAGGTGTTTGTTGGGTTGGCATAGATCGAGATTAGGATTTGTCACTCCGATTGTCGGAGAGGTATCTCTGGGCCCTCTCGGTAATGCACATTACTATAAACCTTGCAAGCAATGTGACTAATGAGTTAGTTACGGGATGATGCATTACGGAATGAGTAAAGAGACCTGCCGGTAACGAGATTGAACTAGGTATGATGATACCGATAATTGAATCTCGGGCAAGTAACATACCGATGACAAAGGGAATAACGTATGTTGTTATTGCGGTTCGACCGATAAAGTTCTTCGTAGAATATGTAGGAACCAATATGAGCATCGAGGTTCCGCTATTGGTTATTGACTGGAGATGTGTATCGGTCATGTCTACATAGTTCTCGAACCCGTAGGGTCCGCACGCTTAACGTTCGATGATGATTTGTATTATGAGTTATGTGTTTTGGTGACCGTATTTTGTTCGAAGTCCCGGATGAGATCACTGACATGACGAGGAGTCTCAAAATGGTCGAGAGGTAAAGATTGATATATTGGAAGGTAGTATTCGGACACCGGAAGGGTCCCGGAGTGTATCGGGTACATACCGGAGTACCGGAGGGGTTACCGGAACCCCCCGGGGAAAGATATGGGCCATATGGGCCATAGGAGGGAGGCTAACGAGCACACAAGGGGCTGGTGCGCCCCCACAAGGTAGGAGGCCGAATTGGACTAGGGGAGGGGGTGCCACCAGATACGTCTCCGTCGTATCTACTTTTCCAGACACTTTTGCCCTTGTTTTGGACTCTAACTTGCATGATTTGAATGGAACTAACCCGGACTGACGCTGTTTTCAGCAGACTTTCCATGGTATTATTTATGTGCAGAAACAAAAGTTCTTGGAATGACCTGAAACTCCACGGAACATATTTTTGGAAAATATTAAAAATACTGGAAGAAGAATCCACGTCAGGGGGCCCACACCCTGTCCACGAGGGTGGGGGGCGCGCCCCCTGCCTCGTGGGCCCCCTGACGCTCCACCGACCTCAACTCCAACTCCATATATTCACTTTCGGGGAGAAAAAAAATCTCGGGAGGAGGATTCATCGCGTTTTACGATACGGAGCCGCCACCAAGCCCTAAAACCTCTCGGGAGGGCTGATCTGGAGTCCGTTCGGGGCTCCGGAGAGGGGAATCCGTCGCCGTCGTCATCATCAACCATCCTCCATCACCAATTTCATGATGCTCACCGCCGTGCGTGAGTAATTCCATCGTAGGCTTGCTGGACGGTGATGGGTTGGATGAGATCTACCATGTAATCGAGTTAGTTTTGTTAGGGTTTGATCCCTAGTATCCACTATGTTCTGAGATTGATGTTGCTATGACTTTGCTATGCTTAATGCTTGTCACTAGGGCCCGAGTGCCATGATTTTAGATCTGAACCTATTATGTTGTCATGAATATATGCGAGTTCTTGATCCTATCTTGCAAGTCTATAGTCACCTACTATGTGTTATGATCCGGCAACCCCAAAGTGACAATAATCGGGACCACTCCCGGTGATGACCGTAGTTTGAGGAGTTCATGTATTCACTATGTGTTAATGCTTTGGCCCGGTACTCTATTAAAAGGAGGCCTTAATATCCCTTAGTTTCCATTAGGACCCCGCTGCCACGGGAGGGTAGGACAAAAGATGTCATGCCAGTTCTTTTCCAAAAGCACGTATGACTATATTCGGAATACATGCCTACATTACATTGATGATCTGGAGCTAGTTCTGTGTCACCCTATGTTATGATTGTTACATGATGAACCACATCTGGCATAATTCTCCATCACCGATCCAATGCCTACGAGCTTTTCACATATTGTTCTTTGCTTATTAATTTTCCGTTGCTACTGTTACAATCACTACAAAACACCGAAAAAGTTACTTTTGCTACTGTTACCTTTGTTACCGTTACCACTACTATCATACTACTTTGCTACTAAATACTTTGCTGCAGATACTAAGTTATCCAGGTGTGGTTGAATTGACAACTCAACTGCTAATACTTGAGAATATTCTTTGGCTCCCCTTGTGTCGAATCAATAAATTTGGGTTGAATACTCTACCCTCGAAAACTGTTGCGATCCCCTATACTTGTGGGTTATCAAGACTATTTTCTGGCGCCGTTGCCGCGGAACATAGCTCTATTCTTTGAGTCACTTGAGATTTATATCTGCTGGTCACTATGAAGAACTTGAAAGACGCTAAGATAACAATTTATCCCTCAACTACGAGGGGAGGTAAGGAACTGCCATCTAGCTCTGCAGTTGATTCACCTTCTGTTTTGAGTAAGCTTGCGACACCTAAACCTGCTTCTGTTATTCGTTCTGATATGTCGCATATTATTGATGATGCCACTTCTGCTATGCATGATACTTATGATGAAACTACTTCTATGCTTGATACTACTGTGCCCCTTAGTGAATTTCTTGATGAACAAATTGCTAGGGCTAGAGAGAAATAAATTATTGAAACTGATTATATAGATGAAAGTGATGATGAAGACTTGCCTGTTATTCCAGAGGGTTATGTTTTTGAAAAAGAAGCTGCTTTAGCTATTTTAGCTTGCAAAGATAGATATGAGCTCAAGAGGTTATTAGTTAAATGGAAGCAGCAATCTCTTAATGCTAGAATGAAACCTGACCCTACTTTTGCTACTTCACCTATATGTGTTACTGATAAGGATTATGAATTCTCTGTTGATCCTGATATAATTACTTTGGTTGAATCTGATGCTTTTCATGGCTATGAATATGAAACTGTTGTGGCACATCTTACTAAATTAAATGATATAGCCACCCTATTCACTAATGATGAGAGAACACGCTACCTTTATATCCTTAAAATATTTCCGTTCTCATTAAAGGGTGATGCTAAGATATGGTTTAACTCTCTTTATCCTGGTTGTGTGCGTAGTCCCCAGTATATGATTTATTACTTCTCTGCTAAATATTTCCCTGCTCATAAGAAACAAGCTGCTTTAAGGGATATACATAATTTTGTGCAAATTGAAGAAGAGAGTCTCCCACAAGCTTGGGGAGGCTTCTCCGATTACTTAATGCTTTGCCTGATCATCCTCTCAAGAAAAATGAAATACTTGATATCTTTTATAATGGACTAACCGATGCTTCCAGAGATTACCTGGATAGTTGTGCTGGTTCTGTTTTCAGGGAAAGAACACCGGATGAAGCTGAAATTCTATTGAATAATATGTTGACAAATGAAAATAATAGGACACTTCCGGAGCCAGCTCCTGAGCCAGTTCCTGAGCCTATTCCTAAACCAACTCCGAAGAAGAGAGGTGTTCTATTTCTCAGTCCTGAAGATATGCAAGAGGTAAAGAAATCTATGAAAGAAAAGGGTATTAAAGTTGAAGATGTTAAGAATTTACCTCCTATTAAAGAAATACATGGTCTTAATTTACCGCCTGTCGAAGAAACATATGATCTTAATCCTCCACCTATTGAAGAAATTCATGGTCTTGATAACCCGACACGGGTAGTAAAGGTAAATTCTCTCTATAGATATGATAAAGCTGAGATCCCTCCTACTAAAATTGCTAGCCAATGCTTGGATGAGTTTGATAACTTCATGGTTAGGCAAGAAGATTTTAATGCTTATTTTGGTAGAAAATTAAAACAAAATGCTTATATGATTGAACACTTGGGTGATTATATGTCTAGAGTTAAAGGTGAACTTAAGCTCATTAGTAAACATGCTTCTATGGCTACCACTCAAGTAGAACAAGTACTTAAAGCTCAAAATGATTTGCTCAATGAATTGAATAGTAAGAATAATGATTATGTTGTTAGAGTGGCTACTAGAACTGGTAAGATGACTCATGAACCTTTGTATCCTGAAGGCCACCCTAAGAGAATTGAGCAAGATTCTCAGAGAAATAATATTGATGCACCTAGTCCTTCTAAAAAGAAGAAAAAGAAAAATGATAGGACTTTGCATGCTTCTAGTGAACCTATTGCTGAACCACCTGAGAATCCAAATGATTTCTGATGCTGAAACACAATCTGGTAATGAACATGAACCTAGTGAAAATGTTAATGATAATGTTCATGATGATGCTCAACCTAGTAATGATAATGATGTAGAAATTGAACCTGCTGTTGATCTTGATAACCCACAATCAAAGAATCAACGTTATGATAAGAGAGATTTTGTTGCTAGGAAGCACGGTAAAGAAAGGGAACCTTGGGTTCAGAAACCCATGCTTTTCCTCCCAAACCATCCAAGAAAAAGGATGATGAGGATTTTGAGCGCTTTGCTGAAATGATTAGACCTATCTTTTTGCGTATGCGTTTGACTGATATGCTCAAAATGAATCCTTATGCTAAGTATATGAAAGAAATTGTCACTAATAAAAGAAAGATACCGGAAGCTGAAATTTCCACCATGCTTGCTAATTATACTTTTAAGGGTGGAATACCTAAGAAACTTGGAGATCCAGGAGTACCAACTATACCATGCTCCATTAAAAGAAACTATGTTAAAACCGCTTTATGTGATCTTGGAGCCGGTGTTAGTGTTATGCCTCTCTCTTTATATCGTAGACTTGATTTGAATAAGTTGACTCCTACTGAAATATCTTTGCAGATGGCTGATAAATCAACTGCTATACATGTCGGTATTTGTGAGGATGTGCCTGTTGTGGTTGCAAACGTTACTATTTTAACAGACTTTGTTATTCTTGATATTCCCGAGGACGATAGTATGTCTATTATTCCTGGAAGACCTTTTTTGAATACTGCAGGGGCTGTTATTGATTGCAACAAAGGCAATGTCACTTTTCATGTTAATGGTAATGAGCATACAGTACACTTTCCGAGGAAACAACCTCAAGTCCACAGTATTAATTCTATTGGAAAAATTCCATCGATTATTTTTGGAGGTTTTGAATTTCCTCTTCCTACTGTCAAGAAGAAATATGATATTCTTATTATTGGGGATGTGCATATCCCCGTTGAGGTAACATAGTGTTATTCGAAATTTCTCCGGTTCCATGTTAGTCAGAATGAGTTTGTTAACAAGACTTGATCAACCTTGTTAGTGGATTCCTTTTGATGAGCATGAGATGGATGAAACTAGACGGCACAACCTCCTGTACCCTCTCTCCACTTCCTGTTATTTAGTTGAAATAAAGTAAAATAATATTTTTCTGTCTGTTTTCTGATTTATCCGTGCAATATAAAAATACCCCGAAAATAAAAGTTCTCCAAATGCCCTGAAAATGAAATATGATTTTTTCTAGAATATTTGAGAATATCTGGCACTGAGAACACATCAGGAGGGGCAAGCACCTGTCCACGAGGGTGGAGGGCGCGCCCTACCCCCCTGGGCGCGCCCCCTACCTCGTGGGCCCATGGTGGCTCCCCTCCACTTATTCCTGCACCCACACACTTCTTCTTCCTCCCAAAAAAATCACCATCTAGCTCAAGCACCAGCTCTAACTCATTTTGCTGCGATTTTAGATCTCCTTGCTCAAAGCACCTCTCATAAAACTGCTTGGGGAGATTGTTCCTTGGTATGTGACTCCTCCATTGGTCCAATTAGTTTTTGCTCTAGTGCTTTATTCATTGCAAATTTGTGCTGCCTAGGTGACCATGTTCTTGAGCTTGCATGTCAAATTCATATGGTTCCAAGTAGTTCTAATGCATTATACATGCTCTAGGCACTTGTAGGAGTAGTTGCTATCAATTTTATTGGGGATTATTAATTCTATGCCCCCGGTTCCTTAGTTGTGCTCACTTTTCCCCATTCGTTAACTTTTTCCTCACTTTTCCCCATGTGTCGGGTTTTCTGCTTTCACATTTTCCTCACTTTCCCCCCCGAAAAAGTGCTCAAAAAGGACCCAAATTTCGCAAATGGGGAAAACTGAGCACAACTAAGGAATTGGGGGCACAGATGGAATAATCCCATTTTATTGAGCTTGGTTCACTTTTGTTTGAAGTTACTAAAAATTTCAGAAATTTTCAGAAAATAATGAAGAGATTTTTGAGGGGCTCATCGAGCCGAAGCTCAAAGGAAAAGCAGAATGAAGAAGCACAGAGGCCCAAATATAATTTGCCTCGCACCGCGGAGGTTCGGCCGTGTGAATGGCCTTCCGATGATTTCTTGAGAGAAGCCGGGATTCATGATGATTTCTATTCATTGGCTGAGAATGCTGGCCTCACCGATTTCCTCCGCGACCAACGTCATCAGTATCTCTTACTCACCAATACTTTTGTGCAAAACTTCTACTATTTTCCTAAGGAAACACCTCCTTCAGTAGAGTTTCATTTATATGATGTTGTTAAGAAGATGCCACTAGATGAATTTTGCAAGGTTTGCAAAATACCCTTCGAGGGTACCTTAGATGAACCACATCGTAAAGATGTGGATGGGTTTATTGACACTATTACTGTAGGGGAAACTAGGAAGGTTTCCGATGCAAGAATCACTAGCATACATTTTCCTGTTTTACGCTACTTTGCCATATTTGCTAGTAGTTGCTTAATTGGTCGCGGAAACTGTGGAAACCTTAGTGTTCCTGATATTATCATCTTGTTCCATGGTTTATTCCGCGATAACACTGTTAGTATGGGCGGAATTATTGCTAAACGGTTAAGTTTGAACCGTACAAAGGGCCCCATCTTTGGAGGTATTTATGCTTCACACCTTGCTGCACATTATAACATACCTATTAGGCACTATGAGAAAGAACAAAAATTGCTGCCGAATGCTTATTTAGATTATAAGAGTATGGTAGCGCATGATTTCATTGTTAAGAATAGGGAAGGGGAGCTTAAATACAAATTGTTCTTTGATAAACATCACCCTGAGACTATGACCTTGCCTGCTCCCTCCTTGTTTAATTTATCTACAGGTCCATATCTCATTCCATGGGCGGCCATTCACGCCTACCGGAACCCTACACCGGCCCCTGAGCCAGAAGCACAATTTGAGCCTCCACGACAGTCTGATTACTTTTGGGATCCGGAGATGACTGCCAGCCAGTGGCAATCAGAGTCTTCTTCATCTCAGTACGACCCCGGCTACAACTATGGATATCCGCCAGGCCATCCGTGGCAATAAACCAACTTAGGCCAAAAGCCTAAGCTTGGGGGAGTACGTACCTCTCACCGACATTACATTTATGTTCACACACTCATTACTAGATGTCGGTGCTCATACTTTTTCACTGTAATATCCATGCTAGTTTATTTTCTTTTTCTTGCTTTCTTCTTGTGTGTTGTTAAAGCTTAAGAAAAAAATTAGTAATAGCTTTTAGTTAGTTTATTTTTCTTGCTGTAGTAGTAATAATTAAAAAGAAAACCCAAAAAGATTTCTTGTTCTTCTTTTGCTTGTTGGGAGCTTTCCCGTGTAAATAGTTTTATTTCTTTTCTTTTCTTTGGGGGTCGTTAGGAGAAGACCATGATTAAATTGTTGAAGTGGCTCTTATATGCATTATTGTTGATTTAACCAAGAGCCCATATTGCCTTGTCTTCTCCTGTTTATTGAATGCTCGCAGATTCCAGCTTAGTCCAATGCACGTGCACTCTTATTATTATTCACATTGTTCGGTCGTGCAAGTGAAAGGCAATTATGACGATATATGATGGACTGACTAAGATGAGAGAAGCTGGTATGAACTTGACCTCTCTTGTTTTTTTAAATATGATGAGTTCATCGTTCCTGATTCAGCCTATTATGAATAAACATGTTTGCAATGACAATTAGAGATCATAGTTGCTTATGCCATGCTTGATTAGCTATGAGTTATAATGGTTTACCTTGCGTGCCAACATGCTATTAAAATGGTTGTGATGTGGTATAGTGGGGTGGTATCCTCCTTTGAATGATTTAAGTGACTCGACTTGGCACATGTTCACACATGTAGTTGAAACAAATCAACATAGCCTTCACGATATTTATGTTCATGGTGGATTATATCCTACTCATGCTGGTATCTAATGTTTATTAATTTTTATGCATGTTCATGACTGTTGTCGCTCTCTAGTTGGTCGCTTCCCAGTCTTTTGCTAGCCTTCACTTGTACTAAGCGGGAATACTGCTTGTGCATCCAATCCCTTAAACCCCAAAGTTATTCCATATGAGTCCACTATACCTTCCTATATGTGGTATCTACCTGCCGTTCCAAGTAAATTTGTATATGCCAAACTCTAAACCTTCAAATAAACATTCTGTTTTGTATGCTCGAATAGCTCATGTATCAACTAGGGCTGTCCGTATCTTCCATGCTAGGCGGGTTATTCTCAAGAGGAGTGGACTCCGCTCCTCACTCACGAGAAAATGGCTGGTCACCGGGATGCCCAGTCCCATGCTTTATGCAAATCAAATCAAAATAATTGCAAAAAAAACTCCCCCTGGGATTGTTGCTAGTTGGAGGCACTCGTTGTTTCGAGCAAGCCATGGATTGATGCTTGTTGGTGGAGGGGGAGTATAAACTTTACCATTCTGTTTGGGAACCGCCTATAATGTGTTTAGCATGGAAGATATCGCCATCTCTTGGTTGTTATGTTGACAATGAAAGTATGCCGCTCAAAATATTATTTATCTCTACTTCAAAACCGAGCTCTGGCACCTCTATAAATCCCTGCTTCCCTCTGCGAAGGGCCTATCTATTTACTTTTATGTTGAGTCATCACCCTCTTATTAAAAAGCACTAGCTGGAGAGCGCTGCTGTCATTTGCATCCATTACTATTAATTTATATTGGGTATGACTATGACTAGATCTCTTTTACCATGAATTACAATGTCTAGTCAGTCCTTGATCTTTAAAGGTGCTCTGCATTTATGTTTTGCGGTCTCAGAAAGGGCTAGCAAGATACCATCCTGTTATATCATATTATGATTGTTTTGAGAAAGTGTTGTCATCCGAGATTTATTATTATCGCTCGCTAGTTGATTATGCCATTGATATGAGTAAACATGAGACCTGAGAGTTATTGCAAATGTGGTTAGTCATAATCTTTGCTGAAAACTTGAATGCTGGCTTTACATATTTACAACAACAAGAGCAAACAGAGTTTGTAAAAGTTTTTCTTTATCACTTTCAGTTTATCAACTGAATTGCTTGAGGACAAGCTAAGCTTTATGCTTGGGGGAGTTGATACGTCTCCGTCGTATCTACTTTTCCAAACACTTTTGCCCTTGTTTTGGACTCTAACTTGCATGATTTGAATGGAACTAACCCGGACTGACGCTGTTTTCAGCAGACTTTCCATGGTGTTATTTATGTGCAGAAACAAAAGTTCTCGGAATGACCTGAAACTCCATGAAACATATTTTTGGAAAATATTAAAAATACTGGAAGAAGAATCCACATCAGGGGGCCCACACCCTGTCCACGAGGGTGGGGGGCGCGCCCCCTGCCTCGTGGGCCCCCTGACGCTCCACCGACCTCAACTCCAACTCCATATATTCATTTTCGGGGAGAAAAAAAAAGGGAGAAGGATTCATCGCGTTTTACGATACGGAGCCACCGCCAAGCCCTAAAACCTCTCGGGAGGGCTGATCTGGAGTCCGTTCGGGGCTCCGGAGAGGGGAATCCGTCGCCGTCGTCATCATCAACCATCCTCCATCACCAATTTCATGATGCTCACCGCCGTGCGTGAGTAATTCCATCGTAGGCTTGCTGGGCGGTGATGGGTTGGATGAGATCTACCATGTAATCGAGTTAGTTTTGTTAGGGTTTGATCCCTAGTATCCACTATGTTCTGAGATTGATGTTGCTATGACTTTGCTATGCTTAATGCTTGTCACTAGGGCCCGAGTGCCATGATTTTAGATCTGAACCTATTATGTTGTCATGAATATATGCGAGTTCTTGATCCTATCTTGCAAGTCTATAGTCACCTACTATGTGTTATGATCCGGCAACCCCAAAGTGACAATAATCGGGACCACTCCCGGTGATGACCGTAGTTTGAGGAGTTCATGTATTCACTATGTGTTAATGCTTTGGCCCGGTACTCTATTAAAAGGAGGCCTTAATATCCCTTAGTTTCCATTAGGACCCCGCTGCCACGGGAGGGTAGGACAAAAGATGTCATGCCAGTTCTTTTCCAAAAGCACGTATGACTATATTCGGAATACATGCCTACATTACATTGATGATCTGGAGCTAGTTCTGTGTCACCCTATGTTATGATTGTTACATGATGAACCACATCCGGCATAATTCTCCATCACCGATCCAATGCCTACGAGCTTTTCACATATTGTTCTTCGCTTATTAATTTTCCGTTGCTACTGTTACAATCACTACAAAACACCGAAAAAGTTACTTTTGCTACTGTTACCTTTGTTACCGTTACCACTACTATCATACTACTTTGCTACTAAATACTTTGCTGCAGATACTAAGTTATCCAGGTGTGGTTGAATTGACAACTCAACTGCTAATACTTGAGAATATTCTTTGGCTCCCCTTGTGTCGAATCAATAAATTTGGGTTGAATACTCTACCCTCGAAAACTGTTGCGATCCCCTATACTTGTGGGTTATCAAGACTATTTTCTGGCGCCGTTGCCGGGGAACATAGCTCTATTCTTTGAGTCACTTGAGATTTATATCTGCTGGTCACTATGAAGAACTTGAAAGACGCTAAGATAACAATTTATCCCTCAACTACGAGGGGAGGTAAGGAACTGCCATCTAGCTCTGCAGTTGATTCACCTTCTGTTTTGAGTAAGCTTGCGACACCTAAACCTGCTTCTGTTATTCGTTCTGATATGTCGCATATTATTGATGATGCCACTTCTGCTATGCATAATACTTATGATGAAACTACTTCTATGCTTGATACTACTGTGCCCCTTAGTGAATTTCTTGATGAACAAATTGCTAGGGCTAGAGAGAAATAAATTATTGAAACTGATTATATAGATGAAAGTGATGATGAAGACTTGCCTGTTATTCCAGAGGGTTATGTTTTTGAAAAAGAAGCTGCTTTAGCTATTTTAGCTTGCAAAGATAGATATGAGCTCAAGAGGTTATTAGTTAAATGGAAGCAGCAATCTCTTAATGCTAGAATGAAACCTGACCCTACTTTTGCTACTTCACCTATATGTGTTACTGATAAGGATTATGAATTCTCTGTTGATCCTGATATAATTACTTTGGTTGAATCTGATCCTTTTCATGGCTATGAATATGAAACTGTTGTGGCACATCTTACTAAATTAAATGATATAGCCACCCTATTCACTAATGATGAGAGAACACGCTACCTTTATATCCTTAAAATATTTCCGTTCTCATTAAAGGGTGATGCTAAGATATGGTTTAACTCTCTTTATCCTGGTTGTGTGCGTAGTCCCCAGTATATGATTTATTACTTCTCTGCTAAATATTTCCCTGCTCATAAGAAACAAGCTGCTTTAAGGGATATATATAATTTTGTGCAAATTGAAGAAGAGAGTCTCCCACAAGCTTGGGGAGGCTTCTCCGATTACTTAATGCTTTGCCTGATCATCCTCTCAAGAAAAATGAAATACTTGATATCTTTTATAATGGACTAACCGATGCTTCCAGAGATTACCTGGATAGTTGTGCTGGTTCTGTTTTCAGGGAAAGAACACCGGATGAAGCTGAAATTCTATTGAATAATATGTTGACAAATGAAAATAATAGGACACTTCCGGAGCCAGCTCCTGAGCCAGTTCCTGAGCCTATTCCTAAACCAACTCCGAAGAAGAGAGGTGTTCTATTTCTCAGTCCTGAAGATATGCAAGAGGTAAAGAAATCTATGAAAGAAAAGGGTATTAAAGTTGAAGATGTTAAGAATTTACCTCCTATTAAAGAAATACATGGTCTTAATTTACCGCCTGTCGAAGAAACATATGATCTTAATCCTCCACCTATTGAAGAAATTCATGGTCTTGATAACCCGACACGGGTAGTAAAGGTAAATTCTCTCTATAGATATGATAAAGCTGAGATCCCTCCTACTAAAATTGCTAGCCAATGCTTGGATGAGTTTGATAACTTCATGGTTAGGCAAGAAGATTTTAATGCTTATTTTGGTAGAAAATTAAAACAAAATGCTTATATGATTGAACACTTGGGTGATTATATGTCTAGAGTTAAAGGTGAACTTAAGCTCATTAGTAAACATGCTTCTATGGCTACCACTCAAGTAGAACAAGTACTTAAAGCTCAAAATGATTTGCTCAATGAATTGAATAGTAAGAATAATGATTATGTTGTTAGAGTGGCTACTAGAACTGGTAAGATGACTCATGAACCTTTGTATCCTGAAGGCCACCCTAAGAGAATTGAGCAAGATTCTCAGAGAAATAATATTGATGCACCTAGTCCTTCTAAAAAGAAGAAAAAGAAAAATGATAGGACTTTGCATGCTTCTAGTGAACCTATTGCTGAACCACCTGAGAATCCAAATGATTTCTGATGCTGAAACACAATCTGGTAATGAACATGAACCTAGTGAAAATGTTAATGATAATGTTCATGATGATGCTCAACCTAGTAATGATAATGATGTAGAAATTGAACCTGCTGTTGATCTTGATAACCCACAATCAAAGAATCAACGTTATGATAAGAGAGATTTTGTTGCTAGGAAGCACGGTAAAGAAAGGGAACCTTGGGTTCAGAAACCCATGCTTTTCCTCCCAAACCATCCAAGAAAAAGGATGATGAGGATTTTGAGCGCTTTGCTGAAATGATTAGACCTATCTTTTTGCGTATGCGTTTGACTGATATGCTCAAAATGAATCCTTATGCTAAGTATATGAAAGAAATTGTCACTAATAAAAGAAAGATACCGGAAGCTGAAATTTCCACCATGCTTGCTAATTATACTTTTAAGGGTGGAATACCTAAGAAACTTGGAGATCCAGGAGTACCAACTATACCATGCTCCATTAAAAGAAACTATGTTAAAACCGCTTTATGTGATCTTGGAGCCGGTGTTAGTGTTATGCCTCTCTCTTTATATCGTAGACTTGATTTGAATAAGTTGACTCCTACTGAAATATCTTTGCAGATGGCTGATAAATCAACTGCTATACATGTCGGTATTTGTGAGGATGTGCCTGTTGTGGTTGCAAACGTTACTATTTTAACAGACTTTGTTATTCTTGATATTCCCGAGGACGATAGTATGTCTATTATTCCTGGAAGACCTTTTTTGAATACTGCAGGGGCTGTTATTGATTGCAACAAAGGCAATGTCACTTTTCATGTTAATGGTAATGAGCATACAGTACACTTTCCGAGGAAACAACCTCAAGTCCACAGTATTAATTCTATTGGAAAAATTCCATCGATTATTTTTGGAGGTTTTGAATTTCCTCTTCCTACTGTCAAGAAGAAATATGATATTCTTATTATTGGGGATGTGCATATCCCCGTTGAGGTAACATAGTGTTATTCGAAATTTCTCCGGTTCCATGTTAGTCAGAATGAGTTTGTTAACAAGACTTGATCAACCTTGTTAGTGGATTCCTTTTGATGAGCATGAGATGGATGAAACTAGACGGCACAACCTCCTGTACCCTCTCTCCACTTCCTGTTATTTAGTTGAAATAAAGTAAAATAATATTTTTCTGTCTGTTTTCTGATTTATCCGTGCAATATAAAAATACCCCGAAAATAAAAGTTCTCCAAATGCCCTGAAAATGAAATATGATTTTTTCTAGAATATTTGAGAATATCTGGCACTGAGAACACAGCAGGAGGGGCAAGCACCTGTCCACGAGGGTGGAGGGCGCGCCCTACCCCCCTGGGCGCGCCCCCTACCTCGTGGGCCCATGGTGGCTCCCCTCCACTTATTCCTGCACCCACACACTTCTTCTTCCTCCCAAAAAAATCACCATCTAGCTCAAGCACCAGCTCTAACTCATTTTGCTGCGATTTTAGATCTCCTTGCTCAAAGCACCTCTCATAAAACTGCTTGGGGAGATTGTTCCTTGGTATGTGACTCCTCCATTGGTCCAATTAGTTTTTGCTCTAGTGCTTTATTCATTGCAAATTTGTGCTGCCTAGGTGACCATGTTCTTGAGCTTGCATGTCAAATTCATATGGTTCCAAGTAGTTCTAATGCATTATACATGCTCTAGGCACTTGTAGGAGTAGTTGCTATCAATTTTATTGGGGATTATTAATTCTATGCCCCCGGTTCCTTAGTTGTGCTCACTTTTCCCCATTCGTTAACTTTTTCCTCACTTTTCCCCATGTGTCGGGTTTTCTGCTTTCACATTTTCCTCACTTTCCCCCCGAAAAATTGCTCAAAAAGGACCCAAATTTCGCAAATGGGGAAAACTGAGCACAACTAAGGAATTGGGGGCACAGATGGAATAATCCCATTTTATTGAGCTTGGTTCACTTTTGTTTGAAGTTACTAAAAATTTCAGAAATTTTCAGAAAATAATGAAGAGATTTTTGAGGGGCTCATCGAGCCGAAGCTCAAAGGAAAAGCAGAATGAAGAAGCACAGAGGCCCAAATATAATTTGCCTCGCACCGCAGAGGTTCGGCCGTGTGAATGGCCTTCCGATGATTTCTTGAGAGAAGCCGGGATTCATGATGATTTCTATTCATTGGCTGAGAATGCTGGCCTCACCGATTTCCTCCGCGACCAACGTCATCAGTATCTCTTACTCACCAATACTTTTGTGCAAAACTTCTACTATTTTCCTAAGGAAACACCTCCTTCAGTAGAGTTTCATTTATATGATGTTGTTAAGAAGATGCCACTAGATGAATTTTGCAAGGTTTGCAAAATACCCTTCGAGGGTACCTTAGATGAACCACATCGTAAAGATGTGGATGGGTTTATTGACACTATTACTGTAGGGGAAACTAGGAAGGTTTCCGATGCAAGAATCACTAGCATACATTTTCCTGTTTTACGCTACTTTGCCATATTTGCTAGTAGTTGCTTAATTGGTCGCGGAAACTGTGGAAACCTTAGTGTTCCTGATATTATCATCTTGTTCCATGGTTTATTCCGCGATAACACTGTTAGTATGGGCGGAATTATTGCTAAACGGTTAAGTTTGAACCGTACAAAGGGCCCCATCTTTGGAGGTATTTATGCTTCACACCTTGCTGCACATTATAACATACCTATTAGGCACTATGAGAAAGAACAAAAATTGCTGCCGAATGCTTATTTAGATTATAAGAGTATGGTAGCGCATGATTTCATTGTTAAGAATAGGGAAGGGGAGCTTAAATACAAATTGTTCTTTGATAAACATCACCCTGAGACTATGACCTTGCCTGCTCCCTCCTTGTTTAATTTATCTACAGGTCCATATCTCGTTCCATGGGCGGCCATTCACGCCTACCGGAACCCTACACCGGCCCCTAAGCCAGAAGCACAATTTGAGCCTCCACGACAGTCTGATTACTTTTGGGATCCGGAGATGACTGCCAGCCAGTGGCAATCAGAGTCTTCTTCATCTCAGTACGACCCCGGCTACAACTATGGATATCCGCCAGGCCATCCGTGGCAATAAACCAACTTAGGCCAAAAGCCTAAGCTTGGGGGAGTACGTACCTCTCACAGACATTACATTTATGTTCACACACTCATTACTAGATGTCGGTGCTCATACTTTTTCACTGTAATATCCATGCTAGTTTATTTTCTTTTTCTTGCTTTCTTCTTGTGTGTTGTTAAAGCTTAAGAAAAAAATTAGTAATAGCTTTTAGTTAGTTTATTTTTCTTGCTGTAGTAGTAATAATTAAAAAGAAAACCCAAAAAGATTTCTTGTTCTTCTTTTGCTTGTTGGGAGCTTTCCCGTGTAAATAGTTTTATTTCTTTTCTTTTCTTTGGGGGTCGTTAGGAGAAGACCATGATTAAATTGTTGAAGTGGCTCTTATATGCATTATTGTTGATTTAACCAAGAGCCCATATTGCCTTGTCTTCTCCTGTTTATTGAATGCTCGCAGATTCCAGCTTAGTCCAATGCACGTGCACTCTTATTATTATTCACATTGTTCGGTCGTGCAAGTGAAAGGCAATTATGACGATATATGATGGACTGACTAAGATGAGAGAAGCTGGTATGAACTTGACCTCTCTTGTTTTTTTAAATATGATGAGTTCATCGTTCCTGATTCAGCCTATTATGAATAAACATGTTTGCAATGACAATTAGAGATCATAGTTGCTTATGCCATGCTTGATTAGCTATGAGTTATAATGGTTTACCTTGCGTGCCAACATGCTATTAAAATGGTTGTGATGTGGTATAGTGGGGTGGTATCCTCCTTTGAATGATTTAAGTGACTCGACTTGGCACATGTTCACACATGTAGTTGAAACAAATCAACATAGCCTTCACGATATTTATGTTCATGGTGGATTATATCCTACTCATGCTGGTATCTAATGTTTATTAATTTTTATGCATGTTCATGACTGTTGTCGCTCTCTAGTTGGTCGCTTCCCAGTCTTTTGCTAGCCTTCACTTGTACTAAGCGGGAATACTGCTTGTGCATCCAATCCCTTAAACCCCAAAGTTATTCCATATGAGTCCACTATACCTTCCTATATGTGGTATCTACCTGCCGTTCCAAGTAAATTTGTATATGCCAAACTCTAAACCTTCAAATAAACATTCTGTTTTGTATGCTCGAATAGCTCATGTATCAACTAGGGCTGTCCGTATCTTCCATGCTAGGCGGGTTATTCTCAAGAGGAGTGGACTCCGCTCCTCACTCACGAGAAAATGGCTGGTCACCGGGATGCCCAGTCCCATGCTTTATGCAAATCAAATCAAAATAATTGCAAAAAAAACTCCCCCTGGGATTGTTGCTAGTTGGAGGCACTCGTTGTTTCGAGCAAGCCATGGATTGATGCTTGTTGGTGGAGGGGGAGTATAAACTTTACCATTCTGTTTGGGAACCGCCTATAATGTGTTTAGCATGGAAGATATCGCCATCTCTTGGTTGTTATGTTGACAATGAAAGTATGCCGCTCAAAATATTATTTATCTCTACTTCAAAACCGAGCTCTGGCACCTCTATAAATCCCTGCTTCCCTCTGCGAAGGGCCTATCTATTTACTTTTATGTTGAGTCATCACCCTCTTATTAAAAAGCACTAGCTGGAGAGCGCTGCTGTCATTTGCATCCATTACTATTAATTTATATTGGGTATGACTATGACTAGATCTCTTTTACCATGAATTACAATGTCTAGTCAGTCCTTGATCTTTAAAGGTGCTCTGCATTTATGTTTTGCGGTCTCAGAAAGGGCTAGCAAGATACCATCCTGTTATATCATATTATGATTGTTTTGAGAAAGTGTTGTCATCCGAGATTTATTATTATCGCTCGCTAGTTGATTATGCCATTGATATGAGTAAACATGAGACCTGAGAGTTATTGCAAATGTGGTTAGTCATAATCTTTGCTGAAAACTTGAATGCTGGCTTTACATATTTACAACAACAAGAGCAAACAGAGTTTGTAAAAGTTTTTCTTTATCACTTTCAGTTTATCAACTGAATTGCTTGAGGACAAGCTAAGCTTTATGCTTGGGGGAGTTGATACGTCTCCGTCGTATCTACTTTTCCAAACACTTTTGCCCTTGTTTTGGACTCTAACTTGCATGATTTGAATGGAACTAACCCGGACTGACGCTGTTTTCAGCAGACTTTCCATGGTGTTATTTATGTGCAGAAACAAAAGTTCTCGGAATGACCTGAAACTCCATGAAACATATTTTTGGAAAATATTAAAAATACTGGAAGAAGAATCCACATCAGGGGGCCCACACCCTGTCCACGAGGGTGGGGGGCGCGCCCCCTGCCTCGTGGGCCCCCTGACGCTCCACCGACCTCAACTCCAACTCCATATATTCATTTTCGGGGAGAAAAAAAAAGGGAGAAGGATTCATCGCGTTTTACGATACGGAGCCACCGCCAAGCCCTAAAACCTCTCGGGAGGGCTGATCTGGAGTCCGTTCGGGGCTCCGGAGAGGGGAATCCGTCGCCGTCGTCATCATCAACCATCCTCCATCACCAATTTCATGATGCTCACCGCCGTGCGTGAGTAATTCCATCGTAGGCTTGCTGGACGGTGATGGGTTGGATGAGATCTACCATGTAATCGAGTTAGTTTTGTTAGGGTTTGATCCCTAGTATCCACTATGTTCTGAGATTGATGTTGCTATGACTTTGCTATGCTTAATGCTTGTCACTAGGGCCCGAGTGCCATGATTTTAGATCTGAACCTATTATGTTTTCATGAATATATGTGAGTTCTTGATCCTATCTTGCAAGTCTATAGTCACCTACTATGTGTTATGATCCGGCAACCCTGAAGTGACAATAATCAGGACCACTCCCGGTGATGACCGTAGGTTGAGGAGTTCATGTATTCACTATGTGTTAATGCTTTGGTCCGGTACTCTATTAAAAGGAGGCCTTAATATCCCTTAGTTTTCGTTAGGACCCCGCTGCCATGGGAGGGTAGGACAAAAGATGTCATGCCAGTTCTTTTCCAAAAGCACGTATGACTATATTCGGAATACATGCCTACATTACATTGATGAATTGGAGCTAGTTCTGTGTCACCCTATGTTATGATTGTTACATGATGAACCACATCCGGCATAATTCTCCATCACCGATCCAATGCCTACGAGATTTTCACATATTGTTCTTCGCTTATTTACTTTTCCGTTGCTACTGTTACAATCACTATAAAACACCAAAAAATTACTTTTGCTACTGTTACCTTTGTTACCGTTACCACTACTATCATACTACTTTCCTACTAAATACTTTGCTGTAGATACTAAGTTATCCAGGTGTGGTTGAATTGACAACTCAACTGCTAATACTTGAGAATATTCTTTGGCTCTCCTTGTGTCGAATCAATAAATTTGGGTTGAATACTCTACCCTCGAAAACTGTTGCGATCCCCTATACTTGTGGGTTATCACCACCCCCCTTTCCTTCTCCTACTCCCTCTCCTTTCCCCCTCCATGAGAAGGAAAAGAAAGGGGGGCCGAATCCTACTAGGACTGGGAGTCCTAGTAGGACTCCCCCTTATGGCGCGCCCCCTAGGGCCGGCCTCCTCCCTCTCCCTCCTTTATATACTTGGGCAGGACACCCCTTGGAGACACACCAATTGTTCCAAGTCGTGTGCAGCGTCTCCCTCCATGGTTTACTCCTCTGGCCATATTCACGTAGTGCTTAGGCGAAGCCCTACACGGACCACATCACCATCACCGTCACCACGCCGTCGTGCTGACGAAACTCTCCCTCGACCCTCTGCTGGATCAAGAGTTCGAGGGACATCATCGAGTTGAATGTGTGCTGAACACGGAGGTGCCATACATTCGGTACTTGGATCGGTTGGATCATGAAGACGTCGACTACATCAACCGCGTTAACATAACGCTTCCGCTTTCGGTCTACGAGGGTACGTGGACACACTCTCCCGTCTCATTGCTATGCATCTCCTAGGTAGATCTTGCGTGATTGTAGGATTTTTTTGAATTACTGTGTTCCCCAATAGTGGTATCCGAGCCAGGTTTATGCGTAGATGATATGCACGAGTAGAACACAAAGAGTTGTGGGCGAATAGTCATACTGCTTACTGATAACCCACAAGTATAGGGGATCAAATGTAGCCGCTTTCGATAAGTAAGAGTGTCGAACCCAACGAGGAGCTAAAGGTAGAACAAATATTACCTCAAGTTCTATCGACCACTTATACAACTCAACGCACGTTTGACGTTCACTTTACCTATAACAAGTATGAAACTAGAAGTACTTTGTAGGTGTGATAGGATAGGTTTGCAAGATAATAAAGAGCACGCAAATAAAATCTAGGGACTGTTTAGATAAAGACACAACTAAGTTAGTTTTAGTAGAGAGCTTTTGTCAACAAGAAAGTTATTTGTCCCTAGGCAATCGATACCAAGTACCGGTAATCATTCTTGTAATTTTATATGAGGGAGAGGCATGAGCTAACATACTTTCTCTACTTGGATCATATGCACTTATGATTGGACCCCTAGCAAGCATCCGCAACTACTAAAGATCATTAAGGTCGTGAAACCCAACCATAGCATTAAGTATCAAGTCCTCTTTACTCCAATACGCCATAACCCACTTATCCGCGTTTGGGCTGCTGTCATCCCCCGCAACAATGACAATAAGGAAACCATGAACATATTGCAACATCCTACAGCGGAGACCCCTCACGTTTGCGCGAGATGGAGGACACCGTAGGACAACACCATGAATAAAATATACAATCATACCAACAAAGATCACGACTAACCCATAGGACAAAACGGATCTACTCAAACATCATAAGATAACCATGGATCATTGGGAAATAATATATGGAGTTGAGCACCATGTTTAAGTAGAGATTACAGCGGGAGGAAGACGCATTACACCGCTGCATAGAGGGGGAGAGAGTTGGTGTTGACGGTAGCAAGATTGTTGATGTAGATCGCCGTCACGATCCTAGCCCCGGCGGCACTCCGGCGCCACCAGGAGAGAGGGGGAGAGAGCCCCCCTCCTTCTTCTTCTTCCTTGGCTTCCCCCCTAGATGGGAGGAGAGTTCCCCCTCTGGTCCATGGCCTCCATGGCCGTGGAGGGGTGGGAGCCCCTCCGAGATTGGATCTCCCTCTCTGTTCTCTTCTGTTTCGCGTCCCCCAGATCTGGCTGAAAACCGTTTCTTATATTCCCGGAGATCCGTAACTCCGATTGCGCTGAGATTTTAACATGATTTTTTCGGATATAAGCCTCCTTGCGCCCGAAGTAGAGCTCCAACCGATGTTCGAGGAGGGCACAACCCACCACCACGCGCCATGGGCCTCTGGCGCGCCCTGGTGTCTTGTGGGCTGTGTGGGTCTCCGTTTGCGGTGATTCCAACTCCCAAAAATCACATATATTCCAAAATAATTCTCCGTGAAATTTTATTGCATTTGGACTTCGTTTGATATGGATTTTTTGCGATACAAAAAACATGCAAAAAACAGGAACTGGCACTGGATTAGGTTAGTCCAATAAATCATATAAAAAGTTGCCAAAAGTATGTAAAAGTTGTATAATATTGGCATGAAACAATCAAAAATTATAGATACGATGGAGATGTATCAGCATCCCCAAGCTTAATTCCTGCTCATCCTCGAGCAGGCAAATGATAAAAAAGATAATTTTTGATGTGGAATGCTACCTAGCGTAAAAGATCATATGTCTAATCATGGCATGAATATTAAGACATAAGTGATTCAAAGCAATAGTCTATAATTTGACATAAAGACATCAATACTCAGGCATCCCAACAAACAATCATGTCTTTCAAAATATCAACGCTAAAGAAAGCTATCCCTACAAAATCATATAGTCTTGTCATGCTCTGTCTTCTTAACACAAAGTATTTATCATGCACAACCCCAATGACAAGCCGAGCAATTGGTTCATACTTTTTAACGCGCTTCAGCTTTTTCAACTGTCACACAATATATGAGCGCAAGCCATGGATATAGCACTATGGGTGGAATAGAGTATGATGATAGGATTAAATATAGAGAAGACAAAAAAATTAGAAAGTCTCACATCGATGCGGCTAACCAACGGGCTATGGAGATGCCCATCAATTGATATCAACGTGAGGAGTAGGGATTGCAATGCAACGAATGCACTAAGAGCTATAAGTGTATGAAAGCTCCATATGAAAACTAAGTGAGTGTGCATCTAATCCTATAATGAAAAATTCCCACTAGTATATGAAAGTGACAACATAGGAGACTCTCCATATGAAAAACATGGTGCTACTTTGAAGCACAAGTGTGGTAAAGGATACTAACAATGCCCCTTCTCTCTTTGTTTATTTATTTTTTCCTTTTCCTTTTCTTTTTCTTTCTTTTCTTTTTCTTTTTTTTCTTTTTTTCCTTTTTTTTCTCTCATTGTCCAGAGTCTCATCCCGACTTGTGGGGGAATCATAGTCTCCACCATCCTTTCCTCACCGGGGCACTGCTCTAAAAATGAATAATGATGATCATCACACTTCTATTTATTTATAACTCAAAAGAAATAAAAATTACAACTCGATACCTATGACAAAATATGACTCTATATGAATGCCTCTGGCATGTACCAGGATGTGCAATGATCTAGCGTAACATGTATGAAAAATGATGAACGGTGGCTGAGCCACAGCTACTATGTCAGCTATATGATCATGCAAAGCAATATGACAATGAATATGCTCAAGTCATCAAACGGAAGCGGTGGAAGTTGCATGGCAATATATCTCGGAATGGCCATGGAAAAGCCATAATAGGTAGGTATGGTAGCTGTTTTGAGGAAGATATAATAAGGCTTATGTGTGATAGAGCGTATCATATCACGGGGTTTGGATGCACCTGCGAAGTTTGTACCACGTCTCGATGTGAGAAAGGGCAATGCATGGTACCGTAGAGGCTAGCAAATTGCGAAAAGGTAGAGTGCGTATAATCCATGGACTCACATTAGTCATAAAGAACTCATATACTTATTGCAAAAGTGTATTAGCCCTCGCAGCAAAGTACTACTATGCATGCCCCTAGGGGGATAGATTGGTAGGAAAAGACCATTGCTCGTCCCCGACCGCCACTCATAAGGAGGACAATCAATAATAAATCATGCTCCAACTTCATAGCATAACGAGAGACTATATGTGCATGCTTCAGGAATCACAAACCTTAACACCAATATTCTTACTAACCACAACCATTTACTAGTACCTCCCACATATTCCATCTCTATATCGCAAAACTATTGCAAGGAATCAAACATATCATATTCAATAATCCACAAGTTTTATGTAGGATTTTATGACTAACCATGCAATTGACCAATTCCTTTTGACTCTCTAAATAGATATAAGTGAAGCATGAGAGTTTAATTCTTTCTACAAAAGACCATGCTCTAACAAATATAAGTGAAGCAAAAGAGCATTCTACAAACAACGGTTTTCTATGTGAAGAGAATCAGGCAATCCAAACTTCAAAAGATATAAGTGAAGCACCTGAAGCATTCTATAAAGGCCATACTCAAAAGATATAAGTGAAGTGCAATGAGCATTATATAAATCAACCATGGACTATCTCATACCAGCATGGTGCATAAAATAAAATGAAAAATAAACACAAAAGACGCTCCAAGATTTGCACATATCACGTGAACGAAACGAAACTGAAAACATACCGATACTTGTTGAAGAAAGATGGGATGCCTTCTGGGGCATCCCCAAGCTTAGACGCTTGAGTCTCCTTGATTATTTACTTGGCGTGCCCTGGGCATCCCCAAGCTTGAGCTCTTGCCTCTCCTCCTTCTCCTCATATCGAGACCTCCTCGATCTTTGATCACTTCATCCACACAAAACTCAACAGAAAGTCCGGTAAGATCCGTTAGAATAATAAAGCAAATCACCACTCTAAGTACTGTTGCAAACCAATTCATTTTTTTTTGCATTTTAGCTACTGTAATATAACTTTTCCATGGCTTATTCCACCGATAAAAATCGATAGTTTCATCAAAACGAGCAAAACAATGCATCAAAAACAGAATCTGTCTTAAACAGGACAGTCTGTAGTAATCTGAACATTCACCATACTTCTGGTACTCCAAAAATTCTGGAAAAATAGGAAAATAAACATTTTGTATATAAAGACAGTGCAAAAAGTTTCATAACCGTTTGACGTTCCAGTAAAAAATGTAAAATCGCGCACTACAGCCAAAGTTTCTGTTTTGCACCGCACAAACCAACAAGCAATTTAAACATCCTAAAGGCAAATATTGGCACATTATTTTTATAATACAATGGAATTGTACAAGGGGATAATTATTTTTGTTGAAAAGTTTCTATAATTCAAGATTCACAAAGTTTCCATGGGCATGAACAAAGTTCAAGGCATGCTCCCGCTTCCACGGTGCTCGTCTATCTCACTTTCACTTTTCTTTTTGTGAAGTTTTAAGTTCCCCTCTATATTTTTTTTGTTTTTAAACTTTATAAAAGCACTCAACATAAATAAATGACTCTCTAAAACTTTTGGGTTGTCTCCCTGGCAGCGCTTTCTTTAAAGCCATTAAGCTACGCATAAAGTGCTCAAGTAATGGATCCACCCGGATCCCAAGGTATATCAAAGCCAATTTTAATTAACAATGATTTGACATTTAGTAATGTGCACAAAGCAACATATATCATGCAATGACGAAGTCTAACTCTCTTCCTATGCATCGGCATGTCATACAAGAACAATTCATGCACATCAAGTAAAGGCCAACACATAGCATAAGCAGTTTCTTGCAATTTTATCGTGTTGGAAACATAGAGAGGTGGAGATGTAGTTCCTCTCTCATAATAATTGCAAGTAGGAGCATCAAGCACATGCATATTATATTCATCAAAATCATCATGTATGATGGTAGAATGCAACCCATCCATGTAATCCTTAATAAGTGCAAACTTCTCCAATATAGTGTAGTTTGGAGAATTCAAAAAGATAATAGGACTATCATGTGTGGGTGCAATAGCAACAATTTCATTCTTAATATAAGGAACTATAGCAAGTTCATCTCCTTAACCATAATTCATATTGGCATCTTGTCCACAAGCATAGCAAGCATCAAGTTCATCAAAAAGGGATATTTCAAATGAATCAACGGGATCATAGCAATTATCATAGCATTCATCCTTCGGTAAGAACGAAGGGAAATTAAACAATGCATGAGTTGAAGAGTTACTGTCATTAGAAGGTGGGCATGGGTGATCAATCCGCTCTTCCTCCTTTTGTTCTTCGCTCTCCTCATCATCTTTTTCATCCAATGAGCTCACAGTTTCATCAATTCCTTCTTCCATAGACTCCTGCAAAATATTAGTCTCTTCTTGGACAGCGGAGACTTTCTCAATAAATTCATCAATATCAGAATTGAATTTATAATTATCATAGCAATATTTAAGGATGGCAAAATTTTCAGGTCTATAAACTGAATCATCAAAATCTTCAAACTTTTCACAAAGATTCAATTTTATAAGCACCCTTAAAAGCAACAAATTCTTCTATTCGTTCCACATCATAGTAATCATATATACCTCTAGCATAAGAAGCCAAGGTTTCATTATCATTAAATTCACATGAAAAGGGAAGGTGTGGAACCTCAATCTTAGAGCAACAAGTATATCATATCTCAAGCATAGATTCCAAGCATACCATTGCAACATATAAATTTGATCCCATAAAAGTTACCCTTTTTGTGTCAACCGATAATCCCTAAAGTGTTCACGTTGATCCAACGTTACTCCCATTATCATGTTGAATGGGGTTTTCTCAGAATTATCAAAGTAGTGCATAATATTCTTCACATAATGAGCATCGAGGGTTTTAGGAGGTTCCCCGTCTCCATGAGTAGCAAGTACCACTAATTTTGTTGTTGTTTCGTGTTCCATATCCATAACTAAAGATAGAGAACAACTTAGAGCAGGAAATAAAAACCACTTAGTGATAAAGAAAACAAGCACACACGGGAATATTCACCCCACGCTATTGCTCCGCGGCAACGGTGCCAGAAAAAGGTCTTCATAACCCACAAGTATAGGGGATCAATTGTAGCCTCTTTCGGTAAGTAAGAGTGTCGAACCCAATGAGGAGCTAAAGGTAGAACAAATATTCCCTCAAGTTCTATCGACCACCGATACAACTCTACGCACGCTTGACGTTCGCTTTACCTAGAACAAGTATGAAACTAGAAGTACTTTGTAGGTGTGATAGGATAGGTTTGCAAGATAATAAAGAGCACGTAAATAAAATCTAGGGGCTGTTTAGATAAAGACACAACTAAGTTAGTTTTTTTAGAGAGCTTTTGTCAACAAGAAAGTTATTTGTCCCTAGGCAATCGATAACAAGTACCGGTAATCACTCTTGTAATTTTATATGAGGGAGAGGCATGAGCTAACATACTTTCTCTACTTGGATCATATGCACTTATGATTGGACCCCTAGCAAGCATCCGCAACTACTAAAGATCATTAAGGTCGTGAAACCCAACCATAGCATTAAGTATCAAGTCCTCTTTACTCCCATACGCCATAACCAACTTATCCGCGTTTGGGCTGTTGTCATCCCCTACAACACTGACAATAAGCAAACCATGAACATATTGCAACACCCTACAACAGGGACCCCTCACGTTTGCGCGAGACAGTGGGCACCGTAGGACAGCACCATAAATAAAATATACAATCATACCAACCAAGATCACGATTAACCCATAGGACAAAACAGATCTACTCAAACAACATAGGATAACCATAGATCATTGGGAAATAATATATGGAGTTGAGCACCATGTTTAAGTAGAGATTACAGTGGGGGGAAGAGGTGTTACACCGCTGCATAGAGGGGGAGAGAGTTGGTGTTGACGGTTGCAAGATTGTTGATGTAGATCGTCGTCACGATCCTAGCCCCGGCGGCACTCCGAAAACGCCGGGAGAGAGGGGGAGAGAGAGCCCCTCCTTCTTGTTCCTTGGCCTCACCCCTAGATGGGAGGAGAGTCCCCCCTTTGGTCCATGGCCTCCATGGCCGTGGAGGGACGGGAGCCCCTCCGAGATTGGATCTCCCTCTCTATTCTCTTCTGTTTGCGTCCCCCAGATCTGGCCGAAAACCGTTATTTATATTCCCGGAGATCCGTAACTCCCATTGCGCTGAGATTTTAACACGATTTTTTTCCGGATATAAGCTTCCTTGCGCCCAAAGTAGAGCTCCAATCGACGTTCGAGGAGGGCACAACCCACCACCACGTGCTAGGGGCCTCTGGTGCGCCCTCGTGTCATGTGGGTTGTGTGGGCCTCCGTTTGCGGTGATTCCAACTCCCAAAAATCACATATATTCCAAAATAATTCTCCGTGAAATTTTATTGCATTTGGACTTCGTTTGACATGGATTTTCTGTGATACAAAAAACAGGAACTGGCACTGGGCACTGGATCAATAGGTTAGTCCAATAAATCATATAAAAAGTTGCCAAAAGGATGTAAAAGTTGTATTATATTGGCATGAAACAATCAAAAATTATAGACACGACGGAGACGTATCACTTACCACCAACATCTTACTTTAATTCGGCGGTATTGTTGGATGAAGCGGCCCGGACTGACATTACATGACCGCATTCATGAGACTGGTTCTACCGACGTGCTTCGCACACAGGTGGCTGGCGGGTGTCTGTTTCTCCAACTTTATTTGAATCGAGTTTGACTACGGCCGGTCCTTGTTGAAGGTTAAAACAGCACACTTGACAAAAAATCGTTGTGGTTTTGATGCGTAGGTAAGAACGGTTCTTGCTAGAAGCCCGTAGCAGCCACGTAAAACTTGCAACAACAAAGTAGAGGATGTCTAACTTGTTTTTGCAGGGCATGTTGTGATGTGATATGGTCAAGACGTGATGAGATATAAATTGTTTTATGAGATGATCATGTTTTGTAGAAGTTATCGGCAACTGGCAGGAGCCTTATGGTTTTCGCTTTATTGTATGAAATGTAATCGCCATGTAATTGCTTTACTTTATCACTAAGCGGTAGCGATAGTCGTAGAAGCAATAGTTGGCGAGACGACAACGACCCTATGATGGAGATCAAGGTGTCAAGCCGGTGACGATGGAGATCATGGCGGTGCTTTGGAGATGGAGGTCAAAGGCACAAGATGATGATGGCCATATCATGTCAGATATTTTGATTGCATGGGATGTTTATCGTTTATGCATCTTATTTTGCTTAGTACGGCGGTAGCATTATAAGATGATTCGTCACTAAATTTCAAGGTATAAGTGTTCTCCCTGAGTATGCACCGTTGCGACAGTTCGTCGTGCCAAGACACCATGTGATGATAGGGTGTGATAAGCTTTACGTTCACATACAACGGGTGCAAGCCAGTTTTTTTTGACCTGGAAGACTGCAGGGCTTACACCCCACAGCATTTTATTAATAAAGAACAAAGAATAAGTACCAAGTTCCTCAAGAGGGGGAACAAAAAGAAAGAAAGGCTATACAAGAAAAGCTATAGTACTCTAAGAAATTAAAGAAAGCACTAAAAACTACAACTAGGAAAGGAAGACGTTACAAAATAGATGGCCTTCAAGGAGGTAGAAATCAATCCATTTGAGCAGAGCCTCCTAGTATCTGGTCTTGATCCGATGTGAAAGAAGAGTAATATCATGAATAAACCCATTTCTCCACTGCCTAAAAGTTGGGTTGACATGCCTAAAAGCCCTGTCATTCCTAACTTTCCAAATATTCCACCATGCAAGAAAAACCACCTCTGAGAAAAAAGGCTTATTAAACTCCTTCCTGGCATGTAAGGCAATTTGCACCATATCATTGCTATCTAACCAGGAAACTTGCAGGTAGTTCTAGATTCTCATACTGAAGTTACATTGGAAGAATAGATGATACCTATCCTCAATTACTCCTGTCGGGCATAGGACACAACTAGGTCCATCATTAATTCTCCAATGGCGTCGATGAATCATATCCTTGGTGTTAACTCTGTCCATAATTACCAGCCAAGCAAACATTTTAATTGTCATGGTATAGCAGCTTTTCCAGACCCAGCTTAGTATAGGATTGGCAATAACAGGCTGGTGGACAAAATCATAGTACTTCTTTGCCGAGTACTCCGCCTTTTTCCCATGTCTCCAAGCCCAGATATCATTACAACCATTGTCTAAGGAAGTCCCAGATAACAAGCTTGAAAGCTGATTGAACTCCCTAAAAGCCAGTTCAGACAGTGGCAATGAAAACATTTGCTGCAAATTTCCTGCCTGTATCACTTCCATGACAGAAAGATTCTTCTACAGGCAAAAATAGAAAAGCCTTGGAAACCGTTCTTGCAGAGGAATGCAAGACTGGTCAATCTCCCAATGATCAGACCAAATAGAACAGAATCTCCTTTGCCAACTGTGACAGAGGTAACAGCCCGATACTTGTCCATTAATTTACAAATGTCCCTCCACCAGAATGAGCCACAAAGAATAGTGTCATGAGGAATTCTCTGAAAGTAATATGAGTCCCACACCAAACGAACCCATGGCACATCTGCTTTATTACACCACTGGAGGAGGAATCATCCTTGGGATTAGCCATAAGCTTCTCCTTGGATAGCAGGTTGGGGTCGATCTCCAGCTCCGCTCCAATTGCTTGTAGCACATTGAGAGGCATGGGTGGAGGAGCATCTTCAGACTTGCCATTATCGCCAGCGTCGTCAAGATTGGGCTGGGCCTTCACTTGAATGGGCTTGGACCGCGGACGCCTCTTGGTGGGCTGGAGGGAAAGCTGCTCAAAACTCATAGGTTTAAACCCATCTAGTTTTGTCGTGCTTCTTGTACATCTTCGTACAGAAGTATCCACTAAAGGAGCCACAGTTTTCCTTCTTCTTGTATGCTTCTTGTCATTGACCTGCGGAGAAGAAAAGACCACAGAAGAGGAGGAGTTGTCCTGCAGGCTGCCAGACACAACCTCTTGAGGGTGCATCTCTCCAGACCCATCAAAATCAGACATTACATTATCATTAGCACTAAGAACCTCTTTAGATGAACTTCCAAAAAGAGCTCTGGCAACTGGGCGTTTAGCCACAATTGGCTTCCTTATAACAAGGCTGCTGGGCAAGCTTTGCAGCAAAGAAGATATCCTCTGTGAATCATCAAAGGCAATGGTCCATGTGCGCTTGGAGTATGTCACTGTCCCAAGTGGCTTGAAGAAGATAGGTCTAGGCACCTCCTTGACAACAAATTCAGGCAGCAGATTTTCAAAAGATCTCTTCCAGATCATCTCTGGAGGAAGCGGTGGCCCAGCCACAATCCTTGCCATGCCAATGAATATCTGATGCTTCTGAATGGCAGGAGGTTGATATGGAACAATTGACAAAGGATTTTCCCCAACAGCCAGTTGCACATTGTCCTGTAACTGCTGATCCTGCTGCAACTCATTTTGCTCCTCAAACTGAATCTCCACATGCTGTTCCACAAACCCAGAGGCCTCCGGCTGATCAATGACAATAGAGACCTGGTCCTGCTCTGGCACCACAGGTTGAGGCGGCTGTTGATGCTCATCCTCATTATCCCCCCAGTTTGCATTTCCCCATCCAGCATCACCATTGTTATTGTCCTGAGGCACTGGGGGTGCTATAGGCGCATCGTTCCACCCCAGCATCGGGTACGGCGGAAGAACACACATCAAATATCTTGCAGTAGATTTCCAGGCAATGGGTGCGGATTTCCATCCAGCGGCATTGGATCCTCATCATTTGGCATCTGATCAGCGAAGTCAGCGCCCAACACATAGCAAGCAGCAGTCCACGAAACCTGAGCTCCTCCCCATTCTGCATAGTCTGCAAAGACCACATCACGTGGCACCAATGACGTATCAGGGAAACTTGCCTCCACTAGAGTCCGAACCAAATATGGATCTTCACTATCCCATGACTGAAATTTCCTAAAAGTGCCAACCGCCTGTGATATGAACTCCGTATTGCGATAATCAAGAGGAATTCCAATGAACATAAGCCAACCCTTGCGGAACCCATGAATCCCCTTAAAATTCTCTCCCTCATCATGTTTCATAAATCTAACAAAACAATCATTACCCAGAGGAAAAGGGGTGTCACATCCCTAGCTCCTGGCATTGCACTAGGCTAGCTTCATGTGTGCATCATGTTTAAATTTGCCTAAACTTGAAATGGGGATGTTCAAACCCCAGCACCAAATGAAATCCAACTAGAATCACAAAGAAATATTTTAAATGAACCCAAAATGCCCTTTGGAAATGTTCATCATTTCTGATAAAGGTAAAAACCTCTGCCAAAAGTGATGAACATATTTCTAGGTCATTTATGGATTTTTGAATTAACTCATGTTGTATTTGAATTGGGGAATTTAAATCCTATAAATAATTTAAATGCTCCAATAATTCTGAAACTAGTTGAGGGCTGTTGGGAATAATTTCAATAGTGCCCACAAATATTTTCAGGATTTTTGAAAATGCTCTGGCATTTTTAATAAAGCAGAAACAATTGCAGAAAGTAGAAAACAGAAACATTAGAAAGGAGAGGGAGCCATCTGGCGGCCCAAGTGGCCGGCCCAGCCCACCTGGCCCCCTCCCTGTCGTCTTCCTCCTTTGCTAGGAGGATGGGCGCGTGGCCGACGCACGCAGGCGCGCCCCGGCCACCTCCTGCTTCGTCGTGTCGACGCCTCCTTCCTCCCAACCCCGCGCCAGGAGACGTGGATGAGGCCGTGCTGACCCCCCTCCCCCTTCTCCCCTGGCCATTTTCCCCTCTCCCTCCTCGTTCTTCGCCCGAACAGAGAGCCGTCGCCGCCGTTCACCGTACCCAAGGCCACCGGCCACCCATCGCCCTGCCTCTGAGCCTAGAAGCTCCGCCGTGTCTACCTTGCCCTCTCCACCGAGCTATGCGACGCCGGAGGCCTTGCTTCGTCGCCACCGTCGTCGTCTTCACCGATGGGCACCGAAGATCGCCGGCTCTGATTCACCGTCTCCAGGCCGCCCCGAGCCCACTGACCTGCTCTGCGAGTCCACCATGAGATCACCTTGCTTCTCCCCTCTCCCCTAACTCCCGCGCAAGCTCTAGCCCCACCGCCACCGTGCCCGTGAGCTTCACATCGCCGGCGATGTTGCCGCCGTCATCCTAGCCACCAGAGCTTGCGTCTGAGCGCTTCGTCGTGCTCAGAGCATCTCCAGGAACCCGTATCACTCGCTGGTTCGCCTCCCATGCACCGTAGCCTCGTCCCCGAGGTCGACCGAACTCCGGCGGCCGCAACCGAGCTCGCCGCCATCGACTCCGGCCACCCCAGGCCCAGCCACGGCCACCACCCGATGCGCCATCGAGCTAGCTTTCCAACGCGCCTAGCCATGCGTCATTTGGAGCACTACAGAGGAAACCCGATGGCACAAGTACGCCGCGGACCTCGTCGGCGACTAACCGCCGGCGGGTTTGACTCTTTGACCAGGGGTTTGACCTCCCCTGCGTCACTAACGTGTGGGCCCGGACCCTGCTAACTTCTAGTTAAGTTAATAACTAAATCTAGTTTAGCCACTGACTCACTGACATACGGGCCCCGCCCGGCTAATTAAACTAGATTAGGTTTAATCTTTATTAGGATTAGCTACAGTCACTGACGTGTGGGTCCCAGCCATGAGGTTTGACCTGGGCTGGCGCCTTTGACCTGCTGACGTTACCCCGACATCATGCTGACGCAGTTAACCTTTTTCTGGATTTATTCTTATACAGGAAATTCCAAAAAATACTACAAACTTCAAAAATTCATAGAAATTAATCTGTAACTCCAAATGAAACAAATTATATATGAAAAATTATCAGAAAAATGCAATCTATCCATCTGTATCATTTTCATGCATGTCAAACTAAGTTATACCTGCTGTATAGGTGAAAACATGATAATGACATTTTAAATGCTAAATGTGGAGTTTGCATATGAACCCTTAGTTCATATGGACTTCATTTAAACTGTTGCTAGATGCATTAATGTAAATCATAACATTCTTGACATGTCATGACCATGCATCATATTGTTGCATTGCATTGATTGTGTTTCCTCTCTGTTGCCGGTAATTGCCCCCTCTCGATAGCCGTGATTCCGACGATGAGCTCGATGACATCGATGAAGAACTATAATATCTTCAGAAGTGCCAGGCAAGCAAACCCCCTTGTTCATTCCGATACAATCCCAGTCTCTTGCTCCTGCTCTCTTTTACTGCATTAGGACAACAACGATTCATCTGTTACTTGCTGCGGTAGTTGAACCCCTTATCCTCTGCATGACCTGTCATTGCCACAGTAAATAGATGAAACCCACTAGCATGAGTAGGAGTTGTTTGAGCCCTGATGTGCCTACTCATTCATGCTTGTTTGTCATGCCTGCTACTGCTTAGAGTTGAGTCGGGTCTGATTCATCGGGGATGAGTTGGAATGGTGATGAACATGTCCTACTGTGTGTGAGCTAAGTGTGTGAACACGATTTGGTAAAGGTAGCGGTGAGAGGCCATGTAGGAGTACATGGTGGGTTGTCTCATTGCAGCCGTCCTCAGGAACTGAGTTCTGTGTTTGTGATCCATGAAACAGTTACTACCACGCATTGGGCCCGAAACCAATGGACCCTCTCGGCTTCTTAATCACCCTTGTCCTCTGTCCAGGAGTTGCAAGTAGTTTCTAGTGTTTGTAGTATGCTGGAGGCCGTGGACAGCGCTGACCGGAGGGGTGGGCTGTGATGCGGTAGGCACGTGGCACGGTGTACCGGGCGCCCGTTTGGTGTCTCGGGAACCCTGCACACATCGTTCGGGGTCGTATGTGGAAACCTCGGCTGGACTCCCTGCGGATGGAACCTGAATAGGCGATAAACCTGGACTAGAGACTTGAGTGTTTAGGTAGGCTGTGGACGACACCCTCGCTGGGCTTCCGCTTGAAGGTTGCCGAGTACATGCTGTGTAAACGGCGGTAAGTGGTGAGAGCGTGTGTGACGAAGTACACCCCTGCAGGGTTAACATGATCTATTCGAATAGCCGTGTCCGCGGTAAAGGACTTCTGGGTTGCCTATAACAGTTCATAGACAAGTGAAAGTGGATACTCTAAAATGCGCAAGATAAGCGTGAGTGCTATGGATGGCGTTCTCGTAGGGAGACGGGAGCGGATCCATAGTGGAGTATTGATATGGTGAATATGTGGACTCGTGTGCGCCACCTCAAAAGAGTTACTTGCAGTCGTAGTTAGGATAGCCACCGAGTCAAAGCTGGCTTGCTGCAGTTAAACTCCACCACCCCTTTGTTGGTACCGATGCATATGTAGATAGTTCTGATGTAAGTCTTGCTGGGTACATTTGTACTCACGTTTGCTTATTTTATGTTTTGCAGAGAGACATCAGTCTCGCTAGTAGTTCCGTGTGGACTTCGACGTTTAGCTTGATACCTCAGCTACGATCTTGTGCCCTCGGCAGGATCTAGTAAATAGTCAGGCTTCTCAGCCTTTTTCATTTGTAGATGTCTGTACTCAGACATGTTAAGCTTCCGCATGTGTTTGACTTGTATGCTCTGAATGTTGGGTCATAAGACCCATGTTTGTAATATCTCGCTCCTCGGAGCCTAATGAATAAATACTTGAGTCGTAGAGTTATGTTGTGATGCCATGTTGTATTTACACATATCGAGCATATTGCGTGTATGATTGAAATGCTTGGTATGTGTGGGATCCGACAATCTAGTTGTTTATCCTTGGTAGCCTCTCTGATGGGGAAATGTAGTCTTGTGCTTCCATGAGCCATAGTAGTCCGCTACAGCCCGGTTCCCCGGAGTCCTGCTAGCCCAGCACTACTGCTCCGGAACACTTGACTGGCCGGCATGTGTTTCACTTCGTTCCTGTGTCTGTCCCTTCGGGGAAATGTCACGCGGTGACATCCGGAGTCCTGCCTAGCCTGCTACAGCCCGGGTTCCCGGAGTCCTGTTAGCCCAGTGCTACAGCCCGGATTCGCACGCTGCTGACCGACATGCTCGATGTTGATTCATGTATGCCTGTCCCCGTAAGTTAGTGCCACTTTGGGTTCACGACTAGTCATGTCGGCCCGGGTTCTCTGTCATATGGATGCTAGCGACATTATCATATACGTGAGCCAAAAGGCGCAAATGGTCCCGGGCCATGGTAAGGCGACACCCGTGGGAATACCGTGCGTGAGGCCGCAAAGTGATATGAGGTGTTACAGGCTAGATCGGTGTGACTTAGAATCGGGGTCCTGACAGCGTTGGTATCAGAGCCTGACTGCCTGTAGGATTACCAAGCCAAACTGGTCGAAGTTGAGTCTAGAAATGCTTTAGTTATATGTAGGGGAATTGATTGTGGGAGGGAACGTAATCCTCTTTTTACTCCTTTACCTTATGCCCTTCTGAACTGAGTCACCCTCTTCTCTTCTACGGGGATTAAGAACTAGGCTTCTCATCTTTCTATCAGGATCACGTGTTACTAATCTGTAGACTTGTAGGATTGTTGGATTTAAGCCCCAGTTCAGTTTCTACTACTTCCGTGTGTTCATAGTTGGTCTCGGAACCTTGATATTGTGCTTCCAAGTGGTTATGCCACCATTTTTGCAGGATGTCTCAAATCTTTTGAGCATTTACAGCCGTTATGCTGTCTGAGTCATCCCAGGCTTCTAAATAATCTGATGCATTTGCAATCCCTTCTTTCCGTTCTCGATGTTCCTTTCGGCCAGATTAACCACACTAATCGTTGAGTTGAGGTACTCTGTTTCCTTGACATATATGTTGGAGTTATTATTATGACCCTAGGTGTCTTAGAGGACCACTTAGTAATCTAGCAATGCTTGCATCCCCAGTGTGATGATTCTGGCCATTATTCTCGAAAGCATCCCGTGATGCCATTTAGTTACTAGGCATTCTATTTCTGGGTTCATGAGCCCAAGATTCACTCCACTTACCTCCTGTTGATAGTGTTTGCTCGTTCCTTTAGGATATTAGTAACCTTGCGACAGTCCTCGAGGTCCGTGGTATTTCCTTCTTCCAAATACCATGAACCATCATGGCAGAAGTTCTTTTAACCAAAAGATCACAACCAGGGCGCTCTTGAGGAGTACTCCATTCATATTGTGACTCTGCCAGTCGTTCCTCTTCTGCATGGGTTATCCGAAAGAAATATGTTGAATTTGTTCGACATACTAATCCATCCACAACTCAGAAAAACATATGTTCCTTTGGGTTGTCCCTCTTTAGTTATTTTCTAGCCCTCGTCTATCAATTGATAGTCAGGAGTAATTATGCATTTGTGTTATCGATGCCTATTATTCTTGTGGTCTGTCAAGCCATTCTAATCCGGAATGACTAGGAGAAACAAACTCCAGTACCTCGTCCATCTCTGGGATTGGGTCAAAGTAGTTGTATTCCGCAGATCAAATGCCTAACCAGCTTTTGTTCTGTTCTACCTTCGAGTATTACCCCCTTTATGTCGAGAATATCGTAGGAATTGCACCACCTTTTGTGAATTCTTGACGCAGTGATACTCCTCCCCATCATCATTCATTCTCGGTCCCGTGTTATTGTAACCGGAACACCGACAAGTGAATCGTGATGCGTGAAATCAATACTCCTAGCAACTCCGTTGCTTGGTAGTTAAAGGACAATAATTTCATCCTTAGCGTGTTGGTTATTGAATCACATCCTAAGGTTGATCGTGCTACCCAGTCCTTATTCCCGGTGCACTTTTTGATCAATGAGTTAGGATAGTGTCAGTCCTTGCTTATTCGGTCATATCGTGTTGCCCTGAAAAGCAAGATTGTTCTCGAGCTTAGAAACATATCGGTGGTACGTGATTTTCCGAATATCTTCTCGGAAGTATCACCAGGTTGTCACCTGACCGCTATGTTGAATTCGTGATCAAGTTGGTTTCCTGTAAACCACCCCTTCTCCAAGAATCCGTGTTGGATACCCCTGAGCTAGTTGGTCAAGCTAAACAACAACTTGGAGAGTTGGAAGATAAAAGCTCGTCTAACTTAGTTCATGTTAAGGGATATCTTTGTGTGCGTGTGTGTGTGTTGAAGAAAGATGATATCTCCATCGATTGGTCCTCGTGACCAGTTGTTGGATCTATTGCCTTGTCAAAACTTTGACTTGAGTATGGGCTATTGTCAAGTCAAATCAGAACCAACGATGTTCGTAATGTTGTCTTACTCATGGTCGATCCCTCGAGCATACACCATTATATCTTTTGGTCTGACCAATGCTATCTTCGTGTTCACTTAATTATGGAACTCCATCTATATGGGAGCCTGGATAAATTGTTGCTGAGCCCACCGGCAACATTTTTATCTCCTCCATGATTCATAATGAACATATAAGCTAGTGTTGGAAACTTTTTGAAAGCATTTTCTTCGTGCTAGCTCATGAAGTATATGTTTGGATGAAAGAAGTGACTTCGTCTAAGCTCATGTGCATTAGTTGTAAGTTGCCGCCGTGAGTTCGAGAAAGATTGTTTTTGTTTCCTTTGGTACCATCCCAAGTCAATCATGCACGTGCAAAGTATTCTGTGGTATGATAGACTGATCATCTTCATTCCATATGCATCCCTAGCACACCAAGCCACTGATTGATTTGTTCAAGATAAAGGAGTCTGTTCTAAGGTGAATTTTTTGGACTTCCACGCGTGGAGACTTCGATGTCATTAATGATGGTTCCCCACCTGAACTCGGTAGTGTTGTATTGTAAGACTACTCTGTGGTCATGCTTGTCTTGGACAACATGTTCACATGTGTGTAGCAGAACCAGCTCATGTTTTGGAGCTTGCTATTGTAGTTCATCTCCCGAGAGTCTCGCAACGTTATCTCGTCGACTTGTGTTGCAACTCTTCTTTTCAGACATGTGAGTCTGAAGTATCCTGTTTCTAACCAGATCTGAATCTCAGGAAGATATGATGGTTGGAACATTCCAACATTTGCATTTTGTTCCTAGCTTGCACCGTCTTTGTGCCATTTTACTATGATCTGCCTTCTCAGTAATTGTTATTCAGGATCATCCTCAAAAGTGGGCTTACCATGGGTCCCATCCATTTCCGATGATGAAAAAAATCATCCATTGTGTTGTCTTCAACAAGGTAGTCCCCATCATCCATTCTAGTTTGAGTATGCCATCCTTTCGAACCCCTTTAAACGAACCTTTGTAATTTGCCTTAGGCTGGTATGAAGAGTTTCAATGATCTATGCATCAAAACTAATTCTTTTTGCCACTTGAGGGAATAATTCTACGAGTCACCTTTTCCAAGGTGCCCCGTTATGGAATCATGGCAATTTTCCTCGCTGCTTTGAAACCCTCGTCAAATTATTTCTTCCGCCCCTCCTGATGCATGTTTTGCCTCTCAGCTCTAGAGATGTTTCTATATCTCATTCCGTGAATTGATCTTGTGATCATTAAGATGATCTTAATTTGCTCGAACCTCAGAAAGATCGATTCTTCTAAAATTCTCTCTTTCTATTCATTGTCATGTTGGATGTAGTTCTCAAAGCAAGACGTCGAGATCAAGGTGATGCAATGAATCAACATCTTCGAGAAGAGCAATTGGATCATGAAGATCGTGTTAGTTTGTGTCCCCTCTGTCTTCTTACCTCACGTCTTGAATCTCGGGGCGAGATTCTTGTTTAGTGGGGGTGAGTTGTCACATCCCTAGCTCCTGGCATTGCACTAGGCTAGCTTCATGTGTGCATCATGTTTAAATTTGCCTAAACTTGAAATGGGGATGTTCAAACCCTAGCACCAAATGAAATCCAACTAGAATCACAAAGAAATATTTTAAATGAACCCAAAATGTCCTTTGGAAATGTTCATCATTTCTGATAAAGGTAAAAACCTCTGCCAAAGTTATGAACATATTTCTAGGTCATTTATGGATTTTTGAATTAACTCATGTTGTATTTGAATTGGGGCATTTAAATCCTATAAATAATTTAAATGCTCTAAAAATTCTGAAACTAGTTGAGGGTTGTTGGGAATAATTTCAATAGTGCCCACAAATATTTTCAGGATTTTTGAAAATGCTCTGGCATTTTTAATAAAGCAGAAACAATTGCAGAAAGTAGAAAACAGAAACATTAGAAAGGAGAGGGAGCCACCTGGCGGCCCAAGTGGCCGGCCCAGCCCACCTGGCCCCCTCCCCTGTCGTCTTCCTCCTTTGCCAGGAGGATGGGCGCGTGGCCGACGCACGCAGGCGCGCCCCGGCCACCTCCTGCTTCGCCGTGTCGACGCCTCCTTCCTCCCAACCCCATGCCAGGAGACGTGGACGAGGCCGTGCTGACCCCCCTCCCCCTTCTCCCCTGGCCATTTTCCCCTCTCCCTCCTCGTTCTTCGCCCGAACAGAGAGCCGTCGCTGCCGTTCACCGTACCCAAGGCCACCGGCCACCCCTCGCCCTGCCTCTGAGCCTAGAAGCTCCGCCGTGTATGCCTTGCCCTCTCCACCGAGCTACGCGACGCCGGAGGCCTTGCTTCGTCGCCACCGTCGTTGTCTTCACCGACGGGCACCGAAGATCGCCGGCTCCTATTCACCGTCTCCAGGCCGCCCCCGAGCCCACTGACCTGCTCTGCGAGTCCACCGTGAGATTCCCTTGCTTCTCCCCTCTCCCCTAACTCCCGCGCAAGCTCTAGCCCCACCGCCACCGTGCCCGTGAGCTTCACATCGCCGGCGATGTCGCCGCCGTCATCCTAGCCACCAGAGCTTGCGTCTGAGCGCTTCGTCGTGCTCAGAGCATCTCCAGGAACCCGTATCACTCGCTGGTTCGCCTCCCATGCACCGTAGCCTCGTCCCCGAGGTCGACCGAACTCCGGCGGCCGCAACCGAGCTCGCCGCCATCGACTCCGGCCACCCCAGGCCCAGCCACGGCCACCACCCGATGCGCCATCTAGCTAGCTTTCCAACACGCCTAGCCATGCATCATTTGGAGCACTACAGAGGAAACCCGATGGCACAAGTACGCCGCGGACCTCGTCGGCGACTAACCGCCGGCGGGTTTGACTCTTTGACCAGGGGTTTGACCTCCCCTGCGTCACTAACGTGTGGGCCCGGACCCTGCTAACTTCTGGTTAAGTTCATAACTAAATCTAGTTTAGCCACTGACTCACTGACATACGGGCCCCGCCTGGCTAATTAAACTAGATTAGGTTTAATCTGTATTAGGATTAGCTACAGTCACTGACGTGTGGGTCCCAGCCATGAGGTTTGACCTGGGCTGGCGTCTTTGACCTGCTGACGTTACCCCGACATCATGCTGACGCAGTTAACCTTTTTCTGGATTTATTCTTATACAGGAAATTCCAGAAAATACTACAAACTTCAAAAATTCATAGAAATTAATCTGTAACTCCAAATGAAACAAATTATATATGAAAAATTATCAGAAAAATGCAATCTATCCATCTGTATCATTTTCATGCATGTCAAACTAAGTTATACCTGCTGTATAGGTGAAAACATGATAATGATATTTTAAATGCTAAATGTGGAGTTTGCATATGAACCCTTAGTTCATATGGACTTCATTTAAACTGTTGTTAGATGCATTAATGTAAATCATAACATTCTTGACATGTCACGACCATGCATCATATTGTTGCATTGCATTGATTGTGTTTCCTCTCTGTTGCCGGTAATTGCCCCCTCTCGATAGCCGTGATTCCGACAATGAGCTCGATGACACCGATGAAGAACTATAATATCTTCAGAAGTGCTAGGCAAGCAAACCCCCTTGTTCATTCCGATACAATCCCAGTCTCTCGCTCCTGCTCTCTTTTACTGCATTAGGGCAACAACGATTCATCTGTTACTTCCTGCGGTAGTTGAACCCCTTATCCTCTGCATGACCTGTCATTGCGACAATAAATAGATGAAACCCACTAGCATGAGTAGGAGTTGTTTGAGCCCTGATGTGCCTACTCATTCATGCTTGTTTTTCATGCCTGCTACTGCTTAGAGTTGAGTCGGGTCTGATTCATCGGGGATGAGTTGGAATGGTGATGAACATGTCCTACTGTGTGTGAGCTAAGTGTGTGAACACGATTTGGTAAAGGTAGCGGTGAGAGGCCATGTAGGAGTACATGGTGGGTTGTCTCATTGCAGCCGTCCTCAGGAACTGAGTTATGTGTTTGTGATCCATGAAACAGTTACTACCACGCATTGGGCCCGAAACCAATGGACCCTCTCGGCTTCTTAATCACCCTTGTCCTCTGTCCAGGAGTTGCAAGTAGTTTCTGGTGTTTGTAGTATGCTGGAGGCCGTGGACAGCGCTGACCGGAGGGGTGGGCTGTGATGCGGTAGGCACGTGGCACGGTGTACCGGGCGCCCGTTTGGTGTCTCGGGAACCCTGCACACATCGTTCGAGGACGTATGTGGAAACCTCGGCCGGACTCCCTACGGATGGAACCTGAATAGGCGATAAACCTGGACTAGAGACTTGAGTGTTTAGGTAGGCTGTGGCCGACACCCTCACTGGGCTTCCGCTTGAAGGTTGCCGAGTACATGCTGTGTAAACGGCGGTAAGTGGTGAGAGCGTGTGTGACAAAGTACACCCCTGCAGAGTTAACATGATCTATTCGAATAGCCGTGTCCGCGGTAAAGGACTTCTGGGTTGCCTATAACAGTTCATAGACAAGTGAAAGTGGATACTCTAAAATGCGCAAGATAAGCGTGAGTGCTATGGATGGCGTTCTCGTAGGGAGACGGGAGCGGATCCATAGTGGAGTATTGATATGGTGAATATGTGGACTCGCATGCGCCACCTGAAAAGAGTTACTTGCAGTCGTAGTTAGGATAGCCAGCGAGTCAAAGCTGGCTTGCTGCAGTTAAACTCCACCACCCCCTTTGTTGATACCGATGCATATGTAGATAGTTCTGATGTAAGTCTTGCTGGGTACATTTGTACTCACGTTTGTTTATTTTATGTTTTGCAGAGAGACATCAGTCTCGCTAGTAGTTCCGTGTGGACATCGACGTTTAGCTTGATACCTCACCTACCATCTTGTGCCCTCGGCAGGATCTAGTAAATAGTGAGGCTTCTCAGCATTTTTCATTTGTAGATGTCTGTACTCAGACATGTTAAGCTTCCGCATGTGTTTGACTTGTATGCTCTGAATGTTGGGTCATAAGACCCATGTTTGTAATATCTCGCTCCTCAGAGCATAATGAATAAATACTTGAGTCGTAGAGTTATGTTGTGATGCATGTTGTATTTACACATATCGAGCATATTGCGTGTATGATTGAAATGCTTGGTATGTGTGGGATCCGACAACCTAGCTGTTTATCCTTGGTAGCCTCTCTTATGGGGAAATGTAGTCTTGTGCTTCCATGAGCCATAGTAGTCCGCTACAGCCCGGTTCCCCGGAGTCCTGCTAGCCTAGCACTACTTCTCCGGAACACTTGACTGGTTGGCATGTGTTTCACTTCGTTCCTGTGTCTGTCCCTTCGGGGAAATGTCACGCGGTGACATCCGGAGTCCTGCCTAGCCTGCTACAGCCCGGGTTCCCGGAGTCTTGTTAGCCCAGTGCTACAGCCCGGATTCGCACGCTGCTGACCGACATGCTCGATGTTGATTCATGTATGCCTGTCCCCATAAGTTAGTGCCACTTTGGGTTCACGACTAGTCATGTCGGCCCGGGTTCTCTGTCATATGGATGCTAGCGACATTATCATATACGTGAGCCAAAAGGCGCAAACGGTCCCGGGCCATGGTAAGGCGACACCCGTGGGAATACCGTGCGTGAGGCCGCAAAGTGATATGAGGTGTTACAGGCTAGATCGGTGTGACTTAGAATCGGGGTCCTGACAAGGGGCATGCTGAATCAACGTATATCTGACAGATGGATCCCTGACTTGGAATAACCCTACCCCATGAAACCAAGGCTGAGCAGAGCGAACCAGAATATCTCTGTTTTGAAGGAACTGAACTATCTCTTCCCTGACCGGTCCAAGCGGTCCCTCCGGAGCAGGCATGACCTCAGCAGCCATGTAATCCTCATGGCGGCGAGGAGGACGAGCCGCAGGCGTGATGAAGGTGCGAGGAAGGCGCCTGTCTCCACCATCGATGATGTGATGGCCTGCCAGAATGAAACACGGTGGATCAAGCTCATAGTTCGCCATAGCCGTCCGCTTCAAGGAGGGGATGGGGTTTTCGTCGGAAGGAGGAGGGGGGATTGGTGCAATGTGGGCGACAACGATGTGACTGGGCAAGCTATCCCAATAACTCCGGCACCGTTCCCCTGACCGGCAGGGTTTTCCGAAATACTCGTGCTTTGTTGCAGAGATATTGGTCTCCAAGCCAATCCATTGGTGTGCACGAAATCATTACAATCCCTGCTAAAGTGACCCGTGCGTGAGCAAGCCAAGCAGACCGCTCGCATTCCACAAGAGGCTGCAAGGTGGCCCCTGAGAGAACAGACGGTACAAGTTAAAACCCGGTCCACCATGTCATTGACCATGGCATCAAACTGTTGTGCTGCTTCTTGCGTGGTTGGTATCTCCTGTAGAGGGATTGGTGGGCTTGGGATAGTAGATGCATCCAACATCTTAGAAAGTGGGGTATTCTGCGACGGGGCAGGCCCATTAACCACAGGACCAGAGATTGGCCCAGCAGATACTTCTGGGGACACTGGACCAGAAAGGTGTGCTTCCAAAGATGATGGGCTAGATTCGAAGCTACCATTTTGAACTGGAGAAATTCCCGCTTCCGCAAATTGTGCAGAAAGATTACCAGAAACCACGGGCCGCGGATCCACAGTTACCAGATCAAGTGTGGGCGACGTGGTTGACCGGTGCAACTCCGGCAATGGTTGAATAGTACCAAACACGATAGGTGGCCGAGCCACCGTCCAATGCAAGTCAAGGGGGGGGGGCGCTTGTCTAATAACAACACGCTCATGAGCAGATAGATCATAACCCCCATCCATAATAGTATCAATGCAATTTTGAGAAGCAGGATATCTATAACCTTTGCAGGCAGAATACTGTTCAAATGTGGCAAAAGACAATTTCTTCCGAATAGTGGTAGCTGACTTAAGAGAAGATCTAACCGGAGGCTTATGCATCGCCAAAAGACCCAAAGAAGATCTACGTTTAGTAGTACTAATTAGAATCCACTCAGCATCACATTCCTTACGCCAGATCTTAAGTTCCCGAACCCAATTAGGCCCTCCATTGCCCCAAAGATTGAAATAACATTTGAACAGATCGCAAGCAAATGAACGCAGATCCATAATAATAAACCAAACTTGCTTGCATGATACTTGGAAAGAGAAAACCTTGTCTTTGATGTGAAGAACCCGTAGATCGATTGCCGATCCACCAATTGCAGCCTCCAAAGCTGCCACCACCGAATCCTCCGACAACCGGAACGCATGGCGGCTAAAGGACACAATCAATGTGAAAGCCCTCCTTCATCCCATTGGATGGATCGTTTGACCAGTGGATCTGAAAACCTCATCAGAAAAAGCCCTACCCTTGGAGAAATCCAAGCCAAGGGTAGATCCACCAGACGAACCCATAGGAGATGGGTATTGGTGCAAGCCAGTTTTGCACACGCAGAATACTCGGGTTATACTTGACGAGCCTAGCATATGCAGATATGGCCTCGGAACACTGAGACCGAAAGGTGATACGTCTCAAATGTATCTACTTTTCCTCTTGTTTTGGACTCTAATTTACATGATTTGAATGAAACTAACCCCGGACTGACGATGTTTTCAGCAGAACTACCATGGTGTTGTTTTTGTGCAGAAATAAAACTTCTCGGAATGGAACGAAACTTTGCGAGGAATTTTTATATAATAATAGGAATTTCTGGAGCCAAGACCCAACGGAGAGGGGCACCTTGGTGGGCACAGCCCACCAGGGCGCGCCCCCCTCTCCTGGCGCGCCCAGGTGGGTTGTCCCCACCTGGTGGACCCGCAGACCCTGAGACCGACGTTATAAAATCCTATTTTTCTAGGAAAAAATCAGGGAGAAAGAATAATCGCGATCCACGAGACAGAGCCGCCGCCAAGCCTTGTTCTTCCTCGGGAGGGCAGATCTGGAGTCCGTTTGGGGCTCTGGAGAGGGGGTCTTCGTTCTTCGTCATCACCAACCCTTCTCCATCGCCAATTCCATGATGCTCCCCACCGGGAGTGAGTAATTCCTTCATAGGCTCGCTGGTCAGTGAGGAGTTGGATGAGATTCATCATGTAATCGAGTTAGTTTTGTTAGGGCTTGATCCCTAGTATCCACTATGTTCTTAGATTGATGTCGCTATGACTTTGCTATGCTTAATGCTTGTCACTTTGGGCTCGGGTGCCATGAACTCAGATCTGAACCGTTTATGTTATCATCGTTATATCCATGTTTTAGATCCGATCTTGCAAGTTATAGTCACCTACTACGTATTATGATCCGGTAACCCCGGAGTAACAATAACCGGTACTTCTTCCGGTGATTACCGTAGTTTGAGGAGTTCATGTATTCACTATGTGTTAATGCTTTGTTCTGGTTCTCTATTAAAAGGAGGCCTTAATATCCCTTAGTTTCCAATATGGACCCTGCTGCCACGGGAGGGTAGGACAAAAGATGTCATGCAAGTTCTTTTAATAAAGCACGTGTGACTATTTATGGAACACATGCCTACATTATATCGATGAACTGGAGCTAGTGTCGTATCGCCCTAGGTTATAACTGTCACATGATGAATATCATCCAACAAGTCACTGATCCAATGCCTACAAATTTATCTTATATTGTTTCTGCTAAGTTACTACTGCTATCATCACTGTTACACTTGCTACAAAAACACTACTATCACTGTTACCGTTACCGTTGCTACTGTCACTGCTATTAAAACTATCATATTACTTTGCTACTGATCACTTTGCTATAGATAATTAATCTCCAGGTGTGGTTGAATTGACAACTCAGCTGCTAATACCTTCAGATATTCTTTGGCTCCCCTTGTGTCGAATCTATAAATTTGGGTTGAATACTCTACCCTCGAAAACTGTTGCGATCCCCTATACTTGTGGGTTATCAAGTCCTTTTTCTGGCACCGTTACCGGGGAGCTTAGCTATATTTGTTGAGTCACTTGGGATTAGTATCAATTTATCACTATGAAGAATCTGAAGGATCCTAAGACTAAGATATTTCCCTCAAGGACGAGGGGAGGTGAGGAACTGCCATCCAGTTCTGCTTTAGATTCACCTTCTGTCATGAGTAAACTTGCAACACCACCACATGCTATCAATTCTAATATGTCGCAAGTTATTGATGATGCTACTTCTACTATGGATAATGATGATGATAGTACCTTGCTTGATAATGATGATGTGCCACTTGGAGTAATACAACATGATGTTGATGAATCTGATGATGAGCTTGAAACTGAAACTCCTGAAACACCTGCTAGAACTAGCCTTCCTAGATATGAATTGCCTAAGGTACCGGAAGGTTATGTTATGAGTGAAGAAACAACTAGAGATATTCTTGCTTGCAGAGATAGAGATGATCTAGAGAAGTTATTATGCAAGTATAAAGAAAAATCTCTGAATGCTAGAATGAAATGTGATCCTAAGCTTGCTACCTCACCTATCTTTATTGATGATAAGGATTATGAATTCTCTGTCGACCCAGAGTTAATTACTTTGGTTGAATCTGATCCTTTCCATGGTTATGAAACTGAAACTGTTGTGGCACATCTTACCGACATAGCCACCCTTTTTACTCATGATGTGAAAACTCGCTATTACTTTATTCTCAAATTATTTTCTTTCTCATTAAAGGGTGATGCTAAAGCTTGGTACAATACTCTTGCTCCTAGTTGTGTGTGTAGTCCCCAGGATATGATTTATTACTTCTCTGAAAAATACTTTCCTGCTCATAAGAAACAAGCTGCCTTACAGGAAATATTTAACTTTGTGCAAATTAAAGAAGAGAGTCTCCCACAAGCTTGGGGGAGGCTTTGCCAATTACTTAATGCATTGCCTGATCATCCTCTTGAGAAAAATGAAATACTTGATATCTTCTATAATGGACTAACCGATGCTTCTAGGGACTTCCTAGATAGTTGTGATGGTTGTGTTTCCAGGGAACGAACTTTTGGGCAAGATGAAGAATTATTGAATAACATAATGAAAAACTATGATGATTGGACTCTTACCGAACCATCGGCTAAACCCACTCCGAAGAAAGGGGTATATTATATCTCAGTCCTGAAGATATGCAAGAGGCAAAGATATCTATGAAGGAAAAAGGTATTAAAGCCGAGGATGTTAAATATTTACCTCCTATTGAAGAGATACATGGGCTTAATACACCACCGCTGCCTAAGGTGGTAGAGGTAAATCTCTAATGAAGTTCAATGATAATGACAATCCTCACAATATGCATCCTAGCCAATGCCTTTATGAGTTTGAAAATTATATTAGAAAACAAGATCACTTCAATGCAAATGTTATGAAACAATTGAAATACAATTCTGATATGATTGCTCGCTTGAGTGACTTGTTATTTAGAATCTCAAATGATGTTAGAGGTGTTGGAAAGCATGCTTCTATGGTACAAACCCAGTTAGAACAAGTTGCTAAATCTCAAAGAGAATTGCTTGATGAAATGAATAATAATATGCATGACTTTGCTGTTAGAGTTGCAACTAGAGAAGGTAAAATGACTCAGAAACCACTCTATCCTGAGGGACACCCAAAAATAATTGAACAAGACTCACAAATAAATAACACTAGTGCACCTAGTCCTTCTAGAAAGAAAAAGAAAAAGAAAGATGATAGGACTTTGCACACTTTTAGTGAACCTGAAATAGAAAAACCTCCTGATAATGAAAATGAGACATCTATCTTTGATGCTGAAACTCAGTCTGGTAATGAACACTCACCTAATGATAATGAAAAAGATAATGCTGATGTTCATGAAAATACTCAACCAAATAATAAAGAACCAGACAATGATGTTGAGCTAGAACCACCTGTTGATCTTGATAACCCACAACCTAAGAATAAAGGATATGATAAAAGAGACTTCATTGCTAGGAAACACGGTAAAGAAAGAGAACCGTGGGTTCAAAAACATATGCCTTTTCCACCAAAATCAACTAAAAAGAAAGATGATGAAGAATTTGAATGCTTTGCTGAAATGCTGAGGCCAGTCTTTTTGCGTACTCGCTTGACTGATATCTTGAAAATGCCTCCTTATGCAAAGTACATGAAAGACATCATCACTAATAAGTGAAAAATACCGGAAGCTGAAATCTCCACTATGCTTGCTAATTACACTTTCAAAGATGGAGTACCTAAAAAACTTGAGATCCGGGAATTCCAACTATACCATGCTCCATCAAAATGAATTATGTGAAAACTGCTTTGTGTGATTTAGAAGCTGGTGTTAGTGTTATGCCTTTCTCTTTATATTAAAGACTTGATTTGAATAAACTCACACCTACTAAAATATCTTTGCAAATGGCTGACAAATCAACTGCCATACCTATCGGTATCTGTGAGGATGTGCCCGTTGTTGTTGCTAATGTTACTATTTTGACTGACTTTGTTATACTTGAGATGCCCGAGGACGACAACATGTCGATTATCATTGGTAGACCCTGCTTGAATACTACAGGGGCTATTATTGATTGCAATAAAAGCAAGGTCACTTTTCATATCAATGGTAATGAGCATACGATGCACTTTTCGAAGAAACAATTCCAAGTGAATGGTATTAATGTTATTGAAAAATCTCCGACAATCACTGTTGGAAGTTTTCAAATACCTTTACCTACTGTCAAAAAGAAATATGAAATGCTTATTGTTGGGGACATTCATATCCCCATTGAGGTAACTTAGTGATTTACGAAAGTTCTTTGGTTTCATGCTAATCGAAAGTGGTTGTTAATAAGACTTGGTCAACCATATTAATGGATCATTTTTGAATGGTATGAAGTTGATGAATTTAGTAAGCACTACCTTCTGTCCCTACTTTTTGTTTTTCTTTTTTTACTAGTTAAATAAAATAAAATGCCATAAAAAATTTAATACGAATGACCCAAAAATGGTATGAAGTTGGATCAGTCTGTTTTCTGATTTTTCCCGTGCAATAAAAATGACCCAAATATAAAAGTTCTCAGAATGCCCTGAAAATTTAATACGAATTTTTTCTGAATATTTCTGAATTTTTGGTGCAAATAACATCAGAGGGAGGTGCACCAGGTTGTGGTCCCCATGTGGGCCCCCTCACTTATCTCTTTACACCACATCATCACCTACCTCCATAAAAAATTCCCCATATCTCTCTCTCTCTCTCTCTCTCGTGTTCTTGCTCTCAAGCCCGCGGATTTCGATCTCTTTGCTCAAAGCTCCGTTTCCGAAACTGTTTTGGGGGATTGTTGCTTGGTATGTGACTCCACCGTTTGTCCAATTAGTTTTTGCTTTAGTGGTTTATATTTTGAATTATTAGCTACTCTTGGTGCTGCTGTAGATGAGCTTGCATGTTGAATTCTTAGTGTTCTAAGTAGTTTGAATGCTTGCTATGGCCTCTATGTATCCCTATGAGTAGTTGGTATCATTTTTGTGAAGTTTTGTTGAGAAAATTTTGTGGGCTAATAAATTTCAGAATTTTGTTCATAGGAAAACCATGAATATCTTTAGGAAGTTTGGCTCTAAGAAGAACTCCAAGGGTGTTATTGTGGAGTCATCTGATAGTGATCTTCATCCTCGGAGGTTGGTGGAAGTACGGCCGTGTGAATGGCCACACACCCCGTTCCTGGAAGAGGCTGGAATCCTTCAGGAGTTCACACAATATGCTGCTAATGCCGACCTCACCGACTTCATCGCAGATGAGTGTGAACAGCACCAAATCCTCACAAACATCTTTCTTCAAAGTTTTACTTTCCTTCCTAGGAATAATCCCCCTGAAGTGAGTTTTGATTTATATGCTGAAAACCATCAGATACCACTTACTGAATTTTGTGACATTTGCATGATCCCGTCTGATGGGAGCTTAGCCTAGCCTAGGCCGGCGGAGTTTGAAACTTTTTATCGCACTTTGACAGTGGGAGATGAGAGAGGGGTGTCGGCTGTCACTGCCACTAGCATACACTTTCCCGCAGTGCATTATTTTGCTTTATTTATCGCTAAGTGCTTGCTTACCAGGGAAAAACAGGGTGCGCTCAGCGCACCAGACTTTGCTATTTTACGTCGTGCACTGGAGGGCGACAACACTTATAGCTTCGGAGCTATTGTGGCTCGTCGCCTCCACATTAATAAATCTTACCTAGACCGCGCAACCATGGATCACCACCATTTCACTGATAAAGAGTCTCCTAACATCCCTGTTCCATATAACCTGGTTTTCCACATCGTCACTCGTTATATTATTCCATTGCCTGCTCCTGCTTTGTTTGATTCTGTTGCCAAGGGTGGATATAGGATTATGCCTGCGGACATCATCGCCTACCGGAACACTCAGGCTGCTGCAGAGGCAGAGGAGGAGCCTCAGAAGTGGGATCAGTGGATGCCCGTTCCGCAGTACCCCAACTACTATCCAGGCTTCTGACCGACTACCAAGTTAGGCCAAAAGCCTAAGCTTGGGGGAGTACGTGTTTCTCACCGACATTACATTCATGTTCACTTATTCCATTTGTCGGTGTTCACACTTTTTCTTTGTATCATCCATGCTTAGATTTATTTTTCTTGTTTTCTTCTTGTGTGTTTGAAAAACCTTAGAAAAACCAAAAACATTAGTTAGTTTACTTTCTATGCATTCTTAGTTTTAATATTAAAAAGAAAACCCAAAAAGATTTTCTTGTTCTTCTTTTGCTTGTTGGGAGCTTTCCCGTGTAAATAGTTTTTCTCGTTTTAGCTTTTCCCTTTTATTTGCTTATTCAAGAAAACCAAAAACTCCAAAAATATTTCAGTGTGTTTCTCTGAATTTATTTTCTTTTTATTCGAGTCGTACCGAGGAGAAGACCATGATGAAAATGTTGAGTGGCTCTCATATGAATAACCGTTGAACTAATAAAGAGCCCATTTTACCTTGTCTTCTCCTGTTGAATAAAATGTTTGCAGATTCCAGCTTAGTCTATGGCACTCTTGCACTATTATTATTATTTTCACATCGTTCGGTCATGCAAGTGAAAGGCAATAATGACGACATTCGATGAACTGGTCGTGGCAGAGAGAAACTGGTATGAACTCGACTTGTTCTGTTTGAGTAAATATGTTTAACCTAGTATCCATGATTCAGCCCACTATGATGAAACATGTTTGCAACGACAATTAGAGATTATAGTTTCTCATGCCATGCATAAGTTGCTGGGAGTGGATAATGATTTATCTTGGATATCAACACTGCGTTAAAATGATTGTGATGTAGTATGATGATATGGTATCCTCCTCTGAATGTTCGAGTGGCTTGACGTGGCACATGTTCATGCATGTAGTTGAATCAAAACCAACATAGCCTCTATGATAAATATTCATGGTGTTCATATCCTACTCATGCTAGTGTCCAATGTTACTTATGCATAATGCATGTTCACGATCGTTGTTGCTCTCTAGCTGGCCGCTTCTCAATCTAATTGCTAGCCTTAGCCTGTACTAACTGGGAATTCTGCTTGTACATCAAAAACCTTGAACCCAAAGTTATTCCAGATGAGTCCACCATACCTACCTATATGCAGTATTACCCTGCCGTCCTAAGTAAATTTGCATGTGCCACCTCTAAAAACTTCTAAAAATATATCCTTTTTGTGTGCCTGGATCGTTCATGGAATGACAGGAGGTGGTCAGTATCTTCCATGCTAAGCGGGTTATTCTCAGGTCGAGTGTTTATTCACTCGCCATCGCACGAGAAAAGGGCGGTAATAGGGATTCCCAGTCCTGAACTAAAAAATGCAAATAATTAAAAAAAACTCCCCTGGGACTATTGTTGGTTTGGGCGGCACCCGTTGTTTTGGACAAGCCGTGGAATGTGATTGTTGGTGGAGGGGGAGTAAACCTTTACTTTTATCGCTTGGGAACCGCCACTAGCGTGTTTAGCATGGGAGATATTGATAACTGATAGTCGTGAAGTAAATGAGAAGGGTGCATGTCTCAAAATATAATTTATATCTGTTTTAAAAACTTGAGCTCTGGCACCTCTGCAAATAACTGCTTCCTTCTGTGAAGGGACTATCTATTTACTTTTATGTTCTGTCATCACCTTCTAAAAACAAGCGCCAGAACCTGAGAGCACAGCTGTCATGACTTATGCATTGTGTGTAGCTAATGTTGGGTGCATCATGACTGGATCTTTTCTACCATGAATTACAATGTTTAGTCGCTGCTTGTACTTTGGAGGTGCTCTGCATTTATGTTTTGCGGTCTCAGAAAGGGCAAGCGAGATACCACTATTCTCATATTATATCATGGTTGTTTTGGCAACGTGTTGCCCTTTGAGATGTCTTATTATTGCTCGCTAGCTGATTATGTCATTGATATGAATTAATATAATCTTTAATAGTTATTGTCGGCATGGTTAGTTATAATGTTGGCTGAAAACTTGGGTGCTGTTTAAGCTGATTTATGCAAACAAGAGCAAAAGAGTTCGTAAAAGTTTCTCTTTTTTACTTTTAGTTTATCAACTGAATTGCTTGAGGACAAGCAAAGGTTTAAGCTTGGGGGAGTTGATATGTCTCCAACGTATCTACTTTTCCTAACGCTTTTCCTCTTGTTTTGGACTCTAATTTGCATGATTTGAATGAAACTAACCCTGGACTGACGTTGTTTTTAGCAGAACTACCATGGTGTTGTTTTTGTGCAGAAATAAAAGTTCTCATAATGGAACGAAACTTTGCGAAGAATTTTTATATAATAAATAAGAATTTCTGGAGCCAAGACCTACCGGAGAGGGGCACCTGGGTGGGCACAACCCACCAGGGAGCCCCCCTCTCCTGGCGCGCCCAGGTGGGTTGTCCCCACCTGGTGGCCCCTAAGACCCTGAAACCAACGTTCTAAAATCCTATTTTTCCAGGAAAAAATCAAGGAGAAAGAATTATTGCGATCCACGAGACGGAGCCGCCGCCAAGCCTTGTTCTTCCTCAGGAGGGTAGATCTGGAGTCCGTTTGGGGCTCCGGAGAGGGGGATCTTCGTTCTTCGTCATCACCAACCCTTCTCCATCGCCAATTCCATGACGCTCCCCACCGGGAGTGAGTAATTCCTTCGTAGGCTCGCTGGTCGGTGAGGAGTTGGATGAGATTCATCATGTAATCGAGTTAGTTTTGTTAGGGCTTGATCCCTAGTATCCACTATGTTCTTGGATTGATGTTGCTATGACTTTGCTATGCTTAATGCTTGTCACTTTGGGCTCGGGTGCCATGAACTCAGATCTGAACCGTTTATGTTATCATCATTATATCCATGTTTTAGATCCGATCTTGTAAGTTATAGTCACCTACTATGTGTTATGATCCGGTAACCCCGGAGTGACAATAACCGGGACTTCTTCCGGTGATTACCGTAGTTTGAGGAGTTCATGTAGTCACTATGTGTTAATGCTTTGTTCCGGTTCTCTATTAAAAGGAGGCCTTAATATCCCTTAGTTTCCAATATGGACCCTGCTGCCACGGGAGGGTAGGACAAAAGATGTCATGCAAGTTCTTTTAATAAAGCACGTGTGACTATTTATGGAACACATGCCTACATTATATCGATGAACTGGAGCTAGTGCCGTATCGCCGTAGGTTATAACTGTCACATGATGAATATCATCCAACAAGTCACCGATCCAATGCCTACGAATTTATCTTATATTGTTTCTGCTAAGTAACTACTGCTATCATCAATGTTACACTTGCTACAAAAATACTGCTACCACTGTTACTGTTACCGTTGCTACTGTCACTGCTATCGAAACTATCATATTACTTTGCTACTGATCACTTTGCTGCAGATAATTAATCTCCAGGTGTGGTTGAATTGACAACTATGCTGCTAATACCTTCAAATATTCTTTGGCTCCCCTTGTGTCGAATCTATAAATTTGGGTTGAATACTCAACCGTCGAAAACTGGTTCGATCCCCTATACTTGTGGGTTATCAAAAGGTCAAATGTGAATCATATAGTAGATATGATAAACATAGAGATGTTCACCATTTAAAACTACTCCAACTCACGTGATGATCGGACATGGTTTAGTTGATATGGATCACGTGATCATTTAGATGACTAGAGGGATGTCTATCTAAGTGAGAGTTCTTAAGTAATATGATTAATTGAACTTTAATTTATCATGAACTTAGTCCTGATAGTATTTGCATATCTATGTTGTAGATCAAAAGCTTGCGATGTAGCTTCCCATTTATTTTTGATATGTTCCTAGAGAAAAATAAGTTGAAAGATGATAGTAGCAATGATGCAGATTGGGTCCGTGATCTGAGGATTATCCTCATTGCTGCACAGAAGAATTATGTCCTTAATGTACCGCTAGGTGACGACCTATTGCAGGAGCAGATTCATATGTCATCAACGCTTGGCAAGCTTGGTATGATGACTACTTGATAGTTTAGTGCGCCATGCTTTACGGCCTAGAACCGAGACTTTAAAAACGTTTTGAACGCGACGGAGCATATAAGATGTTCCAAGAGCTGATATTGGTATTTCAGACTCATTCCCGAGTCTAGAGGTATGAGACCTCTGACAAGTATTTTGCCTACAAGATGGAGGAGAATAGCTCAACCAGTGAGCATGTGCTCAGAATGTCTGAGTACTACAATTGCTTGAATCAAGTGGGAGTTAATCTTCCAGATAAGATAGTGATTGACAGAGTTCTCTAGTCACTATCACCAAGTTATTGGAACTTCGTGATGAACTATAATATGCAAGGGATGACGAAAACGATTCCCGAGCTCTTCGCGATGCTGAAATCGGCAAAGGTAGAAATCAAGAAAAGCATCAAGTGTTGATGGTTGACAAGACCACTAGTTTCTAGTAAAAGGGCAGGGGAAAGAAAGGTAAATTCAAGAAGAATGGCAAGCAAGTTGCCACTCCCACAAAGAAGCGCAAAGCTAGACCCACGCCTGAAACTGAGTGCTTCTACTGCGAAGGAAATGGTCACTGGAAGCGGAACTACCCCAAATACTTGGCGGATAAGAAGGATGGCAAAGTGAACAAAAGTATATATGATATACATGTTATTGATGTGTACTTTACTAGTGTCATAGTAGCTCCTGGGTATTTGATATCGTTTCAGTTGCTATGATTAGTAACTCGAAACAGGAGTTACAAAATGAACAGAGACTAGTTCAAGGCGAGGTGACGATGTGTGCTGGAAATGATTCCAAGGTTGACAAGATCACCATCGCATATTCCCTCTACCTTCGTGATTAGTATTGGAACTGAATAAATGTTATTTGATGTTTGCATTGAGCATGAATATGATTGGATCATATTTATTGCGATACGGTTATTCATTTAAGTCAGAGAATAATTGTTGTTATGTTTACGTGAATAAAACCTTCTATGGTCTTACATCCAATGTAAATGGTTTACTGAATCTCGATCACAGTGATACACATAATATTGATGCCAAAAGATGCAAAGTTGATAATGATAGTGCAACATATTTGTGGCACTGCCGTTTAGGTCATATTGGTGTAAAACACATGAAGAAACTCCATACAGATAGATTTTTGGTATCACTTGATTATGAATCATTTGATACTTGCGAACCATGCCTCATGGGCAAGATGACTAAAACTCTGTTCTCCGGAACAACGGAGCGAGCCAATGACTTATTGGAAATAATGCATACCGATGTATGCGGTCCAATGAGTGTTGAGGCTCGCTGCGGGTATCGTTATTTTCTGACTTTCATAGATGATTTGAGCAGATATGGGTATATCTACTTAATGAAACACAAGTATGAAACATTTGAAAAGTTCAAAGAATTTCAGAGTGAAGTGGAAAATCATCGTAACAAGAAAATAAAATTTCTACAATCTGATCGTGGAGGAGAATATTTGAGTTATGAGTTTGGTCTTCATTTGAAACAATGTGGAATAGTTTCGCAACTCACGCCACCTGGAACACAACAGCGTAATGGTGTGTCCGAACGTCGTAACCGTACTTTATTAGATATGGTGCAATCTATGATGTATGTCGGAGTAAATGACCACGGATAGCCTCATCAGCTCCCCATGGTATTTCAAGACATCGGGGCTAGTTGCGCCCCTCAAAGCACCTAAGCCGTATGGCCTCCTTCTTGGGCCGGCTGGTCCTAGCGACCGGCTGCTAGAAGGCGGCCACGAGGTGAGCCGACTCCTAGCGAGCGGCCTCCAGGGAGGCCGGCTCCTAGCAGGCGGCCCCTCATCCCCTAGAAGTTAGCACCTCATTACAACGACGAGATGGGGCGTGGCTACACGGCAACCTGCCACCCTCGAATCTAGGGCAGAATGTGGCAATAGTGCAGTGTACCGGGCGGACACCCCTTGCCCGGCGCAACACTATTGCCACGTAGCCCGTGACATCATACATGCCAGAGGGAGCCATGCTCCCACGATGGCCGGTCGGTATGGCCCGCAGGCGGCAGGACCTACCTGTCGGTGAGCCCCAGAAGGCAGCGATGCCCAACCAGGCGGTAGCGGGAGTGGGCCGCCTTCCAGCATGCGGCCCCCTCTCCCCCTCAAAGTCTGTGCGCCATTAACCAGAAGAGACGGGGACTGGCTACAGTGAACGCCCACCAGGTGGCGGGACTACAACCACGCTCTCCCCGACAAAGCATGCATCATCAGTAGCATGGCTATAGTGCTAAGCAGCTGGCAAGACCCGCAAGCGGTGGGCGCGGCCTGTCGGCCAAGTACAAGACAGCCGATGGGACCCACCAGGCGGTGGGCCCCAGCAGCCGACGGAGAGGCCGGCGACAAGAGACACTGACGGCCGGGTCCCACACCCGGCCAGATTACCATTGTACCCCGAGGGGGTAGGCCTATATAAACCACACAGGTCACCCATGCAAAGGGCTCAGAACCTTAAGAGGACACACACCACGTAGAGAGAGTAGAGTAGAGCTAGCCTTGTTCTTCTTCCTCCTCTAGCCAAACAGCTCAAAGAGCAAGCTTGTAGCTACCTTATTGAGATAGTGATCATGCGGAGACCCCACAGAGGAGGACTAGGGGTGTTATCTCCTAGGAGAGCCCCGAACCTGGGTAAGATTTGCCGGCGTATGCGATCTCGCACACTCCCGCCTCTAGAGCCCGGCGACGTACTTTTGTCCACATCCATGATAATCCACCCCTTGGCATATGTCGCACGATATCCCCGACATTTGGCGCCCACCATGGGGCTAGGTGCAGCGTCGTCCGGAAACATGTTTTGGCCGGGAACCCTCTTCCTTCCTGGCGAGCGCAGCCAGCCCGGAACGCCCGACGGTGTTTGCGTCGACGCGCTACGCGGCGTGGAAGCCGTTTGCACTGCGACCTGCCTCACCGATCTAATCGGCGTGATCCACCTCTATGACGAGCATGTGCCCGATGCAGGTGCAGCCAGCTCCGCGAGCTACCTTGTCGATCTCCTTGGCAAGCTCCACATCGCCAACGAGCCTGCCTCTGACCTAGAGTCAGTTGGCTCCACCGATCCAATGCTTGTCGACTCCGACACGGCATCCCTCGACGCCTTCCCCACCAACGTGGTGGTCATCGACGATCCGCTCCCTCCTGCGACCAGCGACGCCAGCACCAGCACCGTCACGGAGGTGCTGGTCATTAGCCACGACGGAGCCTCTGGCGGGGCCGCCTAGGACCCGCTGCAGGCGGCAATGCGGGACCTGTCTGCACCCATAGCAGCAGATGCCAATGGTGAGACGCTTGAGGCCTGCCGCATCGCGCTCGTCGAGAGCGCCAAGAAGTTGGCTACCATGAGACGCCTCACCGAAGCATATCAGCGCGAGATCGACCACGCCGTCTGCGGCACGTCGGCTGCTGGAGAGCCCAGCCGCGTGGGCGTGGTCCGGCAACGCGGCGCGGCCATCGCCAACATGCTGGGGGTAGACCGCCATGTTTACGCCACGCCCATCGAGAACATACGTGCTGCCCAGGTGGCAGCAGATGAATTGGACCAGCTGGAGGGCGACGAGCGTTGCTACATGACGGAGTGTGTCCAGCAGCTCATCAACGTGGCCGCCGCGCAGCAAGAACCGGCCACCGCGTGGGAGAACCCGGCCAGCAGGCTGAGAACCTTCCCCCCACGCCGAGATCATGTCGCAACCTCCTGGTCTCCAGAAGGCGGCGCCCGCAGTCGAAGAGACCGAGAGCCGGCTGCTAGACGCAGCCGTACCCGCATCACCATCGAGCGCGACCAAGACGGCCGCCCATGAGCAGTGGAACAGCGGAGCGATCGCCCGCCTCCCCCATGCAGGGAAAGGCGCGCCTCCCCGCTGCCTGTTGAGCACCCGACTCTCAGAGACCGGCTAGGCCGCCGTGAAGGAGTCGGAGAAAACAACGCCCGTCACCGGATCAACCGCCTGGCTCGATCCCTGGCGGTAGAAGAAGAATATGCAATCGGCCCACCTTGCTTTGGCCCCTGCATTCGCGACGATCCCTTCCCCAAAGGGTTCTCGCTCCCTCGAGACACTCCCAAGTACAACGGCTCCGTGAAGCTGGAGGATTGGCTGGTGGACTACTCCACCGCAGTCAACATAGCAAACGGCAACAAGCGCGTTGCCGTGAAGTACGTCCCCCTCATGCTTCAGGGCACGGCCCAGACATGGCTGAACAACCTCAAGCCCTACAGCGTCAACAGTTGCCTGGACTTCACCGAAGCCTTCATCCGCAACTTCACCAGCACCTACAAGCAGTCGCCCAAGCCCCGCCCGCTCTCTCTGTGCGTCCAAGACCCGACCGAGTCCACCCGCGACTACTTGACACGGTGGGCTGAGCTATGCAACTCTTGCGAAGGGGTGAGGTGCAAGCCATAGAGTACTTCATTGCCAGGTGCCGAGAGGGCAACTTACTCAAGCACAAACTCCTCTGCGACGAGCCGGCCACACTCGACGAGTTGCTGATCATAGCAGAAAAGTACACCACTGCCGACTCCTCCATGAAGTCGGAGCTCCGACTGAACGCATCTGGAAAGGTGCCCCCTCCGGCTCCTCAGACGCCGGCTGGTGACAACAGTCGGCGCCAGCAGCAGATAGACAACAAGCGCAAAGCCCCGCAGCCGGCCTCCACCAGCCGGCAGGTGGCAACAGTTGAAGACCAGTAGCCTGAGGGACAACCCATCCCCAAGCGTCAGAAAGGCGGCAAGACCGCTTGGTTGCCCGCCTTCTCCTTCGAGCAAACCCTTGATGCCCCCTGCAAGTTCCACAACGGCGTGAAGCCGTCCAACCACACGACCCGAAAGTGCCATTGGCTCGTCCGCATTGCCAAGGGCGAAGGACTGCCGCCTTTGCCTGCTGGTCAGCTGGCTCCGCCTCCTCAACAGTCGGCGGCCCATCCAGCAGTCGGCGCTCTCCAAGATGAATTCCCCGAAGAACACGGAGCCTATGTCGTCTTCACCAGTGTGGCTGACGACAGGCACAGCCGACACCAGCAGCACCATGAGGTGAATGCTGTCGCGTCTGAAGTCCCGGAGTTCATGCATTGGTCCGAAAGGCCCATTAGCTAGAGCCCTGCAGAGCACCCGGAAGTGATGCCTTCTCGGGTTCCTACGCCATGGTGCTGGACGCCACCTTCTCAACAGAGAGGCGAGCTGCTCGCTTCTCCCGAGTTCTGATAGACGGCGGTAGCAGCATCAACATCCTCTACCGTGACACTATGGAGAAGCTGGGTATCAAAGAGAGACAACTTCAGCCTAGTCGGACTATCTTCCATGGCATTGTTCCTGGCCTTTCCTGCTCACCAATCGGCAAGATCAAGATAGACGTCCTCTTCGGAGACAAGATCACTTCCGCCGTGAGGCAATCTGGTTTGAGGTGGTTGACCTGGAGAGCCCTTATCACGCGCTCCTAGGCCGACCGGCTCTAGCCAAGTTCATGGCGGTGCCGCACTATGCTTACCACAAGATGAAGATGCCGGGAACCAAGGGCATAATCACTATAGCCGGAGACTACAAGAAGTCGGCCGCCTGTGCTGCTGCTAGTAGCCGGCTGGCCGAGTCCCTTGTGATTGCTGCCGAGAAGAAGCTCCTGGATCGGGTCGTGGCCATGGCCAGCAAGCAGCCGGATCTGTCACCAGATCCTAAGGAGTCGGAGACCAAGGGCTCCTTCCATCCGGCCAAAGAAACCAAGAAGATCCCCTTGGACCCTGACCACCTGGAGAGGCACGCTATCGTGGGGACCAACTTGGATGGGGTGGCGGACGGAGGAGGCTGGGGTGGAGAGGGTGTTTTGGCGCCCACGGAGCACGAATGGGGAAATGGAGGTGGAGAGGAAGGGGGGAACCATGTCTTCAGGGCGCGCTTGTCTCAAATGCGAGGAAATTTACAAACTTAGCCCCTGTTTCAAATTTCCTACATCACAGCAATATTAGTCGGTTGGGGATAGGACGGTAATCTCGCATACACCGAATATTTGCCGACGAGAGTTTGTTTTTGGCGCCCACCATGTATGAATTGGGGAGGGAGTCGATTTCGGCCGAGGACACACTGTGTTTTGGCGCCCACCGTGTATGTATCCGGGTGAGAGGCGGTTATGTCATGTTTGAGTGAAATTACAAACCTACCCCTATCAAAACCTATAGAAATCGAGCAGATAGGCTTTGCGTGGCAGGGATAGGCAGTAGTAATTTCCATCTCGCAGATTTTGGTTTCGGGCGGTTACTGCGACTTTCCCTGCTTCGTTCAAATTTTGCAGAGTGCACGTTTACCGTGCCAACTCAATTCGAATCCCGTTTGTATTCTATTTTTTTCGGGCGGGATCCAATTTCGATTGGAATAAAATTCTATATACATCATTTTTTTATATATACTTTCAAAAGCACAACACCCTTTATACATAAATATGGTTTACAAATGGCATGATCTCAGATTCATAAGGTTGTATCCATCAATTTGGATTTTCAAATATTTGAAACCACTTTATGTTGAAATCCAATGTATGCATTCCTCGCTAACTGTCTCCAATTAATGTGTGTTTCATGCTGGGTTTTTTTACTTCTCAAACATGTATAATGTGTTTCACACATGCAACATATAGTGTAATCCAGTTTAGACATTAATTGCATATAAACCATGCATTGTTTCTAATTAAAGAATCTATGGATCACCAATATTGATAAACTATATAACATTACACGTGTCCCCAAATTCAAATGAATATGCATGTATGATACACCAATTTGGTTTATGATATTATCGATGTCGTGATCTCCAGTTTAAATATTTGAATCCCATTTAATCCAGATATTCGTCTCATATAACTATCACTCATGCTTATATAGGACTATCTCTCTAGACCTATATGCGTTCATCATCTCTCGGGTATCTCTCGTGCTACCTGTATGTCGACAATGATCTTTTATCTTCGTAACACACTGACGGTACTCTCTCCCTCGACCTTCATCACTCTATCTCTCTCTAAGTATATCTCGCTCCCTGCTATGTGTCTCTAACTATGATTCTCCATGTGGAATCTCTTTCTCTCACACAAACACAAAACTTTGTCTTCCGGGGTCTCATTTCTCTCTACTATTCCCCTGTGTGCCACTCGCACACCCCTCATACAGAGATGTCTTTCGCTCCTTAGGTATGAGAACCTACGACTCTTCCTCTTAAATATCTCTTTCTCACACACAAACACAAACTCTGTCTCCCATGGTCTCATATTTCTCCATTGTTCTCTTGCATGTCGCTCACACACACTGTCTCTCCCTAGAGATATCTTGCGTTCCCTCATATGTTTCTCTAGCTATCACTCTCGTTTTGAAATATCTTTCTCTCTCGCAGACACAAACTCCGTCTCTCGGGATCTCATTTCTCTCCGATATTTGTTTGTATGTGAGTCACATGCACCCTTTCCTCATCTCTCTCACACCCACACCCATAACTCAGCCTTCTGATCCACTCGACTCCTATCTCTAACGCACACTATCTAGCATCTTTATCTTTCTATTTATCTGTTTCTCCATCAACCTTCTTTCATTTATAGGTTGATCTCTTTTGCGCAATCGTTGTGCCTCACTCCCTCTGCTCGCCATAGATGCATGCTCTAGCCCACACCACTATCTCTTAAAGACAAAAACACATGCTCAATTGTTGGGCCTTCTTCCCTGCATTCTCGCATGCATGCATATTGTCATACCGATCCGTCTCTCCCATGTCGTTGATCTTAGCTTATGACTTATGTCTTCTTTCTTTTATCTCGATCATGCGCGCGCGCACACACACACACATCCCACGTATACATGTATACCTCTCACACATGCACGTTGAAGGTCTCTATGTCTCCATACGTAGTTAATTACCCTCAACCCTAACGCCACATCGAATCGTTCTCTTCTTGTGTGCACATAACTTCCGCCTGGATGGGTAAAACACACACTCACACTTAACAATCTCCTTGTAGCTACCCCCCTCTCACTCTTCCCCTATACCCCAAAACCAATAAGACCATCCCTTCGTTTAATTCCCGCCTACATGCACCATCGATATATAGTAGTCTTCCTTGGTGTCTCTCGAACAAGCACGTTCTCTCGATGTCAACTACTCTCACGCACACACACCTTCTCTTCCCTCTCTACGGGAATTTTCTCTCTCGCACCCCATCGTTGGTGGCCTCTGCCATACACATCACCTCTCTATGATGAAGCCATGCACACTTAAATTACATCCGCCACCGAGGACCCCGCGACACACACACACACACACAGAGACTCCATCTCACACACACATGCTCTAGGTGGAGCATTTGTTCCTACCACCCTTCATCCACCCTTACCCGTATGATAAACAATCACCTTAATTTACTTGTATAACATGGATAAATTCCACTTTACTTTAGTAGTTAGCAAACTTATCATCTATACCCTTATAAAAAACCGAGTTGGCGATGATGGTGTGCCTGCCATCTTGTAATATAGACCGTCTGAATATCTGATGGATAGAAGGCAAACTATGATAATTTTACAAAAGATAGCCGCACCTCTCTCCACATCCTTATCTCCCACACCTCATTGCTGAGCAATTAAAAAAGAAAGTCTTCGGAACAATCTAACATGGTGGCCGCTGCCGCCTGCCGGCGCCGTCCATCCCCATGCCTCCACCCATTCTGACCACCAGTCACCACCACGCTCCACTCCTCCTCACCTTATCTCTCATTCATTTTTTCGATGACATTCTCGAGATACCAGTTTTCTGATAAAATTCTCGAAATATCATTAGTTTTTACACATGGGATTACTCCTGCATGGGTAAATCACAACATGTGTTTTGTAAAAAATGCATATTGATGTTCTGTGCAATGCACGAGCATCTTGCTTGTAATTATATAACGCAAATCACGAGCAGGAAGTGACATTTTTTACACAACCATGTTAACATGGCCACGTAAATCACTAGCTAAAGTAAATACCATTATACTTATATCCCGATGCAAAAGGTTGAGTACATGTCTGAAGAGTAGAGTCGCACACATGCACTCTGTCTCTCAGAATCTCTCACACACACACACACCAGTTACGTGACGCCCACTTAAGCAGACACGTATGTTACAATTTGTGCACCCGCGGGTACACGTGATGCTGCGCATTTATTTAAGTCGGACGGCGACCCAAACAGTAGCTGCATTCATTCCCCTCCCGCCGCCTCTTCTCTGGTCGCCGTCGCCCGGTAGCCATGGCCTGGCCGAAGGTAACAACATACGCCATACTCCCGCCGGAGCGGCTGTTTAATCTGGAAATTTTAGTGGTCATGCATGCATCTTTTTGTGCTAGCACTCCTATATAAGGGTTGACTGGTCGCTTCCCGTGGACGTGCGCGGGCGGTGGAAGAGGAAGGAGAAGGGAAGCGGGCTGTGGAGTAAAGTTTTTTACCACAATTTCTTAGGAAACTGAGTGCAATAATTGAGTAGTTTTGCAAACTACCAGTACTACACATGAAACAGTTCAAAACCTATACTCCCTTGCCAGCGCGCGCTTTCCGCATGAAACGGTCAGCATCGCCCTGGAGCGTCAGTGTCGCATTAATTCCCGGCCAGAGCCGAGGCGACCTCTCACTGGCGTCGGCTTTAAAGCGGCGCGACGGCCGAGAGAGCGCCGCTTCCCGGTGCACCGACTGCTCCGCGTCGAGGCTGGCCATAGGCCCTATTTGGATCCATGGATTAGAGTTAGTTTGAGCTAGTTGGGGCTCAAATAGCCCAAAAGTATCCAAGCATGAGGGTTTAAATTGGAGCAAGATGCACTGAACCCAGCAAAAAAACTATCCCACCCAAGAGGTGCTAACTGGAGATAGTTCTCATTGGGACCACTGAAAAATTACTTCTCTCTCTCCATCAAGTGCATTTATTGTCAATCTAACCCGGTCACCCAAACACCTCTTTGGCTACAGTTAGTTCAGGGTTAGTCATGAGTTAGTCTAACCTCTAGCTAAGTTAGAGTATCCAAACAGGAGCAGTATAGGACATGCAAGTTGCTCAAAGCATACAGTCAAATTCGTACGTGAAAGGATTTTTTTCTTTTTGAAAACGGAACGTGAAAGGAATTTTTTTTAGAATGCTCTTGGCATGTTGCTAACATGTGATGAGTTAACCGACCTCAATAGACGGCAAAAACGCTAGCCCGCCGCACTTTGAGAGAGACCAGGAGGGAGAAGCGATACGGGCTGCTGGATTACTAGAGATAGGTGTCGCATGGAAGCCAAGAAATATGGTGATAGCATGGATTAGCCATGTACTAGTATGATGTAACTACACTGGGCTGCCGTGTTTCGTACTCTTCCAGTCCACTGTGGAGATGATTGATTGATTTTATATCGCTGAATAATATAAAATATTATGAGTGCAGACACTCCACCCCGAGGTTCATTGCTCCTTCTCGGTCGTCGGGAATCTATGTTCTTCCACTCTATTTTTTTACGTGAGCTTTGTTCATCCTTTTGCCAACACGCGACACATCTAGCATCAAGGTGCACGTGTCATGCAAGGATCGTTCCATCTATATGAAGAACACATGGGACTGGAACTACGAGACGGACATGTACCCAGGAGTGGACGTGCGAACCTGTGTAATGTAGCGCAGTAAGTGAAGTAGAAAGGCACAAATAGTATGAACATGCGTGGCATATAGGCATTTGTCTCTTACTACCACTAAATGTTGTACGTGCAATGCCCGGTGATGTTATGGAGTACGTGACTAAGTACTCTACTACTGCTATATTAATTGGAGGCACATATTAGGTTTTATATTTGTTTACGTGTATGCCCCGAGACCTTCCAACTAGACATGTCTTTCTCTCCGGGTCGCACTTTGTATCGTTCATACCACTAGTATAGTAGTACTACTACGTGTGGTCTCCGACCCAGAAGTGGAGACGCTCTACCACGCAGCTCATGTCCCACTCCTTTCGCTGACGTGTGCGACATCCAGCACGTGCCGTGTGTTTGGCACTCCTTCGTCGTAAGAGTTGAAACGCTAGCATTCATTAGAAATAAAAAATAAATATAAATTACCAGTGATACTATACCACGCGGTTTCCTTGCTCCTCGATATCGGAAAGAATACTTCCGCTCGCCGACATGTGGGACGTCGACCATCCTGGTCCACTTGCCATGCCCGCAGAACTCCAAGGGAGAGTCACCCCGGTCGTCGCGCCGCAGTAATTACTAATGAGCCATCAAATCACAGGCCCAACCTTACCCACTGTGAAGTTGCTCGGACGAAGGAACCATCATGACTTCATTGAATTCCACTTCTTGAAGAAAACTACTGTACCAGCAGTACTGCTAGCTACAGTACTTGCTCCAGCAGAGGCCTCCTTTGGTTCATAGGATAGGAGTTTTATAGGAATATGAAAATCATAGGAAGTTAGATGACATGCATCTCAATTCCTATAGAGAAAGAGATGCCATTTGATGCATAGGATAGGAATTTTTCCATTGAGTCTAGGATAATGTACTAGTAATTTGCTCTAAAAACTACAGTAGTAACTAGTAGTACTGTTACATGCTCGTAATTAATTAAACAAATGTATGGGCGACACAGACACACACACTAACTACTAGTATTACTACTTCTCACATGCTGGCCAGACGATGTCGTTCTCCTTCCCAGCTTTATCGGCGACACCCCACCGTGCTTGGATCTCCGCCAACCTCTCCGCAGCAGCGCGTGCGTCCTCTTCTTTCTTGCGGTGGCGGGCCTCTCTTTTCTGGAGTGCTTTCTGACTTTTCCGCTCCCTCTATGCGGCTTTGGCCGCCTCTTGCTCTACCGCCCATTCGGCCTTGGCAGCTTCAAATTCCGCCCACATAGGTGTGAGGTCGCGAGCGGCGATGAACTCAGTATGGCGGGATGCCACCGCTTTCCTACCATTCTATGTGCTGTCGTGGGCGGCGAGGAACTCGGTGCGGCGGGATGCCATCACTTCCTTACCGGTTAGTGTGCGGCGCGGTGGCATGACCGACGCTTGGTGACAGCTCTAGGGTGGAGTGGCCGGACAACCGTAAAGTGCATTGGTTTGTCAAGAGCTCAAGGACAGAAGACAAAGGAAATTTGGATTCCCCTTCAATCCTGGTCATTTATTACCGAGTAAAATGCATTGGCGGTCATTGAACTTGTCTTGATAGCTCACTTTGATCATTATATACGAGATATGGTGATTATACGGTCACTGGCTCAGCGTATAGCTCCGTATTTGTCTGGTTGACCAGTCAAACAGTCCACATGCGCCTCATCAGCTTGTGCTCTTTATCTATCTATCTATGTGGGCCTACCTATCAGTGGAGAAAGAAATAAAAACCAAAATTATGCGTATGTGACATTACTGTTTAGACGTTTGCTGGAGGCCTCCACGAACACCGAGCATGTATTCACCTAGCTCAACACCAACGGTCATACTCGTGACTCGGCGCCTTGCTCATGTATATCGTCCATCACAACGACAATCTATAAAACAGCCTAGCTAGAGAGGGTATTATGGTGCAGAGTATGTACTATCATGAGCAACCGATCATAGTGCCACTGCACACGAGTGTGTGTCTGATCGATTCATCCATTATTCGTAAGTTATGTTTGGTTGTGTGGTGTCTAATGGTGGTCGTCGAATGCTAGCTGGCGACAAGAGCGGTTGCATGGATGCCTGGTTGTCAATACGTGTTGCATATGCTTCAAAGGCTCGTCATCCATGAGTTCACATTTTACCACCACGCCAGCGTCTGACCGCCCTGTCCTACCGAAACCCCTTCCATCACTAGCGCGCGCTTTCCGCCTGAAACGATCACCGTCTCTCCAGAACGTCAATGCCTCATTCACCGGCCTTAACTTCAAGTGCAGTTGGTGTGTCACTGACATGCGGGCCTAATGCCCGTTGGGCCCACATGTCAGTGAGACAACGCACCTGCGGTTAAGTCACTGAAGCAGCATCCGCATTCACGCCCGACGCGACCTCTCACTGGCGCCGGCATTGCAGCAGCACGACGGCTGAGAGAGCTCCACCCGCGCGGCATCCCGGTGCAAGCGACTGCTATGCGTTAATGACGCCACGGCTGCCGACGAACCTACTTCGGTGCCAGCCGTTCATCCGTCTGCCGCGGCTCATTGCCATTCGCCCGCTATATTAACTTGAGCCCCAGCTCCCAGCCATAGCCAAAGACCCACACTCATTCTCCTCCGGTCCCTTCCTTCTATTGGCACCACTCCAACCATGGCCTCCGGGCACTCCAAAGCTCTCTTGGACGTACTATCGCAGGAGCAGACGAAGGACATTGGTGGCTCCGCTCTAGGCACGCTCCAAAGCTCTCTTGGACGTACTCTCGTAGGAGCAGACGAAGGAGATCGCCGGCTCCCCCTGGCCGCCCTCCGCCGCCACGACCACGAAGCCGGCGCACGTGCGCGGGCGCAACCGGCAGCGAGGAAGACTAGTACACAGTAGGTCGCCACCGCTCTGTTCCCAGGAAGGCCACCACTCCTCCACTCAGTCGACGCCAAGCTTGGTGGGATAAAAATCGCCGGCCGATTAGCCGCTTGACGGCGACGTGGAGGCGGAAATCTACATAACCTTGTGCTCCGGAGGAGGAGGTTATCGAGGCGGATCTGGAGGAGGCAAAGGCAATGGCCGGCTTTCTCGGGTTCATGGCCGGACATGGTGGTCGGGGCCCGGCGATCGTTTAGATTAGGTTTACAGTAGGTTTTAGTACGGTTTGTGCGAAATATGTAATGACTTTCGTCCAGTTTATAGGAAAAGTTCTCGAAATGTAATGAATTTCATCTGTTCAATTTGAAATTTGCTTTGTTTGCACGAATTTCGTCCGGTTAGTTCATATAGTTGTCGAAAGGTATGCAGGCAGCATTGGATGGCATCCACCAGTGTCCTCGGACATATGCCGGTGTAAATTTTAGGGCCAGCGCTGGAGATGCCCTAACTATCATGCTATAATCGCTAACAGTGCTCCATTATTTCCCAGGGAACAGTTATCCCTCGATCAAAATCAGATCCGCTGTGTTTCGCACTCCTCCCACGTAAGAGTGTAGACTCTTGCTTACATAAAAATGGAGCAAGTGGACGGCACTGTAGCACGTCATATCACTCAAACTAGCCCGCCTAACGCGCGGGAAAGCACCGCCCTTGTCATTTTGTTCTGGATTTCTATCAATCGATCGCACGAAAATGTTACGCTTTGCAAGTTCAAAAGGAAAAGACGGCACACTTACAACTCGTACGCGTCGCGTTCACGTCGCACCCCCGACAGTCCGGCTCGCACGCCGCTCACCAAAGGGGACACGCGTTGTCTTGCATTTTCACTGACATGTGGGACTGCAATTGAATAAACCGTCGATACCCGAAATCTAATCGCTCGGCGGGCGTCGGCTGAGAGGAGAGATATGGGGGAGCGAGAAGAGATCGCCCGCCCGTCATGCACGGACTCCAAGAAATATGTGGTGATAATGTGAGGTGGGCCATGCGGGAGTCCGCACTGCTTCCAAGCCCGCTTCTTACCGCCCTGACCCACCAGAACCCCTCCCCCACCCCAACACCTCCCCGCGCGCGCTCCCCCCTCAGAGGCCAGCTGCCTGCATTCATAGCAAGTAGTACCACTAAAATTCTGGGCTATAAAGGGCATGTACAATGGTTGATAAAATAGTCTTATGATAAGTCTTGCATGTAACTTAGAGATGACAAAAAAACTTGTGTACAATGGATCATCTCTTAGCCTTATCTTCAATAACTAGTTATTCCTAAAAACATGGTGAAACATATTATGCTAAGAGATCATCTCTTGTCTTCTCGACAAGCCCGCTTATGTGGAGGAGAGAGAGGCATTGGGATCTGCAGGAGCTCGTCTCTACACGTGCTCCTAGGTATAAAAAACTAATTCTAAAAAAAGAGGAATAAAAAACAATTGTGTCTAACAAAAGAAAGGTAAAAAACATTTGAGAGGAAATAGATAGAGAGAAAGTGAGAAAAATTTGTAACCTTATAGTCAACACTATGGTAGTATTACATGAGGAAGGAGGGAGTGGTGCACATGCCAAGTTCACTGGGCTGCCGTGTTTCACACTCCTCCGTCGTAACAGTGGAGACAATAGGTTTCATCAAAAATAAACAATGGATACTCGTTGCTCGTCCACTATATTGGAAAGAATACTTTCATTCGCCGACATGTGGGACGTCGACCATCCTGGTCCACCTGCCATGCACACAATTATCCTGGTCCACCCCGGTCGTAGCGCGGGCTCAACCTTTCCCACTGTAAGTTAGTCGGATGAAGGAACCATCATGACTTCGTTGAATTCCGCTTCTTCAAGAAAACTTACTCTACCCACAGTACTGCTACCACACGCGAAGACTGGACGGCATTGTACCACGTCATATCACTAAAACCCACTAGGCCAAACTAGCCCGCCTAGGATTTGTACTCCCTCCGTTTCAAAGTTAGTAGTACAAAGTTGACTCATCTATTTTGAAACGGAGGGACGTCTCTGTACTGCTATGATTTTGTGTTGTACGTCTCTATACTTTTGCTACGATTTTCCCAACCTATGAACCAAATGAGGCCTGAATGTATCCGTGTCGACTATTGTCTGATCGATCGCTAAGCCTACAATTTTAGGAGCTTGGGCTATTGGCCGATCAACGACAGATCAGTATAAGCATACCACGAGCTCATCAGCCCCAACATTTCTCTTCGGTGAGTGTTTTGCAAGTACTATAGCTCGCATAGTAGCTAGCCTACTAACACCAAGAATCATCAAATAAGCCCTGCTGATATGATAAACAGTTCAAACTTACATCTAAGCATGCCATATATTACATCAAAAGCTGGTGAGGATACATCTGTTTCCATAACTCGGAGAGGGTTCGCATCATTCACTATCAAACAAAAGTAGCAAGTACCGCCCACACAAGACAGTGCACTAGCCCTAAGATGGTTTGATAACACGCATCATTCTGGTAATTAAACACAGGGCAATGCAAACTACCCTGAAGGATTAGCGCGACCAACTATTTCTTGTCATCGATCTCTCGGGCAATGACCACAGCACGGACAGTGGCATGGGAATCGATCTCTGGGGCGATGTCCACAGGACTGACCGCGACATCGAAATTGATCTCTGGGGCGATGTCCACAGGATGGACAGCAGCATCGGAATCGATCTCCGGGGCGATGCCAACAGGACGGACCGCGACATCGAAAACGATCTCTGGGGCGTTGTCCACAGGACGGGCTGCGACATCGGAATCATCAAGGACGTCCACCGGCACCTGCACAACCCTAACATATTAGCAAGCACATTGCAAATAATCAAAAACCACAACTTTCGGTAATAAGCCATTATTTTTTACCTTGTGCAGCTCACCGGGGGATCCCATCCCTCCGAGGGCCATCTCCTCGTCCTCGATGGGGGCCATCACCTTGCCAGGGGAATACTGCTTCTCAACGGCGACTATCTGCTCAAACTCGGCCTTGAGCCTCGCAAAGGTGGCCATCAGAGTTTCTGGGGTAGGCATGGTGGGGCCCTTGCTGTTCTTCCAACTTTCTTTGAGGAGTTCGTCCGCCAACGTCGTCAACTCTTTGGCCAGTGCTTGTTTCCTGGAGTTCTTCGTCTCCATGGGTTGGCCCGCCAACATGGTCAACTCGTTGGTCGGTGCTCGCTTCCTGGAGATCGCTGTCTCCAGTGGGTTGTCCGCCGGCAACTCTTTGCCTAGTGCTCCAGGATCCATCAATGAACTGACAAATAAAAAACAATAGAAAGGAAACCACAATCGCAATGAAAATGGGAAAAGAATAGGCTGTGAGAATCGGTCGGTGCTTCGCAAAAAGAAGATTCTTGGAATGGAAATATAGCAGCATCACTGATTCGCCCACCTTTCCTTTGTCGGTACAGAAGAAAAATGGCAGAAGTGAGTAGCCTGGAGTGAGGTTTTCTTCAAGAAAGGGGAGAAAGGGCTTCAACGAGCGTTCTAGTGAAATGATGGTTGCTTCGTCCAGTCCAACTTCGAGGCCACTTTACCACTGCTGGTAAAGGTGTGGGTTTTGTGATATGACGGGTCATGACGGCCACACCCGGGTGACCAGTGAGTTTCGACTGTAGCATCTCGCTGTGATTTGGTGGATGGCACGCGGGCCCGGATGCTTTGATGTCCCGCATGTAGATAGAGCGGCTAGTCATATAGGAGTGGTCAATATTGTGCACCGCGACGAAGGCGGAGAGGAAAATGAGAGAACTACGTAATTAATGCATGAGTTTAATTAGGGTAGTTTTGTAAAGTATGAGATACATTCCTCCAATCGCAAAATGCCTTGGTTGATGAGATTTGAGATTTGAGCCCTATAAACCGGAAGGGAGATTTGAGATTTGAGATTTGAGATTTGAGATACTGCACGTGGTGTAGTCTAGTCACTTGTTGGAATCTCTAGAGAGACTTATACCGCATGATTCATTGCTTCTTCTTACTACTACGTACTACTTCGCCGACATGTGGGACAGCCAGCAGCATCTGGGTCGACGTAATACGTGTCATGCACCAGATTAGAGTGTGGAACAGAAGGGGGCATCACCCCGGTCGTATCGCCTGGCCCTGTTTGGATACTCTAACTCAGTTAAAGGTTAGAGTTAGATTCTAATCCTGAACTAACCCTGAAGTAACTCTAGCGAAAGAGGTGTTTGAATGACAGGGTTAGATGGAGCACGGATACGGCGAGGTGCCTTCATGGGCGGTGCGAGAGGGAGGGAGGGAGGGAGGGAGGGAGAGGACGAGAAGCTTCGAGGAAGTGGGGAGGGATCTGCTGCGGGGAGAGCGAGAGAAAAATGTGTTTTTTAGTGTCCCGATTAGAACTAACCCAAATAAGCACCTCTTGGGTGGGTTAGAATTTTTTTTGGGTTAGTTGAGTTCAAACTAACCCAAACTAACTCTAACACATGGATCGAAACAATAACGCGCCGTCAAATCGCATAGCCCGACCTCTCCAGCAATAAGTAAGTTGAATCCGCTACTCCCTCACCCTCCTCGCCTCTCTGTCAAACCGCCTACGCGAAAACTGTCGCGTGTACTGCCTGGGAAAAGCCCCGCCCTCAACTTTTAACTACGCAAAAATAGTTCGAGCTTGTTCGTTCTATATAAATACTAGTACTGTATGTTTATTCACCCGTGGGGTTGTTCAATGAATGGAGGGCCGGGGAGCACAAGTGAACAATACTACTACTAGTAGTAGTAAGTAGGAGTCGTACAGGTAGTCACCTTAAATAGAGAGTTTCTTTTCTTTAATGCCACGTACACAAATTGAAACGCTTGTTGTGGAGAGAAAAAGATAATCACTCCACTATATATGTATGCAGGGGCCTGAGCACTTGCTTTACTAGGGTTTCTCTCTTCATTCTCTCATCCTCTCCAGATATAAACAAGACAGCGGTAGCGACATTTTCTCTCTGCTCACCGCTGGTCACAGATCCGGCTGGATCCCTTCGGCTGGTTTGTGTAGAGGACTAGGTGCATCGTTCACGCAGTCATCACAGGCGAGGGAGGAAACCCACAGCTGCCGGACGGGCCCGATCCTCTGCCCGTGCCATTCTCTCCGACATAGCGCCGGCTCGGGAGGTCCTCCGACCCTTCTTCCTCCCTACCGTATTGTCCGCAGATCCGACTTGCCGCCGCCGACATCCCGACGACCCTCAGGTATAAGTTCTTCGAAAGCGGCCTTGCTCTACTGCCCCAGCTCCCCACATGTCTGCATGTGCATCTTTTTCTAATCCCATCAGCTCTTCCAAATCCACCTAAATTTTTAGTATTATTAGATAAAGCTACTTCATGCATTCGAATCTAGGGCTTTGTTCAAACAACTAAGAAAGGGGGGAAAGTTGTAGCATGAATCTAGGACTTGATTCAAAGAGTAAATAATATGGTGAAAGTAGTAGAGACCGGATACCCAACCGGTCTCTTGGTTGAAAAGGGAAATAATGGGAAAACGCAGTACAAACTAGATAAGGAACAGATCTATTATTGGTTGAAAAAAGGATAGAATGTGGCGGCTGGTGGACAAGTCAACAGAGTATGTCCAGGATTAGATTTGTTGCCCTCACATAGTAAAAGGTCTCCAGGATTAGAATTGCTGCCCTCACATAGTAAAAGGTCTCAGGATTAGATTTGCTGCCCTCACATAGTAAAAGGCCTCAGGATTAGATTTGCTGCCCTCACATAGTAAAAGGTCTCCAGGATTAGATTTGCTGCCCTCACATAGTAAAAGGTCTCCAGGATTAGATTTGCTGCCCTCACATAGTACAAGGTCTCCAGGATTAGGTTTGCTGCCCTCACATAGTAAAAGGTCTCCAGGATTAGATTTGCTGCCCTCACATAGCATGAACAAATTCTGCATCACCACTTTATGCCTCCTTGTAGGTACATTGTGCTGATGCGTCCATTGTCGCATGTCCTTATACCAACCTTTTTCTGTTGTTAATGTAAGGGCACATGTAAAATGAAGCGATCACACTGTTACCTTAGGGACATGTCTAACCAGTGTTATTGTTAATCTAATGCCTCCAGTGATAAGATGCAATTAAACTGTGTTACAAATGGCACTCCTGCTGTTTTCCCCAGTATGATAAGTAAGTTGCTCGTTTACGCTGCTGAGTGTCCTGGTGTCCCCACGGTCCCATGCCCTTAAACCAACTCTTTAGCTGTTGTTGATTTACTGTATTTGGTAAACAAGCAATGCCACCATTAAAGTAATCCCATAATTGAGGAATCTCACTGTTGATCGTAATGCTTCTGGTAACATGAAGCATTGCTGACGTTTTAAAATTTCTATTGTCCTTGCGTGATTGCCATGAACATAATTAAGATGCTTCTTTTCATTTCGTATATGTTTCCTATATTTTTATTGACCAGCAACTGTTTACTTTCTATCTTTTTGTGCAGATAGGGATATCCATTTCACCTTGTTGCTATTGTGACCTTTTGGTGAACTGCACAAAACACTTTTTTTTGGAATGAGTGTCTTGTGCAGTTCAACTAAAATGTCACGTGGGCAACATCTCTCAATTTTGGTGGAACTGCACAAAATGGTGATTGGAGTTTCCAAAATCTCCGTCAAGTTCTGCTGGTAATCTCGTGCAACATTTTATTAGCCTTTGCAAGATGAGCCGTCACTGTCACCACAATGGCACTTTATTTTAGTGGAACTGCACAAAAGGATAAGAAAATTATAGTTGCACCTTACATGAGCCAGACAGCCAACCTTAATGTTCCTCAATTTTAGTGCAACTACTAAAGAAGAACCTGCCAGCTCACGAGAGCAAGTACTTCTTGCTAGCTGAATGATGCAATCTTTGCTTCATTTCAGGTGAACTGCAGAAAAAGGTGCATGAATTGAATCATGGAACTCCAGGCAGGCCTCATCCTAGTGGAGCTGCAGGTTGAGTAAAGGAGGCCACTATTAAAGTGAAATCATGCTCTCCTTGTTTGTGTTGTGCAAACAGGAATACTCAACTATAGATGTTGTGACGGTTAAGAGCATTTGCCAAGTTCTTCGATTGTATGACATGGCTAGCCAAGATGGATTTAATCCCGATATTCACTTTATCAAAAGGCTCTAATGGGTTGGTTCTGAATCTTGCAAGCTGGGAATCAATGAGATGTGTAGGCATCTTTGTTGTACTTATTATTTGAATCTTATTTGTTGGTTCTGAATCTTGCAAGCTGGGAATCAATGAGATGTGTAGGCATCTTTGTTGTACTTATTATTTGGATCTTATTTGTTGGTTCTGAATCTTGCAAGCTGGGAATCAATGAGATGTGTAGGCATCTTTGTTGTACTTATTATTTGGATCTTATTTGTTGGTTCTGAATCTTGCAAGCTGGGAAACACGGCATGATGAAGCAGAGGACAACAACCATAACAAACAGTTCAAATTTGGTAGTATTATCTTTGTGAAAGTGCGACAAATGTGATGATCGTGTGCGTCCTGAGAATAATAATTCTAATTGTTGTGCATGTTGATCCTGTGGCACTTATAGAACGAGCCAATGCATTGCTTGTTTTAAGTATAAATTTCTATTAAAGCTAATTAAATTTAAGTAAAGTGACCACTCCTGTTATTACAGTACCAATACAGACCCGCTCGTGAACCAACGTGTGGCCGGAATAGGTTTCTTAATGGATGCGTTTGAATGCGTCGAGGGTGCATCTTCTGCCGGGCGTTTAGCGGACGAGGGAGGGGTAGTAACTGTTGTCGCCTATACACACTTAGTTTACTGTTGAATCCAGTTCCCCAAGAGCTGAGAAATGAACTGCTGCTGCCGCCTACACACTCGTTCACTTGAATAGACTCCAATAGCGATCCGAGGGGTGAGCCTGCTGGATATGGACATCAGCAAGGAGTTCCCCTTTGAGTTCGCCGTTCAGTCCTATGGCTGCACCAAGTTGAATGTGATGTACACCAACGATCCGGACTCGGTAAAGCTCTGCCTCGCCGAGTTCAAGCAGTACCTATAGGACGAGAAAGCACAAGGTTGCAGGACTAGACCTTGTGCCCATCCATTCGTCTCCTGACAAGGACCAGCGGATCGCCGTCGCCCAAGTATGTGTGCAGGACGAGGTTCTCATCTACCACTTCTGTAGGGCCATCAGAGGTTCTGGAGCATTTGCCCGTTTCATCGGCAGCGCCGACCGCACCTTCGCTACGGTGGAAAGAAGGAAGAACGCGACGATTCGGCCATCTGATGCAACAAGCTTGTCAACATCCAGAAGCAATACAAGATCACCAACAACGGGCAGGAGAAGGACTCTGTGGTTGACCTCGCCGAGACCATCATCGACCCCTGATACGCCAACATGAAAGAAGACAACGATACCAAGGAGCTGAACACGTGGGAGGTACCTCTGAATCTAGCCTACATAACCTACGCGGCCAAGGACGCATACGCATGCTACGACATGTACAGGCAGATCTTGAACATGAGGGCGTGTCTGCTTCCCGTAACCGACGAGTACACGGACAGCCGCAGCGTCATGATCAAGCGTGCTAGGAAGGTCTAGATGTTGTACTTTATCTGTTTATAAGCACCTTTATCATCTGAGTGTTTCATGCATTAGCCTATGTGTCGTAATTATCTGTTTTGTCTGAAATATTTCTTTTAAGAACCCATTAACATGTTTACTTTTTTAGTGGCTATTTGCTTATGTATGTAACTAGTTCACTTGTCCGTTAAAGAAAACTAGTTCACTCGGCTGCCGTGCTTTGAATCTCCTTCCTCCCAACATATTCCCCTCCTCAGGTGGACCCAGGAGGTCTCGTACACAGACATATGGGACCAACCACCTATCCATTTGTATTTCTTTATTTTGTTCAATCTTTCATCCTCTTCCTATACAGCGGCTGGCCATCATAGCCTATGGCAATGGCCAGGACATCCCTCTACTACCACACATTGTCCGGTGGCGGCAGCTCCACCGGCCCATCCTGCACCCGAACAAGTCAACCCTCGTACTCCCCTCCGCCTGCGTCTTCCCCCGCTCTGGTTCGTTCGGTCCGAGGTCTCGACGTCGTCCTCCGCCTTGGTGCTCTAGCCGCGGCGCCGCCGTCTGTCGTTCCCAATATGGTCAGCAAAACAAGAGGAATCAGGAGACAACTGTTCGTCGAGAGGCTCACAGTCCCGGGCCCACCAGGTCCATGGCCTAGGTTTTGTTGTTTAACATGGGCAGCCCACGACATGTTTCAACATTTTTTGGATCCAGCAGGTATCAAGCGGCCTCTGGGCCTCCCAACCTAGCTTGTCTATAACATCAGCAGCCCAAGTTATGTTTGTTTTTTCAAGACGACGCACAGCTCAGTTCTATTTTTCGTTTTCATTAATCCTATATCTAAATTTTCTCCCACTTTCTTTTTCAATGTAAACTGAGTTTTCTCCCAGTACTTTTCCCTAGAACCAACTCAACTATCCCACGTCTAGCCTAAAAATAATAATACCCCACTTACTATTAACTCATCAAATTTAAATGATATTTTATTTCGTAAGTTGAAAGTTCTTACAAAATAATAATAATAAATGTTTATATATAACTTGGCAAGTTAACTCCTAGTGATTGCGTACATAAGCTTGCAAAGATTTTACTGACCAATGCAGTAATAGACGTGCAATCATGTGTTTATGTTTTTATAACATTTCTCCGTCTAGCCCAACATGATATTTTCACCCAGCCCAGCAAGTCCGCGGATTTCGAGAAAAATGCAAATGGGCTTTAAATTCTACCATATATATAAACGGGCTGCATAGATGCTACATCATTGTTTCACCCAGCCCACCAAATGGACTAAAAAAACAAATGGACTGGCTGACATGTGGGCCAGTAGGTCGAAGCCTAAGAAGGCGTTGGATTTACATCCAACGGCCGGCATTCTTCTTCAATCTCTCGTCTTCTTCCCCCAGCGCCGCCGGGACCGCCTGCTCCAGCCTCTGGCATCCAGCGGCGTCGTTTTGCGCTCCTCAGCGAAACGCTACCCCGCCGACGGCCAGGCCAGACCTCCACTCCGCACCTCTTGTTATTCTCTGCCGAGCGTAGGCCCACCCTGCACCCGAACCAGTCAAGTTTCCCACTCCTCTCCATCTGCGACTCCACTGCCGCGTCTTCCCCATCTCCGGGTCGTTCCATTCTGGGGCCTCGCCATCGTCCACAGCCTCGGTGCGCTCGGTGTGGCGTGGTCAACATACGAGAGTCATCGGAAGAGGACTGTACGTGGAGAGCCTGACGGCTGGGACCCACGAGGTCCATGGTCGCACGCAGGGAAAGTTCCTCCTTATTACGCACTGTACGTGGGAAGGGCTTCTGTATTTCGTGAAAAAAAAACGTTCCCCCACTGACAGGTCGGACCCACCAGCTATATCTTCGCACGCAAGGAAGTGCCTCCTTATTACGCACAAAAAAATGAATACCCCCTGCTAGCTGGGACCACCATAGTGGGTGGATGACTTGTGGGCCTACTAAGTTGACGGGGACGGAGGGCTTTGTCAACTTAGTCAATATGAACGATTCTAGCTCCAGTGACCGTACGATGTCCATCCAACGGCCATAGTGCTTCTTCAACCTCTGGTCTTCTTGCTCCAGCCGCCCAAAGCAGCGCCGGTCGTGCCGCGTGCTCCTGCCACCCGTGGCCGGCTGTGATGCCGCGGAGGCCTCACCGCCCCTACTACTCCCACCGCTGGCCAGGGCATCCCTCTACTCACCCACACCCCCTGTTATTATGCGGCGACGGCAGCCTCACGCCGCAGCCGAACCAGTGAACCCTCGTACTCGTCTCCACGTGGGCATCCACTACCGTGTCTTCCCCGTCTCGGCGTCGTCCCCTTCCTAGGCCTCGCTGTCGTCCACCGCCTTGGTGCTCTCGGCGCGGTTTAGTCAATGTGGTCAACGACCGACTTCCATCGGAAGAGTACTGTACGTGGAGAGGCTGACAGCTGGGTCCACGGCCGCAGGTGGGTCCACGGCCACAGCCAGTTTTTTTGTGATTTGCCAAGTCAGTCGCTTTGTCAGGCCTGTTGGGCTGCAAATCTTTCAAGACGAGGAGAGCTTCATTCGGCTGGCCGAGAAAATGGCCTATCAGTAATGAGAAATGGGCTGTACATTTTTAAAACACATCAAACCGGCAATTAGTTTCAAATTTCTTTTTTCATTTCGAGATTTTAAATTGCATTGATTTTTATGCGTGGACAATTTGTTGTATTTTATATTGATACACATTTATTTTTAAAATCAGTTTGAATGTGACTCGAAATTTCAGGATTAAAAACAGTTCGGACTGCACCGAAATATGCAAAATTTCGTATAATTTTTTAACCGTGGCCACAATATGGGCTGTAATGCTAAAAAAAGAATATAGGCTCCAAAAAAACCTTAAGAATTAGCAAATGGGTTGTAAATTATTAGAAATAATGGCAGATGGGTTGTATGCTGTTTTCCACAGATTTGAGGCTTTCCTAAAAAAAGGTTGACACAGAAGCAGTGACTGTTGGATTTCCATCCAATGGCCGTCGTGCTTCTTCAATCTCTGCTCTTCCTGCTCCAGCCGCTCAAACAAGCGCCGGCAGGACTGCCTACTCCCTCCTCCCCTCGGCCGGCTGTGATGCCGCGCATGTACACGTACATACAGCGGCCAGGGTGCAAGAAAGTAAATACGGCCACGTACGTACATACGGGTGGGGTCTCGAACGCCTACTCGCGCGTACGTACGGCGAGGGCTCGTGTACATGGCTGGGTCGGAACGGAGAAACTGCGTCGCCGTCGTGTTCATGGGGAGGCAACGGAATGCGTCGTGTTCATCGGGAGGCAACGAAACGCGCGGGAGCCAACCGGCTTGGACGGAACAACCGATGGAAACGAGGCCTGGCGTACCACAGAACGGAGGAAACGGCCTTGTGTTCGACCGGCCACGTTCGAAATGGGATCCTGTTCATCGGGAGGGGTCTGGCATACCGCAAAACGGAGGAAACGGACCTCCTACGGTCGAAACGGGGGTCCTTGATCGGGAGGGGTGTGGCATACCGCAAAACGGAGGAAACGGACTTATGTTGGAGCGCTACGGTCGAAACAGGGGTCCTGTTCATCGGGAGGGCTGTGGCGTACCGCAAAACGGGACTCCACGGGATACTGTTCATCTCCACCGTCGACTCCCTCCAGCCTCCACGGGCTACTGTTCATCCACCGTCGACCTCCTCCAGCCTCCACGGGCTCCTGTTCATCCACGGGCTCCTGTTCATCCAGCCTCCACCGTGCGCTACTGCACCTGCTACTGTTCAACCAGCCCTATCCACGGGCTCCTATTCAACCACCCCTCCACGGGCTACTGTTCATCCAGCCCTCCACCGTCTACTGTTCATCCAGCCCTCCACGGGGTCCTTTTCATCCAGCCCCAACCGGTCGATCGATCGGGGTCCTGTTCATCCAGAGGCAACACCACGGGGTCCTGTTCATCCACCCCCACCGGGAACTGTTCATCCAAAGCCCCCAGCAACGCTCACTGTTCATCCAGAGGCAGCATCGACCGGCTTCAGTTAGCAGCAGTAGTGAAGGAATCGCTCGATCGGGTTCAGTTAACAGCCATCGATCGATCGCTCGGGTTCAGTAACGCGTAGCGTGCAGTGCAATCGCTCGGGTTCAGCTAGAGCCCAACGCCTCGCTTGGGTTCAGTTAGAGCCCAACGCCTCGCACCCATGCGCGTGCATGTATGAGAGAAACGCGCATCGCTCGGCCCCGACCACCCACCCTAACCGGGAACACCCCGATATTCTCCTCGCCCTCGCTTCCACCACGGTTTTTTCCGTCATGGACGGCCCAAAGAATGTCATGCAGCTGCGTCTCTAGCCCACCCAGGACGAAAATCCCATTTTCTATCATGATTTTTTGTCATAGAAGTAGGACCCCACCACATCTATGATGATACCGTGTTTTGTCACAATTATTGTCATAGAAGTGTCATAAGTATGACAGAAAAAAATTCGTTCGGCCCAAAATGTCACGGATGTGTCTTTTTTTTGTAGTGATGCCTACTCAGGATACCACCAGATCAAGTTGAATCCGGCCGACCGCCTGAAGACCGCCTTCATCACACCATTCGAAGCCTTTTGTTACCTGACCATGACATTCGGCTTGAGAAATGCCGGTGCCACATTTCAGCATTGCATGCAGAAGTGCCCCCTTAAGCAACTCGGCAGAAATGCCCACATCTATGTAGACGATATTGTGGTGAAGACGGAGAAGCGCGGTACCCTCTTGGAAGATCTCAGGGAAACCTTTGATAATCTGCGTCGTTTCAAATCAAGCTCAACCCGGAGAAGTGTGTTTTTGGAGTTCCAGCCGGCCAGCTCCTTGGCTTCCTGGTCTCAGAATTCGCCATCGAGTGCAACCCTGTGAAGATCAAGGCCATTGAGCGGATGAAGAGACCCACCCGACTGTGAGACGTCCAGAAGTTCATCGGCTGCTTGGCATCCATCAGCCGCTTCATCATTCGGCTGGGCGAGAAGGCTCTTCCCCTATACCAGTTAATGAAGAAAACCACTCTGTCGGATTCTGGGTTCCGGCAAACCCTTAAGGTTTGAACTCTAGGGTGCGCATGAAGAACTCCCTCTCTCCCTAGCCTGCCCGCACAGCAATCTCAAGGCCTAGCTCGTCAAAACCAAGGAACAAGAGACACGAGAATTTATATTGGTTCGGGACACCGTTGTGGTGTAATACCCTACTCCAGTGTGGTGTGGTGGATTGCCTTGTAGGCTGAGGATGAACAAGTACAAGGTATGAACAACCTCCTAAGGATCTTGAGCTTGGTGAGCTAGTGTGTGTGAGGATGATCTAAATGATCCGTCCCCTTGCTAGGGTGGTGGCTAGTCATATTTATAGAGGCCCTGGTCCTCTTCCCAAATGTTAGGCGGGAAGGGATTCCACAACGGCCAATTTTGAAGGGAGACAACCAGTACAAGTTATCCTGACAAAAGGTGGTCTTCGCCTGTCAAAGGCTCTGGTGGTGACGCTGCTGTGGGTTCCGTGGTGACCTCCGTCCTGTCGTCCTGCTAGTCTTGGTCTTGTTGCACCGATATGGAAACCTTTGCCTGATGCCTCGGGACTCCTTGCCTGCGCCTGCCTCTTTAGCACCAAAGAGGAAACTGGTACTCTGCGCCCGCTGGTGCCCACCTGGCTTTTATCGTCATTGCTCATGTCATGCGGACCTCACGAGGTGCCCCCCGCCGTGATATCTCCGCTCCTCGCGAGCCAGCCTAGCGAGGCTGCCCCTGAGGAGGTCTTGTGTCGTCCGCCTCACGAGGCTCGGCCCCTCGCGAGGGTCTTGAGTGGTTGTTGATGAAGTTGGGTCGTACCGCGCCGCTGGCAGAGCCACGCCGTGGCCCGCAGGCAGGCAAGTCTTGGGACCCCCATTACCAGAAAGCTGGTGTCAGGACCCCGATTCCAAGTCACATCGATCTAGCCGGTAACACCTCATATCACTTTGCGGCCTCACGCACGGTATTCCCACGGGTGTCGCCTTACCATGGCCCGGGACCGTTTGCGTCTTTCGGCTCACGTATATGATAGTGTCGCTAGCATCCATATGACAGAGAACCCGGGCCGACATGACTAGTCGTGAACCCAAAGTGGCACTAACTTACGGGGACAGGCATACATGAATCAACATCGAGCATGTCGGTCAGCAGCGTGCGAATCCGAGCTGTAGCACTGGGCTAACAGGACTCCGGTGAACCGGGCTGTAGCAGGCTAGGCAGGACTCCGGATGTCACCGCGTGACATTTCCCCGAAGGGACAGACACAGGAACGAAATGAATCACATGCCGGCCAGTCAAGTGTTCCGGAGCAGTAGTGCTGGGCTAGCAGGACTCCGGTGAACCGGGCTGTAGCAGACTACTATGGCTCATGGAAGCACAAGACTACATTTCCCCATAAGAGAGGCTACCAAGGATAAACAACTAGGTTGTCGGATCCCACACATACCAAGCATTTCAATCGTACAAACAATATGCTCGATATGTGCAAATACAACATGGCATCACAACAAGACTCTACGACTCAGAGTATTTATTCATTAGGCTCCGAAGAGCCACATATTACAAACATGGGTCTCATGACCCAACATTCAGAGCATACAAGTCAAAGCACATGCGGAAGCTTAACATGTCTGAGTACAGACATCTACAAAAGAAAAAGGCTGCGAAGCCTGACTATCTACAAGACCCTGCCGAGGGCACAAGATCGTAGCTGAGGTATCAAGCTAAACGTAGAAGTCCGCACGGAACTACTAGCGAGACTGACGTCTCTCTGCAAAACATAAAATAAGCAAACGTGAGTACAAATGTACCCAGCAAGACTTACATCAGAACTATCTACATATGCATCGGTATCAACAAAGGGGGTGGTGGAGTTTAACTGCAGCAAGCCAGCTTTGACTCGGTGGCTATCCTGAACTACGATTGCAAGTAACTCTTTTGAGGTGGCGCACACAAGTCCACATATTCACCATATCAATACACCACTATGGATCCGCTCCCGTCTCCTTACGAGAACGCCATCCATAGCACTCACGCTTATCTTGCGCATTTTAGGGTATCCACTTTCACTTGTCTATGAACTGTATAGGCAACCCAGAAGTCCTTTACCGCGGGCACGGCTATTTGAATAGATCATATTAACCCTGCAGGGGTGTACTTCGTCACACACGCTCTCGCCACTTACCACCATGTACACGTCGTGTACCTCGGCAACCTTCAAGCGGAAGCCTGGCGAGGGAGTCGGCCACGACCTGACTAACCACACAAGTCTCTAGTCCAGGTTTATCGCCTATTCGGGTTCCATCCGCAAGGAGATCCGGTCGGGGTGTCGCTCACGGCCCCAAACGATGTGTGCAAGGTTCCCGAGCCCACCATCCGGGTGCCACTCGGTACACCAGGCCACGTGTGCCTAGTCTGTCCCAAGCCCACCTGTACCGGGTGCCACTTGGTAGACTACTAACACTAACTACAAACACCAGAAACTAGTTGCAACTCCTGGACAGAGATCAGGTTGATTAATAAGTCGAGAGAGCTTGGAGCGCCCGCAGCCCAATGTGTGGTAGTAACTGTTCATGGATCACAAACACAGAACTCAGTTCCTGATGACGGTTTCAATGAGACAACCCACCATGTACTCCTACATGGCCTCTCACCGCTACCTTTACCAAATCGTGTTCACACACTTAGCTCTCACACAGTAGGACATGTTCACAACTTTCCAATTCATTCGCGATGAATCAGACCTGACAGAACTCTAAGCAATAGCAGGCATGACAAACAAGCATGAATGAGTAGGCACATCAGGGCTCAAACAACTCCTACTCATGCTAGTGGCTTTCATCTATTTACTGTGACAATGACAGGTCATGCAGAGGATAAAGGGGTTCATCTACCGCAGCAAGTAACAGATGAATCGTTGTTGTCCTAATGCAGTAAAAGAGAGCAGGAGCGAGAGAGTGGGATTGTATCGGAATGAACAAGGGGGTTTTGCTTGCCTGGCACTTCTGAAGATAGTATAGCTCTTCATCGGTGTCATCGAACTCGTCGTCGAAACCACGTCTATCGAGAGGGGACAATTACCGGCAAACAAGGAAGAACACAATCAATGCAATGCACAATATGATGCATGATCATGACATGTAAATATGCTGTGTGTTGGCCTAATGCAACTACAATCAGCTGGGTTTGAGTTATTTTGAACCCAAGGTTCAAGTTCAAACTCAAACTATGAATTATAAAAGGCATTATCATGTTTTGATATAAACAGAAGATTTAAGTTGCTTTATCATGCATGAAACTAGTGCATATGGATAGATCAGATTTTTCTGATCATTTTTCATATATAACTTGTTTCATTTGGAGCTACGGTTGAATTTCTATGAATTTTAGAAGTTTAGGGCATTTTCTGGAATTTCCTGATTAAAAATAAATCCAGAAAATGTAGTACTGCGTCAGCATTGCGTCACTGTGACGTCAGCAGGTCAACAGGGGCTGGTCCGGGTCAAACCTGACCAGTGGGGTCCACTGGTCAGTGAGACAGACACTAATCCCGCGTTGACTTCGGCTTTGACCCGCTGCGGGGCCCGCTGTCAGTGACTCCGGGGGGTTAGCTAGGCGCTAATGACGGTGCCACGTCACCAACCACCGGAGTTGGCCGCCGGCGACCAAACCTGACGGCGGAGGATCGCCGGAGTTGCTCGGGACGACGCTACAGGCGGTGATTTGCGGTGCGGTTTGGAGCTACGGCGTGCTGGCGTTCGCGCGCATCTGCTAGGGCAAACGGGAGGGGCTAGGACGGACCGAGCTCGTCGGAAGCGAGCTCGCAGTGGCGGCCGGAGCTCGGGCACCGGTGGGTTAGGCGCTACAGCGCGTTTCGAGGCAAACTGCTGGGGTCTGCGGCTTCCTGAGGAAGCGCTGAGCACGCCTACGTGCTCTGGTGCGACGTGCGGGTGTTGCAACCGCGGCGGCGACATGGCCGGCGGCGGGGAGCGCTCGGCTCTGGTGGTTGATGCGGCTAGGGGGAGAATCAAGCAACGAGGCAAGGGGGAAACGGTGCAATGGCTCACCGCGGTTCTTCTGGTGCTGCTGGCGAGGCAGGGGGGCACGGGGTCCGGCGAAACGACGGTGGGGATCACCTGCGCCCGAGGTCGAGATTGGCGGCGTTGGAGATGCAGCAGAGCATCTGGCGCCGCGTGACTCGATGGAGAGGACGACGACGTCGTGGCGGAGCTCGTGGTTACGTCGGAGAGGCGCGGGGAGGGCTGTGGGTGCGGCAACGGCGAGCGGTGGCGACGAGCTCTGCTCGGTTGTCGCGGGAGAGAGACAGGGGAAGGGATGAGCATGGGGGGAGGAGTGAGAGGGGGCCGGGGTGGCGCGTGACGTCGTCCAGAGGGGTCTGGGAGGCCAACCAAGCAGGAGGTGGCCAAGCGCGTGGGCGCGCGCGGCGACCACGGGCTCGGCGTCCTTCTGGCGCGGTGGAGACGACGACTGGCGTCGGCCAGCTGGGCTGGGCCGCACAGTGCTGGGCCACAGCTGGGTCGGTTAGCTACAGGTGAGCGCCAGGTAAGTTTCTCTGTTTTCCTATTTTTCTTCCTGTTTTCTATTTTGTTTTTCTGTTTTTGATTTAGTAATAGTGCTAAACCATTTTTAAAACTCCTGAGAAAATTTGTGGGCACTTTTAAAATGTTTACTAACAACCCTCAAATGTTTTCAGAATTACTGAAGCATTTAAAATATTTATAGCCATTGAATGCTCCAATTCAAATACTTATGATTTAATCCAAAAACCTGAAATGACCTAGGGAAAATAAGCACCAATTTTTGTCAGAGGTTTTCACCAATTTCAAAAATGATGGACTTTTCCTGAAGTCACTTTGGGTTTATTGGAAGATTTTAATCCATCCTAGTTGAGTTGATTTAATGCTAGGGTTTGAACATCCCCATTTCAAGTTTCTTTCAAATATTAAACATGATGCACACATGACTAGCTAGCCTAGAGCAAACCAGAACTAGGGATGTGACAACTCACCCCCACTAAACAAGAATCTCGTCCCGAGATTCAAGCGTAGGGAAAGATGAAAGGGGGATGCAAACTAACATAATCTTCACGATCCAACTGTTCTTCTCGAAGATGTTGATTCATTGCATCATCCTGATCTTGACATCTTTTCTTTCAAGAGCTTCATCCAACTATGATGACGGAAGAGAGGGAAACTCTACAGGATTAATCTTCTCGAAGATCCAGCTATACAAGATCAACTCGCGGAATGAGATGTTGAAACATCTCGAGTTGAGACACAGAACACATCGAGAGGGATGGAAGAACAAACGATGAGGTTTGATTTGGTGGGCAATAATCCCACGCTTAGATAATATGGTGCATGGGTTCCAAAGCAGCGAGGAGTTAATTGCCATGACTCCATAATGGGGCACCTTAGGAAAGGTGACTCATAGAATTATTCCCTTAAGTGGCAAAAGAATTACTTTTGATACAAAGATCGTTGAAACTCTTTATACCAGCCTAAGACAATCACAAACGATCGTGTGAACGAATTCAAAAAATGGCATACTCATACTAGAAGGAATGATGTGGACTACCTTGTTGAAGACAACACCATGGATGATTTTGCTCATCATCGGGGATGGATGGGACCCATAGTAGGACCACTTTTGAAGATGATCCTAAACAGTAATTACTGAGGTGCAAGCTGGGAACAAAATGCAAATGCTGGGTATGATTCTGGTAACTGGGGATAACTCAACAAGAGTGATTCCACCGTTGAATGGTTCTAGCATAATCGAGGAAACCGAGAGCACAAGGACCCCTAAGGATCAACTTATAGAATAAGTTGCACTAAATCCTCATGGAGAAGATGGTTAAACAGCTCAATCAAGATACTACAATGATAGATCTTCCGGCTAGGTGTGTCGGCCAGAACATCAACCTTATCGGGACCTACATCATAATCTTGGAAAAGTTCCAACCGTCATATCTGCCTGAGATTCGATCTAGTTGGTAACATGATATTCCAGACTCATTGAGTCCAGAAGAAAATGAAGGTTTGCAACACAAATCGACAAGATGACGTTGCGAGATTCTCGGGAAATGAGCTGCGGTAGCAAGCCCCAAAACATGAGCTGGTTCTACTACATACATGTGAGCACGCTGTCCCGGACAAGCATGGCCACGTAGTAGTCTTATAATAAAACACTACCGAGTTCTAGTTAGGAACCATCAACAAGGATGTCGAAGTCCTTGCGTAAGTCTAGCTCTTAAGAAGAAACTTCTTCTCCTTGAACAAATCAATCAGTGGCTTGGTGTGCTACGGAATTCATATGGAACGAAGATGATCAGTCTAACAGACCATAGAATACTTTACACGTGCATGGCTGACTTGGGACGATTCCAGGGGAAACAAACAAACTTTGTCGGATCCACGGCGACAACTTACACCAAGTGCACGTGAATTAGAGAGAGTCACTTTTTCATCCGAACACATGCTTCATGGACGGGACATGAAGATAATGCTTATAAAAGTTTCCAACACTAGCTTAATGCTCAACAAAATCATGGACAAGATGAAAATGTTGTCAATGGGCTCAGCAACAATCCATCCAGGCTTCCATATAGATGGAATTCCAAAATTAAGTAAACACGGGAATAGCATTAGTCAGACCCAAAAGATATAATGGTGTATGCTCGAGGAATCAACCACGAGTAAGACAACATTATGAACATCGTTGGTTCTGATTTGATTTGACGATAGCCCATGTTCAAATCAAAGTTTTGACAAGATGATAGACCCAACAACTGATCACAAGGACCAATCGATGAAGATATCACCTTTCTTCGACACACACACACACACACACAAGGATATCCCTTTGGAAATGAACTAAGTTAGACAAGCTTTTATCTTCCAACTCTCCAAGTTGTTGTCTAGCTTAACCAACTAGCTCAAGGGTATGCAACACAGATTCTTGGAGAAGGGGTGGTTTATAAGAAAACCAACTTGATCACGAGCTCAACATAACAGTCAGGGAATAACCTAGTAACACTTCCGAGAAGATATTCGGAAATCACGAACCACCGATATGTTACTAAGCTCGAGAACAATCTTGCTTTTCAGGGCAAGACGATATGATCAACTGAGCAAGGGTTTGACAAAATCCTAACTCATTGATTGAAGAGTGCAGCAAAAATAAGGACTAGGGAGCACGATCAATCTTAGGATGATGATTCAATAACCAGCACGCTAAGCATGAGAGTATTGCCATTAACTACCAAGCAACAAGTTGCTCAGAGTATTGATTTCACACATCACGGTTCACTTGTCGGTATTCCGCTTGTGACAACACGGGACCGAGGAATGAATAATGATGGCGAGAAGTATCACTGCGTCAAGAATTCATAAGAGGTCGTGCAATTCTCATGACACTCTTGACATAAAGATGGTAACGCTCCAAGGTAGAGCAGAGCAAAAGCTGGATTGGCATTTTGGTCTGCGGGATACAATTGCTTTGACCCAATCCTAGATATGGACGAGGTTTTGGAGTTTGTTTCTCCTAGTCATTCTGAAATAGAACGGCTTGGCGGACCACAAGGATAGTACGCATCGATAACACGGATGTACAACTAGTCTTGACTATCAATTGATAGACAGAGGTCAGAATACAACTAAAGAGAGACAACTCAAAGGGACATATGGTTTTCTGAGTGGCGGATGCATAGATTTAGTATGTCAACAAGTTCCACATATTTCTTCCAGATGATCCATGCAGAAAGGTAGGACTGGCAGATTCACAATGCAGAATGGAGAACTCATCAAGAGCACTCTGGTTGTGATCTTTTGGGTCAAAGGAACTTCTGCCATATTGGTTCATGGTATTGGAAGAATGATAAACCACGAACCTCGAGGACTATCGCAAGGCTACTAATATCCTAAAGGAGCTAGCAAACACTATCAACATGAAGTAAGTAGGGTGAAGCTCGGGCTCAAAATCCCAGGAATAGTATGCCTGCTAATAACATCACGGGATGCTTTCGAGAAAGGTGGCCAAAGTCATCACACTGGGAACACAAAACATGGCTAGATTATTAGGTGATCCTCTAAGACACCTAGGGTCGTAATAATAACTCCAACATATATGTCGAGGCAATAGAATACCTCAATTCAGCAATTAGTGTGATTAACCTGGCCTAAAAAAACAACAAAACCAGAGGAAAAGGATTTTGCAAATGCATCAGATGGTTTAGAAACCTGGGATGACTCGGACAACATAACGGCTGTAAATGCTCAAAAAGATTTGAGACATCATGTAAAATGGTGGCATAGCCGCTCAACATCACAATAACAAGGTTCCGAGACCAACTATGAACATATGGAAGTAGTAGGAACTGAACTGAGGCTTAAATCGGTCAATCCTATAAGTCTACAGAGTAGTAACACGTGATCCTGATAGAAAGATGAGAAGCCTAGTTCTTAATCCCCATAGAATGAGAAGAGAATGACTCAGATTAGAGGGCATAAGGTAAAGGAATAAAAGAGCCTTACGTTCCCTTCCACAATCAATTCCCTTATATAACTAAAGCACTTCTAGACTCAACTTCGACCAGTTTGACTTGGTAATCCTACAGGCAGTCAGGCTCTGATACCAAAGTTGTTAGGACCCCGATTCCAAGTCACATCGATCTAGCCGGTAACACCTCATATCACTTTGCGGCCTCACGCACGGTATTCCCACGGGTGTCGCCTTACCATGGCCCGGGACCGTTTGCATCTTTTGGCTCACGTATATGATAGTGTAGCTAGCATCCATATGACAGAGAACCCGGGCCGACATGACTAGTCGTGAACCCAAAGTGGCACTAACTTACGGGGACAGGCATACATGAATCAACATCGAGCATGTCGGTCAGCAGCGTGCGAATCCGGGCTGTAGCACTGGGCTAACAGGACTCCGGTGAACCGGGCTGTAGCAGGCTAGGCAGGACTCCGGATGTCACCGCGTGACATTTCCCCGAAGGGACAGACACAGGAACAAAGTGAATCACATGCCGGCCAGTCAAGTGTTCCGGAGCAGTAGTGCTGGGCTAGCAGGACTCCGGTGAACCGGGCTATAGCGGACTACTATGGTTCATGGAAGCACAAGACTACATTTCCCCATAAGAGAGGCTACCAAGGATAAACAACTAGGTTGTCAGATCCCACACATACCAAGCATTTCAATTGTACACACAATATGCTCGATATGTGCAAATACAACATGGCATCACAACAAGACTCTACGACTCAGAGTATTTATTCATTAGGCTCCGAAGAGCCAGATATTACAAACATGGGTCTCATGACCCAACATTCAGAGCATACAAGTCAAAAGCACATGCGGAAGCTTAACATGTCTGAGTACAGACATCTACAAAAGAAAAAGGCTGCGAAGCCTGACTATCTACAAGACACTGCCGAGGGCACAAGATCGTAGCTGAGGTATCAAGCTAAACGTTGAAGTCCACACGGAACTACTAGCGAGACTGACGTCTCTCTGCAAAACATAAAATAAGCAAACGTGAGTACAAATGTACCCAGCAAGACTTACATCAGAACTATCTACATATGCATCGGTATCAACAAAGGGGGTGGTGGAGTTTAACTGCAGCAAGCCAGCTTTGACTCGGTGGCTATCCTGAACTACGACTGCAAGTAACTCTTTTGAGGTGGCGCACACGAGTCCACATATTCACCATATCAATACACCACTATGGATCCGATCCCGTCTCCCTACGAGAACGCCATCCATAGCACTCACGCTTATCTTGCGCATTTTAGAGTATCCAGTTTCACTTGTCTATGAACTGTACAGGCAACCCAGAAGTCCTTTACCGCGGACACGGCTATTCGAATAGATCATATTAACCCTGCAGGGGTGTACTTCTTCACACACGCTCTCGCCACTTACCACCATGTACACGTCGTGTACCTCGGCAACCTTCAAGCGGAAGCCTGGCGAGGGAGTCGGCCACGACCTGACTAACCACACAAGGTTCTAGTCCAGGTTTATAGCCTATTCGGGTTCCATCCGCAAGGAGATCCGGTCGGGGTGTCGCTCACGGCCCCAAACGATGTGTGCAGGGTTCCCGAGCCCACCATCCGGGTGCCACTCGGTACACCAGGCCACGTGTGCCTAGTCTGTCCCAGGCCCACCTGTACCGGGTACCACTTGATAGACTACTAACACTACCTACAAACACCAGAAACTAGTTGCAACTCCTGGACAGAGATCAGGTTGATTAATAAGTCGAGAGAGCTTGGAGCGCCAGCAGCCCAATGTGTGGTAGTAACTGTTCATGGATCACAAACACAGAACTCAGTTCCTGAGGACGGTTTCAATGAGACAACCCACCATGTACTCCTACATGGCCTCTCACCGCTACCTTTACCAAATCGTGTTCACACACTTAGCTCTCACACAGTAGGATATGTTCACAACTTTCCAATTCATTCCCGATGAATCAGACCTGACACAACTCTAAGCAATAGCAGGCATGACAAACAAGCATGAATGAGTAGGCACATCAGGGCTCAAACTACTCCTACTCATGCTAGTGGGTTTCATCTATTTACTGTGGCATTGACAGGTCATGCAGAGGATAAAGGGGTTCAGCTACCGCAGCAAGTAACAGATGAATCGTTGTTGTCCTAATGCAGTAAAAGAGAGCAGGAGCGAGAGAGTGGGATTGTATCGGAATGAACAAGGGGGTTTTGCTTGCCTGGCACTTCTGAAGATAGTATAGCTCTTCATCGGTGTCATCGAACTCGTCGTCGAAACCACGTCTATCGAGAGGGGACAATTACCGGCAAACAAGGAAGAACACAATCAATGCAATGCACAATATGATGCATGATCATGACATGTCAATATGCTGTGTGTTGGCCTAATGCAACTACAATCAGCTAGGTTTGAGTTATTTTGAACCCAAGGTTCAAGTTCAAACTCAAACTATGAATTATAAAATGCATTATCATGTTTTGATATAAACAGAAGGTTTAAGTTGCTTTATCATGCATGAAACCAGTGCAGATGGATAGATCGGATTTTTCTGATCATTTTTCATATATAACTTGTTTCATTTGGAGCTACGGTTGAATTTCTATGAATTTTAGAAGTTTAGGGCATTTTCTGGAATTTCCTGATTAAAAATAAATCCAGAAAATGTAGTACTGCGTCAGCATTGCGTCACCGTGACGTCAGCAGGTCAACAGGGGCTGGTCCGGGTCAAACCTGACCAGTGGGGTCCACTGGTCAGTGAGACAGACACTAATCCCGCGTTGACTCCGGCTTTGACTCGCCGCGGGGCCCGCTGTGAGTGACTCCGGGGGGTTAGTTAGGCGCTAATGACGGTGCCACATCACCAACCACCGGAGTTGGACGGCGGCGACCAAACCTGACAGCGGAGGATCGCCGGAGTTGCTCGGGACGGCGCTACAGGCGGTGATTTGCGGCGCGGTTTGGAGCTATGGCGAGCTGGCGTTCGCGCGCATCTGCTAGGGCAGACGGGAGGGGCTGGGACGGACCGAGCTCGTCGGAAGCGAGCTCGCGGCGGCGGCCGGAGCTCGGGCACCGACGGGTTAGGCGCTACAGCGCGTTTCGAGGCGAACTGGTGGGGTCTGCGGCTTCCTGAGGAAGCGCTGAGCACGCCTACGTGCTCTGGTGCGACGTAAAACAGCAGCTATGATAATTAATTAAATGCCTTTTAAAAATAATAATAATGCAAACTATTTTAATTAGGTGTCAAACTTTTTGGGGCAGTAGAATAAATTATAACATTAATTTAGGAGTTGTCTGTATATTTTATAAAACAGGAATTAAAAGAATAAAATAGAAAAGAAAATATATAAAGAAAAGAAAACAGAAAACAAAACAAAAAAAGAAAAAGAGAAAGCAACCCCCCCCCACTGGGCCGTGGCCCAACTTGGCCGAACGGCCTTGGCCCACCAGGCCACCACCTAGGCCTGCCCACCCTGCCGCCATAACCTCCCCCGCACCTCCCACTCGCCCACCGACACCCACACTCCCCCCACCCCCGAAATATCCCCCCTCTCCCCCGATTGGATCGGGATCGAGGGGGAACTGCTAACTGCCGCCGCCTGGTGCCGTCTCGTCGCGACGCCGCACCGCCATCGCCATTGCCGTTCACCGGAGGAGCCTCGCTGGAGCTCCTCCGCCACGACCCCCCCACTCCCTCTCGTTCTCCATCGTCGCCGAGCACCCCAAGCCCGATCCCTTGCCGCGCCGGAGCCCCACCTCGCCCGCGCGACCGCGCCCGAGGAACCGTCGCCTGCCACCGACCCCCAGCGCCCGAGAACGACCCCGCCGTCACTTCTCGCCGCCACCCGGAGCTCCTCCGCCTCGACTCCATCGACGCACGCGTCCCCGTCCTCCTCCCCGAACGGCTACAACGAGCCACGTCGCCCCTCTTCCCTCCATCGCCGGTGAGGCCCCGCCTCCCACCTCCTCCCTTTCCTCCCGTCGCCGCGCCGTGTACCACACCCCGTCCGGCATGCCCCTGTTCGCGCGCCTCCGCGCCTTGCCGCGCGCCTCGCCCGCATCGCCTGCGTTCGCTGCCGACCGCGGTCCGCGCTTCCCCTGCTCGCCCCGCCACGCCGCCCTGTCCCCTCGCCCCGCCACGCGGCTGCTCCGGCCCCGGCCACGGGCCACGCGCCGACCCCTTCCTCCCTCTCCCCTGCTAGCCGCGTCGGGCGCCGGCGCCCACGCGCCCGCTCCGGCCCCGTTCCGGCCTCGCCGTGCCCTGGCTTCGCCCAGTGGCCGCGTGCGCGAGGCACAGCCGTGGCTGGCCGGCCACAGCCGCCGCCCCACCCTGGGTCACTGACCACAGGGGCCCCCGCCCTGGCCAGATGGGCCAATGACATGTGGGGCCTAGCACCGGATCGATATTTAAAAGAAATAAAAATAAAAATAATAAAAATGATTTAAAATAAATAAATAAATAAATAAATAATAAAATTAATTAATTAAGATAATTAATTAACTTAATTAATCCTGTTAATATTAACTAATTAAGATTAATTAGCCTCATAACTAATTAACTGCTGTTAATTAACTAACAGTCACTGACAGGTGGGACCCACCTGTCAGGTTGACCAGGTCAACGGTCAATGTTGACTGCTGACGTCAGCATGACATCATGCTGATGTCATAAATCCATTTTCGAATTAAATTAAATAATTAATTAAATCCCAGAAATTATTAAAATCTTTAGAAAATCATATCTTTTAATCCGTAACTCAGATTAAATTATTTTCAACATGAAAGTTGCTCAGAACGACGAGACGAATCCGGATACGCAGCCCGTACGTCCGCCACGCGTCCCTAGCATAGTGAACCTGCAATATTTCACCTCTGGCACCTTTGCCCGAAAACGCGAAACACCGGGAACACTTTCCCGGATGTTTCCCCCCTTCGTCGGTATCACCTCCTACCACGTTAGGCCATACCTAGCACCGCGTTTTGCCTCCTTATGTTTTGTGATGCTTTGTTTGCTCTGTATTTACTGTTTCTTCCCCCTCTCCTTCTCCGGTAGACTACGAGACCGACGCTGCTGCTACCCAGTTCGACTACGGAGTTAACGACCCCTCCTTCTTGCCAGAGCAACCAGGCAAGCCCCCCCCTTGATCACCAGATATCGCCTATTCTTCTCTATACTGCTTGCATTAGAGTAGTGTAGCATGTTACTGCTTCCCGTTAATCCTATCCTGATGCATAGCCTGTCATTGTTGCTACAGTTGTTACCCTTACCTGCTATCCTACTGCTTAGAATAGGATGCTAGTTTATTCCATCAGTGGCCCTACATTCTTGTCCGTCTGCCATGCTACTACTGGGCCGAGATCACTGCGGGAGGTGATCACGGGTATATACTTATATACTCTATACATCACACATGTGGTGACTAAAGTCGGGTCGGCTCGTTGAGTACCCGCAAGTGATTCTGATGAGGGGGCTGAAAGGACAGGTGGCTCCACCCCGGTAGAGGTGGGCCTGGGTTCCTGACGGCCCCCGACTGATACTTTATGGCGGCGCGATAGGGCAGGTTGAGACCACCTAGGAGAGACGTGGGCCTGGCCCTGGTCGGCGTTCGCGGATAAATAACACGCTTAACGAGTTCTGGGTATTTGATCTGAGTCTGGCCATTTGGTCTATACGCACTAACCATCTACGCGGGAGTAGTTATGGGTATCCCGACGTCGTGGTATCAGCCGAGCTCTTCTTGACGTCAGCGACGGAGCGGCGCGCGCCGGATTGGACTGGAACGCCTACTAGGCTAGGTATGCTTCCGGCCGCGCACGCAACGTGCAGGTGTGCAATGGGTGATGGGCCCAGACCCCTGCGCGCATAGGATTTAGACCGGCGTGTTGACCTCTCTGTTGAGCCTAGGTGGGGCTGCGACGTGTTGATCTTCCGAGGCCGGGCATGACCCAGAAAAGTGTGTCCGGCCAAATGGGATCGAGCGTGTTGGGTTATGTGGTGCACCCCTGCAGGGAAGTTTATCTATTCGAATAGCCGTGTCCCTCGGTAAAAAGACGACCCGGAGTTGTACCTTGACCTTATGACAACTAGAACTGGTTACTTAATAAAACACACCCTTCCAAGTGCCAGATACAACCCGGTGATCGCTCTCTAATAGGGCGACAAGGAGGGGATCGCCGGGTAGGATTATGCTATGCGATGCTAATTGGTGAACTTACCATCTACTCTCTTCTACATGCTGCAAGATGGAGGTGGCCAGAAGCGTAGTCTTCGACAGGATTAGCTCTCCCCCTCTTATTCTGGCATTCTGCAGTTCAGTCCACCGATATGACCTTTTACACATATACCCATGCATATGTAGTGTAGCTCCTTGCTTGCGAGTACTTTGGATGAGTACTCACGGTTGCTTTTCTCCCTCTTTTCCCCTTTCTATACCTAATTGTCGCAACCAGATGCTGGAGTCCAGGAGCTAGAGATCCCGAGGGTGATTCTACATGGAGTTCGGCTTCGAGGAGTAGTTAGGAGGTCCCAGGCAGGAGGCCTTGCCTTTTCGATCGTTGCTACTTTTATGCTAGCCTTCTTAAGGCAAACTTGTTTAACTTATGTCTGTACTCAGATATTGTTGCTTCCGCTGACTCGTCTATGATCGAGCACTTGTATTCGAGCCCTCGAGGCCCCTGGCTTGTATTATGATGCTTGTATGACTTATTTATGTTGTAGAGTTGTGTTGTGATATCTTCCCGTGAGTCCCTGATCTTGATCGTACACATTTGCGTGCATGATTAGTGTACGGTCAAATCGGGGGCGTCACAAGTTGGTATCAGAGCCGACTGCCTGTAGGAATCCCCCTTTCCAACTCCTTGACCAAAGTCGAGTCTAGAAATTGCAAAAACTTTTACTAACATGGTTGTGTGTCTTACGGGCCCACGTCGCCATTGGGTGGTATTAGGATCAGGTTGATTAATAAGTCGAGAGAGCTTGGAGCGCCCGGAGCCCAATGTGTGGTAGTAACTGTTCATGGATCACAAACACAGAACTCAGTTCCTGAGGACGGTTTCAATGAGACAACCCACCATGTACTCCTACATGGCCTCTCACCGCTACCTTTACCAAATCGTGTTCACACACTTAGCTCTCACACAGTAGGACATGTTCACAACTTTCCAATTCATTCGCGATGAATCAGACCTGACAGAACTCTAAGCAATAGCAGGTATGACAAACAAGCATGAATGAGTAGGCACATCAGGGCTCAAATAACTCCTACTCATGCTAGTGGGTTTCATCTATTTACTGTGGCAATGACAGGTCATGCAGAGGATAAAGGGGTTCAGCTACCGCAGCAAGTAACAGAAGAATCATTGTTGTCCTAATCCAATAAAAGAGAGCAGGAGCGAGAGAGTGGGATTGTATTGGAATGAACAAGGGGGTTTTGCTTGCCTGGCACTTCTGAAGATAGTATAGCTCTTCATCGGTGTCATCGAACTCGTCGTCGAAACCACGTCTATCGAGAGGGGACAATTATCGGCAAACAAGGAAGAACACAATCAATGCAATGCACAATATGATGCATGATCATGACATGTCAATATGCTGTGTGTTGGCCTAATGCAACTACAATCAGCTGGGTTTGAGTTATTTTGAACCCAAGGTTCAAGTTCAAACTCAAACTATGAATTATAAAATGCATTATCATGTTTTGATATAAACAGAAGGTTTAAGTTGCTTTATCATGCATGAAACCAGTGCAGATGGATAGATCGGATTTTTCTGATCATTTTTCATATATAACTTGTTTCATTTGGAGCTACGGTTGAATTTCTATGAATTTTAGAAGTTTAGGGCATTTTCTGGAATTTCCTGATTAAAAATAAATCCAGAAAATGTAGTACTGCGTCACTGTGACGTCAGCAGGTCAACAGGGGCTGGTCCGGGTCAAACCTGACCAGTGGGGTCCACTGGTCAGTGAGACAGACACTAATCCCGCGTTGACTCCGGCTTTGACCCGCTGCGGGGCCCGCTGTCAGTGACTCCGGGGGGTTAGTTAGGCGCTAATGACGGTGCCACGTCACCAACCACCGGAGTTGGACGCCGGCGACCAAACCTGACGGCGGAGAATCGCCGGAGTTGCTCGGGACGGCGCTACAGGCGGTGATTTGTGGCGCGGTTTGGAGCTACGGCGAGCTAGCGTTCGCGCGCATCTGCTAGGGCAGACGGGAGGGGCTGGGACGGACCGAGCTCGTCGGAAGCGAGCTCGCGGCGGCGGCCGGAGCTCGGGCACCGACGGGTTAGGCGCTACAGTGCGTTTCGAGGCAAACTGGTGGGGTCTGCGGCTTCCTGAGGAAGCGCTGAGCACGCCTACGTGCTCTGGTGCGACGTGCGGGTGTTGCAACCGCGGCGGCGACATGGCCGGCGGCGGGGAGCGCTCGGCTCTGGTGGTTGATGCGTCTAGGGGGCGAATCAAGCAACGAGGCAAGGGGGAAACGGTGCAACGGCTCACCGCGGTTCTTCTGGTGCTGCTGGCGGGGCAGGGAAGGCACGGGGTCCGGCGAAACGACGGTGGGGATCACCGGCGCCCGAGGTCGAGATTGGCGGCGTTGGAGATGCAGCACAGCTTCCGGCGCCGCGTGACTCGATGGAGAGGACGACGACGTCGTGGCGGAGCTCGTGGTTACGTCGGAGAGGCGCGGGGAAGGCTGTGGGTGCGGCAACGGCGAGCGGTGGCGACGAGCTCTGCTCGGTTGTCGCGGGAGAGAGACAGGGGAGGGGATGAGCATGGGGGGAGGAGTGAGAGGGGCCCGGGGTGGCGAGTGGCGGCGTCCAGAGGGGTCGGGAGGCCAACCAAGCAGGAGGTGGCCAAGCGCGTGGGCGCGCGCGGCGAGCACGCGCTCCGCGTCCTTCTGGCGCGATGAAGACGACGACTGGCGTCAGCCAGCTGGGCTGGGCCGCACAGTGCTGGGCCACAGCTGGGTCGGTTAGCTACAGGTGAGCGCCAGGTAAGTTTCTCCGTTTTCCTATCTTTCTTCCTGTTTTCTATTTTGTTTTTCTGTTTTTGATTTAGTAATAGTGCTAAACCATTTTTAAAACTCCTGAGAAAATTTGTGGGCACTTTTAAAATGTTTACTAACAGCCCTCAAATGTTTTCAGAATTATTGAAGCATTTAAAATATTTATAGCCATTGAATGCTCCAATTCAAATACTTATGATTTAATCCAAAAACCTGAAATGACCTAGGGAAAATAAGCACCAATTTTTGTCAGAGGTTTTCACCAATTTCAAAAATGATGGACTTTTCCTGAAGTCACTTTGGGTTTATTGGAAGATTTTAATCCATCCTAGTTGAGTTGATTTAATGCTAGGGTTTGAACATCCCCATTTCAAGTTTCTTTCAAATATTAAACATGATGCAAGCCTAGAGCAAACCAGAACTAGGGATGTGATAGCTGGCAGTAGCCCCCGGGCCCAAGGCGCGCTCGGACTTGGCTTCGAGGTGAAGCCAAAGGGCAAGTGCGGAGCGCCGCGGGCCCCAACCGCCTGCAGCCTTGATTGACGTGTGGCGATTGACAGGACGTGGGCGTCTCCACTTCCCCATGCAGCCTCAGCAACTGCCCGACTTGACGAGTCCCTGGTGCATGCAGGAAAACCATTATTACCTGGGATCATGGAGGTTGACGGTTGGCCTTCTCCTGGCTATAAATGAGGAGAGGGGCGGAGCCCCCGTTGCCCATCTCTTCTTCCTTTCCGCCTGCTGCTTCTTCTTCCTCCTTGCTTCAACGCCTTGTCGCGACACCCATGGCACCGACGAAGAGGTTCTTGGCCGCAAAGAAGGGAAAGGCTCGCCAGGAGGGGCCCGGCTCGCCCCCGCCTAAGAGGGGGAGAGGTCACCCCGCAAGCATGCCGCAACCCCCGCTATGGTCCCTCGTGGGTGCGGACGAACTTCTTCAGGGTCTGGCACCGTTCTTGGCGGCCGCGGCGGCGTCCCCTCACGCGGCGGGAGTTGCCTAGACGTGGTAGTCCCGCCAACGAAGGGAGGCGCGCCATGGTCGCTCGACCTCCTCGGCCGCGCTTCCACTCTGCGAAGGTGCTGCCGGAGTTCGTCGTGTGGTCGGAGAACCCGGCTGGCACCTAGCTTCAGCTTCCGCGCTCCTTTGCCGGCGAGCTGCCGACCACGGGTCCTAGCGGCCTCTTGCTAGAGGCGGACGGCTACTACAACAAGGCCTCGTGGTTCGCGGTGGAGGTCTCCGTCGCGGGCAATGTAGCCCTGGCCCGCGGCTGGCAGACGTTTGCCCGCGCACGTGGTCTGAGAAGGCGGTGCACCCTCCACTTCAAGTACGATGGTGCCGCGATGCTCTTCGTGAGGGTGTTCGAGGAAGACAGTCGCCGCGCTGGGTGCTGCCCTGAAGGCAGCGACGGTGACGAAGTGCTCGGCCTTGGCGACGGCCGAGACGAGGATGAGGGCGAACCCGCCCTCGGCGATGGCAGCGGCTCGTCCGGCAGCGGCAACTCCTCCTCCGGCGAAAGCTCCAGCAGCGAGGCTACGACCGGCCGCCACGTCGTCGGGCTTGCTTCGAGGATGGTAGCAGGTCATCCCGTTGCCACGCCCCAGTGAAGCGCAAGGAGGGCTCCGGCTAAGTCCCGGGGGGCGCTGGGTGCTGATCCTCGTGAGTAGCCATGGGCGTAGGAGCCGCTTTTGCCTGTTTTGCCCTTTCTTCCTATGTTACAAGAAACGAGTATGGGGCCCTACAAGGGCATGTGATGAACCATAATGCTTATGCCGCTTTATGCTATGTTTATTGTTTCTCGGTTGTGTTGTGGCATCTATGCTTTATGTAGGCATAGAGGGATAACTTAGCTTGATACATCCGAGGTAGTTTCCACCTAGTGAGGGTGCGCACCTCCTAGCATCTGGTGAGGCTTCCCTGCTGCCGACTTAGGAGGAAGCTGCAAAAATTCGTTAGGAAATCCTTACCCCTCCTTGCGCAAGGCCTCAGGCACGGGCTGCTATGGCCTAGCGCACCACGTCGCGGTACCCGTGGGGCACGGACTTAAAAGGGGTGCGCCGATCACGAGCTCAAACGAGGGCGCCTCGCGGAGACTAGGGGAGCACGCATGTGCGCACCTGTCCAGCCCCCTCGCGAGGCGTGCGAGGGAGAGCATCGGGCGACTGCCGCCCTCCCTGGGGCAAAACAAAGAACTGAGGGAAGAAACATAGAGAAAAGAGAATTGAACCAAGCCATGAAGAAACGCGAGAACTTCAAATTCCATTAAAAAGGGGTGCAAGCCAACTACAGAAAGCAAATGAACAGCCGCGTCCGGCGCCTAGTCTAGTCTTCTCACCAGCGCGGAGCTAAGTGCTGCCACTCGGATGTGGGAGGGAGCCCCAAGGACCAAGGGCGGCACTCCGGAGACTCCGGGGCGTGTACAGCCCCACTCATTATTACGTGAGAGTGTCACAAGCGAAGACCTTCACAGGCACTAGGCCTTGCTTCATGGGTAGAACTTCCGGAGGTGCTGGATGTTCCAGGCGTTCTGGATGGGGATCCCGTCCTGTGTCTCTAGGCGCACGGCGCCAGGCCTGGATACGTGGCTAATCCTAAGCAGGCCCTCCCACATGGGTGACAGCTTATGCAGCCCTTCCCTGGAGAGCACCCACCTCAGGACGAGATCTCCCACCTCGAGCGTCCTGGAGCGGACGCTGCGGCAGTGATACCGTCGCAGCACCTGCTGGTATCTTGCAGCCCGGAGCGAGGCTTGATGGCGCCGCTCCTCCCCCAGCACAAGGTCCATACCCCGCATGGCGTCCTGACGTGTCTCGTCCACGCTAGGACCCGCGCGGAGCGATGCTTGACCTCATGAGGGAGGACTGCTTCGGCTCTGTAGACGAGGAAGAATGGGGTCTCGCCTGTTGGCTTGGTGGCGGTGGTGCGGATGGACCACAGCACGGACTGGAGCTCGTCGTGCCAGCCCCTACCGCATGCCTCGAGCTTGTTCTTGATGGTCCTGGTCTTGAGGCCTCTCAGGACCTCTGCGTTGGCGCGCTCGGCCTGGCCATTGCTCCTGGGATGTGCCACTGAGGCGTAGCATATCTGCGTTCCAAGGTTAGCACAATATGTCTTGAAGAGATTGCTAGTGAACTACGAGCCGTTGTCGGTGATGATGCGGTTAGGGACCCCAAACCGGCTCACGAGGCCCTTGATGAACTTAACTGCGGACCCGGCTGGGATGGTGCGGACGGCCTCCACCTCTGCCCATTTGGTGAACTTGTCGATGGCGACGTAGAGGTAGCGGTAGCTCCCAGGCGCTCGAGGGAACGGACCCAGGATATCCAGCCCCCAGACCGCGAACGACCACGAGAGAGGGATAGTCTGGAGGCCCTGGGCCGGCTGGTAGATTTGCTTGGCATGGAACTGGCAGGCTTCGCATGATCTTACCAGCTCGGTTGCGTCGTTGAGTGCCGTGGGCCAGTAGAACTCGCTGCGGAACGCCTTGCCAACCAGGGTGCGCGACGACGAGTGATGCCGGCAATCTCCGCCGTGTATGTCAGCTAGCAGCTTGCTCCCCTGCTTCCTGGAGATGCATCGCAAGGAAACATCATTTTGTCGTTTTCTGTATAGCTCACCATCTTGGATGCAGTATGCCGTAGCTTGCGGGGCCACGCGCTCCGCGTCCTCCTCCCTCTCCGGCAGCGTTCCTTGCATCAAGTATACCCTGAACTCCACGGTCCAGCACCCCCTCCTGAGGCTCGAGTGCCAGGAGCAGGCGAGCTCCTGAGGTCGAGCCACAGGCGGGGGCCCCTGAGGTTGGTGGCGAGGGAAGTTCCTCCTGAGGCAGTGCAGGCTCGGCGGCTGGGGGGCGCTGAGGGCTTGAAGAGTCGCTCCTCGAAGACACCAGGTTTTTGGGGCTGTCGCCTTGACGCCCTCTTGGCAATCCCATCGGCTTGCTTGTTTGTGCCGCGGGGCACATGCTGCAGTTCCAGGCCCAAGAATTGCTTCTCCATCTTGCGCACCTCCGCGAGGTATGCCTCCATGTGCTCATCCCTTGGCTCGTACGCCTTGTTGGAGAAGTTGACGAGGAGCTGAGAGTCGCCCTTGATGGTGAGACACTTCACTCCCATGGCTGTTGCTGCCTTGAGGCCAGCGATCAGCCCCTCGTACTCCGTGATGTTGTTAGAGACCTTCTCGCCCCGCTAGAAGCATAGCTGCATGGCGTAGTATAGCTTGTCTTGGGTGGGCGAGATGAGTACGACTCCAGCCCCCGCGTCTTGGCGTGCGAAAGCGCCGTCGAAGTACATGACCCAGCCGTCTGGTGCTTCGCTTCCTGGCGAGAGGGATCGGCTCTCGCCTGCTTCAGGTTCCGGAGCGTCGGTACATTCGGCCACGAAGTCAGTGAGGGCGGCTCCCTTGATGACCTTGGTTGTGCTGAACTCCACCTGAAATGCCTGCAGTTCGATGTTCCACTCGGCGACTCTTCCCACAGCGTTGGGGCTCCGGAGCACCCTCTCCAGTGGGTAGGCTGAGGCTACCTTAGTTGGGTGGCCTTGGAAGTAATGACGCAGCTTGCGTGAGGCCACCAGGAGCGCGAGCAGAAGCTTCTGTGGCATGGGATATCGTGCCCTTGCGTCTCGCAACACCGTGCTGACAAAGTACACCAGGTGCTTAACGAGGGCGGGAGCGTCAGCGGAGCCTGAGGCCTCCGGAGGTTGGGGCGCCTCCTGAGGTGGGGGGGGGGCTCGGGACCTTGGTCATCCATCATGGCCTCCGCAGGCCCTGGAACGCCGTCTTGCAGGGCCTGACCATTCGCTGGCGCCGTCGTAGCCCCCGTGGCGTCATCTTGGTGCCGCATCGTCCCGGCTGAAGGTGCGGCATTACACGGCAGACTCTTGGCCTGGCGCTCCTCCCGGACCACCACCAACGCCGCTCTAGCGGAGTTAGGAGTAGCGGCTAGGTAGATGTAACAGCCTGGATTTCTTCCCTTTTCTTTTTCCTTTGATTTTCTTGGATTTCTGATTTGATTTACTTTTCCGTGGCTATGTGGTTCTGAAACTTGGGAAGATCATGTCTTCCTAGGTTTCATAGTGGTTTGTCACCCTCATCATCCTCCCAAGATCATGTCATTTCCATCCTTGACCTAACCCAATATTCTTTTTATTGGGAATATTCCCTTTCTGATAAGGGAATAACCCTTTAAACCCTAGGTTGTGAAGCAACCTATATTTCTGTCACTCCCAAAATTCCCAAATAATTCTCATAAATTGTTTGGTACATATCTTCCTCATATATGGCAAAATATTTCATTGGCCATGTTTCCCATCATGCTCAATTAATTCCTTTTCTGTTCTGTCCTAAATGGCAGTTTGTGAAGCAAGTGCCATTTATCTTTGCCCAATTCAACCCAAACTTCTTGGACATCTTTCCCTGTCCAAATAATTGCCTCATGCCAAAATTCAACTCAATTTGCCTAGTAAATATTCTTGAGCAAATTTTCAAAGTTCCTGTCTAAGGGAAGTGGTTGTCAAGGAAGTACAAGCTAGGCATATTCAAATGAGTTGAAATTTTGCAAGGTCCTTTATATGATCAAATAATGACTCTCCACCAAATTTGAGCTCATGTAACTCATCTATGTGAGCCCAGCTCCAAATCTTAGTTTCTGGTCTGATTTTCAGTTTGTGAAGCAACTATATTTTATATTGCTTCATTTAAGCTGCAAAGTTTCCAGGGCATTCTTCCATCTAGATAAACTCCCTCCACCAAAATTTGTCACCACAACAAGTTAAAAACACCTTCCTGTTGATTTACTTTGGAGCTAAGTGTAAATCTCTTCTTTGCCCCTGGACCGATTTATTTCCTCATTTTGACTAAGGGCACGACGGTCTATCTACTAGACATGGTCGGTCGGGCCAAAACCCGGAGTTTGCTCTAGTGCGTGTGCTGATCACGCTGATGTCATGCCTAATTGCGTGCTCTGGCTTGTTCTTGCCCCTGTGCTCATCACCTCCCTCCTCGTCTCGATGTCCAACCATGTCCTGGAGCTTCCCCGTGATCGACTGAACCTCCCTGAATTGCTGCCTCGTCGTGGTTCGCCTTAAATGCGTCACAAACGCCATGCCCGTGCCATGCCCAGCCTTTGTCCACTATTAGAGCACTGCACAAGCTCGCTAGAGTTGCTCTAGAGCCCTTCCCTCGGCTATGTAAGCGTGCCCCAAGCCCTCTCCCAGCTCATCCACTCCTCATTTGCCTCCCTAGCCCACCAGAGTCCTCGGCCCCCTTTTCTTTTCGCCAGAGATTGCCATGGCCGCCTTGGTTCCTCCTCGGTTCCGGCGAACCTAGCCCCTCTCCTCTCCTCCAGAACTGCCCACTAGCTTTCCCGCATCCTCGCGCGTCGCCCCACCCAGTTTTCCATCGCCGGAGAGCCTCGTGGCCGCATCTCCCAAGTCCGGCCGCCGCTCGTCTCGTTCGGGCACCACACCGACTGGCCGTCCCAAGCCTCCTCGTGCTTCCCCGACTCCTGCAACGTCTTACCCATGCCCCGGCGAACCTCCCCCCTCATCTCTCTCCGAAGCGCCCTGCATCACCAGAGATAATCACTACCGCCACCTCTCTGTCCGCCTCCATCGCCGTGGCCTCCCCTCCTCTCCACTCCACCCCGACGCCGGCTGATCCTCTGAATGGGTGCGGCGCGGTCCCACGAGCTCGCCGGTAGTCGCCACTTGGCCTGAGGTGGCGTGAGCCGGCTGCCACGTCGCCGACAGCGCGGCCCCTCCCCTGACTCTTCTGTCCTGCACGGGGGAGCAGCGGGAGGAAGAAGACCCCCGCGCCTGGCCCCTTCCCCTGCCGCTGACGTGGTAAGTGGAAGCGCCCCCGGGGGGTACGTTTTAATTTGCCCGAAGGCGTATTTCCATTTGTACGCTTTCATTTGCCCGAAAGCGTACTTCTTTCCTTCATCATCCCAGAATATGTTTTCTAACTCAGAAAGCGTATTTTCTGAAATCTGTTTCTGTCTTATCCACTCAGGGACCCGACTGTGAATATTATTTTTACAGAAAAGTCCCTGATCTTCTACACCTCATAACTCCGCAACCGTAACTCCGATTGAGGTGAAACCAACGCTCACTTCTTCGTCTTGTCGAGATCTTTCTGTTGGTACCATTTTCATAAGGTGTTCACAATATGAAAATGACCATTTTGCCCTTGCTTCAAATCAGCCCCCTCCGAGCAAGAACCGTCCGACGTTTCGTTCCGCGGCTTCACCGCACTTCTTCCCGGAGTCTCCGTCGCCCTCAGGCAAGCCACAACAACCACTTGCATGATAGTCATGCTGTAGCCATGGAATTCAACTTGAATATTTAATAAATGTTTGCTTGTTTTGATATGGTTATCGTTGTTTCGGTGATACTTATAAATCTGTGTTCACTTTCATGTTATGCTCTTCTGGATCTTGTGATCTTCCACTTATTACTGGTATTATTGGTATATGTCATGCTTGATAGTAGTAGCAGTGTGTTCTTTCTGATGCATGTTTACGATCTATTATGTAGTGTCGTTGCTATCCATGTTACTTTGTATCCTGCTGGTTATATGCTTACTTGGTAGTATTCTGGATGTGTTCTTGCATGTTATTTATTTATGATGCTGGTGGTCATGATATGCTCGTGTGTAATGTTATGCTCGTCAGTTTACCATGCTCACTTGGTTAATGTTTCATTATGGTTATGCTCGATGAATATGTTGCACCTCCATGCTTATGTTGATTCATGTTGATGCATTGTTGTTGCATCATGTTATTTTAATATGGCTCTGCTTATTGCATTCAAGTTTATCCGGACTTAATTGAACTTGAACAACTATTGGCTGAGTCATGGTGCCACCATATCGAGCTGATCAGTGCAACCACAATTGCCTTATGGAAAGGTCCCAACTGGGTCTATTGTCGTGCAGCTCGCCGGTGCCTCCAACGAGGGAAGGTTATGGGCGCGCGCTACCCTGATCATGTAGGCGGACATCAGCCTTGTGTGCCCGTAGTTGTTGTTGGGCGCCTTTTTGTCCCCGTTTGGGACCGTTTATGTTTTTGCCACGACGGTGGCCGTTGGTGCCTTTGGTAGGCACGGGCCACCCAGGACTGAACCCTAAGGGGGTGTTGGTCGGAGTGGCCAGGAGAGTGTCATGGCAGTAGGACGGTTTTGTCGGAACGCCGTTGGTCCACCCGAATGGGAGTGCGAGGCCATGTGTTCCGTGGTGTGGGTACAGTGTGCTAACCTCTGCAGAGTGTGTATTAAATCTATCGATAGCCGTGCCCGCGGATAAGGGTCCGGTTCGTGTAGGTCACACTATGGGTCAACAGTAATAATAATAATAATTTGCTTAATAACAACCCCAGTTCGATGATGCGATAAGTTGGTTCTGTGATCCGTGAATGATCACCGTTTGGTTACGGGGTAACCCCTTGAGCCCAGAGTGGTTTCGTTTGTGATCCGTGAATGATCACCGTGGTATCGAGGATACCGAGTTGTTGGCTATTCGTGATGTTGTGCGAGAATCATGGGTAAAGATCAAGGTCCTTGTGGTCATTTAATGATTACTACGATATTGTTTATACCAAGCTTGATTTGATCCTGAGATGATCATGTAATATCCAAGGTTGGTAAGTGATGCATGTGATGGTTACGAGGTAACCCGAGCAGAATAAGTGGTGCATATAATGTCACCATGTTGCGTGATAATGTCATCATGTTTATATGTTCATGCCATGCCCGTATTGTTATAGTTGTATCATGTGGTACGTGTCATGCTCGTATTGTTCTAGTTGTATCATGTTGTTCATGCCATGTTGTTCTGTTAGTATCATGCCATGATTGATTTAACCTGCTAATGCCATGCTATTGTTTGTCTTGACTACTTTTGGTTTATTGTGAGCTTGCAAGTACATTCAATGTACGGACTTGGCGTGTCATGCTAGTTTCCAGGTCGTGCCAGGATTGCTTGCTTGTTTGGTTTGGTTCCTGTGTTCGCGAGCTAGGATAAAACATTCCAGCCAGAGTCCCTGCAGATTGGAGTCCATCATCGCCGTTTGTTGTTCCGCTGCCAGTAGTTGTTCCGCTGCCTCGAGTTGTTATGTTTCTTGTATAGAGCAAGCGTGGTTGGCGTAGGTCTGCCGTACCGATGTTATTCATTGTAATATCGGAGACCTTGTATGCCTCTTCATGTTGTAATAGAGAGCTGGTTTGTTCTATGCTAAGCAGTGCCGTATTCCAGAAGACTTCACATCGATCTCTGGGCTGGAATACGGGGCGTTTCGGTTTTTTCTGAGCCGGGGTGCCACAGGCTTGGTATCAGAGCAGGTCTGGCTGTAGAGCGTCCTAGTCGGCTGGAACATTAGAAAACGGTAGTATAGAGTCTGGTTTTTGCCCTTGCTTGCTGCGTTTGGTTGTTGCATTTGTTTGCTGCATATAGTCTTATTTCGGTTACCCCTAACCCCTGTTTCAAGCGTTGGGTGTAGTACTACCTCTTGAGCATGTGTTGGTTTTCCCTTGAAGAGGAAAGGGTGATGTAGCAAAGTAGCGTAAGTATTTCCCTCAGTTTTTGAGAACCAAGGTATCAATCCAGTAGGAGGCCACACGCAAGTCCCTCGTACCTACACAAACAAATAAGAACCTTGCAACCAATGCGATAAAGGGGTTGTCAATCCCTTCACGGCCACTTGTAAAAGTGAGATCTGATAGAGATGATAAGATAATATTTTTGGTATTTTATGATAAAGATTAAAAGTAAAGATTGCAAATTAAAAATAGATTGGAAACTTATATGATGGAAAATAGACCCGGGGGCCATAGGTTTCACTAGTGACTTCTCTCAAGATAGCATAAGTATTACGGTGGGTGAACAAATTACTATCGAGCAATTGATAGAAAAGTGCATAATTATGAGAATATCTAGGCATGATCATGTATATAGGCATCACGTCCGCAACAAGTAGACCGACTCCTGCCTGCATCTACTACTATTACTCCACACATCGACCGCTATCCAGCATGCATCTAGAGTATTAAGTTCATAAGAACAGAGTAACGCATTAGGCAAGATGACATGATGTAGAGGGATAAACTCAACCAATATGATATAAACCCCATCTTTTTATCCTCGATGGCAACAATACAATACGTGTCGTTTCCCCTTCTGTCACTGGGATCGAGCACCGCATGATTGAACCCAAAGCTAAGCACTTCTCCCATTGCAAGAAGGATCAATCTAGTAGGCCAAACCAAACTGATAATTCGATGAGACTTGCAAAGATAACCAATCATACATAAAAGAATTCAGAGAAGATTCAAATATTGTTCATAGATAATGTTGATCATAAACCCACAATTCATCGGATCTCGACAAACACACCGCAAAAAGAGTTACACGAATAGGTCTCCAAGAAGACCGAGGAGAACTTTGTATTGAGATCCAAAGTGAGAGAAGAAGCCATCTAGCTAATAACTATGGACCCGAAGGTTTGAGGTAAACTACTCACACATCATCGGAGAGGCTATGGTGTTGATGTAGAAGCCCTCCGTGATCGATTCCCCCTCCGGCGGAGCGCCGGAAAAGGCCCCAAGATGGGATCTCACGGGTACAGAAGGCTGCGGCGGTGGAAATAGGGTTTCGTGGTGCTCCTTGATGTTTTCGGTTTACGTGGATATATATAGGAGGAAGAAGTAGGTCGGTGGAGCTATGAGGGGCCCACGAGGGTGGGGGGCACGCCCAGGGGGCAGGCGTGCCTCCCTGCCTTGTGGCCTCCTCGTTCGTTTCTTGACGTCCGCTCCAAGTCCTCTGGATCACGTTTGTTCCAAAAATAACTCTCCCGAAGGTTTCATTCCGTTTGGACTCCGTCTGATATTCCTTTTCTGCGAAACACTGTAATAGGCAAAAAAATAGCAATTTGCACTGGGCCTTGGGTTAATAGGTTAGTCCCAAAAATAATATAAAAGTGTATAATAAAGCCCATTAAACATCCAAAACAGAATATATAATAGCATGGAACAATCAAAAATTATAGATACGTTGGAGACGTATCAAGCATCCCCAAGCTTAATTCCTGCTCGTCCTCGAGTAGGTAAATGATAAAAACAGAATTTTTGATGTGGAATGCTACCTAGCTTATTTCTCAATGTAATTTTCTTTATTGTGGCATGAATGTTCAGATCCGAAAGATTCAACACGAAGGTTTAATATTGACATAAAAATAATAATACTTCAAGCATACTAACAAAGCAATCATGTCTTCTCAAAATAACATGGCCAAAGAAAGTTATCCCTACAAAATCATATAGTCTGGCTATGCTCTATCATAATCACACAAATTATTTAATCATGCACAACCCCGATGACAAGCCAAGCAATTGTTTCATACTTTTGATGTTCTCAAACTTTTTCAATGTTCACGCAATACATGAGCGTGAGCCATGGATATAGCACTATATGTGGAATAGAATGGTGGTTGTGGAGAAGACAAAAAGGAGAAGACAGTCTCACATCAACTAGGCGTATCAATGGGCTATGGAGATGCCCATCAATAGATATCAATGTGAGTGAGTAGGGATTGTCATGCAACGGATGCACTAGAGCTATAAGTGTATGAAAGCTCAACAAAAGAAACTAAGTGGGTGTGCATCCAACTCGCTTGCTCACGAAGACCTAGGGCACTTTGAGGAAGCCCATCATTGGAATATACAAGCCAAGTTCTATAATGTAAAATTCCCACTAGTATATGAAAGTGACAACATAGGAGACTCTCTATCATGAAGATCATGGTGCTACTTTGAAGCACAACTGTGGTAAAAGGATAGTAACATTGTCCCTTCTCTCTTTTTCTCTCTTTTTTGGCCTTCTTCTCTTTTCTTATGGCTTCTTTTCCTTTTTTTATTTTTAGTCCGGAGTATCATCCCGACTTGTGGGGGAATCATAGTCTCCATCATCCTTTCCTCACTTGGGACAATGCTCTAATAATGATGATCATCACACTTTTATTTACTTACAACTCAAAAATTACAACTCAATACTTAGAACAAAATATAACTCTATGTGAATGCCTCCGGCGGAATACCAGGATATGCAATGAATCAAGAGTGACATGTATGAAAGAATTATGAATGGTGGCTTTGCCACGAATACGGTGTCAACTACAAGATCATGCAAAGCAATATGACAATGATGAGGCGTGTCATAATAAACGGAACGGTGGAAAGTTGCATGGCAATATATCTCGGAATGGCTATGGAAATGCCTTAATAGGTAGGTATGGTGGCTATTTTGAGGAAGGTATATGGTGGGTGTATGACACCGGCGAAAGGTGCGCGATATTAGAGAGGCTAGCAATGGTGGAAGGATGAGAGTGCGTATAATCCATGGACTCAACATTAGTCATAAAGAACTCACATACTTATTGCAAAAATATATTAGTTATCGAAACGAAGTACTACGCGCATGCTCCTAGGGGGATAGATTGGTAGGAAAAGACCATCTCTCGTCCCCGACCGTCACTCATAAGGAAGACAATCAATAAATAAATCGTGCTCCGACTTCATCACATAACGGTTCACCATACGTGCATGCTACGGGAATCACAAACTTTAGAACAAGTATTTCTCAAATTCACAACTACTCAACTAGCATAACTCTAATATCACAATCTTCATATCTCAAAACAATCATCAAGTATCAAACTTCTCTTAGTATTCAATGCACTTATATGAAAGTTTTTATTATATCCATCTTGGATGCCTATCACTTTAGGACTAAAATTTTAAGGACTCTCAAAATAATATAAGTGAAGCATGAGAGATCAATAATTTCTATAAAATAAAACCACCACCGTGCTCTAAAAGATATAAGTGAAGCACTAGAGCAAAATTATCTAGCTCAAAAGATATAAGTGAAGCACATAGAGTATTCTAATAAATTCCGATTCATGTGTGTCTCTTCCAAAAGGTGTGTACAGCAAGGATGATTGTGGTGAACTAAAAAGAAAAGACTCAAATCATACAAGACGCTCCAAGCAAAATACATATCATGTGGTGAATAAAAATATAGCATTAAGTAAAGTTACTGATGGACGAAGACGAAAGAGGGGATGCGTTCCAGGGCATCACCAAGCTTAGGCTTTTGGTTGTCCTTAGATTTTACCTTGGGGTTCCTTGGGCATCACCAAGCTTAGGCTCTTGCCACTCCTTGTTCCATAATCCATCAAATCTTTACCCAAAACTTGAAAACTTCACAACAAAAAACTCAACAGAAAATCTCATGAGCTCTGTTAGCGAAAGAAAACAAACAACCACTTTAAGGTACTGTAATGAACTCATTCTTTATTTATATTGGTGTTAAACCTACTGTATTCTAACTTATCTATGGTTCATAACCTCCGATACCAGCCATAAATTCATCAAAATAAGCAAACAACACACGATAAACAGAATCTGTCAAAAACAGAACAGTCTGTAGTAATCTGCATCTAACGCAAACTTCTGTTACTCAGAAAAATCTACACAAATAGGACGTCCTAGATAATTTGTTTATTGAACTACTGCAATTGGAATCAGTATTTTATCACGTTCTGGTGATTTTCAACAATTGTTCTCGTGAGCAGAAAGTTTCTGACTTTTTCAGCAAGATCAAATAACTATCATCCAAGAAGATCCTATAGGTTTTACTTGGCACAAACACTAATTAAAACATAAAACCACATGTAACCAGAGGCTAGATCAATTATTTATTACTAAACAGAACCAAAAAGCACGAAACAAAAATAAAATTGGGTTGCCTCCCAACAAGCGCTATCGTTTAACGCCCCTAGCTAGGCATAAAGGCAAGGATAGATCTAGGTATTATCATCTTTGGTATGCAATCCGTAAGTGGCCCTCATGATAGATTCATGAGGTAATTTATTTTGTTTCTAGGAAAGTGTTCCATGCCTCTCCTTAATGGAAATTGGAATCTAATATTTCCTTCTTTCATATCAATAATTGCACCAATCGTTCTAAGAAAAGGTCTACCAAGAATAATAGGACATGAAGGATTGCAATCTATATCAAGAACAATGAAATCTACGGGCACATAATTCCTATTTGCAACAATAAGAACATCATTAATCCTTCCGATAGGTTTCTTAACGGTGGAATCCGCGAGGTGCAAGTTTAAAGAACAATCATCAAATTCATGGAAACCTAACATATCGCACAAAATTTTTGGAATCGTGGAAACAGTAGCACCCAAATCACACAAAGCATAGCATTCATGATCTTTAATTTTAATTTTAATAGTAGGTTCCCACTCATCATAAAGTTTTCTAGGGATAGAAACTTCTAATTCAAGCGTTTCTTCATAGGATTGCATTAAAGCATCAACGATATGTTTGGTAAAAGCCTTATTTTAACTATAAGCATGCGGATAATTTAGCACGGATTGCAACAAGGAAATACAATCTATTAAAGAACAATTGTCATAATTAAATTCCTTGAAATCCAAAATAGTGGGTTCATTACTATGTAAAGTTTTGACTTCTTCAATCCCACTTTTACCAATTTTTGCATCAAGATTTAAAAACTCCGAATCATTGGGACGCCTTTTAACTAAAGTCGACTCATCTCCAGTCCCATCATTATCAAGATTCATATTGCAAAACAAATATTTAATAGGATACACATCAATAACTTTTAGATCTTCATCCTTATTATCATGAAAACTAGAAGAACACACTTTCATAAAGAAATCTTTTTTTGCACGCATCCTAGCGGTTCTTTCCTTGCACTCATCAATGGAAATTCTCATAGCTTTGAGGGACTCATTGATATCATGCTTAGGTGGAATAGATCTAAGTTTCAAATAATCAGCATCAAGAGAAATTCTATCCACGTTCCTAGCCAACTCATCAATGTTAGGCAATTTTTCTTCAAGCAAAGCATTGAATTTTTTTGAGAAATCATAAATTCTTTGACACTATTCTCAAAATCAGAGGGCATCTTATTAAAATTTCCATAAGAGTTGTTGTAGGAATTACCATAATTATTAGAGGAATTACTAGGATACGGCCTAGGATTAAAGTTTCCTCTATAAGCGTTGTTACCAAAATTGTTCCTACCAACAAAATTCACATCCATAGATTCATTATTATTCTCAATCAAAGTAGACAAAGGCATATCATTGGGATCAGAACAAACACTGTTATTAGCAAACAATTTCATAAGTTCATCCATCTTTCCACTCAAAACATTAATCTCTTCAATTGCATGTACCTTTTTACAAGTAGATCTTTCAGTGTGCCATTGAAAATAATTAACCATAATATTATCTAGGAGTTTAGTAGCTTCTCCTAAAGTGATTTCCATAAAAGTGCCTCCCGCGGCCGAATCTAAAAGATTTCTAGAAGCAAAATTCAATCCGGCATAAAAAATGTCTATGATCATCCATAAATTCAAACCATGTGTAGGGCAATTGCGTATCATTAATTTCATCCTCTCCCAAGCTTGTGCAACGTGTTCATGATCAAGTTGCTTAAAATTCATAATATCGTTTCTAAGAGAGATGATCTTAGCGGGAGGAAAATATTTAGAGATAGAATCATCTTTGCACTTATTCCAAGAATCAATACTATTTTTGGGCAAAGACAAAAACCAAGTTTTAGCACGATCTCTAAGTGAAAAAGGAAATAGCTTCAATTTAACAATATCATTATTCACATCTTTCTTCTTCTGCATATCACACAAATCAACAAAGCTATTTAGATGGGTAGCGGCATCTTCACTAGGAAGGCCGGCGAATTGATCTTTCATGACAAGATTCAGAAAAGCAACATTAATTTCACAAGATTCAGCATCGGTAAGAGGAGCAATCGGAGTGCTAAGAGAATCATTGTTGTTGGTATTAGCAAAAGTCACACAATTTAGTATTATCTTGAGCCATCATGACAAGCAAGCAATCCAACACACAAGCAAACAAGAAGCAAGCGAAAAAGAGGCAAACGGAAAGAGAGGGAGAATAAAACGGCAAGGGTGAAGTGGGGAGAGGAAAACGAGAGGCAAATGGCAAATAATGTAATGCGAGGGATAAGAGTTTGTGAGGGTACTTGGTATGTCTTGACTTGTGCGTAGACTCCCCAGCAACGGCGCCGGAAATCCTTCTTGCTACCTCTTGAGCATGTGTTAGTTTTCCCTTCAAGAGGAAAGGGTGATGCAGCAAAGTAGCGTAAGTATTTCCCTTAGTTTTTGAGAACCAAGGTATCAACCCAGTAGGAGGCCACAGGAAAGTCCCTCGTACCTACACAAACAAATAAGAACCTTGCAACCAACGTGATAAAGGGGTTGTCAATCCCTTCACGGCCACTTGCAAAAGTGAGATCTGATAGAGATGATAAGATAATATTTTTGGTATTTTTATGATAAATATTAAAAGTAAAGATTGCAAAGTAAAAATAGATTGGAAACTTATATGATGGAAAATAGACCCGGGGGCCATAGGTTTCACTAGTGACTTCTCTCAAGATAGCATAAGTATTACGGTGGCTGAACAAATTACTGTCGAGCAATTGATAGAAAAGTGCATAGTTATGAGAATATCTAGGCATGATCATGTATATAGGCATCACGTCCGCAACAAGTAGACCGACTCCTGCCTGCATCTACTACTATTACTCCACACATCGACCGCTATCCAGCATGCACCTAGAGTATTAAGTTCATAAGAACAGCGTAACGCATTAGGCAAGATGACATGATGTAGAGGGATAAACTCAAGAAATATGATATAAACCCCATCTTTTTATCCTCAATGGCAACAATACAATACGTGTCGTTTCCCCTTCTGTCACTGGGATCGAGCACCGCATGATTGAACCCGAAGCTAAGCACTTCTCCCATTGCAAGAAAGATAAATCTAGTAGGCCAAACCAAACTGATAATTCGAAGAGACTTGCAAAGATAACCAATCATACATAAAAGAATTCAGAGGAGATTCAAATATTGTTCATAGATAATCTTGATCATTACCCACAATTCATCGGATCTCGACAAACACACCGCAAAAAGAGTTACATCGAATAGATCTCCAAGAAGACCGAGGTGAACTTTGTATTGAGATCCAAAGAGAGAGAAGAAGCCATCTAGCTAATAACTATGGACCCGAAGGTCTGAGGTAAACTACTCACACATCATCGGAGAGGCTATGGTGTTGATGTAGAAGCCCTCCGTGATCGATTCCCCCTCCGGCGGAGTGCCGGAAAAGGCCCCAAGATGGGATCTCAAGGGTACAGAAGGTTGCGGCGGTGGAAATAGGGTTTCATGGTGCTCCTTGATGTTTTCGGTGTACATGGATATATATAGGAGGAAGAAGTAGGTCGGTGGAGCTACGAGGGTCCCACGAGGGTGGGGGCGCGCCCAGGGGCAGGCGCGCCTCCCTACCTCGTGGCCTCCTCGTTCGTTTATTGACGTCCACTCCAAGTCCTCTGGATCACATTTGTTCGAAAAATAAGTCTCCCAAAGGTTTCATTCTGTTTGTACTCCGTTTGATATTCCTTTTCTGCAAAACAGTGAAATAGGCAAAAAAAACAGCAATTTGCACTAGGCCTTGGGTTAATAGGTTAGTCCCAAAAATAATATAAAAGTGTATAATAAAGCCCATTAAACATCCAAAACAGAATATATAATAGCATGGAACAATAAAAAATTATAGATACGTTGGAGACGTATCATGTAGTCCTTCGTGTAGTGCTTGTGCATCTGCTGTAGTATCATGCCTGTGTGTGTGCCTGTATGGAGCAGCTTTGTAGCTTGTTTGCTGTGTGCTTTGTTGCAATAAATTGTTTTCTCGTGCTTCTTTGTTTTGAATCCTCGGTGTTACCCCCTTATGGAAATTACTCCTTGACCGACACCGGATCAAAAGAAGTCTTGAGCAGTACAGATATACACCAAGGAATTCATTTAAAAGCAACGAGGTTTTCAACTGACGGCATTGTATTGCAGACATCCGTCTGGATACAAATTGTATTCTGATCGGACTTTCAGTAACAAGTACCCATCGGAGATACACCTTTAGCGCAGCAATGACTAAATCAGCAAGAGAACAAAAATTGGATCAGCAGTGCATTTCAAGTCAAAGGTATGGTCTATGCACAATGATTGAATCTGCCATAAGTCAAATTTAAAACCTTGCGACGCCCAGAAGTCAGTCCAAATACGCAATGAATTCAGCAAGGACATTCAGACAATTCTTGTCATATAAATAATCAGCTGCCAGACTGACAAAAATATATATATATATATATCATTCCATTCACCAAGAAAATCAGTTCCGTCCATCTCCACAATTTATTGGCAAAGTGTACAAAGACAAGGTTCCTGGTCTGCCTCAGTAGAGTATGAATGGATTCCCATGCAAGATATTCAGCCTTCTTAATAAAATACTGCAAAAGCTTCTGGCATAAGGTACCGAGTCTTCCCTCGCAAGTCTTTAAGGGGGGAAGCTTATGAGGTACGGTACCCTGTTTTCCTCAATAAGATATCCACCGAAGGCTTCGGGCTCAAGCCATCTAGTCTTCCTCAGCACGATACCCCGGTGGTTTCCAACGCAAGCTGCCCAATCTTCTTCAGTACGGCATTAGTACAAAATAATAAACAATGAGTTGTCAGCATATGACAGTGTTTCCAAGTGGCAGATCTGCACCAATTGGGTCTGAAACAAGAATCAGTCAGAGCAAAGGTATGCCTCGAAAATCAGATATATGTTCATACAATGAGTATGCTGCCAAGTCCATGCAAGTCTCTCGCACACGGAAGAATTCACGGTACGCATCCGACAACCTCACCAGTTATTCAAGAGACAAAAACCAGTGGGTGATGCAATAATCGGCAAGTCTTGAAGGAAAGACAACATTGAGACAATAGTCTTGGCAGTGATTATCAAGATCAGCCCCGCACATCCGGCAAGGTGATGTTATTAACCCTGGCACAGTTCGGCATAAACAACAACATTATTGAGATCTGTATAACCACACGTGAGCCGGATAAATATACCGAGGCTCAAGACATGAACCAGACCAAGGTATGATTGCAAGATATTGTACATGACAGTATTCAGGGCTGCGAAAATAATCAAGGATATATATAAGGCCCCGCTCTCTCAGTTAAGGTTCCAGATGAAGAAAGTAATAATGAAAGAGCAAGACCAACAATATAAATATGCCGGTTATTGTGCGAGCAACGTGGTATGTATGCCCAAGACAGACTTATTCTATATCCAACCCAAGCGAAGATACGCCTTAGAGGTCTACTCCATTCTAGTAAGGACCTCATGGCAAGGCAACCAGCTTGGTCCACAGTATGCTCAAAACTGTCAGCATTAAATGCTCGAATCTGTCAAGTCCGAACCCAGGACAACTCAATATATTGACCTCAGCACCCGCGATGGAGCATCGCACGGACTGTTATTCCCATGGAGATAGCGGCAAAAATGAAGAGTCAGTGTGAGAACGCATACTTTGAGGATTGTTATCTCTCGCATATGGGAAGCAATTAAAGAATAACCTGTGTGAATGGGATTCTTTGCCAAGATCACCGCCAGTCAAGTCTGCAAACGTTATCATCAGGAGATGGTGAATTTTTCTATCAGTCACGACAAGCGACAGTCAAACCTTTGGTACAACTTGGATACTCAAGACTGTGAAGCCAGTCAAGATAAGTTAGAAACTCCTGCAAGATGTCAGAATCCGTTAGTAGAACAGGAATATGTGTTCCCCAACTCCGTGGATATTCTTGGTACTCGATACTAGAATAACATCTCCAGCAAGGATCAATATCGAGAAGGACACGTATGTCAGAAGATCTTTCGGACCCTAGCTCAGCCAACGGATATGAAAGAAAAATTTGAGTCAGGATGAACAAGAATATATGAGGTAAGTCATGTCAGTATGTCAGATACGGTGAAGCAAACCACCCAGATCAAGACAGTCAGTCAGATCCAATTCAGTGGAAATATTATATGAGAATAAATAAAAGAAACCCGAATTGGAAACGGTTTCTTCAAGTCAGAAAAATTATTTATCCTTGAGCAACCAAATCTCGAGGACGAGATTTCTTTAAGGGGGGAAGGTTTGTAACAGCCTGGATTTCTGCCCTTTTCTTTTTCCTTTGATTTTCTTGGATTTCTGATTTGATTTGCTTTTCCATGGCTATGTGGTTCTGAAACTTGGGAAGATCATGTCTTCCTAGGTTTTATAGTGGCTTGTCACCCTCATCATCCTCCCAAGATCATGTCATTTCCATCCTTGACCTAACCCAATATTCTTTTTATTGGGAATATTCCCTTTCTAATAAAGGAATAACCCTTTAAACCCTAGGTTGTGAAGGAACCTATATTTCTGTCACTCCCAAAATTCCCAAATAATTCTCATAAATTGTTTGGTTCATATTTTCCTCAAATATGGCAAAATATTTAATTGGCCATGTTTCCCATCATGCTCAATTAATTCCTTTTCTGTTCTGTCCTGAATGGCAGTTTGTGAAGCAAGTGCCATTTATCTTTGCCCAATTCAACCCAAACTTCTTGGACATCTTTTCCTGTCCAAATAATTGCCTCATGCCAAAATTCAACTCAATTTGCCTAGTAAATATTCCTGAGCAAATTTCAAAGTTCCTGTCTAAGGGAAGTGGTTGTGAAGGAAGTACAAGCTAGGCATATTCAAATGAGTTGAAATTTTGCAAGGTCCTTTAGATGATCAAATAATGACTCTCCACCAAATTTGAGCTCATGTAACTCATCCATGTGAGCCCAGCTCCAAATCTTAGTTTCTGGTCAGATTTTCAGTTTGTGAAGCAACTATATTTTATATTGCTTCATTTAAGCTGAAAAGTTTCCAGGGCATTCTTCCATCCAGATAAACTCCCTCCACCAAAATTTGTCTCAATCCATTACACCATTTGCCCTGTGCAATTTTTCCAAGTTTCTGTCCAGAGTAAAGCTTTATGAAGCAAGTGCTATTTTGGTTCATCCAAATGTCCTGAAACTTTTTGAGCATCTTCATATCTTAAAATCATTAGGCCATGACCAATTTCAGCTCAACTTGCCTCTCCATGTGAGTTCATCATCCAAATCTCTAATTCTGGCCATTATAGTGGTTTCTACAGCAACCCTCATCTAAACTCCTCCTCTTAGTCTGATTTTTGGTGATCAACATCACCTTAGTGGGTGATCATCACCTGACAAATTATTTACCACGTTATCAAGCTGGTGTCACCACAACAAGTTACAAACACCTTCATGTTGATTTACTTTGGAGCTAAGTGCAAATCTCTTCTTTGCCCCTGGACCGATTTATTTCCTCATTTTGACTAAGGGCACGACGGTCTATCTACTAGACATGGTCGGCCGGGCCAAAACCCGGAGTTTGCTCCAGTGCGTGTGGTGATCACGCTGATGTCATGCCTAATTGCGTGCTCTGGCTTGTTCTTGCCCATGTGCTCGTCTCCTCCCTCCTCGTCTCGACGTCCAACCATGTTCTGGAGCTTCCCCGTGATCGACTGCATCTCCCTGCGTCGCTGCCTCGTCGTGATTCGCCTTAAATGCGTCGCAAACGCCATGCCCAGCCTCTGTCCACCATTGGAGCACTGCACAAGCTCGCTAGCGTTGCTCTAGAGCCCTCCGCTCGGCTATATAAGCGTGCCCCGAGCCCTCCCGCAGCTCATCCACTCATCATTTGCCTCCCTAGCCCACCAGAGTCGTCGGCCCCCTTTTCTTTTCGCCGGAGATTGCCATGGCCGCCTTGGTTCCTCCTTGGTTCCGGCGAACCTAGCCCCTCTCCTCTCCTCCAGAGCTGCCCACTAGCTTTTCGGCATCCTCGCGCGTCGCCCCACCCACTTGTCCATCGCCGGAGAGCCTCGTGGCCGCGTCTCCCAAGTCCGGCCGCCGCTCGTCTCGTTCAGGCACCTCACCGACCGGCCGCCCGAGCCTCCTCGTGCTTCCCCGACTCCAGCAACGTCTTACCCACCGCCTCGATGAACCTCCCCCCTCATCTCTCTTCGGAGCGCCCTGCATCACCGGAGATCATCACCACCGCCGCCTCTCTGTCCGCCTACGTCGCCGCGGCCTCCCCGCCTCTCCACTCCACCCCGACGCCGGCTGATCCTCTGAATGGGTGCGGCGCAATCCCACGAGCTCGCCGGTGGTCGCCACTCGGCCTGAGGTGGCCTGAGCCGGCCGCCACGTCGCCGGCAGCGCGACCCCTCCCCTGCCTCTTCTGTCCTCCACGGGGGAGCAGCGGGAGGATGAAGTCGCCCGCGCCTGGCCCCTTCCCCTGCCGCTGGGCCCGGCCCGTCAGTGGCCCAAGCGCGCCGCTGACGTGGCAAGTGGAAGCGCCCCGGGGTGAGTACGTTTTAATTTGCCCGAAGGCGTATTTCCATTTGTACGCTTTCATTTGCCCAAAAGCGTACTTCTTTCCTTCATCATCCTGGAATATGTTTTCTAACTTAGTAAGCGTATTTTCTGAAATCTGTTTCTGTCTTATCCACTCAAGGACCCGACTGTGAATATTATTTTTACAGAAAAGCCCCTGATCTTCTACACCTCATAACTCCGCAACCGTAACTCCGATTGAGGTGAAACCAACGCTCACGTCTTCGTCTCGTCGAGATCTTTCTGTTGGTACCATTTTAATAAGGTGTTCACACTATGAAAAGACCATTTTGCCCTTGCTTCAAATCAGCCCCCTCCGAGCAAGAACCGTCCGGCGTTTCGTTCTGCGGCTTCACCGCACTTCTTCCCGAAGTATTCGTCGCCCTGAGGCAAGCCACAACAACCACTTGAATGATAGTCATGCAGTAGCCATGGTTTTCAACTTGAATATTTAATAAATGTTTGCTTGTTTTGATACGGTTATCATTGTTTCGGTGATACTTATAAATCTGTGTTCACTTTCATGCTATGCTCTTCTGCATCTTGTGATCTTGCACTTATTACTGGTATTATTGGTATATGTCATGCTTGATAGTAGTAGCAGTGTGTTCTTTCTGATGCATGTTTACGATCTATTATTTAGTGTCGTTGCTATGCATGTTACCTTGTATCCTGCTGGTTATATGCTTACTTGGTAGTATTCTGGATGTGTTCTTGCATGTTATTTATTTATGATGATGGTGGTCATGATATGCTCGTGTGTAATGTTATGCTCGTCAGTTTACCATGCTCACTTGGTTAATGTTTCATTATGGTTATGCTCGATGAATATGTTGCACCTCCATGCTTATGTTGATTCATGTTCATGCATTGTTGTTGCATCATGTTATTTTAATATGGCTTAGCTTACTGCATTCAAGTTTAACCGGACTTAATTGAACTTGAACAACTGTTGGCTGAGTCATGGTGCCACCATATCGAGATGACCAGTGCAACCACACTTGCCTTATGGGAAGGTCCTAACTGGGTCTATTGTCGTGCCTCTCGCCGGTGCCTCCAACGAGGGAAGGTTATGGGCGCGCGCTACCCTGATCAGGTAGGCAGACATAAGCCTTGTGTGCCCGTGGTTGTTGTTAGGCGCCTTTTTGTCCCCGTTTGGGACCGTTTATGTTTTTGCCACGACGGGGGCCGTTGGTACCTTTGGTAGGCACGGGGCCACCCAGGACTGAACCCTAAGGGGGTGTTGGTCGGAGTGGCCGGGAGAGTATCATGGCAGTAGGACGATTTTGTCGGAACACCATTGGTCCACCCGATTGGGTGTGCGAGGCCATGGGTTCCGTGGTGTGGGTACAATGTGCTAACCTCTGCAGAGTGTGTATTAAATCTATCGATCGCTGTGCCCGCGGATAAGGGCCCAGTTCGTGTAGGTCACACTATGGCTCAACAGTAATAATAATAATAATAATAATGTGCTTAATAACAACCCCGATTCGATGATGAGATAAGTTGGTTCTGTGATCCGTGAATGATCATCGTTTGTTACGAGGTAACCCGTTGAGCCCAGCGTGGTTTCGTTTGTGATCCGTGAATGATCACCGTGGTATCGAGGATACCGAGTTGTTGGCTATTCGTGATGTTGTGCGAGAATCGTGGGTAAAGATCAAGCTCCTTGTGGTCATTTAGTGATTACTAGGGTATTGTTTATACCAAGCTTGATTTGATCCTGAGATGATCGTGTAATATCCAAGGTTGGTAAGTGATGCATGTGATGGTTACGAGGTAACCCGAGCAGAATAAGTGGTGCATATAATGTCATCATGTTGCATGATAATGTCATCATGTTTATATGTTCATGCCATGCTCGTATTGTTCTAGTTGTATCATGTGGTACATGCCATGCTCGTATTGTTCTAGTTGTATCATGTTGTTCGTGCCATGTTGTTCTGTTAGTATCATGCTCATGATTGATTTAACCTGCTAATGCCATGCTGTTGTTTGTCTTGACTGCTTTTGGTTTATTGTGAGCTTGCAAGTACATTCAATGTACTGACCTAGCATGTCATGCCAGTTTGCAGGTCGTGCCTGGATTGCTTGCTTGTTTGGTTTGGTTCCTGTGTTCGCGAGCTAGGATAAAACGTTTCAGCCAGAGTCCCTGCGGATTGGAGTCCATCATCGCCATTCGTTGTTCCGCTGCCAGTAGTTGTTCCTCTGCCTCGAGTTGTTATGCTGCTTGTATAGAGCAAGCGTGGTTGGCGTAGTGCCGCCGTGCTGATGTTATTCATTGTAATATCGGAGACCTTGTATGCCTATTCGTGTTGTAATAGAGAGCTGGTTTGTTCTATGCTAAGCAGTGCCGTATTCCAGAAGACTTCACCTCCATCTCTGGGCTAGGATACGGGGCGTTCCGGTTTTCTCTGAGCCGGGGTGCCACAGTAGAGCACCAGGGGCTCGAGGGGACGAGGTGCTACCATCACCGGAGGGTTGGTCAGGTATCACTTGAGGTCTTGAAACGCCAGGTCGGCCTCTGGGGTCCACTCGAACGGGCCCTACTTCTTCACCAGCTTGAAGAATGGCAGGGCGTGCTCCCCCAGCTTGGAGATGAAGCGCCCCAGCGAGGTCACGCAGCCCGCAAGCTTCTGCATTTGCTTGAGAGTTTGTGGTGGGCTCATGTCTTCTATCGCCTTGACCTTCTCCGGGTTAGCCTCGATCCCCCTGTGGGACACGAGGAAGCCCAGTACCTTGCCGGAGGGAACACCAAACATGCACTTCTCTGGGTTGAGCCGCAGGTCCACCTAGCGCAGGCTGGCGAAGGTCTCCTCCAGGTCCTGAATCAGGGTTCTTGCCTCCCGAGATTTTACCACGATGTCGTTGACGTAGGCTTCAGCATTTCTCCCTAGCTGTTGGCCCAGGGCGATGTGCATTAGCCGCTGGAAGGTCGCCCCAGCATTGCGCAGTCCGAACGGCATGCAGGTGTAACAGTATATCCCACACGGGATCAGGAAGGCCGTCTTCTCCACATCCTCCACCGCCATCTTGATCTGGTGGTAACCCGAGAATGCGTTCAGGGAACACAGCAGGTCGCACTCGGCGGTGGAGTCGACGATTTGGTCGATGCGCGGAAGCAGGAACGGGTCTTGAGGGCAGGCTTTGTTGAGGTTGGTGAAGTCGACACACATGCATTCCTTCCCGCCCTTCTTGGGCACAACGATGGGGTTCGCGAGCCACTCCGGGTACCGAACCTCGTGAATGACGCCCGCCGCTTGCAGTTTGCGGGCTTCCTGGACGATGAAGGACTACTTCTCCGTGGACTGCTGCCCTGCCTTCTGCTTCACAGGGCACACATTGGGGCACACCCTTAAGTGATGCTCGATTACCCCCCTTGGGACCCCTACCAGCTGCTTAGGCTCCCAGGCAAATACCTCTTTGTTCGCGCGCAGGAACTTCACCAGTGCCTCCTCTTGGTCAGGGTCGAGGTTGGCGCCTATGGTGAAGGTGGCTCCCGAGGCTCCGTCTTCATCGACCGGCACTTGCTTTGTTTCGGCTCGGTCTTGGGTGAACAGCTACTTCTTTTTCGCCGGCGCGGCCCCCTTAGCCCCCGGGGCGGCTTCATAAGCCGGGCGCGCCGCCGCGGTGGCCCGGAATGCGAGCTTGAGAGCTGTCAGAGCCTCCTTGGTGTCCCCAGCCACGGTGAGGACGCCGCTGCTCCCTGGCATCTTCATGAGGTTGTAGGCCGGATGGGTCGCTGCCATGAACTGAGCCAGGGCAGGGTACCCGAGGACGGCATTGTACGGGAGGCCGATGGATGTCGAAGTCGATCAGCTCGGTGCGGTAGTTGTCCCAGGTACCGAAAGGTGACCGGGAGGCGTATTTGCCCTAGGGGGTTCGTGGATCCGCTACCAACTCCGGAGAAAGGCTTGGTGGGGCGAAGCCGGCCGTATGGCACGTGAAGCAAGCCGAAAGCTTCCACGGAGAGCACGTTGAGGCCGGCTCCGCCGTTGATGAGAGTCTTGGTCACGGCCATGTTGCAGTGGGTGTGCAGAGCATTGGGAGCACGCTCGAGCCCGCAGTGGTTGCGGGGTGGTCCCTTGAGTCGAAGGTGAGGTCGGCCTTGGGCGCCGCCCATCCTGGAGGGTCCCCCTGCTGCACAGGGGCGGCCCCGATCTGGCGGAAGAATTGCTTGACTTGGCGGTCCGAGGGCGGCGCCCGTGAGTCGCCGAGGAGGGCTGCGACGGCGACGGGTGCTGGCGCCGCGAGAAGCCACAGAGGATCCTGGCAGGTTGAGCAGCCAGGCTCGCGGCACGCCTGTGAGGGCCATGGGGAATCAGTTGGCCATGACCTTGTCGTCGCCTCCAGCCTCCACTGCAGCCTCCTCGTATGCCAGCAAGAAGGCCGATGGATCCGCCGCGCCATCATAGCGGGGTGGCATCTCCGGCCTGAACTTGTGCGGCCACCGCAACCACTGCAAGGCGGGGGTGAGGGCCCTGAGCCCCGTGGCGCCGTCGCGGGCATCCGTCGCCCCAATCAGAGGAGCGGCACCGGCCATGGGGGGCGGACGGAGAGGTGAAGCTGACGGAGGAGCGAAGCTTCGGCGCACCCCTACCTGGCGCGCCAAATGTCGGATTCTGGGTTCCGGCAAACCCTTAGGGTGTGTTTGGTTGAGGAACCAAGTGGAACGGAATGGAATGGTTCCATTCCACTGGAACAGGTCCGTTCCATTCCTGTGTTTGGTACAAACAGAAAAGTGAAACGGGTTGGTTCCATTCTTGTGTTTGGTTAGAGAGATGGAATAAAAATGGAACCACATAAAATTCAAAATTTTGGCAGCATTTCATTTGTATTTCGAAGAAAAACAACATAACAATATATATATTGACAAGAATCACACATATATGACATCAATCAAACACAAATTTTAAGAGAAGGTACCAACTTCATCCATCACACCCAAAAGAAACCAAGTGCACTACATCCATACATGCCAAGTTATCATACTCAGTCATACAACAATATCAAAATATTGGCTTCTTTGCTGCGTCGTTCACGTGGCCAATAATAAGCCAGAAAAATAATGATTAACTACTAGTAGCTCTTTTCGAGCAATGAATTGAAATACATAGAAGAATATCATCACAGATAAACAATATGTTGGTCGTATGTACTCCCAGCTCTTACTAATATGAGAGCTTATTTCTTCTAGAAGCTAAACTAATTAATCAGCTAATCTAATCACCCACTTAATAACAATTTACACCACATAACTTTAGAGGGAGAAGCAGGCCATGCCAGAGCCGGAGTGGAGCACCACGAACGGGAGCACGGCGTCGCGCGACGCCGCGGGCGCTGGAGCATACACCTTGTCGACGGCCCCTACGCCGCGCGGTGTATCTCCGCCGCGCGGACGGCCGGGGCAGGTTCTCCGGCACGACGTTCTCCAGCGAGTTGGCGTGCCACGGCGGGCACTACCTCCAGTCGCTCCACCGCGCCGGCACCTGCACGCGCACCAGCGCCGGCCCGTGCGCCGCGCCACCGTCGGCAGGTCCCCGCACCATGGCCTCTCACCGCCCCGTTGCGTCGTTCCCGCCCCGCCGCTGCCTGATCTCCACCCACCGCTAGGTCGCCGCCAAGTTGCTGCTGCGCGCCATCACGGAGGAGAGTGAAGCCGGCGCCGGGGAGGAACGGAGGTGGCAGATCGAGAGGGAGGGAGATGCGGGAGGGTGGCGGCGCTGAGACAGGGGAGTCACGAGGGAAGAGGCGCGTGCGAGAGGGGATGAGGGCTCGTTCCCAGTCGTCCGCTCGATTTGGAGGTATGCCTCCGTTCCGCATAATGAGCGAATATTCCGTTCCCTGGGACGGGTGGGTTCGGGTTCCTTCGACTAACCGAACGCGAGAATGGGCTGTGGGAACGGGTCGGACCCGTGACATTCTACCCGGTGACAGCAACTAAACAAACCCTTAAGGTTCGAACTCTGGGGTGCGCACGAAGAACTCCCTCTCTCCCTAGCCTGCCCGCACAGCAATCTCAAGGCCTAGCTCGTCGAACCCAAGGAACAAGAGACACGAGAGTTTATACTGGTTTGGGCCACTGTTGTGGTGTAATACCCTACTCCAGTGTGGTGTGGTGGATTGCCTTGTAGGCTGAGGATGAACAAGTACAAGGTATGAATAGCCTCCTGAGGAGAGGTGTTCTTGAGCTCGGTGAGCTGGTGTGTGTGAGGATGATCTGAATGATCCGTCGCCTAGCTAGGGTGGTGGCTCGCCCTATTTATAGAGGCCCTGGTCCTCTTCCCAAATGTTAGGCGGGAAGGGATTCCACAATGGCCAATTTTGAAGGGAGACAACTAGTACAAGTTATCCTGACAAAAGGTGGTCTACGCCTGTCAAAGGCTCTGGTGGTAACGCTGATGTGGGCTCTGTGGTGACCTCCGTCCTGCCGTCCTGCTGGTCTTGGTCTTGTTGCACCGATATGGGAACCTTTGCCTGATGCCTCGGGACTCCTCAGCTGCGCTTGCCTCTTTAGCACCAAAGAGGAAACTGGTACTCTGCGCCCGTTGGCGCCCGCTTGGCTTCGGTTGTCATTGCTCACGTCACACAGACCTCACGAGGTGCCCTCGCCTTGATATCTCCGCTCCTCGCGAGCCAGACTAGCGAGGCTACCCCTGAGGAGGTCTTGTGTCGTCCGCCTTGTGATGCTCGGCCCCTCGCGAGGGTCTTGAGTGGTTGTTGATGAAGATGGGCCGTACCGGGCCGCTGGCAGAGCCACGTCGTGGGCCGCAGGCAGGCAAGTCTGGGGACCCCCGTTCCCAGAACGCCGACATACTCACTTCGAGTGGAATGACAAGGTGGACGAGGCCTTCCTCCAGCTCAAGAAAATGCTGACTACGCCGCCTGTCCTGGTGGCTCCGGCTGCTAAGGAGCCCATGTTCCTCTACATCGCCGCCACCAGCCAGGTGGTCAGCACTGTCATTGTGGTAGAGCGTCCAGAAGACGGCAGAGCACAGCCGGTCCAGAGGCCCGTGTACTATTTGAGCGAGGTGTTGTCGGCCTCAAAGTAGAACTACCCCCACTACAAGAAGATGTGCTACGGCATGCACTTCGCTGCCAAGAAGCTCAAGCCATACTTTCAAGAGCACCACATCATGGTTGTCTGCACCGCCCTGCTTACTGAGATCATAGGCAACAGAGATGCATCAGGCCGAGTGGCCAAGTGGGCCATCGAGTTGGCCCCCTACACCATCTTCTACCAACCACGCACTGCCATCAAGTCCCAAGCACTGGCCGACTTCCTCGTCGACTGGGCCGAGACCCAGTACCTGCCGCCAGCTCTGGACTCCACTCATTGGCGGATGCACTTTGATGGCTCGAAGATGCGAACCGGTTTGGGAGCAGGCATCGTCCCCACCTCTCCCAAAGACGACAAGCTCAGATACACGCTGTAAATTCACTTTGTTGCCTCCAACAATGTGGCCGAGTTTGACGCGCTCGTACATGGACTCCGGCTGGCCAAGGAGATTGGCATCCACCGGATTCTATGCTACGGCGACTCGGACTTGGTAGTCCAGCAGTCGTCTGGCGACTTGGACGCCAAGGATGCAAACATGGCGAGCTACCGCTTCCTCGTCCAGCAGATTAGCGGATACTTTGATGGGTGTGAGTTCCTTCACGTACCACGGAACGACAACGAGCAAGCTGATGCCTTGGCACGGATTGGCTCCACCCACCAAGCAATACCAGCCGGCGTCTCCCTCCAGTGCCTCCGCAAGCCGTCTATCAAGCCTAAACCAGAATCAGAGTCTATCTTCGTGCCGGCCGCCCCCGGAGCAGTCGGATCCGACTCGGGGGCTGCAGCAGTCGGCTTGGGTACTTCGGCAGGCGGCTCGGGGACTGCAGGAGTCGCACCCGGCCCGGGGACTTCAGAACCTGGCCTGGGGGCTGCGGCAGTCGGCCTAGGGACTTCGGCAGGTGGCTCGGGGACTGCAGCAGTCACACTAGGCCCGGGGACTTCAGAACCTGGCCCGGGGGCTGCAGCAGTCGGCCCAGGGACTCCAACAACGCAGCCAGTGGCAGCCGACCCCCCCCCCCGCCGCCTCCCAACCCAACCACCCTAATACCAGTGGCCGTGATGACAGTGGACGAAGTCGGAGCACCAGCATGGGTGCAGCCCATCCTCAACTTCCTGGTGAGCGGCGAGCTACCAGCCGACGAGATTTCGGCCCAGCAAGTGCAACGCCGGGCAGGAGCATACACGATAGTAAACAGAGAACTTGTTAGGCGTAGCATCACTGGTGTGTTCCAGCGCTGCCTAGAGCCAGAGAAGGGCAAAGCAATCCTCAGAGATATCCACCAAGGCGAGTGCGGCCACCACGCAGCCTCAAGATCCCTTGTCGCCAAAGCCTTTCGCCATGGATTCTTCTGGCCGATTGCTTTGGAGGATGCCAAGGATTTAGTCAATAAATGCAAGGGGTGCCAGAAATTCAGCTCCAAGCAACACATGTCGGCTTCTGCACTGAAGACTATCCCCCTTACTTGGCCTTTTGCCGTGTGGGTGCTAGACATGGTGGGTCCATTCAAGACAGCACGTGGCGGCATGACTCATCTGCTTGTCATTGTGGACAAATTCACCAAGTGGATTGAAGCCAAGCTAATCAAGAAGCTGAATGGTTCGACCGCTGTGACTTTCATCGCAGATATCACCGTCCGATACGGTATACCACACAGCATCATCACCGACAATGGCACAAATTTTGCCGAAGGCGCCTTGGCCCGTTTTTGCGCGACGCAGGGCATCCGACTGGACTTAGTGTCCGTTGCCCATCCGCAGCCAAATGGCCAAGTCGAGCGAGCAAACGGCCTCATCTTGTCTGGCATCAAGCCCCGACTGGCGGCCGGCTGCTGGATCAATGAGCTGTCGGCCATCCTCTGGAGCCTCCGCACCATGCCAAACAAAGCAACCGGCTTCACGCCCGTCTTCCTCGTGTACGGGGCTGAGGCCGTCATCCCAACTGACATTGATTTTGTCTCACCTCGCATCACCATGTACACTGAGGCGGAGGCAAAGGAAGCACTAGAAGACGGCGTCGATCTGCTGGAAGAGGGCCGGCTGTTGGCACTCAGCCGGTCCGCCATCTACCAGCAGAATCTGCACCGCTACCACAGTCGGAAGGTCAAGCTAAGATCCTTCCAAGAGGAGGACCTTGTGCTCCGGCTGATCCAGCAAACAGCCGGCTAGCACAAGCTCTCGGCCCCTTGGGAAGGGCCCTTCATGATTACCAAGGCCTTGGGCAATGACTCCTACTACCTGATCGATGCACAAAAGCCCAGGGCATGCAAGAGGGACGATTTCGGCAAGGAAACAGAGCGCCCATGGAACGCAAATCTCCTCCGAAGATTTTACAGTTAATGCAGTATGTACCACGCTACCTTTTGTATTAGGAAGTTAAGACATCGGGTCCCTCGAGGAGCACTCGGGGGCTATCCTTTTTATCTATATGATAAGATTCTGCCTGTGAATGTATTATTTTTATTCCTCCGCCTGGCACCGGGTCTGACCAGTCGGCTCGGGGGCTCGCCGCCTTGTCCTATGCTAACGCTATGTAGTGTGCCGACACCTAAAAGCCCTCTCTTGCTTTAAGCCGCAGCTCGCAGAGTGACTATCCGGCTGGCAAGAGTTAAAGGCAGGAAAAGGTGTCCACACGAAAAATGACTAAAGAAAAATGAGCTAGCATAGGCCAAGCCGGCTCCTTGCCTTACCGTCTGGCTGCTGAGCAGCCGGCCGGCTTCTCATTTGACTTGCTACGTTCTAAGCGGCTAAAGTACTTGTCTTGCAAAACCTGCTAAGTCCCTGACCCAGCCACACACCACAGAGCGGCTGTCCGGCTGGCATGGCGGTAGCCAAAGGAAAGCGGCAAAGGAAAAAGCCAAAACAGAACAGGAAAGCAAGGCAAAGTAGAACCCGGCAAAGCACACACACTTGTGCGAGAATTAATTTACATAGTATGGCTCATAGCCAGAATTCAACAAAGTCTGAATACACCCCCAGCGGGTGGAACTGCGCAAATTTAACAAAACTTGTTCCAAAGATTACAAGTGCAGGAAAAAGATAAGACAAAACTGGCCGCCTAGGCCAGAGGAGCAGCAGGTGGGTCCAGCAGGTTGGTGGAGGCAGCAGCGCCGGTTGATGGAGCGGCCGACTGCTGAGTCTCAGCCTGGTCAGCGTCGATAGCAGTCGGCACAGCCGCGTGCGGCTCGTTGCTCGAGGCTCGGTCGAGCTGAGGCTGGCCATCCGCTCCATCCTCCGGTGCGTCGTCGTCTCCGCCATCTTCGCCCTCGCCCTCGTCACTGGAGGCAATCTCCTCTGCCGATTCATCCGGGTTCAGCCCGAACCAGTCGGCCGGCACCTCGGCGCCCCGCTCATCCAGCTCGGGGACGAAGATGTTGGTGTTTGTGTACTCGGCAAGCACCGCCGCGAGTTGAGCAAGATCGCGGTCCACCGCCGCCAGCTCCGGCCCGGCCTCGGCCTGGAAGGTCGCCAGCTAGGCCAGCCTCAGCCTCCAAGGTTGTCCGGGCACCCGCCCGAGCTGCGGCGCCCTTCCAAGCCTCGAAGCGGCTGACTGCTACCTCCAGCCACTCGGCAGTCCGACTGGGGGTCCACGGCACTTGAGCATCTGGCCAGAGGGCGCTCAGGACCTGAGACCCGGCGCGCTGAAGGCGACAGAGCATGCGGTGGGCCGGTTGCAGGCGCGTCCTGACGGCGAGAAGCTGCTCGTTGAGGTTCCGAGGCGCGTTGGGAGGAATCTCCACTCCAACTCTCCTACGCTGCGCGCGTCGCGCCTCGATGTCCTGGCTCACGGTGACGGAGTAACCGGGGAAGAACTCTGCGCAAGAAGAAAATCAAAGATTAGAAGCCGAAAGCCGACTCCCGCTGCAGTCGACGGCTGTTCGAAGGAAAGGGACTTACCGTCAATCATGTCATCGATCTCACCGTAGCTGTCGGTGAGGATTTTCTCCTTCTCGGCCTAGTTCGAGTGTTGAGTCTCGAACTCGGCCGTGAGGGAGTCTGCTGCCTCCTTCAGCTTTTGGAGCTCCGCCTTGTGTTGCTCCGCCTGGACCGCCAGCTCCTTGGCCAGGCGGTCGCACTCCTGAGCCTCGCCCAGGCGCTGCTGCAGTTCGGCGGCTACCTCTGCAAAGATAAGAAAGAAAAGACATCAACAATCAACAAAAAGACAAGTGGTTGCCAGGAGATCCGGCCCGACTGCTCAGCAGTCGGCCCGAATCTCGGGGGCTACACCCAGCAGGTGCGCTGACACGCCCCCGCGAGAGAAAAAGGGAGTGCTCGCTCCAGCTCTCGGTCAAGTCGGTAGTCCACTTGGCCAGCTCCTGGACATGGGAGTTGAAGGTGGCTGCGCCGATGTTGTGGTAATCCTGCAAAGAAGACAACAGAAGAGAAAATTTGTTAGCACTCAGAACTTACCTTGAAGTTCCGAGCTGCCTGCTCAGCCGTCGGCCCGGAACTCGGGGGCTACACCCAGTGGGTGTGCTGGTACCCCCCCCCCCCCCACGGAGGATTAGAAGAACAAAAAATAAGAAGAAAGAGCCATACCCGGACGGCTGCCCGCGTAGCCAAGAACGCCTGCGTGTACTGCTGGAGGGCGGCACCTTGGGCCTGGAACCGGGCTTGGACGTCCTGCGCGGCCATGTTCAAAACACCCGTTTCGCCCCTAGGCGTCCACACCGGTGGGGCGGCACTGGTGACCTCGGCGTCGGGGGCCGAAGAGCTAGCGGCCCCGATCTCCTGCGGCCGTGGCGCTGAGGCTGCCTTCTCCGCACAACGGCACCCCGGAGTGCGGACTGCCGGAGTCAAGCGCACCACCAACTCACCGCCAGTTGGTGGCACCGGCAGCGCTTCAGGCCGACTGCTCTAGACGTCAGCAGTCGGCGCGCGAGGATTCACCTCCGCCTCCAAGATGACGGGGCCTCCGCCCTCCCTCTCCAGGGCCGGCTGGTCGCCTGCAACCCCTCCAGTCGGCGCCTGGCCCTCCGGCGTCGGTGGCACCGCGCGCAGCGGGACGACAAGCTACGCAGTTCGGCCAGGCGCCGCCTCCTCCGCCTGAGCCTTGGCGGCCGCGTCCGCCTGCTCCTTGGTCGCCGCATCGGCCTCCGCCTGCACCCCCTTGGCCGCCTCCGCCTTCTCCCGCTCCTCGCACGCCTCCCGCGCGTTCCTCTCTGTTGCCTCCTGGAGGTCGGCGAGTGGGTCCATGCGGCGGGGTCCCGCGGAGCCGCCCGCTGCCCCAATCACCGACGCAGACGGTGCCCGCTCAAGAGAGAGCGGGGCCCTGTTCGTACCAAGCAAGACGAACTAAGAAAAAGCTTGCAAAGAAAGAAGAAAAGCAAGCACATAGCAACAACGGAAAGATCGAAATACTTACTAAGACACCATAGGGCGGTGCTTCGGGGCCTTCTGGAATTGGGCCGCCTTCACGGTGGCCTCCTGCCGCCTGGTCGCGGCCGCCGTGTTCCTGGCCTTCTTGAGTCGGCTGCCGAACAGCCCGGCGTCGGCTCGGCGCTTCGGCGCGCCGCCTGGTGCAGTCAGCACGGCCGAAGAGCACGCGCCCGCCTTATCGGCGCCGTGAGTGCGGTGCGGCTCATTCTCCTCCTCATCATCATCCTGCCAGTCCTCAAGGCCGCCTCCTGAGGAGCCGCCTGCTCCACCTCCGCCACCAGTGGCGTCTTCTTCTTCCATGGCGGCCGCCCCCAAGTCAGGGTCGTCCACGTCGCTCCCCGACCGGTCCGGCAGGTACTCCTGCTCGGCCAGGGCGTTGGCGGCCGACTGGGTCGTGAAAATCTGCATCGTAACCAACTAATCAGGCAACAAAAAGAAGAGCCCGAACAAATGAAGAAAAGAAGAATTGAAAGGCTCACCGTAGGCGGTGGGTGTGCGCGGCTATACGGCGGCTTGCCGAACCGCCACTCCTTCTCCGAGAGTTTGTAGTTGGAGAAGTAATTCACCAGCCGGACCACCTCCATGTCCGGCAGCTCCTTGGTGCACATCCGGCATGGGTCCCGGTGCCCGCTCATGCGGCTGATGATGTGAGGCGGGGCTTGGAGGGCGAGCACTCAGCGCGCCACGAAGGCGGTCAGCAGGTCTGAGGCCTTGAGGCCCTCCGACTCCATCATCACCTGAAGCTGGGCGAGAGCGGTGGAGGAGGCAGCCGACAGGTTCTTTGGCCGAAATTGCCAGTTGGTGCGAGGCCCAACCGGCGGGCCGGTTGCATAAGCCGGCAGGTTGATGTTGTCCATCGTCAGATGGATGTTCTTGACGTAGAAGTAGGACTTTTGCCACAGTTTGGCCGACTGCAGCAAGGCGAGGGAGGGGAAGCGGACCCCAGTACCCAAGCGCTGCACTGCGACACAGGCTCTGCATTGAGCCACCTCGTTCTTGATGGCGGTGCCGAGCTTGAGGTAGAAGAACTCCCCCCAAAGCTCAAGGGTGGGGAGTATGCCGAGGAAGCCCTCGCAGAGAGTGACGAAGGCGGCAGTAGCACCACCATATTCGGCGTGAGGTGGTGCGGCTGGACTTTGTAGAACGTGAGGAAGGAGCGGAAGAAGCTGCTCACCGACAGGCCGAAGCCGCGGAGAAAATGGGACCGGAAGACGATGCATTCGCCGTCTTCCGGCGCCTGTGAGATTTCTGCCTCGGGGGGACACGCACCTTCACGTGCGTCTCGCGGGGCAGCTGCCGCGTCTGGTGAAGAAAGGAGAGGTGATCTCCATGGACATTGGAGCCGTCCCAGTCGCCGGCCCGTTCGCGCGCCATGGACTTGGGTGCTCGACGGAGGCGCGGCGTGGCAACGAGCGGGCGAATCCACGGCGAAGCAAGGAAGCTGCGGTGAAGAGAAGCCCGGCGACGGTGGGCTGCGGCAGCGCCTCCGCGAGAGGAAGGGGTGCTACAGCGGCAGAGAGCAGGAGAAGAAGAATGGCGGAGGCAAAGGGAGAGGAGGGCGCGCGTGCGTCTGCCGCCCCCTCCCCCTACTTATAGCCCCAGGCGGCGGAGCCGAGGGGGCGAGCCGTGGGGGTCGTGGGATTAATTACGCCCCACTCCCCCCACGATCCCACGTTTCCCACGCCAATAAAGGCATGTATTAACTGCCACAGAAGACCAACCGCCCGCCTCGGCCGCAGCGGATTTGCGCGCTGCCGAGGCCCTGTAGTGGCGGGCCCGGGCCTGCGGCGACGTCCCGTCGCGTGCCTGGGCTGGCAGGCCAACCTGGCCTATCGGCACCGCGTGGCGGGCGAGCAACAGGCGGATGAAACCAAGCTACCAGACCACTCAGAGTAGGAAGCTACCGAGGCTCCTCGTCTCTTCAGCCGCGGTGCCCCACTAGCTTCGGGGACTACTGTCGGAGTAAATGACCATGGGTAGCCTCATCGGCTCCCCATGGTATTTCAAGACATCGGGGCTAGCTGCGCCCCTCAAACCACCTAAGCCGTATGGCCGCCTTCTTGGGCCAGCTGGTCCAAGCGGCCGGCTGCTAGAAGGCGGCAGACCCTAGAAGGCGGCCACGAGGTGAGCCGACTCCTAGCAGGCGGCCCCTCGTCCCCTAGAAGTTATCACCTCATTACAACAACGAGACGGGGCGTGGCTACAGGCACTACAAAAAAAAGACACATCCGTGACATTTTGGGCCGAACGGAAATTTTTTCTATCGTACTTATGACACTTCTATGACGATAATTGTGACAAAACCCGGTATCATCATAGATGTGGTGGGGTCCTACTTCTATGACAAAAAATCATGACAGAACATGGGCTTTTCATCCTGGGCGGGCCGGAGACGCAGCTGCATGACATTCTTTGGGCCGTCCATGATGGAAAAAACCGTGGTAGAAGCAAGGGCGAGGAAAATATCAGGGTGTTCCCGGTTACGGTGGGTGGTCGGGGCCGAGCGATGCGCGTTTCTCTCGTACACACATGCGTGAGGGTGCGAGGCGTTGGGCTCTAACTGAACCCGAGCGATGCGTTGGGCTCCAACTGAACCTGAGCGATTGCACTGCAGGCTACGCGTTACTGAACCCGAGTGACGGTGTCCTGGACTAGGGGGTACGCACCACGTCGTCTCCCGACCAGCTGGATCGGGCCGAGGACCCCCATGGCGGTTCACTATTGAGCCAGTTCGGACAGCCCATGCCGCATACAAGGAGGATTCTACAAGACTTGGCGCCCAAGACAAGGACTCCTCTAAACCCTAGGCCTACGGTACATATATAAACCGATGCCAGGCTATTCAATAGACGATATCATATTCATTACTACAATCTCGTGGTAGATACATATACTCTGTACTACACCCATATGAATACAATCAAAAGCAGCATGTAGGGTATTATCTCATCAAGAGAGCCCGAAGCTGGGTAAAACCCCGTGTCCATGTTACCATCGCTCCCGGACGCCTAGCTTAGGACCGCTACTACGAGATAGGCCGGATATTGAACCGACATTGGTGCTTTCATTGAGAGCCTGCTGGCGGTCGCCACGGGGCGATGGGAATTCGGATCGTCTCCGGCGTGATCTATGCATCGGAGCCGAGCTTTATGGTCGATGTCGGCATCTTTTTTGGCCGGCTCGACTGGCCACCTTGGCTTAGCCAAGGACTGTGCCCTACCTCCGATCATCATGTTTGGACGAGGGCCTTCATCAGCATCAACTCCGATCTCTATCATGATCATGCAAGAATCATCCATGGAGCTCGGGGGCTCAACGTCAACATCGCCCTCAGGCGACCGTGCTTTTTTTCTGAATAGCAAACTTGTATCCGCTGCCACCACCTCCTCGAGCATCGCTTTGACGATTCCTTCGGTGGAATTGTGCGGAATTAAGTGTACAACAACCATGCCAAATTTCATCGAGTTCCTATGGAGGAAACTCTAGCAATCTACGATATACCGGAGCCCTGTCAAATCTGGACGGGAATCTGGATGAGTTTAGGGTGTGGTCTCCATATCCCAGCTCGGAGGTCCTTTGGAAGATCCAACCGTTCATCTGCTGCCGAATTCCCATATCTACCACCCCTCCAAATTTCAGCTCGATCCGACGGTTCAAACTCCGGGAACCTTCAGATGAGTGGACCCATTTTCGGATCTGTTTTCTGCGCGAATACGAATCCGGCCCGAGTTCATGTTTCTTCATGAACGGAATATTGGAGAACCCTTTTGAGAGAATTTTTTCTAGGGTATTGTGCGTTGTTTTTAAACACGTAGCCATAAAATTTTAAGCCTCCTCCGAGGCAATCTTCACCATCACGCTGGTGTCAAACCAGTCCAGCAATATTGCTCCACGACGAGCCGACCTCAACTTCTTCGATCATCATATCGGCAAGCCGAACAAGAGTTCGGCATCGCGAAGGATAAATCATCACCAAAATCGCTGCCCCACGGATTACACGGTGCGGGCACACCGGCATCGCCGCATGGTCACTTCATCAAGCCGGCATTGACCGCGTCACAAGTCACGACCTGCGTCAGCATGGCCGCACTGTTGCTTCTTCAAGCCGATGTCCATCACGCTGACCTGCTTCAACACCTCGGCTGACATGGCAGCTGCAACGTCTCCTCACCGACCAGCTCCATCACCTCGGCTGGACCGGGGACTTTGCTATTTCTTCATCAACATACTCCGGTGACTTCGGCGTCACCAGCCGACCAGCTTCGTCAAGTTAGCTGGACTGGGGGCTTTGCCTCAACGAGCCCACCTTTCCCAGCATCGCCATGTCGTCGCTTTATCGCCCATCAGGCAATGGGTGTGCGGATCGAGTCCCAATTTTGGGAGCAACCTTTCTTCAGATTGCTACAACAAATAAACCAGGTGCTATTTATCCTACTAATTTTTTCTTGTTTGGATTTATTTTTCCCAAGGAATTATTACTCTGGTTTGTTCCATCATCTATACGCAGGTCTATTGTGATAGCCTGAATTTTGGCCCTTTCTTTTTCTTTTGTTCTTCCGAGGTTTTTGCCTGAGTTTTTCTTTTTCGTGGCTTTGTGGTCTGGAAACTGAAGAAGATAAACTCTTCTTTGCTTCCAGAGTGGCTTGTTATTCCCAAATCTTTCCCTAGGCCCTGTCATTTTCATCCTAGCCCAAATCCCAATATTCTTTTGGGAATATTCCTTTTCTATCAAAGGAGTAACTCAAATTGCCCTAGGTTGTGAAGCAACCTATATTTCCCTCACTCCTAAAATTCCCAAATAATTCTCATAAATTGTTTGCATCATATTTTGATCAAATATGCAAAACTTTTCATTGCCATGTTCAAAAATAATCCTCCAATAATTCATTTCCTATTCTGCCCTAAAAGGCACATTGTGAAGCAAGTGCGATTTTCCTTTTTCCCAATTGACCTCAAACTCCTTGGACACCTTTTCCTGTCCATATCATTGCCACATGCCAAAGTGCAACCTCATTTGCCCAGTAAATATTCCTGAGCAATTTTTCAAAGTTCCTGTCTGAGGGAACTGGTTGTGAAGGAAGTACAAGCTAGGCATATCCAAATGAGTTGCCATTTTTCATGATCCCTCATATCATCATATCATAGCTCTCCACAAAAGTAGAGCTCATGTCATGCCTCCATGTGAGCTCAGCTTCAATTCTTAGTTTCTGGTCAAAATTTCAGTTTGTGAAGCAAGTATATTTTATCTTGCTCCATTATGGCTGCCAATTTTTCTAGGCCTTCTAGTATCCATATAACGTCCCACCACCAAGTTGTGGCTCAATCCCTTTGACCATTTGCCCTGTGGAATTTTTCCAAGTTTCTGGTCAGAATAAATCTTTCTAAAGCAAGTGCTATTTCGGTTCATCCAAATGGCATGAAACTCCTTGGGCATCTGTATATCTTCAAATCATTGGGCCATAACCATTTGCAGCTCAATTGATGCAACTATGTGAGTGCATCATCCAAATTCCCATTTCTGGCCATTATGGCACTTTCTACAGCAACCACCCTTTAAACTCCTCCTCTGAAGCTGATTTCCTGTGATCGTAGTCACCTTAGTGCATGATAATTACCAGACAAATATTTTACTGAGTTACCTAGCTGGTGTCCCCACTGCACAGCACAAACACTTGGCTGCTGGTTTGCTTTGGGGCCATCTGCAAATCTGTTCTTTGCCCCTAGATTGATTTATTTCTTCATTTAGACTAAGGTCACTAGGGTCATTCCACGGGACATGGTCGGCCCGGCCAGAACGGGCTGTGTGCACCAGTGCGCGCGGTGACCACCTCTCTGGCGTGCAATGGCCGCGTCCAGAATGGCTTCTTGCTCGGGCCCCTCCTCTGCTCGGTGTCTCAGCGAGCACGGGCATGTCCACTGTCTTCCTCTCGTCGTCGCCGTTCCCCTGGACCCCTCTCCCCCTCCGTCCGCTTCCCCACCGACGCAAGCCGCCGCGCACCCACGAGAGCTCAGTGGAGCTTTGGATCTTCCCATCGCCGTCGTCTTCCTCCCTGCGCCCCTTGGCCTCCTCTGCCCCGTGAGAACCTCTACTGTGCCTCCCTCGTCGCCTGCCCCCGAGCTCGAGCGCGCGGGCACGCGTTCGCGGCACCGGACAGGCGTCCGCGGCGGTGCCAGCTCGGCCTCCCTCGCCCCGCCTATAAATGGCCCTCCCCCGAGCATTTCGAGCTCACCAGCAGCCTTCCCACACTCCTCTACCCCGCCCCGACCTCTCATTCGAGCTGCAAGAGCTCCTGAGCCCGCCCTTGCCACCATGGCCGCCGCCTCTGCCCCTCTTCGATTCGGGCAAGTCGAGCCCTTCCCCTCCGTTCCGTCCCCACCAATAGCCTTCCCGGAGTCCAGCAACTCGCCCCAACTCCTTTCCCCTCGCCGGAGTGCCCTGCAGCCCCGTAGCCAAATCCCACCCGAAGCCCCCTCTGCCGGAGTGCTTGCAGCTCTCAACCCCGCCCTCCTCGAGGTCCGTTCTGTCCTGGAGCGGGTCGGCCTCGTCGCCCTGAGCACGTGGGTAGGTCGAGCGCCACCTACGGTGGTCGAAGTCGCCGGCGATCGTTGTCGGGGCGGCCGGTCTCGCCTTTGCCTCAGCGCGCGTCGGGGGAAGAAGAGGAGGAGAGGGAGGAGAGAGAAGGTCAACGCGGGTCCCACCCGTCAGCCGCACGAAGCGCCTGCTGACGTGGATAAGTGGACACGCAGTTCTGGCGAGTACGTCTTCATGCGTTGAAAGCGTATTCTCCGGGTGCTTCAGCTAAAAGTATGCTTTCGCGTTAGGAAAGCGTATTTGCTGAAGTACGCCTTCTGTTTTCCTGCCTAAGTCCAGTCTAAAAATCTTTCATTACAGATGGGTCCCTGGCAGAAAACACCTCATAACTTTTTATCCGTAACTCCAAATGAGGTGAATCCAAAGCCTACTTCTTCGTTTCGTCGAGCCCATTCTGTTGGTTTCATTTTCACTATGGTTTGACACTGTGAAAATGACCTTTTTGCCCTTGCACGTAAACAGCCCCTCCGAGAGAGAACTGTTTCCGGCAAATTTTTCCGCGGCTTCACCGCACTTCTTCTCGGTGCCTTCTTCACCCCCAGGCAAGCCAAAATACCCATTTTCATGATAGTCATGCAGTAGCCATGGTTTTCAACTTGAATATTTATTAAATGATTGCTTGTTTAAAACATGGTTATCGTTTTTTCGGTAATGCTTCTGGTTTAGTGCTTACTTGTTTGCTATGTTGTCATGCACCTGGTTATCATGCCCTGCTAGTTGCTAGTATTGCTTTCATATTGCCATGCTTGATAGTAGTACATTTTGGGTTGGTCATGTTCTTCAGTGCATGATTAACGTCGGTTATCGAGTACCATTAATATGCGTTGTTCCTTTGTTCTTAGTTGGTTAAGTCTTACTCGGTGATGTTATTGATGATTTCTTGCATATTATTTATGTTTGATGATAATGGTCATGTTATGCTATGAGTAGTGTTGTACTTGTAAAATTTATGCTCGTCATTATGCCATGTTCAGTTGGAGATTATTCATAGCTGATATGGTGGATAGTTATGTTGCATCCCGTACTTATGTTGATATCATGTTCATGCATTGTAATTGCATCATGTTATTTTATCATGGCTCAGCATTTTGCATTCAAGTTTAACCGGATTTAATTGAACTTGAACAACTGTTGGCTGAGTCATGGTGCCGCCAGATCAAAACTGACCAGTGCAACCACGCTTATCTTATGGGTAAGGTCCTAACTGGGTCTATTGTCGTGCATCTCGCTGGTGCCTCCCACGAGGGAAGGTTATGGGCGTGCTTACCCTGATCAGGTAGGCGGACATAACCTTGTGTGCCCGTTGTTTTTATTTTTATGGATCCGGTCCCCGTGAGGGAGTTTTGACCACGACGGTGGTCGGGGTGTCTTTGGTAGACACGGGGCCACCCAGGACTAGCCCAGTTGGGAGTGGGTCGGAGTGGCCGGGAGAGTGTCATGACAATAGATCGGTTTTGTTGGAACGTCGTTGGTCCACCCGAATGGGAGTGCGAGGCCATGGGTTCCGTGGTGTGGGTACAGTGTACTAACCACTGCAGAGTGTATATTAAATCTATCGATAGCCGCGCCCGCGGATAAGGGCCCAGTTCGTGTTGGTCCCACCGTGAGTCAACGGTATTAATAATAACTTGGTTAATAACAACCCTGGTTTGATGATGAGATAAGTTGGTTGTGATCGCCGGAAAGATCACTGTTTGAGACCAAGTGTTGGTCATGGTTGTGATCGCCGGAATGATCACCTTGGTATCGAGGATACCGAGTTGTTGGATATTCGTGATGTTGTGCGAGAATCATGGGTAAAGATCAAGCTCCTTGTAGTCATTTAATGATTACTACGGTATTGTTTATACCAAGCTTGATTTGATCCTGAGATAATCGTGTGATGTCCGAGGTTGGTAAGTGATGCGTGTGATGCTTGCGAGATAACCCGAGCAGAATTAATGGTGCATGTAGTGTCATCATGTTGCATGCTAGTAACGTCGGATTTATATGTATATGCTATGCTCATGTTGTTTTACCTGTATCATGTTCATGTTGCCTTTGGATTCTTAGTGGCTATTATGATTATTTTCATGATGGTAGCTGGTATTATTTTGGAGTATTACTTTGGATGTCATGTTGCTCATGCCATGTTGTTATAAGGATATCATGTTAATCCCTGCTTAACTTGTAATTGCCATGCTGTTGTTTGTCTTGAATGCTTCTGGTTAATTGTGAGCTTGCAAGTACATTCAATGTAATGACCTGGCGTGTCATGCCAGCTTGCAGGTCGTGCCTGGATTGCTTGCTTGTTTGGTGTTGTTCCTGTGTTCGCAAGCTAGGATAAGCGTTCCAGCCAGAGTCCCAGCGGAGTGGAGTTCACCACCGTCGTTGTTGTCCCGCTGCTAGAGTTTTTCCGCTGCTTCGAGTTGTTCTGCTGCTTGCATAGAGCAACTGAGGGTGGCGTAGTGTCACCGTGCCGATGTTATTCATTGTAATATCGGAGACCTTGTATTCATTTTTGTGTAATAATAGAAAGCTGGTTTGTTCTATGCTAAGCAGTGCCGTATTCCAGAAGACTTCATCTCGATCTCTGGGCTGGAATACGGGGCGTTCCGGTTTTCTCTGAGCCGGGGTGCCACATCTATCAAATGGTGGCCGCATTAACGATGGTCACATGGTGGTTCGGTAATGGACTTCGACTACGTCACGTGGTCTCTTCGGCAGGCCGACGCCGTCGTCCCAATCGGCGTAAATCGGTTCGCGTGATTACCTTGTTCACTACAAGAAATATGTCAACTAGTGACCTTCTGTCAGTGACCCTGGAAGAATTGGTCATAGATCTATGACCATTTGAGACCAATTGGTCAAAAGCTGTTCGGGGGGCTCCAAACACTAAACTATATCGACCATTTTGGTCAGAAAGGTCGTAATTTCCTTACACGAAAAGGTCACAAAGCAGACAGCACTGATCCGCTGCCTTATTTCTAGCTAGTCATGACCAATATAGATGGTCATAACCTTGTAAGTTGTGGTGGATTGCTATGACTAGGCGCCACCTCATCAGTTTTACCTATGTGTCATGTCCATGTGTCAATTTTTGCCCTAGGTTGTGAAGCAACGTATATTTTTGTCATTCCCAAAATTCCCAAAAAAAATTGGGCATTCTTTACTATCCAAATCGTTGCCTCATGACAATATTCAACTCCATTTGCCTAGTAAATCTTCCTCGGCAAATTTCCAAAGTTTTTGTTCAACTCGAACTGTTGTGAAGGAAGTACTAGCTAGGCATATCCTGATGAGCTAAATTTTTGCCACATCTTCTATATTCCCAAATCATAGCTCTCCACAAAATTTGAGCCCCATCTAACAATACATGTGAGTGTGGCATCAACATTCATATTTCTGTCCAGTATGGTACGTTGCAAAGCAAGTGACACCTAGGCTCCTCCATTTGAGCTGCAAATTTTCCAAGATAGTGTCCTTAGTAGATGATCATCCTCGGCTAAAACTCAGGCCCATTGGACATGTGCATTTCCCGTACCACTAATCAAACACTTGGGTGCTAATTCATGTTTGAGCATTGTTCGGTCTCCTCGTGAGATACTTCTGTTGTTATTTTCTTCCAATCATCTATGTGGGGAGTGCCAAACCTACTAGACATGCCTAGGCTTCCCAGAACGCATGGCAACGCCACGGTCACGCGGTGACCACGCGGCGGGCATGCGAGTCTACGCGCTTTGGAGTTGGGGCTCTGGGCCACCGTCCAAACCTCAACGTATCACCACCAAACCATGTATTTATGCTTAAATAGATACTTATGTACCTAGAAATGATTTTAGGAAAAAATAAAGAGCAAACTATAAGGCAGCTGCAGTTCAAATTTGACCCGCTTCCTACTGAATCGGCGGAAATTTGTCTTTTTCACCAGAGGTGGATAAAAATTTTCTACACGCAACCATTTTGTCAATTGTGCATTAAACATGGCCTAGTATTTTATAAAATTTATTTGGTCCGTTTTTGCAACAATTATTTGGTAGTTCCTTCACAAAAAAACCTCATTTCGGGCACTCGAAAAATGGAAAATGAATTTTCCGTGCAAAGAAAATGAAAACTCCCTTAGGCAACATTGTTAGGAATTCCAAGATGCACCCTTGTGCACAATATGAGATCATTTGAACAAACTATGCCATGAATGTGGCCATAAGATTGATCATTTGGCTTGAAAGCCATGAATCTTCACGCATGATAGCTCATTTCTGAGAACACTTTTTTAAAATAATTGTTGTATTACAAGTTTATTTTTTTCCTGGAAACTTGGTCACGTATGATGACACAATGCGAAGGTTTTCCAATTTTTTGATTTTTTGAATTTTTTATGCCCGTTTCAAAATGCGGTCAAAACGGCAGGCTTGAATGTTCCTAGCTAGTGGTTGAATCTTGGAAACCTTTTGATGTTTCTCTGATTAAATAGATAGTTATGTACCTAGAAATGATTTTTGGAAAAAATAAGTAGCAAACTATGAGGCAGCCGCAGTTCAAATTTGACCCGCTTCCAACTGAAACGGCGGAAATGTGTCTTTTTCACCAGAGGTGGATCAAAACTTTTTACACCCAACCATTTGGTCAATTGTGCATTAAATATGGCCTAGTATTTTATAAAAATGATTTGGTCCAATTTTTCAACAATTATTTGGTAGGTTCTTCACAAAAAAACCTCATTTGGGGCACTCAAAAAATGGAAAATGATTTTTTCGTCCAAAGAAAATGAAAGTTTCCTTAGGCAACATTGTTTTCCATTCCAACATGCACCATTGTGCAGAAGATGAGATCATTTGAACAAACTATGCCATGAATGTGGCCATAAGATTGATCATTTGACTTGAAAGCCATGAATCTTCACTCATGATAGCTCATTTCTAAGAACACTTTTTTTAAAGAATTGCCGTATTACAAGTTTATTATTTTTCCTGGTAACTTGGTCACATATAATGACACAATGCGAAGGTTTTCCAATTTTTTGATTTGTTTTTGAGTTTTTTATGCCCGTTTCAAAATGCGGTCAAAACGGCGGGAATGACCGTTCCTAGCTAGTGGTTGAATCTTGGGATTTTTTTGGTGTTTCTCTGATTAAATAGATACTTTTGTGCCTAGAAATGATTTTTGGAAAAAATAAATAGCAAACTATGAGGCAGCCGCAGTTCAAATTTGACCCGCTTCCAATTCAAACGGCGGAAATTTGTCTTTTTCACTAGAGGTGGATCAAAACATTACACCCAACCATTTGGTCAATTGTGCATTAAATATGGCCTAGTATTTTATAAAACTGATTTGGTCCAATTTTGCAACAATTATTTGGTAGGTTCTTCACAAAAAAACCTCATTTGGGGCACTCGAAAAATGGAAAATGATTTTTTCGTCCAAAGAAAATGAAAGTTTCCTTAGGCAACATTGTTTGCCATTCCAATATGCACCCTTGTGCACAATACGAGATCATTTTAACAAACTATGCCATGAATGTGGCCATAAGATTGATCATTTGACTTGAAGGCCATGAATCTTCACACATGATGGCTCATTTCTGAGAACATTTTTTTAAAAGAATTGCCGTATTACAAGTTTATTAATTTTTCTGGTAACCTGGTCACATATAATGACACAATGCGAAGGTTTTCCAATTTTTTGTTTTTTTCAATTTTTTATGCCCGTTTCAAAATGCGGTCAAAACGGCGGGAATGACCGTTCCTAGCTGGTGCTTGAATCTTGGAATTTTTTGGTGTTTCTCTAATTAAATAGATACTTTTTTACCTAGAAATGATTTTTGGAAAAAATAAATAGCAAACTATGAGGCAGGCGCAGTTCAAATTTGACCCGCTTCCAGCTGGAACGGCGGAAATTTGTCTTTTTCACCAGATGTGGATCAAAACTTTTTACACGTAACCATTTGGTCAATTGTGCATTAAATATGGCCTAGTATTTTATAAAACTGATTTGGTCCAATTTTGCAACAATTATTTGGTAGGTTCTTCACAAAAAAACCTCATTTGGGGCACTCGAAAAATGGAAAATGATTTTTTTCGTCCAAAGAAAATGAAAATTTCCTTAGGCAACATTGTTTGCCATTCCAATATGCACCCTTATGCACAATATGAGATCATTTGAATCAACTATGCCATGAATGTTAAGGTAGATTCTTTTTTGAAACATAATTTGCCTTTTTGATGAGAGGTGGATCGAAAGCATTTTACATGTTAAGATTTGGTCCACTGTACATAAAATGCAGTCTTATAGTTTTGGAAAATGGTGTGGTGCCATTTTCAAACAAATATTTGGTAGATCCTTCACAAAAAAAATAATTTTGTCACTCCAAAAATAGAAAATGATTTTTTCCTAGAACTCATTTCTCAAAACACTTTTTAAAGATATTTGTCTTATTCCAATTCCAAGTTTGTTAGTTTTCCTAAAAACTATGTCACATTTGGTGACACAATGAGAATGTTTTTTAATTTCTCATATCAGAAAACTGTTTATATGATTCAACACCTTTTTTTTGAAACAACATGATCCAACACCTTATTTCTAGTCAATTATGACCAATTTAGAAGGTCATAACGTGTACTGAGTTCTGATTGGTCCATGGGCATGTCACGCGGATCATGCCTCAAACGCCGTCGGATGCAGTTGATCCGACGGCAGCCCTTTCTCCCTCACCCCCCCCCTCTTTGTCTCAAAAAAAAAGAAAAAGAAAACTACCTCACCCCACGAACCCTAGCGCTCCAGATCCGCACCCCGCCACTCTCACCCTCGACTCCCACATCGCCGGCCGCCACCCACGCCGATCCCATCCCTCCCCTTGTCTCCCTCTCCCAAACCTTGCCGCCGGCGGCCTCTCCCCCTCCTCTCCGCTTCCCCCCACCTCAGGCGGAGCCCCCCACCTATCCATCTCTCTCCAGCGACCCCTCTCTCTCCCCCGGCACTCATCTTCGCCGCTAGGGTTTGCGGTGGCTTTGCCCCACGCTCGCCATGGCTCTTCAGCAACCAGGACGCAACGGCGTCGATGGGATCCGACGGGCGCGTTGCTCCGGCGATCCGGTGACTCAGGTGAGTCCCTCCAGTCCTCCTCGTCGCATCCCTCCCTCTCTTCCTCACCACGTTCCCGCTCCCTCTCAGATCCGTCGTCGCTCGAGGAATGGAACGCCATGGACGGGATGGCCACTTCCTCCCTGCTCCGACGCCATAGAGGGTGCCTTCTCGCTGCAGCGTCTCCTCACCGCCGAGTCTCTCTGGGGTGGTCTGGTGGCTGTGATCTCGACCCGCCCCAATGGATTGTCCGGCGTTGGCGTACACAGCGGAGGTGCCGCTGTTCCGCTACGCCAACCCCATCTTACAGCCCTCCGTCGCCCCACTAGCAAGCTGCAAGGTGAGGCCGTCTGGGATTCTGTTGTGTGCATTTGTGCACACTTGTTCATTTAGCTGATCTGGGATTCTGTAAGGAAGATCATCACAATTATAGATTTGTAGTTTCTTTGGTTGAAGCATTTGTTATAGTTTCGTCGGCTGTAGCGTGTGTTAAGAAAATGTAGTGATGGTTTAGTTCTTATGTTTCAAAAATTTATTTATCTGTGATGTGATGAGAACATTTAGGCATTGCATTGTTGCATTCCGAATTAGACAATGAATAATGTTTTTATGTTGCTAACTTTTTATTGTTGGGCCTCGAGGATGACAACGCCTCGCAGCACTCGCGCAAAGGGGTGCCCAACTCCGGCCTTTGTTCTAGCCAGAGTTTCACTAATTCTAGTGCAACTCACTGTAAGTCAGAGGGCAGTTACAACATAATTTTCAGAGCAATTTTGTTTGGTTTGTCTTTGTTTGGTAACATCACTTTTCTAGATAGTTTTAGGGGTTTGTCAACGTTAGGTGATACTGTGAAAACTGCAAATCTACAGATTTATAATGTAATTCAACTGCACATTTACACTGTAACTCCGCTGTAGAACTATAAATATAGTAGTGCAATTCAACCGATTCACTACAATAAATTACAAATGAGGTTCACAAACTTACACTCATTTATAGTGGTATAATCTACAGTTCTTACAGTGGTTATATGCAGCTGTTTTTTTCATAATTTTCAAGATGTACTCATGTTAATCACATTGCAATTTTTGTTCTACTGTTCATCTACTTTGTTCTCATGTACACCACCCTCTTTGTTTTGTTGGTTTGGCAGCGGGTCTAGTTGAGTGCAATCCATTTGGCCACTGTAATATTTACACAGTATTTTTTTTGAAGTCCTAGTAGTAATGCCACTGTAATATTTACGCAGTGTCAGTGTAAGTTCTATGTAAATACAATCACCGATTATCTATAAGTTCATGTCACAATGTCACTGTAATTTTCAAACAGTGTGTATGTAAGTACTGTGTAAATACACTGTAAATTTTAGAAGTTCCAGTGCTAATTTTGACTTAAGTTGCGTGTATGTAGATTGTAACTCTTAAGATATCATTGTAAGCACACTGCAAGTAGACTCTAAGTAGACTATAATGACTGTAATTATCACTATAATTTTCTCTCTCTCAAATGACAGTGTAAGTTCTGTGTGAATCCACTGTGATCATTGTTTTCATACTTTCTATAAGTTCTGGTCATAATGTCACTGTAATAATCACACGGTATGAGTGTAAGTTCTGTGTAAATGCACTTTAATTTTCTCCCAAATGACTGTAAGTGGACTGTACGTTGACACCACTGATGCTAGACCTACAAACAGTAGTTTGATGGATCTATAGGTTTTTTTTGGGCTGTGGTATTGCGATAGTTGTAGCTCACATGTTTGAAACCAGGTCCAGTTCCAACCCGATTAGGATTGGCCTTTTAGCAGCATGGATTTACCAAGTTGGGACGTTGGGATAGTTGGATTCCCATTGTCTCTTGTAGCACCGAATGCTAGTATGTGTTTTACTAAAGTCATCAGATAGTTAACTCACTGTGAGATGTCCACTCTTGTTTTGTTAACAAACATGAACTGTTAAGTCATCTTTTCCTGGCTGTTGCTTTTGTTCAATATATATGTGTGCTTTCTGTTCTTTTGCAATGTCCACAAACTACTCTGTTTTGTTAAGTATATGTCCGATGAGCAACCAGAGCTTATAGTGCTGATTCTGATGATTATGTATGTTCGTAGGGATATGAAAGAGAGGTTGCAAAGGCTGCAACCGAGGAACATAAGAAGAAGCCAGTGGTCTTGCACCCAGCCCTGTGCTCCTACTTGGAATCTCTGCGGCGCGTGTGATCTGACTGGATTGGGTTGGTGTCTGGTTGCAAGACAAGGTGGTGAACTCGTTGTTCGAGAAGAGGCCGAAGCAGTTCGGCATCAGTGGCGCGCTACCGCTCATGCCCCCTACCATTGACCTGAACAGTGGCATTTGAACACCACCACTACTAGTATAATTTAGCTTTATTTTCTAATCGGTAGGTATCTAGTACTAGTAGACTTGTGGTAGCCCAGTGATGGTGCTGTTCTTCTAGTCCCAGTTTCAGACTTTCAGCTGTGCAAGGACTAAGTTCAGTAGTTGGCAATTTAATCTAGTATGTGATGATGAAAGGACTAATTATGTTAACTCCTTACAATTAATTTCGGATCCCTTCATCTGAGAATTTAAGCATGTTATCTACTCCATACAGAGCAACACACATACTAGTAGAAAATAGCATGTCATAATGGATAAACACTGGTTAGTAAGGAGTTAATTCTGTGATTTCCTGACTGCAAATCTAGGCATACGAGCTACTATAATTATGCAGTAGGAAAGAGCATGTCCTGATGCTTCAGATTAGCATGTAGTGGAATTAGTTCTGGATTCCTTGATTGCAAGTCCAAATATGTGAGCTAGTAGTCACGGTGGTGTACCTACACAGCTTTGCTGTTAACTGCTCGGACTGAATTAATTGATTGATAGCCTTTTTTACCTACACAAGCTAGCAGCGGACTAACAATTTGTACTGAATTAATTGATGTACCTAGAGGAAATAAACAGTAAACTAACCCAGATCATTGTTGGGAATGCTGGTCATTGTCGCTGTGTGAGTACAGTTCTTATTGCCTTGTGTCAATGTACCCACTGATCTGAAGTCAGTCCTTAATGTGTGGATGGTTGTGCTGTTTTGCAGGTGTTTGAGATGGTCTTCCTGTTGGTGCATGAGGAAGAGGAAGTGAAGTCATTGATTTGTCCACCGAGCAAGAGGAAGCGTCAAGTCATTGATCTGTCCAGAGGGTAAGTCCTCGGTCTGTCCCACTCTTCCTTTGCTATGTGATTGTGACCTCCATGTGTTATCTACTTATCTGGACACTTTGGTTCATATACTATTCTTGTGATTTTCCAATGCTATGTCAAGAAATGAATCTGTAACCTTTAGTGAATTCAATGTATGATCGTGATGAGAACGAATGAATGAATGATATCATACCAACTTGTTTTTGCCCTTGATTACTATCATTTGTGGTAGCTCCTAAGCAACATGATCTTGTTCTTGCTCCGAGTTCCGAAGTGTGGTGTTGTACTTTTGTTAACTAGATGGACAAATTTTTAAGGGACAATTGCATTTTTACCCCTAGTTGGTTCCTACCCATGGGTTTTGCCCTTACTTTTCGAGCTTGCTCAGTTTTGCCCATACTTTTTCTGTCGAGGTCCCTCGAATGCCCTTTGACCGTTTGACCAAAAATTTGTAAATTCATAACCAATTCATATGAACTCAGAAAATGCAAATAAGATATCAAAATGTTCAGATAAACATTACCTTTATGTGCATATCATTTGCATTCAGGACAAAAGCACCCTTTAAACTACCCGAGGTAATTAATGTTATTAACATTATTAAAAATAAAAAGGTATAAACAATATTTTCTTCATGAATAAAAATTACATGCAAATGTAGGTGATGTTTTCTGAACATCCTGATATCTTATTTGCATTTTTCTGAGTTCGTATCAACTTGTTATGAAGTTTCCAAATAATGGTCAAAGTCGTTAGAACATTCTTAACAAGATGATACGAACTTAGAAAAATGCAAATAAGATATCTGGATGTTCAGAAAACATCACCTACATTTGCATGTAATTTTTATTCATAAAAAATATTGTTTATACCTTTTTATTTTAAATAATGTTAATAACATTAATTACCTCAGGTAGTTTAGAGGGTGCTTTTGTCCTGAATGCAAATGATATGCACATAAAGGTAATGTTTATCTGAACATTTTGATATCTTATTTTCATTTTTCTGAGTTCATATGAATTAGTTATGAATTTTCAAAGTTTTGGTCAAACGGTCAAAGGGCATTCGAGGGACCACGACGGAAAAAGTAAGGGCAAAACTGAGCAAGCTCGAAAAGTAAGGGCAAAACCCGTGGGTAGGAACCAACTAGGGGTAAAAATGCAATTGTCCCATTTTTTAAATTTGGTGAACATTAGTAGCTTAGTTGTGCTTGATTGATGTCCTGCTAGCTGCTACTGTTAATTGTTACTGCCATGATGTTGACACTGCTTAGAATATGTTCTACGCCTTAATTCTAGTAGTATTTGTTGTCAAAAGCATGATTGTATTGTCAACCATCAATTTCTTGGAGTATTCTTAGAGCTTGCTGGTATTTACTTTTTCCACCAATATAATATTTGCTAATATTTACTCATGGTTGCTACTGTTATCCGTGCAATCATGCTTTAGGATCGACCCCTAGCTGCTTGTGTATTTGTTTATTATTCTGTTCAATATTCTTTTCCTAGCTGTTGTATGTTCGAGGATATTGCTTTCATTATGAATTCACAGCCATGATAATGATCATTTCCCGTCTTTTACAGGAGCTCTAGGCTCAAGAAGTTGGAAAAAGGGAACGCTTCATCTTTGTAGCTAATTATATGTTCCTGGATGATGTGAATGGCTCTTATAGTACTTCATAGCAGCACTTTTGTAGTTGTTCTATATTCCTGGATGATGTGAACTATGGCATGATTGTAATATATATAATATACTCATTTTGGTCGTCATTTATGAAAATTTGTCTGATTGGGGCTCTCTTGACCAAAGTACTGGTTATTTATTGCTGATACTTTATTGTTGATATGTCGGAAATGAAACATATACTATTTGGGCCCTAAAAAATCCACAAATCAAACAATTCAGAAAAAATGAATAAAATTACTAAAATAATCAATTGTGAAAAGGCGATGGCCAAGTAAATAAAAAGGCTTAGGCCCAAAAACGAAATAGATCACAAAAAGGCCATGATCCATGAAATAAAAAGGCTAGAATGTTGGGCTAGGCCCATGTAGCTATCGAAAATTAACAGAAAAAATATATGTTAAAAAGGCTGAATTAATGGGCTCGGCCCGTGTAAAACACCAAACTGGATTGGGCTGAATCTTCTCAACGACCTTTTCATTTGGTCACAATTTTGCCACGTCAGCTTGCCACGTCGGATCCGACGTGGCCTGGGCAGAGAGCTAGCGACCACAACAGAAGGTCGTTGAACTAGTGACCTTTTGTTTTGGTCGTGGAATTCCACGACCTTCTCACAGAGAAGGTCGTTAATTTCAGTTTACGACTGCCAGCTTTTGACCTTCTGTTTTTGGTCAAAAAAAGGTCGCAAATGAAAATCAATGACCTTTCGGTGACCAATAGTGGTGGTCGCAAGTTGACATATTTCTTTTAGTGGTTAGCCGTGTTGCCATACCGACGTGTTCGGTTGCCTCGGGGACTTCGGCATCGTTGAGAGAGTTCTACCTCATCGAGTGTTCGGCACACAGGCCATATGTCTTTTAGTACTCACTTTGCATAAATTATTAATTATGCAACATTTTTTTGAAATTTAGTATTATTCCTATTATCTCTGGCTTGCACTATTTTCTGTGCACAGATAAAGGATCCAGATCGGGCAGCGCTGTCACCTCTGCGTACCGACGTACCACGTCACCTCGGCTGGACCGAGGACTTCGTCATCACTTCATTAACCCACGCCGGGGACTTCGGCGTCACACCGCGGGCCTGCATTGGCCGTGCTATGTCGCCACTTCGGAGTGCCGAGCTCTTCGCTCCGCCACCTCGGGACCGGCTTGGGGGCTGGGACCTTGTCCCACCGTATGCTCGGGCCGTGCATCGACACCGAGCACATTAACTAGCTAAGTCACTTTTATGCTCAGAATTTTCAATTTTCAATTTTGTTTGGTTCGACCAAGCATTATACTTTTTTGGCAAAAAGTTGTTTGTGAAAACTTCCTTGTCAAAACTTTGTTTGTGACACACAAATTCAAATACCCCGTTTGCTTGGGGGCTTCCTTTATGAAGCCTTTCCTCTTGCATATGATTATACTTGTATGGCTTCGTTCCTTGTTCGTGTATTACGCCACAATATGCACCATGTTGACTTAAGTGTTCCGCAAGCTAGGTTGCCTTGCTCCTGTGTTTACCCCTACGTTCCCGATTGTTCGGCTAGGGAGTAAAGGGAGCACCTCTGCGATTGTCACGATCGGGTCATCCGAGCTCGGACCTCAGACTGGGTGAAGCCGAAAGCTAGCGCTCTTATTGGTTTTAATTATGGTCGGCACACAACAGAACTCATGAGTACAAAAAATCTATTGCACAAGTCTCATAGTAACAATGAGCAACCGAAGAAAGGTATCGGTGGAGGTACTATTTTCTTCGAAGATGCTTCTTACACTTCATCAGTAATATAGCATAAGTTCCCTGAGCGCGCTTTGTCTGTTACAGCCTTATGGCCTAATTTCCTGGTTATCCGAAACACCGTCGATATTCTCGACAGGTGGAGCACATAACACTTTTCGGTCCTTGACCGAAGAGGGAGAAGCCGACGGTCGGTTAAGACGCTTTTTAAAGTTCGGGTGAACACAGATATGATATAAGTACTTCTGTACATACAATAATTATACATAAACTTATTTTGCCCAAGTCACTCGGGGGCTCTTAAATTAGTATGAGCCGTTTTATAATAAATTTTTTCTTCTTGGTCATTGCAAAATCCTTTTCTATCACTCCTTTTTTCGACGCGAGTGTGTGGTCAATAGCCGGGGAGCCTAGTCTCTCTCTCAAAGCCGTTCGAATTTAGTTCGCTAAACTGGCCTAACGAGCAGTACTCCGCCTTCAGGATAGGAGGTTACAGCCGTGGGCTGACCCGCTTGAGGTCTTGAGATCGGATGTGTCATATTAATGCACGACAGAAGCACCCTTTTTTTTACCAATTTTCGGATTGGCACCGAACACTTGATCTAATACGGACGTCAAGTTTTTACTAAATTGTTGGGTTTTCCAAGCCTATGGCACTTTTAAACTATTTGTGTGTTTCCCGCATAAGTCTCGCAGTGCAACGCCAGACACCTTTAGAGATTCGGCGAAAACATTCTCGGATATTGCTATATATGCATCGGTTTCGAATTGTGTCTTCGGTCAATAGTTGGGTTGCCCGGCTCCTGTGCTTGCCTCCTATGTTCCGCTTTGTTCGGCTAGGTGTGCAAAGGGAGAACCACTGCGATTGTGCTTCTAGCTCGCATGGTTAAGCACCTCATTGGAGAAAGCCGAAAACTGACTGTCACAATAAGCGTAAACTGGTCAGTGATCCGATGACTACGTTAAATGACAGGCCATTCATAACATTGGCCGAAGTGTTTACGGCTTGACCTCGGCTATCGCCGAACACTAACCGGGGGCTCGTAGCTAGCTTCCCAAGTTTAAAGCTCCTATGACTAAGTGAAAGTTATAAAGCCCGCATATCTGATTGCCTCGTTTCCGCTAACATAACCACCTTCGGGCACCGAGACGTCGGCTAAGGGTTGTTTTGTTATTGCGAAAACACCCTGCGTAGCATCTACAATGGGGCGGAAGCCAACGATGGGCCACTTTCAACTGATAAACGGTCGCAACGGAGTCAAAATAAACATATCATCGGCATTTGTATTTAATATACAAAGGTTGCCTTCCGTAATCATCGTTATAAAGCCATACATATGCATCAATTTGACTTAAGATTTTGGCCGAGCTGGGTTGCCTGGCTCCTGTGCTTACCCCTACGTTCCCGATTGTTCAGCTAGGCGGTAAAGGGAGCACCTCTGTGATTGTTACTACCAGGTCATCCGAGTTAGCACCTCAGACTGGGTGAGGCCGAAAGCTAGCAATCTTAAAGGATCACATAGGTCGACAATGACGAAAGTAAAAAATTTGGTTCATTAATACCATAGAGTTCGGGAACTTTCGCCGAACTAAATCCTCAATATTTTCCTCCCACATTGATCGGAGGTGAGTTTTCATGATCATGATAAGCATGACGACCCAAAGAAAGAACCGATGGCGGGACTATTTTCTTTGGAAGATGCTTCTTATGTTAAAACGTAATATAACATATCTCTCCGTGTACCTTTGTTTATAAAACCGTATGACCGGATTGCCTTGTTTGCCGTAAAACATTGCCCTTATAATGGCTTTATAAAGTAGGACAAACACTCCCCAGCTACTGGCCGAGGAGGTTGAAGCCGATGGTCGGTCAACAAAGTTTTGTACAATGCGGATTTGAGCATTAATGATAAAAAGTACTCGGATACATAGAATCATTACACATAAAAATTGCGAGTAAAATCCATTTACTGCAACCCATCTTTTAAACCCCTTGGGGCCTACCTTGGCGAGCTCGGATTTCGACCAGCTCTAAACTCTTTTATGAGATCATTATTCTCTTTCCGAGAAGTTTGTGTTAAACACAACAAAACTTTCTGTCAAACGGATATCGATCCTTAATTCGGCCACCCGTGCCCACATTAAGGCTCGGGGGCTACTGGGCTTTGCGCTCATTATTTACAAATATTAAAGGGGCACATCGATCCCCTAATCTGGTGTTGCCACCCGACCAGTGTCTCGGGGGCTACTGCATTGCCTATTCAATGCAGAAATTCAAAGTGCTCAGTGTTCGGCATAACCGAACTATGGACAAGCGCGTATTCGGACGACAATAAGTACCATAGAGGACTTATCCGGCATCAAGCTGATATATCACGACGACTTCTCACGACCCTCTCTCAGGGGCCCGTCCGCCGATCACTATTACCTCTAATATATTACACTGTGTTTCTATTCCTATTTATGCTGCCGAGCTAGGAGTTGATCCTCAGGCCGATTTCACGACCTGGGTCTCAGAAGCTACTAGGATCAGCGGTTTCATATTTTCCTTCAGGTGCATCTCGGATTTTAGGCCAACAGACACCTTGAGGGCTACTGGCAATACATTTTGACAGCAAATAAATTTATACGCATCGGAAATAAAATCCGCAAACAATCAGCCCATGACCGAGGTGCTGAGCCACCTCGGAAGCAGTTCGGCATATAGCTCAGATGCAAGTGGCTGGCTCCTTAGAGGGCATTTCCGGCATTAAGCTCGGCTAACACTTTTTTGAACCAAGGTGATCTATGACACCTCGGACATAGTCTGGCGTTGGAGCTTGGACATAGTCCCGCATTGGAGCTCGGATATAGTCCGGCGTTGGAGCTCGGATACATTCCGGCGTTGGAGCTGGAAAGCGGTCCGGCGTTGGTGCTCGGCTGCAAAAGATACCTCGAATGCAGTCCGGCGTTGGAGCTCGGATGCAAGAGGACACTGCCGCCCGGGAACAACTTAAAACCCGTGGTGTGGCGTAAAAATAACAGGGCATTGATAAAGGCCGGAGACTTAAAGGGACTCCTCAGATACCTGACGTGTAAACTCTTCGGATGCACTTCGGCGATCCTCAAGATCGAAGATGAGAAGATTTGTTGAACCAGTTTTCAAGACCGACGACCGAAGATGAAGAACAGTTCGGAAGACTCGAGGAGCGTCCCCAACTTGAAGACCGGTTCAGGGGGCTACTGACGGCGTCCTGGACTAGGGGTGCTCACCACGTCATCTCCCGACCAGCTGGATCGGGCTGAGGACCCCCATGGCGGTTCACTATTGGGCCAGTTCGGACAGCCCATGCCGCATACAAGGAGGATTCTACAAGACTTGGCGCCCAAGACAAGGACTCCTCTAAACCCTAGGCCTACGGTGCATATATAAACCGAGGCCAGGCTAGTCAATAGACGATATCATATTCCACTACAATCTCGTGGTAGATACATATACTCTGTACTACACCCATATGAATACAATCAAAAGCAGCATGTAGGGTATTATCTCATCAAGAGAGCCCGAAGCTGGGTAAAACCCCGTGTCCATGTTACCATCGCTCCCAGACGCCTAGCTTAGGACCCCTACTACGATATACGCCGGATACTGAACCGACACCGAGCAATCGATCGATGGCTGTTAACTGAACCCGATTGAGCGATTCCTTCGCTACTGCTGCTAACTGAAGCCGATCGATGCTGCCTCTGGATGAACAGTGAGCGTTGCTGGGGGGTTTGGATGAACAGTTCCAGGTGGGGGTGGATGAACAGGACCCCCTGGTGTTGCCGCTGGATGAACAGGACTGCAATCGATCGAGCCGGTTGGGGCTGGATGAACAGGACCCCGTGGAGGGCTGGATGAACAGGACCACCCCGTGGAGGGCTGGATGAACAGGACCACCCCATGGAGGGCTGGATGAACAGTAGTCGATGGAGGGGTGGTTGAACAGGAGCCCGTGGAGAGGGCTGGTTGAACAGTAGCCAGTGGAGTAGCGCGCGGTGGAGGCTGGATGAACATGAGCCCGTGGATGAACACGAGCCCGTGGAGGCTGGAGGAGGTCGACGGTGGATGAACAGTAGCCCGTGGAGGATGGAGGGGGTCGACGGTGGAGATGAACAGTATCCCGTGGACTCCCGTTTTGCGGTACGCCACACCCCTCCCGATGAACAGGACTCCCGTTTCGACCGTAGCGCTCCAACATAAGTCCGTTTCCTCCGTTTTGCGATACGCCACACCCCTCCCAATCAAGGACCCCCATTTCGACCGTAGGAGGTCCGTTTCCTCCGTTTTGCGGTACGCCAGACCCCTCCCGATGAACAGGATCCCGTTTCGAACGTGGCCGGTCGAACACAAGGCCATTTCCTATGTTCTGCGGTACGCCAGGCCTCGTTTCCATCGGCTGTTCCGTCCAAGCCGGTTGGCTCCCACGTGTTTCGTTGCCTCCCGATGAACATGACGCATTCCGTTGCCTCCCCATGAACACGACGACGACGCAGTTTCTCCGTTCCGACCCAGCCATGTACACGAGCCCTGGCCATACGTACGCGCGAGTAGGCGTTCGAGACCCCGCCCGTATGTACGTACGTGGCCGTATTTACTTTCTTGCACCCTGGCCGCTGTACGTACGTGTACATGCTACGTGCGTGCCTCTACTACGACACGTGCGCACCTCTACATCGACCAGTATGTACGTACATGTTCGCGACCAGAATGACAACGCTACTTACGCTTCGACCAGGTGGGTCCCGACTGTCAGGCACTTCCTTGCGTGCGAAGATGTAGCTGGTGGGTCCCAGCAGTCAGGGGGGCGAATCGTTTTTTGTTTTGCCCGGACGCACTTCCTTGCGTGCGAAGATGTAGCTGGTAGGTCCCAGCAGTCAGGGGGAAATGTTTTTTTGCGAAATACGATGGCCCGTCCGGTGGGTCCTCGCTGTCAGGTGCAGGAATAATTATTTCCGCGTAATAAGGAGGCACTTCCTTGCGGCTGCCGTGGACCCAGCTGTCAGCCTCTCCACGTACAGTACTCTTCCGTGACCACATTGACCATGCCGCGCCGAGAGCACCAAGGCGGTGGACGACGGTGAGGCCTAGGAAGGGGACGCCGTGGAGCCAGGGAAGACGCGGCAGTGGATGCCCACGCGGAGAGGAGTACGAGGGTTCACTGATTTGGCTGCGGTGTGAGGCTGCCGTCGCCGCAGAGTAACAGGGGGTGTGGGTGAGTAGAGGGATGGCCTGGCCAGCGGTGGGAGTAGTAGGGGGCGGTGAGGCCTCTGCGGCATCACAGTCGGGCACGGGAGGCAGGAGCATGCGGCTCGACCGGCGCTGCTTTGGGCGGCTAGAGCAAGAAGACCAGAGGTTGAAGAAGCACTACGCCCGTTGGATAGACATCGTATGGTCACTGGAGCTAGAATCGTTCATGTTGACTAAGTTAACAAAGCACTCCGTCCCCGTCAACTTAGTAGGCCCACAAGTCAGCCTCCCACCAAGGTGGGTCCCAACTAGCAGGGGGAGTATTCATTTTTTTGTGCGTGATAAGGAGGCACTTCCGGTGGGTCCGAGCTGACAGCGGGGGGAACATTTTTTTCACGAAATACGGTGGCCAGTCCGGTGGGTCCCAGCAGTCAGGGGGAAACATTTTTTTCGCCAAATACGGTGGCCCGTCCGGTGGGTCCCTGCTTTCAGGTGGAGGAATAATTATTTTCCGCGTAATAAGGAGGCACTTCCTTGCGGCTGCCGTGGACCCATCTGTCAGCCTCTCCACGATAGTACTCTTCTGATGGAAGTCGTTCCTTGACCACGTTGACCACGCCGCGCCGAGAGCACCAGGGCGGTGGACGACGGCGAGGCCTAGGAAGGGGACGACGCGGAGTCGGGGAAAACGCGGCAGTGGATGCCCACGCGGAGAGGAGTACGAGGGTTCACTGGTTCGGCTGTGGTGTGAGGCTGCCATCACCGCAGAATAACAGGGGGTGTGGGTGAGTAGAGGGATGCCCTGGCCAGCGGTGGGAGTAGTAGGGGCGGTGAGGCCTGCACGAGAGGCGGGAGCAGGCGGTCCCGCCGGCGCTGGATTTGGCGGCTGGAGCAAGAAGATCAGAGATTGAAGAAACACGACTGCCGTTGGATTGACATCCAACGGTTACGTCTGCTAGAATCGTTTGTTGACGTATATAATAACTAAAAAATCTTGCATACGGGTCAACTTAATAGGCCCATAAGTCATACCATTCCCTCTTTTTTAATAATTTACATATAGCTCATTGCGACTTCTTATGCAATTTATTGCAGTACATTTTTTTTGGTTGGCCAGGGCCAATTTCGCATATTTCTGTGGGTTCCAAACTATTTTTAATACCGAAATGTCGAGCCAGATTTAAAGTACTTTGAAGATATACTTAAATTAGGTTAATGCCTAGTGAAATAGGAATCTGAAAATGTGAAAATTTTCAGAAATTATAAAGTAATTGCCAATTTGTCATCTGTTTTTATATTTACAACCCATTTCATATTACTTTCAAGATTTGCAGGCGTCTTGAAAGAGTTGCAGACCATCAGGGCGTAGGAAAATAAATAGGCCTGGATTGGGTATTCTTCAGAAAAAAATAAACTGGGCTCATTTTCACAAAGAAAAAATAGCTGGGCTGGTCACATGGTGAACATAAAATATAAGCCTGGGCTAGACGGGCCACAGCCCAGTTCAAACCCTGCTCCGTCTCAACAATAACAAAAAAAATAATGCTCGAGCAGCTACGTCCCAGGTGTCAGCCGATCTTGTGATGTTCTCTTGTTTATTGACTATATACGCTCACAATGTCATGGGTCCCAGATGTCAGGAAAACACTAGGAGGAAGCATTTTATTTTTCCATACGCTGACATGGTGGGCCCGTACTGTCATTCTCTGCACGTACTTCTGCCGATTCCTGTTGTTTGTAGACGATGTTGACAACGCGAGAGGGCGGCGCCGCGGCGAGCGCACCAAAGCGCGTGGAGGACGACGGCGTTAACGATTTAGGATAAGGTGGGGCGGCGATGCGTGCGCTGAGGCGCAGCCAGCCATGGGAGGCGGAAGCAGGCGGCCCCGCCGGCGCTGGTTTGGTTTTGGCGGCTGGAGGAAGACAGGACTGAAGAAACACGACAGACTGTAAAAGCAGCAGGAGTACTTAACAACCTTAACTGAAACCAGTAGGGGCACTTAACAACCATAGCTGAAAGCAGTATGAGTACTTATACAGGTTCAACCGTACAAAGCACGCCTCGAACAATGCTACTTTGCCTACAGTTAACCAAGGGTGAGGCCGCCAAGCCCCAGGACAAGGCCCAGGCGCCACCCCGCGCATCCACAACCTTCTGAAAGCGGCTTCATCTCGCAATGTGGTCAATAAACAGGATATTCGCTTTAGAGCCATGGAAAAGCAGGAACATAATCTTCTGTCCTATTCTCCAAGATGGACGGGCCTTCATTATTTGAGACCACCCATGAATAAGTATCTTTTCACCTCCAAGGGGAATGGAGTAGGTCGACATAAACATCATGTTGTGACCAAGCGCAAGTCTGACCCGACCATGGTCAGGCATCTGTATAGGAACAATAGAACTGGGCAGTTTCTGTTTCAAGAAGATCACAGCTGTAAAACTGTGAATAAGCAATAGTTTATGAACAACATATATAACAGAAAACAGCTCGTACCATAAGTTTCTTGACATAGTTGGACCTGTTCAACGAGTGCAGCAGTGGCACACATATCCCACGTGGCCTTCCACCATTGAAACGCCCCACAAGGACCTCAAGACGATAAGTAAAGTGTAGGAACTTGTGGATGTCATCCCAGTCAACTTCAGTGCCATCAGTAACAGCCGAGTTGTTACAGAATAACAAACGAGCAGCCTGCTTAACTCTGAAAAAACCTACACGTGCCACCAATTATAAGAAAATATTAGTTAGAAGTAGCATCTTCGTGAGAGATTCGTTGCTACTTCTAAAGTTAAATTGTGATTAGTTAGACAGAATAGGTGGATTAAGAAGTAATCGAGGCAACAAGCAAGAACCAGATACAAAACTAACATGGATGAACAATTGGAACGACGTAGGGGTGGAAGATCGCAGTGAAGATGAGACCAGGTTCTGCTATTTCCATCAACATTCGTGCGCCAACTTTCAGTCCGTAACACTTGAGAAAGTTTATCCAAGTTCGGCCATAAAAAAGCAGCGATCTTCTTGGTTCATGAACCCAACTCGGAACTTATATCCATGGCTTTTCTTCACTGTGACCATTAAACTGGTGTATTCAGTTATGGCAAGGCTGAGCATCTTGAGTACATGTGTTCTAGCAGAGCAAATAATGCACTGCAGGAAAAATAATATGAGAACACAATGTATTCCCTATCCAAATCTAGAAATAACTTCCTCCTTCACGTCAGTGTTGACCATCGTACTGGTAGTACCTTTTATCCAAATATAGCAATCCAAATTTCCAAATTAGTCGACAGCATGTTCAAAAAAAACCCACCCTCCCGGATAGAAAAGAGGATTCTAGGAACATACTGTGCGCATTTTAAAATCCTGTGTTAGGATGAGAAGGAACAAGTGTGGCGTCTCGCCGAGGGAGCAGAAACCTGTAGAGTCCTCCCACTTTGGGCACTGCAAATGAAACACACTAGATTCAGTAGGAAGAAAAATGCATCAACGGCGGCAGCTGCCATCCTAGGATTACCGGCGACCAAGGGACTTGGATTTATCGGGGATGGATGAAGAATTTGTACCTGGTTCTCCATAAGAAAACCCTATGCAATGGCCGAGAGGGGGTTTTCTATGAACAAGCACACGAAGGAGAAGGGGATTCAGGCCCAGTGAAATATTGCCGCTTCATCCGTCCAGCTTACTGCTAAAGATGGAAAGGGGGGTTGTGATTTGACGGCTCATTGGGCATTACTGCGGCGCTACGACCGGGGTGTGTCTACCGTGTAGTTGTGCACTCTAATTTGTGCATATGGCACGTGGACCCCGTTGCCGGATGCCCCACATATCAGTGAAAGGAAGTAGAAAGACAGGAGTAACTAGTTACACAAAAATATATTTTTGACAGAGAGATACTCCCTTTGTAAAGAAATATACAAATCTTTTATATCACAACTTTATACATAAGAAAAATCAAGGGGAATATATATAACATATATAATTATAAAAAACAGAGTTGTTTTTAACACAGTATAGACGAGTTGGTAATGATGGTGTGCCTGCCATCCTGCAATATAGGCCGTCCGATTTATATCTGACGGATAGGAAGGTAACTATGGCAATTTTGCAAAAAGGTACCCACACACCTCTCCACATTTGCAAATAAGGCCTTCCCTCGTTCATCCTTTTCTCTCACAAGATAAAATACTCATACAAATGCATCTTGATGTTACGTGCAACGCACGGGCATTATGGGGGTTCAGCTGAGAATATAATACTAAGACAGGCTCACGGTTCTGGACTTTGGGCCGCAGGCCCACCCTGCATGTTTGGGGGCCCATGTGTTCTACCTCAGCGCTTTTCATATTGCAAGCGATCGGTACGGCGCTGGTTTTAGATGTTGTCGCAAGGCGAATACACAAAATTGAATAAAGCACGGCAACTGTTGGAATGAAATCGAACGGCAGCTCCTAACCAGCAATGAGAGTTGCAATTCTATCAACGATATACCATGTGATAAATAATACTGTCGTATTACTTATACACACAGGACACTTGTTTCACCATGCCAGATTATTACATCAAAATCTCTCGTAGGATAGATCAGTTCGGCAGCTGCGTGCTGCTACTGAAGAATTTCAAAGTTGATTTGGACCAGCTCTCCTTGTCGAGAAAGCTCGATTTTGAGATCATCCCCTACCGCAAGATATGATTTAGATTTGAACCTTGACCATCCTTTAGCATCAATCATCATGCGACCATCCTTTGTACTTACGGTATATTGAGCAGGTTCATTCACACCAAGGCTTCGCATGGTAAGAGAAACTTGGCCGTTGTCGCCCGGATTGTTGAACGACTCCCTCGTTGCTCTAGGAATTCTCTGTTTGCAAACAAGAAGACATACCCAAACAGTTAGATCAACACAGTGAATCATGCGAAACAACATGGAAAGAAAAAAGAACGAAATACTTGGGCGACCAATGCTTACCAAGAAGGTGGACATGTCGGTTTTTGTAAGGACTTTGCTATATGAAGTGTGAACTGCAGCCCAGTCTGTTGCCGGTGCAACTGCTCGTTCGGTTGCCGCTGCATGGGCTGGAGCAGATGCAAGTGAAAGTGTTGGTGCAGGTGCCGAAGCCGCTGCTGCTGCCGGAGATGGTGCTCCTTGTAGAGCTGGTGTCGGTGTCAGAGCAGGTGCCGGTGTCGATGCCCGATCCTCCGGTAGATCAGCCTGACCCGCTGACGCGGTCGGTGCCCAATCCTCAGCTGGATCAGACTAAGCAGCTGCCGCTGTGAGTGCTAGAGCAACTGTCGGTGCTCGATCCGTTGCTGAAGGAGGTACCGATGTGTGAGACAGCGGCGATCGTGTCTGGTCTACTATGATCAGCTTTCTAACTTGACTAGGCTTCGTGATCGTGATCCAGTTTTTTTCTTCATTTCTTTTAAACGCGAGAAGGACTAATTGTGGCATTTTTGTTAAACCAAACTGCAGTTCATCATAGGGATTCAGCTTGTACTCAGACAACAGACTGATCCAATTTTTTCCAGTAATATAAGTGATGGACAGTGCCTTCATTACTGACACGACATAAGAAGTGAAACCTACAAAAATAGCCATCGTAGAGCAAACCAAACGGTTTATTCTGTGATGAATGTCACATGGAAAAACCTGCATCGTAAAATTGTAGGAAAAGAAAGAAAACATGACATTAAATCAATAAGATTTAGACAGTAAATCAATAAGATTTACTTGATGTGACACGAGTGAATCCTTACCAGGAAATCACTATGTTGAAGTACCAAACAGAAGATTGATCGTCCAACTACAGGTGGCATGCAGGGGCCCCGCCTACTCCCACAAGCAGGACAGTCCAAAGGTCGTGACAAATTGTATGGACCGAACATCCATGGGACTGGAAATCCTGGTGGGTGCGATAAACCCTGCAATGCATACAGATATTGGAGTGTAACCATAATTGATAAACCGTCCTCACAAAAAAGATGATCTGGATACTTCAAAATATACAGACTGAATTGAGTGGACAGACATTAACATAGACCGTTCTCAGGACTGACCACACACCAAAAGCGGCAGTACTAATAAACAATACAGGGTTCACAAACACAAATCAAGTACTGAATAATAGTACTTACTACAGACAAGCAAAGTTGCACTAATTAAACTCTGCAGACTATTTCTTGCCACCGACCTACGGGATGAACCCCGCATAACTGACTAGGCCATGGACTTCGTGAGAGATGTCTACATGCACCATCACCATCTCGTCAACCTTGGAGAACCTAACAGAGTGGTCTTTCCACTCATAAACATGATCATGAAGACAGGCCGCATCAGATTTGTTGGGAAGCTTTACAAGAACCACACCCTTCGTAATCGAAGGCACAGCCAGGAAATTGTTGTGGTCAAGTACAGCCTCGAGAACAAGCCTGACAACAATTCTACAGGAAAACACTAGTTCAGGACACGTGGCGACAAGGACACAGCAGCTGGATACTTTAGCAGTAGAACTCATCCTCAGGTCTTCCAGTTCACACGGCATGAATTTGAGAACTTCATCTCCACCGTGGACCTGGTTCTAATTCAAACAGAAACCATATTTTATTACTACCTCCGTTCAGAAATATAAGATGATTTTCGATATTATACTCCATATATGACTACATATACGCACAGAAATGAGTGAACAAAGACACTAGAACATGTCTTCAAAGGCATGAGAGCAGAGGGATTACTTGCAATATCCATAACACAAGTTACTGAGGCAAATATACCCTCTTCAAAGGTAGCATTTATGTTCATAAAGTACTCCCTCCGTCCCAAAATTCTTGTCTTAGATTTGTCTAGATACGGATGTATCAAGTCACATTTTAGTATTAGATACATCCGTATCTAGACAAATCTAAGACAAGAAATTTGGGACAGAGGGAGTAGTTGAAAATAATCTATAAGAAATCAGTGTCAACCTCTGGCATGTTTTGGTCAAAAGAGGAATTTAGAGCCGTCATTTGGCACACAAAAATCATATGCAAGATCACCCAGAAAGTTGTACTACTAGTACTAGTACTGCGTGTTAGATGAAAAAACACGATCAAGATCGAGAAAAAGATCATTAAGAAGAGATATTACCTGGACTTGCTTAATGAGGGATCCCGGAGAGGGGGGCTTGGACAGGGCGATGGCTTTGAGCTTGTCTGCGGTAGTCTCGGCGGGGTGCTTGCGCTCCTTCGTACCATGAGCCTCGACGGTTTTGGCCAGAGCCATAGACATCACTTCGGCCGGTGCTCCAGCGTCCATCAAGAAACTGTCAAATAGAAATAAAAGAAAAGAAACCATAATCACAAACCCAAAAGAAGAAAAGAGAGGGAGTTATAGGATCAGTCTCGGGGTTGCAAGACCGGGCCTTGGCCAGAATCAACACCATTGATGCGCTCACCTTTCCTTCTTTGGGAGAGAAGAACAATGGCAGAAGCAGGTCGGGGTTTTCTTGAAGAAATGAGGAACAAGATGAGGGAGAAGCGAGTTGGGTAGAGAGGAAGCTGAGAGAGGAGAGTGAAATGATGGTTGCTTCGTCCGTCCAACTTACTGCTGGAAAGGAGGGGGGTTTTGTGATTTGATGGCTCATTGGGCATTACTGCGGCGCTTCGATCGGGGTAGTCTACCGTCACTCTACTACGGAGTAATTTAGTGCATGGCTGGTGGACCCCGATGTTGGCTGTCCCACACGTCGGCGAAAGTGAGTAATTTAGTGCATGGCTGGAGGAGGATCCGCACGGTAGAGCGTGTCCACTATTTTTTGGAAGAAAAAGATGATTACAGCAAGCGTTTCCACTCTTACGACGGAGGAGTGCGAAACACGGCAGCCACTTGAACATACACAATGCTCCTACTACTAGGCATGTGCAGTGGTTCATACGTCAGTACTACATAATCTTGTTGCTAGTGTAGTAAGATATGACGACAACAAATGATGTTGTGTGCATGTCAACTATATGAACAGTAATGTAGTAACATAGTACCGCTTTCTCGACTGTCCGGTCGAGAACGGTGAGATCAATGTTAACAGAACTAGGTCTACAGCGCACGGAGAGTACGGTGCTACAGTACTCCACGAAACATGAACCATATGAAGCACGAATAGTGTTAGGCAGGGTGTATGAAGGGTGCACGGGATGGGAGCAAAAGTTCCCTTCTCGACCCACTTTTGGGTGTTTGGCAGAGTGCATGAAGGGTGCATGAGTCCACACTAGTAGGTTAAGACAAATACACGAAGAGGAAACAACTATATTGAGATGAGAATGCAACCAAACACACCCACATGCTTTGTGCTACAGTGACTGATCTGCACCGTCTGAGTTTGATCCAACGGCCATGTTGTGCCGAGACATGGACATGCCCATGCAGAGGGCGCCTAAACACCACCGAAGTCCCTCTGCTTCTCGAGGCGCACGTCGTTGGTGATGCAGGGGGCAAAACGGCTGAAAGGCAATGCAATCTATGGGAAGGCGGAGGGAGCCAGCCGAGGAGCGGGGAATCTTTTGGTTTTCACCATGGTAAAACACCATTCGACGACTTCTCACATCAGGGAGCAGTGGGTTTTATAGGCGCAGTCATCGTGACTAATTGCTGCCGCGCCTGCTCCCGTCAATCAAAAAATTAAAATCCTGCCACGCCTGCTCCCGTCAATCAAAAAATTAAAAATCCTGCCGCACTCAAACACCAGACCAACGCCGTGGTGGATATTTAAATTTACCTGTCGGCAAGTAGATAAAAAAGGGGTGAAAAAACAAATGTGGCGGCGGCCTAGCTAATCGGTCGAACTAGCCCAACTAGCTAGCCACCGTGCTTCACTAATGTACTCGGCGGGAAAAGTGGTCTTTCGTGATTTGACGACTCATTTACTTGCTTCGGCGAAAACGCGCGGTAGGGCGTCCCACGTCAGGAAGAATATATGTGTGCACCACCCGGGAGGACCCCGAAACCGCGCGGTAGTGTGTGCCATGTCTCGGCACGGAGGAAAAATGTGCGTGTAAAAATTTACTGTATCAGACGTAGTACCTATGGTTCGACCTCGGGACCCAGTCAGTCGGTCGAAAACACCATGGCCGTCCTGAGCTCGGCCTGCGCAGCTCGGAGACTCCAAGCGCCTCGTTCCAGCAGTCCAGGAGGATGCGGCCGTGCCCGTGCTTCATCCCGTGAACCCGCCGGCGACCTCGACCTTCAGGCCACCCCGACGCGCCCCTGCCTCCTCGACCTCCTGACCCCCCTCACGCCCAAGCGGCACGGGAGACGAGCACCCCGCAGCAGCGCCCGACCCCGCGCTCGTCTCTTCGCCCGGACGACCGCCTCGTCCGCATCTACCTCGCCGTCGCCGGAGTTCCAAGATGCGTCGCTGCGTCCTCTGCTTTGTCCTACTGCTGCCCGTTTCCCTGCTTCACGAACGAGACGACGACGAAGCTGCCCTCCTGCGTTGACCACGCCCCGCTCGAGTGCTCGTGCGGGCCTACCAAGCCGCCTCTTCGCCAGGCCCAGCGTGCCCCCTGCAGGCCTCCCTCTCCACCAGCCGGCCCACGAGGCCTGGTGAGCAGCCCCCGTCCTCTGTTTGCTCCTGTTGGGCCAGCCAGTTTCGGCCCGATAGTATTTTTTTCCTGACCTGCGAATTTCCTTTTATCTAGTGAATTACAGTTTTACAGAAAAGTCCCTCTACATCATGCATTCAATAACTCACAAACCGTGCATCGGATTAAAATGTTTTATATATGTAAAATGCTTAGAATTTCATATAGTTTCACAATATGTCACTTTCATCCATGTTTAAAATGTTTAAATGTGCTGTTTGATTTAATTTGCTTAAATGCCATGCTAAAATGATTTATTCCATAACTAAATAACCGTAGCTCGGATTTAAATAAACTTTATATGTAAATGGGGTAGAAAAATTGCGTTTATGGCAGAACAGTACCAAATTCAAAATATGCATATGAGGATTTTCCGGAATTGTTGTTCGTTGGTTCCGGCCTCATTTAAATTGCCTAGATAGGTAGTTTTGTTATGGTTCACCTCTTGCCATGCTTAACCACAGTTAATATTGTTGGGTACATAAACGGGAGAGAACTAAATAATTGATGTGGTGTTTCGTCAATACGCAACTCGTTGCATATTGAGCTCCACTTAATTTGTAGTGTTGTTTGTTGCATTTGCCATGCCATGAATCATTAAACCGGACATGCATCATACTTGATTTTGCATCATGCCATGTGTATGTGGTGGTATTTTACTATGTTGTTTGTTTCTTTCCGGGTTGCTTCTCTCGTTAGCTTTGGTTTCGTTCCGGAGTTGTGAGGATTCGTTCGACTACATCCGTTTGCCTTCTTCATGGACTCGTTCTTCTTCCTATCGGGATTTCAGGCAAGATGACCATACCCTCGAAATCACTTCTATCTTTGCTTTCTAGTTTTTCGCTCTATTGCTATGCCGCGTTACCTACCACTTGCTTATCAAGCCTCCCAAATTGCCATGAACCTCTAACCTTTTTTTCACCCTTCCTAGCAAACCGTTGTTTGGCTATGTTACCGCTTTTGCTCAGCCCCTCTTATAGCGTGTAGTTGCAGGTGAAGTTGAAGATTGCTCCATGTTGGAACATGTTTATGTTGGGATATCACAATATCTCTTATTTAATTAATGCATCTATATACTTGGTAAAGGGTGGAAGGCTCGGCCTTATGCCTGGTGTTTTGTTCCACTCTTGCCGCCCTAGTTTCCGTCATACCGGTGTTATGTTCCTTGATTTTGCGTTCCTTACGCGGTTGGGTGATTTATGGGACCCCCTTGACAGTTCGCTTTGAATAAAACTCCTCCAGCAAGGCCCAACCTTGGTTTTACCATTTGCCACCTAAGCCTTTTTCCCTTGGGTTCTGCAAACTCAAGGGTCATCTTTATTTTAACCCCCCCCCCCCCGGCCAGTGCTCCTCTGAGTGTTGGTCCAAACTAGAGCACCGTGCGGGACCATCCCTTGGCAACTTGGGTTACGTCGGTACCTGTACGCTTAGCTTATCCGGTGTGCCCTGAGAACGAGATATGTGCAGCTCCTATCGAGATTTGTCGGCATAGCGGGTGGTCTTGCTGGTCTTGATTTACCATTGTTGAAATGTCTTGTAAACCGGGATTCCGAGACTGATCGGGTCTTCCCGGGAGAAGGTTTATCCTTCGTTGACCGTGAGAGCTTATAATGGGCTAAGTTAGGACACCCCTGGAGGGTATTATCTTTCGAAAGCCGTGCCCGCGGTTATGTGGCAGATGGGAATTTGTTAATGTCCGGTTGTAGAGAACTTGACACTCGACTTAACTAAAACACATCAACCGGGTGTGTAACCGTGATGGTCTCTTTTCGGCGGAGTCCGGGAAGTGAACACGGCTTTTGGGTTATGTTTGACGTAAGTAGGAGTTCAGAATCACTTCTTGATCATTACCAGATGACGACCGTTCCGTTGCTCCTCTTCTCGCTCTCATTTGCGTATGTTAGCCACCATATATGCTTAGTGCCTGCTGCAGCTCCACCTCATTACACCGTCCTTTCCTATAAGCTTAAATAGCCTTGATCTCGCGGGTGTGAGATTGTTGAGTCCTCGTGACTCACAGATACTTCCAAACAGTTGCAGGTGCCAACGATACCAGTGCAGGTGATGCAACCAAGCTCAAGTGGGAGTTCGACGAGGACCTTGGTCGTTACTATGTTTCTTTTCATGTTGATCAGTAGTGGTGCCCAGTTGGGACGATCAGGGATCTAGCAGTTGGGTTATCTTCTTTTATTTTGGCTTTGACCGTAGTCGGTCTATGTGTGTATCTTGAATGATGTATGAATTTATTTATGTATTGTGTGAAGTGGCGATTGTAAGCCAACTCTTTATCCCATTCTTGTTCATTACATGGGATTGTGTGAAGATGACCCTTCTTGTGACAAAACCACAATGCGGTTATGCCTCTAAGTCGTGCCTCGACACGTGGGAGATATAGCCGCATCGTGGGCGTTACATCTACTCAATGTAATACTGTATAAAATCAAGTTATAGGACAAAGCCAACAACCGTTGTTGTTTCAGGCTATCGACTTACGCTTTGTAGTCTAGGTTGCCAGTTCGAATCTCGTCTTTCAGATTTGTTAGTTTTAGGTCCAAATTTGATTAATGACAAGTGGGACCCCCGTGTGTTGTTTCGATATTTCAGTGTAGGATGGTTTTTTTGAACAAACGCTTTGCGCGGTTAGACAAGTAACGGCACAAGTTACACGTATTTTGCAAGTTTATGAACAAAAATGACAGCGGCATAGAATATCACATCCACCCCGCAGCTTAGATGCTATGGTGATACGAGTTTTTACACCGTTGGAAGTGAGATCCAATGGCTTGGGAGTAGTCTTTGTAATTATGCGCAATTTCCAAACTCTCCAAAGTTTTTTTTGCAAATAATACATTCAGGCCTCGTGTGTGCCGCTGCATCTTGGATCCAACGGCTCCCCATTGCTCATATTAGGTGCTCCCCGTAGCTTAATTACCCGCTACGGTGATATGAGCATCTAGGTCGTATGATTAGTGATCAGATGGCACATGCGTAGTACTTGTACTTTCTGCGCAATTCCCAAACTCTCTCAGCCGTATATTGCAAAAACATTCAAACCTCCTACTGTGGGCCGTTAGATCTCCGTGAACTCGTATCACCATAAAATCTATGGTGCAGGAGCACCTCATATTCTCCCGTGCGAGAAAACATAAGGTGCTCTCGCAGCTTGGATGCTACGGTGATACGAGCTTCGAGGTCGTTTGATCTAAGATCCAATGGCATCTGAGCAGTCTTTGTGCTTGTAAGTAGTGGCCGAACTCTTTGGGGGCTTTTCTGCAAAAAACCATTCGAACCACCGAGGAGGTGTTGGGTCACAAATCCAACGGCTCCGAAGAGCTTGTATCACCAAAGCATCTAATGTGTGGTAGCACATGATATTCTTACATACAGGAGAATATGATGTCCTCCTTCATCTTAGATGCTATGGTGATACGAGCTTCGAGGTCGTTGGATATGGGATCCAAGGGCATCTGAGTAGTTTTTGTACAAATTGTGTGCAATTCTCAAACTCATCAAGGTTTCCTGTAAAATTATTAAGACATCATGTGAGCTGCTATATCTCAGATCTAGAAGCTCCAAGCAACTCGTATCGGCATATAGCATCTAAGGTATGGGGGCACATGATATTCTCCCGGGGAGGAGGGGTGGGGGTGCACAACCAATCCGTGGTTGGGAGGGTGGGGACAAATATAATCTAAACAACCCTAAACAGAGCTTCACAATTTTATCTAAGGTCGAGGGGGTGACCCCCGACAATCATAGCTCCGCCTAATTAAACACAACATTTGCATGTACTGTAGTACTAGACTTAATATTCATGTTTCAGTTTCATGTTCGTTTTAAATATTGAATTGAGGACCATGCATGTCTTACATTTTACTCCCTTCGTTCCTAAATATTAGTCTTTTTAGAGATTTCAAGTGGACTGGCACATACGGATGTATATAGACATATTTTAGAGTGTAGATTCACTCATTTTGCTCCGTATGTAGTCGCTTGTTGAAATCTCTAAAAGACTAATATTTAGGAACAGAAGGAGTATTTTTGAATTCGTGTCATACATGCATGGTTTGGAAAAATAGATGCACTATACTTATTGGATTGTTGTTGTGTTCGTGTGTGTGTCTGTGTGTGTGTGTGTGTGTGTGTGTGTGTGGTCATATGCTTGATACATACAAAGTTTTCTCACCTCCATATTGTTCATCTTTTAAATTTAAATTTGCATTGAAAACTTACTAGGGATACCATGAAATGTGAAATCCACGTTGAGATCACTATATCACAAACTCACTCTAATTCAACAACTCATCATAAATCAATTACCAAGTTGAGATTAGTATTTGCAAGGAAAATACGGGCATTGTAATACACATAGATTCGTTCGGCAATTTAAAAGGTTCCTTTCGTATTCTCGAATGGTAGGACCCAACGGCGTACCAGCCAGACCTTGGCTCGTGTTGATCCTAAAAAATATAAAAATATATAAACCGGCCTCGTGTCCTTACGCACATTAGGCAACCCCAACCAGTCGAGCCTCCGCGTTTCGAGTCGAAATATCTGGCGGCCAGAATTCCAGCCCTAGGAAATTCCCCTCATGTCCCCGGTCCATAATGACTACCGATGAACAACGGAGGGATGCTTTAGTAACTAGACAACGTTACCTACTGTGTCGAGCACGGTTCAATTCCCTCGGTCACTGCTCGCCAAGGTCACCTGTCAACTGCATTGCCTAGTACTACTACTACTACTACACCAGGATGAGCACAGAATTGAGCCCGTTTGTTCGTGCCTAGTACTTGAGTTAATATATCAGGCAATGCACTGGTACGGAGGGATTATCCTTTTGCTCTGCATATATAACTTGTCTGAAGTCTAACTAAGCAAAATGTTTGACCAAATCCTTTCTTAAGAAATACAACAGGACAAATGTATGGCTTGAAAATTTATTGCATGATGCAGGTTATGATATTGTTTCGAATCCTGGATCTTAAATTTCAGAAAATCCAAAAGTGACCATAAATTCTTGAAACTAAGCATGGTCACGTGATACGGCACAAATATTACGTCGTAATTTTTCTTCTTCAATTTGAGACAAGCTGCTTATGACAAGTTGCACAAATGAAGAGCCAAGGTATTTTGGAACAAAGACCTATCACGTTAAGGCGAACGCTTTCACTATTGAAACCGTGGGTGTTTACGTGCCGCCACGAGCCCCGCTTCTCATCGGCAGGTGCCGTCCGAGCAAGCGTGTGAGTCGACGGGAGGCGTGCGAGCAGACCGCTGCGCCGGCTGACAGGGAGGCGTGCGAGCAAACCGCTGTGGAGGCTCACCGGGAGGCGAGCCCTTTGACCAGGCTCCGCCCCCCCCCCCCCCCCACCTTCGTCCCAACTGCTCCCACTTTTAATGTCGCCGGCGCCACAGTTTAAAATCAACCCCGCACTACCCGGTATCGCTACAATCTTCTCTCTTCCTCTCCGATTCTCCTGCCGTCCACCTCCAACCAGCCTAACCTAAACGCACGCCATGCCGCATCACGATGGTCTGCCCTTAGTCTTCCAGTTTCCTGAGGAAGACACCCAGCCAGAGTCTCAAGAACATAAGGCACTTTGGGACGAGCTTGAACTGGCCTTGCGGGAAGACGCCGCGCCTGTCCCCGCTCCCATTCCGGCTCCCGTCGCCCCGACTGCACCAGCGCCCATCCCCGTGGCATTGATGGGATGGGAGCCGCACAGTGTCGCCGAGCTTGATGCCACGGGGTTCGACGAGGTCCCCGCCGACTTTCATGCGCCCGTGCACCTGCCAGCGCATACGCCTGCGCGTGCACTGACGCGCATGCCCGTGCCGGTGCCCGTGCACACGAATGTCTCCGCCGCCCCGTTGACAGCGCATGTCCCCGCGCGGGTGCCAGTGCCCCCCTCAGCGGCATGCATGGCCGCCGTCGACCGCTTCCTTGCACCAACGCCAGTCACCTCCTCCCGCCAGTTGAATCGCTCTGAAGTCCAGAACATTTTGGCCTTCCTTGAAGCTAGGCCAACGTCCAGGAGTACGCCAACAACGGCGCAAGGCGCCGCCGTCGCCGTCGGTCAGTGGCCCGACGACACACAGAGCACGGCAGAGGAGCCGCTTCCCACCGCAAGACGCCCCCGCCGCCACCGCGTACTCTAAATTTGCCATGAAAAACGTTCGGATTGCCATGCTTAGAATCTGAACGTTTATCATTTCCATTTATTTTAGATCGATCGTCGTATAATTTAAAGTCGGAGTCAGACTGAACGAAATCTATGGTTTGATCGATTGAATGTTCTGCTAGAGCCGTATCAAATTAAATATAAAACATCATCAAGCCACATGTATTCCTTGTCATCCAACGACCTAGACTGCTTCAATGTCGAGCGCTCAACACGTTTAGCGTGCAGTTAATTTCATGCCAAAAATAGTGCTAATCACATAATAACATGCAAATAATATCCTACTTAATATCCGCATGCACTTAATATACTTCCAAATTAATGTGCATTGCACGTACACACTGACTAGTGCTGCTAGCATGTGAAACTGGTGCCGTAACTTGTCAACGCGTCCAGATATGGTCAACGGCAACATCGCCCGCGAGTTCTTCATGTTTGCCCGTGCGTCTAAACGCGGAAGGGGAGGAAAGAGAGAGCACACATGGAACCCACTAGTAACTGAAGGCGAATAGTACTAAAAATAATATTACATGTTATCAATTAAATAGGCTGTGGTAATACAAAAACATTATGTGAACAAAGGGAGGTACAACAAACATTGCTGTTCTACGTATGTTGCCTATTGACGTGCGGTTTGAAGGCCCTGGTCGCATGTTCGATCCTCGTCCTTTATTTTTTAATTTGTATATGGGTCCAAATTTGTTTCATGACATGTGGGCCCCTTGGTGTGTGGTTTGTAGCACTTTAATTTGTGGGTCGAAATTTGTTCCATTCCAAGTGGACTATCGGTGTGTAGTTTTGTAGCTTATTTATAATAATTAAAGAGAACAACAGAGTTTTTTGCAATAATACCATGGTGCGACGTTGAAGGCGAGAAAGGACGTGCGAGAGAGCGATGACCGAGCCAGAGGGAAATCAACTAGGGGAGTTGCGGGGGTTGCAATGGTGTTTCGAGTAGTTGTGGGTCGAATGCTACGATAATATAATCTAAACCGACCGGAATAAATGCCTACACAAATTAATCCAAGGTTGGAGTGCCCCTCGCAATGTAAATAGCTCCGGCTTTGCGAGGGATGGAGAGGTAGCTTCAATGTGTGGAAGATACGGCGTGAGAAAGCGAGGTCAACCGAGAGACATATAGATAGAGAGACAAAGTGAGTGTGGTCCGACATTCATTGAACAAATATATATGCTCTAGAGAGATATTGTCCAATTGAGCTTTTGGCAAGGGTGAGGGCTGTAAGATAGAGCTTGAGAGATGATCCGGTCACAGACGTGTAGATATATTTTGTGCGTGGGAGGAAGCAAGGTCAATCGATCACATAGGGTCGTTGTGTGATCGAAAGAGTGAGACGGGTTGGAGAGAGCGACCTAGATAGACAATGTGCGTGAGAGAGTATACAATGTGAATAAGTCGAATTGGGCTCAAACATGGTGATATATCTTTTTGTCCGAGAAAGAGCGAGGTCAATCGAGACATACAAAGAGAGAGAGAGAGAGAGGGGAGAGAGAGGGGGGAGAGAGAGCGAGTGTGGCCCGCCATGAGGTCGAAAGAGTGGGGGCGGCTTCGATGGACTGACCTAGATAGACAATCTGCGTCAGAGAGTATAGAGTGTGTCGATCGAGGCCCGAACAGGGAGATATATCATTTGTGTGTGAAAGAAAATGAGGTTAAACAAGACTCAGATAAAGAGAGCGAGATTGAGCGAGTGTGGCCCGCCGTGCGGAAGAAAGAGTGAGACAGTCTCGAGGGAGTGACCTAGATAGACAACGTGCGTGCGTGCACATGAGAGGTTGGGGGCCTAGATAGGCAATGCATGTATTTAGCGCGAGAAGGTGAGAGGGAGAGAGAGAGAGCTCGGCATGGGGTGCAATGGCGGGTGTGTGAGGTAAATACATTTCATAACAGAGTGGAAAAAGGGAGTTGTGTAGTTGAGAGAGTTAGAGATCGAAACATGGAGAGAAAGAATGGATGTGTGTTGGAAACCGATAGCTTCCTACGGTGGTTAGGAGAGGAAGATTGACCGATACAGGAAGTATGTAGTGTGTGTGCGGGGGGGGGGGGGGGGGGGGGCTAAAAACAACATTTGAATGTAGATAGTACGAGACTTAATATCGATGTTTCAATTCGGTGTACATTGTAAGATTTGAACTGAGGACAGTGCATATGGGTAATTATTTCGAATTCGTGCCATACTAGGTTTCGAAAAGTTGACATTGACTCGATTTGTTCTGCTATTTTGTAGGTCATATGTTTGAATCCATCCAAAAGTTTTCTCACTACCATGGTGTTCATCATATACATATGTATTTGTATTAAAAAAGTAGCGTGGATACAGTGAAATGCGAAATCCACGTTAGAATTGGAGATCGCTATGTGACACACACTCTAATTCAAATAACTAATTATGTGACACACACTCTAATCCACGTTAGCGTGGATACCGTGGATACCATTTTGATTTTTTTTCAAATAACTCCTCATTAATTAATTTATAGTATCTCATTTCGAATGACTAATTATTGCAAAGAAAACACGGGCATGGTAATACATACAGATTCGTTTGCAAATGAAAGAAGATCCGTTTGCATTCTCAAATGTAGGCGCACCAGCAGACCAGGGTCGTGTCGTGGTGGTCGCGTGTGTCGAACGGACGCTTAGCACCCAGCCACCCACCCCCTCCCTCCCCCCCACCCCTCCCCCCCAAAAGGACAATGACAAAATAAGTTCGCGCTTCCACGTTTCGAATTGAAATATCTGGCGGCCCCAATTCCAGCCCTACAAAATCTCCCTTCTCCACCGTCCCCTTCCGCGCCCAGATTGCTCAAATCCCTAATTCGCCAACAACCCAAGCAAAGTTCGAATCGCCCCTCGTCTCTTCTCTTTCCCCACCTATGTGCCGGACGACAATGACGAAGACGACGATCGCGCTTCACCACCGCACCGGAGCTACCTCATCTACGCCCTCGTCCACCGCACCGGGTGGTCCACCGACAACGTCGGCCGCCGCAACCGACGTGCCTCACAGACACCGACTTCCACCGCAGCAGGTCCGCTTCACCGACGTCGTCTCCCAGCTCACCGGGGCTACTTCACCGAGCACATTGTCGCGCCTCCGCCCCCCGAGGCCGCTGGGGCTTCACCAACGGTATCGTCCACCGCATCGTAGCGCTCAGCTGCCACTCAAGATCTGCATCTGTGCGCGGCCAGCCAGCGCATCACCCTCAACGGCTCTGAAGTGACCCACACTCTAGCTAGGCGAGCATGCCCAAACGCCGGCCTGAACTAGGTATCCACACATCACACCCTTGTGCGTTGTTCCGACGATGTTTGGATATCCTTTCACTGCTCTCTTAGCTTACACGCCTATCCAACTCTGACTTTAACTCTTATTTCTTCTGGAGATATCATCTGAAACAAGCAAATCCATTTTTTAGCGGCGTTGCGGGATCTGGTACACATCCTGCACACCCGTATAACCTTGTAAGTATATGTCCTCCGGTACAACAGCAAGGTCGATTCCTCTTATTTGATCAGCCATTCGTCGTGTCAAAAATGCAGAGGGGGATGCAAGGAGCACAAGGCCTGCACATCCAAGCAAGTGGTAACATGGACTTGTACATGGAACATCCCAAGCGCAAGCAGAGCTGCAGTGAGCCTGTACAACGAGCTAGCGTAAGTCCCTGCATTTCATTTAATTTGTACTGGCATTCGTGTATGATTTGTGTGCAGTGGCGGATCCACGAATTCAAGTTACCAGGGGCGAACATTTAACAATACGAAGGCACTTGCACTCCGGAAATCAACATAACTTGAGAAATGTGAAGCTACATGCACTTTGAAAACCAGCTAATGATCCAAAGTAGTTCATATTATAAACACTAAATAATGCAAGCACCAAAAAACACAAAATGCAACATGGTGTACAAGGACTACAAACATGGTCTGTACCTGCTTGAATTATTCGTTCTCTGGCTGAAAATATCGAAGTGTAATTGCACCTATAACCAATGCGCAAACTGCATATCAATATATCTATCCTGCACAAGTATGCAAATAGTTTCAAACAACAGATTAGAAAAGTATTTATGCTACGTTGTCATGATACGGGGACTTTCTGGTAGATGGCCTCGACGTTTCCTCAAGCCATGAAAATGCACTATAATTTGCTTGTCATCAATGCCTGCAAATCTCTATATCTCTCTCAACATAGCAGATCATCATTAGACACTAAATCCTTCAATGGGAGCTTGCAAAATTCTTGCATTAGATGCCTCATTAGACACTATATGTTCATCACCAGGAGCATGTAAAAGTTTGCATCAAATCCTTCATTAGCAGTCTGTTCATTAGACACTTCAGGCTCAAGAACAACATGAGCTTGGATGTTTGCACCGGAAACTTGATTAGATACATCAGATTCAGTCAGTTCAGTATTGATTGGGGGAGTTATAAAATAAGTAGAAATTGGTTTCATTTTCTCATAGATTCCCTACATACAAGCAGTTTTACAACACCGTCAGGTTTAACTATTGGCCAGAAATTGAAGAGTTGAATTAGATATAATCATGGATGTGATGTACCTGCTCATTGCGCATGCTACTCTTGCAAGCTGCGACTGTCCGTTTGCGCAAGCTCGATGCTGTGACCGTGTTGCCGCCGCTGCCTCCCACACAGGCTACACCCAGGGTTGGATCTTCATCTTCTTGTCCTTCCGTTCGCTTGAAGCCCGGCGACCGCCCTCCAACAAGGGCGCGGGGAAGTGTTGTGTCAGTCTGTCCAGCGGCGGCTAGGTTAGGAACGAACAAGACTGGAGGCTGGAGCGGATGAATTGGGATTTTTCCTGCTGTCGATCGATATGGGAGGCGCTCGTTTGGGCCGCGAGTCTGCTATAGGGCCTGCCTTGCACTTATGTTATTGGCCTATCCAAATTGAAACATTTTTCTTCATTTTTTACATTGCCTGCTCGTGCGTTGGGACGAACAAAACTAGCCTGGGCCAACCTGGACGACTCAAACTAGGTGCACACTTTCGAGCCACCCGAGGCGGCCGCCCATACCAGCCCCTATGGTGGCGTCGCCCCTTTTTGCGTGTATGATAGGGGTAGTGAAAAATATTCCAGTGGCGCTTTTGATTTACCTACAGAATGGTTGAATTGCTTGTTTCTATGAACTGAGTTCGCCAATAATGTGAAGGATGCCAGTCTTTTCATCCTATTGTAGATTGCTTAGATCTCGATATGCCAAAAGTAATCGCATGAAATATACAGTAAAAACCAGTGTGATGTGTGTGGCTACAACTAGTCTGACTACACGTCCTCATATAACATATCAAGGACGCACCATCTTACCAGATTAACCATTCGACTTACCAACGCAGTGTGGGAAGAAAGAAGTATTGGGGCTGCGTATCCAAGCAATTGATGCCATGGACTCCTTCGTACAACCTTGTAAGCGAGAAAGAAGTTGCAGTGTGCCTGTACAAAGAACTAGCATAACTTCAGCTACCTGCTTCTCGGAATTATATTGCAAAATTGTTCAATTACGTTGCTTGGCTTAATTTAGTTTGCTACTGATTACATAATGCCACAGCATGTTAATCCTATTATAGACTGCGCCTATCTATGTGTTTGATACTTACTATTAAGAATTACCTGTTTGCCTGAACTTAAATAGCTACTTGTTTGTTTAACTGCTTTGCTGCTACAACAACGGGTTACAATGATGTTAATAACTACTTTTCAGCATCGAATTGAAACTCTGTAATTCCTTGTTTGTTTAACTGGTTTGCTGTTATAACTCCCAGTTGAGATGTTTGCTAACTTCAACTTTTCTGAATCCAATCGGAACTTTAATGGCAAAACAGGTTAGCCCAAGATCAAAGAGCGAGGTCCCCATGGACGTTGTATCATCCCACAGCAGTGGAACCGGCCAAATCGTGCATTATGAATTGCCAACTGTTGATGCTCTAGAGGCTAAACTAGTGGTAGAAAGAGATTCTGCTTCTGCACTTAGAGATGAAGTTGACATGTTGAGGAAGCAAACAACACAATCAGTAGCAGTACTCAAGGCAACCATTAAATATTTCATGGATTTCAAAACGAAGCAAGCTGAGACTGACCACATTGTTAAGGTCCTGGAGGAAAAAAGGAAATTAAATTCCCACTTGGTAAATCATAGGTGAAATGTCCTTTCCATCGTTGAATAACCTTTGTGTTGTTTGTTCATGTAATCAATCAAACCATTTGTTTTAGAGATCATGTAATAATTGTTTTTTGTTTTTTGTTTTTTGGTTTGTAATTTTATTTGAGCACAAGTCTATATTAATTGATAAGACTCGGAGACATTTCATTTTGATTGCTGTGCCAGACCTACAAATATGCCAATCGGGCTGAATATGCATTCAACAATAATAGTAGTATAGATGGACCATAAGTGGCATGCATCGAAAAGGGCCAAGATGTTGTAGTAGCTTGGCTAAAAAGGGATGATGTTGTAGCAAAGAAAAGTACAGCGGCCTGGCTTATGTATGTTAGTTGATATTATTGATCCATATACTCTATAAGTGTTTATATGTCTGTTAGTTCTGTACATTCTTGGTTGATTGACTCGGTATTTGAATCTTGATACATCGCTTGTGTACATATCTAAATGGGAGTACACATTATGCTGCGTGTGACATTTGAGTTGGACATGAAGTGTTCCAAATATTCGAATTCACCTTAAACTGGATTCTAGCTTCTGAATTTGAGTATCGGCATTTGTAAACCATATTCATATATGACAGTGGAATACATCTTTGTCATCCTTTTGAAGATATATAAAAACACATAGAATGATTTATAAAGATTCGTATAGGAATACAAAATGGATTCGAATTTAGTTGCCAGGGTAAACGTGGATGCTTATTGTCCCAAAATTCGAAAGAAGCGGCAAAATGTCCACTCCCACGTCGGCTGCCCAAAGCCAAGTGTTTGGGAGATGGAAATTACTGTCTACCCATTACACGGACAATCCATCGGCCCGATTTCCACTGCTCTAAATAGGGGTAGGATAGTAACTTCAATTAGACGTGACACAACCGCCTCTGAGCCCATTCCGACACGGTGGGCGCCAAACATGGGCGGCAAAACACATTTGATTCAAGCTCGTCCGAAAGACCTCTGTTTCTCCCTCCATTTCCTCATTCATACACGGTGGGCGGCAAAACAAACTCGACTCGGCCGAAATCGATGTAGGCAAATATTTTCAATAGGGGCAGGTTTGTAACTTCACTCAGATGTGACACAACCGCCCTACCTGTCAGCCCCGTTCATACACCGTGGGCGCCAACTATGGGCGCCAACCACCCTCTCCTCGCCCGAAATCGCTCTGGGCAAATATTGGCGAGATGCGACATTACCGTCGTATCCCCAACCGACGAGACGTCCAAATTTTAAACGGGGGCTAAGTTCGTAACTTTCCCATATTTCAGACAGGCGCGTCCCAAAAACATGGTTCCCTGTACCTCTCCCTCCATTTTCCCATTCATACACCATCCACGCTAGAACACCATCCCCACACCAGCCTCCGTCCGCCACCCCATCCATCGCCGTCGTCCTCCACCACATCCATCGCCGCCGTCCTTCACCACATCCATCGCCACCGTCCTCCACCATGCCGGAGCGCCTACCAAGACCGCGTCGTCCACTGCTAGAGATGGACGTTTCTCATCCACGGCGACGGACCAAGAGCCTTGCATCACGTCCTCTCGCTTCATCAGCGCTGTCGTCCTCTTTGTCGGGGCCGCTCACACGACCTTCTCTTCCACCGCAACGGGACTTATCCCCCGATGCACCCGTCTACCATCGCAGATCTGCTTCAACGCCACCGACAGCCATCGCACCCCCGATGCCTACACGGCGCCGCAAGAGAGGTGGTACTTCATATCTCCTCAACTTTTTGATCTCAACCAGAAATAGATCTTAACTTGGTTACTCTACTTTCTTTTCAGCTCTTAGAATTTAGTTCTTAGTTCGAAACAAACAATGGCTGCTAAATATCATTTCTCCGGTTTCCCCCTTTTATGATAACTATACGATCATAATACGTGCTTCGTGTCATAATAGCACTGCTCGACCCATCAAGCTAAACAAGCTTAGTTGTTCAAATACGAATCTGATATTATTAAAACAGATTCGTTTAATTGGTCAGCTAAATGTTCCTAAATTAGTTTCGAAAATGCATGTTCGCTGCTCGGGTGTGTATCTCTACTATACCTGGCCATACCTCGGGCCGGGTCGGGCTTCGGGCCGGGCCTAGCCAAGCCCGACGAAAAAAACCCAGGCCCGAGCCCGGCCCAAACACGTAAAAGCTCGTCGGGCTCTGGGCCGGCCCGGCCCGACCTTTAGAGAAATGCAAAAATGACGGGCCCAGGCCCGAGCCCGGCCCGGGGGCAGCGTCGGACCGGGCCGGGTCGGGCTTTTTCGGGCCGGGCCAGCCGGGCTGGGCTTCCCATGGCCAGGTATAATCTCTACAGGGTGCCCACGGTGGGCCGGCCCACCCTGGGATTTTGGGTCGTCCCAGGCTCCGATTCCCCTCTGTTCTGCTGCGCGCTTCTGATCTCTACTCGCCCCCAGCCGCCCGCCTCGCCTGCGACTTGCCGTACCCGGACGGCATGACTCTAGGAGGAGACGCCGGACTAACAGGAGGTCAGGAGCCGCTCGCCCAATAGCGTCACCGCTGCCCGGGCGCGCCACCGTGCCTACCTTCCCAGTCCGTTCAGGGCTTAGGCGTGCAGCACCCACTAAGCCAACCCGATTTATCCTGAGATAAGTCCTCAACACTCAGCAGCCACTCCTCATCACCCATTTTCTAATTGATTCATTACTCATTAGGCAGGACTGTCATTAGGGTTTGTTGTGTGCTTAGTGCTACCTACACTTAATGGTTCAGATGTATTTCGGTAATCTTTAGTACATGTAAAGTTCACAGGATTTTCAAAATTCCGGCCCTAGGAACAGACACTAGTCATTTTGGATTGTTGGTCGTAGTGACATTGACCCAGATTACTACTACAAGCCAGGTTTGTTGACAATTTTACTTGTCTTTCTTACTCATTCGATATAATATCCAATTATTCACGTCGATTAGTTGCAAACAATAAGTACTAGACAAACTTCTTGATTCAGATTTTGGACGGTCTCTTACTGCAGTTACAATTCTGCATACTTGTCCTACTAAGCTCACAAGTAAATGATTGATTCACTACATCTATGCTTGCCTTGTCATATTTGTTGTCAATATTCTTTTAGGGTGGACCACCCTGTTTCTAAATACTGCAACCGTAGACATGAGTGAATAGTATTTCTCTATGTGATCTCTTCCATCATGTGTGGGCAACGAACACTGCATTGTATAGAAAGAAAGTGTCATTTCCAGCTTTTACATAGGCTTCAATCTTTTACATGGAATACAATCTGCCTACTTGCTTTGTGTTGCACTACCAACACTCCACCCTTGAAGCTAAACATTATGCCACTCATAATTCCTTAGTTTATTTGTTCAAATACGAATTTCATATGATTCTAATGTTCCTACTTCATTTTTGAAATGTGTGTCTGCCTGTTATAGAGACATAGGGGGTTTGTATTTCTGTGTGTGGTCTGGTCAGCACGGTTGGGGGGTGAACTTTGCATATGCAGGGGTTTATAGGGAGACACTCTTCGAGTTGAATCCGCAATGCATTCCATAGATTCCAATGATTTTTATGTTTTCATGAATCTCAGATTCTGAACAGCATCATAATGATTATGAGTGCTACCTCTTGAGCACTGCGTTGGTTTTCCCTTGAAGAGGAAAGGGTGATGCAGAAAAGTAGCGTAAGTATTTCCCTCAGTTTTTGAGAACCAAGGTATCAATCCAGTAGGAGGCTACGCCTGAGTCCCTCGCACCTACACAAACAAATAAATCCTCGCAACCAACGCCATAAGGGGTTGTCAATCCCTACACGGTCACTTACGAGAGTGAGATCTGATAGATATGATAGGATAATATTTTTGGTATTTTTGTGATAAAGATGCAAAGTAAAATAAAAGCAACGGAAATAACTAAGTGTTGGAAGATTAATAAGATGGAAAATAGACCCGGGGGCCATAGGTTTCACTAGTGGCTTCTCTCAAGAGCATAAGTATTTTACGGTGGGTGAACAAATTACTGTTGAGCAATTGACATAATTGAGCATAGTTACGAGAATATCTAGGTATGACCATGTATATAGGCATCACATCCGAGACAAGTAGACCGACTCCTGCCTGCATCTACTACTAGTACTCCACACATCGACCGCTATCCAGCATGCATCTAGAGTATTAAGTTCATAAGAACAGAGTAATGCCTTAAGCAAGATGACATGATGTAGAGGGATAAATTCATGCAATATGATAAAAAAACCATCTTGTTATCCTCGATGGCAACAATACAATACGTGCCTTGCTGCCCCTACTGTCACTCGGAAAGGACACCGCAAGATTGAACCCAAAGCTAAGCACTTCTCCCATTGCAAGAAAGATCAATCTAGTAGGCCAAACCAAACTGATAATTCGAAGAGACTTGCAAAGATAACCAATCATACATAAAAGAATTCAGAAGATTCAAATATTGTTCATAGATAAACTTGATCATAAACCCACAATTCATCGATCTCAACAAACACACCGCAAAAGAAGATTACATCGAATAGATCTCCACGGGAGAGGGGGAGAACATTGTATTGAGATCCAAAAAGAGAGAAGAAGCCATCTAGCTAATAACTATGGACCCGAAGGCCTAAGGTAAACTACTCACACTTCATCGAAGAGGCTATGGTGTTGATGTAGAAGCCCTCCGTGATGGATGCCCCCTCCGGCGGAGCTCCGGAATAGGCCCCAAGATGGGATCTCGTGGGTACAGAAGGTTGCGGCGGTGGAATTAGGTGTTTGGCTCCGTATCTGATCGTTTGGGGGTACGTAGGTATATATAGGAGGAAGGAGTGCGTCGGTGGAGTAACGTGGGGCCCATGAGGGTGGAGGGCGCGCCCAGGGGGGTAGGCGCGCCCCCTACCTCGTGGCTTCCTGCTTGATTTCTTGACGCAGGGTCCAAGTCCACTGGATCATGTTCGTTCCAAAAATCACGTTCCCAAAGGTTTCATTCCGTTTGGACTCCGTTTGATATTCTTCTTCTGCGAAACTCTGAAATAGGCAAAAAAACATCAATTCTGGGCTGGGCCTCCGGTTAATAGGTTAGTCCCAAAAATAATATAAAAGTGAATAATAAAGCACAATAATGTCCAAAACAGAAGATAATATAGCATGGAGCAATCAAAAATTATAGATACGTTGGAGACGTATCAAGCATCCCCAAGCTTAATTCCTGCTCGTCCTCGAGTAGGTAAATGATAAAAACAGAATTTTTGATGCGGAATGCTACTTGGCATTATTTCAATGTAATTCTTCTTAATTGTGGTACGAATATTCAGATCCGAAAGATTCAAGATAAAAGTTCATATTGACATAAAAATAATAATACTTCAAGCATACTAACGAAGCAATTATGTCCTCTCAAAATAACATGGCCAAAGAAAGTTCATCCCTACAAAATCATATAGTTTACTCATGCTCCATTTTCGTCACACAAGAATGCTCTCATCATGCACAACCCCGATGACAAGCAAAGCAATTGTTTCATACTTTAGTAATCTCAAACTTTTTCAACCTTCACGCAATACATGAGCGTGAGCCATGGACATAGGACTATGGGTGGAATAGAATATGATGATGGGGGTTATGTGGAGAAGACAAAAAAGGAGAAAGTCTCACATCAACGAGGCTAATCAATGAGCTATGGAGATGCCCATCGATTGATGTTAATGCAAGGAGTAGGGATTGCCATGCAACGGATGCACTAGAGCTAAAAATATATGAAAGCTCAACAAAAGAAACTAAGTGGGTGTGCATCCAACTTGCTTGCTCACGAAGACCTAGGGCACTTGAGGAGGCCCGTTGTTGGAATATACAAGCCAAGTTCTATAATGAAAAATTCCCACTAGTATATGAAAGTGACAAAACAAGAGACTCTCTATCATGAAGATTATGGTGCTACTTTGAAGCACAAGTGTGGTAAAGGATAGTAACATTGTCCCTTCTCTCTTTTTCTCTCATTTTATTGGGCCTTCTCTTTTTTTATGGCCTTTCTCTCCTTTTTTTTATTCCTCACTTGGGACAATGCTCTAGAAAATGATGATCATCACACTTCTATTTATTTACAACTCAATGATTACAACTCGATACTAGAACAAAGTATGACTCTATATGAATGCCTCCGGCGGTGTACCGGGATATGCAATGAACCAAGAGTGACATGTATGAAAGAATTATGAACGGTGGCTTTGCCAAAAATACTATGTCAACTACATGATCATGCAAAGCAATATGACAATGATGAATGTGTCATGATAAACGGAATGGTGGAAAGTTGCATGGCAATATCTCGGAATGGCTATGGAAATGCCATAATAGGTAGGTATGGTGGCTGTTTTGAGGAAGATATAAGGAGGTTTATGTGTGAAAGAGCGTATCATATCACGGGGTTTGGATGCACCGGCGAAGTTTGCACCAACTCTCAATGTGAGAAAGGGCAATGCACAGTACCGAAGAGGCTAGAAATGATGGAAAGTGAGAGTGCGTATAATCCATGGACTCAACATTAGTCATAAAGAACTCACATACTTATTGCAAAAATCTACAAGTCATCAAAAACCAAGAACTACGCGCATGCTCCTAGGGGGATAGATTGGTAGGAAAAGACCATCGCTCGTCCCCGACCGCCACTCATAAGGAGGACAATCAAAGAACACCTCATGTTTCAAATTTGTTACATAACGTTTACCATACGTGCATGCTACGGGACTTGCAAACTTCAACACAAGTATTTTTCAAATTCACAACTACTCAACTAGCACAACTTTAATATCACTACCTCCATCTCTCAAAACAATCATCAAGCATCAAACTTCTCTTAGTATTCAACACACTCATAAGAAAGTTTTTACTATTCTTGAATACCTAGCATATTAGGATTATTTAGGCAAATTACCATGTTATTTAAGACTCTCAAAATAATCTAAGTGAAGCATGAGAGATCAAAAGTTTCTATAAAACAAATCCACCACCGTGCTCTAAAAGATATAAGTGAAGTACTAGAGCAAAAACTATATAACTCAAAAAATATAAGTGAAGCACATAGAGTATTCTAATAATTTCCGAATCATGTGTGTCTCTCTCAAAAGGTGTGTACAGCAAGGATGATTGTGGTAAAATAAAAAGCAAAGACTCAAATCATACAAGACGCTCCAAGCAAAACACATATCATGTGGTGAATAAAAATATAGCTCCAAGTAAAGTTACCGATGGAAGTAGACGAAAGAGGGGATGCCTTCCCGGTCATCCCCAAGCTTTGGCTTTTTGGTGTCCTTAGATTATCTTGGGGGGTGACATGGGCATCCCCAAGCTTAGGCTCTTGCCACTCCTTGTTCCATAATACATCAAACCTTTCACCCAAAACTTGAAAACTTCACAACACAAAACTTAGCAGAAAATCTCGTGAGCTCCGTTAGCGAAAGAAAACAAAAGACCACTTTAAGGTACTGTAATGAACTCATTCTTTATTTATATTGGTGTTAAAACTACTTTATCCCAACTTCTCTATGGTTTATAAACTCTTTTACTAGCCATAGATTCATCAAAATAAACAAACAACACATGAAAAACAGAACAGTTTGTAATAATCTGTAACTAACGCAAACTTCTGGAACTCCAAAAAATCAGCCAAAATAGGACGACCTAGACAATTTGTTTATTGATCAGCAGCAATTGGAATCAATATTTTATCACGTTCTGGTGATTTTTAACAATTATTTTCGTGAACAGAAAGTTTCTGGAATTTTCTACAAGATCAAATAACTATCATCCAAAAAGATCCTATAGGTTTAACTTGGCACAAACACTAATTAAAAGATAAAAACACATCTAACCAGAGGCTAGAACAAATATTTATTCCTAAACTTAAGCAAAAAACAAAAATATAAAAATAAAATTGGGTTGCCTCCCAACAAGCGCTATCGTTCAACGCCCCTAGCTAGGCATAAAAGCAAGGATAGATCTAGGTATTGCCATCTTAATGGTACGGCAAGTCATGAAAACTTTTCTCATATTCTCTACGTTCAGCAGCAAGTTTTCTTTGAGGCAAGCAAAAATAATCAAAAGGGATAAATTTAATGGGACAAAATTCCCCAAGATCAATCTCGGGAGGTATGGGTTCCTCCCTTGGCCCTTTGTATTGCACAACCAATTCATCATTACAAGCATTCTTTTGGCAAAAAGTCACAAGCCTTCGTTCAAGAGAAAAACCTAATCCATTATTATGAATAGAAAAATCATCATTAAGCTCGGAAATTCTATCAACTAGAACATCAGCTGGAACCTTTTCCTAAGATTTTCATTATAAGCAACATGATCCAAAGATTGTAAATGCATCATGTCTTCTTGATTAAAAAGGATAGCTTCTATGGGAGGATGACTAGCATCTACCCTATAATGCGCAAAGATTTCTCTAGCCTCTTTCATTATGAATCTAAACTCATCAGCCAAAAAGATAGTGGCGGCACGCTTAACAGAAGAATGCTCAATATTAGAAAATTCTAGGAAAATTCTTTGTATGCAAGGATGCATATGAAGAAATTGCCTTTCAAGTTCAACTACAAGCAAAGATATTGCATCCACAAGGCTACTAGTTTTATGAAGAATAGAGACACCCATAATGGGCAAAGCGCCGGCACAAGTAAAGAAATCTTGAATAACTCCTTTCCCAATAATATTGCCACTACCGATTTGAAACTTTTTGGTGTGCAAGATGGTAGGTTCCTCAAGAGGATCATTGAAAGCATCAAAATTTCCCAAGTTGTTATTATTGCCTTCATTAGCGATAACCTCCCCAGATTCAGACATGGCGAAGGAAAGACGAGCAAAAAGAGGCAAATGGAAAAGAGAAGGCGAATAAAACGGCAAGGGTGAAGTGGGGGAGAGGAAAACGAGAGGCAAATGGCAAATAATGTAATGCGGGAGATAAGGGTTTGGGATGGGTGCTTGGTATGTTGACTTTTGCATAGACCTCCCCGGCAACGGCGCCAGAAATCCTTCTTGCTACCTCTTGAGCACTGCGTTGGTTTTCCCTTGAAGAGGAAAGGGTGATGCAGCAAAGTAGCGTAAGTATTTCCCTCGGTTTTTGAGAACCAAGGTATCAATCCAGTAGGAGGCTACGCGCGAGTCCCTCGCACCTACACAAACAAATAAATCCTCGCAACCAACGCCATAAGGGGTTGTCAATCCCTACACGGTCACTTACGAGAGTGAGATCTGATAGATATGATAGGATAATATTTTTGGTATTTTTGTGATAAAGATGCAAAGTAAAATAAAAGCAACGGAAATAACTAAGTGTTGGAAGATTAATAAGATGGAAAATAGACCCGGGGGCCATAGGTTTCACTAGTGGCTTCTCTCAAGAGCATAAGTATTTTACGGCGGGTGAACAAATTACTGTTGAGCAATTGACATAATTGAGCATAGTTATGAGAATATCTAGGTATGATCATGTATATAGGCATCACGTCCGAGACAAGTAGACCGACTCCTGCCTGCATCTACTACTATTACTCCACACATCGACCGCTATCCAGCATGCATCTAGAGTATTAAGTTCATAAGAACAGAGTAACGCCTTAAGCAAGATGACATGATGTAGAGGGATAAATTCATGCAATATGATAAAAAAACCATCTTGTTATCCTCGATGGCAACAATACAATACGTGCCTTGCTGCCCCTACTGTCACTCGGAAAGGACACCGCAACATTGAACCCAAAGCTAAGCACTTCTCCCATTGCAAGAAATATCAATCTAGTAGGCCAAACCAAACTGATAATTCGAAGAGACTTGCAAAGATAACCAATCATACATAAAAGAATTCAGAAGATTCAAATATTGTTCATAGATAAACTTGATCATAAACCCACAATTCATCGGTCTCAACAAACACACCGCAAAAGAAGATTACATCGAATAGATCTCCACGGGAGAGGGGGAGAACATTGTATTGAGATCCAAAAAGAGAGAAGAAGCCATCTAGCTAATAACTATGGACCCGAAGGCCTGAGGTAAACTACTCACACTTCATCGGAGAGGCTATGGTGTTGATGTAGAGGCCCTCCGTGATGGATGCCCCCTCCGGCGGAGCTCCGAAACAGGCCCCAAGATGGGATCTCGTGGGTACAGAAGGTTGCAGCGGTGGAATTAGGTTTTTGGCTCCGTATCTGATCGTTTGGGGGTACGTAGGTATATATAGGAGGAAGGAGTACGTTGGTGGAGCAACATGGGGCCCACGAGGGTGGAGGGCGCGCCCAGGGGGGTAGGCGCGCCCCCCTACCTTGTGGCTTCTTGCTTGATTTCTTGATGTAGGGTCCAAGTCCTCTGGATCATGTTCGTTCCAAAAATCACGTTCCCGAAGGTTTCATTCCGTTTGGACTCTGTTTGATATTCTTTTTCTGCGAAACTCTGAAATAGGCAAAAAGCAGCAATTCTGGGCTGGGCCTCCGGTTAATAGGTTAGTCCCAAAAATAATATAAAAGTGAATAATAAAGCCCAATAATGTCCAAAACAGAAGATAATATAGCATGGAGCAATCAAAAATTATAGATACGTTGGAGACGTATCAATGAGCTTGCGCGCATGAAAAGAATAAAGCAGAACAATGCCATGGTTGTCAACCTTGGCATTAAGGGACTGAAATCAAGTCTGGATGCAATGCAATGCAAACGCTCTCCACCTACAGATTCATGCTCAGAATATGATCCTAACAGTGATTCTGAGCTAGAGGGAGACCTAAGTCAATGTAGCTCCCTAGTGGAGGAGTCAGAGGAAGATGCCCTATCTTATTCACCCATCAAGGTGCTTGCTCTAACTTTCCAAGGTTATATTTGTCGCACATATCTTGCAACTGATGCTTTGCATTGCTTCTACTTTTTTGAACTGCCATTAGCTTAGTTTACACATCGTGTATGTGAATACGCCCTGCCCATCCATTTTCAGTACATATTCCATCTGTCATCATACCATATTTATCCATTCAAATGTTGTTCTTATGTATCAAACGTTCAAAAGGAAGAGGGCGATTGCTGATTGTGGAGGAGCACAAGCAAAGTATTTGGAAAAGGTAGTGACACCTGATAAATCAAATAGCCCATTAGGTGCAGTTGCAATATCACCTAACCCACAAAACACCCCAACTCTAGCAGACTCTAGCCCTACTACACTGATCATTTCTGATGCCCCAACTCAGCAGACCCCAACTGCAGCAAACATTATGATTATGCCAGTTGACACAGCACCAGCTCTACGACGCAAAACCCCCATTCCAGCAAAGAGTACACCAAATCCAGTTGCCAAATCCCTTTTCGAACCAGAGAGAGCCCCAATTGCAGCAAATAGGACTCCTGTTCCATTTCTTCCCAGTTTAGAAGACAAAGCTTATATTGTTGTCAGGAACTTTGTGCGCATCTTTCCTTCATGGAAAGATTATACCGCAGACACAGAACAATTTCCAGTCTTCCTCCGCTACTTACGTGTAAGTAATGTACTAATGTTATTCATGGTCATTACTACATATGTTTCTGCTGAAGAAGACACAAGATTTCATTCTTTTAAATAGGCAAGGACCAAACTGGATTGTGAAGACGAGCAAGGGTTGGTTGCGCTTTTCAAGCACTCGTTGATGAAGTATCGTTCCTACCCGAGGCAAGCGCACTTCGACGGCAAGCCTCTAAACCAAATTTATGTAAAGTCTCCGGTGCTACATTTATCCGATGGTGACTGGAATAATCTTGTTACACATTGGTCTCGGCTGCAGCGTAAGGTACTATCTATGATATCACATCACAATTTGAACTACATTTCTGCATTTGCCTTAACGTCTCACTTGTACGAAAACTGTTAGCAGAAGAACATTCATTCTCAAGGGACCACGGAATCTCGCAACTATACTGCACACTGCATTGCTCTTGTGAGTACCTCTTGCCCTGTATGACCATACTTACTTTCATAGCTGTTTGATTATGTAGCATCACTGCACATGTTAGCCTCGTTATCGTCCATTTGGTAGACATTATAAGATCCGTATGGACTCTTACATAAATTTAGAATCAACCCAATGCTTTTGAAGAGGTTTAACTCAGCAGTCCTCTTGTAAGGACCGAATGTCGTCTATCACTGTACTTACATTAACAGCTACTCCCTCCGTCCCATAATATAAGAACGTTTTGTACAGTACACCAGTGTTCAAAACACTCTTGTATTATGGGAAGAGGGATTGGTTCATTGTGTAGCATTCTGCATCTTATCTCCCTCGCCCACCATTTACTAAAAAGATCAGATCTATATTTAATCTTACCAAAAAGTAGAATACACAGACAATGCCAGTGCAGAAGTGTAGCCCATTGCTCTTGTCAGTACATTTTGTCCTGTAATGCTTGTACTTCCAGGGATTGGTAGTTGATTATGTAGCATCAATCTGCATCTTATCTTCATTATCCTCTATCCCTTCCAGTATTATCATATCTATAATTACTCTCTACAAAATGTAGAGTACAAGCAATGCTTATGAAGAAGATTCTGTGCTGAAATTCTTCAGTTATCCTTCCCTTGACATGAAGAAGGGCATTATAAAGCCGGTGTTAACTGTTAATGTAAGTCAGTCCTTCTAAAGCCTTTATCCTCAACTACTGTTTAATTTGCTCATACTCCCTATCGTTTACTGCTGTTTAGTTTGCTGTTTCTATCAAAATGCATGTTCGCAAGAACCGTAAGTTCTAAGTTTTACTTGTAAAACCAAATTCCTTATTCATACCATGCACATTACTCAATACTCCCTATATGTATGCTTGTTTTTGTGGATCTATAATCCAGTGTGTGGTGAAGCAGCCCACGTTTGCACCTTGTCATCTCCTGTTTTATCTTACTGATGTGGCTGATGATATGAACAACATGCCATGCACATTAACCAAAATAGATACAATGATTTTCTTTGCCCTTCATCTATGCTTGTTATGTTGACATGGTAATCCAGTAGTGTGGTGAAGCTCCCCACATATGAACAATGCCAAATTATGCTATTGATATTTTGAACTTACTCTTTATTTTCTAATTTGAAATTGGATGGAATTGACAGCACAGTTATCATCTTTGTTTATACACGTGCAAAACCCGTCATCTCTCTGCTTTGTTTCAGGGTGATATGCCTGATGGCATGCACAAGTCTGCTGAAGGCTGTGAGACAAACCCAACATATATTGCAGCAAAGAAGGCAAAACATCTTGAACATAGCGAGACAACCCCAAAGTCTTGTCTTGATGCAGTGTTCAAGTTACTTGAGACTAGCAGTCAGACAAGCTCACAGAATTTGTTGTCTGAATCAGTTCGACTTCTTCAGTCCCAAGTTCTAGAAGAAAGGCATTCTGCAACTCAACTTCGACTTGAAGTCCTATCTCTAAAAAAGATTGCGGAGAACACCAATGAGAACCTCATCGCTAAACAGCTACACCTGGAAGCTATGACCGACATGCTAGGCCAGTCTCACAGCCTTGCTCAGCAGCTTGCGCAGCAGTTCCCGTGCAAGGCTAACCTTTCTTGAACTGTCTTGGAAGTGGTCTCGATTCAGTATTATTTTGTTACGCTGCAATGGTGCCCAGTTTTTGTAATCTGCTTCTTCGTTGGGCGTTATGATCACTGGTGGCGAACTTCGATGCCCAGTGGATGTAATATACCATAAATCCTTTATTGTATAGTGTAGGTTTATTCTTAGTTACTATGTCGTAATTTCTTTATTGTATAGAGTAGGTTTGTTCTTAATTCCTACTAGTTACTGCCATCATTCGCTATCTGAAAAAATCAGATGTAGTCGACCGGGCCGAAACATTCGCCTCTAACGGGCCTGGTGTTTAGCGGGCCACAATTGGGCCGGCCTGCATCTTTCTTGGGCCCGAATCATTGGGGCCTTCACACTTTGCGCGAGGCCCACAACTTACACCGTCCTATATTTTAGTTGGGCCTTTTGTGGACCCAGTGCTTAGTTTGGCCCAGGTAGCGTTGGGCCATTAACAGGCTGAATATTGTACTAGCCTGTTACAGCCCAGATGAAACCATGGGCCTTTAGCAGGCCGAAATGCATATTGGGCCTCAATTTTCACTAGTCGTCGACGGGCCTTCAGTAGGCTAAAATGTAGACCGGGCCTTTTTGGGCTCAGTTATATCACGGGCAGTTACCAGGACGAAACATATCTCGGGCCTTAGTTGGCCCACTGATATCATGGGCCTTTAAGAAGCCGAAAGCTTAGTACAGACATCAACGGGCCGAATTATGCGACAGGACTTTAACAAGCCCAAAGTCACGTTGGGCTTAATTGTTGCCACCTTTATCACGGGCCGTTAGTGGGCCCGATGTCCCGTCGGACCATATATGGCCCATGGGCAGCACGGGCCATTCCCAGGCCGAAAGTCACACCGGGCTGAAATGGGCCCATGTCTACATCGGGCCTCTAACAGGCCAAAAGTCACTGGGCTGTAATTGGGTCCAAATATTCGGCGAACAATTAACGGGCCAGATCTGGCTTCGGGCCGTAAACGGGCCCAAATATTCGGCGAACAATTAACGGGCCAGATCTGGCTTCGGGCCGTAAATGGGCCTTTATTAAGCAGGCCGTTATTGGGATGGCCCACTAGTACCTGAGTAAGTATTACGGGCCTTTGACTGGGCCGGCCTTTTTAACCTATATGGGCCTCTGTTGGGCCGTGCCACGTGTCGACGTATCATAGGCGCTTTGGGTCCAATGAGTGGATGACATCTGTCCCAACGGTGAGCCAACACGTGTTTCCTCCAGCCAATGATGATTTTACACGTGGAAAATCCCCATTGGTCGGGGCTGTTAACGGGTTATCGGATCCAAAACCGGACCCGATAGCTTAACGGCGTTCCATTATGGTGGATGCCACGTGTCGGTCACCCTTGACGAAAGCACTTCTGTGACGCGCGATTTATCGTCATGGAAGTGGACACTTCTGTGATGATAATTTTGGTAATGTCATGGAACACTTCTACGACAGCACAGGTATGACTATCTTGATTCTATCATAAATTTGTCATGGATGTACATGCATGACAGAAAACGTGACCTACTGTGACAAACACGTATCATCACAGAAGTGTATTTTTTGTAGTGAGGGCAACCTGCCACCCTCGAATCTAGGGCAGAACGTGGCCACAGTGCAGCGTACCGGGCGGACACCCCTTGCCCGGCGCAACACTATTGCCACACAGCCCGTGACATCATACATGGCAGAGGGAGCCATGCACCCACGATGGCCGGTCGGTACGGCCCGCAGGCGGCGGGCCCTACCTGTCGGCGAGCCCCAGAAGGCAGCGATGCCCCACCAGGCGAAAGCGGGAGTGGGCCGCCTTCCAGCAGGCGGCCCCCTCTCCCCCTCAAAGTTTGTGCGCCATTAACCAGAAGAGACGTGGAGTGGCTACAATGAACGATCACCAGGCGGCGGGACTGTAGCCACGCTCTCCCTGACAAAGCATGCATCATCAGTGGCACGGCTATAGTGCTAAGCAGCTGGCAAGACCCGCAAGCGGTGGGCGCGGCCTGTTGGCCAAGTACAAGACAGCCGGCGGGACCCACCAGGCGGCAGGCCCCAGCAGCCGATGGAGAAGCCGGCGACCAGAGACACTGACGGCCAGGTCCCATTCCCAGCCGGATTACCATTGTACCCCTGGGGGTAGGCCTATATAAACCCCCAGGTCACCCATGCAAAGGGTTCAAAACCTTAGAGGACACACACACCATGTAGAGAGAGTGGAGTAGAGCTAGCCTTGTTCTTCTTCCTCCTCTAGCCAAACAGCTCAAGGAGCAAGCTTGTAGCTACCTTATTGAGATAGTGATCATGCGGAGACCCCGCAGAGCAGGACTAGGGGTGTTATCTCCTAGGAGAGTCCCGAACCTGGGTAAGATTCGCCGGCGTATGTGATCTCGCTCACTCCCGCCTCTAGAGCCCGGCGACGTACTTTTGTCCCCATCCATGATAAGCCACCCCTTGGCATATGTCGCACGATATCCACGACAATGTCTCTAACCGACTTACCACTATCGTTTTGGGGTTATGCTTTAGAGACGGCTGCATTCACGTTAAATAGGGCACCATCTAAATCCATTGAGACGACACCATATGAACTGTGGTTTGGCAAGAAACCTAAGCTGTCATTTCTTAAAGTTTGCGGCTGCGATGCTTATGTGAAAAAGTTTCAACCTGATAAGCTCGAACCCAAATCGGAGAAATGTGTCTTCATAGGATACCCAAAGGAAATTGTTGGGTACACCTTCTATCACAGATCCGAAGGCAATATATTCATTGCTAAGAATGGATCCTTTCTAGAGAAAGAGTTTCTCTCGAAAGAAGTGAGTGGGAGGAAAGTAGAACTTGCTGAGGTAATTGTACCTTCTCATGAATTGGAAAGTAGTTCATCACAGAAATCAGTTCCAGTGATTCCTACACCAATTAGTGAGGAACCTAATGATAATGATCATGAAACTTCAGATCAAGTTACTACCGAACCTCGTAGGTCAACCAGAGTACGATCCGCACCAGAGTGGTACGCTAATCCTGTTCTGGAGGTCATGTTACTTGACCATGACGAACCTACGAACTATGAGGAAGCGATGATGAGCCCAGTTTCCGTGAAATGGCTTGAGGCCATGAAATCTGAGATGGGATCCATGTATGAGAACAAAGTATGGACTTTGATTGACTTGCCCGATGATCGGCGAGCCATTGAGAATAAATGGATCTTCAAGAGGAAGACGGACGCTGATAGTAGTATTACTATCTACAAAGCTTGAATTGTCGCAAAAGGTTTTCGACAAGTTCAAGGTGTTGACTACGATGAGAGTTTCTCACTTGTATCTATGCTTAAAGTCTGTCCGAATCATGTTAGCAATTGCCGCATTTTATGAAATCTGGCAAATGGATGTCAAAACTGCATTCCTTAATGGATTTATTAAAGAAGAGTTGTATATGATGCAACCAGAAGGTTTTCTCAATCCTAAAAGTGCTAACAAAGTGTGCAAGCTCCAGCGATCCATCTATGGACTGGTGCAAGCATCACGGAGTTGGAATATACGCTTTGATGAGTTGATCAAAGCATATAGTTTTATACAGACTTGCGATGAAGCCTGTATTTACAAGAAAGTGAGTGGGAGCACTACAACATTTCTGATAAGTATATGTGAATGACATATTGTTGATCGGAAATAATGTAGAATTTTCTAGAAAGCATAAAGGAGTGTTTGAAAGGATTTTTCAAAGAAAGACCTCAGTGAAGCTACTTACATATTGGGCATCAAGATCTATAAAGATAGATCAAGACGCTTGATAAGACTTTCGATGAGTACATACCTTGATAAGATTTTGAAGGAGTTCAAAATGGATCAGTCGAAGAAGGAGTTCTTGCCTGAGTTGTAAGGTATGAAGTTGAGTAAGACTCAAAACCTGACCACGGCAGAAAATAGAAAGAGAATGAAAATCATTCCCTATGCCTCAGCCATAGGTTCTATAAAGTATGCTATGCTGTGTACCAGACCTATTGTGTACCTTACCATGAGTTTGGAAAAGGGGCACGATAGTGATCCAGGAGTGGATCACTGGACAACGGTCAAAGTTATCCTTAGTTACCTAAGTGGACTAAGAAATATTTCTCGATTATGGAGGTAATAAAGAGTTCGTCGCAAAGAGTTACGTCGATGCAAGCTTTTACACCGATCCAGATGACTTTGAGTCTCAATCTGGATACATATTGAAAGTGGGAGCAATTAGCTAGAGTAGCTCCATGCAGAGCATTGTAGGCATAGAAATTTGCAAAATACATACGGCTCTGAATGTGACAGACCCATTGACTAAACTTCTCTCACAAGCAAAACATGATCACACCTTAGTACTCTTTGGCTGTTGATCACATAGCGATGTGAACTAGATTATTGACTCTAGTAAACCGTTTGGGTGTTAGTCACATGGCGATGTGAACTAATCACATAAAGATGTGAACTATTGGTGTTAAATCACATGACAGTGTGAACTAGATTATTCACTCTAGTGCAAGTGGGGGACTGAAGGAAATATGCCCTAGAGGCAATAATAAAGTTGTTATTTATATTTCCTTATATCATGATAAATGTTTATTATTCATGCTAGAATTGTATTAACCGAAAACTTAGTACATGTGTGAATACATAGACAAAACAGAGTGTCCCTAGTATGCCTCTACTTGACTAGATCGTTAATCAAAGATGGTTAAGTTTCCTAACCATAGACATGTGTTGTCATTTGATGAACGGGATCACATCATTAGAGAATGATGTGATGGACAAGACCGATCCGTTAGCTTAGCATAATGATCGTTAAGTTTTATTGCTATTGCTTTCTTCATGACTTATACATATTCCTGTGACTATGAGATTATGCAACTCCCGAATACCGGAGGAACACCTTGTGTGCTATCAAACGTCACAACGTAACTGGGTGATTATAAATATGCTCTACAGGTGTCTCCGAAGGTGTTTGTTGGGTTGGCATAGATCGAGATTATGATTTGTCACTCCGAGTATCAGAGAGGTATCTCTAGGCCCTCTCGGTAATGCACATTACTATAAGCCTTGCAAGCAATGTGACTAATGAGTTAGTTACGGGATGATGCATTACGGAACGAGTAAAGAGACTTGCCGGTAACGAGATTGAACTAGGTATGATGATATCGACGATCGAATCTCGGGCAAGTAACATACCGATGACAAAGGGAATAACGTATGTTGTTATTGCGGTTTGACCGATAAAGATCTTCGTAGAATATGTAGGAACCAATATGAGCAACCAGGTTCTGCTATTGGTTATTGACTGGATATGTGTCTCGGTCATGTCTACATGGTTCTCGAACCCGTAGGGTCCGCACGCTTAACGTTCGATGACGATTTGTATTATGAGTTATGTGTTTTGGTGAACAAAGTTTGTTCGGAGTCCCGGATGAGATCACGGACATGACGAGGAGTCTCGAAATGGTCGAGAGGTAAAGATTGAAATATTGGAAGGTAGTATTCGGACACCGAAAGGGTTCCGAGCGTATCGGGTACATACCGGAGTACCAGAGGGGTTACGGGAACCCCCCGGGGAAAGATATGGGCCATATGGGCCATAGGAGGGAGGCTAACCAGCTCACAAGGGGCTGGTGCGCCCCCCACAAGGTAGGAGGCCGAATTGGACTAGGGAAGGGGGCGCCACCCCCCTTTCCTTCTCCTACTCCCTCTCCTTTCCCCCTCCATGAGAAGGAAAAGAAAGGGGGGCCGAATCCTACTAGGACTAGGAGTCCTAGTAGGACCCCCCCCCCCTTATGGCGCACCCCCTATGGCAGGCCTCCTCCCTCTCCCTCCTTTATATACGTGGGCAGGGCACCCCTTGGAGACACACCAATTGTTCCAAGCCGTGTGCGGCGTCTCCCTCCACGGTTTACTCCTCCGGTCATATTCACGTGGTGCTTGGGCGAAGCCCTGCGCGGATCACATCACCATCACCGTCACCACGCCGTCGTGCTGATGAAACTCTCCCTTGACCCTCTGCTGGATCAAGAGTTCGAGGGACGTCATCGAGCTGAACGTGTGCTGAACACGGAGCTGCCGTACGTTCGGTACTTGCATCGGTTGGATCGTGAAGACGTTCGACTACATCAACCACGTTAACATAATGCTTCCGCTTTCGGTCTATGAGGGTACGTGGACACACTCTCCCGTCTCGTTGCTATGCATCTCGTAGATAGATCTTGCGTGATCGTAGGAATTTTTTTGAATTACTGCGTTCCCCAACACTCCTTGTCCTCCATGGCTAGAGGTTGGACTAGGGTGTTCTGCCTGTGTTATTTCCTTGTTTGGGTTGACCATCTCATGTCTTTCTGCTCCGGGCACCATGTTCACGCCGTCTTGAGTTTGTCTCATAACGAAAAAACCTTGTTCCTATGTTGCCCGGTGTTCTCATGCTCTCATGTTTGGGAGTGGTTTTTTTCTTTCAAAATGGCAGTTATCCTGCATTCATTAAAATGAAAAGAGTTGTTCAGTTAATTAGGGAAAACCGAGTGAAAACCAGATTGCCTAGTTAATTTTGAAAAACTGGACGAAAACTATCACAACCGCTGAGCAACACACACAAGATACCCGACACCACTACAAAAAGGGCCTCGTCGAGACAGCACGCAGGTGTCATTGTCATCACTCCCTAGAGGCGACATCGCTATCACTAAACCCTGAGCAAACAACTCTGACTTCGCCATAGGCGATCATCGACTCAACACACACTGCAGAGTCCACATGAAGATGAATGATGATCTGTGTCGAAACTCATCCACCTTCGACCAAACATCGCAGTTTCGACTCTAACGGAGAACTATGAAGGACAAAACCAAGCACGGCTGGTGTCTCGGAAGATTGTCGAACAGACCACCTGCAGATACTCATCGTATACCACAAAGGCCTCGCCGTTGCAGCTTCGACTTCACATAACAAACAAACCGAGGCAATCCCGTGGACACGCCGGAGAAGAGCTGACTACTTCAACCATTGTCGCGTTGCCGATGTCACTCCCACCACCATCGTTGCCGCAGAAGCCTAGCCGCCACAACCTCCACCATCCACCGGCCCCGCTCGCCGATATTGAGCTCCAAGACGAAGCCCCCAAGAAGGAAAACAACACCAAGGCACCGCAGCGTCAGGTACACCTGCCATAATTTTGGCTGCCCGATAGTCAATTTGATCCCAAGGCAAAGAATAACCAGTCACACCAAATGATGCATGTCGGGTGGTTGGTGCGACATATGCCAATGGATGGCTTATCATTGTGGGAGCCAATAAAACGTCGCCGGTGCCTGGAAACGGGATGAGGCGAAGACATGCTCGCCGGCGAATCTTACCCAGGTTCGGGGCTCTCCGAGGAGATAACACCCCTAGTCCTGCTCTGCAGGGTCTCCGCATGATCACTAGCTCGATAAAGAGTAGCTACAATCGCTCCTAGAGCTGTTGGGATCAAGGGAGAAGAAGAACAAGGCTAGCTCTTGCTTCTCTCTATCTATGGTGTGTGTGTGTGCTATGCTTGGAAGCCAAACATGCAGAGGTGCCAACCAGAAGCCAACTATGCTCAGTGGCCAACTATGCTTGGGTCGAACCCTTTGCATGGGTGCTCCGGGGGGTTTATATAGGCATACCCCCCGGGGGTACAATGGTAATCCGACTGGGAACTGGCCCCAGCCATCAGTGTCTACGCTTGCCGGCTTCTCCGCCGGCTGCTGGGTCCCGCCGGCTGGTGGGTCCCGCCGGCTGCCGGTTACTTGGTCGACAGGCCGGCCCCACCGCCTAGGGCTTTGTCGGCGGCTGCTTACTGTAGCCGCGCCTCTGATGATGAGGGCTTTGTCGAGGTGAGCATGGCTACAGTGGGCCGCCTCGGGGGCTATCACTGTAGCCTCACCTCGTCTTGTCTCCTTAATGGGGCTCCTGCTTTGAGGAAGGGAGTCGCCGGCTTCTGGAGGCCGGCTATGCTCCTGGCCGACTAGGAAAGGCCGGGCCGCCTTCACGCCTCCCTCTGGCTGAAGGGGCCCGTAGTCCTTGGGCCGTGCAGGAGTGGGTCGTGGATGACGTCGTAGCTGGCGTGGCTACAGTGCCCGGCCGCACGGGAGACTTCCCTCCCGTACGGCCTCCTGTAGCCATGCCTGCCTCGGGCTTCGGGGGTCGTGGGCCGCACTGTGGCCATGCCCCGTCAGGTCGTCGTTATGTGGGGGCGGTTGTGGTCTCGGCCGGCTTCTAGGAGTCGGCGTTTCTCTTGGCCGGCTTCTTGGAGTCGGTGAGGCTGGGTCGCCTTCCGGGAGTCGGCTTTAGTGGTAGCCGGCCCGGGAAGGCGGCCCAAATGCTTGGAGTGCTTGAAGGCCCAAAGGCCTGATAAATTTTCTGAAGAGCCAGGGGTAGCCGGCTTGGCTACCCATGGCCACTTACTCCGACAGTAGTCCCCGAAGCTGATCGGGCTTCGAGGTGGAGTAGGGTTTGAGAAGCTCGAACAGCTTCCCATCGCGACAAGCCGGCAGCTGGGAGCCGGCCTTGGTCCGGCACGTCGCCTGAGCCGAAATCTTCTGGAGTCGGAGGGCGGGAACCCGCTGGCATGTGCGCCGGGCCGCGGGCCGGCCGCGGGCTGACGGCGCGCCACGTAGCCGGAAAGCCTGCCAGCCCACGCGCGAGACGGGACGTTGCCGCAGAGAGGGGGCCCGCCACGTCCGCGCCCCGGCCCGGGCGCGGATCTTTTGTATCCCGGAACCGCCCGCATGTTCCGTGCGGCAGTTTCGGCTCGCACTTATGCGTAATAAATGCGAGACGTGGGGGGAGTGGGCGCAGTTAATCCCACGTCTCACCCCCACGTCCGGCCTCTTCGGCCGCGTGAGGCTATAAGTAGGGGGAGGTGAAGGGCGGCATACCCTCGCACGCTCCTGCTACTCCCTTCGTCTTCTCGCCTTGCTCGTTCTCGCAACAGCGCCTCGCCGCCGCGCTCTTCCTCCGCACGCTCCTCCGCCGCCGTGCTAGCTTCCGCCATGCCTCCCCACGTAGAGCAGCGTGGCGGGGATTGGGATGGCTCCATCGTCCACAACGACCACATCGACTTCCTCCGCGACACACGGCGTCTGCCCAGTGCGGACAAAGTGGAGGTCCGCCTCGCGCCGGAGAAAGAAATCAGGCCGGCGCCGCGGGATGGCGAGCGGGTGGTCTTCCGCTCGCACTTCCTGCGCGGCTTCGGCTTGCCAGTGAGCGCTTTCTTTCGCACCTGGCTGGACTTCTATCAGCTCCAGCCGCACCACCTCACCCCCAACGCGGTGGTGCTGCTGTCGGCCTTCGTCACCCTGTGCGAGGGCTATCTCGGCGTCCTCCCCACCCTTGAGCTCTGGGGGGAGTTCTTCCAGTCGAAGCTGGGTACGCGCAGCCAGGGCGTGCCGGCCCATACTGGCGCCTTCATCGCGTCGCAGAGATCGGGCGCCGACAACCCCTTCCCGTCATCACGTTGATCCAGTCGGTGAAGAAGTGGCAGAAATCATACTTCTACGTGCGGAACATCGCTCCACGGGGCGACTACGTCAACCTGCCGGCTTACGTAGCCGGCCCGCCGGCGGGGAGGCTGCCCCAGTGGTCCTTCCGGGCGGTGACGCTGTCGCAGGGAGGAAACGCCGCCATCGCCCGCCTGCGGGTGATGGTCCAGCCGGAGGGCCTGACGGGGCCCGACCTCCTGGCCGCGTTCGTCACACGCCGGGTCCTCCCGCTCCAGAGCCGGCCTCATCTGATCTGTCAGATGAGCGGCCAGCTCGATCCGAGCCGGATGTGTACCAAGGAGATGCCGCAGGCCGACGCTGCCGACATGGTGAACTACCTCGCCAACTGCCAGCTCCCCGACGACTGGCAATTCGGCAAGGAGCCATACAGCCGCGCCAATCCTCCGCCTACGGTACACTCCCCTTCTCTTTTTCTCTTTGTCGCCGAGTTCCCCCGGGCCGACTCTAACTCAGTCGGCTCGCTCTTTCGACAGAATCCTCTGCTTCGGCCGGCCAGCGGGGCGGACGTGGAGCGCCGCTTCGTCCCCGACCGGACCGAGCACGACCAGGAGGACCCCGATCTGGGGGCGGTCCATATGGAGGAAGCCGCCGAGCCGGCCGGTGGCCAAGCCGGCGGCGAAGCAGGCGGCGCCGGGTTCTCCGCGACCTTCGACGATTGGCCGGACGAGGACGAAGCCGAAGTCGTCCCGCCCCGCCAGCCAGCCTCTGGACGCGGCGCGGGCTCCTCCGGCGCGCAGCCTGCTCGGGGTAGAGGCCAGAAACGTCGCGCCACCCAGGGCATGTTCGGTAGCCGGATGAAGAAGCCGAGGGGTGGGGCGGCAGCCACTAGGCGGGAAGAAGTGGCCGCGAAGGCGGCTCGCTTCCGCAAAGTGGTGAAGCAGCCGCAGGCTGTGTCAGCGTAAGCTTTCTTTCTTTCTGTGTATTCTCCTTCTTTCTTTTCTTGGGTGGTCTTCTGAACCTTTGTCTTCTTTTCTTTGATCAGAGCTCCACTGTCACTCGAGCGGGCGGCCGCCGGCTCCGTTGTCGAGTCGTCAGGGGGCTCTGGGAGCACCACCCGCCACGTAGATCCCCGCGCCGCCCTCCTGGAGGTGACGGAAAGGAACGCGCGGGAGGTGCGGGAGGAGCAGGAAGCGCGGGAGGCGGAGGCACGGAAGGCAGCCGTCGCCCAGGCAGCTCGGGACGAGGAGGCGGCGAAGGCGCTCGCCGAGGCTGCAGCCAAGGCCCAGGCAGAGGCCGAGGCCGAAGCGGCGGCAGGGGAGGCCTTGATGGTCACCCCCCTGCGCGCCATGGCGCCCGGGGACGCGGATCCCTCGCCAGGGGGAGCCAGCGGTTCCCAGCCGGGTCTGGGCGGGAGCGGCGATGACGTCATCTTCGTGAGGGAGGCGCCGGGGCCGACTCCTCCGACTAGGGCGGCCCAAGGCGGCCAGACTGAGCCTGCGCCCGCACAGTCGGCGGAAGGCGAGCCGGCCGCGGGAGCTGCGGTGGCGGTCCGGGTTCCGCCAAGCCGGCGCGCAGGGAAGGCCGCGTCGGAGCCGCAGAAAGCGGCGTCGGAGCCACGGCCGGCCGTGGGCTCCAGCTCGTCAGCCCGAGACGCGGAGGCGGCCAGCGCTACCTCCGGGTGGACGCCAGGCGGAGGGACAGCCGTAGTGAACATCGCCGCGCAAGACATCCGGACCCGGCTCCAGGGCCAAGCCGCGGCGCTGCGGCAGTTCACCGACGAATTCCTCGCCACGCGGGCTGCCATTCGGGTTAGTATTCTCATCTTCTTCTTGATTTCTCTCGTGGGGGCGCGTCAGCGCACCCACTGGGTGTAGTCCCCGAGATTCGGGCCGACTGCTGAGCAGTCGGCTCGGATCTTCCTTGATGATTTCTCATCGTTGCTTTCGTTCTCACGTCGATCTTCTGTCCATCTTGCAGGACTATCACAACCTCCGAGCGGCCGCCTTCAACTCCCAGGCTCAGGAGCTGACGCAGAAGACCGCCGATCTCACTGAAAGCCGAGGTATGTAACTTGATCTTTATCTCATGTGGGGGCGCGTCAGCGCACCCACTGGGTGTAGTCCCCGAGATTCGGGCCGACTGCTGAGCAGTCGGCTCGGATCTTCCTTGATGATTTCTCATTGTTCTTCTTCTTCTGTCTCTGCAGCGGCCAACGCCAGTCTGAGGGCACAGCTGGGGGAGTCCCAGACTGCTCTTCGTGCCAAGGACGCGGAGCTCGCCGCCTTGGTGCAGGAGCGCGACCGCCTGGTCAAGAAGCTGGCCGACCAGGAGGAAAGCCACAAGGCAGCGCTGAAGGCCGCGCAGGACCGCGAAGCCGCCCTCCAGGCCGAGTTCGAGATGGAGGCGGCCGCCTGGGACGAAGCCAGGCAAACTCTGGTCTCCGGCTATGGCCAGATTGAGGATCTGGTTGACGGTAAGTCGTCTACCCCTTCGTCCTTTCTTGCCATCTGTCATTTTGACTTGTTTTTCTGACTTGGGGTTCTTCTTTTCTTTTCTGCGCAGAGTACTTCCCCGGCTATTCCACTGCCGCCAACCAGGCCATCGAAGCTCGTCGCCAGGCGAAGAGGCAAGCCAGCTTCGAGATTTCGCCGACTGTCGGCCGCTCGCTGGCGGAGCAGCTCCTGGCGATCCAGGCTCGTATCCAGCCGGCTCACAGGCTGCTCCGCCGGCTTCAGCGTGCCGGGTCGCAGGTCCTGGCCGCCCTCTGGCCCGGCCAAGTGATCCCGCGCACTCCCAGTCGGACCGCCGACTGGCTGGAGGTGGCCGTCGGGCGCTTCGAGGCTTGGAAGGCGTCAGCGGCTCGCTCCGGCGCCGGGCGGGCGCTGGAGTTCATCAAGGCCTGGTACCCAGGCCTGAATCTGGACCAGCTGGCCACCTGGCGGCAGCAAGCCGACGCGGAGCTGGAGCCGGCGCGGCCAGCCATCATTCGACGGGCTTCGGCAATCGCCGACTACACCGACACCAACGTCTTCGCCCCCGAGGTGGACGACAATGGAGTCGCCCAGCCGGAAGATTGGTTCGGGCTGGACCCGGCGTACGGCGAGGACTCGGCGGAGGAGATCGACTCCAGCGACGAGGGCGAAGAGGAGGAGGAGGGTGAAGACGTCGAGCCGGCTGGTGGAGCAGCCGGCCAGCCTGACCGCGCCTCCAGCACTACGCTGCGTGCGAGTGCGTCTCCTGTCGCGGGAGGCGGTCAAGCCGGGACCAGCTAGGCGGCCACTCCTTCAGCCGGCGAGCTGCCTTCACCGACCAACTCGGCCTTCGCGCCTTTGTCTTCTTTCTTTTGTTTCCTGTCTTGTTACTTTTGAACAATGTTTTTGGTTAAGTCTGCGCAGTTCCACCCACTGGGTGTATTGAAACTCAAGTCTGTTGCCGCCTATCGGGGGCTTTTATGTATATAAGTTATGCAATCGGTCTTTCCTTGTACTTTTGCTTTTTGTCCTTCTGCTTTTTTCCTTTGCCGCCCTCCCTTGGTTGCCGTCTCCCTAGTCAAACAGTTGCTCTGCAATCTGTAGCCGGGGAGTGCCTGGCCGATTGGGGAGGGGGAAGTACTTTTAGCTCGGTCGGACTTAAGCTGAGTTTTTAGGAAGCCGGCCAGCCGGCTGCTGTGACAGCCGGCAGGCATATATGGAGGCCGTCTTTTTGCTATATAGGTTAGTTGTTCCTTAGCCGTTTTCGTGTGGGCGTCCTTTCTGTCTTCTCTCTTGCTAGTCGGACAATCAGTTCTTTGAGCTGCGACTTTCAACAAGAGAGGACTGGGGAGCCGGCGCACTACTTTGCTGACTTCGGGAAGAACTTATAATATAGCTTAAGGCGGCCAGTCCCCGGGCCGACTAGTCGGACCCGGTGCCGGACAAGAATTCAAAATGTAATAAGACATTCATGGATATGACACTCGTCATCCATAGATAAATAAAAGGCAGTCCCCGAGTACTGTTCGGGGGGCCTGTTGATTTGTAACTTAATACAAAGGGGGTAGCGTGATACATACTGCTTTTCAGCTGTAAAATCGTCTTAGGAGGTTTGCGTTCCATGGTCGCTCCGACTCCTTGCCGGAGTCGTCTCTCTTGCGTGCTCTTGGCTTTTGCGCGTCGATCAAGTAGTAGGAGTCGTTGCCGAGTGCCTTGCTGACGACGAAGGGGCCTTCCCAAGGGGCCGAGAGCTTGTGCTGGCCGGCTGTTCGCTGGATCAGCCGGAGCACAAGGTCGCCCTCTTGGAAGGATCTTGGCTTGACCTTGCGGTTGTAGTAGCGGCGCAGGCCTTGCTGGTAGATGGCGGACCGGCTGAGGGCTAACAGCCGGCCTTCTTCCAGTAGGTCGACGCCGTCTTCTCTTGCTTCTTTGGCTTCCTCCTCCGTGTACATGGTGATCCGAGGCGACTCGAACTCGATGTCTGTTGGGATGACAGCCTCGGCACCGTACACGAGGAAGAATGGAGTGAAGCCGGTTGACTTGTTGGGTGTAGTGCGCAGACTCCAGAGGACAGCCGGCAGCTCTTCGAGCCAGCAGCCGGCCGATCGCTCCAGTGGTACAACCAGTCGGGGTTTGATGCCGGAGAGGATAAGTCCATTTGCTCGCTCGACCTGGCCGTTTGACTGCGGGTGGGCAACGGACGCTAAGTCCAGTCGGATGCCCTGTGTCGCGCAGAAACGTGCTAGTGCGCCTTTGGCGAAGTTCGTGCCGTTGTCGGTGATGATGCTGTGCGGCACGCCGTACCGAGTAGTGATGTCGGTGATGAATGTCACGGCAGTCGGCCCGTTCAGCTTCTTAATCGGCTTTGCTTCGATCCACTTTGTGAACTTGTCCACAGCAACGAGTAGATGTGTCAAGCCACCGCGGGCCGTCTTGAAAGGGCCCACCATGTCCAGTCCCCAGACGGCGAAAGGCCAGGTGAGGGGAATGGTCTTGAGGGCAGAAGCCGGCAGGTGTTGTTTGGAACTGAAGACTTGACATCCTCTGCAGGTCTTGACTATTTCTTTAGCATCCTCCAAGGCAGTCGGCCAGAAGAACCCATGGCGGAAAGCCTTGGCCACGAGGGATCTTGAGGCGGCGTGGTGGCCGCATTCGCCTTGGTGGATGTCTTTAAGGATTGCCACTCCTTTTTCTGGCTCGACGCAACACTGGAAGACTCCAGTGACGCTGTGCTTCACAAGCTCCCTGTTGATTATTGTGTATGCTGCGGCTCGTCGTTGCACTAGTCTTGCTGCGATCTCATCAGTCGGCAACTCTCTGCTGACTAGGAACTTGAGGATGGGCTGGGCCCATGAGGGAGCTGTGACTTCTTCTGCTGTTATCGTGGCCACCATGACTCGGGTGGGTGGGTTGGGTGTTGCGTTGGGGTCGACCACCACTTCTTGCATCGTTGCAGTCCCCGGGCCGACTGCTGCAGTCCCCGGGCCGGGCTCTGAGGTCCCTGGGCCGGGTGCGACTACGTCAGTTCCCGGGGCAGTCGTCGAAGTCCCCGTGCCGCCTGCGGGATTTCTTGAGCCGGATCCGGCTGTTTCTGGCGCAGGCGGTACGAAGATGGAGTCCGACTCTGGAGACGGCTTGATGGACGGCTTGAGGAGGCGTTGGAGGGAGACGCCAGTCGGTATGGCTTGTCGGGTGGAGCTGATCCGTGCTAGGGCATCTGCTTGGTCGTTGTCGGCCCTTGGCACGTGAAGGAACTCGCACCCTTCGAAGTATCCGCTCATCTGCTGGACGAGGAAGCGGTAGCTCGCCATGTTCGCGTCCTTGGCGTCCCAATCGCCAGATGATTGCTGGACCACTAAGTCGGAGTCGCCGTAGCACAGGATCCGGCGTATGCCGAGCTCTTTGGCTAGCCGGAGCCCATGTACGAGCGCCTCGTACTCGGCCACGTTGTTGGAGGCGGCGAAGTGGATCTGCAGCGTGTACTTGAGCTTGTCGCCTTTGGGAGAGGTGAGGACGATGCCGGCTCCCAAGCCGGTGCGCATCTTGGACCCGTCAAAGTGCATCCGCCAATGGGTAGAGTCGGGAGCCGGCGGTAAGTACTGGGTCTCGGCCCAGTCGACGAGGAAGTCGTCCAATGCTTGCGACTTGATGGCGGTGCGGGGTTGATAGAAGATCGTGTAGGGCGCCAAGGCAATGGCCCATTTGGCCACCCGGCCGGATGCATCCCGGCTGCCTATGATCTCGGCGAGCGGGGCAGTGCACACGACCGTGATGGGGTGCTCTTGGAAGTAAGGCTTCAATTTCTTGGCAGCGAAGTACACCCCATAGCACATCTTCTGGTAGTGCGGGTAGTTTTGCTTTGAGCTGGATAGTACTTCGCTGAGATAGTAGACCGGCCTCTGGACCAGCTGGGCTCGGCCTTCCTCCGGGCGCTGGACCACAACAACAGTGCTGACGACTCGGCTTGTCGCGGCGATGTAGAGGAGCATGGGCTCCTTCTCAGTCGGCGCGGCCAGGACAGGCGGAGTGGTCAACATTTTCTTCAACTCATGGAAGGCTTGGTCGGCTTGATCATTCCACTCAAAGTGAGTGGACTTCTTCATGAGTCGGTACAGGGGGAGGGCCTTCTCTCCTAGTCGGCTGATAAAACGGTTCAGGGAGGCTAAGCAGCCAGTGAACTTCTGCACATCTCGCAGCTTGGTGGGTATCTCCATCCTCTCGATGGCCTTGATCTTGACAGGGTTGCACTCAATGCCGCGTTCGGAGACCAGGAAGCCTAGCAGCTGGCCGGCTGGTACTCTGAACACGCACTTCTCGGGGTTGAGCTTGATCTGGAATCGGCGCAAGTTGGCAAATGTTTCCTTCAGGTCTTCCAGCAAGGTACCGCGCTTCTCTGTCTTCACCACAATGTCGTCTACGTAGACGTGGGCATTTCTGCCGAGTTGTTTCAAGAGACATTTCTGCATGCAACGCTGAAAAGTGGCACCGGCGTTTCTCAAGCCGAATGTCATTGTCAGGTAGCAGAAAGCTCCAAAGGGTGTGATGAAGGCAGTCTTCAGGCGGTCAGCTGGGTCCAACTTGATCTGATGATACCCTGAGTATGCATCCAAAAAGCACAACAGCTCGCATCCGGCTGTAGAGTCTATCACTTGGTCAATCCGTGGCAAAGCAAACGGATCCTTTGGGCAGGCTTTGTTCAAGCTTGTGTAGTCTATACACATGCGCCACTTGTTATTCTTCTTCAAAACCAGAACTGGATTGGCAAGCCATTCTGGAAAGAACACTTCCATGATGAAGCCGGCTGCAAGGAGCCGGGCTATTTCTTCTCCCACGATTCTTCGCTTCTCTTCTGATAGTCGGCGGAGGGGTTGCTTGACCGGCTTCGCATCAGCTCGGACATGTAATTTGTGCTCGGCGAAATCCTTCGGGACACCCGGCATGTCCTTTGGGGACCATGCAAAGATGTCTCGATTCTCACGGAGGAAGTCGGCGAGCTCGCCTTCCTATTTACTGTCCAAGTTCGCCCCAATCACGGCGAACCTCTCCGGGTGCTCCGGGTCTAGAGGTATCTTCTTCGTCTCTTTGGCAGGCTGGAAGGAGCCCTGCGCATCACAGTCCTTGGGGTTGGGGGACAAGGTCGGCTGCTTGCCGGCCATGGCCACAACCCGTTCCAGCATCTTCTTCTCTTCCGCCACCACGAGGGACTCGGCCAGCCGGTTGCTGGCCATGGCACACTCGATGGACTTCTTGTAGTCGCCGGCTACCGTGATGATCCCCTTCGAGCTCGGCATCTTCATCTTCAGGTAGGCATAGTGGGGCACAGCCATGAACTTGGCCAAAGCAGGTCGGCCAAGCAGTGCATGATAGGGGCTCTCCAGGTCCACCACCTCGAACCATATTGCTTCCCAGCGAAAATGATCTTTGTCTCCGAAGAGAACATCCATCTTGATCTTGCCGATTGGAGAGCAAGATAGGCCGGGTACGATACCATGGAAGACTGTGCGGCTCGGCATGAGCTGCTTCGCTTTGATGTTCAGCTTGTCCATGGTATCGCGGTACAGTATGTTGATATTGCTTCCGCCGTCTATCAGGACGCGGGAAAATCTGGCAGCTCGCCTCTCCGTCGCAAGGGTGACGTCCAAAACCATAGCATAGGAGCCAGGCGAAGGCATCACCTCTGGGTGGTCGGCCTGGCTCCAGCTGATGGGTTTTTCCGACCAGTGCATGAACTCGGCGGTGCTAGAGGCGACTGCGTTTACTTCTTGGTGTTGCCGGCGTCGGCTGCGCTTGTCGTCGACTTGACTCGTGAAGACGACGTAGGCGTCGTGCGCTTCGGGGAACTCGTCTTGGATGGCGCCGACTGCCGGCCGGGCCGCCGGCTGCTGGGGAGCTGGAGGCGGCGGGCCGGGAGGCGGAGGCGGCACTATCCCTTCGCCCTTGGTGATGCGGGTGAGCCAGTGGCATTTCCGTGTTGTATGGTTGGACGGCTTCGCGCCGCTATGGAACTTGCAGGGAGCATCGAGTGCTTGTTCGTAGGAGAAGGACGGCTGCCAGGGCGGCCGGCCTCCCTTCTTCTTGGGAGCGGGCCGCTCCTCGGGCTGCTCGTCTTCAATGGTGGCCACCTGCCGACTGGAGGAAGCCGGCATGGGGCCCTTGCGCTTGTGGTCGTTCTGGTAGGGGCGCCGGTTTGGGTTGCCAGCCGGCTGCTTGGGAGCCGGGGCGATCACTTTCCCCGAGGCGTCCACTCGGAGCTCGGCCTTCATGGAGGAGTCGGCAGTGGCGTACTTGTCGGCGATGACGAGTAGCTCGTCGAGGGTGGCGGGCTCGTCGCAGAGGAGTCGGTGCTTGAGGAGGGTGCCCTCTCGGCACCCGGCAGTGAAGTACTCGATGGCCTGGACCTCGTGCACTCCCTCGCAGGAGTTGCGGAGCTCGGCCCATCGCGTGAGGTAGTCGCGGGTCGACTCGTTGGGCCCCTGGACGCAGAGGGAGAGCTGGCGAGGCTTGGGAGGCCGCTTGTAGGTGCTGGTGAAGTTGCGGACGAAAACCTCGGTGAAGTCCAGCCAGCTGTTGATGCTGTAGGGCTTGAGGCTGTTGAGCCATGTGCGCGCCGTGCCCTGCAGCATCAGGGGGACGTACTTCACGGCAACGCGCCGGTTGCCGTTGGCGATGCTGACGGCTGTGGAGTAGTCGATGAGCCAATCTTCCGGCTTCACCGAGCCGTTGTACTTGGGCGTGTCTCTGGGGAGCGAGAACCCTTTGGGGAAGGGCTCGTCGCGGATGCGGGGGCCAAAGCATGGCGGGCCGACATCGTCTTCTTCTTCTAACGCCAGGGACCGAGCAAGGCGGTCGATCCTGTGGCGGGCGTCACTCTCGCCGACTCCTTCTCGGCGGCCGAGTCGGTCGCCAAGAGTCGGATGTGTGATGGGCGGCGGAGTGAGGCGTCTTTCTCTTCGAGGCAGGGGAGGGGGCAGGTTTCCCTGATGTTCAACCGCCCGAGGGCGGCCTTCCGCGTCGCGCTCGATAGTGATGCGGGTCCGGCTGCGGCTGGCAGCCGGCTCCTTGTCTTTCTTCTGGCGCGTGCCGTTCGCAGTCGGCGAGCGGGACGTCGCGGCGTGCTCCCGGCGCGGGGGATGGCTATCAGCTCGGGCGCCGGCTTCGTGCCGTTCTGCAGCCGCGTCGATCAGCTGCTGGATCCGTCTTGTCATGTAGGGGAGCTCATCGGCTCCCAGCCCATTGAGCTCCTCTGCTGCCGCCTGAGCGGCTCGCAGATTCTCGAGCGGGGTGGCGTAGACGGGGCGATCTGCGCCCAGCATGCTGGCAACGGCTGCGCCGCGCTTCTGGACGAAGCCGGCTCGGCTCGGGCCGCTCGGCGGCGGCGTCCCGAAGGCGGCGCGGTCGACTTCGCGCTGGTGGGCCTCGGTGAGGCGTCTCATCGAGGCTATCTTCTTGCTCTCCGTGATGAGGGCAAGACGGCGTGCCTCCAGGGTCTCGGCGTCGGCGTCGGCCGGGAGGGGGATGGAGAGGTCGTGCATCGCTGCTTGCTGAGCGTCGCGGGCGCTCCCGCCCGAGTTGGAGACGTGGCTGATGACCAGCACTTCGGTGACAGCGCTGCTGCCGCTGTCAGCTCGAGGGAGTGGGTCGTCAAAGACCACCACGTCGGAGGGGTAGGCGTCGAGCGACGCGGTGTCGGAGTCGATGAGCATCGGGTCGGTGGAGCCGACAGACTCCATGTCCGCAGCAGGCTCGCTGGAGACGTGAAGTTGGTCGAGGAGGCTGACGAGGCGGCTCTCGGGGTAGTCGGTGCCTGCGTCGGACGCAGGCTCGTCGGAGATGCGAGTCTCGCCGAGCAGATCGGCGAGGCGGCTCGCTGCGCAGGCGTCGTCGACGCCTTGCAGCGCGTCGGGGCAAGCGCCATCGGGCGCAGCAGGCTGGCTGCGCTCGCGGGGAAGGAAGAAGGTTCCCGTCCAGAACAGGTCTCCGGATGACGGTGCACCTGGCCCCACGGTGGGCGCCAAATGTCGGGTGGTTGGTGCGACATATGCCAATGGATGGCTTATCATTGTGGGAGCCAATAAAACGTCGCCGGTGCCTAGAAACGGGATGAGGCGAAGACATGCACGCCGGCGAATCTTACCCAGGTTCGGGGCTCTCCGAGGAGATAACACCCCTAGTCCTGCTCTGCGGGGTCTCCGCATGATCACTAGCTCGATAAAGAGTAGCTACAATCGCTCCTAGAGCTGTTGGGATCAAGGGAGAAGAAGAACAAGGCTAGCTCTTGCTTCTCTCTATCTATGGTGTGTGTGTGTGCTATGCTTGGAAGCCAAACATGCAGAGGTGCCAACCAGAAGCCAACTATGCTCAGTGGCCAACTATGCTTGGGTCGAACCCTTTGCATGGGTGCTCCGGGGGGTTTATATAGGCCTACCCCCCGGGGGTACAATGGTAATCCGACTGGGAACTGGCCCCAGCCGTCAGTGTCTACGCCTGCCGGCTTCTCCGCCGGCTGCTGGGTCCCGCCGGCTGGTGGGTCCCGCCGGCTGCCGGTTACTTGGTCGACAGGCCGGCCCCACCGCCTAGGGCTTTGTCGGCGGCTGCTTACTGTAGCCGCGCCTCTGATGATGAGGGCTTTGTCGAGGTGAGCATGGCTACAGTGGGCCGCCTCGGGGGCTATCACTGTAGCCTCACCTCGTCTTGTCTCCTTAATGGGGCTCCTGCTTCGAGGAAGGGAGTTGCCGGCTTCTGGAGGCCGGCTATGCTCCTGGCCGACTAGGAAAGGCCGGGCCGCCTTCACGCCTCCCTCTGGCTGAAGGGGCCCGCAGTCCTTGGGCCGTGCAGGAGTGGGTCGTGGATGACGTCGTAGCTGGCGTGGCTACAGTGCCCGGCCGCACGGGAGACATCCCTCCCGTACGGCCTCCTGTAGCCATGCCTGCCTCGGGCTTCGGGGGTCGTGGGCCGCACTGTGGCCATGCCCCGTCAGGTCGTCGTTATGTAGGGGCGGTTGTGGTCTCGGCCGGCTTCTAGGAGTCGGCGTTTCTCTTGGCCGGCTTCTTGGAGTCGGTGAGGCTGGGTCGCCTTCCGGGAGTCGGCTTTAGTGGTAGCCGGCCCGGGAAGGCGGCCCAAATGCTTGGAGTGCTTGAAGGCCCAAAGGCCTGATAAATTTTCTGAAGAGCCAGGGGTAGCCGGCTTGGCTACCCGTGGCCACTTACTCCGACAATGCAGTCAAAATAGCCAAAACCTCCGAGCACACAAGATCAAAGGTTTCCCTTGGAGAGGCCGTGATGGCTTGATCCGTGCAGGTGCTTAGTTTTTCAATGGTACTAGAACAATGCTCATGAGTTGCAACGCGTGCGTTACTTTGTGATTTACATGTCAATAATAACATGATTGTGTGAATAAATGTTCATTAAATTCTGACTGTGAATTACTTTATATTTTGAAGTTTGGTAAGTAAATTAAAGTGAAATTGATTCAGAATGTAAGTAAATTAAGGTGATTGATTATCATATATATGAAAGGTTGGACGAAGGAGTGGTGGAAAGAAAGGTGAAATGAGAACCTTGGAGCATCTCCAACAGCCGCGCTAAATAAGGGCCACGCCGCAAATTTGCCCATTTTAGCGCGCGCGTAATCGGTAGAGTGGCTCCAGCGGACACGCAATAAGAGTGCGCGCGGCATATAGAGTTGGGCGTGCGGTCCGAATAGCCATTGCGCGCTGTGTATTTGGTGCGCCGGCTTCCGCGCGCCGCACACTCGAGCGCCCGCACCGCACTCTCTCCTCCGCGCCACCTTCGCCCCGCCCGCGCCGCCGCCGGCGAATTGACCCGTTGGACGCCCGCGCCGGCACCCCCCTCACCCCTTCCTACAGCCGCGACCCCTCCGCTGCCGCAGCCGCTGCCGCCGCCGCAAACCCTAGCACGGGCAGCTTTGGCTTCGCCTCCGCTGGAGCTCCTCCAAGCACCGGCATCGCGCGCGGCTTCTTCATGCCGCCACGGATGACCTCGGCGACGGGTGGCGTCGCGCCGGCGCACGCCTTGAAGCCACGTGCCACCCTCTCGAAGCTCCCAAATACGGCGCGGCCGAAGAAGGGCAAGACATCGGCGAAGAAGAACAAGGCGGCGGACGGCTTTGGCTCCTCGGAGCCGTCGAGGAAGAAGCGCCGGCGAGCTCACCTGTTGAGCCAGCGGCCGACGCGCACAATGTGTTCGAGGAAATGCCCCAAAGGTATAAAATTTTGCAAACTTTTTTGTTGTTGTTATTTTTGAATGCATACATATAGATAGCTTATTTGCATTGTTCTATATACTTTGTAGTGTTAACGATGAGGCATACATGTCAACTATGGGTGTTGGCTCCAACAATTCGCATTGGTCTCAAACCAATGACATGCATTTCGATGACCATGAGTTTGAGGTGGACGAGGATGGTGAGGGCATTTTCGACGCACCGAAAGGAAGAGGGGCAACTACACCAACGAAGAAGACGTCTTGCTATGCAATACTTGGTTGCAAGTGTCGAGGGATCCATCCGTTGGAGGTGATCAAAGTAGAGATGCTTATTGGAACCAGATGAAGGAGCACTTTGATCTACACAACAAGAGTGGAACTGACCGCTCCGCTCGATCTCTTCGCTCCCGGTGGTCGACAATCAACAAGGATTGTCAAAAGTGGGCGGCCGCACAAAAGGCGGTTGACAAGTTGAACCCAAGTGGCACTAATGACGATGGGTAAGTACCATTTCATCCATGTTCATCATGCTTGTTGTTGGTGTTTGTAGTGCTAACTTGTTTTGTTTTTATGTAGTGGAATATTGCACAAAACTTGTTCAAAGGAGAGGAGAAGAGGACCAAGAAGGGGAAGATCAAGAAAGGAAGGCCATTTTCCTTGCCTCATTGCTATGAAGCATTGCAGGATGATGAGAAATGGAAGAAGCGTGTGATGATATGGATTATTTGGATTTGCGCAACAAACGCAAGCGAACAATTGATTTGGATGATGATGAGGAGGAGGAGGCATCAAGTGATGATGGCAAGAGGAGCCCCACACCAAATTTGGTTTCATACTCGAAGCCAAAACGACCGGATGGGACCAAGAAAGACGCAAAAGAGAAGAAGAAGAGGAAAGGAGATGATGAGCTCAAAAATGCTATGGAAGCTATTGTGAAGGCAAGAAAAGAAGCCAACGAGGTGAGGAAGATGACAAGGAATCAAGATGCCGCGACCGAGGAGAGGAGGTTGGCGGCCGAGGAGAGGAGGGTGGCGGCCGAGGAGAGGAAGGTGGCATTGGAGGAGAGGAAGGTGGGCATGGAGGAGCGATCTAGATTGTTGGACTGGGAGAAGCATTTGTTCTTCTTGGACACATCTATCCTCAATGAGGCGCAAAAGGAGTATATCAATCTTGCCCGTGAAGAAGTCTTGATCCAAGAAAGAGCCATGATTCGCGCCATGGGTGGCCTTGGCGGCATGGGTCGCGTTGGCCTTGGCGGCATGGGAGGCATGGGTGGCTTCAGAGCTACCATGGGCGGCATGGGTGCCATGGGTGGCTTTGGAGCTATCATGGAGACCGTGGAGGCATGGGTGGCTTCGGAGCACCTCCGGCCGGCATGGCCGGCATGGGAGGCATGGGTGCACCTCCGGGCGCCATGGGCGGAATGTCTTCCAGTGTGCCTCACACACCTCCACATGAAGTTGCCGTTGAAAATCTTGCCAACACCTTCCAAGCTCCACGTGATGATGCGGCGCGCGACAATGAAGAGGAAGAGAAAGAATCGTCTTCGGAGGAGTCGGATGAATCGAAGGAAGATGAGGATGAAGACGAGGACGAGGACGAGGCTTGATTGTTGATGTGCCTTTCGTTGGTGTGAACTTTTGTGTCATGAATTTGGTTTGGATTGTGAACTTTGTTGGATGATGTTGTGGGCATGAATTTGAACTTGGGGGCATGAACTTTTAGTCATCAACTTGTTTGTGTGATTTAAATTATGCCATGTTTTTGTTTTGTGATGTTTGAAATTTATTTTGTGTCCAAAATGCAACATATGGCATGCGCCGGCTGCTCACGCGCGCTGCTTGAGCTGCGCGCGCTGCATTTTACCGCGGCTGTTGGAGCCAGCGTTGCCCGCCGCGCCAAACCAGACGATGGGCGCGCTGCAAACTAGTTTTTAACGCGCCGCGCGTTGAGCGGCGGTTGGATTAGAAGATAGTAGAGATAGAGATATATAGAATTTTCTTTTGGGAAAATGTATAGAATTTCCTCCTGGACTATTCATTCTACCACTCCGTTGTTATATTCGTGAGCTGGCACCCCATACATTCGAACAGACACTCCCTCGCTGGCACGATGCCCTCCCAGAGACCCGGTCGGTTGCTTGGATTCGGTCGGCGCCGGAGCGTGGCTGTCAAGGGAGGAATATTCCACACCATTAGGCATAACCTCAGATTACCGGCCACTAAACTACTCGCGCCTGGGGTCGCCTCAGCCGTCACGCTGTGCCGCCTCCCGTTCGTCCAGACGCCGGCGTGCGGCCCAGATCCACCGGCGCACGTCAGTACGTCACGTCGTCGCCGCGCGGGACTGGATCAGGGGAAATAGTAGTAGCACTCCGGCTTCCGGGGGGATCTAGCCAGCGCCAGCGCGCGCCCACGACCGAGTACACGACACGACAGGTGTTGGTGGGGTGGCCCGGCCGAGTACTACCTTTCCCCCTCCGCTTCGCTAGCTCTGCTCTCGGTTGCCGCCGCCACGCGCCCGCCCGCTCAACCGCCGCTCGTCGCCCCTAGTCGCCACAGCCGGCCGCTCACCCGCCGGGACGAGCCCGTCCGGCCGCGAGCTGCCCCGACCCGACCCGGCCCGGCCCGGCGCCTCTGCCGTGTAGCTCTCCTCCTCGGCCCTTGGTGGTAAGGTTAACCGCCCTGATTCCCTGCCAATCTGCTCGAATCCGTCGTTTGGAATAGTCGTCTACTCTATTTGTTTGTTTATTTAATTTACTGCTAGTATTCCCCCAGCACGCGGGAGCTCGCTTTCATGCGATTTGTGTAGTCTGGTTGCAAGTTGCAACATGCATACCTGCTGTTACAGTTTACCCTGTGTCTCGTAATCATTCATACATGGAGATTGTTCAGTTGTTAGCACCAACGTCTTAAAAACCAATTCACAAATTTGTTGCTCATGCATATCCTTGTGTCCTTTCCAGTGACGGGATAACCATAAATTTGGGTGGAATTCACAGTGTACCTGCACGCTGCACGCCATGTCGGCGAGGCGGCATTTCGCTGTGTTCACCACAGCGAGCCTTCCATGGATGACGGGGACTTCCATCAATCCATTGTTCCGGGCAGCTTACCTTGCGAAGGATGGGAGCAGAGACGCCACCTTGGTGATCCCCTGGCTTTCTCTAAGGGACCAAGAGTTGGTTTACCCTACCAAGATTGTGTTCGATTCGCCGTTGGAGCAAGAGGGTTATGTTCGTCGCTGGATTGAGGAGAGGGTCGACTTCAGGCCATCATTCAGCATCAACTTCTACCCTGCTAAGGTATACCAGTTCTTCCAGCTCAATGTGTTCTTAGGATCATCTTATCTTCTCCATGGTTTACTTTGCACAGGTGGTTTCGTTCCAAATATATCTGACTGAAATTGATTACAGTTATAAGAGAACTTTGATCCCTTGCTTGCATAAAGTTAAGTGCAATAGATGATGATTTGTTCTTGCTGGCGGTAGGCCCTGTAGTTGTTGTCATCCATCTGGCAATATGTATATTCTGCCTCACATTTGTAATTTGGTTTCGCTTTGAGGCTATTTGAAAGAGCTTGGCCTTTTCTTATGATGTAGTTTTCTAAAGAAATGAGAAGCATTCTACCTGTTGGGGATATCACAGAATGCATTCCAGATGAAATGGCCGATATTGCTGTTCTAGAGGAGCCCGAGCATCTAAATTGGTACCACCATGGGCGAAGATGGAAAAATAAGTTCAGACAAGTGATAGGTGTGATCCACACAAACTATCTAGCATATGTGAGAAGAGAAAAGAATGGACAAGTGATTGCCTGTTGCCTCAGATATGCAAACACTTGGGTTACCCGAATTTATTGCCACAAGGTAACATCCTGAATATGTGCAGTCAAACCTTCACCTCTGTTATGTAAGACGTGTTATCTCTGTTCATGATGCCTCATTTATCTCAAGAATCAGGACCAAGCATGAATGATTCCTATTCATAATCTTTGTCCATGCATGCCCACATGTATGTCCTTCAGATATAAGATCAACAAAGTTGTGATGAGTTAGCCTTTTTTATCTGTTGACCTCAGTGCAGTGAACGTAGCCATGCTTACTCTATACAATGTTGACCTTATCATGTGAGATTGATATGGATAGAAATAGATATTTAGTCAGAGCCCATAACAAAATGTGCAAAAACTGCCTTGGAAATGCAGAAGAGATAAATATCATCTAACAGAGAATCTCTGCACTACCCGGATGAATCAACAATCTGTAACATAACCTTTATTTTCCGGCAGCCCTGACCCAATAGTTGTTCTTGCTTTAGCTGTATCAACAAATCTTGTACTTTTGTCTATAATTTTGCAAAATATAGTATGCTGGATAATTACCATCTACCGCTGGAACTTTTGACCAACTACTGCACCATATGTTATTTTTTTATAATTTGGATATTGGTTTTAATTGGAATGACTGCGTAGGAGTATGTGGTGAAATGCATACTTTTGGTTATGAGGTATGATGAATAAAAAATAGGCATACTTTCAGGGTGCATTTTGCTTGTTCAAACTTTCCGAACATTTCTATGACATGTTTGATGTTTCATGACATAACAATAGTCAATTAAAAATATAAAATGGAGGTAGCTTGAATTTTCCTGTCTGGATTTTCTTGCTTCCTTTGCCTTCTGCTCCATTACAAATTGTTGAAATTGAGTACCCTGTAATCCATAGAACCCAGAATCATCCTGCCCTGTTCAGCTGAATCTTACAATGCTAACTTTGGCTTACAGATAATCAGACTATCAGGTGCCACTCAAGATTTACCCAAATCTGTTGTATGCAATGTCCATGGTGTGAATCCAAAATTTCTTGAAGTTGGCAGGCTAAAATTGAAGCAGCTGCAGAATGGAGAGGCAGCCTTCACAAAAGGGGCCTACTACATTGGGAAGATGGTGTGGAGTAAGGGTTATAGGGAGCTTCTTGACCTTCTGTCCAAATATCAGAGCAGGTTAAGTGATCTTGAAGTAGATTTATATGGTAGTGGAGAAGATTCAGATGAAATCCGAGAATCTGCAGAGCGCTTAAGTTTGGCTGTAAATGTTCACCCTGGTCGTGATCATGCAGATCCATTATTCCATGAGTAAGTTCTCGTATTTACCAACTAAGTATTTCCTTGCATCTTTCCTATTTTCTATTTATTTATTTTTCTTTTTATTTGAAATCTATATATAGCTATATAGCACTGTGAAGACAATAAGGTTTGTTTCTGTTTCACCCTTTTATCAAGCTTACTGATTTAATCACAACTTGAGCACAAGCTACTGAATCAGGCTGGGGGGGCGGATCTAGAATGCTACTCCCTCAACATCTTATATTATGGGACGGAGGGAATAGATCGTAGGAATGACATAATATATGTTGTTATTTATTTTATTTTCAGGATACAGCTATAGTTTGTGTTATTAAAACTTAAGAGTGAATCACTTTCTTTTCCAACAGCTATAAAGTGTTCATCAACCCCAGCACAACAGATGTGGTCTGCACGACCTCAGCTGAGGCCCTTGCAATGGGAAAAATTGTTATATGTGCCAATCACCCTTCAAATGAGTTCTTCAAGCAGTTCCCCAACTGCCGTATCTACAACAACGATGAAGAGTTTGTACAAGTCACACTGAATGCTCTAGCAGAGCAGCCTACTCCATTAACAGATATGCAGATGTATGACTTGTCGTGGGAGGCAGCAACCGACAGATTCATGGAGGCTGCTGAGATTAACCTTCCTACAGCAGAGCCAAGAATCCAGCAAGCATCCAAGACATACTTCCCCACTTTTCTAAGGACTCGTAAACTGAAGCAAAGTTTGGAGGATGCATCAGTATACCTGCACCAAGCACTCTCAGGGCTGGAGGTCACCCGTTGCGCCTTTGGTGCTGTTCCAAAGACGCTGCAACCCGATGAGCAGCTGCGCAAAGATCTTGGCTTGGCTTCTCCCCCAAAGAGAAAAAAGCAGAAACAAAAGCTGATGACGTGACACTGCAAGTTCGGCCCCGAGCTCCTAGTTGAATTGCATATTTGCCATGCGTGTACATTGTTCAAAAATATGGATGAGTTAGTGGTTTTTGTTTCATTAATATCGACTCCGACGGCTGTGTGCAAGGTAGGGTACAATGTAATGTAGATTGGGTGTTTTTGTGTGAGGGGGAAATAGTCTGCCGAGAGTGTTGTAATTCTGGCATCGGCGTGCGCTTTTCTTCGGTTCTGTGTGAGGTTTGTTGTTTGGCACATTTTTGTCATCCTCCATGTACATTATTCCACGACCTGGAAGAGTTGGTGGCGCCTTTTCCAATTTTTATTTACTTGGATGACTCTGTGTGAGGTACAATGGTGCATTATTTGCTTGTCTTGGGAGTGGGAAATATAGTGTGTTGAATATAACTCTGGCATCGGCCTGAGCTTCTTCAGGTCTTTGTGAGGTCTTTTTATACCCAACCTGCCCCGTATGTGTTAGCATGGTGGAATTTCTGCACAAACTGATGGACTAGCACGGAGATGATGAGATTGCCAGCTACTTAGGCAAAGTATAATATAGAAGTTATACTCTGTATTTCATAGAGGTTTACAGTAGTTGTGTGAATGTGTGGTATTATTTGAAAATGTCGAACAATTAGTGTTCTTTTCACATTTGTCCAGTCACATGAAGCATTACAAAATGAGATTGCAAGCAGCTACTTACAGAAAGCATTATAAAATGTTGTCTGCAACAGAAGAGGCTACAAAGACCACCAAAGATCCACACATGAGGCCTCGCATAGCAAATTACGTGACTACTACCCATGTCGACGAACTCTCGGACCAAACTGAAGAAGACTATCTGTCGTAACTAAACTGAAGAAGACGATCTGACGATGTATAAACGGCAAAAGTCGCGAGACTGTAAATCATCCGCTAAGGTCTTTCAATGGCGTGTCCACGTCGAAGTCATTTGAACTGAATCTACTCTGTTTTGTGGACTTTCTTATCGATTTTGTACTCCATATACAAACACTTTACCGCGACGTAGGACGTAGCGATGGCATGGAAAAGAATCATAAGCCTATTTGAGCCCACTGAAGAGGTCTCGGCGCTCGAAGAGAAGCACCCAGGTCTTGCTGGAGCCACCGGTGCTGCTGTGGCCGACGGCCGTCGTCGCAGTCTTGCCGATGCGGCCACCGTCGCCTCTGCTGCCGACGACTTTGGCGAACTCGGTGGCGCAGCTCTTCCCCAAGCTTGAGCCGAGACGAGCCCTCAACGTTGGTTTCCACTTGGGAGTTGGGAGACGTGCGCCTGGGTGAAATCGAAGAGCTCTAGCTACCTGCCGCTCCGCAATGCACAATGCGTTTGGTGCATAGCTAGCTTATTCCACCCCAGTCTGGATCGTAAAAACTCTTTTATCTCTTACAGTCAAGCTCAAAACTGACAGCCAGTTGTCCAGCATGTAGATAGGCACTTGTTCGACGCAACATGATCCTGATAGGCCTTTGGATCGGAGTAGGCTAGTAGATCCGGTGAACCTACCTTGTCCAGTAGCAGATGAACTCGAGCTGGAGGCCATCATGGTGCTGGGGCGCACGGCGGTGGCAGAGAGTAGGCGAGGTGGAACTTCCCATGAGCACCGCGCTAACCCTAGATCGGTAGGGATTGTAGGTGGGGATTGTGGCAGCGATTAACCTCGTGAATAGCGCCCCGGCCCCCACCTCTGTTTATATAGCGCGGGTCACAGGGGCCCACCAACCATGGTTTGGTTGGGCGCCCCCGATCAGGGCGCGAGTCAAGGGCCCGTTCGACCCGTTGGGCTCGAACGGGAGAGAGATCAACCTAACATTCTCCCCCTTGATCTCAACTTTACTTTTAACTTTATACTTTCTAGTTTATCTGTTTCATCACATATTGGTACATAGAGCATGTTTCATCGTCACGGCTTAATTGCCGTTAGAATCATACAATTACAACATACGTTATGTTCAGAAACAAATTCTGTTCCTTTTGGGCCTATCCAGGAATCATAAGGCTTTCCCTTAAACCCATGCCGGCTAAGTGTTCCTTGAACACATTGGGTGGTAAGCCTTTCGTTAGCGGATCCGCAAGCATATCCTTTGTCCTTATATGCTCGAGACTTATAGTTTGATCCTGGATTTTATCTTTCACAACATAATACCTTATCTCTATTGTTTTGGCAGCATTACTCGACTTGTTGTTGTGAGCGTAAAATACCGCGGGCTGGTTGTCGCAGTACATCTTTAGTGGTTTGTGAATACAATCTACCACTTGCAAGTCGGGTACAAATTTCTTTAGCCATATCGCCTGCCCCGTGGCTTCGAAGCATGCTATGAATTCTGCATACATCGTGGATGATGCAACTATCGACTGTTTGGAGCTTTTCCACGAAATAGCTCCCCCAGCGAGGGTGAATATGTATCCTGACGTGGATTTTCTATCATCTCTGTCCCCCGCAAAATCTGCGTCTGAATACCCTTTTATCTCTAGGGAATCACTTCTCCTGTATATTAGCATGTAGTCCTTCGTGCCTTGCGCATAACGCAATGCTTTCTTTACCATCTTCCAGTGCTCTAGGCCTGGATTCTCTTGATATCTACCGAGTACCCCGGTGATAAAAGCTAAGTCAGGGCGAGTGCACACTTGTGCATACTGTAAGCTGCCAACTGCCGAAGCATATGGTACTGCTTTCATTTGATCGATCTCATACTGGTTCTTGGGACATTGAAATTTCCCAAAACTATCGCCCTTGACTATTGGAGCAGGTGTGGCTTTACTCGCATGCATATTATACTTTTTAAGAACCTTTTCTAAATATGCTTGCTGAGATAGTCCTAAGACTCCATTGTTCCTATCTCGGTGAATTTCTATGCCCAAAACATATGATGCTTCACCAAGATCTGTTATGTCAAAATTTGAGGATAAGTATTTCTTTGTTTCTTGTAGTAGACTAACATCACTACTAGCAAGCAGGATATCATCCACATACAAGATTAGGAAAATATATTTCCCATTTTTAAACATTGCATAAATGCAATTATCCTCAATATTTTCTTTAAATCCAAAACTTTTAATCGTTTGATTAAACTTTAGATACCACTGCCGAGAGGCTTGTCTTAATCCATAAATGGATTTCTTCAGGCGGCATCCCATATTTTCCTTGCCTTCCATGATAAAACCCTTGGGTTGTTTCATGTAGACCTTTTCTTTTAAATCACCATTCAGAAATGCCGTCTTAACGTCCATTTGATGTAACTCTAAATCAAAATGAGCAACTAATGCCATTATGATTCTGAAGGAATCCTTACATGAGACTGGAGAAAATGTCTCATTGTAATCTATCCCTTCTCTTTGTGTAAATCCTTTTGCCACGAGTCGTGCTTTATACTTTTCTATATTCCCTTTAGAGTCATACTTAATTTTGTAGACCCATTTACAGCCTACTGTTTTGGCTCCTTTGGGAATTTCCTGTAAGTCCCAAACATCTTTGGAACTCATCGATTTCATCTCGTCTTCCATTGCCTTCATCCACTTCGATGAATGAGGGCTTCTCATGGCTTCTTCATATGAGGTGGGATCTTTTTCCATATGAACCATTTCTGTGTTATAAACTTTAAAGTCAGTAGAAATAGCTGACTTTCTTGGTCTTGTAGACCTTCTAAGGGCCTCAGTTTCTGGCACATTTTGTGCGTCAACTTCCGGCACTTCTTCTAAATTTTGCTGTTGCACCTCCCTTTCATGCTCAACAACGGGTTCAGTCGGCTCCTGTCGAACAGGTTCCGGGTCTTCCCCCATAGCTGTCATGGGTGGAGTTGCAACTGGTAGTGAGAAAAATGGCTCCTGAATCATCGGATTAGGTGCATGCACCCTCTTCTCCTCAAGATCAATTTTCCGAGCTACCAAGCTCCCCCTCATCATTTCGTCCTCTAAGAAGACTGCATATCTCGTTTCTACAAACTTTGTATATCTGTCAGGGCAGTAGAAACGAAAACCTTTTGATCTGTCTAGATAGCCAATGAAGTGGCAACTTACTGTTTTGGGATCTAACTTTGCAATGTTTGGATTAAACATTTTGGCCTCAGCAGGGCACCCCCACACCCTAAAGTATTGTAGGGAGGGCATCCTTCCTGTCCATAGCTCGTACGGTGTTTTGGGCACCGACTTGCTTGGTACTCTATTGAGAATGTGAATGGCGGTTTTAAGCGCCTCCATCCATAATCCCAATGGCAAGTTGGAATAACTCATCATGCTGCGCACCATATCCATAAGGGTACGGTTGCGCCTTTCAGCTACTCCATTTTGCTGAGGCTCGCCCGGCATTGAATACTGGGCTACTATGCCAGTCTCCTACAAGAACTTCGCAAAAGGTCCAGGGACTTGGCCATATGGAGTGTGTCGACCGTAGTACTCTCCCCCACGGCCAGACCTTACTATCTTTATTCTGTTATCGTGCTGATTTTCAACTTCAGCTTTGAATATTTTAAATTTATCCAACGCTTCCGATCTTTCTTTGATTGGATAAATATAACCATAGCGAGAGTAATCATCTGTGAATGTGATGAACGAGTCATATCCATCCACACTTTTCACCGGAAATGGTCCACAAATATCAGTGTGAATGATTTCCAGTGTGCCTGTGCTATGGATTGCACCTTTTTTGATTTGTTTTACGTACTTTCCTTTAATGCAATCTATGCATTGTTCTAAGTCTGAAAATTCTAACGGAGGAAGAATTTCACTTTTGACTAATCTTTCTATTCTCCCCTTCGAAATATGGCCCAAGCGACAGTGCCATAATTTCGATGAGTCAAATGTTCTTTTTCTTTTCTTTTGTTCTTTATTCGACGCAGAAACATGTTCTTTCACATTGCAAACGGAATAAACTTTTTCACGAAGTGATAACAAATAAAGCTCATCATGTAGTAAAGCATCACCCACATAAGCATTATTTAACCAAATGGCACACTTGCCATGTCCAAAATAACACTCATAATTATCTTTGTCCAAGCAAGAAACACTTATTAAGTTTCTATGACATGATGGAACAAATAAAACATCTCTAAGTAGAAGATTGAATCCATCAGCTAACTCCAAGGAGATATCACCGACAGCTTCAACTTCTGCTTCAACTCCGTTCGCCACTTCAATGCGTCTTTTGCTTCTTAGCGTAGTCCGCGTCGAATGGAATCCCTGTAAAGAATTTGCAACATGAACAGTTGCTCCTGAGTCAATCCACCAAGTGGATTTTGAAAACTGTGCATACAGGGATTCATTGACAAATGAAACTATATTGTTACCTCTTTTTGCCATGATCGACTTTAGCCAAACAGTGGAGACAAGTGGAGACAAGTGTCTTTGTCCACTGAGAAAGGCTGTTGCTGACGCTGATGCTGATAGGAAACTTTTCCTTGTGGCTTTGAAGGAGAACTTTTGTTGTTTAGATTGTAATTCTTTCTTTTGTGACCCTGCACATAGTTGAGTGTACCATCATGTGAGGCTTTGAGTCTCTCCTCTTCTTGAACACACATTGCTATTGTCTTTTCAACGTCCCATGTTCCAGGTGACATATTATAGTTCACAACAAAAGTTTCAAACTCCTTCGGCAATGAAGCCATGACAAGGTGGACCAGGAGCGCTGGTTTGATCTCCAGATCCGCATCCATGGGTTTGAGCTTTGCTGCCATATTGCTCATCCTGAGGATGTGCTCTCTTATGCCATGACTACCACCTGTGTATTTTTCTGTCACCAGTTGCTCTAACACCTGGGTGGCATATATCTTTGAAGAGCCAATGAACTGGCTCTTTATCTTTGAGAGCAACTCCCCTGCGGAAGTGCACTCTGCAATGGAGTCCACAATGGCGCTCTCAATGGTGTTCTTTATAAAGGCCATGCATTTTTTATTTGCATTGACCCACTTTTGATTATCTATGAGGTAGGACTGCTCCAAAGGAGCATAGTCCCCTTTCTTTTTAGCCCATGCAGCATCATCATCAGTAGCCTCTCTTACTGGCTCTGTGGGTCTAACCGGCTGTGGTTTCTCCATAACCCAGTCAAGATCAGCACAAACAAACGCCAGTTCAACTTTCTTCCTCCACTCAGTGTGGTTGTCACCTCTGAGTGTCGGAACTTCTTTTAGGCAACTCATCAAGTGAAAGCCTCCTGAAATCACAATTTAAGTGACATCAATATAACAATCATATGTATTAATCTAACGTTGGTCAAATTAAACATATAATTGTCTATGCAATTAAATCTATATTACCGTTGGGCAAAAATTAGAAATAAATGCACCTTTAAATGTCAATAATAAAACATGATCATGTTATTAACAACGTTGGTCATAAAAATAACATAATCATATTTATTTTAATAATCACTTTAACATGCTCTCAAAAACTTAATACTATGTAAACTTTTATTTTCTTTGTAAAAGAGCATTAATTATTTACGCAGCGGAAAAACATGAATAAAAATTCACGAACTTTTTACCTTTTACAGAAACTTTTCTATGACCGAATATAAAATCATGAACTTTATTAAAAAAATTTATAAAATTCATGAACATTTATTTTCCGAAAAATTTCCATTTGCATTTTCAGAAACTTTTTCTGTCACTTTTCTATTTTCTAGACAAAATTTTCGTTGAAAAAAAAATTGCATAGGAAAGCTATTTAAAATCTGCCCAGAAACTGGACTAGAACTATTAAAAAACGAAAAAGGAAAACTGCTGCACAGCCGGCCTCGGCCTAGCTCGCGCGGCTGCTGGCCTCGGCCCAGCGCGCGCGGCGGCGCCCGCAGCTGGCGGCCTCCGTTGCAAGCAGCTACTTACAGAAAGCATTATAAAATGTTGTCTGCAACAGAAGAGGCTACAAAGACCACCAAAGATCCACACATGAGGCCTCGCATAGCAAATTACGTGACTACTACCCATGTCGACGAACTCTCGGACCAAACTGAAGAAGACTATCTGTCGTAACTAAACTGAAGAAGACGATCTGACGATGTATAAACGGCAAAAATCGCGAGACTGTAAATCATCCGCTAAGGTCTTTCAATGGCGTGTCCACGTCGAAGTCATTTGAACTGAATCTACTCTGTTTTGTGGACTTTCTTATCGATTTTGTACTCCATATACAAACACTTTACCGCGACGTAGGACGTAGCGATGGCATGGAAAAGAATCATAAGCCTATTTGAGCCCACTGAAGAGGTCTCGGCGCTCGAAGAGAAGCACCCAGGTCTTGCTGGAGCCACCGGTGCTGCTGTGGCCGACGGCCGTCGTCGCAGTCTTGCCGATGCGGCCACCGTCGCCTCTGCTGCCGACGACTTTGGCGAACTCGGTGGCGCAGCTCTTCCCCAAGCTTGAGCCGAGACGAGCCCTCAACGTTGGTTTCCACTTGGGAGTTGGGAGACGTGCGCCTGGGTGAAATCGAAGAGCTCTAGCTACCTGCCGCTCCGCAATGCACAATGCGTTTGGTGCATAGCTAGCTTATTCCACCCCAGTCTGGATCGTAAAAACTCTTTTATCTCTTACAGTCAAGCTCAAAACTGACAGCCAGTTGTCCAGCATGTAGATAGGCACTTGTTCGACGCAACATGATCCATGCTCTAGCCCCCTGCCGTGCGTGAGACAGAAAACGGTCGCCTTTTAAGCGGCTGGACAGATGATAGAGATAGATGGAGATAGCTAGAGATAGACAGGTCGACACGGCGAGCTGGTCGCACGCAGTTCGCCGGAGATCGGGCCAAAAAGCCCCTCCCTCTGCTCGATGAGGACAAGCCAGGAGTTGAAACTGAAGCTCCGGGGCCGCGCAGGCGCAGCCGCAGCCGCTCTCGCCCGTGGCCCCACGTTCGCCCCGCAGGCGCCCGGCTGTACCGCGAGCGTTACCGCTCCGGCCGGGCTCGGCTCCGCCGCGGGCCACGCCACGCGCCCCCTCCTGGCACGACAAGTGTCCTACCGGGCGGCGTCCCGTGCCCGCGCTTCCGAAAATACCCTTCACTCCCACGCCTCGAAAACCGCGAGGGGGGCCTCCGGAGAGGAGCACACTGTTTCTGTTGCGACAGAGAGCGTCTCCGTCGACGTGCGAGGCAGCGGCGAGCAGAGCGTCTCCTCGATCCCTCCTCGGCCGCGCACTCCTTGTAAGTCGCGCCCCTCTCCTCGATCCTCCTCCTCCTACGTGATCGTTTCTCTCACCAACACCAATTGACGAACGAGTCCGTGCGGGCGCTTCCTCTGAACCGACCAGTTCGTGGCTTCGGCGCCGGCGATGGACGCCTACTCGAAGGACATGCCGCGCGGCGTCGGCGGCGGAGACGACGGCGAGAAGAAGGTGCGGCGCTCGGAGTCGGGTACTGAGGAGGTGGACCTTACCCTCGAGCTGTCGCTCGGGGGGCGGCTCGGGGCGAAGCGGAGGAGAGTCGAGGGGCTCGCCGGGTCCTCATCGGTGGCGGTGGCGCCGCCCGCGCCTGTCGGGACAAACTCATCGCAGGGGGCTGGTTTCCCTCCGCATGGCGTCGCCGTGGAGCCCTCAGCTTTGCTGCGTGCAACCTTGAACCCTTTCCTTGGGAGCGCCTGCGCCGCTGAGGTCCAGCCCTCGGCGACCCCTTTGCGCAGCATCAAGATGGAGCCCGTGGAAGGTGCGTCTTTCTTCGTGTTTCCATAATGCTATATTTGTCCTTTGCTATACAAATGTGGTAGAGTAGTTCGTATTTGTTTTTGCTCAATTAATGGTATTTTTTGCTCAATTAATCTCGTGCGCTGGTGCATACATCTCACATATTGTGCTAGTTAATTAGGTCAGGGGTAACGGCAGATGAATGCTTTTATTTATCCAGTATAATGGACATGAATTGTTTAATCGTTCTTTTTTAGATAAATTGTTGTAAGACTGATTTGAGATCCGTGGGAGTGCCAATTTGTTTGTCGCAGTCTCACGGTCTCTCCGGGCGTATGCTCTGTTCGCGTGACATGCCAGCATGGCAGTGGCCGAGAGTGTGTGAGGCGGTCCGCATGGCATGACAGCATGGCGATGGCCCACATGTCAGTGGCTGGGAGTGAGTGAGGCGCTGGCTGACCCGTGTGTGATGTTTTTTTTTGCACACGACCCCTGAATTTTAATTAAATACCGTCGCCTGGTGGGGCATACTGCTAGTGAACAGTATAAATGAAATTGGACTAGATTTTTTTAGATAATTCCCTGAATTTTAATTAAAAACAGCCACCTTATAGGCCCCACCCGTTAGTGAGAAGTACAAATGAAATTAGACTGGAAAAGATGCAGTGGTGGGGTTTTGAACAAACGATCTGCTGGTCTAACGAGCAGCCGTCGCTAACCACACCACGTGACAGCTTTTGTTCTAAAATGGACTACCAGATTTTATTTTATACTTATATTCTAGAAGAACAACACACATTAAAGATGGAAATGGAACAAGATATTAAAGGAACTGGATGTTCAAAGCAGGGACCTCTCGGTGCTACCAATGCGTTTGTGTGCTAACAAACAGGCAAGACGCCACTTAATTCTTAATGAGATAATTTACAGTTTAAGATTTAGGGAATATGCTAGTTCATTTGAAACCAAATGTTCAACATGTTTTTGAAAAAAGTTTCACGTGTATTACAAAATGGTAAATGTGTTTGTGAAAGATGTTTGTCATGCATTCAAAAAATTTACAACATGTATTAAAAAAATTATTGCATAAATTAATCTAAAATTTATACAAACACCTTTAACATGTCTTAATACATTTACGGAGTTTACTATTATTACACAATTATTTTTAATACACGGCGAGTAGTTTTCAAAATGTAACCCTGTCAATTTTTTTGTAATTGTGTATTTTAAAAATACAATGAAGATACACAACAATTGCCCGTTCTTGTGGTCCTGAATGAAGACACATAAATTTACACAATAATTTTTAATATACGTTGAACTGTTTTACATCCACATAAATTTTAGAAGAAAAAAAATGTTTACCTCTTCAAAGTACACAAGCAGGGAATACGAGACTAGCTGAGACACTCCCAGTGAACTCACGTGTGAGCATAGGTGCAACACACTTTAGGTAAATAGAGTTAGGGTTTGCCATTTGCCAATTGAGTAAATTGTCAAAAATCACCACAATTGCATCGCTCAGTGCGAAAACCCATCATTTTCATAAAAGTTTACAAAACACCGATTTTTAATAATCGTGTTGCTGAAAGAACTAACCGGTCAATTAATAGCCATTTGATGCGACATATGACAGATGGGGCCCACTTTCAGGAGTGACGTGGCACCGCAAATTAACGCCGTCGGCTGAAACGTTAAGTTAACAAAAGGGCTCACTCGTCAGCACAATTGTTCATTTTATCGAATACGTTGTGTGTGCAGCGACCGGCCGCTGCTCGCGCCACGCGCACCGCACGGCTCTGCGCCGCCGTCCGTCGACGGACTCCGGCGAGCCGAGCATTGCCAGCCCCGCCTCTAGCGCCGTTCTTCTCCTTCCTTCCCCACCCCTGAGCTCCACCTGCCTCGTGCCCGACGCACGCCATGGCCTCCGCCACGACCTCCCTGCCAATGGCCGCTGCGGGCCGCAGAAGCAGGCGGAGCTGGTGGTGGTGATCTGGATAGGTTGAGCAGGGGCGTAGGGCTAAGAGGCTGCCGCGGCCGTGTTGCCGGAGTCGACGTGTTGCGGCGCGCCATGGACGGCGGGGCGCTGGGGGGGAGCGGCGTGAGTGGCCATGGCCAGGATCTTGTCCAGCGTGTGTGTGGCGTCGTGTCGGAGCCAATGGAGGAGTCGAGTAAGTCGATGGTGCAGTGTCATCGACAAATTTTGGAGACGATGACGTCCGGCCGGAGAGGAGGAAGAAGACCTGCGAGTGGCGGTCGGGACGCGTCCGTCAAATTCAAGGTGCAGGAGGACGTAGAGGAGGAGGGCGATGTTCCTGGACATTGGGTGCGAGGTCGACAGAGGCCGTTAGTCGCGCGGTCTCTGGTGGTTGTGCTCAGGCGGAGCTCTCTTTCTCCGGGCAGAAAAAAAAGGAAGGGGAAACCGCATGCTCTCCAACTCTGGCGAGACACGACTGTCGCCTTGCTCTGCTCACGGCCTAGCTCGCCGGCCGGCGGCGCTCCGGCGGGTGCGGCTGCCAGTCGTCCCGTGCGTGGTGGCGGATCGAGGCGGTGGCTCGTGGGGAGATAAAGAGAAAGGGAAAGAATATTTTATGTTTTCTTCCTATGACAAATGGACCCCACATGGCAGCAACGTTGACTGACTCGGTCCAGTCGAACCAGGTCAATGCGAGCCACGTTAACTGCCACATCGTACTGACCGGTGGGGACGAGGCGCCAGGTTCGTTGTCAAAACGCGTTCAATCGACCGGTTAGTGCTTTCGGCAACGTGATTAATAATCGGTGTTTTCGGCAAACTTTTAGAAAACAGGGGGGTTTTCGCACTAAGCGACACAATTATGGTGGTTTTTGGCAATTTACTATTGCCATTGCACCTGGTCGGTGAATAAAGTAGTACTTTGTATGGGGTAAGGCGCCTAGTTCTGAAGTATAGCTAGGCCGCTGGATCTTAGGTGTATTATTATTTCTAAATAAGGACACCCAAGGGCATTGACAAGCTATAAGAGTCTAAGATGATGTATCATCATCGATGTTTCCCACCCAGAAATTGTATTACATCTCGTTTGGCTTGCTTATTTGATAACTTACACATTATAATGGAGTTATCTTCTTTACAATTGTTTGCATGCCAATGTCTACTAGGACACTGTCATGATTTGTGTATCATTTTAGGAAGATGGAAAATCAAGGTAAAATCGGGGTGTGAGCTAGCTGCTTGGATGGGCAATCGTCAACCTCAGCCTCGCAAGCAATTATTAGCTCACTACTTTTTTTTTGGCAAAGAGGCCAAGTTCATGTATTGAAGTGAACCAACCCTAAAGGACCATCCCTAAAGAAGCAGCAAATTATGCACAGGTCCTTCAGGAAATCGATGCCGTGAGCAAAACTCAATATTCCCTCTAAACCTCTGAAACACCACCGGAGTCGTGGAAACATTGTTGATGTAGTGGCCGAGAAGTCATTGGCCGGTCCAGAAGACATAAGAAGAACATATCGCGACAAAGAGGGCTGGATGACCATCCTAGATCCCGACGGATGGGTTGGGGGAGACCTCATCTCACTAGCTCGCGACGAAGCTGAAGCTAGTTGAAGTTCATTGGTTGAAGAAGGAGCTAGAGGACCAAGACATGAAGCGATGATTGGAGAAGGAGCAAGATATGAAGCATGTCGTCTATTCCACTCGACGATGCCTTCGAAGACCATCTACAAAACACGATGAGATAACATATCCACAACACACCGAAGAGCAATGACCAGAGCCACCATTGATAGTCTCCAACAAGGTGGACCAGAAGTAGGGGAAATATTATGCTTATCACGCATGCCGCCACCACCACCATCGTCGTCGTCATCAAGGAACCAAACGCTAAATCCATGACCCCAACTGGTAGATGGAACGATGGACGGAGGAGCCTCGTCCACACATGTAATGGGTGAGGCGGGGCGCCTACCCGTCGAGAGGAACAAAGCAGAAACAACTCATTAGCATGTATGTGTGATGTAAGAATGATGCTTAGTCGAATGTGTTATTGGATTTCGATACAGAAATTTGACACGACGGATGCCAATGTCGGACTACACAAATGAAGTTGGACACCTATTGAGGTCTATGTAATTAATGAACAATTGGGGCAGCTGCCATGATGCTCTACATGTCGGTGTACCCATGCTACACCTGTGTGCTTGCTAACCTAGTTTACCATTTGCTCAGACGTGGTATCTGATTCCGGTGCCCGATTCAACATGTTATTTTTTGACACATAAAAATAACACCCTAGATACTCGAATCTGACATGGATTTGGGTGTTGACATGACAATCATAGTTGGACATCAATCGAGGAACCAGCTAGACCCTGTTGGGCAGACTAGGCCCAATACTTTTCATTTGATTGTGTCTTGTGATACACATGACACTTACATCAACATTTATTCAAAGGCGGTACATGATTCCATTGCATTATTTGACATGGTGTAATTGGACAACACCAATAGCAGTGAACTTCCACAAATTTCGGATGTCATATTCGACAACCGAAGTTGGAAACCTGCCAAGGTCTATTGCTAATGAACAAAGTAGAAGTTGGTGGCCATCCTAGTCCTGATGCTCACCATACTAGTATACCTTGCGACCTCAATGTGGTTAGAGTACGTAGCATCAATGGTTGTCATTTCGTTGTATCTCGTGAATCACATGATGCCATGGATGTGGTGCATGATTTCTGTGACTTACTCGGCATGATAATGTCAAACACGAGAAATAACGCTCAATACCAAACGAATCCAGGTGGTCATATTCGGAAATGAAAGTTTGAAACCCATCGAGGTCTATCACCAAGGAACAAATTTGAAAGCCGTCGACCATCCTAGTGTGGATGTTTGTCGTTCCGGCAGTTCTGGCATACCGTGAGATGTTGATGTGCTTGATAACTAGTGCAACATTTTACTCATCTGGCAAAGTAGCACGAATGCTTTCCATTTATTTGTATCTTGCAAAGCACAAGATACTTGGTCAAACATCTATCTGGAGGTGGTACACGGTTCTGGTGCCGTATTCGGTTTTCAGACATGGCAAATAACGCTCAAATCCAATACAAATTCGGGCGCTATATAAGGAATACGGACGTTCAAAACCCATTGAGGTCTATCACCGAGGAAAAAGTCAAAAGTCATTGGCCATGCTAGTGCGGATGCTTGCCGTTTCGGCATATCTTGCGACTCCAATGTGCTTGTTTAACTAGTGTGAAGTTTTACCCATTTGGCGAAGTAACATAACACTTGCCATATCTATGTATCTTGCGAAGCACATGATACTTGGTCAAACATCTCTCCGGAGGTGGTACATGGTTCTGGAGCCGTATTTGGTTTTCTGACATGGCAAATAACGCTCAAATCCAATACAAATTCGGGCGCTATATAAGGAATACAGACGTTCAAAACCCATTGAGGTCTATCACCGAGGAACATGTCAAAAATCATTGGCCATGCTAGTGCGGATGCTTGCCGTTCAGGCATATCTTTCAACTCCAATGTGCTTCTTTAACTAGTGTGAAGTTTTACTCATTTGGCGAAGTAACATGAACGCTTGCCATATCTATGTATCTTGCGAAGCACATGATACATGGGCAAACATTTCTCTTTAGGTGGCAGTTCTGGTGCCTTATTTTGCATGAAATTGCTGGACAGGCAAATAATATCAACATGGCGGTCCTATTTGACAACTGAAGTAACCCATCATGGTCTATCACTGGGGAACAAGTCGGAACACCTTCGTCCATCCTAGTGCGGATGCTTACCGCTCTAGCAAACCTTGCGGTGGTGATGTGCTTGTTTACCTTGTATGACATTTACTCGTTCAGCAAAGTAGCATGAACACATGCCACTTCTCTATATCTTGCGGAACAAGTGATAGTTGGTCAAACATTTCTCTGAGGCGGTACACTGCTTCAAGTGCCTTATTCGACAAGAAATTGTTGGAAATGAAAAATGACACTCAAGTATGACAAAAATTTGGGTTACCGCATTCGGTAACCAAAGTTGGAAACCTGTTGAGGTCTATCATTGAGGTACAAATCAAACAATGTCAACAATCCTAGCCCCGATGCTCGGCATTTCGGTGTACCTTGTATCACATATGTGCTTGGTTACCTAGTATAACATTTTTCTCATTTGGAGAAGTAGCATCAATGCTTTGCCATTTCGTTGTTTCTCATGAAGCACATGATACCCATTCAAACATTTTTTTGGATGCGGTACATGATTTCAGCAACCTATTCGACATGGTATTCTTGGACACGATGAATAACACCCAAATCCAAGATGAAGCACATGATACCTAGTCAAACATTTATCCAAACGTGGTACATGATTCCATTGCCTTATACAACATGATTGTTGGACATGGCAAGTAACGCTCAAATCAAATCCAACACAAATTTGGACTATCATATTCGGAAATCAACGTTGGAAACCCGTGATATGTTGGTTAGGAACAAGTCGAACGTCGTCGACCATCCTAGTCCCGATGGTCGCCATTTCGTTGTATCTTGGTGATCCCGATGAGTTGTTTACCTACTCAACATTTACTCAGACACGGTACTGGATTCAATAATTGAAGTTGGACAACCGTAGAGGTCTAAATCATATAGGAACAAGTTCAACATCGTCGGGCAGGCTAGCTCCGACTCTCGTTATTTCGGTAGACCTCGCAATGCCCATATGCTCGCTTACTAGTCCAACACTTACTAAAACGTGGTAGAGGATCTCGGTGCCTTGTCCACCATGATATTGTTGGATACGTCAAAAGCACTCTAATCCAACACGGATTCAGAGTGTCAAACTCAAAAAAATGGACACCCTAGAGGTCTATCATCGAGGAACAAGTTAAATGACGCCCGCCTCATGGTCCCGACACTCAAGAATCCGTTATACACATATGCGCTCAACATGGACTCAAACATAGTATTCGATTTTGGTGCATCATATGGTATGTATTTTTAAACAAAAAAACAGCACTAAAATCCAACATGGATTTGGGGATGTTGACTTGGAAACCAAAGTTTGGCAAGGATGTCCGAGCAATGCCGGAGATGTTTGTTGTATGGTAGTACGGTGATTGTTTGTCGCACCAACGATGCCATATCAAGCACCTTTTACGTTGTGAAGCATGTGTGCTTGCTTAGCTAGTCTAATATTTTCTTGGATGCGGCAAATAGCATTCGAATCCACACGGATTTGGAGTGTCGGAATCAGCAATCAAAGTTGACAGTGATGTCCGAGCAAAAAGCCATTTCGAGCATGGATTTCGGCAACCCCTTTACCACCACCACTTTGTCGTCGGCCAGAGACCAAATCACACATGATTGGTTGCGAGAGTGCAAGTGAGCAAAGCAACCCCGCCCCTTCTCCACGACTAGATCCCCCAAAACATGCTTCCATATGATGCACATTGTTCCCTTTTTTGTTTCTTTGCCTTTAATATTTAGGTCAACATGATTCATATTTAGGCTAAACTAACTATTTTTGACTGGAAAAATAATTAGCTAAAGGGTCTACTAGATTGGATCTATTAATATTACCAAACAAACATGTGGTTATTTCCTAAAAGGTTGGTTCCATTATTCTTCATACCCCCTCCGTAACATAATTATAAGATGTTTTTTTGGCATATACTCCCTCCGTGTAGTATTTGTCCTATTGAACGTGTAGTTGAACAGGAACTGCAGAGATAGCAATAACTGACTATGCTAACTCCTGCAGCTAGGTTTTGCCGACGCAGCGTTGATCTTCTAACAAACGATAAGCTGCATTATCGTGGTACTCCTAGTTCCTAAATCTGTGCTCCCGATGCATATGCCCATGTATATATCGCCAGTACTAGTGCGAGTTTTACATTTTTTAATATACGTATAATAGAGAGAGAATACTGTGCCTTTTCTTTTCTTTTGAGAGTCGTGTTGAGTTTTACTTGGGAAATACAGTACTTAACGGATAAGGAAATACAGTACTTAACTTGGATCGTCACTTCTTTGTGTTTCTCGAGCGGGCGGCTCGTACGGCCGGCCTTGCTGCCCATGGCAAAATATTATGATTGCTACACAAGCTTTTTTTAGGCCATGGAACTTTCCGACTATCTTGTGGAACAATGATAAACTGAATTAATGTTGGCTGCGCCCAGATTACTTCGAAAACTACTGTTAATTCAAGCACTTGATGCTAAACTGAATTACCAATCAGGCTCTTCTGTACGTGTTGGTTCTTGTTACACTGAATTACCTAGACCTTGCTGTACATATGATGATCCATTGCCATGCATAGAAAGGCTTTGTTTTTCAATTTGTCAAGGTCAGTGCATCTAATTTTTTTGGACTTCTTTTTGTAAAACTCATAGAACTTGTAGGCCATGGAATGGCTTCCGTTACTTGGGACATGTTACCTGGTACACCAATCCTCGTTGTAAAACAACTATTGATAGATTCAGACTGTTCTATACATGCTGTTGTTCAGAGGCGGTTGGTTCTTATTCTACTATCAGATTTGCTTCTGTTGATCCCTATTGTGTTTGTTGGTGTCTGATCTTACAGGAACTCCTAGGGCTGAAGGGCGGAGCCTGTCATCAGCTGTTGTGCCCTGGTCTGAGGGTACAAACGGCGTCATGGCAACCGCTTCTTCTTTAGCAGTGGCGGTGATGATGGCCGCAACCCTTGGTTCTAGGGGAGAGCAGCAAGGTGCTTCAGAGAGACACGCGGCCCTGGCGCGGGAGATGCCATTGGTGTGGACGAGCGGGCTCCACAATGGCATGAGGACTGTAGGCTTTCTGTACCAGTACAGCAGAGTTGACGAGTTGAGGATCATGTGTGTGTGCCATGGTAGCTTCCTCACTCCGGCGGAGTTTGTGGAGCATGCTGGAGGCGGCCAAGTCGCCAACCCGCTGAGGAGCATCATCGTCAAGACCCCGTCTTGGCTTTAGACCGGCGCGGCGCGGCGGCGCGTGCATGCAGATGAGATCGCCCCAAGTGTTAAGCGTATTACCTTTCGAACTAGAAATCTCATCGTGAGCTAGACTGCATCTATGTTACAGACTTTACATTACAGTACTTATTACCTGAACTGAAGACATGGGGGGAGAGTTGCTCCTGCAGACAACTTAATAGCAAACATAAAGACAGATTGAACATTACTCGTCGTTCTGGTCATCGCTTGTTTCCTGTATTGTTTTCTTGTACTGTTTCATCTTCCGGTCAGCAGCTTACCTTGTTAGAAGACGCACGGACAAAAGTGGGGTGGAACATCTTAGTTAGAAGACACAGGTTAGCCTCTTAATGTTAAGCGCTTGTAGTTGGTAGCATCCATGTGGCGATATGCATATTTTGGCTCTTAATGTTCGCGTTTGCTAATTAGTGGCTGAAAAAAATTGCGGCGTCAGTCAATTCTCAATTCTGGCGAGGCTGAAGGCGGGGGTGGGTTGAGGAGCGCCGACCCCGGCGAGACCATGCCATGGTCGAGAAGGAGCCGGCGATAGCCGGCGTGAGCGAGTCAGGTCGAGGGGTGTGGGGTCGCCGGAAAGTCTGTTTGGCGGTGAGGTTTAGAGGGATGGCTTGGGGCGGCGGTAGCACAGCGGTGGGGTGAGGCTAGGGGAGGGCGGTGCGGCAAGGCGGTCGGGGGAGCGCAAACGGCCGCGGGTGGCGGCGGCAGGTGGCCCGGCCGGCGGTACGTGGGGGAGGGAGAGGAATGTTGGCTGGAGGAGGAAGATGGATGGTAGGCCGTTGGGTTTTGATCGGACATATGACATTTAGATCGGGAAATTGACTGATGGCAAAGAAAAATGTAGGTACCCGACAGATAGGCGCTTCTCTTAATGTTTCATTTGGTTTTGCTTTGAGGTTATTTGAAAGAGCTCGGCCTTTTGTGTGCAGGAGTTTTCAAAAGAAATCAGAAGCATCCTACATATTGCTGTTCCAAAGGAGCTAGAGCATCTAAATTGGCACCACCATGGGCGAAACATGGAAAAATAAGTTTAGGCGAGTCATAAGTGTGATTCACACAAAATATCTACTAGCAGATGTGAGAAGAGAGAAAACTGGACAAGTGATTGCATGTTGCCTCAGATATGCAAACACCTGGGTTACCCGAATTTATTACCACAAGGTAACATCCTGAACACCTGGGTTACCAGAATTTATTGCCACAAGGTAACATCCTGAACGTGTGCAGTCAAACGTTTCATCTCTGTTATGTAAACCGCATTATCTTTGTTCATTACGCCTCATTTACCTCATGAATCAGGAGCATGCATGCCCACATGTACATCATTTAGATATAAGATCAACAATGTTGTGCAGCCTTTTTTTATCTACTGGCCTCAGTGCAGTGAACATAACCATGATTACTTTATATAAATGTTGAACTTACAATCTGAGTGTGGTACCTCTAAAAATATCCACTTATATAATTATATGGAGTCTATGACAGAACGTGAACAGGAAGTGCCTTGGAAATTTGGCATAGGAAAATGGAATTTCTGCTCTACCGAGATAATCTAACTCTCTTTAACATAACCTTTGTTATCCTGCAGCCCTGACCCAGTAGTTATTCTTGCTTCAGTCACATCAAACATCTTGCACTATTTTGTAAAACCTGGTATGCTGGATAGTTACCATTTACACCGGACCTTTTGACCAAGTGGGCCATATCTGATTTTGAATAATTTGAACATTAGTCTTGATTGGCAATGACTAGGTAAGAGAGTGTGGTGATACTCGTAATTTCAGTTATGAGCTAGGATGAGTAAGAAATTGGCATACTTTCAGGGTGCAGCTTGCTTTCAACTTTTTGAAACATTTATGTGACATGTCTGTGAACATCTTACTTGTTCAACTTTGTCCGGATTTTCTTGCTTCCACTGTATTCTGCTCCATTACAAATTGTTGAATTTGAGTACCCTGTAAGACCTAGAACTCAGAGACACACTAACCTGTTCGGCTGAATCATTCAATGCTAACTTTGGCTTACCTGAAAACAGATTTTTTTTTCGAAAAGGGGGATCTCCCCGGCCTCTGCATCAGAGTGATGCATACGGCCATCTTATTAACGAAATAAAAGGTTCCAACAAGGTTCCAAAGTCTCCGACTGAAAAGTATTAAAAAGACAGCTCACACAGAGCTAAAGAGGCTAGAAACACAGACTAGCCAAGATAAGACGCCACAACCGGCTGGCTAAAGATAGATAGGTAAACTAATTGCCTATCCTATTACATGACCGCCATCCAAACCGGTTGAAGATATCCCGAGCTACCATCTCCCAGCGGATAGATCCAATAACCAAATGCTCCCTGGCCTCCATCGGAGTGAGTAGCGACCATGAACGGATCACGACCGTGGCTCGGAAAATAACCTGCAAAAAGTGAATACATGATGTTCTGTTAAAAACCAAATCATTTCTGCAAGTCCAGATAGTCCACAACAAAGCGCAAACTCCAACACGAATATGTCTCGCTAAGTCAGGCTCAATCCCAGTGAGCCATGTCCCAAATAACGTAGTGACAGAATTCGGTGGAGTAATATTAAAAGCAATGTGAACCGTCCGCCAAAGGACTCTGGCAAACGGGCAATCAAGAAAGAGATGTTTGATTGTCTCGTCCTGATCACAGAAGCTACACCTCGTAGGTCCTGTCCAATTACGCTTAATCAAGTTATCCTTGGTTAAAATAACCTGTTTATGGACAAACCACATAAACACTTTTATTTTCAAAGGAACTTTGACAGCCCAAACATGCTTGGAGGTAGGAATGGAGCTCGAATTAATTACATCAATATACATTGATTTAACCGTGAATACTCCAGACCTAGTTAGTTTCCAGCGTAATTCATCGGGTTGTTGAGAAAGATGTACATCCATTAGTCTCCGAACTAGAAGGAGCCAATCTTCCCAACGATTGCCCACTAACGACCGTATGAACTGAATATTAAGGGGGATGGATTGAAACACCGTAGCAACGAACACCTCACGTCGTTGAACAATGCGATATAAAGACGGATATTGAATGGCCAAGGGTGTCTCGCCGAGCCAAGTATCCTCCCAGAAGCGTGTACTAGCACCGTTGCCAATAACAACCTTTGTCCTATTAAACAGAGATTGTTTGACTTTCATCAGTCCTTTCCAGAAAGGCGAGTCAGTTGGCCTGACTGTGACCTGGGACAAGGATTTTGTCTGTAGGTACTTGCTGCGAAGGATTTGGGCCCACATGGCATCAGTCTCAAAAGAAAGCTTCCACAGCCACTTGCTAAGAAGGCATATGTTCTTAACTTCAAGATTTTCAATACCAAAACCCCCTTGGTCTTTCGGTCTACAGATGATATCCCATTTTGCAAGTCTGTATTTTCTTTTTAGATCATCACCTTGCCAAAAGAAACGCGATCGATAAAAGTCCAGTCTTTTCCTAACACCAACTGGGACTTGAAAGAACGATAAGAGAAACATAGGCATACTCGTGAGCACCGAATTAATCAGAATTAATCGGCCTCCGTATGACATGAGCTTGCCCTTCCAGCAACTCAGTTTCTTCTCAAACCGGTCTTCGATGCACTTCCATTCTCTATTAGTCAGCTTTCGATGGTGGATTGGAATACCTAGGTAAGAGAAAGGTAAATCCCCCAAGTCGCACCCAAACAATTGCCTATAAGCCTCCTGTTCGTCTTTGGCTCTACCAAATAATCAGAGTATTAGGTGCCACTCAAGATTTACTCAAATCTATTGTATCAATGTCCATGATGTGAATACAAAATTTATTGAGGTAGGCAAGGTTTAGTTGAAGCAGCTCCAGAATGGAGAGGTAGCCTTCATAAAAGGGGCATACTACATTGGAAGATGGTGTGCAGTAAGGGTTATAGGGAGCTTCTTGACCTTCAGTACAAATATCATAGCAAGGGTTATAGGAAGTAGTAGAGTAGATTCAGCTGAAGTGCGAGAATCTGCAGAGCGCTTAAGTTTGTCTGTGAAGGTTCACCCTGGATGTGATCATGCAGATCCTTGTTCCATGAGTGAGTTCTCGTATTTACCAAATACTTTCTAGAATCTTCTTATTTTCTATTTATTTTATTTTTTATTTGAAATATCAGTTTGAAATCTATGTACAATATGTCCTGGTGAAGATATGTAGAAGGTTGATTCTGTTTAGCCCTTCTATTAAAAAAATGAGCTTACTGATTTTATCATAACCTGAACACAAGTTACTTGATCAGGCCTGGGAAGGATCTACAAAGCTAGATCATAGGAATCACATAATACATTCTGCTATATTCAAGCTATATTCAAGATACAGCTATCGCTTTTGTTATTAATACTTACTAGTGGAGCACTTTCTTTCCCAACAACTATAAAGTACTCCCTTTGGTCACAAATATATGATGTCCTAACTTTTTTCTGAATGGATGTATATAGACATGTTCTAGTGTGTTTGTTCACTCATTTCAATTCATGTGTAAACCATACTAGAATATCCAAAACATCTTATAATTATGAACGGAGGGAGTATTCATCAACCCGAGCACAATAGATGTGGTCTGCACGACCTCTGCTAAGGCCCTGCAAGTTTTTGCTATTAATACTTACCAGTGAAGCCGATGATCTACATAAAAGTTACTATTCAAGATTTTTAAAGCTGCAATTTTTTCGTCCAGAAGAACACTGAAGTCATTTTTTTGCAAAACTACATACATAAGTAGAACACTTGCCATGTTTGCCACGCACACAAAAAAATAGAATTGTTTGATTTTTTTGAGTCAATTGCAAGAAACCACCACATTTGTGGCTAGGTTTGCAGGAAACTACCAAGTCGTTAATCTGTTGCAAAAACACCGTAAAATCTCTTAACCCGTTGCAAAAAGCACTGAACAACCGTTTAGCCTCGTTTGATCTCTTTTTCGATAGGTGGGCCCCGAAAACGCTGACGTGGCGTGACGGACAGGCAAACGGCGCCGTTAGGAACAAAACGCTCAAGACGCCGCGTCGGTCGTTCCTTGTCAGATAGTCCCCCCCGCGCCCCTGTCCTCTCTCTCGCCCTGCTCCCCTCTCCTCTCTCACCCCTACTCACCGCCGGTGATGGCCACCTCGCGTGGCGGTGATGATGGCGGTGGCGGTGGTGCTGGCGATGCATCTGGTGGCAGTGGTGCTCCTGCAGATCCAACAGAGGTTTGCGGCAGTTCAAACCCATCTCAGGCTCCGCCTCTTCCACAGCCGCCGTCGCCGTCTTACTGTGTTGAGTACGCGGCGCCAAGGGCATTCGCCAAGGCCGTGAAGGAAGATCCAGAGGGGAGCCATCACTACGCATCCTCCTTCGGCGGTGTCTCGTAAGTTTTCTCTTTCCGTACCTCGATTTGGTTTCTAGGGTTAGGGTTCTCAGGTTAGGGTTCTAAGTGTTTGTGATTCTAGTGTTATAGGATTATTTTTGTAGGTTGTTTATGTGGTCAGACATGTAAGTGAAGTGTTTATGTAGTTCTAGGGTTCTAAGTGTATGTAGTAGGCACCTAAACATTAACTGAAATTACTGAATGTTAAACTCAATTTGAACCTACTCAATTACATGAAATTACTGAATGTTAAACTCAATTTCAACCTACTCAATTACTGAATTTACAACTGAATATTTAAATGAAAATGTTACCGAATTTATAACTGAATCCTGTACTGAATTATTAAGTGAACAAATTACTTTAACTGTATTTTGGACTGAAACTTTAACTGAAACTTTAACCAAAACTTTAACTGAATAGTTTACTCTAACTGTATTTTTAACTTAACTGTATTTTTAACTGAAACTTTAGTTAAATCTTTAAGTGAGACATTAACTGAATTGTTTGTACTAACTGAATATATAACTGAATATTTAACTTTTAACTGAATTTTTAAATGAAACTGTAATTTTAACTTAAACTGTATTTTTAACTGAAACTTTAGTTAAGTCTTTAAGTGAAACATTAACTGAACTGTTTCTACTAACTGAATATATAACTTTTAACTGAAACTATATTTTTAACTGAATCTTTAACTTTTAACTGAATTGTTTACTTGAACTGAATTGCTTTACTTGAACTGTAGATTGAATGATGAAGTGTGGGAAGTCAGATTCCATTTCCATGACAGAAATAATCTTGAAAGAAGCCTAAATGTGGATGATATCACATTTTACAATCTGATTGCACTAATAGAGCTTGAAGGATATGGGATGACAGACTTTATGTATTATGTCAGAGATCCAGGTGTTGGGGTTTCAGGTATGGAAGAACTGACAAATGATGATAAGGTGGAGGAAATGTTGGATGACCTAGTTATCAAAGGTCAGAAGGTGGTGAACATAACAGTCATCAGAAGTGATGCTCCAAGACCTAGTGATTTGAACATTGGACCAGTTTGTGAGGAGCAGGTTCCATTATCTGAAATAGGTGTGCCAGTGGTGTATGAGATAGATACAGCAGGAGTACTGTTTCCTAGCCCAACAAAGCCACAACCAGTGCTAGTGCAGGTCATTAACACACAGGATAGTTCATTTTTGAAGCAGAAGTGTGCACCAGTACCAGAATTTGCAATGGAGATTGGTGAAGAGAGGCATGAGTATTTCATGGAGCAAGACCAAGATCAAGAGCAAATCGAGCAACTGATGGAGCATAAGAGGAATGAAGAGATTGAGAAGTTCAGGAAAAAGGGGAAAGAAAAAGAGAAACACAAGGCAGCTAAAAGAAAACTTCTAGAGCTAATGGTTGAAGATTTCACTAATAGTGACAGTGACACAGATTTACTAGCAGATGAGGATATAATTGCTAGGCTTGAGGCAATGAAGAAGCATAGAGATGATCCACTTCATCATATTGAAGGGGACACTGATGTGGATGAGCCATATGAAGCAGATGAGGAGGAGGAGGAGGAGGAGAAGGCACCAGAGGAGGAGGAGGAGGAGGAGGAAGGGAGCAGCATAGGAGGAAGTAGCAGAGGAAGTAAAAGAAAGGGGCCAACTACAAGATCTCATGCTAGTTTGGATGAGATTATTGAGGAAGATTGGTTTCTTTCATCTGATGAGGAGAGCAACCCTGGTGACCTAAGTCAGGAGGACAATGATGGGGCTCAAATACCATGTGTGAAGCTTCCAGCTGATAGGAAGAGCAGGGCTAAAAAGAAGAAGCCCAGAGTTTGGTATGATGAGCAAAGGGAGAACCTAGAAGAGCAATTTATGAAGAAGCTTTGTTTCCTAGATGTGACCCAGTTCAGGAGGGCACTTCTTAATTTTCACATCTCACAAAATAGGAACCATGCATTCCACAAGAACTGTCCAGACAGGATTATAGCTGTCTGCAAATTTAAGAATTGTCCATTTTTCATTGCAGCTTCTCAGATAGCACATGAGAAGACATTCTGTATAAAGAAACTGAACTTGCACCACAGCTGCCCAGTAGTAGGAGAGAGCACAAAAGTTGCTGCTAAGTGGTTGGCACATGAATGTGAGCAACAGTTCAGGACAGACCCCAACACACTTGTACAGACTATAATTTCAAACTTGAAGCAAAAGCATGGAATAGAGGTATCTATACATATGGCCTATAGGGCAAGAAAGCTAGCTAAAAATGTAGTCCTAGGAGATCAGAAGGCACAATATCATAGGATAAGGGATTACCTAGAAGCTGTGCTAGAAACCAATCCAGGAAGTAGATGCATTGTCACAACAAAGCATCTGAAACTACATCCAAGCAAAAACCCAAGATTCCATGGCTTGTTCATCTGCCTCAATGCTTGCAAAGAGGGTTTCCTTAATGGTTGCAGACCATTCATAGGTATGTGCACACCTACTAATTAAATAGTGACTCTACATTTATATGTGCACACCCACTAATTTGTTGGTAATCTACTTGTGATCTTGTATGATAGGTGTTGATGGTTGCTTCATAAAGTTGACAACAGGGCAGCAAATCTTGGCTGCCACTGGAAGAGATGGAAACAATAACATATTTCCCATTGCTTTTGCAATAGTGGACAAGGAAATGGCTATCTAGGATACCAAAACATACATGGGCTAGGCATGCCATGGACAACAATTGCAAAACTGACTTGGTAGTTAACAATATAAGTGAAGTTTTTAACAAGATGATACTTGATGTCAGAGCCAAACCCATTAGAACTATGGTAGATGGGATCAGGACAAAGCTGTTAGTGAAGTTCAATGCAAATAGGACAAAGACTAAGACTGCTAAGTGGCAGATATGCCCAACATATGCTGAGAAGCTAGAGGAAGCAAAACATCATTCTAGGTTTTGTAAGTCTATCAAAGCTGGACCTGATCTCTTCCAGGTGACAAGTGGAGAAAGCACATATGCAGTTAACTTGTTGCTACATACATGTGGTTGTATGAAGTGGGACATGTGTGGAGTACCTTGCAATCATGGTGTTTCTGCAATCAACAAGGCAAAACTACAACCAGAAGATTTTGTTCATGATTTCTTCAAGAAACCAATGTATAAGGCAGCTTATAGTCAAATAGTTTTCCCTGTGCCTGGGCCTGATTTGTGGCCAAAGACTAGAACCCCTGACATTGAACCACCAGTGTTCAAAGAAAAGCCAGGAAACAAAGAGACAAAGAGGAGAAAGAGCAAGTTTGAAAAGCCAGCTCCAAAGGATACATCTAGGATGGCAACTATCACTTGTAGCAATTGCAATAGGACTAGGCATAGATACACTAGTTGCAAGCAGGCTCTTAAACCAGCCCTAGCTATGAGAATGAACCAGCACCAGGTAACTATTGTTGTAGGTTTTTGTACAATTTCACATACCAGTTTCTAACATTTGTATGCTGTAATTTCAGGAAAGCAGGAGAGATGATACACCCAGAACTGTATCTGCTCCTACTCCCATGCCACCAAGGAGAAGTGCTCCTTCTGCTCCTGCTGCTGCTCAAACTGCAGCTCCAGCTCCACCAGCTCCAAGGGCTCCAAGGGTATCAAGGAGAGCTCCTTCAGCTCCTGCTTCAGCTCCCAGTGCACCAAGGAGAGCTCCTTCTGCTCCCGCTGCAGCTGCTGCTCCTCCTGCTACAAGGGCAACAAAGAAAGCTAAAACTACAAGGACTACAACTTCTACTACCGGTGCTGGTCCAAGTTCTTCTACTGCTGGTGCTGGTCCAAGTTCCTCTACTGCTGCTGGGCCAAGAGGAAGAAACAAGTTCATCCCCCCAAGAGTTGCAGGTAGTGGAAGAGTGAGGAAGCCATCCTTTAAGATGTCTGAGTGGTTCAACTGTTCTCAAGGGAGCAGGTGAAGTTGTGTTAATTTGTGGTGAGCTGATGATGTTCAAAACATCTGCATTTTGGTTGTGATGACACCTTTCATGTAAGGTACCTAGTGGACTTGTTGGGCTGTGATGAAAACTTGTGTTGCTTCTGGTTAGCTGTTGATGTTCTAAACATCTTTATTCTGGTTGTCATGAGTACTTTCATGTAAGGTACCTAGTGGACTTGTTGGTCTGTGATGAAAACTTGGTGTTGCTTCTGGTTAGCTGTTCATGTTCAAAACATCTTTATTTTGGTTGAGTACTTTCTGGTTAGTTGTGGCTCCTAATTTTCTTATTGTTTGCTAATAAGTGTGATGAATGTGGCTACTACTGTGATCCAAGATTACCTAATTTGATCATCTAGGGTGCCTCGGCGTCGACGATATCCAAGATAACCTAATTTGATCATCTAGGGCGCCTCGGCGTCGCGGCATCCAAGATAACCTAATTTGATCATCTAGGGTGCCTCGGCGTCGACGGCATCCAAGATAACCTAATTTGATCATCTAGGGTGCCTCGGCGTCGACGACATCCAAGATAACATAATTTGATCATCTAGGGTGCCTTGGCATCGACGACATCCAAGATAACCTAATTTGATCATCTAGGGTGCCTCGGCGTCGACGGCATCCAAGATAACCTAATTTGATCATCTAGGGTGCCTCGACGTCGACGACATCCAAGATAAGCTAATTTGTTCATCTAGGGTGCCTCGGCGTCGACAACATCGAAGATAACCTAATTTGATCATCTAGGGTGCCTCGGCGTCGACGGCATCCAAGATAACCTAATTTGATCATCTAGGGTGCCTCGACGTCGACGGTATCCAAGATAACCTAATTTGATCATCTAGGGTGCCTCGACGTCGACGGTATCCAACATATCCCCATTCCATCATTTAGGGTGACATAGTTAACATCATACTTAACAACTCTAGTCACTAACATAGTTAACATCATACTTAACAACTCTAGTCACTAACATAGTTAACATCATGACACCATAGTTAACATCATACTTAACAACTCTAGTCAACAACATAGTTAACATCATGACACCATAGTTAACATCATACTTAACAACATAGTTAACATCATGACACCATAGTTCAAAGCTTACAAGACATAGTTCAAGGCTACACCCTACTTCAAATACTGCAAACTGCCACTAGTTCACACATTACAAGCCATAGTTTAATGCTTGAAACTTAAGATAATGACCCACATGGTCAGATTACAAATCACTCTTCATCACAAATATCCTTGATGTCCTTCAGCTTTCTCTTGTTCTTGTCACTAGCTTTGACAAGACCAGCAATGTGAAACTCCAAATTCCTCCTCTCAGTGCTCAACTTTTCCTTCTCCTTCAAATGAGCAAACTTCAGATTCCTAATCACATTACCTTGGGCAACCTGAATGCTCTTCAACTGGTCAACCCTTTGCTTTAGTTCTTTGTTCTCAGCATCCATTGCACCCAGCTGTTCCTTCAAAGCTGAAATATTGTTGTCCAAAGGAGGAGTGATCTCCTCATGTTCACCTTGTTGGACTTCATTTTCCTTGGGAATATTGTCCTGGGTATCAAGTAGGTTGTTCACATCCTCAACAAGCTTCTCATAAGTCTCCTGTAGCTTGTTCTTCTGTGATGTGAGATTGTGGACAAGTGATGAATGTTCCAGACATGCCATCCTATTAGCACGCTGGCAATCCTCATACAAAAGCCATAGTTTGTGAAGAGCATTCTGCAGATGCTCTGGCCACTCCTCATCTACCCACTGAACAACACCACAACTGCTTGCTTCCTGCAAAACAACAAGTACAAATGCATTTACTTCCTTTTTCACTTCACTTCTATTCAGTCCAATTCAAAACAACTATAGTATACTGCACATGCACAATTCAGCTCAATTCTGAATTTATATCTGAATTTTTAACAGCATACTACACTGAATTTACTTCATTTATACCTTAATTTTTAACAGCACAATACAATTCAGTTCAATTCATTTACTTCATTTATATCTATGAACAATGCACTATGATACTTTTTAACAACACAATTTACTTCACTCAGTCACTATGGATACCTTAATATTATATCTATGTACTTAATTTTTAATAGCACAATTTAATTCATTTACTTCATTTATATCACTGTGGTGTTGTTCATTTATATGTATGAACAATTCATTTACTTCACTCAGTCACTATGGTATGGTACATGACAGTACCTTTAACTAAATTACTAGGTGAACAGTGAACATGAACAATGAGCAGTGAACATGAACAATGAACAGTGCATATGAACAATTTATAGTTTCTTCACAAAATGAGCAAACTACAGCTACCACTCACATCAAGTCCACAGGCAATGAACCTCCTCCTAGTGCTAATCCCTTCGAAGCAAACATGCCTCTTCGCCGGCTGGCCATGCTCACACATCACCATCACCTCATCGTCAACACCAGAGTAGTTCGGGTCCTCGATTGTAGCCGGGATCTACATCAACAAAAGAAACGCACAAAATCCATCTCACGGGTTCAAATCGAGCAGGAAAAACAAAATCCCCAAACCGAAACCCTAGCTCAAAGAACCCTAGCTACGAGTACACATCACTAACCTTGATAGGGGAGCCGCCTGAAGAGTACTCGTAGCCCGATTCCTCGCTATCGTCGCTCCACGAAACCATGGCGGACAGCGGCGAGCTGGCTTCTCACCGACGGCGACCAGAGCCAGAGAGAGGAGACAGAGGAGAGGGGCAAGAGAGAGAGAGAGAGGGCGCGGGGGATCTGTCTGGAGAGCACCGATAGGACCGACCGGCGCGGCGTCTTGAGCGTTTTGTTCCTAACGGCGCCATTTGCCTGTCCGTCACGCCACGTCAGCGTTTTCGGGGCCCACCTGTCCGAAAAGAGATCAAACGAGGCTAACCGGCTGTTCAGTGCTTTTTTCAACGGGTTAAGAGATTTTACGGTGTTTTTTGCAACAGATTAACGACTTGGTAGTTTCCTGCAAACCTAGCCACAAATGTGGTGGTTTCTTGCAGTTGACTCGATTTTTTTATATTTAAACTTAAAATGCTATATAGGGTGCACCTAGAACTATGTTCCAAAATCCACGTGGTGTCTCTATCATTGACTGCAAAAGAAACCAATTCAGGGTATTTCCGAGAGAGGGGTTGCTCCAACTAAGGGTCATGCCAAAACAGGACAGAGCTAGCATTGCACACTATGAAAGTTGCAGGATCTTTGAAAATGTGAATAAGCTCAAGCAAATTCTTCCACCAAAAGTATGGCTCTTTTTTTAAATGGAGGCCATTGCTATAATAAGCTTCCCAGACAAGTTTAACCCAAGGCAAATTTTCCTGATTAAAGAACCTATGCAAGAGTTTTATGAGCAGAGCTTTGTTGTGAATCTCTGTATCCAGGATGCCTAGTCCCCGTGCCTTTTGGGCTTGCAAACCTTTTATCCCATGCGACTTGAGGAGGCCCATTGTATTCTTGTCCAAATTTTCTCCATGGAAAGTGTTTTGAGATATTTATTAATCTGGTCGGATATAGTGACCAGCGGTGCTAGGGTGCACATGAAGAAGATTGGTAGGGAAGAAAACAAATATTTGATTAGCTGCAGCCTTCCATCACAGGATAAAAGATTGTAGCACTCAACAAGTCTTCTTTCTATTGTTTGACAAATGGGGGTGAAATTCTCAGTTTTGGGTATTGATGTGTTGAGATGAAGTCCAAATTAAGTGAAAGGAATGATCCTTTTTGACACCCCAAGATATTAATAGGTTTTGAATTTGAGCATCAGATACATTGATAGGGACCAACGCTAATTTGTTGTACTTAATATTCACTCCAGTCTCAGCAGAAAAATGTAGGATGAGGTTTCTGACTTGCTGAAGTTCGCTCTCAATAGTAGGCATAACAATAATTGTGTCATTAGCATACTAAATAACTGGGAAATATGGGCATGATTTATTTTTATTTTTTTATTTTTTCGGAAAAACTTTCAATCTATTCATCTTCAATCATGACAGTACAACACCAGAAATAAATATTACATCCAGATCCGTAGACCACCTAGCGACGACTACAAGCACTGAAGCGAGCCGAAGGCGCGCCGCCGTCATCGCCCCTCCATCGCCGGAGTCGGGCACAACTTGTTGTAGTAGACAGTCAGAAAGTCGTCGTGCTAAGGCCCCATAGGACCAGCACCCCAGAACAGCAACCGCCGCCGATGAATAATAACGTAGATTGGAAGGATCCAAACCGAAGACACACGAATGTAGACGAACAACGACGAGATCTGAGCAAATCCACCAAAGATAGATCCGCCGGAGACACACCTCCACACGCCCACCAACGATGCTAGACGCACCGCCGGAACGGGGACTAGGCGGGGAGACCTTTATTCCATCTTCAGGGAGCCGCCGTCGTCTCGCCTTCCTGAATAGGACACAAACCCTAACAAGATTGAAAAAAACGACTAAAATCGGAGTCCTCCAGCCGGCCCTTACCCGGATTCACCGCGCCTCCATGGCCCTAGGGCCACCGGAGATGAGGCGTACCTACGCCGGCGCCGGCGTGAGGCACAAACCCTAACTTTCTTTCTTAAAGAAGGAGGAGGAGGCCCTAAGTAATTGAATGGCTTTAAGAGAAGTTTCCGTGAATAGTATCTTTGACGCAATATGGGCATGATTTAAGAGGTAAATACATTGATGGTACGTGAAGTTGTATCGCATATGTGGTTTGGTGTTGTAAGTTGAAAAATATTTGCCAGAACGTGTCCTAGCATGCACGCACGGCTCAATTCTAGTTTTTTTTTGAGCAAGTGTATACGACACTCGCGTACCTTGACAGCGTCTATACGACTCGTGAATCCCACTTATCAGCGAACAGTACAAAGGGATAGTTCATATGAAAAATGTCAGCGCATCTGGCCACCACATCCGATCCCATTTGATATCTCTAAAAATGAATATGCTTAATGTCCTGAAGCCGAACCCGCTCATGAGGTTTAAATGGGTGTTTTGTATTTAGTTGCAGAGGTAGTAAATGAATATTAAATTATAAACATGAATGTTTTAAAAATTATATGAACATTTATTCAGGTATATAATTTTATGATAATTATACTAGTACTGATATTTCATTAAATATATGTAGATTTTAAATTATGCAAACATTATTATAATGCATAAATATTATTTTAGTTGCATGAATATTTCTAAAATAATAGTGTATTTTTAGAAATACATGAACATTTTAATAAAATAAATTATTTTATTTTTATAGTACACAAATATTTATTTCTTTATTGCGAATACAATTTACATATTAAAAAAAAGGGCCATGGGTACTGCAGCCCATATAAGCCCCACGAGCGTGTTGAGCTGTAAGACACTAAGAGCAACTAACTAAAAAGCACTCGTTCCAAGCCTCCTTAAGGGGCCCCACATGTCATCCGTTGTACTGCACCGTACAGTACTGCAGAGGATGTCAACCCCCTCAAGGGTCACTTGAGGACTCAGCCGCTGCCATATGTCGCGCTTTGAGCGCTTCTTTCGGATTTTTTTATTTTTACGCACGCGTTTTCAGCTTTCTAGATGATTTTTTTTATTTTTTTTGGCTTTTTGGTTTTTCACCGGTCTTCCTTAGCTTTTGGATAAAAAAATTCAAAATTCTTTTACACGAAAAAACACGTTTTTTTTCATGAAAGGCACGGTTTTTGCTTCCGTGAGAGGCATGGTTTGCTTCCACGAGAGGCACAATTGTGCCTCTCGGAAACAAAAAAAAGTTATTTCTTCCCCGAGAGGCACGGTTTTGCTTCCGCGAGAGGCACGGTTGTGCCTCTCTGAAACGAAAAAAATATGTGTTTTCTCTTTTTTTTTCTTCCGCGAGAGGCATGCCTCTCGGAAATGAAAAAAAACGCGTTTTTTCTTCCGCGAGAGGCACGATTTTGCTCATGCCTCTATGAAACGAAAAAAAAATGTTTTCTCTTCCTTTTTTTCTTCCGCGAGACGCACGATTTTACTTCCGCGAGAGGCACGGCCGTGCCTCTTGAAAACAAAAAATAAATGTGTTTTCTCTTTTTTTCATGAGATACACGATTTTGCTTACGTGAGAGGCACGAGTTTGCTTCCGCGAGAGGCACAACCGTGCCTCTCGGAAATGGCTTTCGGAAAGGGAATAAACTGTGCTCCCGATCTGATTTTTTGTCTGGTTTTTCTCATGAAAAAAAGTTCATCAAAACCTATCAACATGAGATCTAGTTTTGAAGATCTTGACGCGAGGGATCCAACGGTGAAAATGGATCGAGATTTCGACGCATTGTTTAAGAGATAAATTGTTTTGAATAAAAGGATCTACGAAAAAGAAAAAACTCCCAGGTTGCGACAAGTGGTGCACATGCAGCACGCCACCTGTCGTGACCTTGGGAGGTGGATCATGATATAAGGACATATAAATAACAACTTTATTATTGCCTCTAGGGCATATTTCCTTCAGTCTCTACTTGCACTAGAGTCAATAATCTAGATTATATAGTAATGATTCTAACACCCATGGGTCTTGGTGCTGATCATGTTTTGCTCGTGGAAGAGGCTTAGTCAACGAGTCTGCAACATTCGGATCCGTATGTATTTTGCAAATCTCTATGTTTCGCTCCTTGACTTGATCGAGGATGGATTTGAAGCGTCTCTTGTTGTGTTTGGTTCTCTTGTGAAACCTGGATTCCTTCGCTAAGGCAATTGCTCCAGTATTGTCACAAAAGATTTTCATTGGACCCGATGCACTAGGTATTACACCTAGATCAAATATGAACTCCTTCATCCAGACTACTTCATTTGCCGCTTTCGAAGCAGCTATGTACTCCGCTTCACACGTAGATCCCACCACGACGCTTTGCTTGGAACTGCACCAACTCACTGTCGGTGTCAAAACCGGCGGATCTCGGGTAGGGGGTCCCGAACTGTGCGTCTAAGGTTGATGGTAACAGGAGACGGGGGACACGATGTTTACCTAGGTTCGGGCCCTCTCTACGGAGGTAATACCCTACTTCCTGCTTGATTGATCTTGATGAATATGAGTATTACAAGAGTTGATCTACCTCGAGATCGTAATGGCTAAAACCCTAAAAGTCTAGCATGTATGACTATGATTCTGATCGTCCCTACGGACTAAGACCTCTGGTTTATATAGACACCGGATGGGACTAGGGTTGTACAATGTCGGTTACAGAGAAAGGAACCTTCCTATCCGGGCGCCTAGCTTGCCTTCCACGCCAAGGAGAGTCCCATCCGGACACAGGAGAGAGTCTTCGGTCTTGTATCTTCACAGCCCATCAGTCCGGCCCACGTACCATAGTCCGGATGCCCGAGGACCCCTTAATCCAGGACTCCCTCAGTAGCCCCTGAACCAGGCTTCAATGACGAGGTGTTCGGCGCGTAGATTGTCTTCGGCATTGCAAGGCAGGTTCCTTCTCTGAATACTCCAACACAGTCTTCGAACACAACGAACGTGTCCGGCTCTGCAAAACAAGTACCACACACAACCGCGGAGAGTATAATATTTCACGAGTCCAATCCGCTGACAACTTTTTGTAACATGATATCACGCCCCTGCCCGGTTATTATTTAGGACCGTTTTTCGGCCTGCCGCTTCACATTTCAAGATGCGGTTTCTATTGGCACGTCTTGTCGCAGCGGAGATCGTGGCCCCTTATTACGGGATTCTCATCAATACGGGCGTGGGTAATCCAACCATGCCGTCTGCACAGCCCTTGGGAACAGGCGAGTGGGGAGGCGCTTGATATTCACTGCGTTTATAAGGAGATAAGGATTCCTTTCTTTCACCCACGCCTTCTCTCTCTCTCTGCCCTCCCAGTCTCGAGCTCCAGCGCCCAAGTCCTTGTCTTTTCCGCCTCAAGAAAGCACTCGATCATGTCCGGATCTGGAGCGCAAGGCAAGTGGATGGCCTCCTCCGTCAAGGAGAAGGACATCACCGAGCTTCGGGAGGCCGGGTATCTGGCCAAGGAATCGCCCACCGGCTTCCGGCCAAGGGGCAAATCGTCCCCACCCCGGAGCCCAATGAGAGGGTGGTGTTCATTCCCCACTTCGTCCGCGGGTTAGGGTTTCCTCTCCACCCTTTCGTCTGTGGACTCATGTTCTACTACGGGCTAGATTTCCATGACTTGGCCCCAAATTCTTTCCTCAACATCTCGGCATTAATTGTCGTGTGCGAGGCCTTCCTCCGCATTCCACCCCACTTCGGACTGTGGCTTAAGATCTTCAACGTGAAGCCGAAGGTGGTGGATGGCCAACACGAAGAGTGTTGGAAATATGCCCTAGAGGCAATAATAAAATGGTTATTATTGTATTTCCTTGTTCATGATACTTGTCTATTGTTCATGCTATAAATGTATTAACTGGAAACCGTAATACATGTGTGAATACATAGACCACAACATGTCCCTAGTAAGCCTCTAGTTGACTAGCTCGTTGATCAATAGATGGTTATGGTTTCCTGACCATGGACATTGGATGTCATTGATAACGGGATCACATCATTAGGGAGAATGATGTGATGGACAAGACCCAATCCTAAGCATAGCACAAGATCGTGTAGTTCGTTTGCTAAGAGCTTTTCTAATGCCGTCGTGCTGCTGGAGTTCTCCCTCAACTTCTCCTCTCCCCTTGCTGGATCAAGAAGGAGGAGACGTCCCCGGGCTGTACATGTGTTGAACGCGGAGGCGCCGTCCGTTCGGCGCTAGATCGGATCTTCCGCGATTTGAATCGCCGCGAGTACGACTCCATCAACCGCGTTCTTGTAACGCTTCCGCTTAGCGATCTTCAAGGGTATGAAGATGCATTCCCTCTCTCTCGTTGCTAGCATCTCCTAGATTGATCTTGGTGACACATAGGAAAATTTTGAATTATCGCTACGTTCCCCATCAAAGAGTGCGGAGGCGCCATGGTGAGCAAGATGCCCAACGTCACATGGCCCAAAGGTACCTTTGTGGAGACCGTCAAAGGGTGGCAGCAACTATGGTTCTATGTCACAGAGCCTTGCGACGCCACCTGGGCCGCGGCTCCCGAATTCAAGTTGGAGCCCCAATGCGGCTCACCTCCTGGCTAGAGAAGGGCCTGAATTGGTCTTCGTCGGACGAGCTGACGGCGCTGCAAACGCGCATCCAGAGCATGGTGGACAAGAACATCAAGCTCATCAACGTGATCCAGGTGATGCTAGTTCGCCGGATCCTTCCATGCCAGAGCCGGACTTGCCATTTATGGGAGTTCAATCCGGCTGAGCACCAGACTTTGCAACGGTTCTTCGGAACTACGCACGAAGACATCTGGAAGGTGCTCTTCAAGGGCAATGAGACGCGGCCGGAGATGACCGAGGACCGTGGGCACGACCTGGCCCATCCCGCCAGTGCAGTAAGTCTTTCGTGTTTCAAGGTGTATCCTTTGCTTGCTTCTTCAGGGAAGATACCTAAACCTCACTATTTAATTTTCCAGGGCTGGACAAAGAAGGAAGGGCGGATTCGGTGTCCGGCTCCACTGCCCGAGGAACCAGCCATCCCGCTTCTGACGAAGATGCTGGTCCCGGCGCCTTACCAGGCACCGGACAAGAAGGCCAAGGGGGCCAGAAGTGGCCCCTGCCGCAAGGGCGCTTCGGACGTGACGTCCGAAGACGCCGAGACTCACTCCTCCGCCGCCGGAGATGATGACGAGGAGGAGGAAGAGAGCAACTCCCCTCCTGAGGGGGGAAGGAAGAAGAGGGCGACCTCCATAAATCTGGAGGCAGGAGCATCCAAGAAAGGGAAACTCTCCCACGCGGATAAATCTGCGTGGGACATCGACAGCAGCCCCGAGCCGCGCCCCCGAGGCACGCCCCGGGCCGAATCGTGAGTACTCAAAGCCCCTGACACATCCATGTATTCAGACTCTTTAGTTCATAGTTTTAACGTGTTGAATCATGCACTTGCAGTCCGGCCCGTTCTGACCTCGAGCGATCCTCATCTTCGGGGAATTCGCTGGACCCGAAGGTGAGGAACAGCGGGTCCCTTCCGACGGCCTCCTCTCCCAGGGCCATGGACGACACTGAGGTGTTGTCCTGAAGGATCCCAGGCCAGGGGGAGTGATACGTCTCCAACGTATCTATAATTTTTGATTGTTCCATGCTATATTATATTCTGTTTTGGATGTTTAATGGGCTTTATTATACACTTTTATATTATTTTTGGGACCAACCTATTAACCGGAGGCCCAGCCCAAATTGCTGTTTTTTGCCTATTTCAGTGTTTCGAAGGAAAAGAATATCAAACGGAGTCCAAACGGAATGAAACCTTCGGGAACGTGATTTTCGGAACAAACGTGATCCAGAGGACTTGGAGTCTACGTAAAGCAATCAACAAGGAAGGCACGAGGCAGGGGGCGCGCCTACCCCCTGGGCGCGCCCTCCACCCTCGTGGGCCCCTCGTTGCTCCACCGACGTACTTCTTCCTCCTATATATACCTACGTACCCCCAAACCATCATATACGGAGCCAAAACCCTATTTCCTTCGCCGCCACCTTCTGTACCCGTGAGATCCCATCTTGGGGCCTTTTCCGGCACTCCGCCGGAGGGGGCATTGATCACGGAGGGCTTCTACATCAACACCATAGCCTCTCCGATGATGTGTGAGTAGTTTATCTCAGACCTTCGGGTCCATAGTTATTAGCTAGATGGCTTCTTCTCTCTCTTTGGATCTCAATACAAAGTTCTCCTCGATCTTCTTGGAGTGTCGGGTGGTAGGTGCGACATATGCCAACGGGTGGCTTATCATTGTGGGTGCCAATAAGACGTCGCCGGGGCCTGGAAACGGGATGAGGCGAAGACATGCACGCCGGCGGATCTTACCCAGGTTCGGGGCTCTCCGAGGAGATAACACCCCTAGTCCTGCTCTGCGGGGTCTCCGCATGATCACTAGATCAGGAAAAGTAGCTACAATTGCTCCTAGAGCTGTTGGGTTCAAGGGAGAAGAAGAACAAGGCTAGCTCTTGCTTCTCTCTCTCTATGGTGTGTGTGCTATGCTTAGAAGCCAACCCTTTGCATGGGTGCCCCGGGGGGTTTATATAGGCCTACCCCCCGGGGGTACAATCGTAATCCGGCTGGGCACTGGTCCCAGCCATTAGTGTCTATGCTCGCCGACTTCTCCGTCGGCTGTTGGGGCCCGCCGACTGGTGGGTCCCGCCGGCTGCCGGCCTCTTGGTCGACAGGCCGGCCCCACCGCCTAGGATCTTGTCGGCGGCTGCTTACTGTAGCCTCGCCCCTGATGACGAGGGCTTCGTTGAGGTAAGCGTGGCTACAGTGGGCCGCCTCGAGGGCTCTCACCGTAGCCTTACCTCGTCTTGTCTCCTTAATGTGGCACATGCTTCGAGGAGGGGGTAGCCGGCTTCTGGGGGCCGGCTGCGCCCTTGGCCGACTGGGGGAGGCCGGGCTGCCTTCGCGCCTCTCTCTGGCTGAAGGGGCCCGCCGCCCGTGGGCCGTACTGGCATCTGCCGTGGGTGACGTCGAGGCTAGCATGGCTACAGTGCCGAGCCGGACGGGAGATGGCCGTCCCGTACGGCGTCCTGTGGCCATGCCTGCCTCGGATTTCGGGGGTAGTGGGCCGCACTGTGGCCACACCCCGTCTTGTCGCCGTTATGTGGCGTAGCTTTGGTGGTTGCGGTCTTGGCCGGCTTCTTGGAGTCGGCGCTCTTCGAGGCCGGCTTCTGGGGAGTCGGCATCCTTTACGGCCGACTTCCTGGAGTCGGCCACCCCGTGGTTATCCTGGGGGGAGGTTGCTGAGGCTGGGTCGCCTTCCGTGAGCCGGCTTCAGAGGTAGCCGGCCAGGGAAGGTGGTCCAATGCTTGGAGTGCTTGAAGGCCCAAAGGCATGATAATTTTTTGGAAGAGCCAGGGGCAGTCGGTTAGGCTACCCGTGGCCATTTACTCCGACAGTAGTCCCCGAAGCTGATTGGGCTTTGAGGTTGGGTAGGAGTTGAGAAGCCCGATCAGCTTCTTATCTTGACAAGTCGGCAGCTGGGAGCCGGCTTTGGTTAGACGCGCCACCTCGGTCAAAAATTCCGGAGTCGGAGGGCGGGAGCTTGCCAGTGCGTGCACCGGGCCGCGGACCGGCCACTTGCCGTCTGCGAACCACGTGGCCTCTCTCGGCCAAAAAGCCTGCCAGCCCACGCGCGCGACGGGACGTCGCCGCAGGGCGGGGGCCCGCCACGTCCACGCCCGGGCCCAGGCGCGGATTCTCTGCAGCCCGAAACCGCCCGCACGTCTCCTTGCGGCAGTTTCGGCACGCCTTTAGGGCGTAATAATCACGAGGCGTGGGGGGAGTGGGTGCAGTTAATCCCACGTCTTGCCCCACGTCCGGCTTCTCTGGCTTCACCTCGCGATGCTATAAGTAGGGGGAGAGGGAGAGCGGCAGGCTCTCGCACGCTCCTCCCTCTTCCACCATCTTCTTCCTCTTGCCGTTTCTTGCAACAGCGCCTCGCCGCCGCGCTCTTCCACTACTCGTTCCTCCGCCGCCGCGCTTGTTTTCACCATGCCTCCCGCCACGGAGCAATATGGCGGGGATTGGGACGGCTCCAACGTCCACGAAGATCACATCGAATTCCTCCGCAAGACGCGGCGGCTGCCCAGCGCGGACAAGGTGGAGGTCCGTCTCGCGCCGGCGAAGGAGCTTACGCTGGAGCCGCGGGAGGGCGAGCGGGTGGTCTTCCGCTCGCATTTCTTGCGCGGAATCGGCTTGCCTGTGAGCGCCTTCTTCCGCTCTTGGCTCGAGTTCTACCAGCTCCAGCCGCACCACCTCACCCCGAACGCGGTGGTGCTGTTGTCTGCCTTCGTCACCCTGTGCGAAGGCTACCTCGGCATCCTCCCCACCCTCGAGCTCTGGGGGGAGTTCTTCCAGTCCAAGCTAGGCATGCGCTCGCGGGGCGTGCCGGCTCAGACTGGTGCCTTTATCGCGGGGCGGAGGGTGGCTACTGACAACCCCTTCCCCATCATCACGCTGATCCAGTCGGTGAAGGTATGGCAAAAGTCGTATTTCTACGTCAGGAGCATCGCCCCGCAGGGCGACTACATCAACCTGCCGGCTTATGTAGCCGGCCCACCGGAGGGCAGGCGGCCCCAGTGGTCCTACCGGGCCGTGACTCTGACGCCGGCTGGATCCGCAGCCGTCGCCCGTGTGCGAGCGATGACCTAGTCGGAGGGCTTGACGGGGCCCGACCTGCTGGCCGCCTTCGTCACGCGCCGGGTACTTCCGCTCCAGAGCCGCCCTCATCTGATCTGTCAGATGAGCGGCCAGCTCGATCCGAGCCGGATGTGCACCAAGGACATGCCGCACGCGGAGGTTGCCTATATGGTGAACTACCTCGCGAACTGCAAACTCTTCGAAGAGTGGCAGTTCGGCAAGGAGCCATATAGCCGAGCCAATCCGCCGCCCACGGTATGTTCTCCTTGTCTCTTCTTTTTCTCTTAGCTTTGTCGCCGAGTTCCTTTGGCCGACTCTGACTAGGCGGCTCGTCTTCGATAGAGTCCTCTTCTTCGGCCTGCCAGCGGGTCGGATGCGGAGCGCCGATTCGTCCCCGACCGGACGCAGCACGATCTGGAGGACCCCGACTTGGGGGCGGCCGCTATGGACGACAACACCGAGCCGGGTGGTGGCCAAGCCGGCGGCGAAGCAGGCGGCTCTGGGCATGGAGTCACCTTCGACGACTGGCTGGATGACGATGAGGCCGAAACCGTCCCGCGCCGCCGGCCGGCATCTGGACGCGGCGCGGGTTCCTCCGCTGCACCACCTGCTCGGGGTGGTGGGCAAAAGCGTCGCGCCGCCCAGGGTTTGTTCGGCAGTCGGATGAAGAAACCCAGGGGCGGGGCGGCGGCGACCAGGCGGGAGGAGGCGGCCGCGAAGGCGGCTCGCTTCCGCAAGACGGTGAAGCAACCACAGACTGTGTCGGCGTAAGTTCGAATTCTTTTGTATACTCTTTTTTCTTTCTTTTCTCTGGTGGTTCCTGAACCCTCGTCTTTTTCTCCAAACAACGAGAGCTCCATTGTCGCTTGAGCGGGCGGCTGCCGCCTCCGTCGTCGAGTTGCTGAGGGGGTCTGGGAGCACCACTCGCCGCGTGGACCCCCGTGCTGACCTTCAGGAGGTGACAGAATGGAACACGTGGGAGGCGCGGGAGGCGGAGGCACAGAAGGCGGCCGCCGCCCAGGCGGCGCAGGAGGAGGAGGCGGCGAAGGCGCGCGCCGACGCCGCAGCCAAGGCCCAAGCGGAGGCTGCAGCTGCGGCGGCGGCGGAGGGGGCCTTGTTGGTCACCCCACTGCGCGTCGCAGTACCTGGGGCCCCGGAGCCCTCGCCAGAAGGAGCCGGCGGTGACCAGCCAGGGCTGGGGAGGGACGACGACGTCGTCATCCTGGAGAGGGCGCCGGTGCTGACCCCGCCGACTGGGGCGGCTCAAGGCGGCCGGCCTGATCTGCCGCCTGCGCAGTCGGCGGGGGGCGAGTCGGCCGCGAGGACTGAGCTGGCGGTCCGGATGCCGCCGAGCCGGCGCGCGGGGAAGGCCGCGTCGGAGCCGCAGAGGGCCGCGTTGGAGCCGCGGGCTCCAGCTCGTCGGCCCAGGATGTGGAGGTGGCCAGTGCTACCTCGGGGTGGACGCCGGGTGGAGGGACGGCCGTGATGAACGTGGCCGCGCAGGACGTCCGGACCCGGCTCCAGGCCCAGGCTACGGCGCTGAGGCAGTATACCGACGAGTTCCTTGCGACGCGGGCGGCCATCCGGGTTAGTCTTCTTATCTTGCTTCTTCTTGATCTTGATTTCTTCCGTGGGGGCGCGTCAGCGCACCCACTGGGTGTAGTCCCCGAGTTCCGAGTCGGCTGCTGAGCAGGCGGCTTGGAACTTTTAGTGGATTTGGCTTTGCTATTCTTGTTCTTACTTCGATCTTCTGTCTATCTTGCAGGACTACCACAATCTTCGTGCAGCCGCCTTCAACTCCCAGGCTCGGGAGCTGACCCAGAAGACCGCCGACCTTACTGAGAGTCGGGGTACGTTCTTTGTTCTTTATCTCACGTGGGGGCGCGTCAGTGCACCCACTGGGTGTAGTCCCCGAGATTCTGGCCGACTGCTAAGCAGTCGGGCCGGATCTTCCTTGACGACTTTCTCTTACTGTTCCTTCTTTTTCTGCCGTCTCTGCAGCGGCCAACGCTAGTTTGAGGGCATAGCTGGGAGAGTCTCAGACTGCCCTCCGTGCCAAGGATGCCGAGCTCGTCGCCTTGGTGCAGGAACGCGACCGCCTGGCCAAGAAGTTGGCCGACCAGGAGGAGGGCCACAAGGCGGCTCTGAAGGCGGTGCAGGACCGCGAAGCCGCCCTCCAGGCCGAGTGCGAGACGGAGGCGGCTGGCTGGGCTGAAGCAAGGCAAACTCTGATCACTGGCTATGGTCAGATCGAGGATCTGGTTGACGGTAAGCCGCCTACTTCTTCGTCCTTTCTAGCCATCTGCCGCTTTTGGCTCGTTTTCTGACTTGGTGTTTTCTCTTCTTTTTTTCTTTCCTGCGCAGAGTACTTCCCTGGCTATTCTACCGCCGCCAACCAGATCATCGAGGCCCGCCGCCAAGCGCGAAGGCAGGCTGGCTTCGAGATTTCGCCAACCGCCGGCCGTTCGCTGGAGGAGCAGCTCTTGGCGATCCAGGCCCGTCTCCAGCCGGCTCATCGACTGCTCCGCCATCTTCAGCGCGCCGGGGCACAAGTACTGGCCGCCCTCTGGCCCGGCCAAGTGGTTCCTCGCACCCCCAGTCGGACCGCCGACTGGCTGGAGGTGGCAGTCGGCCGCTTCGAAGCCTGGAAGGCCTCGGTGGCTCGGTCCGGCGCCAGGCGGGCGCTGGAGTTCGTCAAGGCCTGGTATCCCGGCCTAAGCCTGGATCAGCTGGCTACCTGGCGGCAGCAAGCCGACACGGAGCTGGAGCCGGCGTGGCCGGCTATCACCCGGCGGGCTTCGGCGATCGCCGACTACACCGACACCAATGTCTTCGCCCCTGAGGTAGATGACAACGGTGTCGCCCAGCCGGAGGAGTGGTTCGGGCTGAACCCGGCAGACGGTGAAGACTCGGCGGAGGAGATCGACTCCAGCGACGAGGGCGAAGAGGAGGAAGAGGAAGGTGAAGACGCCGAGCCGGCTGGTGGAGCAGCCGACCAGCCTCAGCCTGACCGCGCCTCCAGCACCACGTCACGCGCGAGTGCGTCGCCTGCCACTGGTGGTGACCAAGCCGAGACCCGCTAGGCGGCCACTCCTTCAGCCGGCGAGACCGTCTCCACCAATCAGCTCGGCTCCCGCACCGCGCCCTAGTCTAGTCTGCCATCTTTTGTTTTCCTGTCTTGTCACTTTTGGAATAATACTCTGTTAAGTCTGCACAATTCCACCCACTGGGGGTTTATTCAAACCATGTCGATTGCCGGCCTGTTGGGGGCTTTTATATGCATATATAACTTATGCATGCATTTGGCTTTTCCTCGTACTTTGCTTTTTATCCTCCTGCTGTTTCCTTTGCCGCCCTCCCTTGGTTGCCGCCTCCCCAGTCAGACAGTTGCTCTGCAATCTGTAGCTGGAGGAGTGCTTGGCCAATTGGGGGGGGGGAGTACTCTAGCTTTGCTGGACTGAAGCTAAGTGTTTAGGAAGCCGGCCAGTCGGCTGTTCTGATAGTCGGCAAGCGTGGTTGGAGGCCGTCTTTTTGCTATATGAGTTCGTTGGTCCTTAGCCGTTTTTCGTGTGGGCATCCTTTCTGCCTTGCCTCTTGCTAGTCGGACGGTCGGTTCTTCGAGCTGCGACTTTCAGCAAGAGAGGACTCGGGAGCCGGCACACTACTTGTCTGACTTCAGGTAGAACTTTTTAATGTAGCTCAAGGCGGCCAGTCCCCGGGCCGACTAGTCGAACCCGGTGCCCAACAAGGAATCAAATGTAATAATACATTCATGGATATGACACTCGTCATTCATAGATAAATAAAAGGCAGTCCCCGAGTACTGTTCGGGGGGCCTATTGGTTTGTACTTAATACAAAAGGGGAGCATGATACATACTGCTTTCAACTGTAAAATCTTCGCAGGAGGTTTGCGTTCCATGGTCGCTCCGACTCCTTGCCGGAGTCGTCTCTCTTGCGTGCTCTTGGTTTTTGCGCGTCGATCAGGTAGTAGGAGTCGTTGCCTAGTGCCTTGCTGATGACGAAGGGGCCTTCCCAAGGGGCCGAGAGCTTGTGCTGGCCGGCTGTTCGCTGGATCAGCCGGAGCACAAGGTCGCCCTCTTGGAAGGATCTTGGCTTGACCTTGCGGTTGTGGTAGCGGCGCAGCCCTTGCTGGTAGATGGCGGACCGGCTGAGTGCTAACAGCCGGCCTTCTTCCAGTAGGTCGACGCCGTCTTCTCTTGCTTCCTTGGCCTCCGCCTCCGTGTACATGGTGACCCGAGGTGAGTCGAACTCGATGTCTATTGGGATGACAGCCTCGGCACCATACACGAGGAAGAATGGAGTGAAGCCAGTTGACTTGTTGGGTTTAGTGCGCAGACTCCAGAGGACAGCCGGCAGCTCATCGAGCCAGCAGCCGGCTGATCGCTCCAGTGGTACGACCAGTCGGGGCTTGATGCCGGAGAGGATGAGTCCATTTTCTCGCTCGACCTAGCCGTTTGACTGCGGGTGGGCAACGGACGCTAAGTCCAGTCGGATGCCTTGCATCGCGCAGAAACGCGCCAGTGCTCCTTTGGCGAAGTTCGTGCCGTTGTCGGTGATGATGCTGTGCGGCACGCCATACCGAGTAGTGATGTCAGTGATGAATGTCACGGCAGTTGGCCCGTTCAGCTTCTTGATCGGCTTTGCTTCGATCCACTTTGTGAACTTGTCCACAGCGACAAGTAGATGCGTCAAGCCGCCGCGGGCTGTCTTGAAAGGGCCCACCATGTCCAGTCCCCAGACGGCGAAAGGCCAGGTGAGGGGAATGGTCTTGAGTGCAGAAGCCGGCAGGTGTTGCTTGGAACTAAAAACTTGGCATCCTCTGCAGCTCTTGACTATCTCTTTAGCATCTTCCAAGGCAGTCGGCCAAAAGAAACCATGGCGGAAAGCCTTGGCCACAAGTGATCTTGAGGCTGCGTGGTGGCCGCATTCACCTTGGTGGATATCTTTGAGGATTGCCGCTCCTTTTTCTGGCTCGACACAACGCTGGAAGACTCCAGTGACGCTGCGCTTCACAAGCTCTCTGTTGATTATTGCATATGCTGCGGCTCGTCGTTGCACTAGTCTCGCTGAGATCTCATCAGCCGGCAGCTCTCTGCTGACTAGGAACTTGAGGATGGGCTGGGCCCATGATGGAGCTGTGACTTCTTCTTCTGTTAATGTAGCCACCATGACTCGGGTGGGTGGGTTGGGTAGCGTGGAATTGGAGTCGGCCACCGCTTCTTGTGTCGTTGCAGTCCTCGGGCCGGGTTCTGAAGTCCCCGGGCCGGGTGCGACTACGTCAGTCCCCGGTCCAGTTGTCGAAGTCCCGGTGCCTCCTGCGGGGTTCCTCCAGTCGGATCCGGCTACATCTGGCGCATGCGGTACGAAGATAGAGTCCGACTCTGGAGACGGCTTGATGGACGGCTTGAGGAGGCGCTGGAGGGAGACGCCAGTCGGTATGGCTTGTCGGGTGGAGCCGATCCGTGCTAGGGCATCTGCTTGGTCGTTGTCGGCCCTTGGCACGTGAAGGAACTCGCACCCTTCGAAGTATCCGCTGATCTGTTGGACGAGGAATCGATAGCTTGCCATGTTCGCGTCCTTGGCGTCCCAGTCGCCAGACGACTGCTGGACCACCAAGTCTGTGTCGCCGTAACACAGGATCCGGCGTATGCCGAGCTCTTTGGCTAGCCGGAGCCCATGTACGAGCGCCTCGTACTCGGCCACGTTGTTGGAGGCGGCGAAGTGGATCTTCAGCGTGTACTTGAGCTTGTCGCCTTTGGGAGAGGTGAGGACGATGCCGGCTCCCAAGCCGGTGCGCATCTTGACCCGTCAAAGTGCATCCGCCAATGGGTAGAGTCGGGAGCCGGCAGTAGGTACTGGGTCTCGGCCCAGTCGACGAGGAAGTCGGCCAATGTTGGGACTTGATGGCGGTGCGGGGTTGGTAGAAGATCGTGTAGGGCGCCAGTGCAATGGCCCATTTAGCCACCCGGCTGGATGCATCCCGGCTGCCTATGATCTCGGCGAGCGGGGCGGTGCACACGACCGTGATGGGGTGGTCTTGGAAGTAGGGCTTCAGTTTCTTGGCGGCGAAGTATACCCCATAGCACATCTTCTAGTAGTGCGGGTAGTTCTGCTTTGAGCTGGATAGCACTTCGCTTAGGTAGTACGCCGGCCTCTGGACTAGCTGGGCTCGGCCTTCTTCCGGGCGCTGGACCACAACACCAGTACTGACTACTCGGCTAGTCGCAGCGATGTAGAGGAGCATGGGCTCCTTTTCAGTCGGCGCTGCCAGGACAGGCGGAGTGGTCAGCATTTTCTTCAACTCATGGAAGGCTTGGTCGGCTTGGTCATTCCACTCGAAGTGAGTGGACTTCTTCATGAGTCGGTACAGGGGGAGAGCCTTCTCTCCTAGTCGGCTGATAAAACGATTCAGGGAGGCCAAGCAGCCGGTGAACTTCTGCACATCTCGCAGTTTGGTGGGAATCTCCATCCTCTCGATGGCCTTGATCTTGACGGGGTTGCACTCGATGCCGCGTTCGAAGACCAGGAAGCCTAGCAGCTGGCCGGCTGGTACTCCGAACACGCACTTCTCGGGGTTGAGCTTGATTTGGAATCGGCGCAAGTTGGCGAATGTTTCTCTGAGATCTTCCAGCAGGGTACCGCGCTTCTCTGTCTTCACCATAATGTCGTCTACATAGACGTGGGCATTTCTGCCGAGTTGTTTCAAGAGGCATTTCTGCATCCAACGCTGAAAAGTGGCACCGGCATTCCTCAAGCCGAATGTCATAGTCAGGTAGCAGAAATCTCCAAAGGGTGTGATGAAGGCAGTCTTCAGGCGGTCAGCTGGGTCCAACTTGATCTGATGGTACCCTGAATAGGCGTCCAAAAAACTCAACAGCTCGCATCCGGCTGTGGAGTCTATCACTTGGTCAATCCGTGGCAGAGCAAACGGATCCTTGGGGCAGGCCTTGTTCAGGCTGGTGTAGTCTATACACATACGCCACTTGTTATTCTTCTTCAGAACCAGAACTTGGTTGGCAAGCCACTTTGGAAAGAACACTTCCATGATAAAGCCAGCGGCAAGGAGCCGGGCTATCTCTTCTCCCACGATTCTTCGCTTCTCTTCTGACAGTCGGCGGAGGGGTTGCTTGACCGGCTTCGCATCAGCTCGGACATGTAATTTGTGCTCGGCGAAATCCTTTGGGACACCCGGCATGTCCTTTGGGGACCATGCAAAAATGTCTCGATTCTCACGGAGGAAGTCGACGAGCTCGCCTTCCTATTTACTGTCCAAGTTTGCCCCAATGACAGCGAACCTCTCCGGGTTCTCCGGGTCCAGAGGTATCTTCTTCATCTCTTTGGCAGGCTGGAAGGAGCCCTGCGCATCACAATCTTTGGGGTTGGGGGACAAGGCCGGCTGCTTGCCGGCCATGGCCACAACCCGCTCCAGCATCTTCTTCTCTTCTGCCACCACGAGGGACTCGGCCAGCCGGCTGCTGGCCATGGACACTCGATGGATTTCTTGTAATCGCCGGCTACCGTGATGATCCCCTTTGAGCTCGGCATCTTCATCTTCAGGTAGGCGTAGTGGGGCACAGCCATGAACTAGGCCAGAGTAGGTCGGCCAAGCAGAGCATGATAGGGGCTCTCCAAATCCACTACCTCGAACCAGATCGCTTCTCGGCGAAAATGATCTTTGTCTCCGAAGAGAACATCCATTTTAATCTTGCCGATTGGGGAGCAAGACAAGCCGGGGACGATGCCATGGAAGACGGTGCGGCTCGGCATATGCTGCTTCGCCTTGATGTTCAACTTCTCCATGGTATCACGGTACAGTATGTTGATACTGCTTCCGCTGTCTATCAGGACGCGGGAGAATCGGGCAGCTCGCCTCTCCGTCGCGAGGGTGACATCCAAGACCATTGCATAGGAGCCAGGGGATGGCATCACCTCTGGGTGGTCGGCCTGGCTCCAGCTGATTGGCTTCTCTGACCAGTGCATGAACTCAGGAGCGCTAGAGGCGACTGCATTAACTTCTTGATGCTGTCGGCGCCGACTGCGCTTGTCGTCGGCTTGACTGGTGAAGACGACGTAGGCGGCGTGCTCTTCAGGGAATTCGTCTTGGATGGCGCCGACCGCCGGCCGAGCCGCCGGCTGCTGGGGGGCTGGAGGCGGCGGACCGGGAGGCGGAGGCGGCAACAACCCCTCGCCCTTGGTGATTCGCGTGAGCCAGTGGCATTTTCGAGTCGTGTGGTTAGACGGCTTCGCGCCGCTGTGGAACTTGCAGGGGGCGTCAAGAGCCTGCTCGTAAGAGAAAGCCGGCTGCCAAGCCGGCCTGCCACCCTTCTTCTTGGGAGCGGGCCGCTCTTCGGGCTGCTCATCTTCAACTGTGGCCACCTGCCGACTGGTGGAAGTCGGCATGGGGGCCTTGCGCTTGTGATCGTTCTGGTAGGGGCGCCGGTTAGGGTCGCCAGCCGGCGTCTTGGGAGCCGGAGCAATCACCTTTCCCGAGGCGTATACTCGAAGCTCGGTCTTCATCGAGGAGTCGGCCGTGGCGTACTTGTCCGCGATGACCAGCAACTCGTCGAGGGTAGCCGGCTCGTCGCGGAGGAGTCGGTGCTTGAGGAGGGTGCCCTCTCGGCACCCGGCGGTGAAGTACTCGATGGCCTGAACCTCGTGCACCCCCTCGCAGGAGTTGCGGAGCTCGGCCCAGCGCGTGAGGTAATCGCGGGTCGACTCGTTGGGCCCTTGGACGCAGAGGGAGAGCTGGCGAGGCTTGGGAGGCCGCTTGTAGGTGCTGGTGAAGTTGCGGACGAAGACTTCTGTGAAGTCCAGCCAACTGTTGATGCTGTAGGGCTTGAGGCTGTTGAGCCATGTGCGCGCCGTGCCTTGCAGCATGATGGGGACGTACTTCACGGCGACGCGCCGATTGCCGTTGGCTATGCTGACAGCCGTGGAGTAGTCGATGAGCCAATCCTCCGGCTTCACTGAGCCGTTGTACTTGCGCGTGTCTCTGGGGAGAGAGAACCCTTTGAGGAAGGGCTCGTCGCGGATGCGGGGGCCAAAACATGGCGGGCCGACATCGTCTTATTCTTCTAGCGCCAAGGATCGAGCAAGGTGGTCGATCCAGTGGCGGGCGTCGTTCTCGCCAACTCCTTCTCGGCGGCCGAGTCGGTCGCCAAGAGTCGGGTGCGTGATAGGCGGCGGGGTGAGACGTCTTTCTCTTCGAGGCGGGGGAGGAGGTAGATTTCCTTGGTGCTCAACCGCTCGCGGGCGGCCTTCCGCGTCGCGCTCGATGGTGATGCGAGTCCGGCTGCGGCTAGTAGCCGGCTCCTTGTCTTTCTTCTGGCGGGCGCCGTTCGCAGTCGGCGAGCGGGACGTCGCGGCGTGCTCCCGGCGCGGGGGATGACTATCAGCACGGGTGCCGGCTTCGTGTTGTTCTGCGGCCGCGTCGATCAGCTGCTGGATCCGTCTTGTCATGTAGGGGAGCTCATCGGCTCCCAGCCCATTGAGCTCTTCTGCGGCCGCCTGAGCGGCTCGCAGATTCTCGAGCGGGGTGGCATAGACGGGGCGATCTGCCCCCAGCATGCTGGCGACGGCCGCGCCGCGCTTCTGGACGAAGCCGGCTCGGCTCGGGCCGCTAGGCGGCGGCGTACCGAAGGCGGCGCGGTCGACTTCACGCTGGTGGGCCTCGGTGAGGCGTCTCATGGAGGCTATCTTCTGGCCTTCCGCGATGAGGGCGAGGCGGCGTGCCTCCAGGGTCTCGGCGTCGGCGTCGGCCGGGATGGGGACGGAGAGGTCGTGCATCGCCGCTTGCAGGGCGTCGCGGGCGTTCTCGCCCGAGTTGGCGACGTGGCTGATGACCAACACTTCGGTGACAGCGCTGCTGCCGCTGTCAGCTCGAGGGAGAGGATCGTCGAAGACCACCACGTCGAAGGGGTAAGCGTCGAGCGATGCCGTGTCGGAGTCGACGAGCATCGGGTTGGTGGAGCCGACTGACTCCAAGTCTGCGGCAGGCTCGCTGGAGACGTGAAGCTGGTCGAGGAGGCTGACGAGGCGACTCTTGGGGTAGTCTGTGCCTGCGTCGGACGCAGGCTCATCGGAGATGCGAGTCTTGCCGAGGAGATCGGCGAGGCGGCTCGCTGCGCAGGCATCGTCGACGCCCTGTAGCGCGTCGAGGCAAAAGCCATCGGGCGCAGCAGGCTGGCTGCGCTCGCGGGGGAGGAAGAGGGTTCCCGTCCAGAACAGGTCTCCGGACGACGGTGCACCTGGCCCCACGGTGGGCGCCAAATATCGGGTGGTAGGTGCGACATATGCCAACGGGTGGCTTATCATTGTGGGTGCCAATAAGACGTCGCCGGTGCCTGGAAACGGGATGAGGCGAAGACATGCACGCCGGCGGATCTTACCCAGGTTTGGGGCTCTCCGAGGAGATAACACCCCTAGTCCTGCTCTGCGGGGTCTCCGAATGATCACTAGATCAGGAAAAGTAGCTACAATTGCTCCTAGAGCTGTTGGGTTCAAGGGAGAAGAAGAACAAGGCTAGCTCTTGCTTCTCTCTCTCTATGGTGTGTGTGCTGTGCTTAGAAGCCAACCCTTTGCATGGGTGCCCCGGGGGGTTTATATAGGCCTACCCCCCGGGGGTACAATCGTAATCCGACTGGGCACTGGTCCCAGCCATCAGTGTCTATGCTCGCCGACTTCTCCGCCGGCTGTTGGGGCCCGCCGACTGATGGGTCCCGCCGGCTGCCGGCCTCTTGGTCGACAGGCCGGCCTCACCGCCTAGGATCTTGTCGGCGGCTGCTTACTGTAGCCTCGCCCCTGATGACGAGGGCTTCGTTGAGGTAAGCGTGGCTACAGTGGGCCGCCTCGAGGGCTCTCACCGTAGCCTTACCTCGTCTTGTCTCCTTAATGTGGCACATGCTTCGAGGAGGGGGTAGCCGGCTTCTGGGGGCCGGCTGCGCCCTTGGCCGACTGGGGGAGGCCGGGCCGCCTTCGCGCCTCTCTCTGGCTGAAGGGGCCCGCCGCCCGTGGGCCGTACTGGCGTCTGCCGTGGGTGACGTCGAGGCTAGCATGGCTACAGTGCCGAGCCGGACGGGAGATGGCCGTCCCGTACGGCGTCCTGTGGCCATGCCTGCCTCGGATTTCGGGGGTAGTGGGCCGCACTGTGGCCACACCCCGTCTTGTCGCCGTTATGTGGCGTAGCTTTGGTGGTTGCGGTCTTGGCCGGCTTCTTGGAGTCGGCGCTCTTCGAGGCCGGCTTCTGGGGAGTCGGCATCCTTTACGGCCGACTTCCTGGAGTCGGCCACCCCGTGGTTATCCTGGGGGGAGGTTGCTGAGGCTGGGTCGCCTTCCGTGAGCTGGCTTCAGAGGTAGCCGGCCAGGGAAGGTGGTCCAATGCTTGGAGTGCTTGAAGGCCCAAAGGCATGATAATTTTTTGGAAGAGCCAGGGGCAGTCGGTTAGGCTACCCGTGGCCATTTACTCCGACATGGAGATCTATTCGATGTAATCTTCTTTTGCGGTGTGTTTGTCGAGATCCGATGAATTGTGGGTTTATGATCAAGATTATCTATGAACAATATTTGAATCTCCTCTGAATTCTTTTATGTATGATTGGTTATCTTTGCAAGTCTCTTCGAATTATCAGTTTGGTTTGGCCTACTAGATTGATCTTTCTTGCAATGGGAGAAGTGGTTATCTTTGGGTTCAATCTTGCGGTGCTCGATCCCAGTGACAGAAAGGGAAATGACACGTATTGTATTGTTGCCATCGAGGATAAAAAGATGGGGTTTATATCATATTGCATGAGTTTATCCCTCTACATCATGTCATCTTACTTAAAGCATTACTCTGTTCTTATGAACTTAATACTCTAGATGCATGCTGGATAGCAGTCGATGTGTGGAGTAATAGTAGTAGATGCAGAATCGTTTCGGTCTACTTGTCACGGACGTGATGCCTATATACATGATCATACCTAGATATTCTCATAACTATGCTCAATTCTATCAATTGCTCGACAGTAATTCGTTTACCCACCGTAATACTTATGCTATCTTGAGAGAAGCCACTAGTGAAACCTATGGCCCCCCGGTCTGTCATCCATCATATTAATCTCCCATCAACAAGCTATTTCTGGCGCCGTTTATTTTGCTTTCTTTACTTTTAGTCTTTATCATATCTATCAGATCTCACTCTCGTAAGTGACCGTGAAGGGATTGACAACCTGTTTATCGCGTTGGTTGCGAGGTTCTTATTTGTTTGTGTAGGTGCGTGGGACTCGCGCGTGGTCTCCTACTGGATTGATACCTTGGTTCTCAAAAACTGAGGGAAATACTTACGCTACTTTACTGCATCACCCTTTCCTCTTCAAGGGAAAACCAACGCAGTGCTCAAGAGGTAGCAAGAAGGATTTCTGGCGCCGTTGCCGGGTAGTCTACGCACAAGTCAAGACATACCAAGTAACCATCACAAACTCTTATCCCTCGCACTACATTATTTGCCATTTGCCTCTCGTTTTCTTCTCCCCCACTTCACCATTGCCGTTTTATTTGCCCTCTCTTTTCTGTTCGCCTCCCTCTTTCTTTTGCTCCTCGCACTTTCTGCCGTTATGTCTGAAATTGGGGAAATTATTGTCGATATGGACAATAATAATAACATGGAAAATTCTGATGCTCCTGCTGAAGAACCCCCTATCTTACATACAAAAAAAATTCCGAATCGGTAGTGGTAATATTATTGCAAAAGGAGTTATCCAAGATTTCTTTACTTGTGCCGGTGCTTTGCCTTCTATGGGTAGTTCTATTCTTCATAGAACTAGTAGTCTTGCGGACGCTATCGCCATGCTTGTAGTCGAACTTGAAAGGCAATTTATGCACATGCATCCTTGCATACAAAGTGTCGTGGTTTTGTCACGGCAGATGTCCTAGCAAAAGGACTTAGTCGTGGAGCCATCGCAACGGGTTAGCTTAAAGGAGTTAAAGTGGACAAAGGACACAGAGAGTTTATACTGGTTCGGCCCCTTGCGGTGAAGGTAAAGGCCTAATCCAGTTGTTGTGGAATTGCTAGGTTTTCGATGACCAGGGAGTGAATCCGCTATGCCTAGCTCTCGAGTTTGTTTGTTCTCCCTAAACCGCCGCAGGGTCGTCCCTTTATATACATAGGTTGACGCCCGCCGGTTTATAGAATCCCGAGGCCGGCTCATAAACGTGTCCGGCTTGGTTTCTACTCTTTCTATCTTACAACACAAGTTTACATATCAATGTCGGTTTATGTCTACATGGCTTAATCCGCCTTTGGGCCCTGGGCCTTCGTAAAGCACCACAGTCCTTGTCTTCATGGGCTTCAAATATAATAACTCATCATGGGGATAACTCGGCCTCTCCTGGCCGGTTTATGCCCAGCAGTAATATCCCCAACACAAAGGATTTTCCTAGAATTTTCTAATATTGAGCATTCTTCTGTTAAGCGTGCCGCTACTATCTTTTTGGCTCATGAGTTCAGATTTATAATAAAAGAGGCCAAAGAAATCTTTGCGCACTATAGGGTGGACGCTGGCCGTCCTCCCATAGAGGCAATCCTCTTTGATCAAGAGGAAATAATGCGTTTTCAATCTCTAGACTATGTTGCTTTTAATGAAAACCTTAGAAAAAGGGTTCCTACCAATGTTCTAGTTGATAGAATTTCCGAACATAATAATGATTTTGCTATTCGAAATAATGAGCTAGGATATTCTCTCGAGTATAGGCTCACGAAGTTCTGTCAGAAGAATGCTTATAATGATGAATTGGTTGTGCAATACGAAGGGCCGAAGGAGGAACCTATACCTCCCAAAATTGATCTTGGGGACTTCTGTCCCATTAAATTTAGCCCTTTTGATTACTTTTGCTTGCCTCAAAGAAAACTTGCTGCTGAACGTAGAGAATATAAAATGATTTTTCGTGATCTATCCTATTATTATGGCGATACCTAGATCTATCCTTGCTTTTATGCCTAGCTAAGGGCGTTAAACGATAGCGCTTGTTGGGAGGCAACCCAATTTTATTTTAGTTTTTTGCTTCTTGCTTCTGTTTAGGAATAAATATTTGATATAGCCTCTGGTTAGATTTGTTCTTATGTTTTAATTAGTGTTTGTGCCAAGTTAAACCTATAGGATCTTCTTGGATGATAGTTATTTGATCTTGCTAAAAATTCCAAAAACTTTCTGTTCACGAAAACAATTGTTTAAAATCACCATAACGTGATAAAATATTGATTCCAATTGCAGTAGATCAATAAATTTTTTTTCTAGGTCTTCCTATTTTGGTAGAATTTGTTGAGTTCCAGAAGTTTGCGTTAGTTACAGATTACTACAGACTGTTCTGTTTTTGACAGATTCTGTTTTTCGTGTGTAGTTTGCTTATTTTGATGAATCTATGGCTAGTAAAAGAGTTTATAAACCATAGAGAAGTTGGAATGCAGTAGGTTTAACACCAATATAAATAAAGAATGAGTTCAATACAGTACCTTGAAGTTGTGTTTTGTTTTCTTTCGCTAACGGAGCTCACGAGATTTTCTGTTGAGTTTTGTGTTGTGAAGTTTTCAAGTTTTGGGTAAAGATTTGATGGATTATGTAACAAGGAGTGGAAAGAGCCTAAGCTTGGGGATGCCCATGGCACCCCAAGGTAATATAAGGACACCAAAAAGCCAAAGCTTGGGGATGCCCCAGAAGGCATCCCCTCTTTCGTCTTCGTCTATCGGTAACTTTACTTGGAGCTATATTTTTATTCACCACATGATATGTGTTTTGCTTGGAGCGTCTTGTATGATTTGAGTCTTTGCTTTTTAGTTTACCACAATCATCCTTGCTGTACACACCTTTTGAGAGAGACACACATGATTCGGAATTTATTAGAATACTCTATGTGCTTCACTTATATCTTTTGAGCTATATAGTTTTTGCTCTAGTGCTTCACTTATATCTTTTAGAGCACGGTGGTGGATTTGTTTTATAGAAACTTTTGTTCTCTCATGCTTCACTTATATTATTTTGAGAGTCCTACAAAACAGCATGGTAATTTGCTTTAATCATAAAAATTAGTCCTAATATGATAGGCATCCAAGATTAGAAAAAAAACTTATGAGTGTGTTGAATACTATGAGAAGTTTGATGCTTGATAATTGTTTTGAGATATGAAGATGGTGATATTAGAGTCATGCTAGTTGAGTGGTTATGGATTTGAGAAATACTTGTGTTAAAGTTTGTGATTCCCGTAGCATGCACGTATGGTGAACCGTTATGTGATGAAGTCGGAGCATGATTTATTTATTGATTGTCTTCCTTATGAGTGGCGGTCGGGGAAGAGCGATGGTCTTTTCCTACCAATCTACCCCCCTAGGAGCATGCGCGTAATACTTTGCTTTGATAACTTGTAGATTTTTGCAACAAGTATATGAGTTCTTTATGACTAATGTTGAGTCCATGGATTATACGCACTCTCATCCTTCCACCATTGCTAGCCTCTCTAATACCGCGCACTTTTCGCCGGTATCATACACCCACCATATACCTTCCTCAAAACAGCCACCATACCTACCACTCATGGCATTTCCATAGCCATTCCGAGATATATTGCCATGCAACTTACCACCGTTCCGTTTACTATGACACGTTTCATCATTATCATAATTGCTTTGCGTGATCATGTAGTTGATATCGTATTTGTGGCAAAGCCACTGTTCATGATTCTTTCATACATGTCACTCTTGATTCATTGCATATCCCGGTGCACCGCCGGAGGCATTCACATAGAGTCATATTTTGTTCTAAGTATTGAGTTGTAAGTAAATAAAAGTGTGATGATCATCATTATTAGAGCATTGTCCCAAGTGAGGAAAGGATGATGGAGACTATGATTCCCCCACAAGTCGGGATGAGACTCTGGACGAAAAAAAAGAGAAAGGCCATATAAAAAAAAGAGAAGGCCCAAAAAATGAGAGAAAAAGAGAGAAGGGACAATGCTACTATCCTTTTTCCACACTTGTGCTTCAAAGTAGCACCATGATCTTCATGATAGAGAGTCTCCTATGATATCACTTTCATATACTAGTGGGAATTTTTCATTATAGAACTTGGCTTGTATATTCCAATGATGGGCTTCCCCAAAATGCCCTAGGTCTTCATGAGCAAGCAAGTTGGATGCACACCCACTTAGTTTCTTTTGTTGAGCTTTCATATACTTATAGCTCTAGTGCATCCGTTGCATGGCAATCCCTACTCACTCGCATTGATATCTATTAATGGGCATCTCCATAGCCCGTTGATACGCCTAGTTGATGTGAGACTATCTTCTCCTTTTTTGTCTTCTCCACAACCACCATTCTATTCCACATATAGTGCTATGTCCATGGCTCACGCTCATGTATTGATGAAGATTGAAAAAGTTTGAGAACACCAAAAGTATGAAACAATTGCTTGGCTTGTCATCGGGGTTGTGCATGATTTAAATATTTTGTATGGTGAAGATAGAGCATAGCCAGACTATATGATTTTGTAGGGATAACTTTCTTTGGCCATGTTATTTTGAGAAGACATAATTACTTAGTTAGTATGCTTGAAGTATTATCATTTTTATGTCAATATTAAACTTTTATCTTGAATCTTTCGGATCTGAATATTCATACCACAAATAAGAGAATTACATTGAAAATTATGCTAAGTAGCATTCCACATCAAAAATTCTGTTTTTATGATTTACCTACTCGAGGACGAGCAGGAATTAAGCTTGGGGATGCTTGATACGTCTCCAATGTATCTATAATTTTTGATTGTTCCATGCTATATTATATTCTGTTTTAGATGTTTAATGGGCTTTATTATACACTTTTATATTATTTTTGGGACTAACCTATTAACCGGAGGCCCAGCCCAAATTGCTGTTTTTTGCCTATTTCACTGTTTCGAAGGAAAAGAATATCAAACGGAGTCCAAACGGAATGAAACCTACGGGAACGTGATTTTCGGAACAAACATGATCCAGAGGACTTGGAGTCTACGTAAAGCAATCAACAAGGAAGGCACGAGGCAGGGGGGCGCCTACCCCCTGGGCGCGCCCTCCACCCTCGTGGGCCCCTCATTGCTCCACCGACGTACTTCTTCCTCCTATATATACCTACGTACCCCCAAACCATCATATACGGAGCCAAAACCCTATTTCCACATCCGCAACCTTCTGTACCCGTGAGATCCCATCTTGGGGCCTTTTCCAGCGCTCCGCCGGAGGGGGCATTGATCACGGAGGGCTTCTACATCAACACCATAGCCTCTCCGATGATGTGTGAGTAGTTTATCTCAGACCTTCGGGTCCATAATTATTAGCTAGATGGCTTCTTCTCTCTCTTTGGATCTCAATACAAAGTTCTCCTCGATCTTCTTGGAGATATATTCGATGTAATCTTCTTTTGTGGTGTGTTTGTCGAGATCCGATGAATTGTGGGTTTATGATCAAGATTATCTATGAACAATATTTGAATCTCCTCTGAATTCTTTTATGTATGATTGGTTATCTTTGCAAGTCTCTTTGAATTATTAGTTTGGTTTGGCCTACTAGATTGATCTTTCTTGCAATGGGAGAAGTGCTTAGCTTTGGGTTCAATCTTGCGGTGCTCGATCCCAGTGACAGAAAGGGAAACGACACGTATTGTATTGTTGCCATCGAGGATAGAAAGATGGGGTTTATATCATATTGCATGAGTTTATCCCTCTACATCATGTCATCTTACTTAAAGCATTACTCTGTTCTTATGAACTGAATACTCTAGATGCATGTTGGATAGCGGTCGATGTGTGGAGTAATAGTAGTAGATGCAGAATCGTTTCGGTCTACTTGTCATGGACGTGATGCCTATATACATGATCATACCTAGATATTCTCATAACTAAGCTCAATTCTATCAATTGCTCGACAGTGATTCGTTTACCACCATAATACTTATGCTATCTTGAGAGAAGCCACTAGTGAAACCTATGGCCCCCGGGTCTATCATCCATCATATTAATCTCCCGTCAACAAGCTATTTCCGGCGCCGTTTATTTTGCTTTCTTTACTTTTAGTCTTTATCATAAAAATACCAAAAATATGATCTTATCATATCTATCAGATCTCACTCTCGTAAGTGACCGTGAAGGATTGACAACCCCTTTATCGCGTTGGTTGCGAGGTTCTTATTTGTTTGTGTAGGTGCGTGGGACTCGCGCGTGGTCTCCTACTGGATTGATACCTTGGTTCTCAAAAACTGAGGGAAATACTTATGCTACTTTACTGCATCACCCTTTCCTCTTTAAGGGAAAACCAACGCAGTGCTCAAGAGGTAGCAGGGAGACGCAGGAGGCCGCTAGGGCGGTGCCCGAGGGTGAAGCCTCGGCTGCCGAACACATGGGGGAGCAAATCCCCATGGAGACTGGCGATGGGGGCCATATTCAGTTCGGCCCTCAGCCGAATACGGTCCCGGAGACCTATACGGCTCCGAAGCCCGGCAAGCAGCCTTCTTCGAAAGGAGGAGGTGCGCTTATTCCGCCGGTGACCTCTGTCCAGCCAGAGCCGCCGGACACTCTAATGGAAGCGCTGCGAAGTGCTTCCATTGTTGAGGAACACCGTACCCTTATGGGTATGGTGGTTGAGAGGATTCAGTTCGCGAAGAGCGGACTGACCGAAGCCTGCACAAGCCTTCTAACAGGATTTGAGGTAAGCAACGCAATTATGTAAAAAGAATGTCACAGTATAGACATTAGCCCCTGAGAAATTGTCTGGTGTTCGAAAAGAAAAACCAGGCAGAGGATCAAGTAATTTTCGCAGGAGACTAACTAAATATGTCTTATGTGAATAAGCAGGCGTCGTTGCTGGCCGCAACATCTCATGCCGTTGAGGTCTCCGGACTAAAGCAGAGTCTGGAGCGGGCCGAGGAAGAGCTCGGCCGTGTAAAAAAGCAGCTGGAGGACAAGCAAGGTATGTGATGACCTTGTGTATATCCGGAAAGGATGAATAACTTGTGCTGACCATAGTGCCATGATATTTGTAGGAGCGGCGACTGAGGTGGAAACCCTCAAGAAAGCACTGGCTGAGGCCAAAAAGAAAGCGACAAAGGAGCAAGCCGCCCGTGAAAAACACGAGGCCGGGGTTGGTAAGGTCCAGCAGGAGCTCCAGGACGCCATCAAGAAATGCGAGTCCTTGGAGCACGACATTGCGGATCAAGAGATCGAACTCGCCAAGGCTCGCCAGAGCGCACAAGAGGCCCGGGTTGTAGCCCAGGGCACCCTCCAGGAAATCCAGGAGGCCAAGAAAATCGCGGCGGGTAAGGCTTTTATTATGCAAAGCAAGTATGTGAAGAAGAGGTATCTCTTACTAACCCGGATTTGGAGTTCTCCAGAGGCGTTTGCGGATCTGCCGCGCAGTATTTCTGACGCTGCGAAATTCTTCCGAGCCGAAGAGGGGAGCTCAACGGAGAAGCTGTTCTGGTCGCAATACCTTGCGCCAGAACATCCGGTGCCCTTTAGCGACAAGCTAAAACAGCTGGTCGAACTGCATAGGGTGGCCGAACTAGCCATGAAGGATTTAATAATCAGGCTGTGGCCTGCCGAAGCTATACCCATCAGCTACTTCGGGCTCGTGAAGCGGCTGGTCAATGCCTGCCCCCGGCTTGACGTTATCAAGCGATTGGTCTGCATCGAGGGTGCGCGGATGGCCTTCGCCCGCGCCAAGGTGCAGTGTGCGAAGATGAACGCCGTCAAGCTCGCGACCGAGGGACCGCCCGAGGGCAAGGAGCACCGCACGCCCAAGCGATATTTTAGCGATGTCCTGGAGGGATCCCGCATTGTAGCGGAGCAATGTGTGGAAGATGTAATCTTTGAATGAATACATTCATGTTATCTCGCCTTGTATTTATGAAACAAAGTCGATTATGTAATATAATGCTTGTTAAAACTTTACCTCCTGTGCGGCCGTGTGTATGAAATCTGAGAGTTGGCCAGTCGTCGGCTTCAGCCCCCACGTAGGTAGTACAGGGGTGTTCGGGATGGAATCTAAACACTCTTGATCCAATTGTTTGGTCCTTGAAGGAGGTGTTTAGCGCAACGAACCAGGCAATCGAACCATGTGGCTTTATCACCCTCACTTAGCCATAGGAGTTTGACAATAAAAGTTTAGGCGCAGCCCCTAGTATACGAACTAGGGTGCTGTAAACACCTGATCGGGTAAGAACCGATTCATCGCGTAATGCAGAAAAAATCGCTAAAGATTTGAAACCTCAGAAGAGCTGACCGGCTCACGCCGCATCATGACAGTCAGTTTTTGGCTTTCTCTACTGAGGTGCTCATCCGGATAAACCAGGACACAATCGCAGTAGTTCTCCCTTTACTACCCCAGCCGATATAGCGGAACGTAAGGTAGTAAGCACAGGCGCCGGGCAACCCAACTATTGACCAAAGACATGATTCGGAGCCAATGCATATAATGCTAAATTCGGGGTGCCGAACTGTACTGTAAAAAGTGTTCGGACTTTGTTGCCGTATTACAGGCGCAATGAAGCCCCTGGCGGATTAAAGCGTACCAAAATGCATGGTTGCGATTTGATAAGATTATCACAAAAAAGAGGTAACAAGCTAGTGCCGCAGAAGTTGGGCCACAAACTGTTTCCATTATAGTTTGATTAATACGTCAAAGCGTATTCGTACAAGTAGTGCAATAAGCAACAAGGCTATTTAATATGCGACGACCAAGGGAGAGCTGCATGCGGGTCCTGAAAACAAGTAGAGTGACGTTAAAGAGACCAACTAGAAATTCCCTTATACGTCAGTGCTTCTTGCCGTCTTGGTGTATCTATCCTTTCGAAAGGACCGGTGATCAGGCCGTCAGAAAAAACCTATGGAAAAGAAGCCTGAAAAGGATAAAAAAGAAAAAGTGAAAGTATGTGTCTCCAGGGAAGGTTTAGCCGTATTATGGATCACAATCTAGTTATGCCTCCCTCTATGCCCATGGTATTTTGAGTGCGTAGTTGTGTACGTGCGGTACGTACACCACCACTTGGTCGGGACTGGGACGGAGGCCAAATTGCTAGTCGAGCTCTTGACGAGATGGACTGTCCTACTGTAGAGTAGTCTGGACTTGTTTGACAGTGTCCGGGAGCTCGGCCGCCGAATTAAGGTTCTGCTTGAGAAGGCCGCTCTGTACTTCTGCTGCTAAGGCAGCGGTGTGCTCCTCGGTACGGAGGGAGCGTTCCGTGTTTCCATTGACTGTTATGACGCCGCGTGGTCCGGGCATCTTGAGCATGAGATAAGCATAGTGTGGCACTGCGTTGAATCGAGCAAATGCGGTTCATCCCAGCAGTGCGTGATAGCCACTACGGAAGGGGACGATATCGAAGATCAATTCTTCGCTTTTGAAGTTGTCCGGGGATCTGAAGACAACCTCTAGTGTAATTGAGCCCGTACACCAGGCCTCTACACCGGGTATGACTCCTTTAAAGGTAGTCTTTGTGGGCTTGATCCTTGAGGGATTAATGCCCATTTTGCGCACTGTATCCTGATAGAGCAGGTTCAGGCTGCTGCCACCATCCATGAGGACTCGCGTGAGGTGGAATCCATCAATGATTGGGTCGAGGACCAGTGTGGCTGAACCGCCATGACGGATACTAGTCGGATGGTCCCTGCGATCGAAAGTGATCGGACAGGAAGACCATGGGTTGAACTTTGGGGCGACTAGCTCCATCGCGTAGATGTCCCTAAGCGCGCGTTTGCGCTCCCTCTTGGGGATATGGGTAGCGTATATCATGTTCACTGTTTTAACTTGGGGGGGGGACTTCTTCTGTCCCCCTGTGTTCGGCGGACGGGACTCCTCGTCATCGTCCTTGCTTTGCGACCCCTTCTCCTTGTTCTCGGCATTTAATTTGCTGGCCTGTTTAAAAACCCAACAGTCTCTGTTGGTATGATTGGCTGGTTTGTCTGGGGTGCCATAGGTCTGGCATGGACGATCGAGTATGCGGTCCAAGCTGGATGGGCCCGGATTGTTTCTTTTATATGGCTTCTTCCGCTAGCCGGACTTGGAGCCACTGAATCCGGCATTGACCACCGTGTCGTCGGTATTGTCACCATTGCTTCGACGCTTGTGCCTATTGCGTCGGGGCTTGCGGGGTCTGTTTTTGGTCTCAGAGGTGCCAGCTTCGCTTGCAGTGTTATTGCTACAGGCTAGCCAATTATCCTCGCCCGCACAAAAACGGGTCATGAGTGCCGTGAGGGCTGCCATGGACTTCGGCTTTTCTTGGCCGAGGTGACAGGCGAGCCATTCGTCGCGAATGCTATGCTTAAAGCCGCTAGAGCTTCGGCATCCGGACAGTCGACGATCTGGTTCTTTTTAGTTAGGAACCTGGTCCAGAATTTCCTGGCTGATTCTTCGGGTTGTTGAACTATGTGACTTAAGTCATCGGCATCTGGAGGTCATACATATGTACCTTGGAAGTTGTCGCGGAAGGCGTCTTCCAAGTCCTCCTAGCTGCCAATAGAGTTTTCAGGCAGACTGTTTAACCAGTGCCGAGCTGGCCCTTTGAGTTTTAGCGAGAGGTATTTGATGGCGTGAAGGTCATCACCGCGGGCCATATGAATATGGAGAAGAAAATCCTCAATCCATACCGCGGGATCTGTTGTTCCATCATATGATTCGATATTTACGGGTTTAAACCCTTCTGGGAATTCATGCTCCATTACATCGTCAGTGAAGCAGAGGGGGTGTGCGGCGCCACTGTATCGAGCCAAGTCGCGACGTAGTTTGGATGTAGTCGGTCTGCGATTTTTGGCCCGGGTGTGGTTATGTTTGTTATGTCCGGCCAAATGGCCGTCGTCGCGCGTCAGGGCACGCCCCTGCGATCCGTAGATCGATCTGGTCTGACCTGTTATGTTCTTTAGGTCCTGCCGCAGGTCATATGTATAGCCCCGAGCCGTTTTATCTCTTCCCTTACGGTGAGGTAGGATGGGCTGGTGTTCGGCTTGAGGTGCCGCTTTATCCCGGCCATGTGGTGGTCGGTCAGCCGCATTACGCGCTGATGGTACGATCCCCAACGCCTCGTCATTGAATTGGGGTAACAATTCACGCTTCGGGTAACTTTTAGTTGGGAGATCAAGGCCGTATTCCTCGGCCGCCAGGACATTAGTCCATCTGTCGTTGAGTAGGTCTTGATCAGCTTGAAGCTACTACTGCTTCTTTTTCAGGCTCCTCGCAGTGGCTATTAGCCTGCGCTTAAAGCGCTCCTGCTCGAGAGGTTCCTCAGGAACGATGAAATCCTCATTGCCGAGGCTCACCTCGTCCTGGGAGAGCGGAAGATAATTACTGTCCTCCGAGTCTTTGTTTGCGGCCTGTTCATCAGGGCTGACTTGCCCATCCTCCCGTTCGTCCTGTTCGGAGGTTGTCTCAACGGGGTATTCCTTGTCTTCGGCATCCTCCGGAGTATTGTTTTCTCTTGTGTCGGTATCGCTATCTTTTCCACGGCGTGATTTAGAGCGGCGCCGCTGACGTCGGTGTTTTGGCTGTGTCTCAGGAGGTTTATCCTCGACTGGATCCTTCTCGTTGTCGCCATTGTTCTCTTTAGGTGAATCCACCATGTACACGTCGTACGAAGAAGTGGCTGTCCAGCGCCCGGTAAACGGAGGGTTTTGGCCCTGCCCCTCTTCGGCATCGTCGCCCATACCATCGATGTCTTCGGAGCCGTAATCGAGCATGTCGGTTAAGTCTTCGACAGTGGCTATTAAGTGGGAGGTGGGTGGGAAGCGAAATCCCCGTTATAAACCCCCAGCTCAAACCGGATATAATTCGGCTGTGAGTCCCCTGCTAAGGAGAGGGTTTTTAATGAGTTTAGCACATCACCTAAAGGTGAGTGCCAGAAGATGTCTGCGGTGCTGAATTGAACGATCGATGTCCGATCAGGCTCGACGTACGCGGGCGCGCGTTGTTCAGAACATGTAGCCGGAAACGAGTCCGAGGTTCCGGTGACGCAGATTCCACCCGAGGTTGGGTCTGTGTGCGGCTCCAACACCGCTGAGTCTGCGGCTTCCATGGTGGGGTTGAGCTTCCCGTCCTCGGATGGCGTGATCTTCTCCGGATCTAGGGCCAGATCAGTTACAGGCGCCATCTCCTGGGTGTGGTCCGATGACTGATTTAAGTCATGTTCATCGCGGTGGCAGGGGGCGGCTGCCGTGGGCGCGAATCCATCGAAGATCAAGTCTCCGCAGATATCAGCGACGTAGTTCAAGCTTCCAAATCTGACCTGATGGCCAGGGGCGTAGCTGTCGATCTGCTCTAGACGGCCAAGCAAGTTGGCCCGCAGTGCGAAGCCGCCGAATATGAAGATCTGTCCGGGGAGGAAGACTTCCCCCTGGACAGCATTGTTGTAGATGATTGACGGGGCCATCGAACCTTTTGAAGACGACGCAGCGGAACTCTCAATGAGAGCACCAATGTTGGTGTCAAAACCGGCGGATCTCTGGTAGGGGGTCCCGAACTGTGCGTCTAAGGTTGATGGTAATAGGAGACGGGGGAAATGATGTTTACCCAGGTTCGGGCCCTATCTACGGAGGTAATACCCTACGTCCTGCTTGATTGATCTTGATGAATATGAGTATTACAAGAGTTGATCTATGTCGAGATCGTAATGGCTAAAACCCTAAAAGTCTAGCCTATATGACTATGATTCTGATCGTCCCTACGGACTAAGCCCTCCAGTTTATATAAACACCGGAGGGGACTAGGGTTGTACAATGTCGGTTACAGAGAAAGGAATCTTCATATCCGGGCGCCCAGCTTGGCTTCCACGCCAAGGAGAGTCCCATCCGGACACGGGAGAGAGTCTTCGATCTTGTATCTTCATAGCCCATCAGTCCGGCCCACGTACCATAGTCTGGACGCCCGAGGACCCCCTAATCCAGGACTCCCTCACTCACAGCTCCACCATTCAATATAAATACGTATTCGGTTTGTGACTTAGAGTCATCCGGATCAGTGTCAAAGCTAGCATCGACGTAACCATTTACGAGAAGCTCTTTGTCACCTCCATAAACGAGAAACATATCCTTAGTCATTTTCAAGTATTTCGGGATGTTCTTGACCGTTGTCCAGTGATCCACTCTTGGATTACTTTGGTACCTCCCTGCTAAACTAATAGCAAGGCACACATCAGGTCTGGTACACAACATTGCATACATGATAGAACCTATGGCTGAAGCATAGGGAATGACTTTCATTTTCTCTCTATCTTCTGAAGTGGTTGGGCATTAGGTCTGCCTCAACTTCACACCTTGTAACACAGGCAAGAACCCTTTCTTTGACTGATCCATTTTGAACTTCTTCAAAACTTTATCAAGGTATGTGCTTTGTGAAAGTCCAATTAAGCATCTTGATCTATCTCTATAGATCTTGATGCCCAATATATAAGCAGCTTCACCGAGGTCTTTCATTGAAAAATTCTTATTCAAGTATCCTTTTATGCTATCCAGAAATTCTATATCATTTCCAATCAACAATATGTCATCCACATATAATATTAGAAATACTACGGAGCTCCCACTCACTTTCTTGTAAATACAGGCTTCTCCAAAAGTCTGTATAAAACCATATGCTTTGATCACACTATCAAAGTGTATATTCGAACTCCGAGATGCTTGCACCAGTCCATAAATGGATCGCTGGAGTTTGCACACTTTTTTAGCACTTTTAGGATCGACAAAACCTTCTGATTGCATCATATACAACTCTTCTTTTAGAAAACCATTAAGGAATGCAGTTTTGACATCCATTTGCCAGATTTCATAATCATAAAATACGGCAACTGCTAACATGATTCAGACAGACTTAAGCATCGCTATGGATGAGAAGGTCTCATCGTAGTCAACTCTTTGAACTTGTCGAAAACCTTTCGCAACAAGTCGAGCTTTGTAGATGGTAACATTACCATCAACGTCGGTCTTCTTCTTGAAGATCCATTATTCTCTATGGCTTGCCGATCATCAGGCAAGTCAACCAAAGTCCACACTTTGTTCTCATACATGGATCCCATCTCAGATTTCATGGCCTCAAGCCATTACGCGGAATCTGGGCTCATCATCGCTTCCTTATAGTTCGTAGGTTCGTCATGGTCTAGTAACATGACTTCCAGAATAGGATTACCGTACCACTCTGGTGCGGAACGTGCTCTGGTTGACCTACGAGGTTCGATAGTAACTGGATCTGAAGTTTCTTGATCATCATCATTAGCTTCCTCACTAATTGGTGTAGGCATCACGGGAATGGTTTTCTGTGATGAGCTACTTTCTAATTCAAGAGAAGGTACAATTACCTCATGTAACACCCCGCATGTAACTTGCCATATTTGTAACTCCGACTCTTGCCATTTCCGGCTTTGTGATATGTTATTCCCTCCGTTGTCGGGTTTTGTCTTTCGTTTTGTATTTTTGTCATGTCATGCATTTTCATATCATGTCATCATGTGCATTGCATTCGCATACGTGTTCGCCTCATGCATTCGAGCATTTTCCCCGTTGTCCGTTTTCCAATCCGGCGCTCCTATCTCCTCTGGTGCACCCCCTCTTATTTTCTTTCGTGTGCGTGTGTCAAACTTTCTCGGAATGGACCGAGGCTTGTCAAGTGGCCTTAATATACCACCCGGAGACTACCGGTCAAGTTTCGTTCCATTCGGGGGTCGTTTGGTACTCCATCGGTTAACCGGGCATCCACAAAGTCCATTTGAGTGTCCAGCAAAACCCCCCTCTAATACCAGCCCAAAACCCACCAAACTCTCTTCCATGCTCTAGGTCGTTCGATCACGATCGTGTGGGCGAAAACCGCACCTCATTTGCAGTCTCCTAGCTCCCTCTACCTATAAATATGTGGGCATCCCGAAAAACGAAATCACAGACGAAACCCTAACCCTCTCCCTCCGCGCCGCGCCGGACGCGTCCGCTCCGACCGGACAACGTCCGCCGCGCCGCCCGGCGAATCGCAGCGCGCCACGTCACTCTCTCTCTCTCCTCCACCGCGCGGCCCGCCAGAGCCCGTCCCTGGCCCCCGCGGCCCGAACTCCGCCGCCGCCCGAGCCCGCAACTCCGCCGCCGGCTCCCGTGCGCGCCGCCGCACCTGGCCCGCGCCGCCGCGGCCTCCCCGCCGGCCGGCACCGCCGTTCTCCGCTGTGGTCCCGCCGGCCATCGCCGCCGCCGCGCCTCCGGCGCCGCCCCTCGCCGCCGGCGTCCCTCCCCGCCGTCGCCTCGCCTCCCTCCGGCCTCTCCCTCCTTCCCCGTCGCCGGCCAGGAGACACGGGCTCGATCCAGATCCGATCGATCCAGTACGGTAGCCCGTTGACTTTCTCGCCTCCCTAAATTCCTCCAAGTCCTAAAATTCTTCAGCATATGCACTTGTTCGTGATGTGATAACTTCTTGCATGTAGCTCCGATTTGCGCGTGTAATATGTCAAATTGTTCGTCTCGTGATGCTCTTCATTTTGTTAAATTGCACCATGTTCATTAGAGGTCATCTTGATGCCCAAATCTTTGTTGGAAGAGGGCTAGTTGCTGTTATTCTCTGGTTCTTATCAGAACTTGGAGATTTGTCATTTTTGTATCATTTATTCTGTGCATCTTTTGAGCATGAGCTCTACATGTGTTTTGAAGTATGCCGTGCCATCTTTCCAGTGGTGTAGTCCATGTATTTTTGTGATCTCTGTGGTGAATAGCACAAGCATGCAAAGTAGGTCCCGTAATATTTCTGATTTCAGGGACAGTGATTTCTCTTAAGTCCTCGTCTGCTGTAATTTTGTTGCCATGTAAACTTGATGCTACAGAGAGATCCATGCATATTTTGGTGATGTTCAGTAAGGATGTTTTGTAGCTATAGTTGTATTTAATCCATTAATGAAATTGTTCGGAATTATGGAGTGCCATAGCATGACTTAATCTTGCTCTACTTTTGCTATAAAATATTTCTGGCAGATTTCTAACATGACATGCATTTTTGCCAAGCTTATTGTAGTTGATCCATACATGCTATGCTATTGTTCTTGCCATGGTTAGCTTAATAAACATGCCATATTACTGTAGGTATGCTTGGTTTGTCATGCATTGCTCTGTAGTGAGTGCATCAAGCTCACAAAGAGGCCTACATATTAATATTTCTGCCATGCTCTGTTTTCTGCTAAGTCTGAAACCTGATAACGGAACTTGCTATGTTTGCATGCTTTCCATCATATCTTCTGTTCATTTTTGGCTTATGGTCATTAAGGGACTTTTGTCATGTGCATTTAGCAGAACACTACCATGCCTTGTCTTGCTATGTTAAGTTCCTGTAGCATGTTGATTTCGTGCTCCGAACATTGCTACCTGATGCTGTTTTCTGCCATGTCCAGTTTTTCACCAAGTCTGTGAACCTGTTATCTTTTGCACTTTTACCATGCTTGTTTGAGCTTGATATGTTGTGAACTAGCCGTAGCTCAGTGTTCATCTTTTGTCAAGCATCGCCTGTAGTTTTCTGTCATGTGCTTTGTTGCTATGTTGGGGTGCTGTAGCATTGTTGCTTGTTGCATTTTAAGTGCTATCATGCTGTTAATCGCAGATTCGTGTCATTCTTGTTTTGCTTGCCATTTGCAAACCGTGCATCCGATTCCGGTGATCTTTATATCGATTTTGACCGAAATCATCTCATCTTTCCAGTGGCATGCTTGGTTTGCCAAGTTACTGCCATGTTCATCATTTTCCTTCCGGAGCACGCATATGCATCGCATATCATATCTCGCATATCATACATGTATTGCATCATGTTGCTTGCGCATTTCTCGTTGTTGATTGTGGTTCCGTTTGTTTGTGTTCTTGTCTTGGGTAGAGCTGGGAGACAAGTTCGTGAACGAGGAACCTGTCGAGTACACTTACGAGGATCAAGCTTTCGACAACTCTGAGAACCTTGCAGGCAAGATGACCACCCCTCGAAATCACTTCTATCTTTGCTATGCTAGTTGTTCGCTCTATTGCCATGCTCCGCTACCTATCACTTGCTTTATCATGTCTCCCATTTTAGCCATGTCAGCCCTAACCATCCTTTCCTAGCAAACCGTTGTTTGGCTATGTTACCGCTTTTGCTCAGCCCCTCTTATAGCGTTGCTAGTTGCAGGTGAAGTTGAAGTTTGTTCCATGTCGGAACATGGATAAGTTGGGATACCACAATATCTCTTATTTAATTAATGCATTTATATATTTTGGTAAAGGGTGGAAGGCTCGGCCTTATGCCTGGTGTTTTGTTCCACTCTTGCCGCCCTAGTTACTGTTATACCGGGATTATGTTCCTTGAGTTTGCGTTCCTTACACGGTCGGGTGATTTATGGGACCCCCTTGACAGTTCGCCTTGAATAAAACTCCTCCAGCAAGGCCCAACCTTGGTTTTACCATTTGCGACCTATACCTTTTTCCCCTGGGTTTTCTAGAGCCCGAGGGTCATCTTTATTTTAAACCCCCGGGCCAGTGCTCCTCTGAGTATTGGTCCAAACTGTCAGTCGCCGGTGGTCACCAGGGGCAACCCTGGGCTGGCCTATCGGAAGCTTGGACAATCCGGTGTGCCCTGAGAACGAGATATGTGCAGCTCCTATCGGGATTTGTCGGCACATTCGGGCGGCTTTGCTGGTCTTGTTTTACCATTGTCGAGATGTCTTGTAAACCGGGATTCCGAGACTGATCGGGTCTTTCCGGGAGAAGGTTTATCCTTCGTTGACCGTGAGAGCTTATGATGGGCTAAGTTGGGACACCGCTGCAGGGTATTATCTTTCGAAAGCCGTGCCCGCGGTTATGAGGCAGATGGGAATTTGTTAATGTCCGGTTGTAGATAACTTGTCACATGACCCAATTAAAATACATCAACTGCGTGTGTAGCCGTGATGGTCTCTTCTCGGCGGAGTCCGGGAAGTGAACACGTCTGTGTTATGTATGACGTAAGTAGGTGATTAGGATCACTTCTTGGTCATTGCTAGATGACGTCCGTTCCGTTGCTTCTCTTCTCGCTCTCATTTGCGCAAGTTAGCCACCATATATGCTTTTGCCGCTGCAGCTCCACCTCACTACTCCTCCTTTTCCTACAAGCTTAAATAGTCTTGATCTCGCGGGTGTGAGATTGCTGAGTCCCCGTGACTCACAGTTTCTACCAAAACAGTTGCAGGTGCCGACGATGCCAGTGCAGATGATGGCGTCGATCTCAAATGGGAGTTCGACGAGGAACGTGGTCGTTACTATGTGTCTTTTCCCGATGATCAATAGTGGAGCCCAGTTGGGACGATCGGGGATCTAGCCTTTGGGGTTGTCTTATTTTCATCTGGATTTTGACCGCAGTCGGTCTATATGATTGTATTTTGGATGATATATGATGATATTTATGTATTGTGTGAGGTGGCGATTGTAAGCCAACTCTTTATCCCATTCTTGTTCATTACATGGGATTGTGTGAAGATGACCCTTCTTGCGACAAAACCACTATGCGGTTATGCCTCTAAGTCGTGCCTCGACACGTGGGAGATATAGCCGCATCATGGGCGTTACACCTCATCAAGTTCTACTTTCCTCCCACTCACTTCTTTCGAGAGAAACTCCTTCTCTAGAAAGGATCCATTCTTAGCAACAAAGATCTTGCCTTCGGATCTGTGATAGAAGGTGTACCAAATAGTTTCTTTTGGGTATCCTATGAAGACGGCACTTCTCCGATTTGGGTTCGAGCTTATCAGGCTGAAGCTTTTTCACATAAGCATCGCAACACCAAACTTTAAGAAACGACAGCTTAGATTTCTTGCTAAACCACAGTTCATACGGTGTCGTCTCAATGGATTTAGATGGTGCCCTATTTAACGTGAATGCATTTGTCTCTAATGCATAACCCGAAAACAATAGTGGTAAATCGGTAAGAGACATCATAGATCGCACCACATCTGATAAAGTACGGTTACGACGTTCAGACACACCATTATGCTGTGGTGTTCCAGGTGGCGTGAGTTGCGAAACTATTCCACATTGTTTTAAACGAAGACCAAACTCGTAACTCAAATATTTGCCTCCATGATCAGATCGTAGAAAGTTTATTTTCTTGTTACGATGATTTTCCACTTCACTCTGAAATTCTTTGAGCTTTTCAAATGTTTCAGACTTGTGTTCCATTAAGTAGATATACCCATATCTGCTCAAATCATCTGTGTAGGTCAGAAAATAACGATACCCTCCGCGAGCCTCAACACTTATGGACCGCATACATCGATTTGTATTATTTCGAATAAGTCAGTGGCTCGTTCCATTGTTCCGGAGAACGGAGTCTTAGTCATCTTACCCATGATACATGGTTCGCAAGCATCAAATGATTCATAATCAAGTGATTCCAAAAGTCCATCTGCATGGAGTTACTTCATGCGCTTTACACCAATATGACCTAAACGGCAGTGCCACAAACATGTTGCACTATCATTATCAATTTTGCATCTTTTGGCATCAATATTATGAATATGTGTATCACCACGATCGAGATTCAACAAAATAGACCACTCTTCAAGGGTGCATGACCATAAAAGATATTACTCATATAAATAGAACAACCATTATTCTCTTATTTAAATGAATAACCGTCTCGCATCAAACAAGATCCAGATATAATGTTCATGCTTAATGCTGGCACCAAATAACAATTATTCAGGTCTAAAACTAATCCCGAAGGTAGATGTAGAGGTAGCGTGCCGACGGCGATCACATCGACCTTGGAACCATTCCTGACGCGCATCGTCACCTTGTCCTTAGCCAATCTTCATTTAATCTGTAGCCCCTGTTACGAGTTGCAAATATGAGCAACAGAACCAGTATCAAATACCCAGGCGGTACTACGAGCATTAGTAAGGTACACATCAACAACATGTATATCAAATATACCTTTGTTCACTTTGCCATCCTTCTTATCCGCCAAATACTTGGGGCAGTTCCGCTTCAAGTGACCAGTCCCTTTGCAGCAGAAGCACTCAGTTTCAGGCTTAGGTCCAGACTTGGGCTTTTCCCGGGAGCAGCAACTTGCTTGCTATTCTTCTTGAAGTTCCCCTTCTTTCCCTTGCCATTTTTCTTGAAACTAGTGGTCTTGTTAACCATCAACACTTGATGCTCTTTCTTGATTTCTACATCCACAGCTTTGAGCATAGCGAAGAGCTCGGGAATTGTCTTATCCATTCCTTGCATATTATAGTTCATCACGAAGCCTTTGTAGCTTGGTGGCAGTGATTGAAGAACTCTGTCAATAACACTATCATCCGGAAGATTAACTCCCAGATGAGTCAAGTGGTTATGGTACCCAGACATTCTGAGTATGTGTTCACTGACAGAACTATTCTCCTCCATTTTACAACTATAGAACTTGTTGGAGACTTCATATCTCTCAACTCGGGCATTTGCTTGAAATATTAACTTCAACTCCTAGAACATCTCATATGGTCCATGACGTTCAAAACGTCTTTGAAGTCCCGATTCCAAGCCGTAGAGCATGGCACACTGAACTATAGAGTAGTCATCAGACCGTGTCTGCCAGACGTTCAAAGCGTCTACATTAGTGAGAGGGGGCTTTCAACCTAGCGGTGCATCAAGGACATAATTCTTCTGTGCAGCAATGAGGATAATCCTCAAGTTACGGACCCAGTCTGCGTAGTTGCTACCCTCATCTTTCAACTTAGCTTTCTCTAGGAATGCATTAAAAATTCAAGGGAACGGTAGCACGGGCCATTGATCTACAACATAGATATGCAAAAACTATCATGACTAAGTTCATGATAAATTAAGTTCAATTAATCATATTATTTAAGAACTCCCACTTAGATAGACATCCCTCAAGTCATGTAAATGATCACGTGATCCATATCAACTAAACCATGTCCGATCATCACATGAGATGGAGTAGTTTTCCATGGTGAACATCTCTATGTTGATCATATCTACTATATGATTCACGTTCGACCTTTCGGTCTGAGTGTTCTGAGGCCATGTTTGTACATGCTAGGCTCGTCAAGTTTAACTTGAGTATTCCGCACGTGCAAAACTGTCTTGCACCCGTTATATGTGAACGTAGAGCTTATCACACCCGATCATCACGTGGTGTCTCGGCACGACGAACTGTCGCAATGGTGCATACTCAAGGAGAACACTTATACCTTGAAATTTTAGTGAGGGATCATCTTATAATGCTACCACCGTACTAAGCAAAATAAGATGCATAAAAGATAAACATCACATGCAATCAAAATACATGACATGATATGGCCATCATCTTCTTGTGCCTTTGATCTCCATCTCCAAAGCACCGTCATGATCTCCATTGTCACCGGCTTGACACCTTGATCTCCATCGTAGCGTCGTTGTCGTCTCGCCAACTATTTCTTCTACAACTATCGCAAACGCATAGTGATAAAGTAAAGCAATTACATGGCGATTTCATTTCATACAATAAAGAAACAACCATAAGGCTCCTGCCAGTTGCCGATAACTTTTACAAAACATGATCATCTCATACAACAACGTATATCACATCATGTCTTGACCATATCACATCACAACATGCCCTGCAAAAACAAGTTAGACGTCCTCTACTTTGTTGTTGCAAGTTTTACGAGGCTGCTACGGGCTTCTAGTAAAAAACCCATCAAAACCACAAGAGATGTTTCGTCAAGTTTGTTGTTTTAACCTTCAACAAGGACCGGCCGCAGTCAAATTCGATTCAACTAAAGTTGGAGAAATAGACACCCGCCAGCCACCTTTATGCAAAACAAGTTGCATGTCTGTCGGTGGAACCGGTCTCATGAACGTGGTCATGTAAGGTTGGTCTGGGCCGTTTCATCCAACAACACCACTGAATCAAAATAAGACGTTGGTGGTAAGCAGTATGACTATCATCACCCACAACTCTTTGTGTTCCACTCGTGCATATCATCTACGCATAGACCTGGCTCGGATGCCATTGTTGGGGAATGTAGCATGCAATTTCAAAAAATTTCCTACGATCACGCAAGATCTATCTAGGAGATGCATAGCAATGAGAGGGGGAGAGTGTGTCCATGTACCCTCGTAGACCAAAAGTGGAAGCGTTAGCTTAACGCGGTTGATGTAGTCGAACGTCTTCGCAATCCAACCGATCAAGCACCGAACGTACGGCACCTCCGAGTTCTGCACACAGCACACGTTCAGCTCGATGGCATCCCTCGAACTCTTGATCCAGCAAAGTGTCGAGGGAGAGTTTCGTCAGCACGACGGCGTGGTGACGGTGATGGTGATGTGATCCGCGCAGGGCTTCACCTAAGCACTACGACAATATGACCGGAGGAGTAAACTGTGGAGGGGGGCACCGCACATGGCTAAGAGAACAATTGATGTTCTTTGGGGTGCCCCCGGCCCCCGTATATAAAGGAGGAGAGGGGAGGAGGCTGGCCCTAGGGGGCGCGCCAAGTGGGGGGAACCAACTAGGACTCCTAGTCATAGTAGGTTTCCCCCTTCCTTCTCTTGGAGGGGGAAAGGGGGAAGGAGAGGGAGAGGGGGAAGGAAAGGGGGGCCGCGCCCCCTTCCCCTTGTCCAATTCGGACTGCCCATGGGGGCGCCACCCCTTGTGGGCTACCCTTTCTCTCCCCTATGGCCCATAGTGGCCCATTACTTTCCCCGGGGGGTTCCGGTAACCCCTCGGTACTCCGATAAATATCCGAATCACTCCGAAACCATTCCGGTGTCCGTACTATCATCCAATATATCAATCTTTACCTCTCAACCATTTCGAGACTCCTCATCATGTCCGTGATCTCATCTGGGACTCGGAACAATCTTCGATCACCAAAACACATAACTCATAATACAAATCGTCATCGAACGTTAAGCGTGCGGACCCTACAGGTTCGAGAACTATGTAGACATGATCGAGACACATCTCTGATCAATAACCAACAGCGGAACCTGGATTCTCATATTGGTTCCTACATATTCTACGAAGATCTTTATCAGTCAAACCTCAATGACAACATACGTTATTCCCTTTGTCATCGGTATGTTACTTACCCGAGATTCGATCGTCGGTATCCTCATACCTAGTTCAATCTCGTTACCGGCAAGTCTCTTTACTCGTTCCGTAATGCATCATCCCGTAACTAACTCATTAGTCACATTGCTTGCAAGGCTTATCATGATGTGCATTACCGAGAGGGCCCAGAGATACCTCTCTGATACTCGGAGTGACAAATCCTAATCTCGATCTATGCCAACCCAACAAACACCTTCGGAGACACCTGTAGAGCATCTTTGTAATCACCCAGTTACATTGTGATGTTTGATAGCACACAAGGTGTTCCTCCGGTATTTGGGAGTTGCATAATCTCATAGTCAAAGGAATATGTATAAGTCATGAAGAAAGCAATAGCAATAAAACTTAACGATCATAATGCTAAGCTAACGGATGGGTCTTGTCCATCACATCAGTCTCCTAATGATGTGATCTCGTTCATCAAATGACAACACATGTCTATGGTCAGGAAACTTAACCATCTTTGATTAACGAGCTAGTCAAGTAGAGGCATACTAGGGACACTTTGTTTTGTCTATGCATTCACACATGTATCAAGTTTCTGGTTAATACAATTCTAGCATGAATAATAAAGATTTATCATGATATAAGGAAATATAAATAACAACTTTATTATTGCCTCTAGGGCATATTTCCTTCACGTATGCTTTATTCAAGAGAGAAGCCTCTATGAGACCTATGGCCCCCGGGTCTATTTTCCATCATATATTTTCTGATCTATAAACCAAAAAACCCAAAAATACCTTGCTGTAATTTATTTATATTTACTTTAGTTTCGTCTTTTATTTATCTTTTATACCTATCTCTATTAGATCTCACTCTTGTTCGTGACTGTGAAGGGCTTGACAACCCCTTTTTCGCGTTGTGTGCAAGTGTTTGTTAGTTTGTGCAGGTGCATATATTGGAGACTTGCTTGTGCCATCTACTGGATTGATACCTTGGTTCTTAACTAAGGGGAATACTTATCTCTACTTTGATGCATCACCCTTTCCCCTTCAAGGGAAAAATCAACGCAAGCTCAAGAAGTAGCAGGCCACTGTATTCTCCTCACGCCCTCGCACAATGCAAGATGTCGGGATTCCACTAGTGGTGCCCTTGAAGGCGGCGACCAAACCTTTGCAAACAAGGTTGGGGCTCATTCCACAACTTAATTGGAGGCTCCCAACACTACCACGAAGCTTCACCGCAATGGATTGTGGCTTTGAGGTGACCTCTTTCGTCTAGGGTGCCCAAACACCCAAGAGTAACAAGATCCGCAAGGGATAAGTGCGGGAATCAAATTTCACTCGGTGGAAGTGTAGATCGGGGCCCTCTCAAGCAAACCCTAGAAAATCAACAAGATTTGATGGCTAGGGAGAGAGATCGGGCGAAAATGAGCTTAGGGGCAACAATGGAGTTTGGGGGATAAGAGGTGAGTCTTCTTCGAGAAGAAGACCCCCTTTATATAGTGTGGGGGAAAATCCAACCGTTTTCTGCGTGCAGACCGCACACAAGCGGTAGTTCCCGGTCCAGTACACAACAGTTCACAGAATAGAGGCCGATAGTGCCACTGGAGCGGTATACCGCTCCCTCTAAGCCATACTACTGCTTCGAGTGTAGGTACCAGGGGAACAACAGAGGAGGAGTGCAGTAGGGCCAGAAGTGCCGCACAAGCGGTACTATCACCTTATCCGTTCCACTACCATTGGGGCAAAGAGGGCAACCGAACCGTGCACGGATGAAACCACCTAAGCTGTAGTGGACCGGTAGTAGGTGTTGGGGAACGTAGCATGCAATTTCAAAAAATTCCTACGGTCACGCAAGATCTATCTAGGAGATGCATAGCAACGAGACAGGGAGAGTGTGTCCACGTGCCCTCGTAGACCGAAAGCGGAAGCGTTAGGTTAACGCGGTTGATGTAGTCGAACATTTTCATGATCCAAGCAATCCAAGCACCGAACGTACGGCACCTCCGAGTTCTGCACACGTTCAGCTCGATGATGTTCCTCGAGCTCTTGATCCAGTAGAGGGTCGAGGGAGAGTTCCATCAACACGATGGCGTGGTGACGGTGTTGGTGATGTGATCCGCGCAGGGCTTCGCCTAAGCACTACGACAATATGACCGAGGTGGTAAACTGTGGAGGGGGACACCGCACACGGCTAAGAAACAACTGTTGTGTCTATGGGGTGCCCCCTGTTGGGGAATGCAGTATTCCAAAAGAATTCCTATGATCACACAAGATCTATCTAGGAGATGCATAGCAACGAGTGGGAGAGTGTGTCCACATACCCTCGTAGACCGAAAGTGGAAGTGTTAAGTAACGCGGTTGATGTAGTTGAACGTCTTTGTGATCCAACCAATCAAGTACCGAACGCACATCACCTCCGCGATCTGCACACGTTCAGCTCGGTGACGTCCCTCGAACTCTTGATCCAGCTAAGGCCGAGGGAGAGTTTCGTCAGCACAACAGCGTGATGACGGTGATGATGAAGTTACCGACGCGGGGCTTCGCCTAAGCACTACAACAATATGACCAAGGTGGAAATCTGTGGAGGGGGCACCGCACACGGCTAAACAATCAACTTGTGTGTCTATGGGGTGCCCCCCTCCCCCATATATAAAGGATTGGAGGAGGGGGCCGGCCGGCCTCAAGGGGTGCGCCCCAAAGGGGGGAATCCTACTTCAACTATTAGTAGGTTCCCCCCTTTCCTAGTCCAACTAGGAGGGGGAAGGAAGGGGAAGAGGGAGAGAAGGAAAGGGGGGCCGGCCCCCTTCCCAATGCGGATTGGGCTTGGGGGGATCCTCTTGGCCTTCTCCTCTCTCTTCCACGAAAGCCCATGTAGGCCCATTAAGCCCCCGGGGGGTTCCGGTAACCTCCCGGTACTCCAGAAAATGCCCGAACTCATCCAAAACCATTCGGGTGTCCAAACACAGCCTTCCAATATATCGATCTTTATGTCTCGACCATTTCGAGACTCTTCGTCATGTCCGTGATCACATCTGGGACTCCGAACAACCTTCAGTACATCAAAACACATAAACTCATAATACCGATCGTCATCAAACGTTAAGCGTGCGGACCCTACGGGTTCGAGAACTATGTAGACATGACCGAGACTCATCTCCGGTCAATAACCAATAGCGGAACCTGGATGCTCATATTGGCTCCCACATATTCTACGAAGATCTTTATCGGTCAAACCGCATAACAACGTAAGTTGTTCCCTTTGTCATCGGTATGTTACTTGCCCGAGATTCGATCGTCGGTATCTCAATACCTAGTTCAATCTCGTTACCGACAAGTCTCTTTACTTGTTCCATAATGCATCATCCCGCAAATAACTCATTAGTCACATTGCTTTCAAGGCTTATAGTGATGTGCATTACCGAGAGGGCCCAGAGATATCTCTCCGACAATCGGAGTGACAAATCCTAATCTCGATCTATGCCAACTCAATAAACACCATCGGAGACACCTGTAGAGCATCTTTATAATCATCCAGTTACGTTGTGATGTTTGATAGCACACTAAGTGTTCCTCCGGTATTCTGGAGTTGCATAATCTCATAGTCATAGGAACATGTATATGGCATGAAGAAAGCAATAGCAACAAACTAAATGATCATCGTGCTAAGCTAATGGATGGGTCATGTCAATCATATCATTCTCTAATGATGTGATCCCATTAATCAAATGACAACTCATGTCTATGGCTAGGAAACTTAACCATCTTTGATTAACGAGCTAGTCAAGTAGAGGCATACTAGTGACACTCTGTTTGTCTATGTATTCACACATGTACTAAGTTTTCGGTTAATACAATTCTAGCATGAATAATAAACATTTATCATGATATGAGGAAATATAAATAACAACTTTATTATTGCGTCTAGGGCATCTTTCCTTCACCCCCCGCCATTGTATATAAAGGAGGAGGGGAGGAGGTGGCCGGCCTCGGGGTCGCGCCAAAGGGGGGAGTCCAACTAGGACTCCCAATCCTAGTCGGACTCCCTTTCCTTTTCCGGAGAGGGGAAAGAGGGAAGGGGAGAGGGAGTAGGAAAGGGCAAGGGGGGCGCCGCCCCCTCCCCTAGTCCAATTCTGACTCCATGGGGGGGAGGGCGCCTCATCCCTTGGCCTGCCTCCTCTTCTCCCCTATGGCCCAATAAGGCCCAATTACTTCCTCGGGGGGTTCCGGTAACCCCTCGGTACTCCGGTAAAATACCCGAATCACTCGAAACCATTCCGATGTCCGAATACCACCTTACAATATATGAATCTTTACCTCTTGACCATTTCGAGAATCCTTTTCATGTCCGTGATCTCATCCGGGACTCCGAACAAACTTCGGTCACCAAAACACATAACTCATAATACAAATCGTCATCGAACGTTAAGCGTGCGGACCCTACGGGCTCGAGAACTATGTAGACATGACCGAGACACATCTCCGATCAATAACCAATAGCGGAACTTGGATGCTCATATTGGCTCCTATATATTCTACGAAGATCTTTATCGGTCAAACCGCATAACAACATACGTCATTCCCTTTGTCATCGGTATGGTACTTGCCCGAGATTCGATTGTTGGTATCATCATACCTAGTTCAATCTCGTTACCGGCAAGTCTCTTTACTCGTTCTGTAATGCATCATCCCGTAACTAACTCATTAGTCACATTTCTTGCAAGGCTTATAGTGTTGTGCATTACCGAGAGGGCCCAGAGATACCCTCCGATACACGGAGTGACAAATCCTAATCTTGATCTATCCCAACTCAACAAACACCTTCGGAGACACCTGTAGATCATCTTTATAATCACCCAGTTACATTCTGACGTTTGATAGCACACAAAGTGTTCCTCAAATATTCGGGAGTTTCATAATCTCATAGTCAGAGGAATATGTATAAGTCATGAAGAAAGCAATAGCAATAAAACTAAATGATCATTATGCTAAGCTAATGGATGGGTCTTGTCCATCACATCATTCTCTAATGATGTGATCCCGTTCATCAAATGACAACACATGTCTATGGTTAGGAAACTTAACCATCTTTGATTAACGAGCTAGTCTAGTAGAGGCTTACTAGGGACACTGTGTTTTGTCTATGTATTCGCACTTGTATCAAGTTTTCGGTTAATACAATTCTAGCATGAATAATAAACATTTATCATGATATAAGGAAATATAAATAACAACTTTATTATTGCCTCTAGGGAATATTTCCTTCAGTCTCCCACTTGCACTAGAGTCAATAATCTAGTTCACATCGCCATGTGATTCAAACACCAGTAGTTCACATCACCATGTGATTAACTCCCATAGTTCACATCGCCATGTGACCAACACCCAAAGGGTTTACTAGGGTCAATTATCTAGTTCACATTGCCATGTGATTAACACCCACAGAGTACTAAGGTGTGATCATGTTTTGCTTGTGAGAGAAGTTTAGTCAACGGGTCTGCCACATTCAGATCCGTATGTATTTTGCAAATTTCTATGTCTACAATGCTCTGCATGGAGCTACTCTAAATAATTGCTCCCACTTTCCAATGTATCCAGATTGAGACTCATAGTCATCCAGATCGGTGTTAAAGCTTGCATCAACGTAACTCTTTACAATGAACTCTTTATCACCTCCATAACCAAGAAATATTTCCTTAGTCCTCTAAGGATAATTTTGACCGTTGTCTAGTGATCTACTCTTGGATCACTATTGTACCCCTTTGCCAAACTCATGGCAAGGTACACAATAGATCTGGTATACATCATGGCATACTTTATAGAACCTATGGCTGAGGCATAGGTAATGACTTTCATTCTCTCTCTATCTTCTGCCGTGGTCGGGTTTTGAGTCTTACTCAACTTCATACCTTACAACTCAGGCAAGAGCTCCTTCTTTGACTAATCTATTTTGAACTCCTTCCAAATCTTATCAAGGTATGTACTCATCGAAAGTCTTATCAAGCGTCTTGATCTATCTCTATAGATCTTGATGCTCAATATGTAAGTAGCTTCACCGAGGTCTTTCACTGAAAAATCCTTTCAAACACTCCTTTATGCTTTCCAGAAAATTCTACATCATTTCCGATCAACAATATGTCATTCACATATACTTACCAGAAAGGCTGTAGTGCTCCCACTCACTTTCTTGTAAATACAGGCTTCACCGCAAGTCTGTATAAAACTGTATGCTTTGATCAACTCATCAAAGCGTATATTCCAACTCCGAGATGCCTGCACCAGTCCATAGATGGTTCGCTGGAGTTTGCACACTTTGTTAGCACCATTAGGATCGACAAAACCTTTTGGTGTCATCATATACAACTCTTCTTTAAGAAATCCATTAAGGAATACAGTTTTGACATCCATTTGTCAGATTTCATAAAATGCGGTAATTGCTAACATGATTCGGACAGACTTAAGCATCGCTACGAGTGAGAAAATCTCATCGTAGTCAACACCTTGAACTTGTCGAAAATCTTTTTGCGACAAGTCGTGCTTTGTAGATAGTACACTGGTGCGCGTCGGTCCTAAACAAACGGGTTTTAACCCCTTTCCGCGACGGCATTTGGAACCGTCGCCAAGTGAGTGTGGGCGATAGGGGGGTCCTTCCCACACGACCCTGAAATCGTCTGGGATAGGCCCTCGTGGGAGCCAGGCTGGGGCCATGTGCGATCGGGCGAGGCATCGAAACCCAATCATTTCCGTAGGTATGTACATCCCACACGGTAATCCGAGAAATCATTTCAGTAGGTATGTACATCCCACACGGTGAATCCCAGAAAAACATTTCCGTTCGTATGTATATCACACACAGTAAATCCAAGGAATACGTTTCCGTTCTTATGTACATCCCACACAGTCAATCCAGGGAAAACTTTCCGTTCATACGTACATCCCACACAGTTTTATGTCTAGGCTCGTGTGTGAAAGGTGTAACTATCACACACGGTCTGCCTTGGTTAACTGTTTGCTTTTATCAACTATATCACACACGATTTGATGAAGAAAACTGTGGGGCATTGGGCTATCCATCGCAAGCGCTTTTATTGCTAGAACCATTTGCAAAGGTCCATGGCACATTTAGCAGGTTTATTAGTTTACAATTAATAATTCCAGTATTATGCAAATTCACATTTCATATCGAACAGCTGTTTGCCAATTTCATATCAGGCACATAAATATATTATAACATCACAGTATGGTAGCTACATGAAAACAGCACAGTACAACATATAGCTAGTTCAACTTCATAAGAACAATATATTCATTTCCCTAATCGAGATCATCCAGGCTCACCTTATCCACCTCTGCTTTCAGTTCAGTAAGAACCTGTTTTGCACGGGCCAACTGGGAAAGTGCCTCCTCCTTCGCCAACACCATCTTAGCAAAGTCTGATTTAAAAAATCTGAGCTCATTCTCCACCTTCAACTTTTTATCCCGCATCTTCAAATATTCTTCAGCGTTGACAACAGTTTCTCTAAGCCTACGTCTGTTCTCTTCCTCATACATGCTCCAGAGCTTCGCTAGGCACATCTTCAAAGACTGTGGCCACTCTTGATCAACCCACTCCAAGTAAGAACACTTCCGTTCATCCTATAATATTTAAAACTAGATCAGTAACAATTGTAGGGGAAAGGGGTTTATAGCAGCATAGAAAATCACCAAAGCTTATTTTGAAAAACTGAAGAAACATGTTAATTATGACATATCTTCTCAAAAAGATCAATGTGCAAATGAAATAATTGGTACTGAGACAACAACCAAAATTTGGAACATCAAAAGCTATAATTAACTACAACGACGCTACAAGTTCTTACTCATGTACAATAAATAACAAATTGAACATTTTATGAGGAAGGTAAATATAACTGCAACAGCATAGCGACAGTGTTTGGATGACAGCAAATTGATACTAACAGGTGTGTACATGCACAAATTTAGTAACATAGAACTAATAGCACTAAGGTCGTCCACTATGTATGCCAAAACTAGGGTAAAGACAACTGTTGCTACATCTCGCACCGGTGCCCTGCACTGGCGAGCCGATGCAGCGGAAAAAAAATCAAGGACCCGGACTCCGGAGCACTTAGTTGCTCCGATGCCCAGTTCCTTCGTGCCATAAAGATTTAGTATTTTACTGCTTGGCTGCTCGGATGTGTGGACCAAAGTTGGCTGCACAAACTGCTGAAGCAGTGCCAAATAATTTTCTAATGGCATCGCTGATGAGATGGCAACAATTTAAGATACTAGGTACAACCTGTGACACTGCCTTAGGATGCGTTTGGTTGAAGGTGTGGTACGAATGGGTTGGGACCGTGACAGTGTCTGAATCACATCTAACAAATGATTTGTAAAAATGAAAGAGGGTTTAACCTTCTCTGCACATGCCAGAAACTTCCTCCCACTGTCCACAGAATCAAACGCAACTAGCTTCACGCATGGAGATTGATGGTGACAACGAGCAGATAGATCTTCAGCCACCCCGCTCCATTCATTGCCATTGATGGTCCTAGGGAGATACAAGAGGAAGAAATGACTCAAATCGACCGCTGGGTAAAAATCCTTCATTCCAAGTCATAGCCTGAGAGAGAGAAGAGAGGCATACCCGGGTGGTGAAGGAGTCGTCGCCGGAGGAGGAACCTCTAGAGAGGTCTTTGAAGAAGACCATGGCGACCTCGGCAGTAGGATGCGAGACGGCGAGAGCGAGGAAGCGGCTATAGCTTAGAAAGGAAGGAAGGAAGGAGGAAACAGGGGAAATGTGACTTGTGGTCGGGGAGAAAAGGGGGTGGAGAAGGGCGGAAGGGGGGCGGGGGTAGATATTTTGATGGTAGGCCAAAATTTTGGAAATGTGGAGGGAAACTTTGCGCGCGGTGCCGCCGGACCATTCACTTTGAACAATTGTGTGCATCGCAAACGATTCTTCTGCTTTACGCGCATGGGATGAGTTTGATACTTCAAATTTTGGTGGAAATTTCCCCGGGTACATCATTGCATAATTTAACATCGCTTGCTAATTTGGGCACACAAAAGAGCGTACAGCAGACAGACCACACTTACTGAATCAAGCAATTTTAGTAATTAAACAGAGCCAGTTCACCTAAACATTGCTCTAACAAAGGACCAACATTAAAAACAAAGCCTAAGTACACATAATTTTAACAAATCCGCCGCCGTGCCGGCCTATGCATCGCCGGTGTGAGATGAGACGTCGATGACTTGTCCTGGCGACATGCTGCCATTGGTGGACTCTGCGTCCCCCTTGCTGAAGTCGACCGCGTCCTCGTCCTCGGCGCTGCCCTCAAGGTTGTAGTACTCGTAGTAGTGGTTGTGCCAGAGCTCACGTTGGTACTCCACCGCCGATTCCTTAACGGACAGACTCTTCTCTACCTCCACTTCGGCCATGCGCAACTCCTCCTCCCAGTGCTCCTCGATCTCCGCCGCCTCCTGCATCTCCAGCTCCCGCTCGGTGACCTCATGAGGAAGCAGGTGCTCCATGGCCGCCGCCGCCTTTTCAGACGTGGGTTGCATGCTGGAGTCCGAGGTGGCCTGGAATATCTTGGCGTGTGCATCCTCGATCTTGGCATGGATGGCCTCGACCCGGTCCAGGGCGACATCAGCGGCACGGACGGCAGCTTGAGCGCTCTCGGTGTTTGCAGCCGCCATTGCAGCAGCAGCTATAGCCGTCTCGGCTACTGCAGCTGCCCTGTCGGCTGCCGCAGACGCCCTCTCGACGGAAGCGGCCGCGCTCAATGCGGATGCGGCGGCACTCTCGGCATAGGCGGCCACACTCTCAGCACAGGCGGCGGCGCTCCGGGGGGGAGGGGATGCGGCCATCGTACGGGCCTTCACGAAGCATTTCCACGGCGTCATCTTTGCAAGAAGGGGTACGGGAATGGGGATCGGGATTCGTGGATTCGGGGGTTGCCGACACTGGAGAAGACGAGCCGACGAAGCTTAAGGAGGGAGACTTAAATAGACCCAGATATTTTCATCTCAAACGGTTCCTAGAAAACAACTGTGTGTGATGTTGTAGATATTTTTTATTAGCTGCGAATGACGAATTTTGAGTAAAGTGGCAACGGATGGTGTTTTAAATGAATGAGAAATTTTGTAGTACTAATACAACTGTCATGTCCAATATTGGAAAATATCAGGGGTCATTTGACCTTTTAAGACATTTAAGTGATTTTCTAGCCATTTAAGGACCGTAATTGAAATTTGAACTACATGTACGTACATGCAACAGCTAACCATAACGGTTTGAAAACTCATATTTCGTGTACTTGTGTGCGATTTAATTCCACGTGCAGTAAATTGGAAGGAATTTTTCAAACATATTGGTCTAACGGCTATGACACAATTAAGCATGGAGTGACATGGCATTTTAATTCCAAAAAATAAAAAAATCAAAAACACATGAAACCTTGGTTGATGTAATGTCATGCCACCAAGATGATGTGGTAAAAAATTGGCATGTTTGACGAAAGTTTGGACACACATCCCTCACAAACCGGAGCAACTCACTAGAAGCCTCGTAGTTCCGAGAGGGAACAATGCATGTTTGATGACGAACGAGAGATAGCTTCCTCTTATGGCCTTCAATTTTTTCCTACGTGTAACGTGCACTACGACAACTGTAATGTGAAATTTTTGAAAATTCTAGGGGTCATTTGACCTTTTAAAGACATTTAAGTGATTTTCTAGCCATTTAATGGCCGTAATTCAAATTTGAACTACATCTACATGCAACGCCTAACCAAAATGGTTTGAAGAAACATATTTGTGTACTTGTGTGCGAGTTAATTCCATGTGCAGTAAACTAGAAGGAATTTTCAAACATATTTGTCTCACGACATGGACACATGCATACGTATGCATGGAGTGACATGGCATTTTAATTCCAAAAAAAATCAGAAACACATGAAACCTTGGTTGATGTAATGTCATGCCACCAAGATGATGTGGTAAATAAATTGGCATGTTTGACGAAAGTTTGGACACACACCCCCCACAAACCGGAGCAACTCACTAGAAGGCTCGTGGTTCCGAAAGGGAACAATGCATGTTTGATGACAAATGGGAGATAACTTCCTCTTACGGCCTTTAATTTTTTTCTACGTCTAACGTGCACTACTACAACTGTAATGTGAAATTTTGGAAAATTCTAGGGGTCGTTTGACCTTTTAAAGACATTTAAGTGATTTTCTAACCATTTAATGACCGTAATTCAAATTTGAACTACATCTACATGCATCGCCTAACCAAAATGGTTTGAAAAATCATATATGTGTACTTGTGTGCGAGTTAATTCCATGTGCAATAAATTAGAAGAAATTTTCAAACATATTGGTCTCATGACATGGACACACGCATACGTATGCATGGAGTGACATGGCATTTTAATTCAAAAAAATGATCAGAAAAACATGAAACCTTGCTTGATTTAATGTCATGCCACCAAGATGATGTGGTAAAAAAATTGGCCTGTTTGACGAAAGTTTGGACACACACCCCTCACAAACCGGAGCAACTCACTAGAAGGTTCGTGGTTTCGAGAGGGAACAATTCATGTTTGATGACGAACGGGAGATAGCTTCCTCTTACGGCCTTCAAATTTTTTTCTACGTTTAACGTGCACTAATACAACAGTCATGTGAAAATTTGGAAAATTTCAGGGGTCATTTGACCTTTTAAAGACATTTAAGTGATTTTCTAACCATTTAATGACCGTAATTCAAATTTGAACTACATCTACATGCAATGCCTAACCATAACGGTTTAAAAATCATATTTTTGTGTACTTGTGTGCGAGTTAATTTCATGTGCAGTAAACTAGAAGGAATTTTCAAACATATTGGTCTCAACTCTCAAGGCATGGGCTCATGCATGGAGTGCCATGGCATTTTAATTCCAAAAAAGAAAAAAATGATCAGAAAAACATGAAACCTTGCTTGATTTAATGTCATGCCACCAAGATGATGTGGTAAAAAATTGGCCTGTTTGATGAAAGTTTGGACACACACCCCTCGCAAACCGGAGCAACTCACTAGAAGGTTCGTGGTTCCAAGAGGGAACAATGCATGTTTGATGACGAACGGGAGATAGCTTCCTCTTACGGCCTTCAATTTTTTTCTACGTTTAACGTGCACTAATACAACTATCATGTGAAAATTTGGAAAATTTCAGGGGTCATTTGACCTTTTAAAGACATTTAAGTGATTTTCTAACCATTTAATGACCGTAATTCAAATTTGAACTACATCTACATGCATCGCCTAACCAAAATGGTTTGAAAAATCATATATGTGTACTTGTGTGCGAGTTAATTCCATGTGCAATAAATTAGAAGAAATTTTCAAACATATTGGTCTCATGACATGGACACACGCATACGTATGCATGGAGTGACATGGCATTTTAATTCAAAAAAATGATCAGAAAACATGAAACCTTGCTTGATTTAATGTCATGCCACCAAGATGATGTGGTAAAAAAATTGGCCTGTTTGACGAAAGTTTGGACACACACCCCTCACAAACCGGAGCAACTCACTAGAAGGTTCGTGGTTTCGAGAGGGAACAATTCATGTTTGATGACGAACGGGAGATAGCTTCCTCTTACGGCCTTCAAATTTTTTTCTACGTTTAACGTGCACTAATACAACAGTCATGTGAAAATTTGGAAAATTTCAGGGGTCATTTGACCTTTTAAAGACATTTAAGTGATTTTCTAACCATTTAATGACCGTAATTCAAATTTGAACTACATCTACATGCAATGCCTAACCATAACGGTTTAAAAATCATATTTTTGTGTACTTGTGTGCGAGTTAATTTCATGTGCAGTAAACTAGAAGGAATTTTCAAACATATTGATCTCAACTCTCAAGGCATGGGCTCATGCATGGAGTGCCATGGCATTTTAATTCCAAAAAAGAAAAAAATGATCAGAAAAACATGAAACCTTGCTTGATTTAATGTCATGCCACCAAGATGATGTGGTAAAAAATTGGCCTGTTTGATGAAAGTTTGGACACACACCCCTCGCAAACCGGAGCAACTCACTAGAAGGTTCGTGGTTCCAAGAGGGAACAATGCATGTTTGATGACGAACGGGAGATAGCTTCCTCTTACGGCCTTCAATTTTTTTCTACGTTTAACGTGCACTAATACAACTATCATGTGAAAATTTGGAAAATTTCAGGGGTCATTTGACCTTTTAAAGACATTTAAGTGATTTTCTAACCATTTAATGACCGTAATTCAAATTTGAACTACATCTACATGCAACGCCTAACCATAACGGTTTGAGAAATCATATTTTTGTGTACTTGTGTGCGAGTTAAAAAATCATCAGATGGTGTAAATATCTGGTGTTCAAAAAAGAAAATGTAAAGATCTGGCAAGACAACCGGCCCCCACACGATTGGCACTATATCTCACGGCTCGAGGTTTGGTAGGTGAGTGGAGGGGATCATTAATCAAACACGGTTCTGTATTGAAAACCGTTAGCTATTATGTTCACACACGGATTTTGCTGCGGGAATCGCGTGTAATTCAAACTACAGTACTCATAAATTCCGGCGACCGGCGTGTGTACTGTCCCCGTCGATCTAGATTCCGGCCGCCAATAAATACTACCTTGCTCACGTCGTCCCGCCTGCATTCTCATCTACATCCTCCCCTCGCTCGTCCTCTCTCTCTCTCAAATCTCTGCCATGGCGCCGCCGGTCTGCCCACGCGCCGACGAGGAGTCGCCGCCCCCCGAGGACGCTCACTCGATTAGCAGCGACGAGGACACCTACGCGCCACCTGACGAGGTTGTGCCGGACCCCCAACTTTGGATTGGTTTTGGGGCCAGTACAATCTTGGTCTGTGGAAGTCGCTGCCGCCGGCTGAGAAAGCCAGACAAGTGGCATTCAAGAAGGAGATGGCGGAGGAGGAAGCCAGGTACCAGGCGGCTTGTGAAGCCCGTGATGCCGCCTGGAAAAAGGAGGCGGGGGAGCTTTGGGGGCGGGCGCGTCGTCGTGCCGAGGAGGTGTATGAAGACGGGTACTTTGCGTGGAAGGTCATAGGCGTTGGGCGCCTCGTCACTGCATGGAGGTGGGCCGATAAGCTTCAGCGTGCCACCGATGAGGAGCTCCAGTGGGCGCCCAACGAAATGGCAAGATCGGTCGCGTGCGTCCGCCAGCAAGAGGCAGATCGGTACGTCAAGCGCTGCGAGGCGGAGTACTGCCTCCACACTGGGAAGACGCCGCGCACCAGGGAGCTGCTGGCAAGGGGCTGCCGGAATACTGGCCCGAGGAGGGATTATTAGTTTTAGTATTGTTCGTTTTCAATTTTATGCATTGTACCTAGTAGTTAAGTATCATCACGTATATGTGATGATATTACATATATATATATTCTGTGATGAACTAATGAACAATTAATATATATATATTATGAATTCCATTTTCTATCTGTTTTTGTATACTAATTTGAATCTAGCTGTTATCATCCACATATACAGAATGGAAAGCGTATATACACACATTGAAACAGAACATATAAAGAATGGAAAACAGAGTACACACATTGAAACAGAGCAATAAACAAAGCAATACTATGATTGTTGTGAATACATAGCTATCCACGTCAAAATGACTTTTCAAAATAAAACACGTCCATGAGACCATGACCAGCAACCCTTACCTATGGTAGCTCTTGGCTCTGCCTGAACTCATGCAGGTGTTCGTCCAAGCGGTCGACACGCTCACGGCACATCTGGAGCACGATCTCGAGCTCCAAGTTGGCTATTTCATCGGAGATCACCAGCTCGAGGATGTGATGGCCATGTTCCTCTACTGCGCCCAGGTGGACACCTGGGCCAAGGAAGCGGTTGAGCCTATGGACCAGCGCGTTGGCATCCAGCGGGCCGCGAACAAGGCAAACGGCGCCACCCATTCGAACGGCGCGGCGGGCGTCCGGTGCAAGTATGGCGCGGCCGGCCTCTGGTGCAAGTACGGCGCTGAGGGCCTCTGCCCACTCTTGGCGAGGAATGGGGGTACTGACGGGACGTGTACCCAGCTGCGACGCCGTGTCGACAGCAGGCAAGCGACGATGGATCTGCTCTTATTGTGCGGCGTGCCGCGCCTCTCGCTCTGCGGCGCTCCAACGGTCTTGCCGTGCGGCGAGCCGCAGCCTATCGGCGCGGACGCGCCTACCGTGCTCTGCGGTGCGCCATCGATCATGTTGTGCGGCGAGCTGCAGCCTATCGGCGCTGACATGCCTATCTTGATCCGCGGCGCTCAAGCGGCATGCGCCAAAGGTCTGCTCAACCCTAGCGATGACGCACATCACGGCGTCGTCCGTCGCGTTGCCGGGGAGCGCCTCGGCCTCGACGGGCCGTGGCGCCTGCTCGTTTTCCTCGTGGACGAGGTTGATGGCAGAGGCGGCGCTTTGGTGGGTTGGCATGCTTGGAAAAGGTGGATGTTCTACAGGCTGCGCTTGTCGCCTCCGTGCGTTGCGCGCCACCTATGCGCAATATCGCTGGGTGGCGGGAAACAGGTGAGGAAATGGCGGGAAACGGTGGCGTGTTCATAAAACGCCATCAATTAATGGAAACTTAGCTAGTCCTTGCAGATAGGATGCCTCTTTGCATCCTTATGGCGTATCCGGATGACCGCCCGTCCCCCAATGGCCAATAGATATTGTGTAGAGAAAGCATATCACATACGTCTTATTAGAAGCAATCGTCTATGTTATTATCGGTCTTCGCACACATTTTTTATTACAGACCTGTTTGCCGTGTATCACATACATCTTGTTATATTGAACCATTTCTGTTCTCTTGTCTCAACGCAAACAGTTCATCTGAGTGAACCGCATGCCGTATATCGCACACACCTTCATCTGGCTGCCCGTTTCTTTTGTGTTGCCTAATCACAAACAGTTCATCCGAGTGAACCGTATGCTGTATATCGCACACACCTTCATCTGGCTGCCTGTTTCTTTTGTTCCTCCTGGTCGCAAACAGTTAATTGAGCTGAACCGTATGCCCTACATTGCACACGCAACTAAAATCTGAACCGTGTTTGATGCATCCTCCATCGCAAACGTTTTGCACCTTTTTGACGGTTATTTTACACCACCGTTTGCGATTATGGCATCGCACACAGTTTCGTCGAAGGGTCTCTGATTGTAGTGTCGCGTTAGGAGCAACCTGCAGTAGTGGTAACACTACCATCAGCGTCCGTCTTCCTCTTGAAGATCCATTTATTCTCAATGGCTTGCCGATCATAGGGCAAGTCCACCAAAGTCCATACATTGTTCTCATACATGGATCCTATCTTAGATTTCATGGCCTCAAGCCATTTTGCGGAATCTGGGCTCATCGTCGCTTCCTCATAGTTCGCAGGTTCGTCATGGTCTAGTAACATGACTTCCAGAACAGGATTACCGTACCACTCTGGTGCAGAACGACCTCTGGTTGACCTACGAGGTTTGGTAGTAACTTGATCTAAAGTTTCATGATGATCATCATTAACTTCCTCACTAATTGGTGTAGGCATCACTGAAACTGATTTCTGTGATGAACTACTTTCCAATTCAGGAGAAGGTACAACTACCTCATCAATTCTACTTTCCTCCCACTCACTTCTTTCGAGAGAAACTCCTTTTCTAGAAAGGATCCATTCTTAGCAACAAATGTCTTGCCTTCGGATCTGTGATAGAAGGTGTACCCAACAATTTCTTTTGGGTATCCTATGAAGACGCACTTCTCCGATTTGGTTCGAGCTTATCAGGTTGAAGCTTTTTCACATAAGCATCGCAGCCCCAAACTTTAAGAAACGATAGCTTAGGTTTCTTGCAAAACCACACTTCATATGGTGTCGTCTCAACGGCTTTAGATGGTGCCCTATTTAACGTGAATGCAGTTGTCTCTAATGCATAACCCCAAAACGATAGTGGTAAATCGGTAAGAGACATCATAGATCTCACCACATCTGATAAAGTACGGTTACGACGTTCAGACACACCATTATGCTGTGGTGTTCCAGGTGGCGTGAGTTGCGAAACTATTCCACATTGTTTTAAACGAAGACCAAACTCGTAACTCAAATATTTGCCTCCATGATCAGATCGTAGAAAGTTTATTTTCTTGTTACGATGATTTTCCACTTCACTCTGAAATTCTTTGAGCTTTTCAAATGTTTCAGACTTGTGTTCCATTAAGTAGATATACCCATATCTGCTCAAATTATCTGTGTAGGTCAGAAAATAACGATACCCTCCGCGAGCCTCAACACTCATTGGACCGCATACATCGGTGTGTATTATTTCCAATAAGTCATTGGCCCACTCCATTGTTCCAGAGAACAGAGTTTTAGTCAGCTTGCCCATGAGGCATGGTTCGCAAGTATCAAATGATTCATAATCAAGTGATTCCAAAAGCCCATCTGCATGGAGTTTCTTCATGCGCTTTATACCAATATGACCTAAACGTCAGTGCCACAAATATGTTGGACTATCATTATCAACTTTGCATCTATTGGCATCAATATTATAAATATGTGTATCACCATGATCGAGATTCAATAAACCATTTATATTGAGTGCATGACCATAGAAGGTTTTATTCATGTAAATAGGCCAACAATTATTCTTTGACTTAAATGAATAACCGTATTGCAATAAACATGATCCAATCATATTCATGCTCAACGCAAACACCAAATAACATTTATTTTAGGTTCAACACTAATCCCGAAGGTAAAGGGAGTGTGCGATGGTGATCTTATCAACCTTGGAATCACTTCCAACACACATTGTCACCTTGCCCTTAACTAGTTTCTGTTTATTTTGCAACTCCTGTTTCAAGTTACTACTCTCAGCAACTGAACCAGTATCAAATACCGAGGGGTTGCTATAAACACTAGTAAAGTACACATCAATAAGATGTATATCAGATATACCTTTGTTCATTGTGCCATCCTTCTTATCCGCCAAGTATCTAGGGCGGTTCCACTTCTAGTTACCATTTCCTTTGCAGTTGAAGCACTTAGTTTTAGGCTTAGGTCTAGCTTTGGGTTTCTTCACGGGAGTGGCAACTTGCTTGCCATTCTTTCTTGAAGTTCCCTTTCTTTTCCTTTGCCCCTTTTCTTGAAACTAGTGGTCTTATTAACCATCAACACTTGATGTTTTTTATTGATTTCTACCTTCGCCGATTTTAGCATCGTGAAGAGCCCGGGAAACGTTTTTGTCATCCCTTGCATATTATATTTTAGCATATGCAAATACTATCAGGACTAAGTTCATGATAAATTTAAGTTCAATTAATCATATTACTTAAGAACTCCCACTTAGATAGACATCCCTCGAGTCATCTAAATGATCACGTGATCCATATCAACTAAACCATGTCTGATCATCACATGAGATGGAGTAGTTTTCAATGGTGAACATCTCTATGTTGATCATATCTACTACATGATTGACGTTCGACCTTTCGGTCTCAGTGTTCTGAGGCCATATCTGCATATGCTAGGCTCGTCAAGTTTTAACCCGAGTATTTTGCATGTGCAAAACTAGCTTGCACCCGTTGTATGTGAACGTAGAGCTTATCACACCCGATCATCACGTGGTGTCTCGGCATGACGAACTGTAGCAACGGTGCATACTCAGGGAGAACACTTATACCTTGAAATTTAGTGAGGGATCTTCTTATAATGCTACCGCCGTACTAAGCAAAATAAGATGCATAAAGGATAAACATCACATGCAATCAAAATATGTGACATGATATGGCCATCATCTTGTGCCTTTGATCTCCATCTCCAAAGCACCGTCATGATCTCCATCGTCATCGGCTTTACACCTTAATCTCCATCGAAGCATCGTTGTCGTCTCGCCAACTATTGCTTCTACGACTATCGCTATCGCTTAGTGATAAAGTAAAGCAATTACATGGTGATTGCATTTCATACAATAAAGCGACAATAATAAGGCTCCTGCCAGTTGCCGATAACTTTTACAAAACATGATCACCTCATACAAAAATTTATATCTCATCACGTCTTGACCATATCACATCACAACATGCCCTGCAAAAACAGGTTAGACGTCCTCTACTTTGTTGTTGCAAGTTTTACGTGGCTGCTACGGGCTTCTAGCAAGAACCGTTCTTACCTACGCATCAAAACCACAACGAGTTTTTGTCAAGTGTGCTGTTTTAACCTTCAACAAGCACCGGCCGTAGTCAAACTTGATTCAAATAAAGTTGGAGAAACAGACACCTCCAGCCACCTGTGTGCAAAGCACGTCGGTAGAACTAGTCTCATGAATGCGGTCTTGTAATGTCGGTCCGGGCCGCTTCATCCAACAATACCACCCAATCAAAGTAAGACGTTGGTGGTAAGCAGTATGACTATTATCGCCCACAACTCTTTGTGTTCTACTCGTGCATATTGCTACCTCTTGAGCACTGCGTTGGTTTTCCCTTGAAGAGGAAAGGGTGATGCAGTAAAGTAGCGTAAGTATTTCCCTCAGTTTTTGAGAACCAAGGTATCAATCAAGTAGGAGGTCACGCCCCTACACATACAAATAAGAACATTGCAACCAACGCGATAAAGGGGTTGTCAATCCCTGCACGGTCACTTACGAGAGTGAGATCTGATAGAGATGATAAGATAATATTTTTGGTATTTTTATGATAAGAAGTAAAAGTAAAGAAAGCAAGTAAATAGTAATGGAAATAATGGGAGATTAATACGATGGAAAATAGACCCGGGGGCCATAGGTTTCACTAGTGGCTTCTCTCAAGATAGAATAACTATTACGGTGGGTGAACAAATTACTGTCGAGCAATTGATAGAATTGAGCATAGTTATGAGAATATCTAGGTATGATCATGTATACAGGCATCACGTCCGCGACAAGTAGACCGAAACGATTCTGCATCTACTACTATTACTCCACACATCGACCACTATCCAGCATGCATCTAGAGTATTAAGTTCATAAGAACGGAGTAACGCTTTAAGCAAGATGACATGATGTAGAGGGATAAACTCATGCAATATGATATAAACCCCATCTTTTTATCCTCGATGGCAACAATACAATACGTGTCGTTTCCCCTACTGTCACTGGGATCGAGCACCGCAAGATTGAACCCAAAGCTAAGCACTTCTCCCATTGCAAGAAAGATCAATCTAGTAGGCCAAACCAAACTGATAATTCGAAGAGACTTGCAAAGATAACCAATCATACATAAAAGAATTCAGAGAAGATTCAAATATTCTTCATAGATAATCTTGATCATAAACCAACAATTCATCGGATCTCGACAAACACACCACAAAAGAAGATTACATCGAATAGATCTCCAAGAGAATCGAGGAGAACTTTGTATTGAGATCCAAAGAGAGAGAAGAAGCCATCTAGCTAATAACTATGGACCCGAAGGTCTGAGGTAAACTACTTACACATCATCGGAGAGGCTATGGTGTTGATGTAGAAGCCCTCCGTGATTAATGCCCCCTCCGGCAAGACGCCGGAAAAGGCCCCAAGATGGGATCTCACGGGTACAGAAGGTTGCGGCGGTGGAATTACGTTTTCGTGGTCGCTTCTGATGGTTTGGGGGTACGTAGGTATATATAGGACGAAGAAGTAGGTCGGTGGAGCCACGAGGGGCCCACGAGGGTGGAGGGCGCGCCTGGGGGGGTAGGCGTGCCCCCCTACCTTGTGGCTTCCTCGTCTGTTGCTTGACATCCACTGCAAGTCCTCTGGATCACGTTTGTTCCAAAAATCACGTTCCCGAAGGTTTCATTCCGTTTGGACTCCGTTTGATATCCTTTTTCTGCGAAACACTGAAATAGGAAAAAGCAGCAATTTGGGCTGGGCCTCCGATTAATAGGTTAGTCCCAAAAATAATATAAAAGTGTATAAATAAGCCCATTAAACATCCAAACAGAATATATAATAGCATGAAACAATCAAAAATTATAGATACGTTGGAGACGTATCAAGCATCCCCAAGCTTAATTCCTGCTCGTCCTCGAGTAGGTAAATGATAAAAACAGAATTTTTGATGTGGAATGCTTTTTAGCATAATTCTCAATGTAAATCTTTTTATTGTGGCATGAATATTTAGATCCAAAATATTCAAGATAAAAGTTTAATGTTGACATAAAAACAATAATACTTCAAACATGCTAACCAAGCAATTATGTCTTATCAAAATAACATAGCCAAAGAAAACTTATCCCTACAAAATCATATAGTTAGGCCATGTTTCAATATTGTCACACAAACGTTCTCATCATGCATAACCCTGATGACAAGCCGAGCAATTGGTTCATACTTTTAACGCGCTTCAGCCTTTTCAACTCTTACGCAATACATGAGTGCAAACCACGGATATAGCACTATGGGTGGAGTAAAGTATAATGATGGGGGTTATGAGAGAAGACAAAAAAGGTAGAAAGTCTCACATTGACGTGGCTAATCAATAGGCTATGGAGATGCCCATCGATTGATGTCAATGAGAGGAGTAGGGATTGCCATGCAACGGATGCACTAGAGCTATAAATATATGAAAGCTCAACAGAAGAAACTAAGTGGGTGTGCATCCAACTTCCTTGCTCACGAAGACCTAGGGCATTTTGAGGAAGCCCATCATTGGAATATACAAGCCAAGTTCTATAATGAAAAATTCCCACTAGTATATGAAAGTGACAACATAGGAGACTCTCTATCATGAAGTTCATGGTGCTACTTTGAAGCACAAGTGTGGAAAAATGATAGTAACATTGTCCCTTCTCTCTTTTTCTCTCATTTTTTTTCTTTTTTTTCTTTGGGCCTTTTTTTCTTGGCCTCTTCTCCCCTTTTTTTAGTCCGGAATCTCATCCCGACTTGTGGGGGAATCATAGTCTCCATCATCCTTCCCTCACATGGGACAATGCTCTAATAATGATGATCATCACACTTTTATTATTTACAACTCAACAATTACAACTCAATACTTAGAACAAAATATGACTCTATGTGAATGCCTCCGGCGGTGTACCGGGATATGCGATGAATCAAGAGTGACATGTATGAAAAAATTATGAATGGTGGCCTTGCCAGAAAATACGATGTCAACTACATCATCATGCAAAGTAATATGACAATGGTGAAGCGTGTCATAATAAACGAAACGGTGGAAAGTTGCATGGCAATATATCTCGGAATGGCTATGGAAATGCCATGATAGGTAGGTATGGTGTCTATTTTGAGGATGATATAAGGAGGCTTATGTGTGATAGAGCGTATCATATCACGAGGTTTGGATGCACCGGCGAAGTTTGCACCAATTCTCAAGGTGAGAAAGGGCAATGCGCGGTACCGTAGAGGCTAGAAAATTGTGGAAGGTTGAGAGTGCGTATAATACATGGACTCACATTAGTCATAAAGAACTCATATACTTATTGCAAAATTTTATTAGCCCTCGAAGCAAATTACTACTACGCATGCCCCTAGAGGGATAGATTGGTAGGAAAAGACCATCGCTCGTCCCCGACCGCCACTCATAAGGAAAGCAATAAAAGAACACCTATGTGTCAAAATTGTTACACAACTTTTACCATACGTGCATGCTACGGGACTTGCCAACTTTAACACAAGTATTTCTCAATTTCACAATTACTCAACTAGCACACTCTAATATTACCACCTTTATATCTCAAAACACTTATCAAGTATGTAACTTCTCATGATATTTAATGAACTCAAAATGGAAGATTAATTCCACAATTAAAGCAAATTACCATGCTGTTTAAGACTCTCAAAGTAATATAAGTGAAGCATGAGAGATCAATAATTTCTATAAAATACAACCACCACCGTGCTCTAAAGGATATAAGTGAAGCACTAGAGCAAAAACTATATAGCTCAAAAGATATAAGTGAAGCACATAGAGTATTCTAACAAATTCTGAATCATGTGTCTCTCTCTCAAAAGGTGTGTACAGCAAGGATGATTGTGGCAAACTAACAAACAAAGACTCAAATCATACAAGACGCTCCAAGCAAAACACATATCATGTGGTGAATAAAAATATAGCTCCAAGTAAAGTTACCGATGGGTGAGGATGAAAGAGGGGATGCCTTCTGGGGCATCCCCAAGCTTTGGCTTTTTGGTGTCCTTGGATTTACCTTGGGGTGCCCTGGGCATCCCCAAGCTTAGGCTCTTGCCAGTCCTTGTTCCATAATCCATCAAATCTTTTACCCAAAACTTGAAAACTTCACAACACAAAACTTAACAGAAAATCTCGTGAGCTCCGTTAGCGAAAGAAAACAAAATACCACTTCAAGGCACTGTATTGAATTCATTATTTATTTATATTGGTGTTAAAACTAATGTATTCCAAATTCTCTATGGTTTATAAACTATTTTACTAGCCATAGATTCATCAAAATAAGAAAATAACACACGAAAAACAGAATCTGTCAAAAACAGAACAGTCTGTAGTAATCTGTAACTAACGCAAACTTCTGAAACTCCAAAAATTCTACGAAAATAGGGCGACCTAGATAATTTGTTTATTGATCTACTGCAATTGGAATCAGTATTTTATCACGTTCTGGTGATTGTTAACAATTGTTTTCGTGAACAGAAAGTTTCTGGAATTTTCAGCAAGATCAAATAACTATCATCCAAGAAGATCCTATAGGTTTAACTTGGCACAAACACTAATTAAAACACAAAAACAAATCTAAGCAGATGCTAGAGTAAAGATTTATTCCTAAACAGAACCAAAAAGCAAAAAAACTAAAAATAAAATTGGGTTGCCTCCCAACAAGCGCTATCGTTTAACGCCCCTAGCTAGGCATAAAAGCAAGGATAGATCTAGGTATTGCCATCTTTGGTAGGCAATTCTTCAATAAGGCATCTATAACCCTTAGGAGTTTCTTTCTTTTTATTAATTATCAAACTCCTAGGCACAAAATCGAAGCAATCATTCGTGGCAAAAGGTTCCTTAAGGATAGCGAGAAAGTTGGGGTGAACACTTATGGATTTAAGATCAGCATTTCCCTTACTAGAAGTTTCACCCTTATTTTTAGGAACATACATCACTTTAGCAACCTTAGCATTAGAAGGAGTGTTTTTTACAGAAGAAAAGGCAGATTCTAGGTTGGTAATAATATCCTCAGTTTTATCAATTCTAGTGGAATCTTGATCTATTTTCTCATTAGCCATAGGGTCCTTTTCTTTAAAATTCTTAAGAGCGACTCCTACCTTAGATCCATATTGGGTAATTTGATTGTGGATCTTTCTATCCAAATTTTCAATCAATTCTACGGTGGCAACTTTATTTTCAATAATTTCAAGCCGTTGCATCACATGTTCCAAATTTAAAATAGTTCCATTAACCAAAAGAGGTGGTGGGCCAAACAAATCTATCATAGCATTGTAAGAATCAAAAGTATGGCTTCCCACGAAATTTCCTCCGGTAATGGTATCAAGAATATATCTATTCCAAGCCGTGACGCCTACATAAAAATTGCGAAGAAGAACGGAAGTAGATTGCTTTCTAGCGGATTTATTTTGAGCGTTGCAAATTCTATACCAAGCATCTTTTAGATTTTCTCCCTCCCTTTGTTTAAAATTGAGAACTTCATTCTCGAGAGACAAAGGAATAGATAAAGGACTAGCCATAATGGCACACGGGACACAAAAAGGCAAGCAAAAAAGACGCGATGGGAAAAAGAGGGCGAATAAAGCGGCAAGGGTGAAGTGGGGGAGAGGAAAACGAGAGGCAAATGACAAATAATGTAATGAGAGGGATAAGAGTTTGTGATGGGTACTTGGTATGTCTTGACTTGTCTTGGCGCACACCTCCCCGGCAACGGCGCCAGAAATCCTTCTTGCTACCTCTTGAGACTGGGTTGGTTTTCCCTTGAAGAGGAAAGGGTGATGCAGTAAAGTAGCGTAAGTATTTCCCTCAGGTTTTGAGAACCAAGGTATCAATCCAGTAGGAGGTCACGCCCCTACACAAACAAATAAGAACCTCGCAATGCGATAAAGGGGTTGTCAATCCCTTCACGATCACTTACGAGAGTGAGATCTGCTAGAGATGATAAGATAATATTTTTGGTATTTTTATGATAAGAAGTAAAAGTAAAGAAAGCAAGTAAAAATAATGGAAATAACGGGAGATTAATACGATGGAAAATAGATCCGAGGGCCATAGGTTTCACTAGTGGCTTCTCTCAAGATAGCATAAGTATTACGGTGGGTGAACAAATTACTGTCAAGCAATTGATAGAATTGAGCATAGTTATGAGAATATCTAGGTATGATCATGTATATAGGCATCACGTCCGCGACAAGTAGACCGAAATGATTCTGCATCTACTACTATTACTCCACACATCGACCGCTATCCAGCATGCATCTAGAGTATTAAGTTCATAAGAAAGGAGTAACGCTTTAAGCAAGATGACATGATGTAGAGGGATAAACTCATGCAATATGATATAAACCCCATCTATTTATCCTCGATGGCAACAATACAATACGTGTCGTTTCCCCTACTGTCACTGGGATCGAGCACCGCAAGATTGAACCCAAAGCTAAGCACTTCTCCCATTGCAAGAAAGATCAATCTAGTAGGCCAAACTAAACTGATAATTCGAAGAGACTTGCAAAGATAACCAATCATACATAAAAGAATTCAGAGAAGATTCAAATATTGTTCATAGATAATCTTGATCATAAACCCACAATTCATCGGATCTCGACAAACACACCGCAAAAGAAGATTACATCAAATAGATCTCCAAGAGAATCGAGGAGAACTTTGTATTGAGATCCAAAGAGAGAGAAGAAGCCATCTAGCTAATAACTATGGACCCGAAGGTCTGAGGTAAACTACTCACACATCATCAGAGAGGCTATGGTGTTGATGTAGAAGCCCTCCGTGATCAATGCCCCCTCCGGTAGGACGCCGAAGAAGGCCCCAAGATGGGATCTCATGGGTACAGAAGGTTGCAGCGGTGGAATTAGGTTTTCATGGTCGCTTCTGATGGTTTGGGGGTACATAGGTATATATAGGAGGAAGAAGTAGGTCGGTGGAGCCACGAGGGGCCCACGATGGTGGAGGGCGCGCCTGGGGGGGGGGGGGGGGGGTAGGCACGCCCCCTACCTCATGGCTTCCTCGTATGTTGCTTGACGTCCACTCCAAGTCCTCTGGATCACGTTTGTTCCAAAAATCACGTTCCCGAAGGTTTCATTCCGTTTGGAATCCGTTTGATATCCTTTTTCTGCGAAACACTGAAATAGGCAAAAAACAGCAATTTGGGCTGGGCCTCCGGTTAATAGGTTAGTCCCAAAAATAATATAAAAGTGTATAAATAAGCCCATTAAACATCCAAAATAGAATATATAATAGCATGGAACAATAAAAAATTATAGATACGTTGGAGACGTATCACATATCATCTACACATAAACCTGGCTCGGATGCCACTGTTGGGGAACGTAGCATGCAATTTAAAAAAAATTCCTACGATCACGCAAGATCTATCTAGGAGATGCATAGCAACGAGACGGGGAGAGTGTGTCCACGTACCCTCGTAGACCAAAAGCGGAAGCGTTAGGTTAACGCGGTTGATGTAGTCGAACGTTTTCACGATCCAACCGATCCAAGCACCAAAAGTACGGCACCTCCGAGTTCTGCACACGTTCAGCTCGATGACGTCCCTCGAGCTCTTGATCCAGTAGAGGGTCGAGGGAGAGTTCCGTTAGCATGACGGTGTGGTGACGGTGTTGGTGATGTGATCCGTGCAGAGCTTCGTCTAAGCACTACGACAATATGACCGATGTGGTAAACTGTGGAGGGGGGCACCGCACACGGCTAAGAAACAAATGTTTTGTCTATGGGGTGCGCCCCCGCCCTCGTATATAAAGGGGAGGAGGCGGCCAGCCTAGGGGGCTCGCCAAAGGGGGGAGTCCAACTAGGACTCCCAATCCTAGTTGGACTCCCTTCCTTTTCCGGAGAGGGGAAAGAGGGAAGGGGAGAGGGAGTAGGAAAGGGCAAGGTGGGTGCCGCCCCCTCCCCTAGTCCAATTCAGACTCCATGGGGGGGCGCCTCCTCCCTTGGCCTGCCTCCTCTTCTCCCCTATGGCCCAATAAGGCCCAATTACTTCCCCGGGGGGTCCGGTAACCCCTCGGTACTCCGGTAAAATACCTGAATCACTCGGAACCATTCCGATGTCCGAATACCACCTTCCAATATATGAATCTTTACCTCACGACCATTTCGAGACTCCTCGTCATGTCCGTGATCTCATCCGGGACTCCGAACAAACTTCGGTCACCAAAACACATTACTCATAATACAAATCGTCATCGAACGTTAAGCGTGTGGACCCTACGGGTTCGAGAACTATGTAGACATGACCGAGAGACATCTCCAATCAATAACCAATAGCGGAACCTGGATGCTCATATTGGCTCCTACATATTCTACGAAGATCTTTATCGGTCAAACCGCATAACAACATATGTCATTCCCTTTGTCATCGGTATGTTACTTGCTCGAGATTCGATCGTCGGTATCATCATACCTAGTTCAATCTCATTACTGGCAAGTCTCTTTACTCAATGCATCATCCCGTAACTAACTCATTAGTCACATTGCTTGCAAGGCTTATAGTGATGTGCGTTACTGAGAGGGCCCAGAGATACCTCTCCGATACACGGAGTGACGAATTCTAATCTTGATCTATGCCAACTCAACAAACACCTTCGGAGACACCTGTAGAGCATCTTTATAATCACCCAGTTACGTTGTGACGTTTGATAACACATAAAGTGTTCCTCCGGAATTCGGTAGTTGTATAATCTCATAGTCAGAGGAATATGTATAAGTCATGAACAAAGCAATAGCAATAAAACTAAACGATCATTATGCTAATTTAACGGATGGGTCTTGTCCATCACATCATTCTCTAATGATGTGATCCCGTTCATCAAATGACAACACATGTCTATGGTTAGGAAACTTAACCATCTTTGATTAATGAGCTAGTCTAGTAGAGGCTTACTAGGGACACTGTGTTTTGTCTATGTATCCACACATGTATCAAGTTTCCGGTTAATACAATTCTAGGATGAATAATTAACAGTTATCATGATATAAGGAAATATAAATAACAAATTTATTATTGCCTCTAGGGCATATTTCCTTCAGTAGGGAGGGGAAGTACCGCGCAAGCGGTACTGCCGCTCTATTACCGTTAAATGCAAATAGAGCAACAAACCCATGCACAGAGGGACAAGCCCAAGCGGTACTAGCCACGGAAGTACACAGCGGCAATACCGCCAAGTGGTATTGCCGCTTGGATGTTGAAAAGCTGCCTAGAAAACTGCTGGCACTCCAATTTGTCAAGATGAAAAGAGGGTGCAAAAGTGTATGTGTACGTGTTTGTCCACCCTAAACTTTCCATGGTGGACCCCCTCTTAATAGTACGGTTTCCCCATGACTCAAATCCACCAAAAAGAAATGACTGGAAAGTAGTCGTCTTCTGAAAGGATCGAGAAGAGGGGTCTAGAGGGGGGTGATTAGACCCTCAACCAACAAAAGTGGCAGTTTTTAAGTTCTTCAAGTTGAGGTGGAGTATTAGCACAAGTTTAAGCATTCACAATACATTTCAAGCAAGCATGGCGAGAGTATGAGCAGAGGAAAGAGTAAATCATGCTAGTTGCAAGAAAGTAAAAGGATGGTATTGGAGTGTGCAAACGCAATGAAGACACGGAGATTTTTGGCGTGGTTCCGATAGGTGGTGCTATCGTATGTCCACGTTGATGAAGACTTCAACCCACGAAGTGTAACGGTTGCGCGAGTCCACGGAGGGCTCCACCCACGAAGGGTCCATAAAGAAGCAACCTTGTCTATCCCACCATGGCCATCGCGCATGAAGGACTTGCCTGTGGCACCCCGGCTCAGAGTGACCGGTTTACCATGCATTGCCAGCCCAGAGACCATGTCTTCTGGCAACACACAACATCTTGGTACAGAAAACAACCGCTTTATTGATGCTAGCGGAACAAAGTTTATATTACAACAGCTGTCGAGCCAAGCGGCACACCCGGTGCGGCTGAACAATATGTACATTATTTAGTGAACATAAAGGGGCCTCGATCAGAACAACTACGTGGCAGCGGAATAACGTCGTAGCGGAAGCACCATATCACTGGGACACCAATGTGGACACGATCTAGACTTGAGCAGCGCTCCTCTCCAACGAGACTTTCCTGAAATCTGGCATGACACGCTAGGTCAATACATTGAATGCACTTGCAAGCTCACAATAGGCATAATCATAATGGCAAACAATATCATGATACTTAACCAGTTATTAATAATGCAACACTATATGTCAAACATGCTGTGATCATGCTCGAACGTCCCTCGGGACAACTTACCCACCGTGATCATTCTCGGATCACAAACAAGTCACCAACGTGGTCTTAACAAGAGTAACTCGTGATCCTTACGGCGATCACAACCACGACCAATATTTGGTCCCGAATATCTCGATGGCCTTTCTGCCATCCTCAAAAATGCAAAGTTCATAGCTTAGTGTGCACATTTTATTAAACGTTGACTCATGGTGGGACCTACTACGAGGTGTCCGTGACCGTGGACTCGGCTATCGATAGATTATACACTCTGCAGAGGTAGCTCACTATACCCACACTACGGAACCCATGGCCTCGCATTCCCATTCGGGTGGACCAACGACATTCCGACGAAACCCTTCCATTGCCATGACACTCTCCCGGCCACTCCGACCCAATCCCCAACGGGCTAGTCCTGGGTGGCCCCGTGTCTACCAAAGACACACCGACCACCGTCGTGGCCAAAACGATCCCACTCGGGGACCCGGTACCATAATATCAACAACGGGCACACAAGGTTATGCCTGCTTACCGGGCCAGGGTAAGCACGACGTAACCTTCCCTAGTTGGAGGCACCGACCAGAGGCAATGTCAATGGACCGAATCAAGGCCTTCCCACAAAGGCAAATGTGGTTGCACTGGGAAAAACTCAATTCAGCGGCAGCATGACCCAGTCAACGGTATATTCAAGTTGAGTTATATTCAGGTTCAACTTAAAATGAAAATGACCGGTGTCATAGCATGCCATGAAATGCAAAACTACACATGCATCACTTAATAACGAAAATGACCGATGTCATCCAAATTCACACTAAGCATAATCATCAACAACTCATATTACTTTGCTGATCAAGATAACTCACATATTAACCAAAATATTTTGCAGCAAGTTTTATTATTTTCTCATGCAAGAATGTAACTCTGATTAATTGCTCATATGAATAACAAAGATTTTACCACACACAAATCCTAATTTCTTTACCAACCAAGTGAGGTTCAAACATTATGTAAGTCAAGTAAAATGACTAAACAAGTACTTAACAGAATATTTTCTAGCAAATTTTGATCATTTTATTTATGCAAGAACATAACTTTAAATAATTAATAACATGCATAACAAAATTTATTTCTATCATCACCACAAATAGATCCTAGCTTTGCTTCACCAACTAAGCTAGTTTCCACATTCTGTAAATCAAGGATATTAACTAGCAAACACTTAACAGAATATAAATAACACAATAGTTTTTTTAAATGCATGGATTAATCATTTCATTCAAGTAAGAAAATCATAAATATTGAAATGACACCATGAAAATGTTGTTGTGGCTTGCCTTAGTGCAGATGAGGTTCACAAGCCTTCTGGTGATCCTCAAGACAAGTCTCACCCTCTGAAAATAATTTTAAACACAAAAAGAAAATATCAAGAACACTTCTGAAAATCACCAGAAATTCTAAACAGCTCAGAAAAATCTCATCTTTGGTGAGCTACTAGATTTATTTGCAAAGAACAAGATGCAAAAAGAATCAATTCATTTGGACTTATAGTTGAGGAGTTATGGCTGTTTGAAGTGTTCTGTAAATTCAAATGAATTTGAATAAAAATAAGCAGGCTGGGGGGGGGTGACGTCGAAGGCGTAAAGCCCAGGGGCGCCACCACTCGTACCGCTTCGCGCGCGTACAGAGTGGCTGACTAGCGGGCCCCGCTAGTCAGGTTAGGAGGAGGGGGAGAAGGAAACAGACGGAGTCGCAGCTCCGCCGGAGCTCTCGCCGACGACGAGGCCTCCTTGGCCAAAACGAGAGGGAGGGATGGCAAGAGGGGGTTGAGGCGGACCTGCCCGTACCCGTAGCATAGCTAGGGGCGGTCGGACGGCGTCGGAATCAACCTCGCAAGCGGAGGCAGAACACGGTGGTCGCCGGAGATGAAGAAGACGGTGAGCAGAGGCAACTCCAGGGACTCCAGAGGGGCGGAACAGCTTCACCGGAGAGGGGCGGAGGCCCTGGAAGGGTCGCCCTGGCCTGGGAGGGGCCGGAGCTACCGCGGTGACCAGAGGGGATCGCCGGCGAGCTCGAGCTCGGGGACGGCGGCCCGAGGTCTGCCCGGCCGGGCTACGGCTTCCTACTTGCTTGTGGGGTGTGTGGGAGTGCTGGATGGTGCTCGAGGAGGCTGGGGGCGGCTCCACTTATAGGCGAGCAGCGAGGGGGTTTCGGGCCGCGCCGGTGGACACCTGTCCACGGCGCCCGACGATGAGCGGCGTCAATGAGAGGGGCAGAAGGCGACGCAGCTCACGCAGCAACTGTTGGCGGACGGAGACGAGCACAGGATCGAGGAGAAGGCGACGAGCACAGTGCGCACCACACTGTTGGGTTGGCCGGACTGTGCCCGTGCTCGCTGTGGCGAGCTCCGGCATCGGCGAGCGCCAGAGGGGAGTTAAGGGAGTTTAGACGAAGATGGTGGCGAAGTTTGGCGCGCTACGGCAGTCGGGGAAGCGAGCACGCGCGAAACAGAGCGCTCGGCGGCACTCAGAGCGCGTCGACACGCATGCCAGCACCCCTGGACGAACAAGGTCACCGCGTGGACTATGACCTCAGGCCGAGCTAAGCCTAAACTTCATGTCTGGCGTGTTGTTCGTGGTAGTTTGAGATGTTACCACGCTTTGGTTTGGATCTAGGTGCAGTAGAGAAGTTTTTACACACCAGGTAAGTTTCTGGTCAGTAACTTTGAGAGGTTACTGAGGTCAAATGGCTGGGAGTTAGAGGCTGTGCTTTGGAGGTTAGCCAAGAGTTACTAAGGTGAAAATGCACAAGGAAACCCAGGCACAATGGAGCAAGTAAAATGGTAGATGCTGTAGAAACCACCATTTTGTCCAGAACAGAAAATATTTTCTGTAGCAAAAATATTCCAAAAAGTGATGAAATATTTTTGCTCAGGAAGGTGCCCTAGGGTTCAAAGAATATTTGTGAATTATCTCAAATTTTTCTAGGCCATAAAAATTAGGGTTGCTTTGGAGCATACTGATCTGGCTAGGGTTTTTGAGAGAAAATGAATATTTTCTTTTAAGAAAAATATTCCAAAGATTATTTTGGGATGGATCAGAAGGGGAATGATGATCAGATAGGGAAATGGAGCACTTGGGTGAAAGCCAAGAGTACCCAAGTGTTTAAGTCCATATGAAAAGACTCAAAAACCCCAAGTTTCAAATTTAATCCAAATAAAAATCAAGCAAATGAGAGAGGGCAAAAACCAGGCTGTCACAAACCTCCCCCACTTAGAATGAATCTCGTCCTCGAGATTCGGTTGCTTGGGAATACCACTCTTGTTGAGGATATAGACCTTAGAGTCACCCGCCAGGAGGGGCCGGGTTACTCATAATGGTCATCGCCAGAAGCCCGGCGCCAAGCTTGAAGACGGTGGGCCAAAGATGGGCTTAAAGACCCGGATATGGCTTAAGGCCCGTAGTTACAACCATCATTATGGTAGAACTTGTAGTGTAAGGCAAGAATAGTTGAGAGTCCGAGCCGGACACTCTTATGAGCCGGCCGGGACTCTGAGGGCTGCTGGGCGTCAACCTCTCTATATAAAGGGACGACCCGGCAGCGGTTTAGGGACAAGAAAGATATCATCGAGAGCCAGGCATAGCAGTTAAGCTCCCTGGTCATCGAAACCCTAATCAAAACCACCTCAACTGGACGTAGGCTTTTACCTTCACCGTAAGGGGCCGAACCAGTATAAACCCTCGTGTTCCTTGTCCCGTTAACCCCTTCAAGCTTCCTAGCGGCGATGGCTCCACGACTAAGTCCTAGCTTGAGGACATCTGTCGTGACAATTCCACGACAGTTGGCGCCCACCGTGGGGCCAGCGCACGGTGGATTTGAGTTCTTGAAGGGCAGCTTCGAAGGGCTCAAGGGATACGCTGTGGGCCGGATGACCAAGAGTCGTCGCGGCAAGCTCTACATCGACGATGCAAACTGGGGCCCCGACGCCGGCTCAATTGAGTACGGGTACCGGGTCCCCTTCGGCGGAATTCATGTTTTCATTGGCAAGATTGGTGAGCCGGGCCCTGAGCCGGATCTCCGCGCCGATCTCATCGAGACGGCTCAGCGTGCACGACCCGCCCGGGCCCTGCCTGCCTTAAAGCATGCTTTTGTGGGATGTATCCATGGAGGGCTCTCTGATAGATCTGGATCTGGTGATGAGGCGGCCGCCAGCTCTGACGGCGAGTCGTCCACCGATGAGTCAAACTCGTTGTATCAACTTCAAGATGGCAGGCTCATGGGTTGTTCTGATGGTGACAGTATTCCGGACCCGTTTGAGCCGCCAAGCCGGGTTGGAATCTTCATGGCCGGTGCGCAGCCTGTTCAGAACCCCGCTGCTGCAGCGGGAAACCCGGTGCCCTCGCCGGCTCAGGTGCTGATGGATCTCACGGACAAGATGACGGCCCTGTTGACCGCCGCGGTTGACCCGGCGGATCAAGCTCAACATGATGCGGAGGTGGCGCAGTTAAAGTTAGATCTAGTGAAAGCTAAGGAGGATCTGGCAGCGGAAGGGATCAGGATGGCTGCGGAGAGGGCGGCTCTCGACGCCCAAACTCAGTTGATCCAAGCGCAATCCTTCCGGCTCACGATGGATCAGAACGCGTCCAATGAGGTCATGAGAAGGAGGCATCAAAAGGCCCAATCTCGACTCCCTCCGGTTTACGATCCTCGAAACCTCTTCAACACGCCAGGTGTAGGGTCTAGTAACCCGCCAGGGATCATAGTGCCCGGGTCTGGGAACCCTATTCAGCCGCAAGTGATGGGGCCTCCCCGGGTGAGCCCTGCCCCGCCTCAGTATGTGCCGATACCACCGGGTCATTATGCTAACCCGCTGGAGAACATGGTAGCCGCAGCAGCGCGGCTGGCGGCCCTCCCAATCGACGGCGACTCTCCGACGGCTATTGAAACCCACCGGGTCAGGGAACTCCTTCAGACAGCACTGGCGCAACAAGAGGCGTACTCCTACAGCCGGGACAAGATCCATTCGACCCCTCGTCCAGGCCGGAGCCCGAGTTATAGCAGACACATGGTCTCCGCGGCCGGCTCAAGTAATGTACGACGCCATGACCCGCCCCCTGGCCATGGCCCGGCTCATTACGGAGCCTTTCACGCAGCAGACCAAGACAGAGCGCGGCAAGAGGCGGAGCAGGTGCCTCAGTTGACGGCTTACCAGACTCCCCCGGCTTATCCGACGACTTCCGTCGACGTGGGTATCCCTACCAGGACTGGAGGCGTCCCTTGTTTAGTGCTAGCTCTCCGCAATGAGCGTCTACCAAAGGACTTCAAAGGCCCCAGGAAGGTGCCTAATTACACGGCTGACTTACAACCCGCAGCCTGGATCAAAAGTTACGAGATGGCCATGGAACTGCTAGAGGTCAGTGAAGCGGCAATGGCCAAGTACTTCACCATGATGTTAGATGGGACTGCCCGCACTTGGTTGAAAGGGCTACCACCGAATTCCATCGGGTCTTGGGCTGAGCTGAAAGCCCGGTTCATCCAAAACTTCAAGGATACCTGTAGGCAGTCTATGTTAATTGTGGATTTGACTAACTGTAAGCAGCAGGAGGGTGAGTCTACGACACATTGGGTTCGCCGGGTTAAGGAGATAATACATTCCTCTGATAAGATGGATGCCGGCTCTGCAGTCATAATGTTGGAACAGAATTGTCGTTTTGTGCCCCTAAAGATGAAACTCGGGCGGCTTAAGCGCGACTGCAATGATATGGGTACACTGATGGCGGCTCTCGTCAAGATGATGAAAGGACAGGGAAGGGAAAGAAGAACGGCAATGGCAAGGGTCATCAGCATAACCCGGGGAGCCAAGGAGGTGGCAAGCGCAAGGCCGACGGCAGCCTAGAGTTCGTAGCCAATGCCAGCTCACAGGGCAATAGCCAGAGATGCAAGGGGAGGCCCCCTCCCCGAGGCGGCGGGTCAGGCCCGACGCTGGAGCAACTGTTGAATGAGCCTTGTCCAAGGCATGGCTCTAGAGAGAAGCCAGCTACTCATCTATGGAAGGATTGTGCAATCATGAAGGCCTTTAAGAATTCCAGCGCCTTTAACGGCAACAATGGCCCGGGCGGGGGCTCAGGCGCCGGCGGCTTTCATGGCCCGGGCGGCGGCTCAAATTCTAATCCTCATGAGTCTGTCGCTTCAAAAGAAATTGAGGATCTTGATAAGCTAAAGGATGTGAAAATCTTACTTTCCGGGTTACCCTTCGGACTTTCAGCCTTGGCAAGGGCTCCGAGTCGGAGGAAAGTGACATTACCTCTTCAACCACCGGGTTACTTGCTCCGGTGTCATCCTGTTGATGAACAGTATTGGTAAGGCGGATAGAAATAAACAATAAACATAACAAGAGCTTACAGGTTCAAGGGTTACCTCTGACTCGGAGCTGTCGCTTAGTTGCATCAGCTCTGAAGCAGTAGGCCTACTTCCCTTCTTACGGGGAGCGGCTCTCTTGGCGGCTTTCTTCGCCTTCCTGGCCTTCTCGGCCGCCTCATGGTCATATTTGACCTTCCAGAATTTGTCATCAGCCTGAAAAATACAACGATGATTTCTTAAAGATTCAGATGAAAGTTATCTACAGAAGAAGATAAGATGTTCAGATCAGCGGCTTACTGCTGGGGCTGGATTGGTCTTGCAGAAGGGGGCTAACCCGGTCCTCCCGCAGTCTGCCAAGCTCCCGTTCAAGAGAGCCTTGGTCATGTCCTCGGCAACGTCTTCAGGGAGGTCGTTGCGGCTGTGTCGCAGGGGGTCATCTTTTCGGCCTGTGTATTCACACATTAAGCCGGGGCGGCGGCTTAGGGGGATCACCCGCCACGAGATCCAGACCCGGACCAGATCAATTCCGTTGAGACCATTGCCCAGGAGAGCCTTGATCTTGTTGATGGTGGGGAGCAGAGGTTGGCGCTCCGCCTGAGTTAACTTGTCAGACAGAGGGTGAGTCGGCTCCAGACGTGAAGGGCGAAAGCCGGGCAGCGGGCTCTCGTCAGCCGGCGACGTGTCTTGGCAATCGAACCACGTCTGGTTCCAGTCCTTTGGGTGACTCGGCGGCTAGGCGTAAGGGAAAAGGCAGTCTCTCCGTCGCTGAATGGAGATTCCGCCAAGTTCCAAACTTGGCCCGTGGGCGCACTCGTTCTGGCGGTTCAGGTAGAAGAGCTCTCCGAAGAGTAGCAGGCTGGGCTCTTCTCCAAGATAAACCTCGCAGATCACTTAGAAATTGCATATGTTGGACACCGAGTTGGGTCCTATATCTTGTGGCCGCAGGTCAAAGAAATTCACTACATCCCTGAAGAACATTGAGCCGGGCGGTGCGAAGCCCCGGCTCATGTGGTCCGCAAAAATCATTACCTCCCCGTCCTTTGGTTGTGGTCTCTCCTCTGACGGGTCAGGGGCACGGTAGGACATGACGTCCTTCTTAGGCAGGTAACCTGACTTGACAAAATCCGCTAAAGTCTCGTCGGTGACATTGGACCTCATCCAATTGCAAGTGATGGATGCTTTAGGAGCTTTGGGAGGCATGGTGAAAGTCGGCAGCCTATGATAAAAGGAAACGTCCGGTTTAATTATAAGCCGGAGGAAATTTACAGTTCAATGTTAAAGTGGCGGCATATGGAGGGGACTAATGATATATGTCTAAGTGCATTGGGTTATCTAAGCCGTTGCTGTGCTTGAGAGTAATTCAAATCGTTTACAGCCTTGTTGTAAGTGAGCCGGAAAATTTTACGGCGCATGGTTTCCTTTGAGCCGGAAGGTTCTACGGCGCGAGGTTTCTTTAAACAGGTTTCACACATTGCAGTAAATAATTTGGATCAAAATGGTCGGTCAAAAGGAAAGTTCCTAGACCTAAAAACAGACGCAGGGGAAGTTCTTGGGCTCGAACGAGGCTTTTATGCAGTAAAAAGAGGTCTACTTGCATTTGAAATGAGTACTAAACAGCCGCCGCATTGGTTTTATACTATCCTAAGATCAAGCAGAGGCAGTAAAAGGGAAAACTACCAAGAGCTCGTGGGCAGCGGCGAAGAACACGGAAGAACAGCAGGAGCTTAACACAGATCTATCCTACGAGGAGGAAGGAACTTACGGATGCAGGGGTTCGCCGCGGTTCTCTGGACGATTCAGGGTGATGCAGCGGCCAAGGTCGACGAGGACGCGGAGCTCTGTTGCAGCGGCGGCGGCGGCGGAGCTCGAGCAGCACGGGAGCAGTGAGAGGAAGAAGACGACTGAAGGAGGAGAATGGAAAGACCCGAGGGTCGGACTATTTATAAGGGTAAGCTCATAAGTGGGCGTGAGAAACGAGGAGACCACGGCGTGGTTATCTCCCCACGAAACGCCTCGATTTTCGGGATGGCAGTAAAGATAAGATCCGTTGCAGATCTGGTGGAGTAAAAAATGGACTTAATGGAAGATGACGTCACGGTGGATTACCCGGAGTCCAGAGGATGACGTCACGCCGGGTTATGGCCTTCACACAATTGTAAGCCGGAGATTTTCTGTCGAAAGAATTGAAGATTGACATGAGCCGGCTCAAATCAATCTGGGGCCTAATGTTGAGGATATAGACCTTAGAGTCACCCGCCAGGAGGGGCCGGGTTACTCATAATGGTCATCGCCAGAAGCCCGGCGCCAAGCTTGAAGACGGTGGGCCAAAGATGGGCTTAAAGACCCGGATATGGCTTAAGGCCCGTAGTTACAACCATCATTATGGTAGAACTTGTAGTGTAAGGCAAGAATAGTTGAGAGTCCGAGCCGGACACTCTTATGAGCCGGCCGGGACTCTGAGGGCTGCTGGGCGTCAACCTCTCTATATAAAGGGATGACCCGGCAGCGGTTTAGGGACAAGAAAGATATCATCGAGAGCCGGGCATAGCAGTTAAGCTCCCTGGTCATCGAAACCCTAATCAATACCACCTCAACTGGACGTAGGCTTTTACCTTCACCATAAGGGGCCGAACCAGTATAAACCCTCGTGTTCCTTGTCCCGTTAACCCCTTCAAGCTTCCTAGCGGCGATGGCTCCACGACTAAGTCCTAGCTTGAGGACATCTGCCGTGACAATTCCACGACAACTCTTGATAATGTGACTGTAGAAATTCGTCCCGCTCCCAAGTTGATTCTGACTCTGTGTGATGCTCCCACTGAACTTTGTAAAATTTCCTTACTTTACTGCGAGTGACCCTTTCCATCTGATCCAAAATTCTGAACGGTCTCTCTTCATAAGTTAAATCATTTGCCAACTCTACCTCAGCCATAGCAGTCCTTTTCTCAGGCGGGGATATACATCGTCTCAATTGTGAAACATGAAACACGTTGTGCACGTCTGCCAACTCAGCGGGTAGTTCTAATTGATACGCAACACTACCTAGTCGAGACATAACTGGGAATGGACCGATAAATCTGGGGGCCAACTTTCCATGAGTCTGAAATCTCTTGACTCCTTTCATAGGAGTGACTCGGAGGTATATGTGCTCTCTGGGTTCAAAACTTATCTGTCGGTGCTTTGCATCATAATAACTTTTCTGTCGAGATTTGGCCAATTGCAATCTGTCTCTGATTTCCTTAACTTGTTTCTCAGCTTCCATCATGAGATCTGTTCCGAAGATACGGCTATCTCCAGTTTGAGACCAATTTAAAGGAGTGCGGCACTTACGGCCATACAGAGCTTCATATGGTGACATTTTCAGACTGGTCTGGAAGCTGTTGTTATAGGAAAACTCGGCATATGGCAAACAGTCTTCCCATTTGGGTCCTTGGGCTAAAGCACATGCTCGCAACATATCTTCGAGTATTTGATTTACCCTTTTTGTCTGTCCATCCGTCTGAGGATGATAAGCAGTACTATATTTCAGTGTTGTCCCCAAGGCTTGATGGAGGCGTGACCAAAAAGCGGAGGTAAACAGGGAACCTCGGTCGGAAGTGATAGTTCGGGGTACTCCATGCAGACTGACTATTCTGGATACATACAGCTGTGCAAGTTGATCTGCCCTGTATCTTGTGCTGATTGGAATGAAGTGAGCGACCATGGTTAGGGTGTCCACTATAACCCAGATTGCATCATTGCCTCGCTGAGTCTTAGGCAATCCCGTAATGAAATCCATACAAACGTCATCCCATTTCCATTGTGAAACCGGCAGCGGTTGGAGGAGTCCGGCTGGCTTCTGATGCTCTGCCTTCACCTTGTTGCATATGTCGCAACAAGCTACAAAATAGGCAATGTCTTTCTTCATTCCATCCCACCAGAATATTTTTCTAAGGTCCTCATACATTTTCGTACCTCCCGGGTGAATGGAATATGAGGATTCGTGTGCTTCTAACAGAATTTTCTTCCTTAAATCCGGTTGATTGGGTACACAAATCCGTCCACGGAATCGGAGGGTACCGAATTTGTCCTTGAAGAAATCTGGGGTCTGTTCTGCCATCTGGCCCTGGGCACGTCTTTGCAGCTCGGTGTCAGCTGGCTGGGCCTTGCGGATGTCTATCTCAAGTGTGGGTGTAACTTCCAAAATATTAGCGAGGCCAGCATCCACTATGACCAAGTTGAGTTGAGCGATCTCCTCTTGGAGTTCGGGCGGCCAGCATCCAGTATGACATTTAAGCTGACGGGCTTTCGACTGAGTGCATCGGCAACTACGTTGGCCTTGCGTGGGTGGTAATTTATTCCAAGGTCATAATCCTTGACCAACTCTAGCCATCTTCACTGACAGAGGTTTTAAATCTAGCTGAGTGAAGATGTATTTGAGACTCTTGTGGTCGGTAAAAATTTGGCACCGTTTTCCAATGAGGTAGTGTCTCCAAATTTTTAATGCATGAACCACCGCAGCCAATTCCAAATCATGAGTAGGATAATTTCCCTCATGGGGTCGTAGTTGTCGCGATGCATATGCTACTACCTTGCTGTCTTGCATAAGTACGCAATCAATACCTTGCCTGGAGGCGTCACAATACACATCAAAACTACGATAAATGTCTGGAAGAGTCAATACAGGTGCGGTTGTCAGACGTATCTTTAACTCATTAAAACTTTTCTCACAGTCCTCCGTCCATTCAAACTTCTTATCCTTTTTGAGCAGCTCCCACTACAAAAAAGTACACTTCCGTGATGATACGTGTTTCTCACAGTAGGTCGCATTTTTTGTCATGCATGTACATCCATGACGATTTTATGACAGAATCAAGATAGTCATACCTGTGCTGTCGTAGAAGTGTTCCATGACATTACCAAAATTATCATCACGGAAGTGTCCACTTCCATGACGATAAATCGCGCGTCACATAAGTGCTTTCGTCAAGGGTGACCGACATGTGGCATCCACCGTAACGGAACGTCGTTAAGCTATCGGGTCGGGTTTTGGATCCGATAACCCGTTAACAACCCCGACCAATGGGAAATTTCCACGTGTAAAATTCTTATTGGCCGGACGAAACACGTGTCAGCTCGTCACTGGGTCAGATAGGCGCCTATGATATGTCGACACGTGCCACAGCCCACCACTGGCCCATTTAGCTTACAAAGCCGGCCCGTTTGACTTGGTCAAAAGTTAACGGGCTGGCCCATGAAAAGCCTGTTAACGGTCTCTTCGCAAATAGCCCATTTTATGGCCCATTAACTCACGGCCCGTTAGGCCCTAAAGGAAATCGGCCCAACAATGTCATGTGGGCCGTTGAATATAACACCAGCCCATTTCACTTTCGGCCCATGTATGGCCCACGACGTCTTTCGGCCCATATGAGGCCTTCGTATCTTTCGGCCCTTTACAGGCCCACGGTGACTCTAGCCCATAATGAACAGTAATTTTCTTTATAGCTGTTAATGGCCCGTGATTTACATGGGCCGTTTCCAGCCCGTGTTAGCTTTCGGCCTATTGACGGCCCATACGTTCTTGGGCTCCTTTTCGGCCCTCGATTACTTCCGGCCCATTACTGGCCTGTTCCCCTAATGGGCCAAATTCAGCCAATGGCAAGAGTCAGCCCGTTACTGGCCTGTTCCCCTAATGGGCCAAATTCGGCCCATGGCAAGAGTCGGCCCATTACTGGCCTGTTACCCTAATGAGCCAAATTCGGCCCATGGCAAGAGTCGGCCCGTTTCTGGCCTGTTAACCCGTTGCGCCGTTTCCAGCCCGTCCTATATTCTGGCCCATTAACGACCCGTTATGCCTGTGACAGAATTAAGCATTTGCTTTCCTACGGCCTGTTACCGTGCTGGGCCGATACCAATTACGCCCGATTACGGCCCATGTAGACCCATTTATCCGACGGCTCGAGGCCCACCGATTACAGGCCCAATATCGACGGCCCGTAGGAGACCCATGGATCCTACGGCCCGTATATGGACCATGGTACTTGCGGCCACTAGCAAACCAGGGAAAAAGAAGATTAGGAAATAAATAAGGCCGAAACTAACGCTAGGCTATTAAGGCGATTGCACGGATTACATCCACTCGGCATCAAAGATCGCCACCAGTGCAAATATAGGGAACACCCTACACTATACAAAAATGGCTTGCTGTTTTCTTCAGCCGGTGGCTGCACGTTAAGAATAAATTTTGTATCGCACCAAAACAAATTACAACTATATAACAAAAGGAAGGTTGGCATAAAACTTAACAGTCTAGAAGATAAATGCACCACCAGAAGTTCAGAAGCTCAGTTCATTTAACCTGACTGTTACGTTTTCATGCTGTATTGTCCGATGGAGCACCATAACCCTCGCCTTCATTTCCCCTAGGCTCCTGAACAACATAGCAAATGTCTGATAGTCTGGTTTCAAAACCATGCATATCTTGACGACATTGAGCAATGTTTCTCCTTGTTTCACAAAGGGTCTCTGTTAGGGAATGGACTTGTGTCTGGAGCGCAGATACAACATTGCTTTGAGCTTGCATATCTTGATCATGAGGCAGTTTGGACGATATTGCCTTAAAAACCAACCCAGTATTACGTAGGAACGTGCTTTTGGCACTGTTAGTGGACAGGTACTGGCCCACTGCAGCAAGAGCTGACATTGCGGTTATAGTCGCCTCGCCACCTTCAGAAGGTGGCGGTTCCACCATTTTTTCCATAGCTTGCTGAAAAGTTGAGGTTTTACATTAGTAGTACCAGAACAGAAGATATTAAGGAGGCAGCAAAACCAAACAAAATATCTTTGGTCTATATACAGAACTTATTCTGGTGAACCCATGTAAAATATTAGTTGTATTTTATTGCAAAGTACATAATAAAACCAGGTTCCAAACATATGACCATGTACCATCGCTAATGTATTGTCTATTTCTTCACATTGTATTGAGGGCTAAGGATAAAGAGACGAAGTTTATAATACGGTAAGCATAGTATGACATCGTTCATATCACAAAACAACTGAGAACAGACAAACAGGCAATTGTAACGTTGTGTGGGCAAGTCCAGCACGGAAGTAGATTACGGGTCAAGATCAAAGGAACATCACTCCTCTCTTTTAAACCTTGTAAGGTGCAATGATACGCTAAGACAATTGTGTATAAAATTGAAAAGAGTAATAGACATTGGCTGCAAACCATGCAGTTCAAGGCACAAGTCAGAGTAAGTAGTAGTTAAAAGGCATGAGGATTAAGGACTTACCACAGCGGCTTTGACTGGTGTAGTCATGCCCTTCTTCTTGCTGGTGTGACAGTCCTTGAAGATTTCCACAGCATTTGGTGCAGGTACTTTTTGGTCCTTGCGGGCTTTCCTCTGCATTTCGAACAATTCAATATAGATATGATAATATGGTACAACGAAAAGAGTGAAACAGCAGCTAATTACAAGAGCCTCGCAGTGTGCAATATAGCTACGAGATCCTATCGTCTGTTGGAATTTCACTTTCGTACGGTTGGCCTTGTTCTTTGAACAGTTCACCTACAAGAAGATAGATTTGTGTGGCACATGCGCAAATAGGACTTCAACATGTGATCTCATCACATATATATAATGTACCTGATACTTCGGATCAGACTAGTGTTTAACAAGGCCCCTCCAGTCTTCATCCGATATATTTTCCACTGGAGATGTTTGGGAAAGTTCACTGTTAGCCTTGCCTTCAAAGTGAGTTTTCCTCAAGTTATACCGATACTGTCGCAGAGCAGACTTGAAAACATGGGTGCAAGCTTGTCTGGTTGCATCATCTTGGCTATCCAACTTGAACCTCATCTGTTGAAAATTATGGGAGTCTCATTATCAGCAACCTAGAAAGTATGGGACAGAGCAAGACGATATTACTAGTTTCCATACATAACCATACTTACAGATAAATTGTAACGCCCACGATGTGGCTATATCTCCCACGTGTCGAGGCACGACTTAGAGGCATAACCGCATAGTGGTTTTGTCGCAAGAAGGGTCATCTTCACACAATCCCATGTAATGAACAAGAATGGGATAAAGAGTTGGCTTACAATCGCCACTTCACACAATACATAAATATTATGCATACATCATCTAAAATACAAGCATATAGACCGACTACGGTCAAAATCCAGATGAAAATAAGATAACCCCAAATGCTGGATCCCCGATCGTCCCAACTGGGCTCCACTACTGATCATCAGGAAAAGACACATAGTAACGACCACGATCCTCGTCGAACTCCCACTTGAGATCGACGCCATCATCTGCACTGGCATCGTCGGCACCTGCAACTGTTTTGGTAGAATCTGTGAGTCACGAGGACTCAACAATCTCACACCCGCGAGATCAAGACTATTTAAGCTTGTAGGAAAGGATGGTGCAAAGAGGTGGAACTGCAGCGGCAAAAACATATATGGTGGCTAACTTGCGCAAACGAGAGCGAGAAGAGAAGCAATGGAACGGACGTCACCTAGCAATGACTCAGAAGAGGTCCTGAACACCTACTTACGTCATACATAACTCAGACCGTGTTCACTTCCCGGACTCCGCCGAGAAGAGACCATCACGGCTACTCACGCAGTTGATGTATTTTACTTGGGTCATGTGACAAGTTATCTACAACCGGACATTAACAAATTCTCATCTGCCTCATAACCGCGGGCACGGCTTACGAAAGATAATACCCTGGAGGGGTGTCCCAACTTAGCCCATCATAAGCTCTCACGGTTAACGAAGGATAAACCTTCTCCCGGAAAGACCCGATCAGTCTCGGAATCCCGGTTTACAAGACATCTCGACAATGGTAAAACAAGACCAGCAAAGCCGCCCGAATGTGCCGACAAATCCCGATAGGAGCTGCACATATCTCGTTCTCAGGGCACACCGGATAAGTCAAGCTACGTGTAAAACAAGACCTCGAGTTTCCCCGAGGTGGCCCCGCAGGCTGCTCGGTTCGGACCAACACTCGAAGGAGCACTGGCCCAGGGAGGTTAAAATAAGATGACCCTCGGGCTCGCGAAAACCCGGGGGAAAAGGCTTAGGCGGCAAATAGTAAAACCAAAGTTGGGCCTTGCTGGAGGAGTTTTATTCAAGGCGAACTGTCAAGGGGGTCCCATAAATCACCCGACCGTGTAAGGAACGCAAACTCAAGGAACATAATCCCGGTATAACAGTAACTAGGGCGGCAAGAGTGGAACAAAACACCAGGCATAAGGCCGAGCCTTCCACCCTTTACCAAATATATATAGATGCATTAATTAAATAAGAGATATTGTGATATCCCAACATATCCATGTTCCGACATGGAACAAACTTCGACTTCACCTGCAACTAGCAACGCTATAAGAGGGGCTGAGCAAAAGCGGTAACATAGCCAAACAACGGTTTGCTAGGAAGGGGTGGTTAGGGGCTGACATGGCTAAAATGGGAGACATGATATAGCAAGTGATAGGTAGCGAGCATGGCAATAGAGCGAACAACTAGCATAGCAAAGATAGAAGTGATTTCGAGGGGTGGTCATCTTGCCTGCAAGATTCTCAGAGTTGACGAAAGCTTGATCCTCGTAAGCGTACTCGACAGGTTCCTCGTTCACGAACTCGTCTTCCGGATCTACCCAAGACAAGAACACAAACAAACGGAACCACAATCAACAACGGGAAATGCGCAAGCAACATGATGCAAAACATGTATGATATGCAAGATATGATATGCGATGCATATGCGTGCTCCGGAAGGAAAATGATGAAAATGGCAGTAACTTGGCAAACCAAGCATGCCACTGGAAATATGAGATGATTTCGGTCGAAATCGATATAAAAATGACCGGAATCAGATGCACGGTTTGCAAATGGCAAGCAAAACAAGAATGACACGAATCTGCGATAAACAGCAAGATAGCACTTAAAATGCAACAAGCAACAATGCTACGGCACCCCAACATAGCAACAAAGCACATGGCAGTAATCTACAGGAGATGCTTGACAAAAAATGAACACTGAGCTATGGCTAGTTCACAACATATCAAGCTCAAACAAGCATGGCAAAAGTGCAAAAGATTACGGTTCACAGACTTGGTGAAAAACTGGACATCAGGTAGGAATGTTCATGGCACGAAATCAACATGCTACTGGAACTTAACATAGCAAAGCAAGGCATGGTAGTGTTCTACTAAAAGCATATGACAAAAGTCCCTTATTGACCATAAGACAAAAAGGACCAGAAGATATGATGGCAGAAATATTTATCATGTTTCAGACTTAGCAGAAAACAGAGCATGGCAGAAATATTAATATGTAGGCCTTTTTGTGAGCTTGATGCACTCACTACATAGAAATGCATGACAAACCAAGCATACCTACAGCAAGATGGCATGAATATGAAGCTAACCATGGCAAGAACAATTGCATAGCATGTATGGATCAACTACAATAAGCTTGGCAAAATTGCATATCATGTTAAGAATCTGCCAGAAATATTTTATAGCAAAAGTAGAGCAAGATTGAGTCATGCTATGGCACTCCATAATTGCAAACAACTGCAGAATGTATCAATTACAACTATAGCAACAAAACATCCTTACTGTACCTCTCCAAAATATGCATGGATCTCTCTGTAGCATCAAGTTTACATGGCAACAAAATTACAGCAGACAAAGACAGAGACATCACTAAGTCCCAGAAATCAGAAATATTACGGGCCTACTTTGCATGCTTGTGCTAGACACCACCGAGATCACAAAAATACATGGACTATACCACTGGAAAGATGGCATGTCATACTTCAAAACACATGTAGAGCTCATGCTCAAAAGATGCACAGAATAAATGATACAAAAATGACAAATCTCCAAGTTCTGCTAAGAACCAGAGATTAACAGCAACTAGACCTCTTCCAACGAAGATTTGGGTATCAAGATGACCTCTAATGAACATGGTGCAATTGAACGAAATGAAGAGCATCACGAGACGAACAATTTGACATATTACACGCGCGAATCAGAGCTACATGCACGGAGTTATGGCATCACGAACACAGGCACATGCTGAAAAAAATAACAGGACAGAAAAAAAAGGAAAGGACGAAGTCAACGCGTACTATAGCTCCCGATCGGATCTGAGGGAGGTCGAGCTCGGGCTCGGGCTGTTCGCCGGCGGGAGGAAGAGGAGAGGCCGGCGGGGGGTTGCCGGCCGGAGGCGGGCGAGACGCCGGCGGCGAGGGGCGGCGGGACCGCGGCGGCGACCGGCGGGGAGACCGCGACAGCGCGGGCCAGGCGGCCGGAGGCGGCGAGGGCGGCGGAGTCGCGCGGGGCGGCCGAGGCGCGTGGGGGCGCGCGGGCCCGCGGGCCGGCGGCGGGCCTGGCGGGCCGCGGCGGCGGCGGGGGCTGACGACGGGCCACGTGGCAGACGCGGGTTGGCCGCGGGGGCGGTGGCGACTTCGTCCGGCGGCGCTGGACACGTCCGCCCGCGGAGAGGCGATTTAGGGTTATGGGAGACTGCGATTTCGTTTTCGGGATGCCCACATATAAATAGGTAGAGGGAGCTAGGAGGCTCCAAATGAGGTGCGGTTTTCGCCCACACGATCGTGATCGAACGACCTAGAGCATGGAAGAGAGTTTGGTGGGTTTTTGGCTGGTTTTAGAGGGGCTTTTTGCTGGACACTCAAATGGACTTTGCGGATGCCCGGTTAACCGATGGAGTACCAAACGACCTCCGAATGGAACGAAACTTGACCGGTAGTCTACGGGTGGTATATTAAGACCACCTGACAAGCCTCGGTCCACTCCGAGAAAGTTTGACACACGCACACGAAAGAAAACAAGAGGGGTGCACCGGAGGAGATAGGAGCGCCGGATTGGAAAACGGACAACGGGGAAAATGCTCGGATGCATGAGACGAACACGTATGCAAATGCAATGCACATGATGACATGATATGAAAATGCATGACATGAAAAAATACAAAACGAAAGACAAAACCCGACAACGGAGGGAAAAACATATCACATAGCCGGAAATGGCCAGAGTCGGAGTTACAAATATGGCAAGTTACATGCGGGGTGTTACAACACTCCACCACTACGAGAGGATCTCGTCCCGAGATCTAGGACTGAAAGAACTCCGGATATTCGGAACGGAGATGGTCCTCGCGTTCCCAAGTGGCTGCCCGGTCGGAATGGTGCGACCACTTCACTTTAAGGAATTTGATAGACTTGTTGCGAGTCTTGCGCTCAGTTTCTTCAAGAATAGCAACTGGGTGCTCATGATAAGACAAATCTTCTTGGAGGTCAATCTCTTTGAAGTCGATAGTGCGCTCAGGCGTCTTGAAACACTTGCGGAGCTGTGACACGTGGAACACATCGTGCACGTTCGCGAAGTTGGAAGGAAGCTCAAGTTGATAGGCGAGGTCGCCTCTTTTGCCAATGATCTTGAAAGGACCCACGTATCTAGGGGCAAGCTTCCCTTTGATACCGAAGCGACGAGTGCCTTTCATTGGAGAGACGCGGAGGTAGACATGGTCTCCGATCTCGAAAGCCAAATCACGATGCTTACTATCATAGTAGCTCTTCTGGCGTGATTGCGCGGCTTTGAGATTATCACGGATGACTTTACACATTTCTTCAGCTTCAGTGATTAAGTCATTGCCAAGAAGTTGGCGTTCACCAGTCTCTGACCAATTTAGAGGAGTACAGCACTTTCTGCTATAGAGAATCTCGAATGGGGCCTTGCCCGAAGTCGCTTGGAAGCTGTTGTTGTAGGAGAATTCAGCATATGGAAGACAATCTTCCCATTTCATGCCAAAGGAAATGACACAAGCCCTGATCATATCTTCAAGAATTTGATTGACTCGCTCGACTTGGCCACTAGTTTGAGGATGGAAAGCTGTGCTGAAGCGAATGTTAGTGCCCATGGCCTTCTGCAAGGAGTCTCAGAACTTAGAGGTGAAGATGCTTCCACGATCAGAAGAAATCAATTGTGGAATGCCGTGCAAGGAGACAATTCTGGAGGTGTAAAGCTCTGCCAGCTGAGCTGCTGTGATGGATTCTTTGATAGGAAGGAAATGAGCCACTCTAGAAAGCTTGTCGATGACGACAAAGATAGCATCATTTCCGCGCTTGGACTTGGGAAATCCAGTCACGAAGTCCATTTCGATATGATCAAACTTCCATGCTGGGATAGCAAGAGGTTGGAGGAGACCAGCTGGTCGTTGGTGTTCTGCTTTCACTCTTCGGCAGACATCACATTCATTTACGAATTGAGCAATCTCTCGCTTCATTCGAGTCCACCAATACGACTGCTTGAGGTCATGATACATCTTCGTACTTCCAGGATGAATGGAAAGGAGAGAATTGTGCGCCTCGTTCATTATGACTTTCCGTAGATCACCTTTAGGAACCACAAACCGGTCCTCGAAGAACAAAGTGTCTCTGTCATCAATGCGATAGCACTTGTATTTGGAAAGACCCTTGTCGATACCACGTTTCACCTTCTTCACCATGGCATCAAGGAGTTGTGCCTCACGAATTTGATCTTCCAAAGTAGGAGATACTATGAGGTTGGCAAGAAAGCCTTGAGGAACAACTTGGAGATTCAGCTTGCGGAAAGCTTCACAAAGATCCGGTTGGAAAGGCTTGAGAATTAAGCTGTTGCAATAAGCCTTCCTGCTTAAAGCATCTGCAATGACATTGGCCTTGCCTGGAGTATATTCAATACTCGGTTTGTACTCTTGAATCATTTCGACCCATCGAGTCTGCCTGAGGTTGAGGTTGGGCTGAGTGAAGATATACTTGAGACTCTTGTGATTAGTGAAAATGTCCACTTGTCTTCCCAACAAGAGATGTCTCCACGTGATTAATGCATGGACAACTGCCGCCAACTCAAGATCGTGAGTGGGGTAGTTTTTCTCGTTGGGCTTCAACTGCCGAGAGGTATAGGCCACAACTTTCTTCTCTTGCATTAACACAACACCGAGACCTTGGAGAGAAGCATCACAGAAGACTTCATACGGCTTGGATTCATCAGGAGGAGTCAAGACAGGAGCTGTGACTAGTTTCTCTTTGAGAGTGTTGAAAGCAACGTCACACTCAGGAGACCATACATACTTCACATGCTTCTGTAGGAGGTTGGAAAGAGGCTTTGTAATCTTGGAAAAATTCTCAACGAATCTTCGGCAATAGCTTGCAAGACCCAGAAAACTTCGGAGCTGCTTGACATTTTGAGGAGGTTCCCAATCCAGAACTGCGGACACCTTCTCGGGGTTAACAGCGATGCCCTTGGCAGAGATGATGTGACCAAGAAAAAGAACTTCATCGAGCCAAAACTCACATTTGGAGAACTTCGCATAGAATTGATACTCTCTGAGCTTGTCGAGCACCAATCGCAAATGTTTGGCATGATCCTGCTTATTCTTGGAGAAGACCAAGATATCATCGAGATACACCAGAACGAATTCATTGGTATAGGGGTTGAAGATGAAATTCATCATCCGAGAGAACACTGGAGGAGCATTGACAAGGCCGAAAGACACGACAGTATATTCATAAGAACCAAAGCTTGTTCTGAATGCTGTCTTGGGAATATCTTCTTCACGAATGCGAATCTGATGATAACCCATACGAAGGTCAAGCTTCGAGAATACTTTAGCACCTTTGAGTTGCTCAAATAGCTCATTGATGTTGGGAAGTGGGTACTTGTTCTTGATTGTCTTGCCCTTGAGTACGTTCTTGCAAGAGTTGCAGAATCATCTGAGCATTGGCGTTGGTGGCTGCCATGATTGCTTGCCATGCCTCCGGAGGTGGAGGTGGTGGCGGAGGGTTCGCTTGACTCCCTTCATTGCGATCCGGATTCTGACGCGTTGGCGGAGCCATCCTGAAGAGGGTGACATCCGTTAGCATCTTGATAGACAAATAGATAAGTAGAATCAACGGATAGAAATTGCAACATATAGTCTTCACAATAAACATTCGCACGAAGATGAACGAATGAATTCCGTAGTAAATCATCACACTTCCATAAGTTGAGAAGCCACTTGAAAAAGATATGGAATGAACATAGAATTCGAAGCAACTCGAATACCACAATACAAAATAACACAAAGTATTGGCTTGCAGAATAAGCCGGAACAAACATATGATAGAGGTTTCGTCCGAAGTTTTCGTGGTGGGGCCCACACGGGCTCAATCGTACAGCACCATCATGTACAACGCTGTGCACATGACATACGAAGCGTCCCCGAGTCGGCAAAGCCGTGGATTCTTTAAGACACAACGAGACCACTGTAAAATCAACCGTATACATGCGGACCACTAGACGTCGAACCCCAATCTCATATCATGCGTCTGTCGGAAAGATATCCTAAAGCTACTTGAATTCCCACTTATAAACTCCCGAAACTTTCTGGTTATGCAAGCTGGTGTAGGGGATACAGGGGACACAAAATATATCACCCAAACTAGCAATCCCTAGATCCAGCTGTATCCATCCGTCAACACATAACCAAGAAACCTTCGGAAATCGTTTACCTCAACCTTCGAAAAACATCCGTTATACAAGTTATGGCAATACTCCCGAACTCCCGCCCCAGTACTGGGTGGCGTCGAGGTGATCTCACCAACAACTGCATAAAAGAGATTTCGATGTCGGCGAAACTCAGGTATTCCAGAACTGCAACGATAAAATTGTGACGACAACACCTCGGAGCTCAACTCCCCGGGACACTGCCACAACCCCTAAATGACAGGAGGCACCAAGAACAATGTTCTCGTCACAAATCGATCGGAACGATTCCAAGATACCCGCGTGATCCTAAATTTTTTTTAGTGAAATTTGAGGAGAGAATAGTCAAAACTTCTACGTCAGGAGACCTCACCAGAGCGACGAAGGGACTGAGGAGTAAAAAGAATCCTACTCTCCGATATATATAATCCTAAGACTCAAAACATTTTTATTCTAGACTCAACAACGCCAGTGATTCGATCAAGCAGGGGGCTCCTAAGTCGGGGATGGCTCTGATTACCAACTTGTAACGCCCATGATGCGGCTATATCTCCCATGTGTCGAGGCACGACTTAGAGGCATAACCGCATAGTGGTTTTGTCGCAAGAAGGGTCATCTTCACACAATGCCATGTAATGAACAAGAATGGGATAAAGAGTTGGCTTACAATCGCCACTTCACACAATACATAAATATTATGCATACATCATCCAAAATACAAGCATATAGACCGACTACGGTCAAAATCCAGATGAAAATAAGATAACCCCAAATGCTAGATCCCCGATCGTCCCAACTGGGCTCCACTACTGATCATCAAGAAAAGACACATAGTAACAACCACGATCCTCGTCGAACTCCCACTTGAGATCGACGCCATCATCTGCACTGGCATCGTCGGCACCTGCAACTGTTTTGGTAGAATCTGTGAGTCACGAGGACTCAGCAATCTCACACCCACGAGATCAAGACTATTTAAGCTTGTAGGAAAGGATGGTGCCAAGAGGTGGAACTGCAGCGGCAAAAGCATATATGGTGGCTAACTTGCGCAAACGAGAGCGAGAAGAGAAGCAATGGAACGGACGTCACCGAGCAATGACTCAGAAGAGGTCCTGAACACCTACTTACGTCATACATAACTCAGACCGTGTTCACTTCCCGGACTCCGCCGAGAAGAGACCATCACGGCTACTCACGCAGTTGATGTATTTTACTTGGGTCATGTGACAAGTTATCTATAACCGGACATTAACAAATTCCCATCTGCCTCATAACCGCGGGCAAGGCTTTCGAAAGATAATACCCTGCAGGGGTGTCCCAACTTAGCCCATCATAAGCTCTCACGGTCAACGAAGGATAAACCTTCTCCCGGAAAGACCCGATCAGTCTCGGAATCCCGGTTTACAAGACATCTCGACAATGGTAAAACAAGACCAGCAAAGCCGCCCGAATGTGCCGACAAATCCCGATAGGAGCTGCACATATCTCGTTCTCAGGGCACACCGGATAAGTCAAGCTACGAGTAAAACCAGACCTCGAGTTTCCCCGAGGTGGCCCCGCAGGCTGCTCGGTTCGGACCAACACTCGAAGGAGCACTGGCCCAGGGAGGTTAAAATAAGATGACCCTCGGGCTCGCGAAAACCCGGGGGAAAAGGCTTAGGCGGCAAATAGTAAAACCAAAGTTGGGCCTTGCTGGAGGAGTTTTATTCAAGGCGAACTGTCAAGGGAATCCCATAAATCACCCGACCGTGTAAGGAACGCAAACTCAAGGAACATAATCCCGGTATAACAGTAACTAGGGCGGCAAGAGTGGAACAAAACACCAGGCATAAGGCCGAGCCTTCCACCCTTTACCAAATATATATAGATGCGTTAATTAAATAAGAGATATTGTGATATCCCAACATATCCATGTTTCGACATGGAACAAACTTCGACTTCACCTGCAACTAGCAACGCTATAAGAGGGGCTGAGCAAAAGCGGTAACATAGCCAAACAACGGTTTGCTAGGAAGGGGTGGTTAGGGGCTGACATGGCTAAAATGGGAGACATGATATAGCAAGTGATAGGTAGCGAGCATGGCAATAGAGCGAACAACTAGCATAGCAAAGATAGAAGTGATTTCGAGGGGTGGTCATCTTGCCTGCAAGATTCTCAGAGTTGACGAAAGCTTGATCCTCGTAAGCGTACTCGACAGGTTCCTCGTTCACGAACTCGTCTCCCGGCTCTACCCAAGACAAGAACACAAACAAACGAAAGCACAATCAACAACGGGAAATGCACAAGCAACATGATGCAAAACATGTATGATATGCAAGATATGATATGTGATGCATATGCGTGCTCCGGAAGGAAAATGATGAACATGGCAGTAACTTGGCAAACCAAGCATGCCACTGGAAATATGAGATGATTTCGGTCGAAATCGATATAAAGATCACCGGAATCGGATGCACGGTTTGCAAATGGCAAGCAAAACAAGAATGACACGAATCTGCGATAAACAGCAAGATAGCACTTAAAATGCAACAAGCAACAATGCTACAGCACCCCAACATAGCAACAAAGCACATGGCAGTAATCTACAGGAGATCCTTGACAAAAAATGAACACTGAGCTACGGCTAGTTCACAACATATCAAGCGCAAACAAGCATGGCAAAAGTGCAAAAGATTACAGGTTCACAGCATCAGGTAGCAATGTTCAGAGCACGAAATCAACATACTACACGAACTTAACATAGAAAGGCAAGGCATGGTAGTGTTCTACTAAAAGCACATGACAAAAGTCCCTTACTGACCATAAGCCAAAAAGGACCAGAAGATATGATGGTAAGCATGTAAACATAGCAAGTTTCGTTATCAGGTTTCAGACTTGGCAGAAAAGAGAGCATGGCAGAAATATTAATATGTAGGCCTCTTTGTGAGCTTGATGTACTCACTACAGAGAAATTCATGACAAAACAAGCATACCTACAGAAAGATGGCATGAATACGAAGCTAACCATGGCAAGAACAATTGCATAGCATGTATGGATCAACTACAATAAACTTGGCAAAATTGCATATCATGTTAAGAATCTGCCAGAAATATTTTATAACAAAAGTAGAGCAAGATTGAGGCATGCTATGGCCCTTCATAATTGCAAACAATTGCCGGAATGGATAAACTACAACTATATCTACAAAACATTCTTACTGAACTTCTCCAAAATATGCATGGATCTCTCTGTAGCATCAAGTTTATATGGCAACAAAATTACAGCAGACAAAGACAGAGAAATCACTGTCCCAGAAATCAGAAATATTACGGGGCCTACTTTGCATGCTTGTGCTAGTCACCAACGAGATCACAAAAATACATGGACTATACCAATGAAAAGATGGCATTGCATACTTCAAAACACATGTAGAGCTCATTCTCAAAAGATGCACAGAATAAATGATACAAAAATGACAAATCTCCAAGTTCTGCTAAGAACCAGAGATTAACAGCAACTAGCCCTCTTCCAACGAAGCTTTGGGCATAAAGATGACCTCTAATGAATATGGTGCAATTGAACGAAATGAAGAGCATCACGAGGCGAACAATTTGACATATTACACGCGCGAATCAGAACTACATGCACGGAGTTATGGCATCACGAACATAGGCACATGCTGAAAAAAATAACAGGACTTAGAAAAAAAAGGGAAGGACGAAGTCAACGCGTACTGTAGCTCCCGATCGGATCTGAGGGAGCTCGAGCTCGAGCTCGGGCTGTTCGCCGGCGGGAGGAAGAGGAGAGGCCGGCGGGGGGTTGCCGGCCGGAGGCGGGCGAGGCGACGGCGGGGAGGGGCGCCGGCGGCGAGGGGCGGCGGGACCGCGGCGGCGACCCGCGGGGAGACCGCGGCGGCGCGGGCCAGGCGGCCGGAGGCGGCGAGGGCGGCGGAGGCGCGCGGGCCCGCGGCGGGCCTGGCGGGCCGCGGCGGCGGCGGGGCTGACGACGGGCCACGTGGCAGACGCGGGTTGGCCGTGGGGGCGGCGGCGACTTCGTCCGGCGGCGCTGGACACGTCCGCCCGCGGAGAGGCGATTTAGGGTTACTGTCGGGGATATACCATGCGGTATGACCCGGCCGAACTTGGCGGCTCACAGAGACCCGGCGAGTATTTGGTGACTTACTGATAACCTCAACGGCGGGTCAGATAGAAGACAAGGCCCAAGGCCCAGAAGGCCGGCTCACGTTTATGATGGGCCGGCTTAAGAAGAAAGGGATGACGAATATTTCCTTTATGAGGAAGCAAGACCCGGACTTGTAATTAACTTGTAAGAGAAGATAGACTAGTCCTAGTCCTACTAGGACTCCACATGTAACCCGCCCCTCTAACTTATATAAGGAGGGGCAGGGCACCCCAAGAGGGGACGAAAAACAATCGATAGGGCTAAACACCGAGAGCCGGTTCCCGGCGACTCTCCCGAGATCATAATGAGACCTAGCCTCAAACAGCATGTAGGGTTGTTACCGGATGATGTTTCCCGGGGCCCGAAGCTGTCTAAATCCTTGTCTTGTGTTGCGTCTCTCAATTCCGCTCAACCCCTCTCAAGCTACCACATAGATGCATTGGCCTCACGACTAAGTCCTGACACTAAGGACATCTGACGTGTTAATTCCACGACAGTTGGCGCCCACCGTGGGGCGCGCGCACGGTGGTGTTGAGTCCTTGAAGGGATTTCATCTTAGGGATTGAGAAGTTCGCGTCTGGATAAAGAAAAGACCAATTTTTTGGAGGGATCTGCATCAACTTCGAGTTCACTGGATTGAGATCAGAAATTTTATGGGCAGTAACCATCATCTCTATTAACAAAATCAGTCAGCGACCCGGACCCGGGTGATCCACGGGCTTGGACTCCTCCAACATCAGGCTCATCGACCCACTGCGCCCCCGCCGTCGCCGGTTCGCGCATCCAACCCGCCGGGTCGTTGCTGCGCCGCTGCTTTGCCTCCGCCTGGTCACCGCCCTCACCGCCGGCTTAACTGCTTGTCCCTGCTCTCGCCCACTCCTCTGCTGAATTAAGGTAGGGACAGGAGGGGGCGGGTTAGGAGAAAAAGAAGTCAAGGGATATATTGGAGATTCTGCTTGCTGTTGGTAACAATACTGTTAGCATATCACCAGACAAGGCGGGCCCTATAAGGTTTTCATCGAAGGGCACAATATTAAATTGTTCATTGGCTCTAATGAGGACAAAAATCAGTGGCCGGTCAGTTGTGGCAGTATCTGCCAGGATTCTCACAGGTCAACACAAAAATACCTCGATACATACTACTAATTACAATGTACGGAGTTTAAAGTACATGTATCTGCGCCAGACTGCGCGTGGACCAAATCATCTGTCGTCCGCTCAGGTGATATCTGTCCAAACTGTTTCATAACAGGTTATTTTATTTGAGGAATAAATATTCCGGCCAGTATATTTTAATCATGCAGGACTGATGTTCATTATAAAAGCGATGTCATGTTATGAATAAATGTGGGTGCGAACCGCCGCCTCTGTGGCTTAGTCTGCAACAACAACACCGCGCCGGCTCTCCCATTTGTGCCGGTTTACAATACCACAGATAACTCACCAGTCCGCTTCTGCGGCCGACTCTCCCGTCCACGCTGGATTACAATTCCGCGGTGGATAAATCACTAGCCTGGCATATCAGGTGAAATCCATCCAGTATATGTTATATTGCATATTATTTTCTTTAAAAAGAGCAATTACTTTGGCTTGCAAGTTCTCCCATGTAGGACTCAAACCGGTCTATATCACGGTCAACTACGGAGAATCTTAAGCCAACTCCTTGAGTCGACTTAAGACTCGGGGGCTACAATGGCATGACTCGGGAACCCCGGGTCGTTGGAGGGAATGATAACCCGGTTCCGGAGGCTGCTACCATATTGATGAAAATTTAAAGGCCGTCAGAAAATTGCCGGTTCAAAATAATGATTCCGGTTTAAAATCCGGTTCAAGAGATTTCTCTCTCCCGCAAGGTTTTGAAGCTTTCATATCCGGTTCAAACATCCGGCTCAAGGTACCCTGCTTTAATGACCATTGGGAGCTGATCGTATTCGAATTTAGCTTAACCCTTTTGGTATGACCCTGATTGTATTCGAATCAGAGTCGTTAAATATTCTCATGATCACTAGGGGGCTTCCTGTTCAAACATAGGTCGTATTCGAACCAAAGAGAACATAGCTGTCGATACCCTTTTGATCGGCGCACTGCTGAGCTCATTGGGGAGTTTCTTGGTCATATTTGAACCGTAGCTCAACCCCCTTTGGGAACCGACGTGGATCGTATTCGAATCAGCGTCGTTAAACAACTCTCAAGGTCATTTGGGGGCTTCCTGTTCAAACATAGGTCGTATTCGAACCAAAGAGAACATAGCTGTCGGTACCCTCTTGATCGGCAACGCCAAGGCCACTGGGGGCTATATGATCGTATTCGAATCTTAGCTTAACCCCTTTGGGACGGTTTTCTGATCGTATTCGAATCAGAAGCCTCAAAAATTTTGAAGTCTCTTTTTGCAAACAATTTTTGGATTTTATTTGAAGCTCTTTTTCATATCTAAAGTGTATATGAGTGGTTGTTATTTAACCCGGCTTGATTTTCAATGGTAAATCGCCAGCTTATGACAATCATCATCTATGTGGAAGCATTGGCTTCTAAGGATTGGGTTATCACCCTTACTGCACAGGTCATGTAAACCGGCAGTACAAATTCAATATCACAGTGGTTATATGTAAGATATTATGACCCGCCCTGCGGTAAACCGCCAAGGGATTTTGTGATCTACTTGTGTGCAGGATAAGACTACATTTGGGTGGTTGCCCGTCCTGGCTTTTAACGTTAAAGTCGCCAGGGCTTATGTTGTTTAAACTCTGTGCAGGATTTACAGGGCGATGACTTACATAAATGATTAAGTTCAAGCCCATCATCAAAGATTGAAATTGGTGTCTCAAAAGGGTTGTCAATTCTTGGTTTTCTCAAAGGCTATAAGCCGCCGGGTTATAAAATTTCTGGCTTACAATGGAGGCGTAATAAATTGCCATCAGCCAAGAGTCGCCGGGTATTTAACCTCCGGATTTACTTGTCAACAGATAAGGTATTTGAATCCTTAAATAGCCAAACTTGGCTGGATTTTCACTATGATATTGAATGACTGAGGTTTCAAACCGGGTTATTCAAATGTTTAATAGCCAGCATGGCTGGATTTTTATTATGGTTATCAGTAACTAATATTATGATTGAGGTTTTCAAAGTTGTTTTGGCGCAATGGCTATTATTTTATCAATGGATATGATTTATTCTACAATGAAAGGAATAGTCCCGAGTCGCTGCAAGCTTACAACCCGGCACTTGGGGGCTACATTATTCAAGTTGAGATTACATCAAATATGCAAGTCCCATGTCACTGCCAGCAGGCACCATGGCACTTGGGGGCTAATGCAAAGTAATTTTTTGCTCACTTCATTGAAGACCCGACTCATCACATTCTAAATGAGCCGGCCCTTGGGGGCTACCAATTGCTCCTGGCAACAATTCAAGACAATTCTAGGATGACCCGGCTACACTACTATGACTATAGCCGATTCATGGGGGCTACACAACTGGATTTTATTTAAAGCCATGGTGATAAGTCCCGGCTTATTCATGCTGATTAAACCGGCCCTTGGGGGCTACAGGTAATATGGATATAAGGGAGAAATATTTTTAAATTCTTTGTTTTGAGCAAACCAGATTGACCCGGCGTCACCAATCATTATGACCCTGTGTCTACAACCCGGCGACATCAATAATCATGACCCGGTGTCGGCAACAGTTATGACCCGGTGCTATCAATATTTACAAGCCGACAATTTTGGTTACGATAAACCGGCAAGTTTTACCTCTTCAAGCCGACTGAAAGTCAGATGAGTATTTGAAGACCAATATGTTTTAAGCCGGCGTTCTGGAAGCCGATTCAAGTGGGTTATTTTTTACAATATTTCTCTACAAGAGACTAATGTGAATAAATTGACTCTGAAGCTGGCCGATTGACCCGGATATTCCAGGAGAAAATGTCAAGGACTCAAGGATGATCAGGTGCCGGTTTACAAGAATATTTAACCCGGAGCACAACCTGTCAAATTTGTTCTTGTGTTTATATTGCAGGATCAGTTTAACACGGATAAATCCAAATTAAACTGGGGGCTAATGTCGGGGATATACCATGCGGTATGACCCGGCCGAACTTGGCGGCTCACAGAGACCCGGCGAGTATTTGGTGACTTACTGATAACCTCAACGGCGGGTCAGATAGAAGACAAGGCCCAAGGCCCAGAAGGCCGGCTCACGTTTATGATGGGCCGGCTTAAGAAGAAAGGGATGACGAATATTTCCTTTATGAGGAAGCAAGACCCGGACTTGTAATTAACTTGTAAGAGAAGATAGACTAGTCCTAGTCCTACTAGGACTCCACATGTAACCCGCCCCTCTAACTTATATAAGGAGGGGCAGGGCACCCCAAGAGGGGACGAAAAACAATCGATAGGGCTAAACACCGAGAGCCGGTTCCCGGCGACTCTCCCGAGATCATAATGAGACCTAGCCTCAAACAGCATGTAGGGTTGTTACCGGATGATGTTTCCCGGGGCCCGAAGCTGTCTAAATCCTTGTCTTGTGTTGCGTCTCTCAATTCCGCTCAACCCCTCTCAAGCTACCACATAGATGCATTGGCCTCACGACTAAGTCCTGACACTAAGGACATCTGACGTGTTAATTCCACGACAGTTACGGGAGACTGCCCACATATAAATAGGTAGAGGGAGCTAGGAGGCTTCAAATGAGGTGCGGTTTTCGCCCACACGATCGTGATCGAACGACCTAGAGCATGGAAGAGAGTTTGGTGGGTTTTGGGCTGGTTTTAGAGGGGGTTTTTGCTGGACACTCAAATGGACTTTGCGGATGCCCGGTTAACCGATGGAGTACCAAACGACCTCCGAATGGAACGAAACTTGACCGGTAGTCTCCGGGTGGTATATTAAGACCACTTGACAAGCCTCGGTCCATTCCGAGAAAGATTGACACACGCACACGAAAGAAAACAAGAGGGGTGCACCGGAGGAGATAGGAGCGCCGGATTGGAAAACGGACAATGGGGAAAAAGCTCGGATGCATGAGCCGAACACGTATGCAAATGCAATGCACATGATGACATGATATGAAAATGCATGACATGACAAAATACAAAACGAAAGACAAAACCCGACAACGGAGGGAAAAACATATCACATAGCCGGAAATGCCAAGAGTCGGAGTTACAAATATGGCAAGTTACATGCGGGGTGTTACAACACTCCACCACTACGAGAGGATCTCGTCCCGAGATCTAGGACTGAAAGAACTCCGGATATTCGGAACGGAGATGGTCCTCGCGTTCCCAAGTGGCTTCCCGGTCGGAATGGTGCGACCACTTCACTTTAAGGAATTTGATAGACTTGTTGCGAGTCTTGCGCTCAGTTTCTTCAAGAATAGCAACTGGGTGCTCATGATAAGACAAATCTTCTTGGAGGTCAATCTCTTTGAAGTTGATAGTGCGCTCAGGCGTCTTGAAACACTTGCGGAGCTGTGACACGTGGAACACATCGTGCACGGTCGCGAAGTTGGAAGGAAGCTCAAGTTGATAGGCGAGGTCGCCCCTTTTGCCAATGATCTTGAAAGGACCCACGTATCTAGGGGCAAGCTTCCCTTTGATACCGAAGCGACGAGTGCCTTTCATTGGAGAGACGCGAAGGTAGACATGGTCTCCGATCTCGAAAGCCAAATCACGATGCTTACTATCATAGTAGCTCTTCTGGCGCGATTGCGCGGCTTTGAGATTATCACGGATGACTTTACACATTTCTTCAGCTTCAGTGATTAAGTCATTGCCAAGAAGTTGGCGTTCACCAGTCTCTGACCAATTTAGAGGAGTACGGCACTTTCTGCCATAGAGAATCTCGAATGGGGCCTTGCCCGAACTCGCTTGGAAGCTGTTGTTGTAGGAGAATTCAGCATATGGAAGACAATCTTCCCATTTCATGCCAAAGGAAATGACACAAGCCCTGAGCATATCTTCAAGAATTTGATTGACTCGCTCGACTTGGCCACTAGTTTGAGGATGGAAAGCTGTGCTGAAGCGAAGGTTAGTGTCCATGGCCTTCTGGAAGGAGTCCCAGAACTTAGAGGTGAAGATGCTTCCACGATGAGAAGAAATCAATTGTGGAATGCCGTGCAAGGAGACAATTCTGGAGGTGTAAAGCTCTGCCAGCTGAGCTGCTGTGATGGATTCTTTGATAGGAAGGAAATGAGCCACTTTAGAAAGCTTGTCGATGACAACAAAGATAGCATCATTTCCGCGCTTGGACTTGGGAAATCCAGTCACGAAGTCCATTTCGATATGATCAAACTTCCATGCTGGGATAGCAAGAGGTTGGAGGAGACCAGCTGGTCGTTGGTGTTCTGCTTTCACTCTTCGGCAGACATCACATTCATTTACGAATTGAGCAATTTCTCGCTTCATTCGAGTCCACCAATACGACTGCTTGAGGTCATGATACATCTTCGTACTTCCAGGATGAATGGAAAGGAGAGAATTGTGCGCCTCGTTCATTATGACTTTCCGTAGATCACCTTTAGGAACCACAAACCGGTCCTCGAAGAACAAAGTGTCTCTGTCATCAATGCGATAGCACTTGTATTTGGAAAGACCCTTGTCGATACCACGTTTCACCTTCTTCACCATGGCATCAAGGAGTTGTGCCTCACGAATTTGATCTTCCAAAGTAGGAGAAACTATGAGGTTGGCAAGAAAGCCTTGAGGAACAACTTGGAGATTCAGCTTGCGGAAAGCTTCACAAAGATCTGGTTGGAAAGGCTTGAGAATTAAGCTGTTGCAATAAGCCTTCCTGCTTAAAGCATCTGCAATGACATTGGCCTTGCCTGGAGTATATTCAATACTCGGATTGTACTCTTGAATCATTTCGACCCAACGAGTCTGCCTAAGGTTGAGGTTGGGCTGAGTGAAGATATACTTGAGACTCTTGTGATGAGTGAAAATGTCCACTTGTCTTCCCAACAAGAGATGTCTCCATCTGATTAATGCATGGACAACTGCCGCCAACTCAAGATCGTGAGTGGGGTAGTTTTTCTCGTTGGGCTTCAACTGCCGAGAGGTATAGGCCACACCTTTCTTCTCTTGCATTAACACAGCACCGAGACCTTGGAGAGAAGCATCACAGAAAACTTCATACGGCTTGGATTCATCAGGAGGAGTCAAGACAGGAGCTGTGACTAGTTTCTCTTTGAGAGTGTTGAAAGCAACGTCACACTCAGGAGACCAGACATACTTCACATGCTTCTGTAGGAGGTTGGAAAGAGGCTTTGCAATCTTGGAAAAATTCTCAACGAATCTTCGGCAATAGCTTGCAAGACCCAGAAAACTGCGGAGCTGCTTGACATTTTGAGGAGGTTCCCAATCCAGAACTGCGGACACCTTCTCGGGGTTAACAGCGATGCCCTTGGCAGAGATGATGTGACCAAGAAAAAGAACTTCATCGAGCCAAAACTCACATTTGGAGAACTTCGCATAGAATTGATATTCTCTGAGCTTGTCGAGCACCAATCGCAAATGTTTGGCATGATCCTGCTTATTCTTGGAGAAGACCAAGATATCATCGAGATACACCAGAACGAATTCATTGGTATAGGGGTTGAAGATGAAATTCATCATCCGAGAGAACACTGGAGGAGCATTGACAAGGCCGAAAGACACGACAGTATATTCATAAGAACCAAAGCTTGTTCTGAATGCTGTCTTGGGAATATCTTCTTCACGAATGCGAATCTGATGATAACCCATACGAAGGTCAAGCTTCGAGAATACTTTAGCACCTTGGAGTTGCTCAAATAGCTCATTGATGTTGGGAAGTGGGTACTTGTTCTTGATTGTCTTGCCCTTGAGTACGTTCTTGCAAGAGTTGCAGAATCATCTGAGCATTGGCGTTGGTGGCTGCCATGATTGCTAGCCATGCCTCTGGAGGTGGAGGTGGTGGCGGAGAGTTCGCTTGACTCCCTTCATTGCGATCCGGATTCTGACGCGTTGGCGGAGCCATCCTGAAGAGGGTGACATCCGTTAGCATCTTGATAGACAAATAGATAAGTAGAATCAACGGATAGAAATTGCAACATATAGTCTTCACAATAAACATTCGCACGAAGATGAACGAATGAATTCCGTAGTAAATCATCACACTTCCATAAGTTGAGAAGCCACTTGAAAAAGATATGGAATGAACATAGAATTCGAAGCAACTCGAATACCACAATACAAAATAACACAAAGTATTGGCTTGCAGAATAAGCCGGGACAAACATATGATAGAGGTTTCGTCCGAAGTTTTCGTGGTGGGGCCCACATGGGCTCAATCGTACAGCACCATCATGTACAAGGCTGTGCACATGACATACGAAGCGTCCCCGAGTCGGCAAAGCCATGGACTCTTTAAGACACAACGAGACCACTGTAAAATCAACCGTATACAGGCGGACCACTAGACGTCGAACCCCAATCTCATATCATGCGTCTGTCGGAAAGATATCCTAAAGCTACTTGAATTCCCACTTATAAACTCCCGAAACTTTCTGGTTATGCAATCTGGTGTAGGGGATACAGGGGACACAAAATATATCACCCAAACTAGCAATCCCTAGATCCAGCTGTATCCATCCGTCAACACATAACCAAGAAACCTTCGGAAATCGTTTACCTCAACCTTCGAAAAACATCTGTTATACAAGTTATGGCAATACTCCCGAACTCCCGCCCCAGTACTGGGTGGCGTCGAGGTGATCTCACCAACCACTGCATAAAAGAGATTTCGATGTAGGCGAAACTCAGGTATTCCAGAACTGCAACGATAAAATTGTGACGACAACACCTCGGAGCTCAACTCCCCGGGACACTGCCACAACCCCTAAATGACAGGAGGCACCAAGAACAATGTTCTCGTCACAAATCGATCGGAACGATTCCAAGATACCCGCGTGATCCTAAAAAAAACTTTAGTGAAATTTGAGGAGAGAATAGTCAAAACTTCTACGTCAGGAGATCTCACCAGAGCGACGAAGGGACTGAGGAGTAAAAAGAATCCTACTCTTCGATATATATAATCCTAAGACTCAAAACATTTTTATTCTAGACTCAACAACGCCAGCGATTCGATCAAGCAGGGGGCTCCTAAGTCGGGGATGGCTCTCATTACGAACTTGTAACGCCCACGATGCGGCTATATCTCCCACGTGTCGAGGCACGACTTAGAGGCATAACCGCATAGTGGTTTTGTCGCAAGAAGGGTCATCTTCACACAATGCCATGTAATGAACAAGAATGGGATAAAGAGTTGGCTTACAATCGCCACTTCACACAATACATAAATATTATGCATACATCATCCAAAATACAAGCATATAGACCGACTACGGTCAAAATCCAGATGAAAATAAGATAACCCCAAATGCTAGATCCCCGATCGTCCCAACTGGGCTCCACTACTGATCATCAGGAAAAGACACATAGTAACGACCACGATCCTCGTCGAACTCCCACATGAGATCGACGCCATCATCTGCACTGGCATCGTCGGCACCTGCAACTGTTTTGGTAGAATCTGTGAGTCACGAGGACTCAGCAATCTCACACCCGCGAGATCAAGACTATTTAAGCTTGTAGGAAAGGATGGTGCAAAGAGGTGGAACTGCAGCGGCAAAAGCATATATGGTGGCTAACTTGCGCAAACGACAGCGAGAAGAGAAGCAATGGAACGGATGTCACCTAGCAATGACTCAGAAGAGGTCCTGAACACCTACTTACGTCATACATAACTCAGACCGTGTTCACTTCCCGGACTCCGCCGAGAAGAGACCATCACGGCTACTCACGCAGTTGATGTATTTTACTTGGGTCATGTGACAAGTTAGCTACAACCGGACATTAAAAAATTCCCATCTGCCTCATAACCGCGGGCACGGCTTTCGAAAGATAATACCCTGCAGGGGTGTCCCAACTTAGCCCATCATAAGCTCTCACGGTCAACGAAGGATAAACCTTCTCCCGGAAAGACCCGATCAGTCTCGGATCCCGGTTTACAAGACATCTCGACAATGGTAAAACAAGACCAGCAAAGCCGCCCGAATGTGCCGACAAATCCCGATAGGAGCTGCACATATCTCGTTCTCAGGGCACACCAGATAAGTCAAGCTATGAGTAAAACCAGACCTCGAGTTTCCCTGAGGTGGCCCCGCAGGCTGCTCGGTTCGGACCAACACTCGAAGGAGCACTGGCCCAGGGAGGTTAAAATAAGATGACCCTCGGGCTCGCGAAAACCCGGGGGAAAAGGCTTAGGCGGCAAATAGTAAAACCAAAGTTGGGCCTTGCTGGAGGAGTTTTATTCAAGGCGAACTGTCTAGGGGGTCCCATAAATCACCCGACCGTGTAAGGAACGCAAACTCAAGGAACATAATCCCGGTATAACAGTAACTAGGGAGGCAAGAGTGGAACAAAACACCAGGCATAAGGCCGAGCCTTCCACCCTTTACCAAATATATATAGATGCATTAATTAAATAAGAGATATTGTGATATCCCAACATATCCATGTTCCGACATGGAACAAACTTCGACTTCACCTGCAACTAGCAACGCTATAAGAGGGGCTGAGCAAAAGCGGTAACATAGCCAAACAACGGTTTGCTAGGAAGGGGTGGTTAGGGGCTGACATGGCTAAAATGGAAGACATGATATAGCAAGTGATAGGTAGCGAGCATGGCAATAGAGCGAACAACTAGCATAGTAAAGATAGAAGTGATTTCGAGGGGTGGTCATCTTGCCTGCAAGATTCTCAGAGTTGACGAAAGCTTGATCCTCATAAGCGTACTCGACAGGTTCCTCGTTCACGAACTCGTCTCCCGGCTCTAACCAAGACAAGAACACAAACAAACGGAACCACAATCAACAACGGGAAATGCGCAAGCAACATGATGCAAAACATGTATGATATGCAAGATATGATATGCGATGCATATGCGTGCTCCGGAAGGAAAATGATGAACATGGCAGTAACTTGGAAAACCAAGCATGCCACTGGAAAGATGAGATGATTTTGGTCGAAATCGATATAAAGATCACCGGAATCGGACGCACGGTTTGCAAATGGCAAGCAAAACAAGAATGACACGAATCTGCGATAAACAGCAAGATAGCACTTAAAATGCAACAAACAAAAATGCTACAGCACCCCAACATAGCAACAAAGCACTTGGAAGTAATCTACAGGAGATGCTTGACAAAAAATGAACACTGAGCTACGGTTAGTTCAGAACATATCAAGCTCAAACAAGCATGGCAAAAGTGCAAAAGATTACAGGTTCACAGCATCAGGTAGCAATGTTCATAGCACGAAATCAACATGCTAAAGGAACTTAACATAGCAAAGCAAGGCATGGTAGTGTTCTACTAAAAGCACATGACAAAAGTCCCTTACTGACCATAAGCCAAAAAGGAACAGAAGATATGATGGTAAGCATGTAAACATAGCAAGTTTCGTTATCAGGTTTCAGACTTAGCAGAAAACAGAGCATGGCAGAAATATTAATATGTTGGCCTTTTTGTGAGCTTGATGCACTCACTACGTAGAAACGCATGACAAACCAAGCATACCTACAGCAAGATGGCATGAATATGAAGCTAACCATGGCAAGAACAATTGCATAGCATGTACGGATCAACTACAATAAGCTTGGCAAAATTGCATATCATGTTAAGAATCTGCCAAAAATATTTTATAGCAAAAGTAGAGCAAGATTGAGTCATGCTATGGCACTCCATAATTGCAAACAATTGAAGGAATGGATTAACTACAACTATAGCTACAAAACATCCTTATTGAACTTCTCCAAAATATGCATGGATCTCTTTGTAGCATCAAGTCCCAGAAATCAGAAATATTACGGGGCCTACTTTGCATGCTTGTGCTAGTCACCACCGAGATCACAAAAATACATGGACTATACCACTGGAAAGAAGGCATGGCATACTTCATAACACATGTAGAGCTCATGCTCAAAAGATGCACAGAATAAATGATACAAAAATGACACATCTCCAAGTTCTGCTAAGAACCAGAGATTAACAGCAAATAGCCCTCTTCCAACGAAGATTTGGGCATCAAGATGACCTCTAATGTATATGGTGCAATTTAACGAAATGAAGAGCATCACGAGGCGAACACTTTGACATATTACACGCGCGAATCAGAGCTACATGCACGGAGTTATGGCATCACGAACATAGGCACATGCTGAAACAAATAACAGGACTTAGAAAAAAAGGGAAGGACGAAGTCAACGCGTACTGTAGCTCCCAATCGGATCTGAGGGAGGTCGAGCTCGGGCTCGGGCTGTTCGCCGGCGGGAGGAAGAGGAGAGGCCGGCAGGGGGTTGCCGGCCGGAGGCCGGCGAGGCGACGGCGGGGAGGGGCGCCGGCGGCGAGGGGCGGCGGGACCGCGGCGGCGACTGGCGGGGAGACCGCGGCGGCGCGGGCCAGGCGGCCGGAGGCGGCGAGGGCAGCGGAGTCGCGCGGGGCGGCGGAGGCGCGCGGGCCCGCGGGCCGGCGGCGGGCCTGGCGGGCCGCGGCGGCGGCGGGGCTGACGATGGGCCACGTGGCAGATGCGGGTTGGCCCCGGGGGCGGCGGCGACTTCGTCCGGCGGCGCTGGACACGTCCGCCCGCGGAGAGGCGATTTAGGGTTACGGGAGACTGCGATTTCGTTTTCGGGATGCCCACATATAAATAGGTAGAGGGAGCTAGGAGGCTCCAAATGAGGTGCGGTTTTCGCCCACACGATCGTGATCGAACGACCTAGAGCATGGAAGAGAGTTTGGTGGGTTTTGGGCTGGTTTTAGAGGGGGTTTTTGCTGGACACTCAAATGGACTTTGCGGATGCCCGGTTAACCGATGGAGTACCAAACGACCTCCGAATGGAACGAAACTTGACCGGTAGTCTACGAGTGGTATATTAAGACCACTTGACAAGCCTCGGTCCACTCCGAGAAAGTTTGACACACGCACACGAAAGAAAACAAGAGGGGTGCACCGGAGGAGATAGGAGCGCCGGATTGGAAAACGGACAACGGGGAAAATGCTCGGATGCATGAGACGAACACGTATGCAAATGCAATGCACATGATGACATGATATGAAAATGCATGACATGAAAAAATACAAAACGAAAGACAAAACCCGACAACGGAGGGAAAAACATATCACATAGCCGGAAATGGCCAGAGTCGGAGTTACAAATATGGCAAGTTACATGCGGGGTGTTACATAAATGGTCGAGGAAGGTGTTGAACTGGGTTTCGTCTTTGTCATTCCTGTACTGAATCCATGTTGGGAGGATACGTACATGACACCTAACGGCAACCGCTGCCTCTGATACTAACTTGGCTGACTCTGTAGCATCACGTGGCCTTTTTAAACCTGCCTCAAAACGGATCTCCATTCTTCCTCCTCTAGATTTAGTTAACCTATCGAGCATTATCCCTGATGTTTGTTTCCTCTTGCGCCTAGGTGCTAGTCCAACAACGAACATAGGAAGTGTTAGTGTACATCAAACTGTGAGACTACATATAAAGAAGCATGCACGTGTAACTTGACTCCAGCAACTACCTTCTTGCTGTTGAAGCTCACAAGGTTCATCTGATATTGCCAACTCGTCTTGTATCAAGAGTGCTTGGGAAGTAGTGTCAGGTGGCAAGGGAGCTTGGGAACATGCTGCTAGCTCAATTGATGCACGAGTAAGTCATGCAGCTGGTAGTACTATGGTAGGTGTTGCAAGAACTAGGGCTGTCTCTGCTTGTTTGGTGGCAGCTATTTGTTTCTGTTTGGCTTTTTTTGCAACTCGTGTAGCATGGGATGCCGTGTTTGTAGAATTTTCCGCTAGACTTTGACCTTCTATTGCACCATCAGTACCAGCAGAATCTGCAGGATTCATCCGCTTCTCATTCCCTGCCATTCTATGTTTCTTCCTCTTTCTCTGTGCCATGTTAAGTCAAGCCGACAAGAAAAATGAATAACAATTTAGTTCTTCAGAACAAATTGATGCGTGATGCAGACGAACTAAACTTTGATGTTAGACAACCACATGATAGGAGGATGTAATATGTATGAAAAACAGGACGGAAGAGATAACCAGAACTATGATGTGTGAACTAAGAAGAAGACATTTCACCAAATTAGAAGCAATGCAATGGAAGGTAGACACCATATGAAAGATGCTACAAATATCGCTCTGCCAAGTTAACAGTGTCTCATCATAAATGGCGTTTAAACAAATGTGAAGCAGTACAAGAAATAAATCATATGCAAGATGCAAACAACATCACACTACCATGTTAGAGGTCTCTCGTCATTAGTGCCATTGCATATTGACAGCATTGCATATTCACAGCTTATGATGTGTAAACTAAGGAGAAGGCATTTCAACAAATTAGAAGCAATGAAAGCTAGACACCATATGAAAGATGCAACGAATATCACTCTACCAAGTTAAAACTGTCTCGTCATAAGTGCCATTTCAATAAATTAGTAGTACAAGCTAGAAAAGAATGTGATATGTAACCTATATCACACTCCGAAGTCAAACGTGTCTTATGATAAGTGATTGTTGCAGGTTACACAACAGTAGTAATTTGATGTAAGAACATGGTGTGATAGACATATATTGTATGTTCTAGAAACAGGAACACGTGTCTTATCCAAGTATAATGTGTAAAGTAAGCAGATGGAATTCAACAAAATTAGAAGCAATACAAGCTAGACATCACACATAACATGCAACCACATATAACAGTGCCAAGTTAGAGGGAGCACCAGTGATGCTGCACTAGGGGAGACGTGCTCATCATAAACACAGCTTTGTTGAGTGTCTATGCATGTGTTGTCTTGGAAATCATCTTGGGGGTGTGGAGGAGTAGAAACTGTAGAGGCCCTCCGTTCGGAAGGAGCACCTTTATCCGCTGCCTTGCTAACTTCCTTCCGCTTTATTGATTTTGAATTGTCAAGTAAAACCGACAAGAAAAAGCAATAAAATTCTCTCTTCAGAACTCATTCATGCATGATACTAACAATCACTACTTTGATGTAAGGCAAACACATGATACCAGGATGGAATATGTACGAAAAACAGGATGGCATGGCATGTTCACAACTGTTTGTGTAAACTAAGCAGAAACCATTCCAGCAAATAAGAAGCAATGCAAGCTAGACACCACATGAAAGATGCAACCAATATGACTCTACCAAGTTAAAAGAGTCCCATCATAAATGGAATTTCAACAAATTAGAAGCAGTGCATGCTATAAATCATATGAAAGATGCAACTAATATCGCACTGCATATACTAAAGGTGTCTCGTCATGTTGATTGATGCGGGATACAAAAAAACAATAGTTTTATGTAAGGAGATGCTTAATAGACAGATGTACTATGTACTAAATACAGGAAGGCATGTCACATTAACAGGTATAATGTATAAGCTAAGTAGACTAGCACATGCAGTTTAACCAGATTGGAAGAATTACAATCTAGACACCATATGTAACATGCAACCACATATCACGCTGCCAAGTTAGAGCAAGCACCTGCGATGCTAGTGTAGGGGAAATGATGTAATCAACTACAGAGCTACGTTCACTATCTTCATCTAGCATTTCTGTTTCTTGAGAATCATGTCGGGAGGCTGACGCTGCATTCTTTAAATGAGGAGTAGTCCCCTTGCCTGCCTGCCTCGTCATAAGTGATTGATGAGGGATACACAAGAACATTAGTTTGATGTAAGAACATGGTTAATACACAGATGTACTAGTATGTATCAAAAACAGAAAGGCATGTCATACTCAAAGGTATAATGTGTAAGCTAAGCAGATGCAATTTAACCAAATTGGAAGCAATACAAGCTAGACATCCGGCTGGAGTGGTGAGCATATCATCTAGGACCTGAGAGCCTGGTGGGAGGCGGGCTGCTTCGCCACCATCGCAGCTTTTTAGTTGGCTTCCAGGTGATGCCTATCTTTGCTGGGCTTGTCACTGGCTCGGCCAGTGCCCTGACTAGCTATTTGTCTTCTGGTGCTCACGGGATGGTGGTTCATGTAAAAAAAATATCTTTCCTTATCTTACTAACTTCGGCCTTTCGAATACAAGCTAGACACCATATGGAACATGCAACCACATATGACACCGCGAAGTTAAAGCAAGCACCTGGGATGGTGGTTCATTGCGAGCGAGGTCATCAACTCCAGAGCTACGTTTACCGTCTCCATCTGCTGACACTGCACCCTTTATAGCGTTGTAACGTGTCTTGCCTAACAGCACACGAAGCTGGAGCGACTTCTCTCTTTTCTTTTTGGCTTCTCTCATGGCAGCAGAGTCTGAAATACCCTTGCATAAAAACACAATAGTGAGAGTAAGGGTGAAGTGTGTGCAGAACTAGTACACTGTAAAAGTAGCAGATAGCAGGTGGCTGAAAAATAAATGACAGGAGACATATGATAGCTCTACAACATTGCATGGCAAACAAAATTAGATTCTACTCCGTATGATTTTGTAATATATGAGCACAGGAAACGCAGGTACTCCTCCAGCACACCACCACATGTGGTCATATCTAAGATAACAGTCGACTGAAAATAAATAGGTCAGTCGATTTTTTTAATGAACCGTCCGATCTATAAGGAACGGGCAGATGGCCTTCGTCTACCTCCCGCCAGTCACTGTTGACGATCTTTCTCGAACCGCCAGCGACCACCGGCCCAGACCCCTGCCTCCGCCGCCCCGCCCTCCCATCGACCTCACACCACCGCCGTGCTTGGCAGCGCCCCCAGGCCATCCCTTTAATCCCGGCCGACCTCTAGATCGGGCGCCAGTAGCTCTAGGCTCCACACGCCCCTAAGATAAACACCAAGGCGCTGCTTCCCCGGCGTAATAGGTGTACTAGCGGGGAATGCTTCCGTTAATTGGGAATCAACTGGCCAGAAATTGAAATTCAGGGGGGCGACGGACCTCTAGCTAAGGTGAAATAGTATATGAGGAGAAACCTTGTGCATCGCGAGTTACTAGGAACATCTAGTATCTAGAAGAAGCGGTCAACTAGTGTCTTCTGTGGGATGAATACCATGCAAGCAGAGACGTAAGATTTGCACGAATAAGGGAAGAGGAGTACCTTTTTCGGTTGCCGGTGTGGTCACCTCCACATGTCGCGCCGATCTTCTTCTTTTTACCGGGGAAACCGATGTTCTGGAGGGTGCAGGCTTGGACGAACCCATGGCCAGATTGTTGACTGTGTTGCCGTGGTCGTATGTCGGCGGAGGGGAAGCAGATCCGAGGCGGCGAAGGACGGCGTAGCAGGAACAGCTCCGGTGCGGTGGAGGGTGGCGAAGTTGGAGCGGCAGCGGTGAGGCGCAGGACGGCGTGGTTGAACTGGCTCGGGTACGAACGGCTCGGCCTCGGCTTCAACTACTAGCCGTGGAGGGCGTTGCGGTTGAGGTTGCGGTGGATGACGACGTCGGGGTATCGGTTCCGGCGTGATGGAGGAGGGCAGCGGTTGATGGGTGGGATGTGGTGGCGGACGGAGGACGCCGGGGTTTCGCGGCTGGTGGAGAGGTAGTTTTGGCGCCCACGGAGTACGAATGGGGAATCGAACGGGTGGGGGGAACCATGTTTCGGTCTGGGACGCGCTTGTTTGAAATTTGGGGAAAGTACAAACTTTGCCCCCCTCTTAAATTTCGGACCTACTGCGGGTCGGGGGTAGGATGGTAATCCCAGGTGTCCCAAATAGTGGGCGGGAGCGATTTCGGCCGCGCGCATGTGTGCTTAGGCGGCCATTGTGTATGAATGTTTTTGGATGCGGTTGCATGTCGTCTATATGAAGCTACAAACCTACCCCGGTTTAGACCTTTGGACGTCGGGCCGGTAGATTTCACGGGTCGGAGTTATTAGAAAAGTAATTTCCTTGTACTACCAAACATTGGTCTCACGCGGTTTCGGGCGAGTAGAGGCTCTTTTGGCGCTTCGTTTGAAATTTTGAAACACAAGCATTCACGTTTAGAGTACTCTTGAACTATGAGGATTGACCTAAATAGACAATGTTATATTTGACCTTGTATGTTTGAAAACCTCATTAAATTATCCGCTTCTTTTTGAAATTTTGACACTTGAAAAATCCTATAACTACGATTATTTTGGAATGGAGGAGCTAAATTTGAATCTATTTTGTACACGACTACATATGCTATTATGTACAAAATCAGAGCAAAGATTGGTGCCCCCATAATTTAGGTATGGTTTACAAATGCCATGATATCAAATTCAAATAATTGAATGGACTTCATGTTGAATTCGATTTTTTTAAACCACCTTAAGTTGAATTCGAATGTATGCTAGTTCATAGGTAGCTATTTATAATGTCCATTGTGTAACTTTTGTATGTATAATGTGCTTTACACACACAACATGAACTATACTCACGTTTATATTCGATTGCTAAAGCGATGCATTGTCTGGAGTTCAAAATACTAACTATGTGGATCAATTGTGTCGAATAATAACATAGACATGCTCAAATTCGATAGAATCTAGATGTCTGATGGATCAATGACTGCTCCTTACACGAATTGCAAATATCATGATCCATCCTAATATTTGGATACAATTTATATCTTTAATCAATGTGTAGAGCAATCTTTTACGTGTAGTTTCACTCTCCATCGGTGGTCTCTCACACATGCTCACACACTCTCTCCCGAGGTGTCTTTCTCGCACACATGCTCTAGATATAACCCTCCCTCCCTCTCGTAACCATTTACAACTGTTTTCACTAAACTTTATCACAAGCACTCTTCCTCTCGCAAACATACACACGCACAATCCTCATCGACCCTTTCTATATACATGGACCTGCCTACGTGTCTCATGTAAGCACATTATCTTTACGCCTGTCTCTCATGCATTGTCTCACACCTCTCTTCCTAATCGACGAGTATGATTCTAGCAGAGCATTCTGTAGGATGCCCCTTAAAGTTAGGTTGGATGAATAGTAATATCAGAGATAAAGGGGTTAGCTTAGTCCGAGAACCTAGGGTTACAAATCATAGCCGGCTTTGTCAGTGGACATAGAGTCCTTCACAATTCTGCTATCTTTGTCTTGTACGACTAGTCATCCATGGGTGTTCCTAAATGCGTCACGGGCGGACCAATGTGGTGCAGGTCGGAACCGAACGAAGGGCCTCACCTCGACCCACCGGACCTCACACGGTGACACACCCTCTGCCCCCACGTCTCATTATCTTCTCACACCCACACATACCAACACAAACACCACACACATAGAAAATTTCTCCTGGTGCCTCTATTCCCTCCCCCCTTGCATATACACACTCAAGGGAATGGAATCTCTTGTCGTGACGTCATATTCGTCTCTCTCTCTAGACCACTCTCATTTCTCGTGCTATCTCTCCCACGCCCCCCCCCCCCCCCCGTCGGCCCCTCTATCCATGCCTCTCTCGAATACGTAATACACACACATACCTCTCTAGGCCCCGCCAAATGCATCAACTACCCATTCACACATGTTACATCACGTACCCCATTGATCTAAAAAGCCCTCTCTTCACGTTTATTTCGCATACAACATTCCTTTTGAATAAAGTGTGGCCAAAAAATTATTTTAGAGTTTCTACATATATACAACATTACAAAGTTATATGGAGGAGTACGAACGCTAATTTGCATTGCATGGTGCCCACAATGATATTTATTCCGCACTGTGAATTTGTATATTTTTATACTATATACAAAGTTAGTCATAATAAAGAGAAACGAAGAGCATCTCTCTCTCCATCGCATACCCCCCTGTACGCCCCTTTCACGTATGCACACAAAACTATCTCCAGGTCCTCTAAAAGTAAGCCCCCAGAAAATTCACGCATGTTTCATCTTTCTCTCGCGATATATGCAATGACCATCATTGTATTTGAAGCGAAAGCACGATACATACATTGGACTTCAGAATCCACTCATTACGGTCACCATTTATGTTTAGTGGTTATTATACAGTCACGGGCTCACCGTACAACTCTGTATTTGCTCATGACATGACTAGTTGAGCAGTTAAACGCTCCACGTGGCACCTCTAGTGTTGCATCACATTATATCACTACCATCGTGCCCACCTGTCGACTTGTATCTACTCTACATCTACACTCTTATAAAATACATAAAATACACTCTTATAAAAAACAGAGTTGGTGATGATGGTGTGCCTGCCATCCTGCAATATAGGCCATCCGATTTATATCTGACGGATAGGAAAGAAACTATGACAATTTTGCAAAAAGGTACCCACACACCTCTCCACATTTGCAAATAAGGCCTTCCCTCATTCATCCTTTTCTCTCACAAGATAAAGAAGTCATACAAATGCATCTTGATGTTACGTGCAACGCACGGGCATCTTACTAGTAAGAATGAAAACAAACGACAAAAAAATATTTGGACGGTGGTTCGAAGTCATGACCGCGGGCACAGCGGACAAGGTGGCCTTGTATTGGTATGCTGAGCCGTCTGTTTTAACACATAGGAGCTGGTGTGGTGATTATACACACACGCACGCATGCACACGAACTGCATCCATCCAACACTCACACAAACACATGCACCCACGCACGCACGCAACACTCACACGTACACACGCAGCCACGCACGCACGCAACACTCACACGCACACACGCACGCATGCATGCACACACCAGTACACCAAACGACCAACAAACACTCTCACGCTCAAGTGCGCAACCTACACGTGCATGCGCACACATCAGGCCCTGACAGACACATACACAACCAGGTGATTCCCACGCACGGGTTGGAGCCTTGTCGCGCCTGCGTAAATTTGTGTTTATCTGACCTTTTGCCTATGCGAACTGACAGGTGGGACCCACAAGGAATGTGGTCAATTTAACTAGTCAACATGGCGCCACGCAGACTATTTGGCCGGTCAACAGAGTGCAATCCCATGCTGAACTGTGAGCAAGTGACCGTATAATCACCGCAAAACGTATATAGTAACCGTAATCAGCTTATTCTGAAGTTCGGTGACTGTATTACGCTTTTCTCTCTGTAGGCCCTTCAAAACTACATCTCAACACGTTCTCGCATGTTACATCTAACAACTATGCAATACAGCACTACTACTACACTCTAACACAATAAATCATATGTGTTTTTAGTTTTACTAGATATCATATTGTTACTTATAATTATTCAGTTTGCATACATTAAAATTGCCTTTGAAATGTATGGCCAGTATCATCTACCGCGCGGGAAAAATCCCGCCCTTTCCTGTTTAATCGGGTTTGTATCGATGGATCGTGCAAAACAGCAAAACTATAGTACTATACAGTACTACAAGTGACAGTTCACTGGGCCGTCATGTCGTCTACTCCTCCGTCGTAAGAGTGGAGCACTCGCTTTCATAAATCTTCTAGTCCCTTTCGCCGACATGTGGGACATCAAGCTACCGGGTCCACGTGCCATACCGGAATACAGTGCAGAGCAGCCGGGGTGAAGCACCCCAGTCATGGCGCCGGCGTAGTAATGAGCAATGAGGCGTCAAATCACAAGCTGCACCTTTCCCGTAGTTAAGTTGGAGGGACGAAGCAACCATCATTTCACTCGTTGCTGAATCCGCTTCTCCCTCATCTTCTTCAACTTAACCACGTGTTGCTTCTGCCGTTGTTCTGCCTCATGTGGGACGCGGATTGGCTTGGTAAAGCACTGACACGTGGGACCGCATGTTAGCAAACCGCTAGGACAACGTCCTCCGAAAATAAGAATCCTAATCCTAGACTTACAAAGGGCTATGTAGCTGCTACGTATACTTTCCATCTAATCTATATATGCCCCCCTGATTTTCAGGTGGGGTGGGCCTAATCCTCTCCTTTAATCCAATCAAATAGTCCCACATCACATCAGTTCGTAACTTTACGTAAACCATTACGTGGATGTAGCATTGCTCAAATAAGAAACCTCCCCCGCCATCCGCGCGGTAAAATCACCTCCTTTTTACTAATCTTGATTCTATATTTTTTAGATCCATATAATTGAGATTTGTATAGATAGCACACAGGAGCAAAACCAAGTGGTACGGTTAAGGGCATCCACAATGTGTAGCCAAATGTGAAAATAGCTTTTGGCATCGTGGGAACCATTGTGGACGGTGTTGCCAAAGCCAAAAAGATGGAACCGAAGCTCCCTGATTGATTGATTGAAGGAATAGAAAAATGCAACGTCTCTCCTCTTTCTCCCATGCTTGGACGCATGTAGTACAGTATAGAGCATAGAGTCTACTCCCCTGTCCCTTCTATCACAAATCACAAAGCAGTGAGGCGTCAAATCACAAAAGCACGGACGAAGCAACCATCATTTCACTCTTCGCTAACTCCGCTTCTCCATCGTCTTCTTCGATAAACCATCTCACCGCACTAGTACTCCTAGTAGTACTAGTAAAGGACTTCCTGGATGCAAATAAGGTGGTTGTCTCGGCTTGCAGGTGGCACTTGCGAACGACTTACCGTGGTCTCCCTCAATGGTGTTCTCCGTCGAACGCACTTCGCCAAACCACCCAAAAAAAGATATCGTCGACGTCACCGCAATGGGGAAGGAAGTCAAATATAGTTACTACCTCCATTTTTTTGTACAAAAGGCCAGTATATCAAAATTACAATTTGCAAAGGGCCACTAACACTAATCGAGGCAAAATTGATGGGGTTAGCAACCAAGGACATTAATATCCCCTGCATGCATGTAGAAGTGAGAAGGTTGGTTTGCATGGCGCTGCATTAATCAAGCGATGAGGAGTGAGATGGTTAGCTCTTTGGTCTTTGGAGAAAAAAATATGCATTAATTGACACGTGAAACGAGGATTTGTATCGATTAAATCCCGCGAAGGAAAACCCCGCCTTTCTTTTTTAACACTAGTACTCCTAGTACGTACGTACTTATCCTGTTTGGGTCTAGGCCTTGCATTGCCAAACTTCGCCACACATTTTTGCCAAGCTTGCCTAAAGTTTTCAAAATGAGAAGGAGGTACACTTGCGCACGGCTGTCGCGGTCACACCGCACCCTCACACGGTCGCTCCTGCATGCCGCGGTCGCACCGCACCCTCACACAGTCGCTCCTGCACGCCGCAAACTCAACCAAGGGAACGCACCCTCACTGACACGTGCTGTCGCATGTGAAGAAACCAAACTCAGCCATCCTATCGCTGACACATAATTTTCGTTCATAGAGTATGTTTATCCAACCGCATGTTGGGGAGTATCCGTACGGCCCGTGCGGTGGTCTGTTGGGGAAGAAGAAGAGGTGAGGAAGAAGGAAAGAAGGGTTAGGAGACGTAGGATATTCATCCAACCGCCTGAAATGTTAGACTGACCCAAGTCAGGCGACTTGCATAACAAATATATGTTTTTACACAGCAAAAGATCCATAAAAATGACAACATAAAGAAAAACTATCACTCCTCACGGAAAGAGACGACCTCGTCGTCTTTGTCTGCCGGCGCGAACCAGCCGTCGCTACCGACGTGTGTCTCCGCACCGTGGTTGTCCTCGGCCTCCAGCTACTCGTCCAAGCGGAGCATGCGGGCGCTCTGCACGGACGAGAGCACAACCAGGTTCAAGTCGAGGACGTCCGGTCCCGCCTGCAGGAGGGCCTCGATGGCAGCGGCATCCGCGCGCTCCGCGTCGAGTCGAGCCTCCGCCGCCCGGTTTAAGTCCAGGACGTCCGGTTCCGCCTGCAGGAGGGCGTCGATGAGACCGGCATCCGCGCGCTTTGCGTCGAGTCAAGCCTCTGCCGCCTGGTTCAAGTCCAGGACGTCCGATTCAGCCTGTAGGACGGCCTCGATGGCAGCGGCATCCGCGCGCTCCGCCTCAAGTTGAGCCTCCGCCACCCGGTTCACATCCACGACTTCCGGTTACGCCTGCAGGAGAGCCTCGATGGCAGCGGCATGCACGCGCTCCGCGTCGAGTTGAGCCTCTGCCTCCCGGTCCTCCTTTAGTATCTCCATGCCGAACCGCTGGTCCGCCTGCACCATGGGGGACTCGGACGCCGGCACGAAGTCGACGTCCATCGTCTCATACCCATCGGGGGCCTTCTCTGCTGCGACCTCAGCCATGAACATTGGATCGGCTTCCTCCTCCTCGTAGCTTGGCTCCAGAGAACTCGGGGATTGGCCCGCCGCAAAGCGAGCTTGGGAACAGAGGTCTGTGGCGCCGACCGCCGCCGCGATTTCTGCGCGGCGCTCCGGCGTCAGCATCTTGTAGTAGGTGATCTTGCGGCGCACCATGGCTTTCCGGAGAACTAGGGGACGCTTCATGCAGGCTAGGGGATCGAAAGGTGGGGAATGGGCTGGAGATTTGGTGTGGTTTTAGGGCAGTGGCTGGCGTAGGCCGAGTAGCGAAGGTTCTGGTGTGAATAGTGGTTCCGGTGACGACCGGTCAATCGGTTTTGACTGTACATCGCTCTTGTCGTGTTCACGTTGCAGCCCGGCATGCTGGACCTTCCACGTCGCTCACCAAATGGAACGCGCTTCGTCTTGCGTTTTCGCTCGCTTGTGGGACCGCAGCTGAGAGCAAACCGACATCCCTCCCCCTCCCCCGCCCGCGTCATTTATTATACCACCACTCCCTCTGTTTTATGCGGAGTAAATAAAAACAGAGGGAGTATACTACGGATGAGGATCCCCTGACGTGGCCGAACCCATTGAGTAACTGACATGCGGGGCCTAGCAAGCATGGGGTCCGCCAGTAAGTGACCGAAAAGGAGGGTAAGGCAGGGATACCTACGTCAGAGGATCCACTTCCACTATACTACTTTGACCAAATGTTAGAGTAATAATATATGACATGCAACTTACACAAATGTTAGAGTAATAATATATGACATGCAACTTACACAAAGCATACAGGGTCTAATGCATTTTTTGAGGCTAACTTTGACCAAATGTGTTAATATATGACATGCAACTTACACAAAGCATACGGTCAAATTCGTATGTGAAAGGAGTTTCCAATGATATAATTTTCACATTATACATCTCATGTACTATTAATCTTGTCAATAGTCAAATTGGAAACCATCTCGAGTACAAATCTAGGAGTACGTACGAATCTAACAATATTGATTGGGCGTTGTTGAATGTTGATACCTTTTTGATCAAAGTAGAGATACTTTGACTACACATAAAACTTATATGTAAACTAGAAAGGATAGGGGGAGTATATTGTACGTTCAAAAATGAAACAAACATTGAATACCCTTTATATATGATTTGCGGATGCTATGATCACCGGTTCAAAATTTTGAATCCGCCTTAGGTATCACGTGCCCCCACTCGTTCCCTCTCGATTTCATCTCGGGGTCCGGAGATCTATTGAAAGAGGACTAGGGTGGGTACATGCGAATGATACTTGGCGGAATGTTCAAATGAGGCATGCGGGAGGATGGACTCGACTGGAGGGCGACATGATCGATGGAGAAGAGGGTTGGAGAGGAATGAGAAATAAGCAAACGCCACATGATTATACTTGAACAGCTCAAATAAACAATAAGTTGTCTCGCTTGGCCTACATAGTGAAAGGCCTAATGCACAACGCGGAGCACTGACGGTCGAATATGGCCGGGAAAACAGGGAAACCGACATGTGGGGCACACCCGTCGGGATGATGTAGCGCAGACTAGTCCATGGAGGAGCTGGCCCACGACCTCCTCGCCACCGACAACCGTTCATGTGGGTCGTTGGGGCCAACAACGGGGCGCAGCTCCAGCACCGCCTCTGGACACGGCGACCATGGTGAGCGACACGCTCATATCGTCGCTAGACACGGTCGGTTTCAGTGTGCCGAGGGTGGCGTTAGTGCTGTGGCACGACCAACGGTATGTTTGGTTTGTGCCCAAGGTTGCCCCATCAAAGCATTGGGTAGCCAAAATTTTGGTTGAGGTATTGGTTGCCCATGATTTGGCCGACATTGGCAAGAAAAATGAACTAGATTTGGCTAGATTTCATTGGCATGCCAAAGAAATGGCAACCATCCAAACAAAGACCAATCTTTGGGTCATGACCAAAATTTTGGTTGAGGTATTGGTTGCCCATGATTTGGCCGACATTGGCAAGAAAAATGAACTAGAGTTGGCTAGAGTTCATTGGCATGCCAAAAAAATGGCAACCATCCAAACAAAGACCAATCTTTGGGTCATGACCAAAATTTTGGTAAGGTGCACTTTGGCCACAATCCAAACAAACCCCAACACCCGGCTCGTCGAGGATGCACGGGGCGCCGCGACGCGTCCGCGGAGTGGTGTAGCGCGGCCAACTGCATCCTCTGGACCTGAGACCATGCCGGGTCGTCTTGCTTTTTCAATGACATGCGAGGATCGCATGTGAGCAAAGGGCATCTCCAATGTTGCCACGACCGCAGCTGACTACCCTGGCACACCAAAACCCTCGTCCCTCGCGCCGTCGCGTGGTGCGTTCCCAGTCGGCGCCAGCTGCCCGCATTCATGTCGTCCGTTCGTATGTCGTAGTTAAGAGGCTCGGTGCCCGAGGAACCAACTCCGGCGACTTAATGACACACCCGGACGCCTGGCCTCACCGGAATGCGCTACTTAAAGCGGCAACGCCCAGGTAACCTCCACACCATAGCGCATCGTCCTCCTACCTGGCACCACATCCGCCATGACCGCAAGTGCGAACACTCTGCAGGAGACCTTGTCTTCGGGGATGAAGCTCGAGGTCGCCGCCCTCACTCAAGTCACCTCTCGCGACGCAATAGCGGCGTAGCCGGACGCGGACGCGACCGCACAAGCGGTGGCCACGCTGGCGGCCGACGACGGGAGCACCGTCAGCCACGCGTCCTACTTGCCGCCGTCCAACATCCGGCACCGCCGAGGTCGAGGACTCCTCCGAGGATGAGTAGGGCATGGGAGGCGGCAGGGCATGGTGTGCCAACTGGCCGGTCCGTATCTCGTGTTCTACTCTTCCTCGCCGGAGACCGCACCTTCACTTCACGGGTCTTGAACCCCGCCCCCGTACATAGAGATCGCAGATGGAGGACGTCGGTCGCTGCCGTATAATAGGTTTAGGGTCGGGTTTCTTTTATTTTTCTGTCCTATAAAAGTTTGAAATGTAATGAAAATCTGCCGTGTTTGCATTAATCTCGGCCGGTGTATATGAACTTTCACAATAATATACATATTGTAGGAGTACTAGCAAGATGCCCGTGCATTGCACAGAAGATCAAGATCTTGTGGGAGAAAAGGATGAACGAGGGAAAGCCTTATCTGCAAATGTGGAGAGGAGTGCGGGTAAATTGTCATAGTTTCCTTCCTATCCGTTAGATATAGATCGGACGACCTATATTGCAGGATGACAGGCACACCATCATCACCAACTCTGCTTTTTATTGAACCGAGACTAATCTAACATGCGAAGTAAAATAAACACATAGGGTCTATACATACACAAATTATCTTAGGCACTCCAATAGTACGTCCACTACACATTCACGCATTTCACATCTTTCTACATCTACGGGAACCTACGAAAGGGTTAACGTAAATTGCCTCTCTCTCTCCTCCCTTGATTTTCATGGTGGTGGGCCCCTCCCTCCCCCAATCTACAATCAACAGCTCACATGTTTCACATTACGTTAATTACGTAACTGGGATTACGTAGGTGTAGCATTACTCGTCCTAAAAAACCCAACTAAGCCAACCTCCCAGCATATCGCGCGGGAAAAGACCCGGCCGCGCCGTTTTAGTCGGGATTACCGGATTACTAGTAGTAGTATCGATGGATCGCGCGAAGCAAAAAAAAATTTTTTGAGGGGGCGAAGAACCTAGTTTAAAAGGAAAAAGGCGGTACACTCACAACACTCCTGTCGCGGTCGCATTGCACCCCACACACGTTCGGTCCTCCACACGGCTCATGCAAACGGAACGCGCTTCGACTTGCCTCTTCACTGACACGTGGGATTGCAATTGGAGAAACCGACCATGCGCCAAACTCCCCCCGCCCACCGCACGAAAATCCTCGCCCCCCCCCAACACCCAAAAATTCCCCCCAAATCCGATTCAACCGCCCTTCGGCCCACTAGCCAATAATATTCCCCAAACCCCCATCCCCCCTGTCCCCCTCCACTCCATTCGCTCCGCCAAAGCCGCCCTCCCCGCCGTGCCGATACGTCGGCGCCGCGGTTCGGCGATCCTCTCGCTCCCACAGTACGCTCTCATAGACTGCCGTCCTCTAGCCGCGCCGCCACCTCTGGCTACGTTCTTGTGGAGGCGCACGACGGTCAGCGCCGCCACCGCTGGCGACGTTCGTGTGGAGACGCACGACGGTCAGCTTCTCCCACGGTACGCGCATTCTAGACTGAGGCCCCGTTCATGTCGGTGTAGCGCTGAATGTTAGCTGATAGACGCTGTTAATCTCACTATTTGCCGAAGTAGTTTACTGTCAATATGCTCTGCTTAAGAAGCTTCCTTGCCCTGTTCTGCACTCAATCTCCTTAGCTGAGATGGCATGCCAAGGCCGATTAGTTGCTAAAATATCCTGCCATATATTTATTGTGACGTAGATTGCCATGGTCTAGTAGCCAATCTGTTAGGTGAAATAGCTCTACACTGTTTTATACTCGATCTTTGTTGCTGCAATGGCCTTCGATAGTTCGATGGCTGTGTGCTCGGCCTCATTGACTGCTGAAACAGCCTGCCATAATTTTGCACTCAAATCTGTTTGCTGAATTAGCTTTACATATATTTCGTTACTTAGATCTGCTCGTCCAAATATCTTGCCATAGCTTTAGACATCGACCTAGGTATTTTTTCTGGACTTCATAAAAAAGCATATATGTTTTTCCTGTAATATCTAGTAGAAGAACTAATTTGTATGTCTAACAGATGGACAGGACTTGGATAACTTCTGCTCAAAGATTCTCCGCTGCATATGTCGAGGGGGTTGAAAACTTCATGAACTTTATCAGAGCTGAGTACGGTGGTCCGAAATCAGATGTGCTCTGCCCGTGTAGCAGTTGTATGAATTCAGTTACAACACCCCAGTCAACTGTGCAAAATCATCTACACTTGTATGGGATGTCGGTCACATATACTAGGTGGGTTCATCATGGTGAAGCTGTGAACGTCAATGTTATTGACTACGTGGAAGCAGCAGATCACCATCTTGATCTTCCTGATGCTCAGGTGGAAGAGGAGGAGGAGGTGGTGGTGGCGGAGCCAGTGAGTTTGACCAACATTGAAACAATGCTACGAAATGCTCGTGCATTCCATGAACTTTCACCTGCAGAAGAAAAATGGTGGGCCCGCATGTTGGAACAATGCAACGTTGCTGTCACCCCAGGAAATAAGCTGTCATTATTCTCAGCTATGGTCACCTTTCTTCAGGTGAAGACATCTGAGCGGATGACCAACAAATCATTCGATGCGATGTTGGCTGCTTTCCGTGAATCTTTCCCAGATGCGTCTGAGCTGCCACACACCTACAGTAAAATGAAGAATTTCCTTCATGCAGTTGGAATTGGATATGATATGATCCATGTTTGTAGAATAATTGTGTTCTGTTCCGGAAGGATTATGCCAACTTAAGTGAATGTCCGAAATGCAAATCATCAAGATGGAAAGATGGCGATGCTGTGAAGAGGATTCCTCATAATGTTCTGAGACATTTTCCAATTATACCAAGATTACAGAGGTTGTTTCATGATGCTGAAACAAGAGAGGATGTACTGTGGAATTCTAGGAACCAGGAGTACAGAGATCAGAATGTAATGAGCCATCCATCTCATGGTAGTGAGTGGAAAAGCTTCAATGATAAACACAAAGAGTTTGCTGCTGACCCGAGACACATTAGACTTGGCTTAGCTTCAGATGGATTTAACCCATTTGGCCACCAGAGCGCCACATATAGCATGTGGCCAGTGCTTGTTATCCCTTACAACATGCCTCCAAATGTCTGCACCAAAGAATCAAACTACATGATGGCCTTGCTCATCCCAGGTCCAAAAAGTCCTGGCAAGGATTTTGATTTGTTCATGGAGCCTCTTGTGGAGGAACTTCAACAGCTATGGAAGGGTGTTCTCACTCGAGACCTATATAGCAGCCCACCAGCTGATTTCTTTCTGCGTGCTGTTATAATTTGGTGCATCCATGATTATCCGGCTTTGGGCACTATGTTAGGGCGAACGACACATGGTTACAATGCATGTGTTCGGTGTGACAGGAATCCGCTGTCATACGCAATACTTAGCAAGATCTGTTACATTGGACACCGCTGTTTCCTTGCCAAGGACAAGCCGCATCCTAGAAAATACCGAAGACATGTGTTCAATGCAAAGCATGAAAACCGTGATGCGCCAAAGAGGCTCACCGCCGATGAGTTGCAAGTGGAATTAGAGAAGGTCAGGCATATTACACCAGGAAACCATCCTGGTAATGGTAGCGGGAAAAGGAAGCGTGGCAGGGTAGAAGAGAGATTATTATTTACCCGCAGGTCCACTTTGTGGGACTTGGAGTATTGGAAAGATTTGGATCTGCGACATAATCTTGATGTGATGCACATCGAGAAAAATATATGTGACAGCATTATCGGCACACTTCTTAATATTGAAGGCAAGACGAAACATACCTTAAAATCTAGGATTGATTTGACACACCTGGGTATCAGAAAGGATTTGCAGGTGCAAGATGAAGGTAAACCACGGGATATGGCACCAGCTGTGTACGTCTTGGACAAGGTAAAAACAAAAGAATTCTGTGAGGTCCTGTCACGTGTGAGATTCCCACATGGATTTGCTTCCAACCCTGAAAGGAGAGTCAGTGCAGATGGAACAAGGTACAAGGGTTGAAAACTCATTACTGCCACGTCCTACTTCAAAGGGTTTTACCTGTTATCCTTAGAGGATTGGGCCGCCCTGACTTATACAGAGCAGTTGTAGAGTTGGGACAATTCTTCAGGGAACTCTGCAGTAGGAATATCAGGATAGATGCTTTGGAGCGTCTTAGAGACAAGATACCAACTATCCTATGCGACCTTGAGAAGATATATCCTCCAGCCTTCTTTGATGTGATGGTGCATTTGGCTGTTCATTTACCTGATGAGGCACTACTTAGAGGTCCAGTACAGTATGGCTGGGTGTACCCTATTGAAAGGCGGCTAGGCACTTTCAAGGGCTATGTTAGGAACAGAGCTAGACCCGAGGGTTCCATTGCAGAGGCCTACATTGCTACAGAAGCGTTGACATTCTGCTCAAAATACATTGAAACAGCTGATCAGCTTAGCAAAGAGGTGGGTGAAGACAATCCCGGGCTCAATGTTTTCGATTATTCTGTTCGAGTTACAGGGAAGAGTCGACAAGAGGACAAACCTAAAGATTCGGACAAAATGGTTTGGTATGTGTTGAATAACTGTCCTGAGATACTACCTTATATCAAGTAAGTGCAGTACTGCAGCTTATACATCGTAATCTACTAAACTTGCAGCACATTCTTATATATTTAGATGTTTGACGTGATCACTATGTTGTGCAGCATCTACAAAGAGGAGTTACTGCCGCAAAATCCAAGAAACATTGACAAACTGGTTATGGCAGGATTTGCGAAATGGTTCAAGAACCATGTAAGCTTTTGAAGTGCACTGTCAGTTTTTTTAATATATTGAGTACATAAGATGGTCAGCTTGTGTATTTTCTAACCATAGGTTAAGAAGATGCGGGAGGATGGGCAGGCAGTTGATGATGCCCTTTACTCACTAGCAATGGGTCCTGATACTCGGGTAAGACATTATGAATCTTGCGTTGTTGGAGATGTGCGCTACAACACCCTTGCACGAGACGAAGGCAGGAAGACACAAAACAGTGCCATCATGTAACACCCCGGATGTAACTTTCCATATTTGTAACTCCAACTCTTGCCATTTTCGGCTATGTGCTATGATATTCCCTTCGTGGTCGGGTTTGTTTTTCGTTTTGCATTTTGTTCATGTCATGCATCTCATATCATGTCATCATGTGCATCTCATTTGCATACGTGTTCGTCTCATGCATCCGAGCATTTTCCCCGTTGTCCGTTTTGCAATCCGACACTCCTACGTGCACCGGCGCACCCCTCTTGTCCCTTTTCATGAGCGGGTGTTGAACGTTCTCGGAATGGACCGAGGTTTGCCAAGTGGCCTTGGTATACCACCGGTAGACCACCTATCAAGTTTCGTTCCATTTGGAGGTCGTTTGATGCTCCAACGGTTAACCGGGTAACCGCAAAGTCCTTTTGTGTGTTGCAGCAAAACCCCTCTCCAAACAGCCCAAACCCCATCTAAGTCACTTCCATGCTCTAGGTCGTTCGATCACGATCGTGTGGGCGAAAACCGTGCTCCATTTGGAGTCTCCTAGCTCCCTCTACCTATAAAAACACCTCCCCCTCCGAAATCCGAGTCAAACCCTAGATCAAATCGCCCCCGCTGCCACCGGACGCGTCCGCCGCCACCGGACACATCCCCGCCGCCGCGCCCGGCCAACCGGAGGCCGCCTCGTCAGCACCCCGGCCACCTCCAACGCGCGAGCCCGCGAGGCCCGCGTCGGGCCCCCCGAGCCCACCTCCGTCCGCCGCCAGGCCCCGCGGGAGCCCGCGCCCCGCTCCGCTGGCGACCCGCGCCGCGGCTCCGCCCGTCGTCCTCCCGCCGGCGCCGTTCGCCGCGCCCGACGCCGTCCCGCACGCCGCCGCCCGTCCCGCACCGGTGCCCGAGCCCCGGCGAGCTCCTCTCCTCCTCCGGCCGCCGGCGTGCCCGTCCTCGAGCTCCGGCGAGCCCGAGCTCGAGCCCGCGCCGATCCGATCTGGAACCCGACGGTTGACTTTCTCCCCGAGATCCCTCTGAATTCTTCCAAGTCCTATATTTTTACATTATATGCTCCTGTTCATCGCATCATAACTCTCAGCATATAGCTCCGTTTCGCGCGTGTAATATATCAAAATTTTAGCCTCGAGATGCTCTTCATTTTGTTCCATTATGCCATGTTCATTTGAGTCCATCTTGATGCCCAAATCTCTGGTGCAAGAGTGCTATATGCTGTTAGCTGCTGTGACTTATCAGAACTTGAGGATTTGTTATTTTTGTTGCATTTAATGTGTGCATCTTATGGGCATTAGCTCTACATGTGTTTTGATGTATGCCATGCCATCTTTAAAGAGGTGTATCCCCTGTATTTTTTGATCTCTGTGGTGACTAGAACAAGCATGCAAACTAGGCTCCGTGATGTTTCTGATTTCAGGGACTTAGGATTTTGCTGTCTTTGACTGCTGTTATTTTTGTTGCCATGTATCCATGTGGCTACAGAGAGATCCATGCTCCTTTTGGAGATGTTCAGTAAGGATGTTTTGTAGATATAGTTGTGCTCTATCCATCCATGCCCCTGTTTCTAATTATGCAGTGCCATAGCATGTCTCAATCTTGCTCTACTTTTGCTATAAAATATTCCTCGCAGATTGTTAACATCATATTCAATTTTGCCAAGGTTGTTGTAGTTGTTTCATACATGCTATGACTTTGCTCTTGCTATGGATAGCTTCATAAACATGCCATCTTGCTGTAGGTATGCTTTTTTTGTCATGCATTGCTTTGTGATGAGTGAATCAAGCTCACCAAGCTGCCTTTATAATACTGTTTCTGCCATGCTCTGTTTTCTGCCAAGTCTGTAACCTGTTAAAAAAACTTGCTTTGTTTACATGGGTGCCATCATATTTTCTGGTCCTTTTTGGCTTATGGTCAATAAGCGACTTTTGTTCTATGCATTTAGTATATTCATGACATGCATTGTTTTGCTATGTTAAGTTCCTGTAGCATGTGTTTTTCTTGCTCTGAACATTGTTACCTGATTCTGTTTCAGCCATGTCCAGTAATTTCACCGAGTCTGTGAACCTGTTATCTTTTGCACTTTTGCCATGCTTGTTTGAACCTGTTATGTTGTGATCTAGCCGTAGCTCAGTGTTCACCTTTTGTCAAGCATTTTCTGTAGATTACTGCCATATGCTTTGTTGCTATATTGTGGTGCTGTAGCATAGTTACTTGATGTATTTTATGTGCTATCATGTTGTTAATCGCAGAATCGTGTCATTCTTGTTTTGCTCGCCATTTGCAAACCGTGCATCCGTTTCCGGTGATCTTTATATCGATTTCGACCGAAATCATCTCATCTTTCCAGTGGCATACTTGTTTTGCCAAGTTACTGCCTTGTTCATCCTTTTTTCCGGAGCACGCATACGCATCGCATATCATATCTCGCATATCATTCATGCATTGCATCATGTTGCTTGTGCATTTCCCGTGATTGATTGTGGTTCCATTGGTTGTGTTCTTGCTATGGGTAGCGCCGGGAGACGAGTTCATGAATGAGGAACCTGTTGAGTACGTTTACGAGGATCAAGCTTTCGACAACTCTGAGAACCTTGCAGGCAAGATGACCATACCCTCGATATCACTTCTATCTTTGCTTTGCTAGTTGTTCGTTCTATTGCCATGATGCGCTACCTACCACTTGCTATATCATGTCTCCCATATTTCCATGTCAAGCCTCTAACCATCTTTTCCTAGCAAACCGTTGTCTGGCTAAGTTACCGCTTTTGCTCAGCCCTTCTTATAGCGTTGCTAGTTGCAGGTGAAGTTGAAGTTGGTTCCATGTTGGAACATGGATATTTTGGAATATCACAATATCTCTTATTTAATTAATGCATCTATATATTTGGTAAAGGGTGGAAGGCTCGGCCTTATGCCTGGTGTTTTGTTCCACTCTTGCCGCCCTAGTTTCCGTCATACCGGTATTATGTTCCTTGAGTTTGCGTTCCTTACGCGGTTGGGTGATTTATGGGACCCCCTTGGCAGTTCGCCTTGAATAAAACTCCTCTAGCAAGGCCCAACCTTGGTTTTACCATTTGCCACCTAAGCCTTTTCCCTCGGGTTTTCGCGAGCCCGAGGGTCATCTTTATTTAAACCCCCGGGCCAGTGCTCCTCCGAGTGTTGGTCCAAACTAGAGCACCGTGCGGGACCGTCCCTTGGCAACTTGGGTTACGTTGGTACCTGTACGCTTAGCTTATCCGGTGTGCCCTGAGAACGAGATATGTGCAGCTCCTATCGGGATTTGTCGGCACAGCGGGTGGTCTTGCTGGTCTTGTTTTACCATTGTCGAAATGTCTTGTAAACCGGGATTCCGAGACTGATCGGGTCTTCCCGGGAAAAGGTTTATCCTTCGTTGACCGTGAGAGCTTATAATGGGCTAAGTTGGGACACCCCTGTAGGGTATTATCTTTCGAAAGCCATGCCCGCGGTTATGAGGCAGATGGGAATTTGTTAATGTCCGGTTGTAGAGAACTTGTCACTTGACTTAATTAAAATACATCAACCGTGTGTGTAGCCGTGATGGTCTCTTCTCGGTGGAGACCGGGAAGTGAACACGGTTTGAGTTATGCACGAACGTAAGTAGTTTCAGGATCACTTCTTGATCATTTCTAGCTTCGGCGACCGTTGCGTTGCTTCTCTTCTCGCTCTCACTTGCGTATGTTAGCCACCATATATGCTTAGTGCCTGCTGCAGCTCCACCTCATTACACCATCCTTTCCTATAAGCTTAAATAGTCTTGATCTCGCGGGTGTGAGATTGCTGAGTCCTCGTGACTCACAGATTCTACCAAAACAGTTGCAGGTGTCGACGATGCCAGTGCAGATGACGCAACCGAGCTCAAGTGGGAGTTCAATGAGGAACGTGGCTGTTACTATGTTTCTTTTCCTGATGATCAGTAGTGGAGCCCAGTTGGGACGATCGGGGATCTAGCATTTGGGGTTATCTTATTTTCATTTGGATTTGACCGTAGTCGGTCTATGTGTGGATTTTGGATGATGTATGAATTATATTTATGTATTGTGTGAAGTGGCGATTGTAAGCCAACTCTCGTTATCCCATTCTTGTTCATTACATGGGATTGTGTGAAGATGACCCTTCTTGCGACAAAACCACAATGCGGTTATGCCTCTAAGTCGTGCCTCGACACGTAGCAGATATAGCCCCATCGTGGGCGTTACACATCATGAGCACGGATACGTATGACAAAGAGACAACTGAAATATATGCTAACATAACAGACATTGTTCAGTTGCAGTATATCTCCAGTTTCGAGGATCATCGGTGTGTGGTTCTGTTGTGCTGTCATTGGTATAACCTATTTTCCAGGATTGCAAAACCCAGAGCTGATGATTATTTCAAATCCATTAATGTCAAGGCGGCGTACCAGACCAACGAGCCTTTTATTTTGGCAAATCAAGCAACACAGATATTTTTCTTGGAAGACACATTTGCACGTAGCGATGACTAGAGAGTATTGCAAAGGTTTGAGCAGAGGAATTCGTTTAATGAAGTTGAACAACAAGATGATGCTTACACTGCTCCTGATGTACAAGATAACACAGATGTTCCTAATATCTTTGAGAACCATCACGTCAATGACGCCGGCGAAAAGATTGCCTGTCGTGCTGTGGGAGTTGATCAAGAAGAAGCCAACGTTCGAGGATGTTGAGGACGAAGAAGAAGATGACACCGTGGGGAATTACTATTCAGACTGATACACATGGCGAAGATGTTGACGCTGCTGCTGCGGATGATGATTACATTGCTTTTGTCGTATTTGCCTGTCAGAAGACATTTTTTATCTACTGTGTGAAATTGTGTTTGCTATGACAACTGAAACCTGATGAACATGTTGTTTAGTATTTTGCTGTGAGAACATCACTTGTTATGTATGCTAATTTGTGTTTGGTGATTGTATGACAACTAAAACATGATGACATTGTTGTTTGGTTGTACTCATATTTGGCTGTGAAACTTGAATTTGATGACATAGTTTGCTGTTGGACTGCAATTTGCTCGACGTCTTCGAATGAGAACAAAGCTGACCCGACAGGGCCTCTGCTATTTATTTATTTATATGAGCAAAAGGGGATACCCCCTGATTTCCGTTAATAGAAATCATTAGATGTTCACAACACTACGCCCAGCCTGCTACACAGGTTTCATTCATTACTAGTTTCAGCAAAGTGCTCATGTCGTATCCACTGAATACATCACGAGTGCTACATACACTACAAATAAAGAGACAATCATCCTACAGAGCACAACGATTTTGCCCATTATCTTCACAAGCTCTTTCATCTCCTCATTGTTGTCAAGGCCGTTCAGCAGCTGTTGCTTGGCCATGATCAGAGGAACTGCATCTTTAACCTTCTGCTCTGCATCTTCCTCTTCTGTCGTTCCTTCAGTTACTTGTCCAACACCCCAACCTGCTGGTATTGGGATTCCTTGGCTAACCAAATAATCAGCTCAGTTGCATTCCCCCACATCAGCAACTTCCCAAAAATACAAATCACACGAATCTTCCCTTTTCTGCACGAATCAAATTGGAAGATCATCAACTAAACTATTAAAAAAATCAGCAACTGAAAGCAGCAGAACAACACTTAAACATATTATTACCCCATGATTCGGGCATGTGTAGAAGACTCGGCCAGGGTTGCAGATTGTGGTTGAGACGTGACGGATGACTCTGCGTGATTTGCAGCAGTGGCACCACACCAACGGCAGCGGGTTGCGATGAGCAATCGGCTGCGGTGCGCGTGCCGGCGGGGGTGTAATGAGACCCACAGGCGATAGTACGGGTGGCGACTTGGCGCATATCTGGTTGTTGCCTGCTGAAGAGCAGGTGGACGAGCAGCCAGCGGACATGGTTGCCGCGGCCAGAGCTTCTGATGCTAGGCAGAGTAAGTAGAGAAGAGGAGAAGCGAACGTTGGATATGTCAGTTTCATTACTTGCAGAGTAGCATAGCACCGTATATAGTCATAGTCTAGGTTTGGATTCGAACCAGCTACAGGAGGGACCTCCTTGTTTTGCGAAAAAATTATTTCTCCACCTGACAGCTGGGACCCATCGTCTATATCTTCGCACGGAAGGAAGTGCCTCCTTGTTTTGCGAAAAAAAATTATTCATCCCGTTGACAGCTGGGACCCGTCAGATTTGGTAACTGACTTGTGGGCCTACTAAGCATACATGTACGCACGGCTTTGTCAACTTAATCAACAAATGATTCTAGCAGCTGGACCATTGGATGTTAATCCAACAGCCGTGCTCCTTCTTCAACCTCTGTTCTTGCTCCTATCTCCCGTGGGCGGCACCGCGGCTGTGCTGCCGCGCACCCGAACCAGTGAAGTTTCCCACTCCTCTCCATCTGCGACTCCACTGCCCCGTCTTCCCCATCTCCGGGTCGTTCCAGTCTGGGTGCGCTCAGCACGGTGTGGTCAACGTGGTCAACAACCGAGAGTCATCGGAAGATGACTGTACGTGAGAGGCTGATAGTGGGGACGCACCACACCCATGGACGCATGCATGCAACGGAACGCGGCGAGGTCAACGTGGTCAAGGAACGACTTCCATCGGAAGTATACTGTACGTGGAGAGTCTCAGCTGGGTCCACGACCGCAGCAAGTAAGTGCCTCCTTATTACGCGGAAAATAATGATTCCTCCAACTGACAGCAGGGACCCACTGGACGGGCCACCGTATTTTGCGAAAAAAACGTTTGCCCCCTGACTGCTGGGACCCACCTGACGGGCCACCGTATTTCGCGAAAAAAACGTTCCCCCCGCTGTCACCTCAGACCCACCGGAAGTGCCTCCTTATTACGCACAAAAAAATGAATACTCCCCCGGCTAGCTGGGACCCATCTTGGTGGGAGGCTGACTTGTGGGCCTACTAAGTTGACGGGGACGAAGGGCTTTGTCAACTTAGTCAATATGAATGATTCTAGCTCCAGTGACCGTACGATGTCCATCCAACGGCCGTAGTGCTTCTTCAACCTCTGGTCTTCTTCCTCCAGCCGCCCAAAGCAGCGCCGGTCGTGCCGCATGCTCCTGCCTCTCGTGGCCGGCTGTGCTGCCGCGGAGGCCTCCCCGCCCCCTACTATTCCCACCGCTGGCCAGGCCCTGCGGCGACGGCAGCCTCACACCGCAGCCGAACCAGTGAACCCTCATACTCCTCTCCGCGCGGGCTTCCACTGCCGCGTCTTCCCCGGCTCCACGTCGTCCCCTTCCTAGGCCTCGCCGTCGTCCACCGATGTGGTGCTCTCCGCGCGGCGTGGTCAACGTGGTCAAGGAACGACTTCCATCGGAAGAGTACTATACGTGGAGAGGCTGACAGCTGGGTCCACGGCCACAACCCAGTTTTTTTGTGATTTGCCAAGTAAGTCGCTTTGTCAGGCCTGTTGGGCTGCAAATCTTTCAAGACGAGGAGAGCTTTCATTCGGCTGGCCGAGAAAATGGCCCATCAGTAATGAGAAATGGGCTGTACATTTTTAAAACACATCAAACCGGCAATTAGTTTCAAATATCTTTTTTTCATTTCGAGATTTTAAATTACATTAATTTTTATGCGTGGAGAATTTGTTGGATTTTATATTGATATACATTTATTTTTAAAATCAGTTTGCATGTGAGTCGAAATTTCGGGATTAAAAACAGTTCGGACCGCACCGAAATATGCAAAATTTCGTATAATTTTTTAACCGTGGCCACAATATGGGTTGTAATGCTAACAAAAAGAATATGGGCTCCAAAAAAACTTAATAATTAGCAAATGGGCTGTAAATTATTAGAAATAATGGCAGATGGGTTGTATGCAGTTTTCCACAGATATGAGGCTTTCCTAAAAAAAAGGTTGACGCACAAGCAGTGACTGTTGGATGGCCATCCAACGGCCGTCGTGCTTCTTCAATCTCTGCTCTTCCTGCTCCAGCCGCTCAAACAAGCGCCGGCGGGACTGCCTGCTCCCTCCTCCCTGCGGCCGGCTCTGCTGCCGCGCAGGCCTCACCGCCCCATCGTACTCCCATCACTGGCCTAGCCATCCCTCTACTCACCCACACCTGCTGTTATTCTCCGGCGACGGCAGACGAACCAGTAAACCCTCGTACAGTCATACTCCCCTCCGCGTGGGAAACAACTGTCGAGTCTTCCCTGCCTCCGTGTCGTTCCCTTCCTAGGCCTCGCCGTCGTCCACCGCCCTGGTGCTCTCGGCACGGCCTGGTAAACGTGGTCAACGACCGACATGCATCTGAAGTGGACTGTACGTGGAGAGGCCGACAGGTGGGTCCACGGCCGCACGCAAGGAAATGCCTCCTTATTAGGCGCAAAATAATGATTCCTCCACCTGACATCAGGGACCCACCGAAAAGGGCCTCTGTATTTCGCGAAAAAAACGTTACCGCCGCTGACAGCTCGGACCCACCACCTATATCTTCGCACGCAAGGAAGTGCCTCCTTATTACGCACAAAAAAAATGAATACTCCCCTGTTAGCTGGGACCCAGTATAGTGGCAGGCTGACTTGTGGGCCTACTAAGTTGACGGGGACGGAGGGCTTTGTCAACTTAGTCAATATGCACGATTCTAGCTCCAGTGACCGTACGATGTCCATCCAACGGCCGTAGTGCTTCTTCAACCTCTGGTCTTCTTGCTCCAGCCGCCCAAACCAGCGTCGGTCGTGCCTCGTGCTCCTGCCTCCCGTGGCCGGCAGCGATGCGGCGGAGGCCTCACCGCCCCCTACTACTCCCACCGCTGGCCAAGCCATCCCTCTACTCACCCACACTCCCTGTTATTCTGCGGCGACGGCAGCCTCACACCGCAGCGAACGAGTGAACCCTCGTACTCCTCTACGCGTGGGCATCCACTGTCGCGTCTTCCCCGGCTCCGCGTCGTCCCCTTCCTAGGCCTCGCCGTCGTCCACCGCCCTGGTGCTCTCGGCGCGGCATGGTCGACGTGGTCAAGGAACGGCTTCCATCGGACGTGGACTGTACGTGGAGAGGCTGACAGCTGGGTCCATGGCCGCAGCAAGGAAGTGCCTCCTTATTACGTGCAAAATAATTATTCCTCCACCTGACAGCAGGGACCCACCGGACGGGCCACCGTATATCGCGAAAAAAACGTTTGCCCCTGACTGCTGGGACCCACCAGCTACATCTTCGCACGCAAGGAAGTGCGTCCGGGCAAAAAAAATGATTCGCCCCCTGACTGCTGGGACCCACTAGCTACATCTTTGCAAGCAAGGAAGTGCCTGACAGTCGGGACCCACCTGGTCGAAGCGTACGTAGTGTTGTCATTCTAGTCGCGAACGTGTACGTACATATATACTGGTGGATGTAGAGGCGCGCACGTATCGTAGTAGAGGCGCATACGTGTCGTAGTAGAGGCGCGCACGTAGCATGTACACGTACGTACAGCGGCCAGGGTGCAAGAAATAAAATACGGCCACGTATGTGTACATATGGGCGGGGTCTCGAACGCCTACTCGCGCATACGTAGGGCCAGGGCTCATGTACATGGCTGGGTCGGAACGGAGAAACAGCGTCGTCGTCGTGTTCATGGGGAGGCAACGGAATGCGTCGTGTTTATGGGGAGGCAACGGAATGCGTCGTGTTCATGGGGAGGGGTGTGGCGTACCGCAAAACGGAGGAAACGGACCTCCTACGGTCGAAACGGGGGTCCTGTTGATCGGGAGGAGTGTGGCGTACCGCAAAACAGAGGAAACGGACCTCCTACGGTCGAAACGGGGGTCCTGTTGATCAGGAGGGGTGTGGCGTACCGCAAAACGGAGGAAACGGACCTCCTACGGTCGAAACGGGGGTCCTGTTGATCGGGAGGGGTGTGGCGTACCGCAAAACGGACGAAACGGACCTCCTATAGTCGAAACGGGGGTCCTGTTGATCGGGAGGGGTGTGGCATACCGCAAAACGGACGAAACGGACCTCCTACGGTCAAAACGGGGGTCCTGTTCATCGGGAGGGGTGTGGCGTACCGCAAAACGGGACTCCACGGGATACTGTTCATCTCCACCGTCGACCTCCTCCAGCCTCCACGGGCTACTGTCGACCTCCTCCAGCCTCCACCGCGCGCTACTCCACCGGCTACTGTTCAACCACCCCTCTACGGGCACCCCTCCACCGTCTACTGTTCATTCAGCCCTCCACACCACGGGGTCCTGTTCAACCACCCCTCCACGGGCACCCCTCCACCGTCTACTGTTCATCCAGCCCTCCACCACACCACGGGGTCCTGTTCATCCAGAGGAAACGCCACCGCTCATTGTTCATCCAACCCCCCCCCCCGGCAACGCTCACTGTTCATCCCAGAGGCAGCATCGATCGGCTTCAGTTAGCAGCAGTAGCGAAGGAATCGCTCGATCGGGTTCAGTTAACAGCCATTGATAGATCGCTCGGGTTCAGTAACGCGTAGCCTGTAGTGCAATCGCTCGGGTTCAGTTAGAGCCCAACGCCTCGCTCGGGTTCAGTTAGAGACAACGCCTCGCACACACGCGCGTACGTGTACGTGAGAAACGTGCATCGGTCGGCCCCCGACCTCCCACCGTAACCGGGAACTCCCCAAAATATTCCTCGCCCTCGCTTCTACCACAGTTTTTTCCGTCATGGACGGCCCAAAGAATGTCATGCAGCTGCGTCTCCGGCCCGCCCAGGACGAAAAGCCCATTTTCTGTCATGATTTTTTGTCATAGAAGTAGGAGCCCACCACATCTATGATGATACCGGGTTTTGTCACAATTATCGTCATAGAAGTGTCATATGTATGACAGAAAAAATTTCGTTCGGCCCAAAATGTCACGGATGTGTCTTTTTTTTGTAGTGTCCATCATGGGTTTGGCAATTTTGGAAAACCCTTCAATAAAACGACGGTAATATCCAGCCAATCCGAGAAAACTACGGATCTGCGTCACAGTCGTGGGCGGCACCCAATCGAGCACATCCTTTACTTTGCTCGGGTCCACGGCTATACCTTCGGCGGATAGTACATGTCCGAGAAACCCAACTTGCTTGAGCCAAAATTCGCATTTACTGAATTTGGCGTATAGCTGATGGTCGCAGAGTCGTTGTAGCACTGCTCGGAGGTGATCCTTGTGCTCTTCTTCACCCTTGGAGTAAATGAGGATGTCATCGATGAAGACTACCACAAATTTGTCGAGGAAGTCCATGAATACTTTGTTCATCATATGCATGAAGAAAGCAGGGGCATTGGTGAGACCAAAGGACAACACAGTATATTCGTAAAGACCGTACCGAATAGTGAATGCAGTCTTAGGAATATCTTCCTTTTTAATCTTGAGCTGATGATATCCGGTCTGTAAATCGATCTTAGAAAATACTTTAGCCCCACTGAGCTGATCAAACCGATCATCAATCCTTGGCAGCGGATATTTATTTTTGATAGTGACCTCATTCAGTTGGCGGTAATCTACGCACATATGGAGACTGCCATCCTTTTTGCCCACGAAAATAGCAGGTGATCCCCATGGTGAAGAGCTGGGACGAATATATCTTTTCTGGAGCAATTCATCAAGCTGTTTCTTTAGCTCCACTAATTCTGATGAGGGCATCTGGTAATACTTCTTGTATAACGGTGCAGTCCCGGGCACAAGATCTATTGCAAATTCTAGTTCCCGATCTGGTGGCATGCCTGGCAGTTCTTCTCGACATTCATCAGGGTACTCGCTGACCACAAGAATAAATTCCAATTCAGCCACAACGGTGCAAACCAATTCTTGCTTGGGTATATTCTTGCGAGCGTAGAATTTGATAGTCTGCCCATTCAGACAGGTCAAAGTGACTTCTCGGGATGCGCAGTTTATGCAAACTTGATATTTGGTCAACCAATTCATACCCAATATAATATCCAACTTTTCAGACTCAATGATTATCAGAGAGGTTGGAAAGTAGACTCCGTTGATATTGATATCCAGATCACGGCAGACCAGATTGCTCTTGATTATAGATCCCGGGGTTTGTACCTGCATAATTTTGCCCAAAAGCGTGCAAGGAAAGTTGTTTTGGGCAGCAAAACTCCGAGAAATAAAAGAATGGGAAGCCCTAGAGTCAAATAAAATTACGGCAGGTATGTCATTAACAGAAAACATACCAATGACGACTCTGGCTTCTCTTGGGCTTCATCGGCGGAGATATGATGCACGTGCCCAGTGAAGTTTTGCTGGATTGGCCATGACTCCATAAAGTTGAGTTGTGGCCTGATTAGGGCATTAGCCTTATTGTTCTTGGGTCACTGTCTGGCATAATGTCCGTTCTGCCCATAATTAAAGCAAGAATTATTGCGCTGACGCTCTTCATGTATTGGGTTGGTCATGACATTCTTGACTTGAGTGGTGGTCTTGTTAACATTCTGCTGCCAATTTGGCTTGTATTCCACCTGAGTCTACTTCCAGGTACGAGCCTTTTGCACTGGTTGCCCATCCTTCTTTGGCTCAAACTTATGCTTGTTGTCATTGTTAACAGGCCTATTATCTGCTATAAGCTTGTGCTCCAGTTCAGCAATGAAAGCCATGTTCACCAGAGTTTGGAAATCTGGGAAATCAAGCATACTGAGAGTACACCGGAGTTGCGGATTTAGGCCTCCAAGAAATCTGTCAATCTTCCTTTCTTCGGTGGCCACGTCATAAAGAGAGTAACGGGCCAGATGATTGAATTTTTGCAAATATTCAGCCACAGACTGATTTCCTTGGACGAGTGCAAGAAATTCACGCTGCTTGGTCTTCATAACTCCAGTAGGGATATATATTTTTGGAACTGATCCTTAAACTTTTCCCAGGTGATTTCCTCATCAACCGGCCACATGGCTTTTGTATTTTCCCACCATATGGCAGCTGCGCCTTCAAGGTAATGAGTTGCAAATGGAACTTTATCATTTTCTTCAATACGAGCAATCTCAAGCTTTTTCTCAATGGTGCGCAACCAATCGTCTGCATCCAATGGGTCAACAATCTGACTAAAGCTGGGTGGCTTGGTCCTCTGAAAATCTGACAGCTTTGAGTGATGACCGTTCTGATTTCCATTCTGTCCAACCATAGCTTGCACACTTCTTAATATTTCAATCAGATCATTGTTCCTTCTTTCCTCAAACATACGCAGTTTGCTCGGTGGAGGGTGGATTAGGCGGTGGAGGTGGTGGCGGAACGTACGGCTCGGGAGAATGTCCTGCCTGTCGTGCGGAACGACGAACAGGAGTTCCCTCACGAACGTTTCTACTGCTGCCTCCCCGCGTCATCCTATTGTAGATTTTTCCCAAGACAACGCAATCGAGATGAGAAACATCCAAGAATAAAATTGGGGAAAAGCCAGCAACAAATCCCGGAAGAAAACAAAAGAGCGAAGAAAATACGGCGAATAAAGTCCCAACATAATTATACATAGACTCATACATGAAAGATAAACAACATGCCAGGTTCAACTACTCTCATACATGCAACGAAACATCATGACTCGTACGACTACATCAGTACATCATCCGGACGACTGTGAATACTCAAAGATACTACTGCTCTGCTGGTGCTGCGGTGTCCTCCCCTAAAGCGGTCTCGGATCCCGAACTGACGTGGTTAACGGAAACCTCTAGGTTAAAGGTAACATGACGACGCTACCTCGAGGGCTCTCCCTCAGGGGCAGGGGTAGGATGAAGCATCGGGGCTACAGGAGTAGCGAGAAGTGAAACCCACTCGGCAAGAGTACTGAGAGGATTCAGGGCCAAGACGCCCGTGCTACTCGGAGGAGTAACCGGCGAAATAGGGGAACTAGAACTGGCTGGAATATAAGGGGTAAATCCCAGAGAAGATGGAGCAGTGGCAGATCTAGTAGTGACTAAAGCAGTGGCTAAAGCAGTACGGGCACGAGTCAGCTCTCGAGCCAGCTCGTGGATCATCAGATAGCTAGCAGTGACATAACGAGCAAGGTGCCTAGCAACGCTATCAGACTCCGGATCAATGATAGGGAAACGGACACGACCATTGTCGTGCAGAGATGGGTAGTAATAGAAACCTGGGTGGTTCTGCATTCAGACCTCGTTGTAGCGAAGCTCGACGAGGACCTCGAATGCTGCAAACTGGACAGCCTGAGAAGCAGTGGAGGCGTATCCGCTCCGAGAAGTACGAGTGTAAGAGCTGGAATCGGAACTAGTGCGCAGAGTGACCACTGCGTGATACTCATACACTGAATCAGCTAGATGCTCCCAGTACACACGATAGACTGGGTCGTCTCCGAGAGGGTACAGCCGACGCCACACGTTGCGAAGGAGGTGCGGTGACGTGTACGACATCAGCTGCAACTGGCACGGATACGGCACCGGAGCCATCTACACCCACAACCATTAGCAGGTTAGCATAAAAATTTATAAGCCAAATGCATGCAATGCAACAACCAGCAAAAATTACTACCGGCACTCAACTTAAACTCGTATCTAACGTCCAGTTAACACGTCATAGTCTAGCGTGGCCTACAGTCAGCGCGGCTCTGATACCAAGCGTTGTGGCACCCCGGCTCAGAGCGACCGGTTTACCATGCATTGCCAGCCCAGAGACCATGTCTTCTGGAAACACACAACATCTTGGTACAGAAAACAACTGCTTTATTGATGCTAGCGGAACAGAGTTTATATTACAATAGTTGTCGAGGCCAAACAGCACACCCGGTGGGGCTGAACAATATGTACATTATTTAGTGAACATAAAGGGGCCTCGATCAGAACAACTACGTGGCAGCGGAATAACGTCGTAGCGGAAGCTCCATATCACAGGGACACCGATGTGGACACGATCTAGACTTGAGCAGCGCTCCTCTCCAACGAGACTTTCCTGAAATCTGGCATGACACGCCAGGTCAGTACATTGAATGCACTTGCAAGCTCACAACAGGCATAATCATAATGGCAAACAATATCATGATACTTAACCAATTATTAATAATGCAATACTATATGTCAAACATGTTGTGATCATGCTCGAACATCCCTCGGGACAACTTACCCACCGTGACCATTCTCGGATCACAAACAAGCCACCAACGTGGTCTTAACAAGAGTAACTCGTGATCCTTACGGCGATCACAACCATGACCAATATCTGGTCCCGAATATCTCGATGGCCTTTCTGCCATCCTCAACAATGCAAAGTTCATAGCTTAGTGTGCACATTGTATTAAACGTTGACTCATGGTGGGACCTACTACGAGGTGTCAGTGCCCCTGGACTCGGCTATCAATAGATTATACACTCTGCAGAGGTAGCACGCTGTACCCACACCACGGAACCCATGGCCTCGCACTCCCATTCGGGTGGACCAACGGCATTCTGACGAAACCCTTCCATTGCCATGACACTCTCCCGGCCACTCCGACACAATCCCCAACGGGCTAGTCCTGGGTGGCCCCGTGTCTACCAAAGACACACCAACCACCGTCGTGGCCAAAACGATCCCACTCGGGGACCCGGTACCATAATCTCAACAACGGGCGCACAAGGTTATGCCTGCTTACCGGGCCAGGGTAAGCACGACGTAACCTTCCCTAGTTGGAGGCACCGACCAGAGGCAATGTCAATGGACCGAATCAAGGCCTTCCCACAAAGGCAAATATGGTTGCACTGGGAAAAACTCAATTCAACGGCACCATGACCTAGTCAACGGTATATTCAAGTTGAGTTATATTCTGGTTCAACTTAGAATGAAAATGACCGGTGTCATAGCATGCCATGAAATGCAAAACTACACATGCATCACTTAATAACGAAAATGACCGATGTCATCCATATTCACACTAAACATAATCATCAACAACTCATATTACTTTGCTGATCAAGATAACTCACATTTTAACAAAAATATTTTGCAGCAAGTTTTATTATTTTCTCATGCAAGAACGTAACTCCGATTAATTTCTCATATGAAAAACAAAGATTTTACCACACACAAATCCTAATTTCTTTACCAACCAAGTGAGGTTCAAACATTCTGTAAGTCAAGTAAAATTATTAAACAAGTACTTAACAGAATATTTTCTAGCAAATTTTTATCATTTTATTTATGCAAGAACATAACTTTAAATAATTAATAACATGCATAACAAAATTTATTTCTATCATCACCACAAATAGATCCTAGCTTTGCTTCACCAACTAAGCTAGTTTCCACATTCTGTAAATCAAGCATATTAACTAGCAAACACTTAACAGAATATAAATAACACAATAGTTTTTTTTAAATGCATGGATTAATCATTTCATTCAAGTAAGAAAATCATAAATATTGAAATGACACCATGAAAATGTTGTTGTGGCTTGCCTTAGTGCAGATGAGGTTCACAAGCCTTCTGGTGATCCTCAAGACAAGCCTCACCCTCTGAAAATAATTTTAAACACAAAAAGAAAATATCAAGAACACTTCTGAAAATCACCAGAAATTCTAAACAGCTCAGAAAAATCTCATCTTTGGTGAGCTGCTAGATTTCTTTGCAAAGAACAAGATGCAAAAAGAATCAATTCATTTGGACTTATGGTTGAGGAGTTATGGTTGTTTGAAGTGTTCTGTAAATTCAAATGAATTTTAATAAAAATAAGCTGGATGGGGGGTGACGTCGAAGGCGTAAAGCCCAGGGGCGCCACCACTCGTACCGCTTCGCGCGCGTATAGAGTGGCTGACTAGCGGGCCCCGCTAGTCAGGTTAGGAGGAGGGGGAGAAGGAAACAGAGGGAGTCGCAGCTCCGCCGGAGCTCTCGCCGGCGACGAGGACTCCTTGGCCAAAACGAGAGGGAGGGATGGCAAGAGGGGTTGAGGCGCACCTACCCGTACCCGTAGCGTAGCTAGGGGCAGTCGGACGGCGTCGGAATCAACCTCGCAAGCGGAGGCAGAACACGGTGGTCGCCGGAGATGAAGAAGACGGCGAGCAGAGGCAACTCCAGGGGCTCCAGAGGGGCGGAACGGCTTTACCAGAGAGGGGCGGAGGCCCTGGAAGGGTCGCCCTGGCCTGGGAGGGGCTGGAGCTACTGTGGCGACCAGAGGGGATCGCCGGCGAGCTCGATCTCGGGGACGGCGGCCCGAGGCCTGCCCGGCCGGGCTACGGCTTCCTACTTGCTTGTGGGTTGTGTCGGAGTACTGGATGGTGCTTGAGGAGGCTGGGGGCGGATCCATTTATAGGCGAGCGGTGAGGGGGTTTTGGGCTCCACCGGTGGACACCTGTCCACGGCGCCAGGCGACGTGCGGCGTTAGTGAGAGGTGAAGAAGGCGACACAGCTCACGCGGCAACTGTTGGCGGGCGGAGACGAGCACAGGAACGAGGAGAAGGCGACAAGCACAGTGCGCATGGCACTGTTGGGTTGGCCGGACCGTGCCCGTGCTCGCTGCGGCGAGCTCCTGCGTCGGCGAGCGCCAGAGGGGAGTTAAGGGAGTTGAGACGAAGATGGTGGCGAAGTTTGGCGCGTTACGGCAGTCGGGGAAGCGAGCACGCGTGAAACAGAGCGCTCGGCGGCACTCAGAGCGCGTCGACACGCATGCCAGCACCCCTGGACGAACAAGGTCACCGCGTGGACTATGACATCAGGCCGAGCTAAGCCTAAACTTCATGTCTGGCGTGTTCTTCGTGGTAGTTTGAGATGTTACCACGCTTTAGTTTGGATCCAGGTGCAGTTGAGAAGTTTTTACACGCCAGGTAAGTTTCTGGTCAGTAACTTTGAGAGGTTACTTAGGTCAAATGGCTGGGAGTTAGATGCTGTGCTTTGGAGGTTAGCCAAGAGTTACTAAGGTGAAAATGCACAAGGAAACCCAGGCACAATGGAGCAAGTAAAATGGTAGTTGCTGTAGAAACCACCATTTCTGTCCAGAACAGAAAATATTTTCTGTAGCAAAAATATTCCAAAAAGTGATGAAATATTTTTGCTCAGGAAGGTGCCCTAGGGTTCAAAGAATATTTGTGAATTATCTCAGATTTTTCTGGGCCATAAAAATTAGGGTTGCCTTGGAGCATACTGATCTGGCTAGGGTTTTTGAGAGAAAATGAATATTTTTCTTTTAAGAAAAATATTCCAAAGATTATTTTGGGATGGATCGGAAGGGGAATGATGATCAGAGAGGGAAATGTAGCACTTGGGTGAAAGCCAAGAGTACCCAAGTGTTTAAGTCCATATGAAAAGACTCAAAAACTCCAAGTTTCAAATTTAAACCAAATAAAAATCAAGCAAATGAGAGAGGGCAAAAACCAGGCTATCACATTGCCTCACTCAGGTGGATCTTCACGAAGTAGGCGATCTCCTTGCCCTTACAAACTTCTTGGTTCAACTCCACAAACTTGTCGGAGGCTCCCAAGCGACACCTAACCAATCTAGGAGACACCGCTCTCCAAAAGGTAATAAATGGTGTGTTGATGATGAACTCTTTGTTCTTGTGCTTGAAATGATAGTCTCCCAACACTCAACTCTCTCTCACAGATTTGGCTATGGTGGAAAAATGATTTGAGTGGAAAGCAACTTGGGGAAGGCTAGAGATCAAGATTCTTGTGGTAGGATTGGAATATCTTGGTCTCAACACATGAGTAGGTGGTTCTTTCTCAGAAAATGAGTAGTGGAAGTGTAGGCACGTTCTGATGGCTCTCTCACACGTGGAGAAGGGGGTTGACGGGTATTTGTAGCCTCCACACAAAATCCAACCGTTACACACATTTGACCCAACTCGGTTAGACGGAATAGAAGAACTCGGTGAGACCGATTCAGTTCAAAATGTGAACGTTAGGAATCTCGGCGGGACCGACTGGAAGAACTCGGTGGGACCGATGTGCTAGGGCTAGGGCAAAACTTCATCTCGGTGAGACCGATTGTTTGAACTCGGTGAGATTGATTTCAGCAAAGAGCAAACAGAGAGTTGGTCAAGCAAACTCGGTGGGACCGATTGCACATTTCGGTGAGACCGAAATAATTGCAACAGGCAACAGAGAGTTTGCAAGGCCATCTCGGTGAGACCGAGATCCATATCGGTGTAACCGAATTGCTAGGGTTTCTGGCAGTGGCTAAGTCAAATGAACTCGATGGCGCCAGATAAGTCATTTTGGTGGGACCGAGTTTGACTTGGAGTTTTGGACATATTTGGAAGAGAAAGTGGCTGAGGATTTTGGAGCGATATCACTAAGCACTTTGAGCAAGTAAACCATTAAGCAACACCTCATCCCCTTTTAATAGTATTGGCTTTCCTATGGACTCAATGAAATAGAAATGAAAAGTCTTGAGCTTTTGCCAATCTTTGTCCTTAGCATTTTGAAGGGGTTCCACATCCTCTTGTCCTTGCCATGCCATTGTTGAACTTATCTAAAATACACTAGGTAAAAGTATTAGTCCAACAAGAGATATGTTGACATTAATTACCAAAATAACCTAGGGAGCACTTGTGCTAGCTTTCATCTTCACTCTTAATAACCGAGGGGAAATAAACCGTCTTGTGCCATCTAATATAATCTCTGAAATACTCAATGCACACGGTTAGTCCGCAAAACACGTTATCATTAATCACCAAAACCACTAGGGATGAAATATGCCCTAACAATATGGACGTCCACAGTTCCGCTATCGGTCATTGAATGAAGGGGTTTTGTTCATGTCTATGAGTTACCAAACCTATGAGGCACAAGCTTAAGGCAATCACGGTCTGCTGATGCGGCTTGAACTACGTTGGTATTTCCCCAAAGAGGAAGGGATGATGCAGCACAGCTATGGTAGGCATTTCCCTCAGTGATGAGACCAAGGTTATCGAACCAGTAGGAGAACCACGCAACACTACGTGAACGGTACCTGCACACAAAGAACAAATACTTGCAACCCGATGTAAAAGAGGGGTTGTCAATCCCTCCCAGGTAAAAAGATAGATAAAATTATAGTAGATTGGATAAATAGATCTCGCGAGAACGCGAGATAAAATAAATAGCAATAAATTGCATCAAGATATTTTTGGTTTTTTTGGATTAATAGATCTAAAAATCAAGGCAAATAAAAATAGATCTCGAAAGCAAATATGATAAAGAAGAGACATGTGGGCCGTGGATTTCACTAGTGGCTTCTCTCAAGAAAAATAGCATACGACGGATAAACAAATTATTGTTGGGCAATTGATAGAACATCAAATAATTATGACGATATCTAGGCAATGATCATTATATAGGCATCACAGCCAAGATTAGTAGACCGACTCCTGCCTGCATCTACTACTATTACTCCACACATCGACCGCTATCCAGCATGCATCTAGTGTATTAAGTTCATGGAGAAACGGAGTAATGCAATAAGAACGATGACATGATCTAAACAAGATCTATTCATGTAGGAATAGACCCCATCTTGTTATCCTTAATAGCAACGATACATACATGTCATTTCCCCTTTTGTCACCGGGATTGAGCACCATAAGATCAAACCCATCACAAAGCACCTCTTCCCATGGCAAGAAAAATCGATCTAGTCGGCCCAACTAAACTAGAGATTCAAAGAAGAAATACGAGGCTATAACACTACAAAAAAATACACTTCCGTGATGTTGTTTGTCACAGTAGGTCACGTTTTCTATCATGCATGTACATCCATGATGATTTTATGACAAAATCAAGATAGTCATACCTTTGCTGTCGTAGAAGTGTTCCATGACATTACCAAAATTATCATCACGGAAGTGTCCACTTCCATGACGATAAATGCCGCATCATGGAAGTACTTTCGTCAAGGGTGACCGACACGTGGCATCCACCGTAATGGGTCGCCGTTAAGCTATCAGGTTCGGTTTTGGATCTGATAACCCGCTAACAGCCACAACCAATGTCGATTCTCCACGTGTAAAATTCTCATTGGCTGACAGAACCACGTGTCAGCTCCGCGTTGGCACAAGTGTCACTCATCCAATGGGTGAGATGCGCCTATGATATGTTGACATGTGGATCGGCCCAAAAGTGCCCCATAAGGATTAAATGGGCCGGCCCAACTAAAGGACCACAAGATTTAGCGGACCATAATCGGTCGGCCCAGCTAAAGGCCCACAAGACTTTGCAGACCATAATGGGTTGGCCCAGCTAAAGGCCCAACATTCTCAGTTAAGGCCCGTACAGCTAGTGTCAAATCGGCCTGTCAATGGCCCGTCCTAAACTTGTCATCATCACGGCATGGTCACTTCTGGCCCGTTAACAGTCCGCTAAGTATTTGGGCCGAATTACGGCCCGGTGTGTTTCCGGCCTGTTAAAGGTCCTGCTTCATTTGGGCCCATTTATAGGCCATTGAAACTTTCGGCCCATAAACGACCGTGAAGGATTTGGGTTATATTCGGCCATGTCTGACATTCGGCCTGTTAGAGGCCCACTATAGATTTGGGCCACTTTCAGCCTGTTGTGACTTTCGGCCTGTTAACGTCGAACGAAATCCATGGGCCATATGTGGCCCAATGTCACATCGGGCCTCTTAATGACCCATATAAAAATGACACTAATCAAGCCTGACCGAACTTCCGGCCGGATAAAGGCCCGTGTAGTAGGTCGGCGCATTTACGGCCCGTCTAAATTTTGGCCTGTGAACGATCCACATTGTAAATGGGCCACCATTTTGGCCTGCTAAGACTAGTGGGTTATTTAGCACAATTAGGGCCCAATCCCACTTTCAGCCTATTAAAGCCCCGTGTTTTTTATGGGCTCGAGATATTTACACCTGTAAACGGCCTATTCTTACTAAGGGCCCAAATTATGTTTAGGCCTGTTAAAGGCCCACTATGGGCACATGCCTACCAGAAAAATATGAAAGCTTATGCTGATTTAGAGAAAATCTAGCAGACCCTGCAAAATGCCCCGGCCCACAAAATAACCGCCAAATTGCGGGTCGGGGCCAAAAAATGTGCACGACCAGACCCCACATTCGGCACCGGCCCGCAAAAAAATTTGCGGTCCCCGGCAAATCTTCTCCCCCAACCTCTATCTTCATGGGCTAGGAGGCCGACCCGAGCTCAACCCCCATCCAGCACGATATTTGGCGGGAGGGTCATTTCCGCGCGCCCATTCCCGCTCCCCGCACCCTCCGCCACCATTGCCCCCCTCCGAAAGCTCCGGCTGCTCCTCTACGACCGTCCCTCGCCGCCATGGACGACCCCATGCTGTCCCCCATCACCGTCGAGGTCGCGCACGCCCCTTCCCCTCGGGCGGATCTCATCGCCGGCCATGTTGGCCCCGCCGGCGTCGCCCAAGCACACGCCGCGCCTGCCCGCAAGAGGCAGGGCAACGTGCTTGTGTAGGGCGGGAATCCGGTTGCCCCCGCCGCGATGGCCCGCACTTCGGGCGCCAATGCCGCTGTGCGATCCCGGACGCCGGCGGAGAAGGCCGGCAAGGCCGCGGGCGCAAAGCGGAGGAAGGTTCCGACTTCAAGGAACAAATCTTCTTCAACCTCTCACTCCATCCCCCCGCAAGGAGGTGCTCCGGTGATGCTGTTCAACGGTGCCGCTCCTCCCGCGAGCGAGGTGTTCGACGAAATGGCCGGAAGGTATATCTCTTCGGACTTTGGTGATTCTCTTTCATTTTCGCCATTGTTTTCGATAGCTCATGACTTGTTATCATTCGCTATAGCGGTGGTTCGAACAATGCAACAACCGAGTTCGTGAACTTGTTGGACACGAACGCGGTTGACATTGATCAAGCCCCTTTCGAACCTTTCGACTACAATGAAATAGAGGCCAGCGTGGACGATCATGGTTGTGCAGACGAGTTGGCGGAGATCGAAGCGGAAGCGGTTGAGAATTCCCAAGCAAAAGCTGGGAAAAGCCAAAGATCGAAGAACTACACTATCTTGGAAGATCAAGCTTTGATCAAAGCATGGAGTGCAGTGTCTCTTCATGCATGCACGGGTACTAATCAAACCGCCAAGAGATATTGGCAAAGAATCGAAGATCAATACTTCCGCATTATGAAAAAATACCCCAACAAGACTCCACGCACATTTCGGTTGCTTCAAGGTCGTTGGGAGAACATCAAGCCTATGTGCAGCCGTTTGGCAGCTTGCTTGGAGCAAGTACGCAATGCACCTCCAAGTGGCACCGTGGAGTCTGACTATGTGAGTTTCTTTTGCCTTTGCTCAAGTTGTGCATCATCATAATGTATCGTGAAAAATGATTGCATCACCTTGTTCGCATTGTGTAGGACAAGGTTGCTCAACATAGATACAAGGACATGGAAGCTTCGGAAGGCAGATTCTTCAAATTGGAGCACTGTTGGGAGTTGCTCCAAAAGTGTGACAAGTGGAAGTTGATCGACAAAGAGTCCCCACCAAAGAGAGGCTCACTTACAAACATGGATGAAGATGAGGATGATGATGGCCCAAGAAATTTGAACAAGCCCAATGGTGACAAGAAGACTAGAGAGAAGATAAAGAGAGAGCAACAAGCATCGAGCTTGAGGGAGAAGATTGATGCCATGGTGCAATCAAACGAGTTAATGTTGTTGAAGTCGTTGGATATCAAGAAAGAGTTGGCCGAAAAGAAGGCAAAAGAGAAGCAAGAAAAATGGCAAATGCTCAAGGAAGAGGGGCTGCGCAGAGCTGCCATTGAGGAGAGAAAAGTACGCGCCTCTGAAAACAAATCGCTGTCATTGTTGCTCGCCGAAGAGAACAAGATCATGTCAATGAACCACAATGACATGGACGACGTCACCAAAACATGGCATGATATGGCAAGGAGAGAGATCTTGAAGAGGAGAATGGTCGCCTCGGCCGGTCCGTCTGCCAGTTTCGGTGATGTTTTCTCTGCTCCATATGGTGGCAATGTGGATGATTTCGGTGCGGGAGTTGGAACAAGCGACGGAGGTGGCTACGGTGGCTACTGTGGCGCCGATGAACTTCAAGATGGACTCCATGGCGCGGAGTGAAGATCGACCCCCAAGATGATGCCGGACATGGGCGCATACCTTTGCATGCCCTCTTTTGCGTAATGAACTTCACTTTTATTCGCGTGTAAACTGTTTATGTCATTTGAATTTGAACTTGTTTGTGAAACCCCATGACAAATTTCAGATTTGCAGTTTTCCTGTTTGCGGGTCGTTGCGTTGTTGCCCGAGCGAAACCCGCATAGCCAACCCGTAAAAAGCATATTCCGCGAATATGCGTTTTTACGGGTCCGTTTGGGGGGTCTGCATCTGTGCTAGCCCTCGCCGGCCCGCAGAAGCGGTTTTGCGCAAACTGCAAACGTGTTTTGCGGGCCAGTGTTTTGCGGGGTCTGCTAGAGTTGCTCTTAGGCCCCCATATTTTTAGTGGGCTACATGCAAATTTCGGACCATAATCATTTTTAGCCCAATTGGAATGGGCCCAACGAATGTTGGCATGTTGGGCTCCTATGAAGCTTTCGGCTGAATACATTACTAAGATAAACCTACACTATACAAAAATAGCGTCGTAATTACTGCAGCCTTTTGCAGCATCATAAATGATGTATCACAACAAAATAAATTCCAACCATACAACAAAAGGCCTGTTGGCATAAAGTTTACAGTCCTTGCAGATAAAAGCACCATCAGATGTATAGAAGCACATATCATTTGACCTGAGTGCTAATGTTTCAGGCTGTAGAATTTGATGGAGCAGCACAATCTTCCCCTTTTTTCCGCCATTGCTCTTGAACAACGAAGCAAATGTCTGATAGTCTGGTTTCAAAACGATTCATATCTTGACGACATTTGTCAACCACTATTCTTGTTTCTGAAACGGCGTCCGTTAGGGATTGGACTTTTGTATGGAGCACAGATATATCACTCTGTCTAGCGGGAAGATTTTGTTCAGTAGGTGATTTGGATCAGGTTATCTTGACAACCAACCCAGAATTACGTAGGAAGGTGCTTTTTGCACTGTTAGTGGAGAGATACTGACGCACTGCAGCAAGAGGTGACATTGTGCCTGTGGTAGCCTCGTCACCTTCAGGTGGTTGTGGTTGTTCAATCATTTGTTCCATAGCTTGCTAAAAGTTTGAACTTGTAGATTAGTGTACCAGATAAGTTACTAATGAGACAAAAACAAACAAAGTAGGTTTCACGTTTATACATAACTTATTTTGGTGAACTACTGTAATACATTAGCATGTATTGTAGTGCCAACTACATAATAAAGTCACTTTCGGAACATGTGTCCATGTAGCATGCCTACTGTATTGTCTATTTCCTCACATTCGTTGACATCTAAGGATAAAGAGACATGGTTTAAAGTAGGATGAACATAGTATGACATCATTCATATCATGGGCAAACAGATATAAAACAAACAGGCTATTGTATCATTGTGCTCGCACGTGAACATCACAACTAGATTATAGATCAAGACCAAAAGAATATCCTTCATCTCTTTTAAACCATGTAAGGTGAAATGATACGTTAAGACAACTGTGTATAAAAGTGAACAGAGTAACTGACATTGGCTGCAAACCAAGCAGTTAAATGAACACATCACAGTACCAATCAGTTCAAAGGCAGGAGGAGTAAGGACTTACAACAGCGGCTTGAACTGGTGTGCTCATGCACTTAATCTTGCTGGTGTGGCAATCATTGAAGATTTGCACTGCATTCGGTTCAGGTTCTTTTTGGTCCGCACGGGATTTGCTGTGTATTTGGAACAAGTCAATATAGATACGATAATATGGCACAGAAAAAAGAAGGAACTAGCAGCTATTTACAAGAGCCTCGCAGTGTGCAATATAGCTACGAGATCCTATTGTCTATTAGAATTTCACTTTAGAATGGTTGGTCTTGTTCTTCAAACAGTTAGCCTAGAAGAAGATACACTTGTAAGGAACATACATAAATACAAGTTCAATATGTGGTCTAATCAAATACATATACCCTACCTGATACTTTGGATCAGACCAGTGTTTAACAAGGCTGTCCAGTCTTCATCTGTAATATATTCCACTGGAGATGTTTGGGTGATTTCATTGTTAGCCTTGCCTTCAAAGTGAGATTTTCTAAGGTGGTACCGACACTCTCGCAGAGCAGACTGAAAAACATGAGTGCATGCTTATTTAGTTGCATCATCTTTCGGATCCAACTTGAACCTCATCTGTTGAAAAAAGAATGTGAGTCTTAATAGGAGGAAGCTAGAAAGTATGGGACACAGCAAGACAATATTACAAATTGCGATGAATAACATTACTTATGGATAAATGGTCAAGGAAGGTGTTAAACTGGGTATTGTCTTTCTCATTCCTGTACTGGATCCACGTTGGGACGATACGCACATGACACCTAATGGCAACGGCTGGCTCTGATACTAACTTGGCTGACTCTGTAGCATCACGTGGCCTTTTTAAACCTGCCTCAAAATGGATCTTCCTCATTTAGATTTTGTTAATCTGTCAAGCATTATCCCTGATGTATGTTTCCGCTTGCGCCGTGGTGCTAGTTCAATAACGAATATGGAAAGTGTTAGTGCACATCAAACTGTGAGAGTACATATAAAGGAGCATGCAACTGCAACTTGACTCGGTCAGGTACCGTCTTGGTGTTGATGCTCATGAGGTTCATCTGATCTTGCCAAGTCATGTTGTGTCAGCAGTTCTTCGGAAGTAGTGTTAGGTATGAAGGTAGCTTGGGAACGGGCCAGTTCCAGAGCAAACGAACGCGTAACTCGTTGAGATGCTGGTACAGTTGAAGCGGATGCTGCAGCTAGTGGAGCGGGTGATACTGTGCTTGTAAATTTAGCCGGTGGACTTGGACCTTCTACTGCACTATAAGTACCAGCAAAATCTCGAGGGCAGATCATTTTTTGTTTCACCCGACGAGTAACACCATTCCCTACTATATTCTTTTCCTTGCTCTTTTTTGACTTTGCCATGTCAAGCCGTACCCACAACACAAAAGAAAAAAATCGCTCTTCAGAACTCATTGATGTATGATACAAACAAGCAATACTTCGATGTAAGACAACCGTATGAGGATGGAATATGTAAGAAAAATAGGACGGCGTGACATATTCACAGCTGCGATGTGTAAACTAAGCAGAAGGATTTTCAAGAAAATAGAAGTAATGCAAGCTAGACACCATATGAAAGATGCAACCAATATCACTCTGCCAAGTTAAAAAGTGTCTTGTCATAAGTGGCATTTCGAAAAATTAGAAGCAGTACAACATAGAAATCAATGCAAGATGCAATCACTATCAACCTGCCATGTTAAAAGCGTCCAATCATGAGTGATTGATGCGGGATACACAACAACAGTACTTTGATGTAAGAACATGGTATGATAGATAGATGCAGTGTATTCTAGACACAAAAAGGCATGTCATATGCACATGTATAACGTATAAACCCAGCAGGTGCAATTTAATCAAAATAGAAGAAATACAGGCTAGACAACATATGCAACATGAAACCAATTATCACATTGTCAACTTAGAGCAAGCACCTGCGATGGTGGAGTACGGGAGATGAACTCATCATGTAGACTTGGGACTTCAGCTTCATTAGCAATAGCAGTGGCAAATCTAGAGAGTCTCTGTTTGCATCGGTCTGGAGGACCACCAACATCCCCTAACTTACTCTTTTCCTTCCTATTTTCTGATATTGCCTTGTGAAGTCAAAACCACAAGAAGATGAATAAAAATTGCTCTGCATAACTGGTTGATGCATGATATAGACGAACAATACTTTGATTTAAGGCAAGCGCAGGATAGGAGGATGGAATATATACCAAAAAAGACAGCATTGCATATTCATATGTATGATAGGAGGATGGAGTATGTATGAAAAACAGTAAGCAGAAGGCATTTCAACAAAATTATAAGAAATGAAAGCGAGGCACCATATGAACATGCAACCAATATAACTCTATTAGGTAAAAAAGTGTCTCGTCGTAAGTGCCATTTCAAGAAATTAGAAGCAGTACAAGCTAGAAGACAATGTAAGATGCAACCTACATCACACTCCCAAGTTAAATGTGTCTTATCGGTAAGTGATCGTTGCAGGTATAAGTTGTAAGCTACGCAGATGCAATTCAACAAATTCAGAAGCAATACAAACTAGACATCATACGGAACACACAACCACATATAACAGTTCCAAGTTAGAGCAAGCACCTGTGATGGTGGAGTAGGGGAGATGTGCTCATCATCTACACGTATGTTCTAGAAACAGGAACAGGTGTCATATTCACAGGCATTATGTGTAAAGTAAGCAGATGCAATTCAACAAAGTTAGAAGCAATACAAGCTAGACATCATACGCAGCATGCAACCACATATAATAGTGCCAAGTTAGAGCAAGCACCTGTGATGGTGGAGTAGGGGAGATCTGCTCATCATCTACACAACTACATTGACTGTCCAGCCTTGTGTTGTCTTGCGAATCTTGTTGGGAGGATGGCGGAGTAGAATCTGTAGAGACCCTCTATTTGAGTTGCTTCGAAGGACCACCATCATCCACTGCCGGACTAATTTCCTTCAGCTGTATTGATTTTGCATTGTGAAGTCAAACCAGTAAGAAAAGGAATAAAATTCGCTCTTCAGAACTCATTCATGCATGATACTGACAAACACTACTCGGATGAAAGGCAAACACATGATACGAGGATGGAATATGTACGAAAAACTGGACGGCATGACATATTCACACCTATGATGTGGTAACTAAGCAGAAGGCATTTCAACAAATTAGAAGCACTGCAAGCTAGACACCATATGAAAGGTGCAACCAATATCACTCTGCCAAGTTCAAACTGTCTGGCGTTTCAACAAATTAGAAGCAGTACATGCTAGAAATCATATGCAAGACACAACCAATATCACAGTGGCGACTTAAAGGTGCCTTATCATACGTGACTGATGCGGGATATGCAAGAACCGTAGTCTGATGTAAGAACATGGTGTGATCAGATATAGTATGTTCTAGAAACAGGAACACGTGTCATATTCACAAGCATTATGTGTAAAGTAAGCAGATGCAATTCAACAAAGTTAGAAGCAATACAAGCTAGACATCATACGCAACATGCAACCACATATATTAGTGCCAAGTTAGAGCAAGCACCTATGATGGTGGAGTAGGGGAGATGTGCTCATCATCTACACAGCTACGTTGACTGTCTAGCCTTGCGTTGTCTTGCGAATCTTGTTGGGAGGATGGCGGAGTAGAATCTGTAGAGACCCTCCATTTCAGTTGCTCGGAATGACCACCATCATCCAATGCCTTACCAATTTCCTTCCGCTTTATTGATTTTGCATTGTGAGGTCAAACAAACAAGAAAAAGGAATAAAATTCGCTCTTCAGAACTCATTCATGCATGATACTGACGAACACTACTCTGATGAAAGGCAAAGTCATGATATGAGGATGGAATATGTACGAAAAACTGGACAGCTTGACATATTCACACCTATGATGTGGTAACTAAGCAGAAGGCACTTCAACAAATTAGAAGCACTGCAAGCTAGACACCATACGGAAGGTGCAATCAATATCACCCTGCCAAGTTAAAACTGTCTCGTCATAGGTGGCATTCATCAAACTAGAAGAAGTACATGCTAGAAATCATATCCAAGATGCAAACCAATATCACACTGCCAACTTAAAGGTGTCCCATCATAAGTGACTGATGCAGGATACACAAGAAGAGTAGTTTCATGTAAGAACATGGTGTGATAGACAGATATAGTATGTACCAAAAACAGGAAAGCGTGTCATATTCACACGTATCATGTGTAAGCTAAGCAGATGCAGTTTAGACTAATTAGGAGCAATACAAGCTAGACACCATATGCAACATGCAACCAGATATCACACTGCCAAGTTAGAGCAAGCACCTTGGATGGTGGAGTAGGGGAGCGGAGACTTGGAACTTGTAATGCACTAGCAGTACAAGGAGAATCCGTACTGATGCTCCGTTTACGTTGCTGCAGAGGACCACCATCATCGCCTTACTTACTCTTTTCCTTCCTCTTTTTTGATTTTGCCTTGTCAAGTCAAACCCACAAGAAAAAGGAATAAAATTTGCTCTTCAGAACTCACTGATGCATGATACTGACAAACACTACGTTCATGTAAGGCAGCCGCATGATAGGAGGATGGAATATGTATGAAAAACAGGATGGCATGACATATTGACATGTATGATGTATAAAGTGTAAACTAAGCACAAGGTGTTTGAACTAGTTAGAAGCAATGCGAGCTAGAAACCATATGAAAGATGAAACCAATATCACTCTGCCAAATTAAAAGGGTGGCCTAACAAATGTATTTGACCAAATTAGAAGCAATACGTGGGAACAGGCTAGAAATAATATGCAATATGCAACGAATAAAGGTGTCTCATCGTAAGTGATTGATGCAGGATACAAAAGAGAAGTAGTTTCATGTAAGAACATGGTTAACACATAGATGTAGTGTGTACCAAAAATAGGAAGGCCTGTCATATTCACAGGTATAATGTGTAAACTAAGCAGATGCAATTTACCCTAATTAGAAGCATTACAAGCTAGACACCGTATGTAACATGCAACCACATATCACACTGCCAAGTTAGGGCAAGCACCTGCGATGGTGGTGTAGGGGAAGTGCGGTCTTCAAGTACAGAGCTATGTTCAATATCTTCATTTAAGCTTGATGTTTCTTGAGAATCATGTGGAGAGGATGAAACTGCACTCTTTATAAGAGTACGACATCTCATACTAACCCACGGGCGTGACTGTCTCATCATAAGCGATAGATGCAGGATACACAAGAACAGTAGTTTGATGTAAGAACATGGTGTGATAGGCAGATGTAGTATGTACCAAAAACAGGAAGGCGTGTCATATTCACATGTATAATGTGTAAGCTAAGGAGATGCAATTTAACAAATTAGGAGCAATACAAGCTAGGCACCATATGCAAAATGCAACCAGATATCACACTGCCATGTTAGAGCAAGCACCTTGGGTTGTGGAGTAGGGGAGATGAGATTTGGAACTTGCACTGCAGTACGAGTAGCAGGAGAATCTGTAGAGATCATCTGTTTCGGTTGCTCCAGAGGACCACCATCATTTCATGCCTTCGTCCTTTTAGATTTTGCCTTGTCAAGTAAACACACAAGAAAAAGGAATGAAATATGGCAACCACATTGTATGGCAACCACATTGTAGGAGGATGGAATATGTACGAAAAAGGGTAAGCAGAAGGCATTTCAACAAATTGGAAGCAATGCAATCTAGACACCATATGAAAGATCCAACCAAAATCACTCTACCAAGTTAGATGTGTCTCATTATAAGTGGCACTTCAACAAATTAGAGGCAATACATGTTTGAAATGATATGCAAGATGCAACCAATATTACACTGTCAACTTGAACGTGTCTCATTAGAAGTGATTGATGAGGGATACACAAGAAAAGTAGTTTAACGTAAGAACATGGTTAATAGAAACATGTAGTATGTACCAAAAATAGGAAGGCATGTCATATTCACAGGTATAATGTGTTAACTAAGCAGATGCAATTTACCCTAATTAGAAGCATTACAAGGTAGACACCATATGCAACATGCAACCACATATCACACTGCCAAGTAAGAGCAAGCACCTGCGATGGTGGTGTGGGGGAATTGCGGTCATCAACTAGAGAGCTATGTTGACTATCTTCATTTAGCCTTGCTGTTTCTTGAGAATCATGTGGGGAGGATGACACTGCACTCTTTAAACGAGTAGCGCGTCTCACAGTAACCTACTGGGGTGACTGTCTCATCATAAGTGATTGATGAGGGATACAAAAGAGCATTAGTTTGATGTACAAACATGGTTAATAAACATATGTAGTATGTATCAGAAACAGGAAGGCATGTCATTATCAAAGGTATAATGTGTAAAGTAAGCAGATGCAATTTAACCAAATTGGAAGCAATAGAAGCTAGACACCATATGCAACATGCAACCACATTTTACAGTGCAAAGTTAAAGCAAGCACCTGGGATGATTGTGTGTGGCAATTGAGATCATCAACTGCAGAGCTACGTTTACTGTCTCCGTCTGCTGACACTACACCCTTTAGAGCGCTGAAACGCTTAGTGCTTAGCTTCGAATTACACTGGAGCGACTTCTATCTTTTCTTTTTTGTATTCATCAACACTGTGTCAGAGTCTGAAATACCCATGCATAAAAAACAATAGTGTGAGTATGGGTGAAGTGTGTGCACAAGTAGTACAGTGTAAAGGTAGCAGATAGCAGGTCGGTGAGAAATAAATGACGGGAGACATATGATAGCTCTACAACATGCATGGTACACGAAATTACTAGATTCTAGGATTTTGAAATATGAGCACAGGGATGGTTGGGAAATGCAGATGCTCCTCCAGCACACCACAAGGTGTGGTCCTATGAAAATAACAGTCGACTGAAAACAAATAGGTCAATCCATTTTTTCTACACTGTCCTATGTACAAAGAACGGGCAGATCGCCTTCATCTACATCCAGCCAGTCAGTGTTACGATCTTCCATGAAACGCCTGCGACCACCGGCCCATTCCCCTGCCTCCGCCCTCCCCTCGACCTCACCGCACCACCGTGCTTGGCACCGCCCCCCGTGTCGGTTCTATATCCGGCGTATCTCGTAGTAGGGGTCCTAAGCTAGGCGTCTTGGAGCAATGGTAACATGGACACTGGATTTTACCCAGGTGCGAGCCCTCTTGATGGAGCTAAAACCCTACGTCCTGCTTTTGATTGTATTCATATGGGGTGTAGTACAGAGTACAAGTTTCTACCATGAGATTGATCTAATGAATATAAGATGTTTTATTGACTAGCCTGGCCTCGGTTTATATAACACACCGGAGGCCTAGGGTTTAGAGGAGTCCTTGTCTTGGGCGCCAAGTCTTGTGGCATCCTCCATGTACGCGGCATGGGATGTCCGAAGTGGCCCATGAGTAAACCGCCATGGGGGTCCTCGGCCCCATACACCTGTTCGGGAGACGACGTGTTGAGTACCCCCTAGTCCAGGACATGATAACCCACAAGTATAGGGGATCAATTGTAGCCTCTTTCGATAAGTAAGAGTGTCGAACCCAACGAGGAGCTAAAGGTAGAACAAATATTCCCTCAAGTTCTGTCGACCACAGATACAACTCTACGCACGCTTGACGTTTGCTTTACCTAGAACGAGTATGAAACTAGAAGTACTTTGTAGGTGTTTTTGGATAGTGTTTGCAAGAATATAAAGAGCCCGTAAATAAAGACTAGGGGTTGTTTAGATGAAGACACAACTAAGTTAGTTTTAGTAGAGAGCTTTTTGTTACGAGAAAGTTATTTGTCCCTAGGCAATCGATAACTAGACCGGTAATCACTATTGCAATTTTATATGAGGGAGAGGCATAAGCTAACATACTTTCTCTACTTGGATATATGCACTTATGATTGGAACTCTAGCAAGCATCCGCAACTACTAAAGATCATTAAGGTAAAATCCAACCATAGCATTAAAGTATTAAGTCCCCTTTATCCCATACGCAAACAACCTACTTACTCGGGTCTGTGCTTCTGTCACTCACGCCACCCACCATAAGCAAATCATGAACATATTGCAAACCCTACAACGGGGATCCCTCACGCTTGCGCGACACGAAGAGCACCAGTAATAAAACATGCAACTCAAACCAATCACGATCATCAATTAACCCATAGGACCAAACGAATCTACTCAAACATCATAGGATAGCCATACATAATTGGGAAATAATATATAGCGTTGAGCACCATGTTTAAGTAGAGAGTACAGCGGGTAAAAGAGGGGTTACACCACTGCATAGAGGGGGGAAGAGTTGGTGATGATGGCGGTGAAGTTGTTGGTGAAGATTGCGGTGATGATGATGGTGGCCATGGCAGCGTTCCGGCGCCACCGGAAGAGAAGGGGGGAGGGGCCCCTTATTCTTCTTCTTCTTCCTTGACGTCCTCCCTAGATGGGAGAAGGGTTTCCCCTCTGGTCCTTGGCCTCCATGGCATGCGAGGGGCGAGAGGCCCTCCGAGATTGGATCTGTCTCTCTGTCTCTCTCTGTTTCTGCGTTCTCGTATTCTGCCCTTTCACCGTTTCATATATATATGGACATCCGTAACTCCGATTGGACTGAAACCTTCGCCGAGATTTTTTTCCGAAAATTAGCTTTCTTGCGGCGAAAGAACAGCAGCAACCGCCTTACGGGTGGCCCACGAGGGTCAGGGGCGCGCCCCCCTGCCTCGTGCCTCCCTCGGGCACCGTCTCGCGTGGATTTTCCTTCCCATATTCTCCGAATATTCCAAAAATAATCTCCGCTCGTTTTTATCTCGTTTGGACTCCGTTTGATATGGATATTCTGCGAAACAAAAACATGCAACAAACAGGAACTGGCACTGGGCACTGGATCAATATGTTAGTCCCCAAAAATAGTATAAAAAGTTGCCAAAAGTATATGGAAGTTGTATAATATTGGCATGGAACAATCAAAGATTATAGATACGACGGAGACGTATTAGCATCCCCAAGCTTAATTCCTGCTCGTCCTCGAGTAGGTAAATGATAAAAAGACAATTTTTGATGTGGAATGCTACCTAGCATAATCTTGATCACATATCTAATCATGGCATGAATATTAAGACACGAGTGATTCAAAGCAATAGTCTATCATTTGACATAAAAGCAATAATACTTCAAGCCTACTAATAAAGAAATCATGTCTTTTCAAAATAACAAGGCCAAAGAAAGTTATCCCTACAAAATCATATAGTCTGGCTATGCTCCATCTTCACCACACAAAATATTCACATCATGCACAACCCCGATGACAAGCCGAGCAATTAGTTCATACTTTTTAACGCGCTTCAGCCCTTTCAACCCTGACGCAATACATGAGCGCAAGCCATGGATATAGCACTATGGGTGGAATAGAAAAATATGATGGGGGTTATGTGGAGAACACAAAAAAGAAGAAAGTCTCACATCGACACGGCTAATCAACGGGCTATGGAGATGCCCATCAATTGATGTCAATGTGAGGAGTAGGGATTGCCATGCAACGGATGCACTAGAGATAAGTGTATGAAAGCTCAAACTGGAAACTAAGTGGGTGTGCATCCAACTTGCTTGCTCATGAAGACCTCGGGCATTTGAGGAAGCCCATCATCGGAATATACAAGCCAAGTTCTATAATGAAAATTCCCATTAGTATATGAAAGTGATAACTCAAGAGAATCTCTATATGAAGAACATGGTGCTACTTTGAAGCACAAGTGTGGTAAAAGGATAGTAACATTGCCCCTTCTCTCTTTTTCTCTCATTTTTTGTTTTTTTTTCTTTTCTTTTTTTTCTTTTTTTGGGCCTTCTTTTTTTGGCCTTTCTCTTTTTTTATTTTATTTTTATTTTTTTGTCCGGAGTCTCATCCCGACTTGTGGGGGAATCATAGTCTCCATCATCCTTTCCTCACTGGGGCAATGCTCTAATAATGATGATCATCACACTTTTATTTACTTACAACTCAATATTACAACTCGATACTAGAACAAATATATGACTCTATATGAATGCCTCCGGCGGTGTAACGGGATGTGCAATGATCTAGCGTAGCAATGACATCAAAAAATGGACAAGCCATGAAAACATCATGCTAGCTATCTTACGATCATGCAAAGCAATATGACAATAAATGCTCAAGTCATGTATATGATGATGATGGAAGTTGCATGGCAATATATCTCGGAATGGCTATGGAAATGCCATGATAGGTAGGTATGGTGGCTGTTTTGAGGAAGATATAAGGAGGTTTATGTGTGATAGAGCGTATCGTATCCTGGGGTTTGGATGCACCGGTGAAGGTTGCACCAACTCTCACGGTGAGAAAGGGCAATGCACGGTACCGAAGAGGCTAGCAATGATGGAAGGGTGAGAGTGCGTATAATCCATGGACTCACATTAGTCATAAAGAACTCATATCCTTATTGCAAAAGTTTATTAGCCCTCAAAGCAAAGTACTACTACGCATGCCCCTAGGGGGATAGATTGGTAGGAAAAGACCATTGCTCGTCCCCGACCGCCACTCATAAGGAAGACAATAAGTGAAGCAAAAGAGCATGCACATAAATAGATGAATGAGAGATTACAAGGCAAGGAGATACAGATCTGGGGGTTGACTCAGAACTTGTACATAGGTCAGCTCACTAATGCTTAATAACCAATAAATAGTCAATCAAGAGATATGCACCAGCAAACAACATTATACTGAAATAGTGTATTAGGCGGCAAATGGCACAGAAGAGTTTAGACGATAGATTCTCTACAACAGGTAGGGATCGGGGGTTATACGCTCTTTTCTATAAACAAAGTAGGCTTGTGATTGTCCGCATTCATCACTCAATCATGCAATTCAAAGAAATGGTTTACTTATCTTCTTCTAAAGGATGGAATTGCTAGATTGTCAGTAATATCAATTGAGGAAGAAGCTAGTCCCACTTAAATTCGAAAAGAAGACCTCTATTGTGACAGAAGATTCCTCGCCCACAGCATCTCACTTATTGATTGTGACATAGCTCTCTATCTCCGCTCATAAGAAGATAGCGGTTCATTCACTCGCTCTAGAAACCATAGGAGCTACTATTCCCAAGTTTATTAAGAATGGGCACTCACTGGATTCAGGCTTCCACCGTTCTAGCTTCTCTTCGTAGTTCACTAGAATGTATCGAGCATGTTTATCCGGATCAGGAGGCTTTACATAAATTGCTACGATTGCCAAGTCGAAAAAGAACTGGGCATGAAAGTGAAAGTTGAAAGAGAAGGGAGCGTGATTTGTTTCAAGAATTGGATGCCCTTGTTAAGGAAATCTAGTATAAAAGGAGAAATTGGGCCTATTTATAACTTTTGGTACCTAACCACCTGAACTGGGAATAATGGCTAAAGATTGAAGGTTCTAAGCCATGTATCAGAGCCGGTTATTTGAGTATCGATGTTGTTGGAGTCTAGCTTCCGACCAATCCACTTCACTTCGGAGGACATAACAGCTTAAGAAGAAATCGAGATCAGGCCCGTGGAAAGCACACACACACGCCTGGGGAATGAATCCACTTTTTTATTCTCAATACTAGGGGGGCTTCTCCGATCGATTGCTTTCACTGTTATTCCCTAGATTGGCGAAATGACCTTTCGTCTTGCTTCCGTAAAATAATAAAATGTGCTTTCGCCAGAAGAAGAAAAAAGAAGATAGCTCAGTAAATGGCATTCAAGTAAAGTCGAGAAAGAGGCCTTGCTTTTGCACAGGAAGGAAAGAATTGACTCGGGTAAGTAAGCCCTATTGGGGGATTAAGGGCTCGAGTACGATTAGAGCGCCTTTTTTTCTACTGCGCAGGATGACCATTTTAAATAGGGGGAAACAGGAGACTGTAGAAGATGAATATGGCTAGTCTACTGCTACTGTTTGATTGGCAATCCTTAGACTATAGGGATGAAGCAAAGGAGCATAACCTACCTGCAACTATGCTTTAAAGCAAAGAAATCTATCGAAATTCTCATTCCAGTCTAAGGGGATATCTGAAGCTACCGATCCGGGATCTCACTCAAATCCAAACCTAGCACTTTTGTATTTATTGCTTCTCCTTTTAGAAGGTCCGTAGCCGAGTAGAAGAGAAGAAAAGAGATTTCCTTATCTGCATGCCAGCTTTCATTCCTACTTTTGATGAAAGAAAGGTCAGTTGCTGCCGACAAGTCGACTAAACTTTCACAACTGTCACCTATCTTTAAGCACCTTCTAGGCCGCTTCCCAACCTAATGCATTCAAGTCTTCCTTCGGTACTGGTACTTTGGAATCAAGGCCCAACAAGCGATATTAGGAGTCTTTGGCCGACGAACTCGCGGATAAGAAGGTTATTCCATAACTATATAAAATCCATCGTCACGCTCAGCATGCGAAAGCTTGTAAAAATGACATCCCCTGCGAAAACCAATAGGATTTGTTGGGCCATCGAACACTAGTTTATGGTTTCTCAAGACCTTGAGGCAAGGGCAGTTACGCAACATTTTCTCAATATTGAATGTGCATTTTTCCCGCATTTTTTCGATTCCACTTCTCTATCAGAAATTAGTGTCAAGGGATGGAGTTCCTGTTTCGTTAACTAAGTCTCGCGTTGTTTGCTTGAGGAAGGGACGGCCGTAGCTAAATTTCCATTGCTAATCTTACATGTTCCCACGAACAATAAAGAAAAGAAGAAAAGGCTATTCCTTAGACACAGAGGTGGGATTAAGGCGTCATGCGGAACTCCAACAACATAGACCAGATGACTTATTTATTGAAAATAGGTTTAGGAGCCTGATCCTGGAGCTGAGCAAGCATGGGCGCGATCCACATCGAGTGGAACTACTATAAATATATCTGTGGAAGGAAGGTGGAACCTTCACCGAATCATAGTTAGGTGGCACCCATTCTGCAGTGGGCCGACGTCACACTGCCGCTTCAATAGCTAGCGGGTAATAATCAGAAAGTGAATCATCAACCACTCATTTAGAAGCTGCTCATGCAACAACGTTTAACTAAATCCTTCCGCCCTTATTTTCTTTAGTTTAGTTGTTGGAGGAAATGCGCCTTGAACACATTACGTATACTAGCTGAGCTTTGTCCCTAATCGTGACTAGTTGTTATTAGTTTCGATCAAATTTCCCCCCAGCCGGCAATGCCTCAGCTTCTCAAAATCTAGGAAGCTCTGAAAAAAGTCATCATTATGAAAAGGTACTAGCGCTACTAATAAGGGAAGCTACTTTTTTCTAAGAAAGGAATAAAGCAGAAAACTAAAGAAAGAGATCTTAAGTGGGTCCCGCGAGTAGTTTGTCTTGTTTCAGTCCGTACAAGAAGATACTTTCAGGGTTGCCCAAGAAGGGACGGGCCTATCTATTGGTGGTACTAGTTCCGCGGGAGGGGCAGGATTTTGGTGCCGTCGGCGTGGGTCCGGCTATCGATCACAAGGGTCTAGATACGGGTCTCGAACGGAAAAGTATGCTACATATTGCTCTGCTCCAGTTCCCTCTGCTTACACCTGGTCAATCCGTTGATCGCCCCTTTTATTTCTGATTTTCAAAAGGGCCCCGCTCTCGTCTCTGCTGACGAAGCCTTTATCTCTGTCTCTGTTATCCTCGTACCTGCTGATCTCTTCGACTGATAGAGTCTATGCTATTGGTGAAGCTGGTTCTACCTCAACAACAGGATCTGCAAATGGATTTTCAACTAACAGCCTATGCTTCAATTTGTGATGAAAGGTCGACTAGTTTTCACCGAATCTTCAATTACGCACCGGTAACTTTTTTCCATTTCTGAGGTCCAGAGGGGAAGACGAAGTACAGCCTAGTTCAGAGAGTCACGATTGAATCCAGGTTAATTCAGCAGCAGCTAGAGCAATACTCCGATATTGATTTGATTCTCCGCTACCCACCAAGGTAGAAGACTGCTTGATCCGCAAAAGAAGTATGCTTTATTTGCTTATAGAACAAAAGTATACGCTTTTTCAGGGAAAGATAGATGGAATAGGGCATTCAGCAGTTTGAAGAGGTAGCCTTTTTCAGTAGCAGTCTTGTAAGCAAGCGCCATACGTTCAATCTATACTCGCGAGAGTCTTTCCTCTTATAAAGCCTGAGCGCGTTGCATGACTTAATGCCATCTGTAGAACCAATAAATATAAGGGATATGTGTTAGCACATCTTGTTCATGCTCTGCACCATGTTTTTCCTGTATACCGGCAGCTAGCATCCCATCAGTAACCTACGGGCGAGATTTCTTGAGGGGGGCTGGCCATGGTTTTTAACCCACCCTTTCATTCACTTAAGACCCAAAGCAGAAAAGGTTTGCAATCCATATACTGGAATTTGGTTCCATCGAAGTACAAGGACTAAACTGGTCGACTCCACCGCAGGGTGCAAAATGTTGAGATTCCTCGACGCCTACTCTGGGTATCAGCAAGTCTATATGGCTGAGGAAGACAAAGAAAAAACTAGTTTTATCGCCCCTTCCTTCTGCTACAAGCGGATGCCCTTCTGTTTGATAAATGCCGGCGCCACATTTAAGCGCCTAATGAGCCTCATCCTCAGGTCTCAGTTGGGTCGTAATGCAGAAGTGTACGTTGACGACGCCGTCATCAAAAGCCGCTTGGCAGGGACTCACCCCAAAAACACCTCTTTTTTTGCATCTGCTGAGCAGAACCAATTACCAGATCCTACTTCTAAGCTCTATGCTCTACTTCGGCGTTGCTCTCACTTATGGGTAGGAAGGACAATAAGCAGGAATTCATGTTGGCTAACTATTCTATCCAGGCGGAAGTTGTTTTCATAGGAAAGACGGAAGGTTTTGCATGTTGGTTGTATAGAATTTCCCTTTCTAATAGCATACACAAATAGATAAGAAATTTACGACGATGATAAGGTAAATGAAAACCTTTGATTTACCTTACCATCAGTTATGTCTTATCTCTGTGCCTCCTCTAGCCATTTCATAATTGGATATCTCATTCAAATCTGTTATGACAACTGTTTGGTAAGCAGGGATTCGAATCAAACAAAAAATACCAACTCTAAGTGTGATGGAAAGTACCTGGTGCCTAATTTCATGGTATCTTTCTTGGCGCCTACCACAGGAAAACCCCTCCTTCTTTTGGGAGGAAATCAAATGAGTAAAGGTTTCTGCCGACTCCCCTCAAGGAACCACTCACTACTCAACTTGAAACCACGGACCTACCTCCTGCTTTTGACTTTCTTCTTTGTCCCAATTCATATCGAGCATGTCTTTCTCCATCTATAGATAGAGAGAATATAGGATAGGGGCGCTCAAAGCAAATAGGATTCTATATCTAATACTAATAGGTACTAACTGCATTCAAGATTGACTTGACCTCTTATTTTGGATAGGCAGAAATGCTTATGCCCTAGGGGTTTAAAGGGCCCACTCCCTTTGGTTGACTCATCAGGCTCACCACCTTTTGGAGCTCATCCAACAGTCAGTCTACTTAATCATAATCATAATCAATCCGTTGCTATTGCTATCTATCGCCATGCCCACAAGAGGGTAATTTATCCAACTCCCCGTGCGAAAGCAAGTCACGCGTCAGCAGTGATTCGAGTTGTTCCTTGAGAGCAGGCTTATGGCATTCCAGGTAAACATAACAATATGATAGAGAACTCCGTTTGGCTTATAAGTACTCGATTGAACCAATTGTTTTTTCATTTCCCAGTAGGTCACCTTGGGCCAGCTGCTGACTATCTCATACCAGCATGGTGCATAAAATAAAAATGAAAAGTAAAGCGAAAGACGCTCCAAGATTTGCACATATCGCATGAACGAAACGAATCCGAAAACATACCGATACTTGTTGAAGAAAGAGGCGATGCCTTCCGGGGAATCCCCATGCTTAGACGCTTGAGTATCCTTGAATATTTACTTGGGTTGCCTTGGGCATCCCCAAGCTTGAGCTCTTGCCTCTCTTCCTTCTTCTCACATCGAGACCTTCTCGATCATCGAACACTTCATCCACACAAAACTTCAACAAAAAACTCGGTAAGATCCGTTAGTATAATAAAGCAAATCACTAGTCTAAGTGCTGTTGCAAACCAACTCATATTTTGTTTTTGAATTATAGCTACTGTAATATAACTTTCCCATGGCTTAATCCACTGATAGGAATTGATAGTTTCATCAAAACAAGCAAACTATGCATCAAAAACAGAATCTGTCTAAAACAGAATAGTCTGTAATAATCTGAACATTCACCATACTTCTGATAATTGAAAAATTCTGCCAAAATTAGGAAAAATAAAAAAAAATTATAGAAAGACAGTGAAAAAAGAATCAGAACCATTTGACATTCCAGTAAAAAATGTAAAATCACGCACTACAGCCAAAGTTTCTATCCTGCACCGTACAAACCAACAAGCATTGTAAACATCCTAAAGGCAAACATTGGCACATTATTTTTATAATACAATGGAATTTTACAAGGGGGTAATTATTTTTGTTGAAAAGTTTCTGTAATCAAGATTCACAAAGTTTCCGTGAGCATGAACAAAGTTCAAGGCTAGCTCCCACTTTAACAATGCTTGTCTTTCTCACTTTCGCCTTTCTTTTTGAAAAAGTTTTAGGTTCCCCTCTTTATTTTTTATTTTTTTTTGTTTTTAAACTTTATAAAAGCACTCAACAGAAATAAATGACTCTCTAAAACTTCCGGGTTGTCTCCCTGGTAGCGCTTTCTTTAAAGCCATTAAGCTAGCCATATAGTGCTCAAGTAGTGAATCCACCCGGATCCAAAGGTATATCAAAGCCAATTTTAATTAACAATGATTTGGCATTTAGTAGTGAGCACAAAAATATCAAGTAACGAAGTCTAACTCTCTTCCTATGCATTGGCATGTCATAAAAGAACAATTCATGCACACAAAGTAAAGGCCAATGCATAGTATAAGCAGTTTCTTGCAATTTTATCATATTGGAAACTTAGAGAGGTGGAGATGTAGTTCCTCTCTCATAATAATTGAAAGTTGGAGCAGAAAGCACATTCATATTGCATCAAAATCATCATGTGCAACAATAAAAGGCAACCCATCAATATAATCCTTAATAAGTGCAAACTTCTCCGATATAGTGTAGACGGGAGAATTCAAAAAGATAACAGGACTATCATGCGTGGGTGCAATAGCAACAATTTCATGTTTAACATAAGGAACTATAGCAAGTTCATCCCCATAAGCATCATTCATATTGGCATCTTGGCCACAAGCATAGCAAGCATCAAGTTCGTCAAAAAGGGATATTTCAAGAGAATCAACGGGATCATAACAATCATCATAGCAATCATCCTTCGGTAAGCACGACGGGAAATTAAACAATGTATAAGTTGAAGAGTTACTCACATTAGAAGGTGGGCACGGGTAGCTAATCCGCTCTTCCTCCTTTTGTTCTTTGCACTCCTCATCATCTTTTTCATCCAATGAACTCACAGTTTCGTCAATTTCTTCTTCCATAGACTCCTACAAAATATTAGTATCTTCTTGGACAGCGGAGTAGTCCTCAATATATGGTTCAACATAGGCATTAGAAGCATAATTATCATAGCAATATTTAAGTATGGCAAAATTTTCAGATTTGTAAAGACTAGCATCATACTTTTCAATCAAAGAAGCAATTTCATATGCACCCTTAAAAGCAACAAATTCTTCAATTTGTTGAACATCATAGTAATTATAAACATCCTTAGCATACGAAGATACGATTCCATTATCACTAAACTCACATTGATAGGGAAGGTGTTTCTCAGGGTTTTTAGAACAACAAGTAAAATCATATATTTCACATAAATTCCAAGCATAGCATTGCAAACGATGAATTTGACCCAGCAAAAGTTTCCCTTTTTCAGATATACAGTCTTGCACATAACAAGCATGCTCATCTAAAGATTTGCCCTCAACTAAGCTAGTTGGCGTTTCAGCACGAGCACATAGGGATCGAAGATGATCCAAGTAATAAGCTTCAGGAGTGTGATAGATTTTGAGTGGTTCTTCAACCATTGGTTCAGTAGGCACAACTAATGTTTTTGGTATTTTGCATTTCCTACCCATAACTAAAGATATAAAACAACTAAGAACATCAAATAAAAAAATTACTTAGTGATAAAGCAAACAAGCACACACGAGAATATTCACCCCACGTTATTGCTCCCCGGCAACGGCACCAGAAAAAGGTCTTGATAACCCACAAGTATCAATTGTAGTCTCTTTCGATAAGTAAGAGTGTCGAAACCCAACGAGGAGCAAAAGGTAGAACAAATATTCCCTCAAGTTCTATCGACCACCGATACAACTCTACGCACGCTTGACGTTTGCTTTACCTAGAACGAGTATGAAACTAGAAGTACTTTGTAGGTGTTTTTGGATAGTGTTTGCAAGAATATAAAGAGCACGTAAATAAAGACTTGGGGCTGTTTAGATGAAGACACAACTAAGTTAGTTTTAGTAGAGAGATTTTTGTTACGAGAAAGTTATTTGTCCCTAGGCAATCGATAACTAGACCGTAATCACTATTGCAATTTTATATGAGGGAGAGGCATAAGCTAACATACTTTCTCTACTTGGATCATATGCACTTATGATTGGAACTCTAGCAAGCATCCGCAACTACTAAAGATCACTAAGGTAAAACCCAACCATAGCATTAAAGTATTAAGTCCCCTTTATCCCATACGCAAACAACCTACTTACTCGGGTCTGTGCCTCTGTCACTCACGCCATCCACCATAAGCAAATCATGAACATATTGCAAACCCTACAGCGGGGATCCCTCATGCTTGCGCGACACGGAGAGCACCATAGGACAGCACCAGTAATAAAACATGCAACTCAAACCAATCACGATCATCAATTAACCCATACGACAAAACAGATCTACTCAAACATCATAGGATAGCCATACATCAGTGGGAAATAATATATAGCATTGAGCACCATGTTTAAGTAGAGAGTACAGAGGATAAAAGAGGGGTTACACCGCTGCATAGAGGGGGGAAGAGTTGGTGATGATGGCGGTGAAGTTGTTGGTGAAGATTGCGGTGATTATGATGGTGGCCACGGCAGTGTTCCGGCGCCACCGGAAGAGAAGGGGAGAGGGGGCCCCTTCTTCTTCTTCCTTGACCTCCTCCCTAGATGGGATAACGGTTTCCCCTCTGGTCCTTGGCCTCCATGGCATGGGAGGGGCGAGAGCCCCTCCGAGATTGGATCTGTCTCTCTGTCTCACTCTGTTTCTGCGTTCTCGTATTCTGCCCTTTCACCGTTTCGTATATATATGGAGATCCGTAACTCCGATTGGACTGAAACCTTCGTCGAGTTTTTTTTTCAAAAATTAGCTTTCTTGCGGCGAAAGAAGAGCAGCAACCGCCTTACGGGTGGCCCACGAGGGTCAGGGGCACGCCCAGGGGGTGTGGCGCGCCCCCCTGCCTCGTGCCTCCCTCGGGCACCGTCTCGCGTGGATTTTCCTTCCCATATTCTCCGAATATTCCAAAAATAATCCCGCCCATTTTTATCCCGTTTGGACTCCATTTGATATGGATATTCTGCCAAACAAAAACATGCAACAAACAGGAACTGGCACTGGGCACTGGATCAATATATTAGTCCCCAAAAATAGTATAAAAAGTTGCCAAAAGTATATGGAAGTTGTATAATATTGGCATGGAACAATCAAAAATTATAGATACGACGAAGACGTATCAGGACACCGTCAGTAGCCCCCTGAACCGGTCTTCAAATTGGGGATGCTCCTTGATTCTTCTCAACTGTTCTTCATCTTCAGTCATCAGTCTTGAAAACTGGTTCAACAGATCTCCTCATCTTCGATGTTGAGGATCGCCCAAGTGAATCTGAATAGTTTATACGTCGGATATCCGAGGAGCCCCTTTAAGTTCTCGGCCTTTATCAATGCCTTATTTTTTTACGCCACACCTCGGGTTTGAAGTTGTTCCCGTGCAGCGGTGTCCTCTTGTATCCGAGCTCCAATGCCAAACTGCATTCGGGATATCTCTTTCAGCCGAGCACGAATGCCAGACTATATCCGAGCTCCAACGCCGGACTATATCCGAGGTGTCATAGATCACCTTGGCTTGAAAAAGTTTGAAGAAGGTTATCCGGGTTTAACGCTGAAAAGTTCTCTATGGAACGAGCCATTCGAATCCGAGCTTTATGCCGGACCACTTCCGAGCTCCAACGATGGTCAGCGTCCAAGGTGTCGTAAACTACCTCGGTATTTTAAAAGATTGAACGAATTCAGCCGAGCTTAATGCCGGAAATGCCCTCTATGGAGCCAACCACTGGCGCCCGAGCTTTACGTCGGACTGCTTCCGAGGTGGTGCACCACCCTGACCGCGGGCTGATTTTTGTGAATATTTTTATTGGTGCAATTTATTCTCTGCCGAGATATATAGCCAGTATATGTATATCCAGTAGCCCTCAAGGCGTGCCTCGGTCTAAAACCCGAGATGCACCTGAAGGAAAAAATAAAGCTGCTGATCCTAGTAGCCCCTGAGACTCAGGTCGATTTGCAAAATCGGCCTGAGGATCAACTCCTAGCTCGACAGCATACGTAGGAATAGAAACGCAGTGTAATATATTAGAAATAATGATTGGCGGACAGGCCCCTAAGAGAGGGTTGTGAGAAGTCACCGTGATATATTAGCTTGATGCCGGATAAGTCCCAGATGGTACTTAGTGTTGTCCGAAGACGCGCTTGCCCATAGTTCGGTCATGCCGAACATGGAGCACTTTGAATTCTCTGCGTTGAATAAGCAATGAAGTAGCCCCCGAGACACTGATTGGGTGGCAACACTAGATCAGGGAATCGATGTGCCCCTTTAATATTTATAAATAATGAGCGCGAAGCCCAGTAGCCCCCGAGCCTTAATGTTGGCACGGGTGGCCGAATTAAGGATCGATATCTGTTTGATAGAAAATTTTGTTATATTTAACACAAACTTCTCGGAAAGAGAATAAAGATCTCTTAAAATTGCTTAGAGCTGGTCGAAATCCGAGCTCGCCAAGGTAGGCCCCAAGGGGTTTAAAAGATGGATTGCAGTAAATGGATTTTACTCGCAATTTTTTATGTGTAATGATTCTATGTATCCAAGTACTTTTCATCATTAATGCTCAGATCCGCATTGTACAAAACTTTGTTGACCGACCATCGGTTTCAACCTCCTCGACCAGTAGCTGGGGAGTGTTTGTCCTACTTTATAAAGCCTTTATGAGGGCAAAGATTTACGGCAAACAAGGCAATCCGGCCATACGATTTTACAAACAAAGGTGCACGGAGAGATATGCTATATTGCTATTAAATGTAAAAAACATCTTCCAAAGAAAATAGTCCCGCTATCGGTTCCTTTCTTTGGGTTGTCATGCTGATCATGATCATGAAACCTCACCTCCGATCAATGTGAGAGGAAAATATTGAGGATTTAGTTCCGTCGTTCCCGAACTCTATGGTATTAATGAACCAAATTTTTTACTTCCGTCGTTGCCGAGCAATTATATCCTTTAAGATCGCTAGCTTTCGGCTTCACCCAGTCTGAGGTACTAACTCGGACGACCCGGTAGTAACAATCACAGAGGTGCTCCCTTTACCGCCTAGCCGAACAATCGGGAAAGTAGGTGTAAGCACAGGAGCCAGGCAACCTAGCTTGGCCGAAATATTAAGTCAAATTGATGCATATTTATGGCTTTATAACGATGATTGCGGAAGACGGCGTTCGTATATTAAATACAAACGCTGATGATATGTTTATTTTGACTCCGTTGCGACCGTTTATCAGTTGAAAGTGGCCCATCGTCGGCTTTCAGCACCTTGTAGATGCTACGCAGGGTGTTTTCGCAATAACAAGAAAACCCTTAGCCGACGTCTTGGTGCCCGAAGGCGGTTGTGTTAGCGGAAACAAGGCAATCAGATATGCGGGCTTTATAACTTTCACTTAGTCATAGGAGTTTAAAGTTGGGAGGCCAGTTACTAGCCCCCGGTTAGTGTTCGGCGACAGTCGAGGTCAAGCCGTAAACACTTCTGCCAATGTTATGATCGGCCCATTATTTAACACGGGGTGACCTCTATCGATCTTATAGTTTAACACAGTCATGGATCGCTGACCAGCTTGCGCTTATTGTGACAGTCAGTTTCCGGCTTTCTCCACTGAGGTGCTTTAACCATGCTAGCTGGAAGCACAATCGCAGTGGTTCTCCCTTTGCACACCTAGCCGAACAAAGCGGAACGTAGGAGGCAAGCACAGGAGCCGGGCAACCCAACTATTGACCGAAGACACAATTCGAAACCGATGCATATATAGCAATATCCAAGAATGTTTTTGCCGAACCTCTAAAGGTGTCCGGCGTTGCACTGCGAGACTTATGCTGGAAACACACAAATAGTTTAAAAGTGCCATAGGCTTGGAAAACCAAAAAACTTCAGTAAAAACTTGACGTCCGAACTAGATCAAGTGTTCGGTGCCAATCCGAAAATTGGTCTTAGAGAAAAAAATTGTGTTTCTGTTGTGCTTTAACATGACACATCCTATCTCAAGACTTAAAGCGGGTCAGCCCACGGCTTCAACCTCTTATCCCGAAGGCGGAGTACTTCTCGTTAGGCCAGTTTAGAACTAAACTCTAGTGGCTTTGAGAGAGAAATTAGGCTCCCCGGCTATTGACCACACACTCGCGTCGAAAAAAGGAGTGATGGGAAAAGACTTTGCAATGACTAAGAGGAAGAACACTTATTATAAAACAGCTCACATAAATTTAAGAGCCCCCAAGTGACTTGGGTAAAATAATTTTATGATTGTATGTACCGAAGTACTTATATCATATCTGTGTTCACCCAAACTTTAAACGCGTCTTAACCGACCGTCGGCTTCTCCCTCTTCGGTCAAGGGCCAAAAAGTGTTATGTACTCCACCTGTCAAGAATATCGACGATGTTTCTGATAACCAGGCAATCAGGCCATAAGGCTATAACAGACAAAGCACGCTCAGGGAACTTATGTTATATTACTGACGAAGTGTAAGAAGCATCTTCGAAGAAAATAGTACCCCCACCGATACCTTTCTTCGGTTGCTCATTGTTACTATGAGACTTGTGCAATATATTTTTTGTACTCATGAGTTCCGTTGTGTGCCGACCATGATTGAAAACAATAAGAGCACTAGCTTTCGGCTTCACCCAGTCTGAGGTCCGAGCTCGGATGACCCGATCATGACAATCGCAGAGGTGCTCCCTTTACTCCCTAGCCGAACAATCGGGAACGTAGGGGTAAACACAGGAGCAAGGCAACCCAGCTTGCGGAACACTTAAGTCAACATGGTGCATAGTGTGGCATAATACACAAACAAGGAACGAAGCCATACAAGTATAATCATATGCAAGAGGAAATGCTTCATAAAGGAAGCCCCCAAGTAAACGGGGTATTTGAATTTGTGTGTCACAAACAAAGTTTTGACAAGGAAATTTTCACAAACAACTTTTTGCCAAAAAAGTATAATGCTTGGTCAAACTGAAAAAAATTTAAAACTGAAAGTTTTTTAGCATGAAAGCGACTTAGCTGGTTAATGTGCTTGATGTTGATGATGCAGGCAGAGATTGTGGCGGGACGAGGTCCCAGCCCCCAAGCCGGTCCCGAGATGTCCGGGTAAAGAGATCGGCTTGATGAAGTGGTGACGCAACATAGTCGATGGGCGAGGTGAAAACCCCAGTCTGACCGCGGCGATGGAGCAGGCCGGCAGTGTGACGCCGAAGCCCCCAGCGTGTGTTAATGAAGTGATGATGAAGCCCCCGGTCCAGCCGCGGTGATGCGGTAGGTCGGCAAGGTGACGACAGAAACCCCACATCAGCATATTGGTGCGCCAAGTTAATAGCGCTGCCTGACCGAAATCATTTAACCCTGCACAAAAAATAGTGCAATCCGGAGATAAAAAAATTCTCTGCATAATTAATAATTTAAGAAAAGTGAATAATAAAAGAGATATGGCCCGTGTGCCGGACACTAGATGAGGCAGAGCTCTCTTGGCGGCCGTCGGGCACGTAAGATAGCTTGTTGCATTAATCTGATCTTGATGGGCGTGCAACAACTAGTAGTGCTAATGTGACTGAGCTGAGCCTAACTATCGTCGGTCTCACATGCATGTTGTGTACGGTAATGTGTCATCTCCACGGCTGAGCCGAACTATAGCCGCTCTCACATGCATGTTGTGACGCAGTCGAAGCTGATTACCTGCACACGTAAAGTAGTGCAAGCCAATAATAATAGTAGTAATAATAATTAAAAAAAACTCTTCTGCTTAGTTAATTTAAGTGAAGTAAATAATTAAGGGGAAAAAAGGGCATAGGCGCCGAGGTGCGGTGACCAGGCTATGCAGTGCGAATTCGCCTGACAGGCCGAGCTGTGGATGCGGTGCCGGCCGGACTGGAGACGAAACCAGCTAAATCGGAACCATCAAGACCGCCATGTCGGTCGCAGGGTGGCTGACCGAAATATAAGTTGGTTGTTGGAAATCTGCACAGAAAAATTATGCGGACCGGCAGAAATTTTTCTATGTAAAAACTAATGTACATATAGGTAATTAGAAAAGTAGAACCTGATGTTCCTATTTTGGATAGCATAGCATATAACTCCGTGAGGTGAAAGACGTGCAGACTAACAGACTAGTAGCATAGCGCCCAGGTGCACGTGAGTGCCACTTTGGTCTTTGATCCAGCAAACCGTCCGGGGTGAGCCGCCGCGATGAGGGCAGCAAGGATCCACGCCGTGTAACTCTACCGGCCATTGGAGTTCGGAGTTGTAGATGCGTTTCGCCTGGGCTTACGTGCATGTACGTCGGCTGCTGCTGATTTCTCCATAATTAGATTAGATTGTCCTTGTCATCGTCCAACGCTACACACAGACTCTTTCATCCAAATTACTCTCGATTCGATCTAGCACAAATTTGTGCACATAAAAGAGTGCAAACCAGTAATAATAATTGAAAAAGGAAATTTATGCGAAGCGAATAATTTGATAAATATAGCCTGAACACAGAGGTCGGTTTGATGGCACGACGGCGCGGCTGCGGACGTTGACGTATATCAGAGTTCCGCGAACGACAGTGACTAGGCGTTTGCGCTGGCGTCATGACGAAGTTCAAGTACATAAGGCACAATATTCGCCGACCTGTGGACAGGAATATAGGCTCCAAATTCCGAACAGTTAGCACACTTTGATAGAATAAACAACCAGAGGTAAAGATGTACGGAGTATAAGGAGACTAGTAGTAATTCGTGCATGGAAAGCAAACTATACTTGGGACCTTCATACGAAGTATAAGGAGACGTGCACGACCTTTTTAGCTAAACAATAAAGAAAAGGAAGGGTCAAATCTCCCTGCGACTTGTAGGTTGATCGGCCTGTGTCCGATCGGGACTCCCACGCTGGAGCGCCCCTTGATGGATTGGGTTTCCTTTGTTGGACTTGCACAAACTGCTCCCTGCGTGTTAGCCTCCTTGGGACCTTCATGGCGCACGTGAGTAGTAACCGCAGCAAAGCTCCGATCCGGCGTATTGCCAGGCGCAGGGCCGCAGCTAATTTTTTTATCCCAATCCGCCTGTGACCTAAGTAGCACGGAGCGAGCGACAATGATTTGGAAAAAAGAAGATAATTCACATAGAACAGATCTAACTCAAAAGATATCAACTGATCGTTGAATTCGATTCCCATCAAACCACAACGAATGCCTAGCAGGCTCTCAATGAAAGCACTAATGTCGGTTCTATATCCGGCGTATCTCGTAGTAGGGGTCCTAAGCTAGGCGTCTTGGAGCAATGGTAACATGGACACGGGATTTTACCTAGGTTCGGGCCCTCTTGATGGAGGTAAAACCCTACGTCCTGCTTTTGATTGTATTCATATGGGGTGTAGTACAGAGTACATGTATCTACCACGAGATTGATCTAATGAATATAAGATGTTTAATTGACTAGCCTGGCCTCGGTTTATATAACACACCGGAGGCCTAGGGTTTAGAGGAGTCCTTGTCTTGGGCGCCAAATCTTGTGGAATCCTCCTTGTACGCGGCATGGGCTGTCCGAAGTGGCCCATGAGTAAACCGCCATGGGGGTCCTCGGCCCGATACACCTATTCGGGAGACGACGTGTTGAGTACCCCCCTAGTCCAGGACACCATCACCCCTGCCATCCCTTCAAGCCCCGCCGACCTCCAGATCGGACGCAAGCAACTCCTGGCGAACAGGCGGACTAGGTGCTCCGCACGCCTAAGCGGGTGCTACTTCTTTTAGTTGCGATTGAACTGACCCTGAATTGAAATCCAGGCGGGCTACTGACCTCTAGCCAAGGTGAAATAGTAAATGGGAGGAAACCTTGTGCATTTAGTATCACGAAGAAGATGAAGTAAGAAGCGCTCAACTAGTTTCTTTCATGGGATGAATACGGTGTGAGCAGAGACGTAAGATTTGCACGAATAAGGGAAGAGGAGTACCTCTTTCTGCTGGCAGTGTTGTGTCCTCCTTCTGTTTTTCCAACGATCTTCTTGTGGTTCACTGGAAACGAGAAGTTGTGGAGGATGGTGGAGCCTTGGACGAACCCATGGCCAAGTTGTTGAGTGTGGTGCGGTGGCCGTCTGTCGGCAGCGGGGAACCAAATCCGAGGCGGCGAACGACGGCGTAGCGGGAACAACTCCGGTGCGGTGGACGGTTGCGACAGTGGAGCGGCAGTGGTGAGGCGCAAGACGGCGTGGTCGAAGTGGTTCTGGTATGGCGCACGTCGGCGTCATGGAGGCAGCTCTACCTCGGCTTCAGCTGCTAAGTCCTTGAGGGCGTTGCGGTTGCCGTTGCGTTGGACGACGACGTCGGGGTACCGGCTCCGGCGTGATGGAGGAGGGCGGTGGTGGATTGGGCACGATGGGGTGGAGGACGGAGGAGGCTGGGGTTTCGCGGCTGGTGGAGAGGGCGTTTTGGCGCCCACGGAGTATGAATGGGGAAACGGAGGGAGGGGAACTAAGGGGGGACAATGTTTCGGTTTGTGACACGCTTGTTTGAAATTTGGGGAAAGTTACAAACTTTGCCCCCATCTAAAATTTCGGACATATTGCGGGTTGGGGGTGGGACAGTAATCTCAGGTGTCCCAAATGGTGGGCGGGATAGATTTCGGCCGAGCGCATGGGTGTTTAGGCGCCCACGGCGTATCAATGCTTCTCGGAGGCGGTTGAGACTGGCGTCTTGGTGAAGTTACAAACCTACCCCGGTTTAGACCTTTGGACATCGGGCCGATAGGCTACACGGGCCAGAGTCAGGACAGTAATTTCCTACCACCAAACATTAGTCTCGCGCGGTTTCGGGTGACCAGAGGCTTATTTGGCGCTTCGTTCCATATTTGGGAGAAGAAGCATTAACGTTTTCGGTTCTCTTGAAATCCTAAAACTACGATTATTAACTTTCAGGATTAGTCAAACTTCATAAATCTTGACTCTTGAAATCCTAAAACTACGATTATTTTGGAATGGAGGGGGTACATTTGAATATACATTGTACACGAGTATATATTAAAAAATATGCAACTTACCTTAGTTCATGCATGGTTCCAGATATAATCTCCTTGGTTGCAAAAAAAAGTTAGACATGCGTATGAATATATAGCTTGTTCAAACGCACAACAAAGATTGATGCCCCCTTTTAGATCTGATTTACAAATGCCATTATCTCGGATTCAAATAGATGAATGCACTTCCTATGAATTCGAATCTTCGAAACCCCTTTATGTTGAATTCAACATGTATTTTATTTCGTAGCTAGCAATTTGGAATGTATCCATGTAAGTGACAAATGTATAAAGTGCTTCACACTAACAACATGGAGTGCACTAATTAATGTTTATATATGAATTGCAAAAGCAATGCATTGCCTGTATTTCAAACCGCTCTCACTCTATGGATCAAGAATATGAAATAAACACATGCACATGCTAGAATTCAATAGAGTATGGGTGTTTGATAGACCGATTTTCATTCGTACGCAGATTGCAAAATTCATGATCTCATCCAAAAATAATAATGCCATTTATATTTTAATTTGCGTACAACCGCCTTTTACACATAGATGCACTATGCCTCGGCCCGTTCTCACACACGCGCTATATATCTCTCTATCTAACGCATAAGTGCACACACTTTATATACATTGGCATTTCTCTTTCACACATGCTCACAATCTCTCCCGGGGTGTCGAGGTGTCTCACGCACACACTCTCTCTATATCTCCCTCTCTCTTTCTGACTACTATGTACCACTCTTTTCACTAATCTCAGTTGGAAAACACTATTTCTCTCACATGCATATATACACACGCACAGTCTCTACTAGCCCTCTATACGCACATATATGTGCCTACGTGTCTCCCGCACGCACATTATCTTTAGGCCTCTCTCGCACACATTGCCCCCCTCCCCCCACAGACACACCTCTCTCTTAGTAGTTGGCAGATATGATTCCATCAGATCATTCGGTAGGATATCCCTGACTGTTAGGCTGGATGGTAATACGAGGCAAAGTTTTACCCAAGTCCGGACCCTTGCAGTTGAGGAAAAAGCCTACTCCTGGTACTGTATATTAGTGATAGGGGTGTGTACAAAGTACACGTGAATAACAAGCACTGTGCGTGTGTGTAGACTATCGACAAACTAGCCCCCGGGCTTCTATAACATACTCGGGTCCTAGGGTTACAAATCATATATAGTCGGCTTATCACCAGTGGGGATAGAGTCCTCCACAACTCTGGTAGCTTCGTCTTGTACGCCGAGTCCTCCACACGGGTCTTCGTATAATGCGTCTCAGTCCAACCTATGTGGTGCAGGATGGAACCGACCCATGAGTCCTCATGTTGACCCACCACAACTAGAAATGATGTGCCCGCCCCTAGAAATGATGTGCCCACCACACCACACAAGCAATCAGCCACTAAGAAAATAAGCATATACAATAGTACAATGTTATACATGAAAGTTAATTGCATGGTGCATCCAAAAATATTTGTTCTGCATTGTGAATGTTTATATTTTCTCCTAAAATATTAGTCACGGCAAAGAGAAACGAAGGGCATATCTCTCCTTGTCTTCACCAGACACCCCCTCTTTCTACACCACTTCCACGTACGCACACAAACTATCTTTCGGCCCTCTAAAAGTATGCATGCCCCTGACACATTCACGTGTGACGGTCACTGTATTTCAAGCGAAAGCACTATACAGTCACTGGACTTCAGAATATGCTCATTATGGTCACCGTATACATTCTCGTGGTGATCATACGGTATCTAGCTCACAATACGTCTCCGTATTTTATTGATGGCACTGACAGACATTGTATTTGATGCGTGCTCCGTATTTTGTTGACGACACTTACGGTCATTGTATTTGAAGTGAAAGCATGATATGGTCACTAGACTTCAGAATAAGCTCATCACGGTCACCACATACATTTTGTGGTGCTAACCAACCTGTGGTTGGATGGTTAGGAGGACAGTGGTTTCCCGAGTCCACCAGGGTTAAAGTCATGGTGCTCGCATTTATCCTGGGTTAATTTCAGTATTTTCCGGCGATGTGCGTTCAGTGGGGGGAGACGTTCCACTCGACTACGAGGCACCTATGGTGACTTTGTAAAATCTCAAGATCATATGCTGGCTCACTCTCTTGAAGGTGCTCATAGGGGTAGGGTCTGCGTGTGTGCACTTATAGCGGTGAGTGCTTGCGCGTATATATGAGCGCTTGAGTCTGTACCGTGTTAAAAAAATACATGTCGTGATTATACGGTCACTGGCTCACCCGTACAACTCCGTATTTTGTTGATGACACAATCAATTGACCAGTCAAACGTTCCACGTGGCGCAACTAGTGTTGCACCATCGGGGCGCGTAACCGTGGGGCCCACCTGTCAGCGCGCATATGAAAGAAAGAAATGGTAGTTTGAGTCTGTACTGTGTTAATAAAATACATTTTAGGGTGATCATACGGTCACTGGCTCACCATACAGCTCCGTAATTTGTTGATGACACAGTCAATTGACCAGTCAAACGGTCCACATTCAGCAGCGCACATTATCATAGGGCACACCCGTCAGCGCGTATATGAAAGATAGAAATGGTAATAAATTAGTGGTCGGTGGGGATTCGAAGTCGTGAGACCTCTGGTTGGCAGTAGCCGGCGGTGGGGGCGCGGTGATTGGGCGGTGGCGTGGGGATCGCCGGAGAAAAAGCTCGGCGCGGGGGGGCCTACAGGGATGGCGGGGTAGCGGCGGACCGGCGGTGGGGGTGGTTTCGGGGCGGGCGGGGTAGTGTGGCGGCGTGGGCCGGCAGTTCGGCCGGTGGTGGCTGGCGGCTCAACGGGGTGGAGGTTGAAGATAAACTGCAGGCCCTTGATTTCGTATCCAACGACTGGAAAATCGACTGACCAGAGATGAAAAAGTCAGTCGACTGACGTGTAGCCTCACCCCGCACGTACACATGCACGCACGCAACAGTTGCACGAACACACGCACGCATGCAGGCATGCAACACTGACACGTACACATAACGAACGCACGCACGCATGCAGGCGTGCAACACTGACACGTACACATGCACTCACGAACACACGCACGTACGCACACATGCATGCAACACTGAAACGTACACATGCACGCACGCAACACTCGCACGCCTGCATGCACACAACACACATCACACAACACAAGACACACGCTCAACCTATATAGTAGGCTTATCTACATGAAATAGATGATGTGACACTCAATGAACAATCATCGGTTTATGAAATGCTCGCTTCTGACCGCCCTGGCCCACCAAATGTTCCTCTACTGTGCGCTGCCTGCGTTGGGTCACTAACATGCAGGCCATGTACCCAAAGAGCCCACACGTCAGTGGAAGAACGGCACAGTGTCGTACATCAGAGTCGAGGGCGCCACTCGCTGCACGCCCGGCTGAACACGCCTCCTTGCCGCATTCAAACGCCTCATTGAAACCCGTCTGGAAGCTGAGAAACCCACTCTGGACACACGTCCGTTCATGACCGGGCTGGCATTAAACGCAACACCGGCCGAGCTCCCCCCGTCCGCCGTCTATTTAATCTCCTATTTAAACGAGGCCAGACGCCGGCCAAGAATTGCACACCTCCTCCGCTCCCCTATCTCCTCCTTCACCATTTTGTCCACTCTTACACTGGCTTACGGAGAGTAGTTATCCCGCATCCAAGCCGGCTGGGTGGCCCGCCGAGCCCGCCGGATACGAGCTATGCAGCTCGCTGATCCACCTCCCTCCCCTCGCCCAACGGAGCCAGTTGCCGTCCCAAGCCGGCACGCGGTTCAGCAACTCGCCGCTCCAGGCCAGCTCGACGAGGAGCGGTGCACGGGCGTCGTAGCTGCCGTCCATGCTGCCGCCTCGTACCGCGTCTCCCGTTTCTGTGGCCGAGACTCCCATGCCGGCGGCCGCGCCATGCAAGCAGAGACAGAAGCCGGGTGCGCGGAGAGCAACAAGTCGGTGGCCAGCGCCACCGCGTCTGCCGCCATCATCAAGGAGAAGTAGAACACAGGAGGCCGCGCCGCTTGGGTCCCATGAAGGCCACCGCGGAGGCGACGCCGACGTACACAGCAGGTGTCTTGCCGGATCCTTTTGTTGCGAGGACCTTCGTCGACCCCGCATGGGCTCCACGGAAGCGGAGAAGCCCCCTTCCACCTTCATCTTGGGCATCAGCCAACGACATCAGTTGGGCAGTGGGGAAGCGAGTCGTCCTTTGCGCTGAAGCATATACCTCCGGGGCTCCCGGCAGTCCGGTGATCGTGCTACCGGACATGAGGAACACAAATGGATCGGCGGGCGACCATTTAGGCCAGGTATTATATACCTATGCTGTCCAGAACTAGCACCACTTAGTTGATTTGAATGCAATGAAATCCGTCATGTTTGTATGAAAATACGGTATTTAATATGAATTATGTCATTGTTTATATGAAATATCGCCGTGTTTGCATGAATTTCGTCCGGTTGGTTGAGTTGTTGTCGGAATGTGTGCGGCTACGGTTGGATGGCGTAATTTGCGGGTCGCCGGTCAGTCTGCGGCCGGCTCGGGCGGCATGGTGGGACAAAAAAGCACAACTCGTGCGAGCTCATTGTGAGGACCCCGATCCTAAGTCACACCGATCTAGCATGTAACACATCATATCACTTTGCGGCCTCACGCACGGTATTCCCACGGGTGCCACCTTACCTAGCCCGGGACTGTTTGCGCCTTTTGGCTCACGTATATGATAGTGTCGCTAGCATCCATATGACAAAGAACTCGGGCCGACATGACTAGTCGTAAACCCAAAGTGGCACTAACTTACAGGGACATGCATACATGACCCAACAACGAACGTGTCGGTCATCAGCGAGTGAATCTGGGCTGTAGCAGCTCGGCTAACAGGACTCCGGAGAATCCGGGCTGTAGCAGACTAACAGGACTCCGGTAGACACCGCGTGACATTTCCCCAAAGGGACAGACACAGGAACAAAGAAGGACACATGCCGGCCAGCCTAAGTGTTCCGGAGCAGTAGCAAGCTACCATGGCTCAGTGGAAGCACTAGGAGACATTTCCCGGTAATAGAGGCTACTAAGGATAAACAACTAGGTTTTCGGATCCCACACATACCAAGCATTTCAAATCACACACACAATATGCTCGATATGTGCAAATACAACATGGCATCACAACAAAACTCTACAACTCAAGTATTTATTCATTAGGCTCCGAAGAGCCAGATATTACAAACATGGGTCTGATGACCCAGCATTCAAGTCATACAAGCAACAAGCACAAGCGAAAGGTTAACTTGTCTGAGTACAGACAACTACAAATGAAAAAGGCTAAGAAGCCTGACTATCTAAAAGACCCTGCCGAGGGCACAAGATCGTAGCTGAGGTAACAAGCTAAACGTCGAAGTCCACGCGGAACTACTAGTGAGACTGAAGTCTCTCTACAAAACATAAATTAAGCAAACGTGAGTACAAATGTACCCAACAAGACTTACATCAGAACTATCTACATATGCATCAGTATCAACAAAAGGATGGTGGGGTTTAACTGCAGCAAGCCAGCTTTGACTCAGTGGCTAACCTGAACTACGACTGCAAGCAACTCTTTTGAGGTGGCGCACACGAGTCTACATATTCACCAATCAATACACCACTATGAATTCGCTCCCGTCTCCCTATGAGAACGCCATCCATAGCACTCATGCTTATCTTGCGCATTTTAGAGTATCCACTTTCACTTGTCTATGAACTGTATAGGCAACCCAGAAGTCCTTTACCGCAGACACGGCTATTCGAATAGATCATTTATACCCTGCAGGGGTGTACTTCTTCACACACGCTCTCGCCACTTACCGCCATGTACACGTCATGTATCTCGGCAACCTTCAAGAGGAAGCCTGGCGAGGGTGTTGGCCATGACCTGACTAACCACACAAGTCCCTAGTCCAGGTTTATCACCTATTCAGGTTCCATCCGCAGGGAGTCCGGCCGAGGTTTCCACATACGGCCCCGAACGATGTGTGTAGGGTTCCCGAGACACCAAATGGGCGCCCGGTACACCGTGCCACGTGCCTACCACATCACAGCCCACCCCTTGGGTCAGCGCTGCGCACAGCCTCCAGCATACTACAAACACCAGAAACTACTTGCAACTCTTGGACAGAGGACAAGGGCGGTTAATAAGTCGAGAGAGTCAATTAAGGATCCCAATGTGTGGTAGTAGCTGTTCATGGATCACAAACACAGAACTTAGTTCCTGAGGACGGTTTCAATGAGACAACCCACCATGTACTCCTACATGGCCTCTCACCGCTACCTTTACCAAATCGTGTTCACACACTTAGCTCTCAACAGTAAGACATGTTCACCACATTCCAATTCGTCCCCAATGAATCAGACCTGACTCAACTCTAAGCAGTAGCAGGCATGACAACAAGCATGAATTAGTAGGCACATCAGGGCTCAAACAACTCCTACTCATGCTAGTGGGTTTCATCTATTTACTGTGGCAATGACAGGTCGTGCAGAGGAAAGGGGTTCAACTACCGCAGCATGTAACAGTTGAAGCGTTGTTTTCCTAATGCAGTAAAAGAGAGTAGAAGTGAGAGAGTGGGATTGTATCGGAATGAACAAGGGGGTTTTGCTTTCCTGGCAATTCTGAAGATAGTAATAGCTCTTCATCGGTGTCATCGATCTCATCGTCGGAACGTCGTCTACTCAGAGGGGACAAATACTGGCAAACAAGGAAGAACACAATAAATGCAATGGAACAATATGATGCATGATCATGACATGGTAATATGAGTGTGTTGTGCCAATGCAACTACAACCAGATGGGTTTGAGCCATTTTGAACCAAAGGTTCAACCCCAAACTCATCTTATGAATTTAAATAGTGCTTTATCATGTTTTGATATAAACAGCAGGGTTAAGTTGCTTTAACATGCATGAAACCAGTATAGATGGATAGATTGGATTTTTCAAATCATTTTTCATATATAATTTATTTCATTCTGAGCTACAGATTATTTTCTATGATTTTCTGAAGTTTATAACATTTTCTGGAATTTCCTGGTTATTTAAAATAAGCTAAATCCAGAAAATGCTTTATTGCATCAGCATTACGTCACTGTGACGTCAGCGAGTCAACAGGGCGCGGTCCAGGTCAAACCTGATGTGTGGGGTCCACATGTCAGTGACTAACTAACTAATCTAAGTTAATTTGTGTTAAACTACTACTAACTAAAAATGTCAGTGGAGTTAATTAAACTTAACTAAAAACTAAACTAGGATTAGCTGGGGCCAGGGCCCACTTGTCAGCGACCCAGGGGAAGTTAAACCCCTGGTCAGCAGGGTCAAACCCGCCGGCGTCTCGACGCCGGCGACGGCAGATGCAGCGGAGGGCTCGGGTTCGCTGCTCCGGCGACCAAACGGATAGCGGACAGCGGCTACGGGGAGCTGAGGCTCACCCGCGCCCGTTGCAGCAAGAAGCGGCAGCTAGAGCGGCCGAAGCTCGCCGGAAACGAGCTTGAGGTGGCGGCCGGTGTTCGGGTGTGAGTGGCGTGGCGGCTACGGCGTGCAAGGGCGAGAGCGGAGAGGGGGAGCAGGGGCAGTAGCTCACGGCGAGTCAGGCGAGACGGACGGCAAACTCGGGGGAGGTCGGAGACGAGCAGGACGGTGAGGGGGATCTTCGGTAGACGAACGGCGAGGCGAGGTCGAGGAAGCATCTCCGGGGCGTGCGAGCGCTCGGGGCTCGGCTGGCTCGGTGCAGTGGACGACGGGGAAGCTCGTGGGCACGTCCAGGCGACGAGGGGGCGGTGGTGGCTGCGGCTTCACAGCGGCGAGCGCTCGGCAGCGTCGGCCATGGCGATTAGAGGAAAGAGAGAGGGCGAGGGGGAGGAGTGAGGTGTCCAGGGGGTCGGGGCATCTCCATGGCGCGCGAAGGGAGCTGAGGAGCGCCTCGATGACAAGCAGGAGGTGGCCAGGGCGGCGTGCGCGGCCGACAGGCAGCTGCCTGCCTGCTCTGGCGGGAGGTGGCTGATGACTAGCAGGGGGGCAGTGGGCTGGGCCGCCAGGTGGGCTGGCCAGCTGGGCCATGACACGTAAGCCTGGTAAGTCCTTTTCTTCCCTTTTGTTTCTGTTTTCTTTTATTCTGTAACTTCAGGGCTTTATTAAAAATAGCTAGGCACTTTCAAAAATCATGCAACTGACTGTGGCAACTGTTTGGAATATAACCAACAATAAACATTTCAGTTTAGGATTATTTGGACATTTAAATATTTTATAGCATTTAAATGGCCAAATGCATATAACATATGATTTAATCCAGTGACCTTATGATGTCCTAGAAAAGTGTGCACCATTTTTGTCAGAGGTTCTAGACCAAGGCAAGGATGATGAACATTTTAGAAAGGCATTTCAGGTTCATTGGAAAAGATTTTAGTAAACCCTAGTTGGATTAAGGGGGTGCTGGGGGTTCTGTCATCCCCATTTTCAAATTTCTGAGCAAAATAAACATGATGCAACACCAGAGGCTAGCACTAGGCATTACCAGAACCAGGCATGTGACACTCATCTCCAACGTGCCCGGTAGAGGATGCATGAGTACCCGAGCCATTCCTCGTTCATCGGTGGCAAAGGCACCGTTGGACAAAAGGGTCGCCAATATTTTGGCTACCCCAGGCAAGATCCAAACAGCCCCCCCAGCACATTCAAATCCCTCGTTTGCCGTGAAATTTTGCCATGTGTTGTTTTCATGGACTAGCAAGATGCCCTTGCATTGCACGGAACATCAAGATGCATTTTTTACAAAACACCTGTTGTGATTGACCCATGCAGGAGTAATCCCATGTCTAAAAACTAATGATATCTCGAGAACTTTATCGGAAAAATGGTATCTCGAGAATTTCATTGAAAAAATTATATCTCGAGAAAGATGAGAGATAAGGTGAGGAGGAGTGGGGTGTGGTGGCAAATGGTGGTCGGATTGGCCGGAGCCATGGGGATGGACGGCGCATTATGTCTAGGTTTGTATGTCTCTCACACACACCCACATAGGTGGGGGACGTGCACGAAGAGAAGAGGTGCAAGCACGGCACACGTAATCCCGTCTCTTTCCCAACCACACCCGCGCACGTACACGGTGGAGCTCATTTCTGTACGAAAAGGCAGCCCACATGGTAATTTGACACCTGTACTGGTTGTCCACTTGATGGAGGATCGTGTACCACGGGTGAACAAACAAATTGCGACTTGACGTGTTATGTTAAAAAAGAGGCAAACCATGTGGGGCCTACCTTAGAGGCAAGGCTCTATACACTGGAGTACTTTTGATGTGTCCCGTCAACTCGCAGAACGAGGAGAAGCTTGCTTAGTACGCCATCTACCCCGCCCACGGGCTCGGTGGCTCGCAGGAGGACGTGAATCTTGCTTACTACTCCCTCCGTTTACTCCTTGTCCCTGCCTTGGTTAGAGAGATTATCATATTGTTTGAAATATATGTCTTTTAGTAGTAGGAGTAGTACAGTGGTACATATGAGTAGTACTATAGCAATTTCCTTGGAGTCCGTGGTGCAGCAAGCTACCCTAGGCTGTGTTACTACTCCCTCCTTTCCGGTTTATGGCTCAATTTCGAAATCTCTCCAACCAAGGTAGACGGTGAGTGGTGGAATTAATTTCGTAGTTTGCACAAGTAATTAGTACGCTCGTTTTTCTCAAGAAGTTATGTTTACCGAGGCATTAATTAGAACGAATGCATGCATGACCACTAAATTTCCATGAACTTCTACATGCCTTGGTGAGTTTTCTCTTGACACTCCTGGCATCGGGTGATTTAACGCACCTCGAAATCCAAACATGTGATGGTACTACTAATACTACTACTACTGGTAGTAGAATTGAGACTTATAAAACGGAAAAACAAATTCTTTTAGATGAGCCCTATAAACCGGAAAGGAGGGAGTAGTAAGTATTACTACCTTCATAGTGGGTACGTACTCCGTAAAATCATATTTTCCCAAAACTAAGTCGCTCAACCTTTATTTGCTTGTTTCCCTTCCTGCCTCGAACAGACTATGCAAACTCCCCTGTGTGACGCGCGGGAAAAGACCCGCCCTCGCCTTTTTTAGTCCGGGTTTGTATCGATGGATCGCGCGAAGTAGCAAAAACCAAGCCGTGTCTTGTACTCCTCCGTCGACGCTCGCTTTCATGAATTATGTACTTCCTCTTGCCGACATGTGGGACATATAGCAACCGGGTCGACGTGTCATGCACCAAATAATAGTGCAGAACAGCAGGGGGACGCACTCCAGTCATACCGCCCGAGTAGTAGTAATGAGCAATGAGACGTCAAATCACAATGCCGCACCTTCCCAGACGGACGAAGCAACCATTATTTCACACTTCGCTTCGCCGTCATCTCCTTCAAGAAAACCACATATTGCTTCTGCCATTGTTCTGCCTCAAGAGGGATGCGCATCACCTTTGTACATCATGACACGTGGGACCGCATGACAGGCCATTCTCCCCTGCCGTTCTAGGTTTACAGGGCATGCTTCCTCTATATCGGTTTACAGGGCATGCACGTCGTTCTAGGTTGAGAATTTAACTGGCTATATATGTGATGAACAGTGTATGTTTAGAAACTACATCCGCTTAAGAATCCAATGATATACTTTTTGTGACGTAGTAACTCATATTTAGTTAGTCAAATGGATGACCTAGAACTACGTGCACGCCCTATAAACCGAGACGGAGAGGGTAGTACAGTATCTTTTTAGATCAATATAGTCGGGATTCACCAAGGAGCAAAACCAAGTGGTAGGTTGCTCCTGTCGTGTTGGCGTAGCAATTCAAGCAGGGTCAGTCCGCACACGAAATGGCGACAGACTTAGCAGGACCCCTTTGGCCGACATGTGGCTCATCCACCATCTTGTTCCACGTGCGATGCACCAAATTACAGTTCGTAGCAGCGGTTGGACTTGGAGGCACCCCGGTCGTAGCGCCACAGTAGTAGTAAATGAGCAATAAGGGGTCAAATCACAAAGACCCACCTTTCCGCATTAAGCTGGACGGACGAAGCAACCATCATTTCACTCTAGGGCGCAAGAGCATAAAGAAAAGAGAAAATCAATGATGCGTGCGGCAGCTACCTAGGGCGCCCTAGGGTAGGGGCCTCCACTACAAATCCTTTTTTTGAAAGCGCCTCCACTACAAATCCGCTTCTCCCTTGTCCTCTTGAAGAAAACCGATGATGTGTGGGCGGTAGGGTTTGTAGGAGTACTATAGTGTGTGGGGCCACGTCATAGTAAGCGGGAGAGGGATTGAGTTCGAGTCGACGCCTTAATATGTGTGGGCCGCTTGGTTTTACGGGAACGCGGCAACATTTTGGGTTCGGGGACCAGTGGAGATATACGTACAAAAATTGTGGACGTAGGTTCGATCGAAAGGCAATGATGCATGGGCCCTGCATTTTGATATACCCGCGGCCGCGTGAAATTTGCTACTCTACTCAAAATAATGCATAAAAGTTCCTCCAAAAACATCTATAACTAATGGGAAGTGAATGTATGCTTAAAATGAAAATGTAATACTCCCTCCGTCTAGGTGTATAAGTCATCTTAGGTTTTTTTGCTAGTTAATAGCATTCCATGTAATGAATTAACCACTGCATGTCATGTTCGAAAGTCTCAAGCCATTGAAAGCATGCACGGCCCACATCTCTTATTGGTTGATATGTCATGAAACAAGAAACAAGGAGGGAGTTAATGTACCGTGCCTAAGTGTTTTGGGATTATTTGGTTTTCGGAAGATGACTTACACACCTAGACGGAGGGAGTACAAAGAAAAAATGAATTGTAGTTAAAAGAATGACATTTCTAACAAAAATGTGAATCTGAACTACATATGTGTGCACGTGACCAACACATACATTGTCAATACAAAATCTAATGCAAGAAATAACTTATGAGTAACATGCACGAATTGATGATGTGGTGCTTGCATGCATAGAGTACAAAAACAATGTTATTTATGACTTGCATGCATGACGTGTTCTTGTGCCATAGTTGCATGTCTAGGAAAAAAGCTACTAGTGGGTTGTACTAGCTATTCAGGAATAGAAGATGTATACATGGAAGTTGTAGGGAAAGAGATTACATGTATCTCAATTCCTATGAGTAGGGATTGGAAAAGAGATGTCATTTGGTTCACATCATAGGAACTTTTCTATTGAATCTAGAGATGACATGCATCTCAATTCCTATGAGGAGGGATTAGAAAAGAGATGTCATTTGGTTCACATCATAGGAACTTTTCTATTGAATATACGCTAATTTTTATTTTCCTTTGAAATTAAGGGAGTATAGGAATCCATTCATATGAACCAAGTGGCTCTAAAGCTATAAAAATGATATCATGTTTATTTCCTTTGAAATATGGAGTATATGAATCTATTCCTATGAACCAATTGGCTCTAAAGGAAAAAATCCTATAAAAATCATATCATATAGAGTTCCTATGATATTCCTCCACACCAAAGGATGGCTGAAATTGCTGCAGGTGATACTACGGTCTTTCTTTGTAGACTCCTCCCCCATCTTTATAGTTACCTCCCGAAGATGAATGAAATGATATATACTGGGTATTCTATATGTGCATTTTGGTGCACGAAAACTCGGTAAAAGTTTGCGAGGTTCGAATTTTCAATAAAGCTATATGCACTACATTTTGGAATGGAGGGAGGAGCATATGGCAGTTGCTAACACTCACGTGGAAGATTTGTGTGTAGGAGGAGTGGTTGTTCTGTTAAACGATATGGCAAAACTAACACTGTCAGATGCCGATCTAACGGTTCTTACGGCGTTCGTCAGGAAACGGCTTGTGGCGAATGTTTGTCGGATAATGATTTACGGACACATGCATTGCATTGATACGTGCCCCCTCTCTCTCACGCACACACGCACCCTCACGAGTCACGACTCTCCTGAGTCCTCTCGCACCCACCGTCTATCTGTAGGTAGACGTCACACACATATGTGCTCTTCACACCCTACCCTCAGAACTTCTAAAAAACAAAAGACATCGCGCACCTTTTATTTTAACTCACACGTCACACACTTATACTATTACTCTTGTGGAGAATGTTCTTTGGGCATAGTATATTGTACTCTCACGAAGAGAAGCGGTGCACGCATGCACTAGTTCTCTCACACCCACTCGCGGGTACACGTAGGAGCGCATTTTTTTAAGCTGGTACAACAAAATCACTCCACTATATATATAAGTAGGAGCCTTAGCGCTTGCTTTACTAGGGTTCCTCTCTTTCACTCTCTCATGCTCTCCAGATCTAAGCAAGACATAGGTGGCCACACTCTCTCTGCTCACGGCTGGTCACAAATCCGGCTGGACCACCTCGACCGGGGCAGGGGTGTAGGTGCATCGTTCACGCTGTCATCGGTGGCGAGGGAGGAGACCAACGGCTACCCGCGCGTCCTGATCGGCGGTCGTGTCGTTCTCTATGAGAGAGCGCGGACTCGGGAGGGCCTCCGACCCCTTCTTCCTCCCTGCGGTATTGTGGCCAAGATGTGGCCTCCCGACGCTGTCTTTGCCACATGCCGATGACCCTTAGGTATATATTCCTTCAAAACCTGCCTTGCTCTACTGCCCCAACTCCCCACGTGGTTGCGTGTGGATCTTTTTCTACTTCCGTCGGCTGTACCTAGACTTTTACTATTATTAGAGGTAAAGCTAGTTCATACAGTCGAATCTAAGAGTTGGTTCAAACAGGGAAGAAAGTGGGAAAGCTGTACCATGATTCTAGGACTTGGTTCTAAGAGGAAACGGGGGAAAGTAGTAGATACTGGCTACCCAAACGGTCTCTTGGTTGAAAAGGTGAAGAAAGCATGGTGGATGGCGAAGGGTGGGGGGGAAGTGGACCTGTCTCTTGGTCGAAAAAGGAAAGAAAGTGAGGGGTGTTGGGGGACAACGCAAATGAGAATGAGCAGGTCTAGATTTCCTGTGCTCACATACGAAAATGTCACCGAGGAGATAAAAAATGGGACAAATGCAAACATGCTGCCTGAGTGTTTGCCGCTCTCGGCAACCACATCTGCCTCACCACTTTATGCCCCTGCTGTCCCTACGCCCATATCGCTGCCGTTAATGTAAAAAACATGAAGCATTAAGCAATGCCACCTAATGTCACTATAAGTAATGGTCTAGTGCCGTCGATAAATTGAAGCAATGCCACCACCATTTTATGAAGTGCTTCTGTCTTGCTTTATTTCCCATGAATTGTGTTTTTGCAGTTACACTTAAATCTCACACCGCTAACATTGCTTCATCCCAGTGGAACTGCAAAAATTTGATTGCACATTTACTGACCATGTGCTACTCTCATGACAGTAATACTAATGCTATTGTTAATGCATGTTAATCTAGTGGCAGTGTTGATGTGATGTGATGCTACTTACTTAAGGGAACTTTCATATTGTCAATGTAGTGCCAATTATAACACAATAGATGCAGTTGTTAATCATACACCACTGCAAATAACTGTCACTGTTTAAATAACTATATTTCGTATTTGCGCAAACAGGGATGTCTGTCTCCATATCGTTTCTATCTGCGCAATCAAAAGTACACACCTTAGTTTTAGTACAGCTGCACAAAATGAGATGGCTATTCCTAGCTATCGTCCTCTAACCACCCGTCTTCCAGGTATTCCTACATTGGTAGTAACTAGGTAGAATGACCAACGCAATCTAAAAGAAGCTGATTCGTACGTTTTACTTCCTGATTGCAGTGCAGGGACGAGCGAAAACAACTTCATCCTAGTCCGAATGCACTTTCTACCAGTTCATCCATGGACCGAGGACTAGCTGGCACGGCTGCACGGAGGTTTTTGGGACAGGTGCGCGGACAAGAGGCATTGTGGTCTGCTTATTTCTGCAAATAGCGGTGCTTAAATTTAGTGGAATGCACAAGAATTTCAGATGGTCAGTACACTACATGGTTCAATTCAGCATTCCAGCTGAGAACACAATTATAATTGGTTATTCTGGAATGAGAGAACCTAACCCTGGATGGTGGCGACAAGAAAAAACCAGAGTGAACTCCAGGAAATTTAAGCCTGCCGGGAGGCCCTTTGCTCAGAGAAGCCTTGCTTGATTTTTCCTGATTTGTAAACCTTCTCACAACTTTGTCTTTTGATGTGAACTAGTATATGTTTGTTATGCTCTATGAATCATTGAGATGTATAGAATTGCTTAACTTATGCTTTTCAAGTTTTTTATGAAGCCGAGTTTAATATGAGTGTTCCACATGAACGCTGGACTAGCGTGTGAACGTTTGGAATTTACATTGTGGCCTCAGTTAACTGCATGCACCACTGTAACAAGATACGTAGTTGCTTATATGTCAGACAACAGATTATTGATTGTTAGTTGGTCGATAGCCTAGTGTTGAAGCGAGCTGAGCCAATGTGCTGTGTTTTGCACAACTGCTTACAAGTGGGGTAGCACCAACAGTGTTTACAATACTTATGTATACGTCGGCGCACAGTTCTCGAACGAGTACTCTATTTCATCAAACACACACTGCTCGTATGATAAATCGTGACAACTTATGTCTTACCATGCCATATTCATGAAAAAACTAGTGAGGACGCATCTATTTCAGCAACAATTACGATGGTTCTCACATGATTAACGGGCAACAAAAGTAGCAGCAGTTCCCATAGACGGATTCAAACAGAGTACTAGCCCCTAAGGGCTCGATAATAGGCAAGATTCAGACAATTAGACACAATCCAAACTACTATTAAACACTACACTAGAAAAAAATACACTTCCGTGATGATACGTGTTTGTCACAGTAGGTCACGTTTTTTGTCATGCATGTACATCCATGACAAATTTATGACAGAATCAAGATAGTCATACCTGTGCTGTCGTAGAAGTGTTCCATGACATTACCAAAATTATCATCACGGAAGTGTCCACTTCCATGACGATAAATCGCGCGTCACACAAGTGCTTTCGTCAAGGGTGACCGACACGTGGCATCCACCGTAATGGAACACAGTTAAGCTATCGGGTCGGGTTTTGGATCCGATAACCCGTTAACACCCCCGACCAATGGGGATTTTCCACGTGTAAAATCATCATTGGCTGGAGGAGACACGTGTCAGGTCCGCGTTGGCACAGGTGTCACTCATCCAATGGGCGAGACGCGCCTATGATATGTTGACACGTGGACCGGCCCATCAAGTTTAAATGGGCCGGCCCAACTGAAGGCCCACAAGATTTTGCGGACCATAATGGGTCGGCCCAGGTAAAGGCCCACAAGATTTTTGTGTGCCATAATGGGCCGGCCCAGGTAAAGGCCCACAAGATTCTTGCAGATCATAATGGGCCGGCCCAGCTAAAGGCCCACGAGATTTCGCCGACATTAATGGGCCGGCCCAACTGTAGGCCCACAAGATTTTGAGGACCCTAGTAGGCCGGCCCATTAACTGGCTACCATGTTTTGGGCCAAATGTCGGCCCATATTTGATCCGGTCCATTAATGGCCTGCCACGCTCCGGGCCTAATAGTGGCCCATATGAGATCCGGCCCGTTAAAGCCTACCATGTTCTGGGCCAAATTACGGCCGAGATCAGGTCCGGCCCTTTAAGAGGCTTTGGGCTCAATTATGGCCCATATCAGATTCGGCCCGTCAACTGGACACTATGCTTTTGGGCCCACTTGCTAAAGGCCCACTTAGTAATTCGGCCTGATATTAGTTTTGGCCTGTTAAAGGCCCATTTAACATTTCGGCCCTATATTAATTTCGGCCTGTTAAAAGCCCGTCATATAGTTGGGCCTAACTATGGCCCGGTTTGCATCCGGCCTGCTCGCAGCCGATATCTGATTGGGCCAAACAAGGACCGAGACAATTTTGGCCTGTTAAAAGCCCGTGATTTGGTTCGCACAATCATGGGCCGGGGTTCATTTCGGGCTGCTGCCGGCCCGTGAGCTGCTCGGCACGTTTCAGACCCAACCTACATCGTGATTGCATGACGGCCTGATTATGTACCGTAATTTTACGGTTTGGCCGGTTTACTGCGAAGACAGGATATATATACAGTAAAATAACTGCAGCATCGTGAATAAGAAAAAACCTAGACTATACAATAAAGAAATTACGGCATATTACATCCACTGGGCATCAAAGTTCGCCACTATGATAATAAAGCACAAGCAGACAGCAGATTACATACACTGGGCATCAAAGATCACCACCAGTGCAAATAAACACGCCGACAAAATAATATACAAAACCGACAGCACTTCAATAGAGTTCAAGAAGGTTAGCCCTGTTGGGGAGCTGCAGCGCAAGCAGCTGAGCAAGATGATGAGACTGCGCTTGTTCAACACTTATATCTTCCTCACTCTGAAAGATAAACAAGCAGACAGATGACAGGTTTTGCACATAAAAGTATCAGTGCTGACAATTCATCACATTTCTTACTGACGAATAAAGTGACACAGTTTAAAATTGCATTAACACAATATGGTATTGTTCAGGTCAAGACATGGCAGGAAATGACATTGTGAAGGAGTTGGCAGCTTCACGACACCACTGGATTACAGATCAAGAACTCATAAGTATCAATGGTTAGTGTGTTGTCAATTTATACCATTTCAGATTGGCAAATAAAGAGACGGTTTAAATAATAGTAGAATGATATGACATTGTTCATAGTTAAGACATTGCAGAATATGATATTGTGCTGTAGTGGGTAGGTTCACCACACCACTGGATTACGGATGAAGAATAGAAGCATGCATGCAGTGCAAAAGAAGATCACTTGCTCTGTATAGTTTAATTTACATGGTATGAAGAAGGAACTTGGTTGTACAACTGAAAACTTAAATTGAGAAAGGACAAACTTTTGTTTATGAACTACATAATAAACTTTAAACAAGCAATTTGATGCAAACACAAAAAAAAATAGCTCTTGCAGTCATGCCTAACCAAATATATACAACAAAGTTTGAAGGCTTGAGATGGACAAACTTACATTATTGGTGAAGACAGGCTCTATAAAGGCCGTGTCGATGCTGATGGGGGGCAATTCAAGAAGTTTACCACAGAATCTTCTTCAAAAGCATTGCCTTTATTCTACATTTTGTTAAGAGTAAATATAGATGTGATAATATATGAAAAAATGGAGAATATTTAAGATAAGATGAAGAGTGATGCTACATAACCAAGTAGCTATAAATGTAAGTGCAGCGATACAGGCAAAAGGTACAGCCAAGAGCAATGCACAGCTAAACTTCTTCAGTACCAACCTTATGGTAAGAGTAAATATAGATCTGATGTGTAGAAAATGGAGGGCAAAGGAAAATAAGCTGCAGAGTGATGGTACATGAACAACTACCTGTCATTATAAGTACACTGATAAAGGACAGCATGTACTTACAAGAACAATGCAGAGCTAAAAAACATTGGCATTGGATATATTCTACACTAATGTAACCATTCATACAGATCAGATAATTTGGAGCGAACAATTGATAAGCAAGCTATCATGCATCCTGTTGTCACATAATGAACCAGGTATGTATGCAAGTACAGTGATACAGGACAACAGGTACTAACAAGAGCAAAGCAGCGGGCAGCATATTTGCAATATCCTGTCGTTCTTGTCAAACCGGAATTCTTCTTTGAGCAGATTTCCTGCAAAAAAGATCCGTAAGGCACATGCGGAAAAGTAGAAGTTCAAATTGTCATGTGATTTCATAGACAGTACCTCATCCTAGGAACGAGACCAGTGCATAACAAGGTTTTTCCATTCAATGTCTTCTAAATTTAGCACAGGAGACTTCACCGGAAATTCGTTTATAGACTTGCCATCAAAGTGTGATTTCCTCAGGTAACATCGATACTGCCGCAATGCTTCCTTGAAAAGCACAAGCAAGTTTTGCTCGTCATGACTATCCAGATTGACCCTCGCCTAGTTACAACAATGTAATGTAAATCATTGATGTGTTCAATCAGCAGAAAACAAGAAAATAATAACCATGAATACTAGCACTTACACGTAAGTTGGACAGGAAGATGTGAAAATGGTGTTTGTCTTCACAATAATCTTCCCATGATGGGAATATATGCACGTAGTCCCTAACAACATTGAAAGCATTGTCTTTTAAACTGGGAATAAATGGAATGGGGTTCCAATCTGCAGGAATTGGCCGTCTCTGCAGTTGGGATAGGTCTTCGGCCTGTGGACTTGTTGTACTTTTTGTTGGAGTGGGATTTTTCTATGGTACAGCTGGTGCTATGGCAAATGAAATCGGTATACCTTTTGCTGGAGTGCAGGTCCTGTGTGGTGGGGCTAGTGGTGTGGCCAGTGAAGTATGGGTACAGTCTGCTGGAGTCGGTCCTACGTTTTGTGTCACTGGTTGTACAGCCAATATAAGTGGGGTGATGTCTGATTTCTCCGGCACCACCACGTTTTTCAAGGACTTTGCTGGTGCTCCTTCAGGTTCAGCAATCACCCTCTTCCTTTTTGATGTCTGATGCACAAGAACAGCATTTGAGTGGAAAAACATGGTATGATGACAGATGGAATATGTATTGATAATGGATGGGCATGGAATCTCGACATATATGATGAGTAAACTAAGCAGATGGCGGTGCAACAAAGTAGAAGAAATGCAAGACAACATATGCAAGATACCCGCAATCAATAAAACATTGCCAAATTAGAACAGGCACCTTGATGGGTGAACAGGACAGGCCATCTGCCTTTGACTCCTCGAGGTTAGAATAGTCATTAGGATCATATTCTGAACAAGAATCAACAGGTGGGGACCGTATGAGTTTCATTGCATCCAGAATGGCACTCAATGCCTTGGTGCCAATTTTTTAAGTCATTGCAGTGTTTAGCTTCAAGAGTGGACTTCTGCTAGTGCGACACAAAGCAGCTACACAGATCATAGTATAGATATAACGGGAGAACCTTAAGCATCAGAGTAAAATCAGCAAAGTGGAACTTGCTGGAATATATGTGCTAGTATTGCCGGTACGGCTAGAAAGGGTTCGGAAACCAGCTCTCTTCAACGGAAGGTGCGGTACTGTTAATATCAGTGTAACTCTCAAAGGCGACACAGCTCCCCGCAGTTCCTTGCTATTCTTATAGGATTCAAGTGGGCAGGCCACTACAAATCCTATTCCCATGTTTACAAAATCCTATGAATCAAAGAGGCCCGAAGAGTTCAAAGTGTCCATACCAACAGACCATATAGACCTCTACACTGCAAATGTCCCTGCTCATCTTCACTGCAAGGAACATACTGTACTACTATCATACTCCCTCCATTCCAAAATATAAGTCTTGGTAGAGATTTCCACTATGGATCACATACAGATGTATCTAGATACATTTTAGAGTGTAGATTCACTCATTTTGCTCCATATGTAGTCCATGGTGGAATCTATACAAAGACTTGTATTTAGGAATGGAGAGAGTACATATTAAAGAAGAACGGAAGAGGAACATGGTAAAGAAGAGCAAGCAGATTTTGGATAATAAAATGTTGGTTGCGCAGTGCCCACACATGATGAACCAGAGCGCATTAAGAATGCAACTCCTAGCTGTCTCTCGACCATTTCAGGCAGTTGGATGAAGATCCTATGTCTCCTAACCCTTCTTCTTCCTCGTCTTTGATTCTTCCCATACAGAACACTGCACGGGCCGCCGGCCGGACCACCGGCCCCCACCGCCTGTGTTCCTCCGCAACCCCACACCCACCCCCGCCCCAACCCCCACCCGCGTCGAGTTTTCTTCGTTCGGCGAGGCCCCACAACCACCCGAGCCCCTTCGATCGCACCGGCGAACTTCGCCGAGCTCTGAAAAATCGACTGACCCAATTTTGAAATTTAGTCTACTGTGATTTAACTAGTGTGGAATATAAAAGGGGAAAACCATAAGCATTGGGAGTATAGTGTTGAGCGTGCCATGGCAGATCTGAAGGTGCAAACCGGACAAAGGCAACTTCGCAACCAAGACAAGAAATCAGAGTAAACCAGTGGCGATCTATTTTCTTGCTGCGATAAATAAGTTGAGCAGATACGAAAGAGTACCGCCTCTCATGCGGCGCCATGTACGCATCTGCTGAGAATTTGACGGTGCTGCGGTAGCGATGGCTGTCGGTGGCGTGGAAGCAGATCTAGGAGGGTAGACAGTGGCGGCGGGGCGCGGTGGACGAGACGGTCGTAGGAGCGGCGCCGGGAAGGTGGACGGCGGCGGGGATGAAGCGAGAGGACGGGATGCAAGGATCCCGGTCCGAAGCCGTGGATGAGAGAGGTCGATCTCTTGTAATGGACGGCGGCATTGGGGTATCAGCTTCGGCATGGTGGAGGAGGACGGCGGCGGACGGGGTGGCGGATGGCGGCGGACGGAGGAGGGTGGGGTGGAGAGGGTGTTTTGGCACCCACGGAGTACGAATGGGGAAAAGGGAGGTAGAGAGGAATGGGGAACCATGTATTCAGGGCGCGCTTGTCTCAAATGCGAGGAAATTTACAAACTTAGCCCCCGTTTCAAATTTCTACTAGATCACAGCAACATTAGTCGGTTGGGGATAGGACGATAATCTCGCATACACCGAATATTTGCCGACGAGAGTTTGTTTTTGGCGCCCACCGTGTATGAATATGAATCGGGGACGGAGTCGATTTCGGCCGAGGACACACTATGTTTTGGCGCCCACCGTGTATGAATCCGGGTGAGAGGCGGTTACGTCACATTTGGGTGAAATTACAAACCTACCCCTATCGAAACCTATAGAAATCCAGCAGATAGGCTTTGCGTGGCAGGGATAGCCAGTAGTGATTTCCATCTCCCAGATTTTGGTTTCGGGCGGTTACTGCGACTTTCCCCGCTTCGTTCAAATTTTGCAGAGTGCACGTTTACCGTGCCAACTCAATTCGAATCCCGTTTGTATTCTATTTTTTCGGGCGGGATCCATTTTCAATTGGAATTACATTCTATATACATCATTTTTTTATATATACTTTCAAAAGCACAACACCATTTATACATAAATATGGTTTACAAATGGCATGATCTCAGATTCATAAGGTTGTATCCATCAATTTGGATTTTCAGATATTTGAAACCACTTTATGTTGAAATCCAATGTATGCATTCCTCGCTAACTGTCTTCAATTAATGTGTGTTTCATGCGGGTTTTTTTTACTTCTCAAACATGTATAATGTGTTTCACACACGCAACATATAGTGTAATCCCGTTTAGACATTAATTGCATATAAACCATGCATTGTTTGTAATTGAAGAATCTATGGATCACCAATATTGATAAACTATATAACATTACACGTGTGCCCAAATTCAAATGAATATGCATGTTTGATACACCAATTTGCGTTATGATATTATCGATGTCGTGATCTCCAGTTTAAATATTTGAATCCCCTTTAATCCAGAAATTCGTCTCATATAGCTATCACTCATGCTTATATAGGACTATCTCTTTGGACCTATACGCGTTCATCGTCTCTCAGGTATCTCTCGTGCTACCTGTATGTCGACAATGATCTTTTATCTTCGTAACATACTGACAGTACTTTCTCCCTCGACCTTCATCACTCTATCTCTCTCAGTATATCTCGCTCCCTGCTATGTGTCTCTAACTATGATTCTCCATGTGGAATCTCTTTCTCTCACACAAACACAAAACTTTGTCTCCCGGGGTCTCATTTCTCTCTACTATTCCCATGTGTGCCACTCGCACACCCCTCATACAGAGATGTCTTTTGCTCCTTAGATATGAGAACCTACGACTCTTCCTCTTCAATATCTCTTTCTCACACACAAACACAAACTCTGTCTCCCAGGGTCTCATATTTCTCCATTGTTCTCTTGTATGTCGCTCACACACACAATCTCTCCCTAGAGATATCTTGCGTTCCCTCGTATGTCTCTCTAGCTATCACTCTCGTTGTGAAATATCTTTCTCTCTCGCAAACACAAAACTCCGTCTCTCTGGATCTCATTTCTCTCTGATATCTGTTTGTATGTGACTCACATGCACCCTCTCTCTATCTCTCTCACACCCACACACATAACCCAGCCTACTGATCCACTTGACTCCTATCTCTAACGCACACTAGCTAGCATCTTTATCTTTCTATTTATCTGTTTCTCCATCAACCTTCTTTCTCGCCCTCACTCTTGATTCCTATCACGCACACTACATATGTTTCTCTCTACATGCAGTCAAGTGCCCTCTCACACACATATATAACTTCACCCTTTGAACCACCCGACGGTCATCTCCAACACCCAAACTAGCGGATGTCCCTCTAGCTAGCATCTCCATCTCTGTATCTATCTGTAGTTTCTCCGTCAACATTTCTTTCTCGCACGGAGTCTTGCTTCCTATCACCCACACTATATATGTCTCTCCATACATATGCATTTATAGGTTGGTCTCTTTTGCACAATCGTTGCGCCTCACTCCCTCTGCTCGCCATAGATGCATGCTCCAGCCCACGCCACTATCTCTTAAAGACAAAAACACATGCTCAATTGTCGGGCCTTCTTCCCTGCATTCTCACATGCATGCATATTGTCACACCGATCCGTCTCTCCCATGTCGTTGACCTTATGACTTATGTCTTCTTTCTCTTATCTCGATCATGCGCACGCGCACACACACACATCCCACGTATACATGTATACCTCTCACACATGCACGTTCAAGGTCTCTATGTCTCCATACGTTTAATTACCCTCAATCCTAACGCCACATCGAATCGTTCTCCTCTTTTGTGCACATAACTTCCGCCTGGATGGGTAAAACACACACTCACACTTAACAATCTCCTTCTAGCTACCCCCCCCCCCCCCGCCTCTCACTCTTCCCCTATATCCCCGAAACCAATAAGACCATCCCTTTGTTTAATTCCCGCCTACATGCACCATCGATATATAGTAGTCTTCCCCCGGTGTCTCTCGAACAAACACGTTCTCTCGATGTCGACTCCTCTCACGCGCACACACCTTCTCTTCCCTCTCTACGGGCATTTTCCCTCTCGCACCCCATCGTTGGTGGCCTCTGCCATACACATCACCTCTCTATGATGAAGCCATGCACACTTAAATTACATCCTCCACAGAGGACCCCGCGACACACACACACACACGCACACACACACGCGCGCACGCACGCACCCCCCCCCCACACACACACACGCACACTAAGACTCCATCTCTCTCTCACACACACACACTGTCAGGACCGGTTTTCGGGATATTAATTTCCCAGAAAATGGCCCTTGTGCTCACCAACCCCAGGATTACTGTTAGCTGATGAGGCACCAACTTGATACAGAAATTCCAAGCAAAGTACAAAATATGTAGTACAAGACCATTGTGGCCTCTGAGTACAACATGTGTATGTGCATTAGCAATTAGTGCACGAGGTCGAGTGGTTGCGGTTGTGAGTCTGCTGTGGTGCTGCGTGAATAAAAATCTACGTCGTGAAGAGATATATGCCGCAACGATTCCGGGAAAAATCTCACTTCAGAATTTATCGCGAGTGAAAATTAGTTAAATCAAAATTAACAGTAGTAAAACTACTCACATAATTGAAACCAAAAATTTAATTCCTCGCACAATTTTAGGATACCACGCATGAGTTGTGACAAAGAAATAAATGCTGAGACAATGAACATAGCGGTGTCGTCTACAATGATAACGGTAAATGGATAGGGTCCTGAGAAAATGTCTCCGGTACTGGGGCACACTCCTCTTCTATTGGGGAAAGCGGATTGACTAGCCGATGAATGTGTCTCTCCTGGTCGGGCCTCAGTGGTCTGCCAATAGCGATCTGAGGATTTAAATCAGCGAGGTTCTGGAGATAACCCATTACCCGCTGAGTCAAACGCTCTTGAGCGATAACATACTGGGCAAGGTTGGCCAGTACCGGGTCTCTCTCAATTCGTCCACCGGGAAAAGATGCTACTTCTCCGGGTGCCGCACGGCTCGGGAAATAATAATACCCCCGTTCGCTGGCATAAGGCACCGCGAATCGAAGGCGAGCAAGTGCTTCATATGCAGCAGCTTCTATGGCCATTTGCGGAGTTGGCATGGATTTTCCCACGAAGGAGACTTCCGTTGGGTCTTGGTTTGGGTTTGCGGGAGGGATGTGCACCACTGCCCAATATTTCGAGGTGGATGGGGTGATCCTCGATTTGAGCAACTCGTACTAGGGTGGATGGATAGCACTCATGGTACTGCAGGTAAAGTCCCACAATATTTTGACAAAACTACCTGGGGTGGCAGCTGGGGTTCTCAGATAAAAACTAGGGCTCGGCATGGCAAGAAATGGCTGTGAAAGTTGTGCACCAGATGAGGGATACTTGGCAAGGTCACGAGGTGGCCTTTCATATAGCATCTGGGCGGGGTCATTTATCGCGGTGAAAGGTAACTAGTTTGTCGGTTCTGCTCTTATGGGGGTCGGGGTCAAAGCTACAGATATACATATCTCACAAAGTGACGCATTACTGTGGGTGTCGTCGGGGTGGTTTTGGTAGCTGCGCCCGGAATTTAAAAAATGCAAATGTACACTGACGTACTTATGCATGGCTACTATTCAAAAATAGGGCGCACAAGCAGACATCATTTAATTATGGTGATACAGGATCACACAATTACAAGGCGTAGAAATACTAAGGCTCGGTACTACTCGAGTGACTTAGTCTACTTCGTTAATATCTAAGCGGGCTTGCCTTGTGGACGTCGAGGCTTCTTCACGGGTTTCACCGTCGGGATTAGCTGGATGAGGTTGAGGGACTGCAGGGTCGGGGTAGCGATGATGACCATCGCGGGGGTTGTTGGCCACATTCCCGTTGGAGCGTGTTCCCAAAAGGCGACGAAGCACTTCTGGGGACACCAAAGCATTTTGGTCGGTGGCTGGGGCAGTCCTCAAGGACTCGATCGGTTGTCCGAACAGCACGGCTGGGTTGTCGGCGTCGGGCTCATCTTCTCTTCTTGCCGGGGCTCGGCGAACCAGTTCTCCACGAGCTGCGATCAGATCAAGGGTGATTTGATCGAACAGTTCCTCTAGCGCACTTACATAGCGCACAAGATGCAACAATGCAGGATCCGTCTCGTGATCTCCGTTGGCAACCTGGGGCGGCCTACCATACCCATCACGGCTAGGGTAGTAGTAGAACGAGCGACAGTTAACTCTGGGCGAGAAGTGCCGGAGTTGAACTATAGCCTCTCGAGCTGCTAGCTGGATGGCTTGTGGATCAAAGGAAGTTGTCCTTCCAGTGAACCTGTAGGGTCGTTCTGGAGATAGACCCCTACCATAGATGTGCACTGTGGCCCAGAATTGACGGCTCTCACCGCTCATGGGTCCTTGATACACAACATATTCTGGGGGCTCTTCTAATGCATAGGCACGGCGGGTGAGGTTTGCGAGCACGGTCACAAAACCTCCAAGGTTGGTGGCTGTGGTCTCATTGTGCACAATAGGGCCAGGCATTATGCCTCAAGTTGGGGGAAGAGGCTGTGATGTGCTGTGTTGAGGCTAGCGTACCCTTTTTATAGAAAAGGGGACGGAGTCTTCCTTCGCACGCTTGCGAATGAGACAAATTAGGTGTCGGTAACTGGCACGTGATCGACAGGCTAGGCTGATAGGTTGGGCACCGACTGCCAAAAGCGTCGGGGTCACTGTGTGGCTATCTTACACGGGAAGCTTGGCCGGGGTTAGGTTAAGGTCTGGTGGGTTGGTTAACCTAGGTTTATTGACCTGACTAAGATAGGATTAGCCAATGGTCAGCCTGGCTCTGATACCAAGTTTGTCAGGACCGGTTTTCGGGATATTAATTTCCCAGAAAATGGCCCTTGTGCTCACCAACCCCAGGATTACTGTTAGCTGATGAGGCACCAACTTGATACAGAAATTCCAAGCAAAGTACAAAATATGTAGTACAAGACCATTGTGGCCTCTGAGTACAACAATTGGTTTCTAGTGGTTGATGGCGGAAGCGGTTTGTGGTTCATCTGCGTCTATGGGACTCCATTTCCCACAGGAACAGCTGACCAGGATAACTCCTATCTTCGCGCAGCTGCTATCTCCATTGCCTAGGTTCCAGGACTGTCATCGCGGCGCTCCTCTCCATGCAAGAAATCTGGCCAAGACAATAGCCAGGGACAAGCCAGTGAGTACTTTGAATGTACTCACAAACATCATGAAAACAGGTATAACATAGCAGGTGATAATCATGCACTAAAATAATCCTCGATCACTTGGTCAGTCCCAAAATAAAACTCACGATGCACGTAAACAGGAAATTAAAAATGCACCGATCGGGTGTCTGAAGCGACACCTTGAATGGGTAATAATATAAAGCGTGCCTCAGTCGGGCGTCTGAGCGACGTCACATAAAGGGCTTATATAAAAGAATAACAAACATGCCACAGTCGGGCGTCTGAGCGACACCACATAAAGGGCTTATAAGGTAAATAAATAACAAGCATGCCACAGTCGGGCGTCTCAGCGACACCGCATAAAGGGCTCATAAGGTAAATAAATAACAAGCATGCCATAGTCGGGCGTCTCAGCGACACCACATAAAGGGCTTATAAGGTAAATAAATAACAAGCGTGCCACAGTCGGGCGTCTCAGCGACACCACATAAAGGGCTTATAAGGTAAATAAGCATGGTGAATATCCAGGAGGTAGAACCGTCCCAGGGATACTCAATCATTCAAATAATGTAAATGGTTAGTCCATAATAATAATAATCATAATCATCACACGTCACAAGTCATGATCCAAGTTCTGGTTTAACAGTTTTTCTCCTTCGAAGACCGACACTAAGACCGACACTTGACCCATCCCAGACTGTAGTCCTTACCCATGGACACGGCTATTCGAATAGATGTATAATCTCTGCAGAGGGTGTACACTTTACCCACGGGTAACGGATTTCTTTAGTCCATCGGGACTAATTCCGTCTACGGTCTTTTAATTGAAAACACACCTAACCGCACACACCAGCCTAACTTACCGGTGTCTGGAATCACCCACAACACCCATTAAGCAAAACTCTAAGTGGGGAGGCTACAATCTCGACTTAGCATGGGATCACAAAATTTATACCGCGTGCAAACTAGGGGAGCTACCCCCTCGGCTCCAACCGAAAACACCCATGCCCCCGGACCAGGTGGCATGCCTACCGGATGCAGCCGGTATCTTCCACCATGGCCTCTCTGTACGGTGTGTGCTAGAAAGGGGTTGACAACTTACTGAACCGTACCCTACCTATGGCAGGGACAAGTGGTAGTACGAAACAAGTATGGAAGGTTACCGGAACAAGACTCGATCTACGGCCGACTTAGGAGGTTTAAGTATTCCCTGCATGGTTAGCATATCAATGTTCTTCATAGTTTCCCGACAGGGTCACCACCCCTCATGCCCCATCATGCCTTACTGCACATTCTCGCCACAACGAGACGTCAGTCACGGGGCTGTGTTCACCGGAACATAACCTCCTTTCGGACTCCCTCCGAACTATCATCAGGCACATGTGGCATGAGAAGTAGCTACTGTCACCAATGTCACATACATAACAGAAAATATTTTCACCATGTGCTTATATGCATGAGTGTGATTCCACATAAAATAACACCATTCCACATTAGCATAAATGATGGACTTCTAGAATATTCTAGCAAAACAGCACCCAACTTGTATCATATCTGAGTTCAAGATGCTTGCCTTCAAGGTGTGGAGGGGTGAGGTGCACTCCAAGACTTTTGAAAGTTATAATCTCCCCTCCAAATTCCTATTTTCGAAAATGTTCAAATAACACATACTTTAAAAACAGCGCAAAAAGTTGTCCTAGATATTTTTGAAATAAATCTTAAAATAAACTAGGTGGAATTTGAGAGAGGTAGGAAAAGGAATTAATTCATTTGGAGTTTTATTTAAAAAGATATAGCCAGTCAAAGTTTAGTCAAAATACTGTTTTTAAAATAAAACAGTAAAGAAAACGTTTCGGACGAAATACGTTTTCGAGAGGGGGACACGTACTTCGGGCTTTACGCCTCCACTTAATCCAGCGTGGACCGGCGCTGGGTCACTGACAGTGGGCCCCTTGGGTCCACTGGTCAGGTTTGACCAGTCGTTCCCCCCGCCTCCTTCCTCCTCCGACCGAACAGAGGCGGGGCTCCGGCGATCGACGCCGGCGAATGGCGACTCCCCGTGGGATCCGGAGGGCAGGGATGGATCCGTGGTTCCAGGGCGGTCCTCCCGGTGGTCGATAGGGTGGCGGGGACGGAGGGAGTCGCCGGCGGCGAGCTCCGCGGCGGACGGCAGCTTCGGGTGAGTTTGGGGGTCTGGGCTATGGTGGTTCCCGGTTGTGGCTGAGGGGTTGGGCGGCTCCGCAAGGTCATGGGGAGTCGAACGGTGGCGCTGGAAGGATGGGGGAGGCTCTGTTTGTGACGAGTGGGACCAGAGGGCGGCGGCGGCCGAACTGGCTGGAGACGGGGAAGAAGGCTTCCCGTCGTCGCTTGCTGGCCGTGGGGGGCACTGGTAGGGTGCTAGGAGGTTGCCTGAGTGCCTGGACGGGCTCGGGGACTCCTATTTATAGGTGGACGAGGTCGGTTCCGACGGCGGCCGTGGATAAGAACGGCAAACCGCCGTTCTGTAGCTGCAGGGCGACGTGGCGGCGACGAGCGCATGCCGACGAGCTTGCGGATGAGCTCGAGCTGTTCCAGGGGGCAGCTGGCGCGAGCGTGTGGCTTGGGCGGCGCCGTCCATGGCAGAGACCTGCTGCCGACGCCGGCGTGCCGCCAAGGGGCTCTGACGGCGGCGCTGTAGGGTGCCAGGGGAGGGCTTGGAGCGCTCTGGTGTGTGGACGAGGACGGGCGTGGCTCTGTAGGCGAGCAAGGGCCAGGGGCGGGACGCGGCGACCCGTGCGCACGCACGTGCAAAACGCGCGCTCTGGGCGCGCCCAGCGCATGCACGCCAGGTGCTCGACGAAATGCGAGCGCGTGTTAGAGAGCTCGGATGATGCTGGTAGTTAACAGGCCTGGGTTAGGGTTAGCTATGAGCTTAGTGGACAAGTTAGTTAGGTTAGAGGATCAAGCTCACAATGCCAACTAAAAATCATGCCAAATTTGGCCATGCACACAAAGTGCTCGACAGAATGTCATGGGCATCTAGGCATCTCTTGGGGTGGCCAAAAACTCCAGATCATAGTCTCTTTAGATGCTAAATAAGGTGGTAAGGTTAGTTTGGCAAAAACAGAAACTTGTTATTGCAAGTTTTTGAGAAAACCAATTCTGGACAGAAAGAAAAGGGCATCGTTTCATGGACCAAACATACTCCAATGGGTCCACTCTCCTGGGCTTAAGGGTTTTGCAGGGTGGTCTATAAGTAGGAAAAAGAGTCCTGGGTAAAAGGGCAAGTTAAAATATGGTTGCAGTAGAAAATGCCAAACTGAACCAGAGAGCAAAAGAGGATGATTTGCTCAAATTTTTCAAAGCACACTCATAGGTTTTTGCATAAAGTTGAATTATATACTCCTACTGACCTCCCCTAATTTTGGTGGAAGTTTTAAAGGAATATTTAAATAGATTGTAGTGCAAATCACAAACTGGACCAGATTTGAAAACTTGAGGTGGGGCTCAAAATCTCCAAATGACTAAAAGATATTTTTGCATAAAAGTGATGTGGGAACATCACATGACATCTCCAAATTTTGGTGGGAATTTTAAAGAAGTATTTGAAAGGGTTGTAGTGCACATGAGGCTCTAAAGCTTATGAAAATCATTTAAAAGAAATGAAGCTCAGGGAAAAATAATTATGCAATTAAATCCACTGATAAAAGAATTGTTTTATTGAGAGAGTATACAAGTCCAATAATATTTTTGGAAAGTTTTCACGTGGGGTAAAAACTCCACAATATTAAAGAAAAGAGAGGTTCTGAAATCAAAAGATAAATCCAGAAAATAAAAATTTAATTTCCTGGCAAATTTTAATTAATAAAACAAGGTAAAAATTTTGGGGTGTTACACACACACACGCATGCACGCACGCACACCCTCCCCCCCCCCCCACACACACACTAAGACTCCATCTCTCTCTCACACACAGACAAACTAAGACTCCATCTCTCTCTCCTCTCTCTCTCTCTCTCACACACACACACACCCCCCACACACACACACTAAGACTCCATCTCACACACACATGCTCTAGGCGGAGCATTTGTTCCTACCACCCTTCATCCAACCTTACCCGTATGATAAGCAATCACCTTTATTTACTTGCATAACATGGACAAATTCCACTTTACTTTAGTAGTCAGCAAACTTATCATCTGTACCCTTATAAAAAAACGAGTTGGCGGCGATGGTGTGCCTGCCATCTTGTAATACAGACCGTATGATCTATATCTGAGGATAGAAAGCAAACTATGATAATTTTACAAAAGATACCCGCACCTCTCTCCACATCATTATCTCCCGCAACCTCATTGCTCAGCAATTAAAAAAGGAATAAGTCTCTGGAACAATCTAGCATGCATGGTGGCCGCTGCCGCCTGCTGGCGCCGTCCATCCCCATGCCTCCGCCCATTCCGACCACCACGCTCCACTCCTCCTCGCCTTATCTCTCATCTTTCATTTTTTCGATGACATTCTCGAGATACCAGTTTTCCGATAAAATTCTCGAGATATCATCAGTTTTTACACATGGGATTACTCCTGCATGGGTCAATCACAACAGGTGTTCTGTAAAAAAATGCATATTGATGTTCCGTGCAATGCACGAGAATCTTGCTTGTAATTATATAACGCAAATCACGAGCAGGAAGTGACATTTTTTTGACACAACCACATTAACATGGCCACGTAAATCACTAGCTAAAGTAAATTCCATTATACTTATATCCCGATGCAAAAGGTTGAGTACATGTCCGAAGAGTAGAGTCACACACACGCACTCTGTCTCTCAGAATCTCTCTCACACACACACCAGTTACGTGACGCCCACTTAAGCAGACACGTATGTTACAATTTGTGCACCCGCGGGTACGCGTGATGCTGCGCATTTATTTAAGCCGGAAGGCGAACCCAAACAGTAGCTAGATTCATTCCCCTCCCGCCGTCTCTTCTCTGGTCGCCGTCGCCCGGTAGCGATGGGTCGGCCGAAGGTAACAACATACGCCATCCTACCGCCGGAGCGGCGCTTTAATATGGAAATTTTAGTGGTCATGCATGCATCTTTTTGTGCTAGCACTCCTATATAAGGGTTGACCGGTCGCTTACCGCGGACGTGCGCGGGCCGTGGAAGAGGAAGGAGAAGGGAAGCGGGCTGTGGAGTAATGTTTTTTACCACAATTTTTTGGAAACTGAGTGCAATAATTGAGTAGTTTTGCAAACTATGAGTACTACACCTGAAACGGTTCAAAACCTATACTCCCTTGCCAGCGCGCGCTTCCCGCGTGAAACGGTCAGCGTCGCCCTAGAGCGTCAGTGCCGCATTAATGCCCGGCCAAAGCGGAGGAGACCTCTCACTGGTGCCGGCTTTGAAGTGGCGCGACGGCCGAGAGAGCGCCACTTCCCAGTGCACGCGACTGCTCCACGTCGAGACTGGCCATAGGCCCTGTTTGGATCCATGGGTTAGAGTTAGTTTGAGCTAGTTGGGGCTCAAATAGCCCTAAGGTATCCAAGCATGAGGGTTTAAATTGGAGCAAGTTGCACCGAACCCACCAAAAAAACTATCCCACCCAAGAGGTGCTAACTTGAGATAGTTCTCATTGGGACCACTGAAAAATCACTTTTCTCTCTCCATGAAGTGCAATTATTGTCAATCTAACCCTGTCACCCAAACACCTCTTTGGCTACAGTTAGTTCAGGGTTAGTCATGAGTTAGTCTAACCTCTGGCTAAGTTAGAGTATCAAACAGGAGCAGTATAGGACATGCAAGTTGCTCAAAGCATACAGGCAAATTCGTACGTGAAAGGATTTTTTTTCTTTTTGAAAACGGAACGTGAAAGGAATTTTTTTTAGAATGCTCTTGGCATGTCGCTAACATGTGATAGTTAACCGACCTCAATAGACGGCAGAAACGCCAGCCCGCCGCACTTTGATAGAGACGACGAGGGAGAAGCGATACAGGCTGCTGGATTACTAGAGATAGGTGTCGCACGGAAGCCAAGAAATATGGTGATAGCGTGGGTTAGCCATGTACTAGTATGATGTAACTACACTGGGCTGTCGTGTTTCGTACTCTTCCAGTCCACTGTGGAGATGATTGGTTAATTTTATATCGCTGAATAATATTAAATATATGAGTGCAGATGCTCCACCACGAGGTTCCTTGCTCCTTCTCGGTCGTCCGGAATCTATGTTCTTCCACTCTATTTTTTTAACATGAGCTTTGTTCATCCTTTTGCCAACACGCGAGACATCTAGCATCAAGGTGCACGTGTTATGCAAGGATCGTTCCATCTATATGAAGAACACGTGGGACTGGAACTACGAGACGGACATGTACCCAGGAGTGGACGTACGAACCTGAGTAATGTAGCGCACTAAGTGAAGTAGAAAGGCACAAATGGTATGAACATGAATGGCATATAGGGTGTGTTTGGTTGCGATCTCGTCTCAGCATAGTTGTTCCCTCTTCATGCATGCTCAACTCAACACCCCTCTTCATGCATGCTCTCTTCATGCATGCTTCTAGTGTATTTGTGCTAAACTAGTGTGGACTCATGCACCATCCATACACTCTACCAAACACCCAAAAGTAGGTCGAGAAGGGAACTCTTGGGCGGCATTTGTCTCTTACTACGTACTACCACTAAATGTTGTACGTGCAATGCACGGTGATGTTATGGAGTACGTGCCTAAGTACTCTACTACTACTATATTAGTTGGAGGCACATATTAACTTTTATATTTGTTTACGTGTATGCCCCGAGACCTTCCAACTAGACGTGTCTTTCTCTCCAGGTTGCACTTTGTATCGTTCATACCACTAATTACTATTACGTGTGGTCTCCGACCCAGAAGTGGAAGAAGTGGAGACGCTCTACCACGCTGTTTTTTTACGCTGGGCTCTACCACGCTGTTCATGTCCCACTGCTTTCGCTGACGTGTGGGACATCCAACACGTGCCGTGTTTGGCACCCTTCGTCGTAAGAGTTGAAACGCTAGCATTCATCAGAAATAAAAAATAATTATAAATCGGCAGTGATACTATTTTTTTGCGAACCAATCAGCAGTGATACTATACCATGCGGTTTCCTTGCTCCTCGATATCGGAAAGAATACTTCTGTTTGCCAACATGTGGGACGTCGACCATCCTGGTCCACTTGCCATGCACGCAGAACTCCAAGGGAGAGTCACCAAGGTCGTCGCGCCGCAGTAACAATGACTAATGAGCCGTCAAATCACAGGCCCACTTCCCACTTTGAAGTTGCTCGGACGAAGGAACCATCATGACTTCGTTGAATTCCGCTTCTTGAAGAAAACTACTGTACCAGCAGTACTGCTAGCTACAGTAGTTACTCCAACAGAGGCCTCCTTTCGTTCATAGGATAGGAATATGAAAATCATAGGAAGTGAGATGACATGCATCTCAATTCCTATAGAGAAAGAGATGCCATTTGATGCTTAGGATAGGAATTTTTCCATTTAGTCTAGGCTAATGTACTAGTAATTTGCTCTAAAAACTACAGTAGTAACTAGTAGTATTGGTACATGCTCGTACTCAGACACAGACACACACACTAACTACTAGTACTACTACTTCTCACATGCTGGCCAGACGCCGTCGTTCTCCTTCCCGGCTTTGTCGGTGACACCCCACCGTGCTTGGATCTCCGCCGACCTCTCCGCAGCAGCGCGTGCGTCCTTTTCTTTCTTGCGGCGGTGGGCCTCTGTTTTCTTGAGTGCTTTCTGACTTTTCCGCTCACTCTGTGCGGCTTTGGCCGCCTCTTGCTCTACCGCCCATTCGGCCTTGGCATCTTCAAATTCCTCCCACATAGTTGTGAGGTCGCGAGTGGCGATGAACTCGGCACGCGGGATGCCATCGCTTCCCTACCATTTTGTGTGCGGTCGTGGGCGGCGAGGAACTCGGCGCGGCGGGATGCCATCGCTGCCTTACCGGTTAGTGTGCGGCGCGGTGGCATGAACGACGCTTGGTGAGAGCTCTGGGGTGGAGTGGCCGGACAACCGTATAGTGCATTAGTTTGTCAAGAGCTCAAGGACAGAAGACGAAGCAAATTTGGATTCCCCTTCAATCCAGGTCATTTATTACCGAGTAAAATGCATTGGCGGTCATTGAACTTGTCTTGATAGCTCACTTTGATCATTGTATACGAGATATGGTGATTATACAGTCACTGGCTTAGCGTATAGCTCCGTATTTGTCTGGTTGACCAGTCAAACAGTCCGCATGCGCCTCATCAGCTCGTGTTCTTTATCTATCTACGCGGGCCTACCTGTCAATGGAGAAAGAAATACTGTAAAAACCAAAATTATGCGTATGTGGGGAATCAAACCACGGACTCGTCGCTGCAACGCACCCTCGTCAGCCAAATGAAAATGAAATACTTTGTGTCAGACACTCACGCTCACGCTGTCAAAGCATGCTAATGCATGCACGTCGCCCTCTAAATCAAAGTCCTGCTCATGGCGCAACGCAAACGGCAAGCCCATCACCTGCGCGCCCCGGCGGTGCCTGACATTACTGTTTAGACGTTTGTTGGAGGCCTACGCGAACGCCGAGCATGTATTCACCTGGCTCAACACCAACGGTCATACTCGGACCGCCTTGCTCATGTATATCGTCCATCACAATGACAATCTATAAAACAGCCTAAGCTAGAGAGGGTACTATGGTAGTATGGTATGGAGTATGTACTATCGTGAGCGACCGATCTTAGTGCCAATCCACACCGAAACCCCTTCCATCTCTAGCGCGCGCTTCCCGCCTGAAACGGTCACCATCTCTCCAGAATGTCAATGCCGCACTCACCGGACTTAACTACAGGTGCAATTGGTGTGTCACTGACATGCGGGCCAGATGCCCGTTGGGCCCACATGTCAGTAACCAAACGCATCTGCAGTTAAGTCACTGAAGCAGCGTCCGCATTCACGCCCGACGAACCTACTCCGGTGCTAGTTGTCCATCCGTCTGCCGCGGCTCATTGCCATTCGCCCGCTATATTAACTTGAGCCCCAGCTCCCAGCCATAGCCAAAGACCCACACTTATTCTCCTCCAGTCCCTTCCTTCTGTCGGCACCACTTCAACCATGGCCTCCTGGTGCTCCGAAGCTCTCTTGGACGTACTGTCACAGGAGCAGAGGAGGGACATCGGCGGCTCCGCTCCGGGCATGCTCCAAAGCTCTCTTCGACGTACTATCGCAGGAGCAAACGCAGGAGATCGCCGGCACCCCCGGGCCACCCTCCGCCGCCACGACCACGAAGCCGGCGCGCGTGCGCGGGCGCAGCCGGCAGCGAGGAAGAGTAGTACACGGTAGGTCGCCGCCGCTCTGGTCCCGGGAAGGCCACCGCTACTCCACTCAGTCGACGCCAAGCTTGGTGGGGTAAACATTGGCGGCCGATTAGCCGCTTGACGGCGACGTGGAGGCGGAAATCTTCAGAACCTTGTGCTCCGGAGGAGGAGGTTATCGAGGCGGATGAGGAGGAGGCAAAGGCAATGGTCGTCTTTCTCGGGTTCATGGCCGAACATGGTGGTCGGGCACCGGCGATCGTTTAGATTAGGTTTACAGTAGGTTTTAGTATGGTTTGTGCGAAATATGTAATGAATTTCATCCAGTTTGTAGGAAAAGTTTTCAAAATGTAATGAATTTCATCCGGTTAATTTGAAATTTGCATTGTTTGCACGAATTTCGTCCGGTTAGTTCATATAGTTGTCGAAAGGTATGCAGGCAGCATTGGATGGCATCCATCAGCATCCTCGGACAGATGCCGGTGTAAATTTGTGGGCCAGCGCTGGAGATGCCCTAACTATCATGCTATAATCGCTAACAATCCTCCATTATTTGGCAGGGAACAGTTATCCCTCGATCAAAATCAGATCGACGGTGTTTCGCACTCCTCCCGCGTAAGAGTGTAAACTCTTGCTTACATAAAAATGGAGCAAGTGGACAGCACTGTAGCACGTCATATCACTCGAACTAGCCCGCCTAACGAGCGGGAAAGCACCGCCCTCATCATTTTGTTTTGGATTTCTATCGATCGATCGCGCGAAAATGTTACGCTTCGCAAGTTCTAAAGGAAAAGGCGGCACACTTACGACTCGTACGCGTCGCAACCCCGACAGTCCGGCTCGCACGCCGCTCACCAGAGGGGACACGCGTTGTCTTGCAATTTCACTGACATGTGGGACCGTAATTGAATAAACCGTCGATAACCGAAATCTAATCTCTCGGCGGGCAACGGCTGAGAAGAGAGAAACGGGGGAGGGAGAAGAGATCGCCCGCCCGCTGCGCACGGACTCCAAGAAATATATGGTGATAATGTGAGGTGGGCCATGCTGGAGTCCGAACCGCTTCCGGAGCCCGCTCTCACCACCCTGGCCCCTCAAGACGCCAGCTGCCCGCCGCATGCATGCATAACAAGTAGTACTCCTTATGTGGAGGAGAGAGAGGCATTGACAAAGTCAAGGAGTGGGCTCTGCAAGAGCCCGTCTCTACACGTGCTCCTAGGTATAAAAAATAATTCTAAAAAAAGGCATAAAAAACAATTGTGTCTTAAAAAAAGGAAGGTAAAAACATTTGAGAGGAAATAGATAGAGAGAAAGTGAGAAAAAGCTGTAACCTGAGCATTACATGAGGAAGGAGGGAGTGGTGCACATGCCAAGTTGACTGGGCTGCCGTGTTTCACACTCCTCCGTCGTAACAGTGGAGACAATAGCTTTCATCAAAAATAAACAATGAATACTCGTTGCTCGTCCTCTATATCGGAAAGAATAGTTTCATTCGCCGACATGTGGGACGTCGACCATCCTGGTCCACCTGCCATGCACAAAATTATCCTGGTCTACCCCAGTCGTATCGCAGGCCCAACCTTTCCCACTATAAGTTGTTCGGACGAAGGAACCATCATGACTTCATTGAATTCCGCTTCTTCAAGAAAACTTACTGTACCCGCAATACTGCTACCACACGCGAAGACTGGACGGCACTTTACCACGTCATATCACTGAAACCCACTAGGCCAAACTAGCCCGCCTAGGTCATCTATTTTGGAATGGAGGGAGTACGTCTCTGCACTGCTATGATTTTGTGTTGCACGTTCTCTGTACTTTTGCTACGATTTTCCTACCCTATGAACCAAATGAGGCCTGAATGTATGTCGACTATTGTCTGATCGATCGCTAAGCCTACAATTTTAGGAGCTAGGGCTATTGGTCGATCGACGAGGGATAAGTATAAGCGTACCACGAGCTCGTCAGCCCCAACGTTTCTCTTCGGTGAGTGTTTTGCAAGTACTATAGCTCGCACAGTAGCTAGCCTACTAACACCAAGAATCATCAAACAAGCCCTGCTGATATGATAAACAGTTCAAACTTACATCTAAGCATGCCATATATTACATCAAAAGCTGGTGAGGATACATCTGTTTCCATAACTCGGAGAGGGTTCGCATGATTCACTCTCAAACAAAAGTAGCAAGATCGGCCCACACAATACAGTGCACTAGCCCTAAGATGGTTTGATAACACGCATCGTTCTGGTAATTAAACACAGGGCAATGCAAACTACCCTGAAGGATTAGCGCGACCAACTATTTCTTGTCATCGATCTCTCGGGCAATGACCACATCACGCACAGCGGCATGGGAATCGATTTGTGGGGTGATGTCCACAGGACTGACCGTGACATCGAAATCGATCTCTAGGGCGATGTCCACAGGATGGACAGCGGCATCAGAATCGATCTCCGGGGCGATGCCAACAGGACGGACCACGACATCGGAATCATCAAGGACGTCCACCGGCACCTGCACAACCCTAACATATTAGCAAGCACATTGCAAATAATCAAAAACCACAACTATGGTAATAAGCCATTATTTTTTACCTTGTGCAGCTCACCGGGGGATCTCATCCCTCCGGGGCCATCTCCTCGTCCTCGATGGGGGCCATCATCTTGTCACGGGAATACTGCTTCTCAACGGTGACTATCTCCTCAAACTCGGTCTTGAGCCTCACATAGGTAGCAATCAGAGTTCCTGGGGTAGGCACGGTGGGGCCCTTGCTGATCTTCCAACTTTATTTGAGGAGTTCGTCCGCCAACGTCCTCAACTCTTTGGCCAGTGTTTGTTTCTTGGAGTTCTTCGTCTCCATGGGTTGGCCCGCCAGCATGGTCAACTCGTTGGTCGGTGCTCGCTTCCTGGAGATCGCTGTCTCTAGTGGGTTGTCCGCCGGCAACTCTTTGCCTAGTGCTCCAGGACCCATCAATGAACTGACAAACAAAAAGCAATTGAAAGGAAACCACAATCGCAATGAAAACGGGAAAAGAATAGGATGTGAGAATCGGTCGATGCTTCGCAAAAAGAAGATTCTTGGAATGAAAATATAGCAGCATAACTGATTCGCCCACCTTTCCTTCGTCGGTACAGAAGAAAAATGGCAGAAGTGAGTAGCTTGGAGTGAGATTTTCTTCAAGAAAGGGAAGAAAGGGCTTGAACGAGCGTTCCAGTGAAATGATGGTTGCTTCGTCCAGTCCAACTTGGAGGCCACCTTACCACTGCTGGTAAAGGTGTGGGTTTTGTGATATGACGGGTCATGACGGCCACACCGGGGTGACAGGTGAGTCTCGACTATAGCACCTCGCTGTGATTTGGTGGATGGCACGCGGGCCCGGATGCTTTGAAATGTCCCGCATGTAGATAGAGCGGCTAGTCATATAGGAGTGCTCAATATTGTGCACCGCGACCAAGGCGGAGAGGAAAACGAGAGAACTACGTAATTAATGCATGAGTTTAATTAGGGTAGTTTTGTAAAGTACGAGATACATTCCTCCAATCGCAAAATGCCTTGGTTCATGAGATTTGAGCCCTATAAACCGGAAGGGAGGTAGTACTGCACACGGTGTAGTCTAGTCAATTGTTGAAATCTCTAGAAAGGCAAATACTCCTTTCCGGTTTACAGGGCTATACTACTCCCTCTGTCTAGGTGTGTAAGTCATCTTACAAAAACCAAATAGTCCCAAAACACTTAGGCGCGGTGCATTAACTTCTACCTTGTTTCTTGTTTCTTGACATATCAACCAATAAGAGATGAGAGGTGTGCATGCTTTTAATGACTTGCAATGGCTAGTTCATTGCATGCAATGCTATTAATTAACAAATAAACATTGGTGACCCTGGGAGGAAACGGTGCTAAGCGCGTGGACCTATGCAGAATGAGTATCAACCAATGGATAATGGAGTTTAATTGTTAAACAATAGCAATTTTTTCTCATGCAAGAGCCTGGCTAGTACTCCAAGGAACCGCACCACGCGAGCGTTCGCAACTGCCACGTTCGGGTTGCGCTTGGCTCTTCGCCTCTTCGAGAAGACGAACAATGATGTTACTCCTACTTCTACAGTATCGAATCCACTGCTGCATGTCCGTCCACCTCGTGCGGGAGGGATAGCGTGTAGCGAAAGCTTCTACTTACTGCTCCTGTCTTTACGTCTATGACAGGTGGGCCCAACAGGTGGTTGGCCCTCCTGTCATGCAGCCAAAGGCATGTGCAGTTAAGGCACCGGAGCTCAGTCCGCGAGGGAGAGGGCGTTGTAGTAATCAAATTTCTCGGTCTTGTACGAGTTGACGCGACACATCAAAGCACTCTCGATATAAGTCTTTTTACACATTTCAAATGGGCTACTTCGTATGTAGGAGTAGACATATTCTGCTTCATATGTAGTCACTTGTTGCAATCTCTAAAAAGACTTATATTTGGAAACGGAGGGAGTAAAACTCATGCATGCATGTCGTGACTTTCCTTCTGATACTTGCATGTGTTGATTTGATGCACCTTGCCAAATTTTGACTATAAATTTAACTAACCAAATTTTCATGCATGTCACAAAAAATTACGGGACTGTTTGGATTGTGACTATGTTTGTCGTATGTTGCCACATTATTTTTCCCACACTTGCCACACTTGCCTAACCTGAGTTGCTCAAATTGTTAGACACACTTTGTCTTGCCTAAGGGAATCTTGCCACAATTTTTGTGTCTATGACATGTGGGGTTCACTGCTAATAAAAAAATTCTTGTCTTGGGTGTGGCTTATAAAAAAGACTTATATTTAGGAACGGAGGGAGTAGAAAATATAAATAATAATGCATGTTGGGGCAACCCATGTTTCCGCTAATTTTAGCCGTGGGCTTGTTCACAATTTTTACGAGGGGGTGGTTGTTCATTTAATGGAGGGACTTGTAGTACCAGACTTGAACGATACAAAGTGCGACCTGGCACACCGTAACACCACTTGGAACAAGCGGGTAGCTATCTCAAAAAACAATCAACAACTAAAAAAACCGCGACCTGGCATGTAGTAGTACACAATTTTAAACGATTGTTTTGACGGAGTGAAAAAGGAAAACTACCCCACTACGTATATATAGGCCGGAGCCTCCGCGCTTGCTTGCTAGGGTTGCTCTATTCACACACTCTCATCCTCTCCAGGTCTAAACAAGATAGGGGTAGTAACACTGTCTTTCTCCCTTCAAAAAACACTGGCTTTCTATCCTTACCGCTGGTTACAGATCCGTACGTATCCCCCTCCGCCGGTGAAGGGGGGGAGGGGCAGCGTTTAGGCCGTCGTCGACAGCGAGGGAGGAGACCCACTGCCGGCTGCACCGTTATCCTTGGCCGAGCGCCGGCGCGGGAGGTCCTCCAATCCCTTCGTTGTTGCCTGTGGGCGGATCCGGCCTCCCGCCGCCCACCTATCCACATCCCGACGACCTTTAGGTATATCTTCGTTCGAAACCGCCTTAGCTCTACTTCCCCAGCTCGCTACGTCGCTGCATGTGCATCATTTTCTACCTCTCAGCCCCTCTCGATCGGATGGTCCAACGTCACATTTTTTTCTTCTATTGTTAGAGGTAAAGCTACTTCATGCAGTCGAATCTTGTACTCCCTCTGTCCGAAAATACTTGTCATTGAAATGGATGTATCTAGATGTATTTTAGTTCTAGACACATCCATTTTGATGACAAGTAATTCCGGAAGGAGGGAGTACTTGGTTCAAACAAGAAATAGTGGGGGTGGGGGAATTTAGTATGTACATCGGACTTGGTACAAACAGGAAAGAAAGGGGGTGAAAGTAGTACACACTGGTCATCCAACCGGTCTCTTGGTCGAAAAGGGAAATATAGGGGTAACGTTGTACATAGTGGTATGACCAGGACTAGATTTTCTATCCACACATAGGAGTAGGTGGCTAGAGTGAACAAAAATGGGACCAACCCAGATATGTTTCTTGGATGTTTGTTTCTCGGGGCAACAAACTATGAATCGCCACTTTATGCCCCTGTTTAAGTACATGGTGCTGGACTGCTGGTGCACCCACTGTCCCATGCCCTTATACCAAATATTTAGGCTCCGTCCGGAATAAAGGGGCAGAAAACATAGGTCTTGATGAAATAGAGGAATAGGAAAGGAATGTAGGTATAAAACTATGGAACATCGAACCGGAGGAAACTCTCAAGAGAATGTGTTCGGATGGACTACGAAATGTACAGATTTGTTTTTTTACAGTAGCATGCTTGGCAGTATGAGATGTTATTTGTTTATTCAGCTGCACAGTGACTACTCTTGTCCTCACCTCACGCACCACACATAGGTTGATTTTTTTATTCTGGCAACACAGCACAGCAACCTGTCTAACGCATGGCAGCGAGCGCCTGCCTCGGGCTTCAGCTAAAAAAATGAGCAGCGCGTGGATGTTTCTAATCCTATGGAATCAGTACTACCAGACCAGCTTTCCTATGAAACACTATTCACCTTTCCCGTCTTCCGAACGGTTGGAAGGGAAAGAATACCGTAGGAATTGTGTTCCTACGAAAATCCTACACCAAACCTGTGAACCGAACGCAGCCTTAGCTGTTCTTAATCTAATGTCCCTGGCAAAAATGAAGCCATGCCACTGTTATAAGCCATGACAAGTTTAGCCAAATGTTTTTGCCTGTAATTTTTTGAGACTCTGACTGTTTCCTCTGTGCCTTTTTGTGCGAACAGGGATATCCAATTCACCTGGTTGCTGTTGTGACCTTTTGGTGCACTGCACAAAACTCTTCTTAAAAGAAGTGACTTTTGTGTTGTTTAACTGGAATGTCAGAATGGAACAGTTGGTTCATTTTGGTGGAACTGCACAAAGGGAGATCTGTGTTCCAATCCTCATCATCCATATTGGCGCCATAACCTTCCTTTAGGTAAGAATGATATTTAATGCATGTGTTCATCTCTATTTTCCGACTGCCATGAGAAAATAATGTTGTTTTTTACTAGTACACTTGTACTCCCTCACTGACAAAACCAATTCTGAATTAGAAGGCCAATCATGTGCTTGGTTTCACCAACTTGTGAGGAGAAAGAGAAACAGAGCATGAAGAGGAAGAAGAAGAATAAACAGTGCCAAGGCGATCTTGCTGAAGCCAGAGGCCTCAGTCGAGGCCATTCAAGGGCTCCGGCAACGACAACCTTACATGTGAGACGATCCTCCAGGGAGCCCTTCCACTTCTGTTGTCTCACTTAATTAATTAGGAGTACTTAAGTACCACTAATTTATTACTGCCTAATTTTCCTGTTGGAGTTAAACAAATCTTTAGTAGGACCCTATGCTGAATCATGTACGTGTGTATGTTTGTCTATGGAGGTGAATCATGTGGTGGAGCGGGGAGGGAATATTATTAGTGTCATGACATAATAGTGCTATTGTTTTGCATATCAATTTATTGCCATTGGTTCAATGAGGCAATGTTTTGCGTATTGTCCATCATGAATTTGATGCTACTGTTTGAGTAATATGCTAATGTCTTCCTATCCTTTCTCACTAAGCTAATGAAGGTTTCACCTTGTTCCTACTTGTGCAAACAGGGATCATGTTGTGCCAATCATACATTTTAGTGGAACTACACAAGACAATACAATGAACTATATCCCAGCCAGTGCTTTAACTCTGCTAAAAGTTCTTGATAATCTTTCGATATAATCTCAGCACTGGTAAACAAGAGTGATTTCAACCATACATTTGAAGTGCACAAAAACATATACTATTGTGTGATTCCAGTGAGTGCTTTATCATCTCTTATGGGACTACATGAATAAGCTTTTTTTCTCAGGTTGGTACGGGCCTAAGGCCTTCATCCATATTAGTTTGCTATCATCTCTATTTGTATCGTGCTACTGTCATGAGAAACTCCTTTATCTTTGCACGTTAAAGTTTTGCAACCTATGATAAATGGCAATGCTTTGAGTGTTGAGTTGAGCTAATTGGCACTGATTAAATAAACTAATACCTCTCTTTAAGCAAGAATACTATGTTGCTAAATTTACCCATTAAGATAATGAGGGTGCTTCTATTTGTTAGTGTATTTTTCATCAACTAGTCCCACTATTACAGTAATCTCACTCTCTCAATATATGTGCCAACAGGGATGCTCGATTTTGGTGGAACTGCACAAAAACTTTGGGTGCTTCATTGCCTCGACAGCTTCCATCCTTTCCTGTCAGTCGCTAATCTCCGCTTGCTTTCTTCCTTTGCTGTCAATCGCTTGGCTTATCTCGGCTTCCAGTCAAAGGAAATAGTAATTGATATGCTACCTCACACAGGTTGGTACTGGTCTTTATCCTGATTATTGTGCCTGTCATATGTATTGGTAATTTGGTATTGTGCTACTGTTTGATGATTTCATAAAGGAGTAATTTGGATCCTGAACTCGCAGGCAAATCATTACATCGGGTGATTTCAGTAGAACTGCACAAAATGATCAGATGGACAGGTACTTATGCTACTGCTATGTACTCCAAAGTTCACTCAGACAAGCATCGATGTTGACAAGAAGTGCCTATATTCATTCGAGTATCAACCGGCGTCAACCAATTGTCAAACTCCAAGTATTAGGAGAGTCAACGCCAAAAATATTGCTTGGTGCATAGCCCAGAAAAACGCAGTCCAGTCTTTGGTCCCAACTTGTGCCTTTTGGTTATCGGCACATATGGTAGCCAACTATATGGCATGGAGTCTAAAGATTCCAGACAAGTTGGTTGACGCGTATATTCATCTGGCACTTAATCAGTCTGCACGCCAAGGATGCTCCATTTCAGTTGAACTACACAAAAAATTTGGGTGGTTCATTTTCTCAACCGCCTCCTTTCTCGTCTGCAATGTAGAATTTTGGCGAGATACAGGACCAAGATGAGCCAGTAAACTAGTTGGATGAAAGTAGTGGCCAAGTTGCTCAAACCTCCCTCAGCACGAGGCCACTATTTGAGGATAAACCTACAAGCAAAGTTTAGATTGTCTGTGCTGCCTCTTATGTACTCAAAAGTTTACTCATACAAGAACTAATTTTAGCAAGAAGTACCTCCTATTGAACACCATTTACCAGTCTGTACCCTAGGTAATTAAAGTTCGTCCATGGATCATATTGGTTGTGATCTCAATCATTTGGATGCATAAACATACTGAACATGTGTATATCTGAATCTTTTTGTGAATTATGTATGAATATTGTCGTGTGATCTATCAGTCATTTGGATGCATAGATATGCTGAGCTTGTGTATATATGAATCTTTTGAGTTGTTGATAGTGAATGTTGGCTATGAATATGAACGTGTCCTATGAACCTGAGTTTGATATGAATGTTTACCTTTTCTGTTGTATTTGTGTGTGAACTTGTTAGTATGCCTACTGTGGGGTATAAAACACAGGTCTCTTATAAAAGTAATGTTGTGTCCAATTTATGTTTTCCCTTCTAACCACATTATATATATTTATATTATTACTATTATCATATATTTTATAGAGACTTATATATACATTATAAAAACATCCCACGTGTTATTAACTTGTAAAAGTAAATGTTTAACGGAAGTTGGCAAGGAAAATCCTGGTGATTGCGTACAAAAGCTTGCGAAGATTTTAAGGACCAATTTAATAATAACGCGCTCATTTTTATTTTGAGCAATAACTCGCTAGTTTCTTAATTTTATATATATAATGTGCCTCTCCGGTTTATTCTTTGATATTAATTGCTCCTTCTAACATAACATTATATATATAACGAGCCCACCTAATACGTGTATTTCAAGGAAGTGCAAATGGGCTGGGATTTCTTAGAAAATATAAATGGGCCTGATTGACGCGAAATTATTTGTTCACCCAGCCCAGCAAATGGACTGTACATTCTAGAAAACATGGGTTAAATATATGCCACATTTTTGCAGGCTGACATGTGGGCCAATAGGTCGAAGCCTACGCAGGGCGTTGTCAACTTGGTCAACAAATGATTGTGTCATCCACAGCCATTGGATTTATATCCAACGGCCGGCATGCACCTTCAATTTCTCGTCTTCTTCCTCCAGCGTCGCCGGGACCGCCTGGTCCGGCCTCCGGCGGCTAGCGGCTCTGCTTAGCACGCATCGCTGCGAAGCGCTACCCCACCGCCGGTCAGGCTATCCCTCCACCCCTCGACACCTCCTGTTATTCTCCAAAGACTACAGCCCCACGCCGCAACAGAACCAGTTATAACCCTTCTCCTCGTCTCAATCTGCGACTCCACTACCGCGTTTTCCCATCTTTGGGTCGTTCCCGTCCGGGGCCTCGCCGTCGTCCACCGCCTCGCTGCGTTCGGTGCGGCGTGGTCAACAAACGAGAGTCATCGGAAGAGGACTGTACATGGAGAGCCTGACAGCTGGGACCCACGAGGTCCATGGTCGCACGCAAGGAAAGTTCCTCCTTATTAAGCTGGAAAAAAATGTTTCCTCCACCTGACAGCTGGGACCCACCGGCTGTATCTTCGCACGGAAGGAAGTGCCTCCTTGTTTTGTAAAAAAAATTATTCATCCCGTTGACAGCTGGGACCTGTCAGATTTGGTGACTGACTTGTGGGCCTACTAAGCGGACATGTACGCACGGCTTTGTCAACTTAATCAACAAATGATTCTAGCAGCTGGACCGTTGGATGTTAATCCAACAGCCGTGCTCCTTCTTCAACCTCTGTTCTTGCTTCTGTCTCCCGTGGGCGGCACCGTGGCTATGCTGCCGCGCACCCGAACCAGTGAAGTTTTCCACTCCTCTCCATCTGCGACTCCACTGCCCCGTCTTCCCCATCTCCGGGTCGTTCCAGTCTGGGTGCGCTCGGCACGGTGTGGTCAACGTGGTCAACAATCGAGAGTTATCGGAAGATGACTGTACGTGAGAGGCTGATAGTGGGGACGCACCACGCCCATGGACGCATGCATGCAACGGAACGCGGCAAGGTCAACGTGGTCAAGGAACGACTTCCATCGAAAGTATACTGTATGTGGAGAGTCTCAGCTGGGTCCACGGCCGCAGCAAGTAAGTGCCTCCTTATTACGGGGAAAATAATGATTCCTCCAACTGACAGCAGGGACCCACTGGACGGGCCACCGTATTTTGTGAAAAAACGATTGCCCCCTGACTGCTGGGACCCACCTGACGGGCCACCGTATTTCGCGAAAAAAACGTTCCCCCCGCTGTCAGCTCGGACCCACCGGAAATGCCTCCTTATTACGCACAAAAAAATGAATACTCCCCCGGCTAGCTGGGACCCACCTTGGTGGGAGGCTGACTTATGGGCCTACTAAGTTGACGGGGATGAAGGGCTTTGTCAACTTAGTCAATATGAACGATTCTAGCTCCAGTGACCGTACGATGTCCATCCAACGGCCGTAGTGCTTCTTCAACCTCTGGTCTTCTTGCTCCAGCCGCCCAAAGCAGCACCGGTCGTGCCGCATGCTCCTGCCTCCCGTGGCCGGCTGTGCTGCCGCGGAGGCCTCACCGCCCCCTACTATTCCCACCGCTGGCCAGGCCCTGTGGCGACGGCAGCCTCACACCGCAGCCGAACCAGTGAACCCTCGTACTCCTCTCCGCGCGGGCTTCCACTGCCGCGTCTTCCCCGGCTCCGCGTCGTCCCCTTCCTAGGCCTCGCCGTCGTCCACCGCCGTGGTGCTCTCCGCGCGGCGTGGTCAACGTGGTCAAGGAACGACTTCCATCGGAAGAGTACTGTACGTGGAGAGGCTGACAGCTGGGTCCACGGCCACAGCCCAGTTTTTTGTGATTTGCCAAGTAAGTCGCTTTGTCAGGCCTGTTGGGCTGCAAATCTTTCAAGACGAGGAGAGCTTTCATTCGGCTGGCCGAGAAAATGGCCCATCAGTAATGAGAAATGGGATGTACATTTTTAAAACACATCAAACCGGTAATTAGTTTCAAATATCTTTTTTTTATTTTGAGATTTTAAATTACATTAATTTTTATGCGTGGAGAATTTGTTGGATTTTATATTGATATACATTTATTTTTAAAATCAGTTTGAATGTGAGTCGAAATTTCGGGATTAAAAACAGTTCGGACCGCACCGAAATATGCAAAATTTCGTATAATTTTTTAACCGTGGCCACAATATGGGCTGTAATGCTAACAAAAAGAATATGGGCTCCAAAAAAACCTTAATAATTAGCAAATGGGTTGTAAATTATTAGAAATAATGGCAGATGGGATGTATGCTGTTTTCCACAGATTTGAGGCTTTCCTAAAAAAAGGTTGACGCACAAGCAGTGACTGTTGGATGGCCATCCAACGGCCGTCGTGCTTCTTCAATCTCTGCTCTTCCTGCTCCAGCCGCTCAAACAAGCGCCGGCGGGACTGCCTGCTCCCTCCTCCCCGCGGCCGGCTCTGCTGCCGTGCAGGCCTCACCGCCCCACCGTACTCCCATCGCTGGCCTAGCCATCCCTCTACTCACCCACACCTGCTGTTATTCTCCGGCGACGGCAGACGAACCAGTAAACCCTCGTACAGTCGTACTCCCCTCCGCGTGGGAAACAACTGCCGAGTCTTCCCTGCCTCCGTGTCGTTCCCTTCCTAGGCCTCGCCGTCATCCACCGCCCTGGTGCTCTCGGCGCGGCCTGGTCAACATGGTCAATGACCGACATGCATCTGAAGTGGACTGTACGTGGAGCGGCCGACAGCTGGGTCCATGGCCGCACGCAAGGAAATGCCTCCTTATTACGCGCAAAATAATGATTCCTCCACCTGACATCAGGGACCCACCGAAAGGGCCTCTGTATTTCGCGAAAAAAACGTTACCACCACTGACAGCTCGGACCCACCAGTTATATCTTCGCACGCAAGGAAGTGCCTCCTTATTACGCACAAAAAAATGAATACTCCCCCTGTTAGCTGGGACCCAGTATACTGGCAGGCTGACTTGTGGGCCTACTAAGTTGACGGGAACGGAGGGCTTTGTCAACTTAGTAAATATGCACGATTCTAGCTCCAGTGACCGTACGATGTCCATCCAACTGCCGTAGTGCTCCTTCAACCTCTGGTCTTCTTGCTCCAGCCGCCCAAACCAGCGCCGGTCGTGCCTCGTGCTCCTGCCTCCCGTGGCCGGCTGCGATGCGGCGGAGGCCTCACCGCCCCCTACTACTCCCATCGCTGGCTAGGCCATCCCTCTACTCACCCACACCCCCTGTTATTCTGCGGCGACGGCAGCCTCACACCGCAGCGAACCAGTGAACCCTCGTACTCCTCTATGCGTGGGCATCCACTATCGCGTCTTCCCCGGCTCCGCGTCATCCCCTTCCTAGGCCTCGCCGTCGTCCACCGCCCTGGTGCTCTCGGCGCGGCATGGTCAACGTGGTTAAGGAACGGCTTCCATCGGACGTGGACTGTACGTGGAGAGGCTGACAGCTGGGTCCACGGCCGCAGCAAGGAAGTGCCTCCTTATTACGTGCAAAATAATTATTCCTCCATCTGACAGCGGGGACCCACCGGACGGGCCACCGTATTTCATGAAAAAAACGATTGCCCTGACTGCTGGGACCCACCAGCTACATCTTCGCACGCAAGGAAGTGCGTCCGGGCAAAAAAAAACCATTCGTCCCCCTGACTGCTGGGACCCACCAGCTACATCTTCGCAGGCAAGGAAGTGCCTGACAGTCGGGACCCACCTGGTCGAAGCGTACGTAGCGTTGTCATTCTGGTCGCGAACGTGTAGGTACATATATAGTGGTGGATGTAGAGGCGCGCACGTGTCGTAGTAGAGGCGCGTACGTGTCGTAGTAGAGGCGCGCACGTAGCATGTACACGTACGTACAGCGGCCAGGGTGCAAGAAAGAAAATACGTCCACGTATCTGTACATACGTGCGGGGTCTCGAACGCCTACTCGCGCATACGTACGGCCAGGGCTCGTGTCCATGGCTGGGTCGGAACGGAGAGAGAGCATCGTCGTGGTGTTCATGGGGAGGCAACGGAAAGCGTCGTGTTCATGGGGAGGCAACGGAATGCGTCGTGTTCATCGGGAGGCAACGAAACGCGTGGGAGCCAACCGGCTGGGTCGGAACGGAATGCGTGGTCGTGTTCATCGGGAGGGCTTGGACGGAACAGGCGATGGAAACGAGGCCTGGCGTACCGCACAACGGAGGAAACAGACCTCCTACATTCGAAACGGGGTCCTGTTGATCGGGAGGGGTGTGGCGTACCGCGAAACAGAGGAAATGGACCTCCTACGGTCGAAACGGGGGTCCTGTTGATCGGGAGGGGTGTGGCGTACTGCAAAACGGATGAAACGGACCTCCTACGGTCGAAACGGGGGTCCTGTTGATCAGGAGGGGTGTGGCGTACCGCAAAACGGATGAAACGGACCTCCTACGGTCGAAACGGGGGTCCTGTTGATCGGGAGGGGTGTGGTGTACCGCAAAACTGACGAAACGGACCTCCTACGGTCGAAATGGGGGTCCTATTCATCACGAGGGGTGTGGTGTACCGCAAAACGGGACCCCACGGGATACTGTTCATCTCCACCGTCGACCTCCTCCAGCCTCCACGGGCTACCGTCGACCTCCTCCAGCCTCCGCGGGCTCCTGTTCATCCAGCCTCCACCGCGCGCTACTCCACCGGCTACTGTTCAACCACCCCTCCACGGGCACCCCTCCACCGTCTACTGTTCATCCAGCCCTCCACACCACGGGGTCCTGTTCAACCACCCCTCCACGGGCACCCCTCCACCGTCTACTGTTCATCCAGCCCTCCACCACACCACGGGGTCCTGTTCATCCAGAGGCAACACCACCGCTCACTGTTCATCCAAACCCCCCCGCAACACTCACTGTTCATCCCAGAGGCAGCATCGATCGGCTTCAGTTAGCAGCAGTAGCGAAGGAATCGCTCGATCGGGTTCAGTTAACAGCCATCGATCAATCGCTCGGGTTCAGTAACGCGTAGCCTGTAGTGCAATCGCTCGGGTTCAGTTAGAGCCCAACGCCTCGCTTGGGTTCAGTTAGAGCCAACGCCTCGCACACACGCGCGTACGTGTACGAGAGAAACGCGCATCGCTCGGCCACCGACCTCCCACCGTAACTGGGAACTCCCCGAAATTTTCCTCGCCCTCGCTTCTACCACGGTTTTTTCCGTCATGGACGGCCCAAAGAATGTCATGCAGCTGCGTCTCCGGCCCGCCCAGGACAAAAAGCCCATTTTCTGTCATGATTTTTTGTCATAGAAGTAGGAGCCCACCACATCTATGTTGATACCGGGTTTTGTCACAATTATCGTCATAGAAGTGTCATATGTATGACAGAAAAAAAATTCGTTCGGCCCAAAATGTCATGGATATGTCTTTTTTTGTAGTGCTAGCTGGGGCAACTACTTCATTCCTCGATCTAATTTGGGTTGGACACAAGACGGACCTTGCCATCAACATCATCGTGGACGTCCGGCAGCAGCTCAATCATGTGAACCTTCATGAAGATAACCTTGTGGCCTTGCCACTCATAAACTTGTTTGTGGAGGCATGCCACGTCATCTTCCTGCGTAAGCTTGACAAGAACAGTATGCCTCACAAACGAAGGAGTAGCTTTGAACTTCTTGTGCTTCAGTACACCCTGGACAACACGCCTGACAACAGTGAGGCTGGAATACAACTCGACATCGGTATAAGCGCAAATGGCTTCCAGGATCCAACAGCCTAAGAACTCTGTTTTCCCAGTGCGTATATTCAGGTCATCCGCCTCATAGCGAGTGACATGTACAACCACACAATCCTTGTCTGCATCAGGGCTCTAATTGAAACAGAAACAAATTCTGAATTACTTTCCAGTATAAGAAACACTAGTTATTTAAACCACTATGTATAGCATGGCATCGAAGCTAATAGAATTATGCATTATTCATCACCACATACTTAGATGAAAAACCACAATCGAGATCGGCAAAGAAGAAAATCACCCTAGGCAAGCGGGGGGGACACATCCTCGAAGGGGGAAAACTGCTCCTGCAGGGCCATGGGGCTGTAACCTCAAACGGGGCGTTCACCATCTCAGTAGTGGCCGTGAGCGTATCTGGGGTCGGCTCGATGGCTGCCTCCATCTTCTTGGAGCTCTCTATCTCGTGGGGATCAGCCTCCCGTGTCTGCTCCAATATCGGCAGATCTTTGCTACCACTGAAAGGAAAACACAATCACAATGACAATGAAACAAAAAAGAGAGTGAGGTTCGGTTACTGCTTTGCATAAGTTCTTTTTTTTCTTTGAACGAAAATATACCAACATCACGGATCCCCTTACCTTCCCTTCGTTGGGAGAGAAGAACAGTGGCAGATGCGAGTGTTGGCTTTCTTGAAGATGGTGAGGGAGAAGGGATTCAGTGAAGAGTGAAATGATGGTTGCTTCGTCCGTCAAACTTAGACTGCGGGGAGGTGGGGCTTTGTGATACGACGGCTCGTTGCTGCCGCGCTACGACTGGGGTGACTCTCTGCCTGCACACTGCCTTCTAATTTGGTGGATGGCATTTGGGCCCGCGTGCTACATGGCCCGCATGTCAGTGAACAAAAGTAAAACGGCATTCAGTAGAGGGAGATGTTTCGATGACCTAGAAGGAGCCAGAAGTGGTAGTGTATCCACTGTACTAGTAGTAATTGTTCTTCTGGGTAGCTGTAGAGTGTCTCCACTGTACTAGTAGTAATTGTTTCTCTGGGCCCAAGGAAAAACAGCCCATCCACCCTAGTAAATAATAAAATCAATTCAAAAGCCCATATATTTACATAATGAGAGGCGCTACCCACACCCAGCACACCGCCCCCCAAAAAAACTTGGGTGCTCTTCTTCCTCCTCAGTCCTACCCACCTCACGTCAGCTCGCTCCACTCGTACCCCCAAATTCCTCACCTCACTCCTACAGAAAACCCCAGCTCCCCTTCTTCCTCACTACTACAGAAAAACCCCAGCTCCCCTTTTCTTCACTCGCACTAAACTAGGCTCGTCATTCGTTACTCTGCTCAAATCCATGAGCGCGACGCGACGCCCTCGAGGAAAATGGAGTCGGCTGACCCCAACGCCAAGAAGATGAGGCTCCCTCCAGCGGCGACGCCTGTTGTAGATCCTGCACCCGGCAGCGCGGGGAGAAGCGGCGACCCCGCCCCACTGAATCCCAAGAACCCGTAGAATCTCGGGTGGACCGCATCAGCGATCTCCCGGACGCCGTCCTTGGGGAGATCATCTCGCTTCTCCCCACAGAGGATTGCTACCGCACCCAAGTCCTCTCAATTTGGCGGCGCCCTCTATGGCGCGTCGTGCCCCTTAATCTTGACTGTCATCAGCTATCTCTCTTCAATGATTTTGAAACCCCCAGAGCCATCATGTCCTCCCACTAGGGCTCCGTTCAAAGCCTCTGTATCCCATCATGCTACCTGAGCAAGCATACCATGCCCTGCATGGTGGACGCCTGGCTGCTTGAGTTCTACTATTCCCCTAGAAATCACCTACCAGATATCGAACGCCATGTACTTGTGCCCTCAGCATCGATGTCCATCTCGTGGTTTTCCTCCTCTCTCTCCACACCGCCACCTTTGCGCTGTGCTACCTACCAGACAATCTGGTACTAAACCTTTGACTCCCATTTCTCAAGAAACTTTCACTTGTGCGGGTTCGTATATCGGAGGCCTCATTGCACAGCATCATCCACTCCAGTTGCCCTGCCCTGGAGTGCTTGGTGCTTGTTTTCACAGTTAGAATCAGTTGTCTCCAAATAAAGTCGCCTAACCTTGTAAGAATTGGAATTTCTTTTGACGGAAGGCAGCTCATCATCCAAGATGCCCCTTCACTTCAAAGGTTGATCCTTGATTCTAGTTATTCACCATCGCAAATAACCGTCCTCTTTGCGCCTAAACTAGAGGCCTTGGGTGTAATACATGATCTTTGTGCTCATTTCAATATAAAGTACCTAAAGAACTGTGTTTGGCTCCACAGTTCTTCAGGTACTTTATATTATCATCTACACTTGTAACCATAAGCTGCGTTTTAAATTTCTGCGCATAAGTTATATATCATCTTGGAGTACACATTTTGTACTAATATTATGTTCTATGCTCAATGAAGAGTTTCTCCATGGATGGCCTATCAATGGTGTTGGATTCTGTCAAGATCTTATATATCCAAATGAATAGTTTTTTTATCTGAACAAGATTATTGGCTTGCTGCAATGCTTTCCAGGTCTGGAGAAGTTGTATATAAAGGTGATAATTTCACGCACATTGGAAGCCCGCATATAGTGTACTAGAATTAACCGTTCAGCTGTTGCTCTTTCGACACTCTTTTTTTAGACCTTAACTGTTTTCAAACTTCATGTCTATTTAGGCAACAGGATGGGGTAAGAAAGTTATAACCAATCGGTGGATTCGTAAGCACCGGGATTTTCTCACTTCTCATGACATTCGATTGAAGACAATAACGCTAGAACAATATGTAGCCAACCATGCAAACACTAGATTTGTCACATTCTTCCTGCTGAATGCGTTACTATTGTCATCAGGCTTAAGTTTATCAGCAGCATGGTTTTGACGGATGGGTATGTCGAAGAGCAAAAAAAAGGAGTTTCAGGTGGACAAAAGAGCTTCTGAACGTGTCGGGCTTCTATTTACAACATATTGTGGTCATAATCCAGTAAATTTTACGACCCGGGATGTTCATTCTATGGACCTGACCGATCCATTTGACTATGACTGCCGAAAATAGTGCTGGAGTTAGATGTTGTTGCCCTTTTCAACCTGGGTTTTTTCTAAACCTGATGAACAATTAACCCTCGTGCATTTGTACAGTTTGTAAGCTGGAGTTAGATGTTCTTGCCCTTTTCAACTCGGCTGTGACTGCCATATTTTCTTTGAAACAAGGCAAATGGCTTGCCATTCGTTCAATTTAGAGTGAAATATTGTAACAAATCCCAACCAAGGGAAATAACATCACTCTTGCCGGCTGCTTGAGCTCACTGTGCATTACAGAAGCCAAGTGATTATCCCCCACCAGCACCCACAAACTTATTTTGAACTAGCACACCAAATGGGCTGTAAATTTTCATAGGAAAGGCTGCATGACCGTGACAGATTTGGATTCTGACATTTGGGACCCATGAGGAAATAGCCTATCCAAGGTGGTGTCGACTTACTAGCTAGTCAACAAACGATTCTGCCTACCAGTCGTTGGATTGACATCCAACATCTACCATGTATCTTCTATCTCTTGTATTCTTCCTCCAGCCGCCCAAACCAAACCACCCCATCGGCTCCGCCTGCTCCCGCCTCCCATGGCTAGCTGCGCCTCCGCCGCCCTACCATACCCTCCAACGTTGGCCAGTCCCTCCCTCTATTCCCCCACATGTCCTGTTATTCTCCGGCGACGTCAGCCCCAACACGCACCCGCACCCGAACAAGTCAACCCTCGTACTCCCCTCCGCCTGCGACTGGACCGGCGCATCTTCCACGGCTCCTGTTTGTTCCGTCCGAGGCCTCGCTGTCGTCCTCTGCCTTGGTTCGCTCACCGTGCGTGGTGCGCCGCCCTCTTGCGTTGTCAACATCGTCAAAAACCGAGAGCAACAAGCAGATGACTGTACGTGGAGAGGATGACAGTAGGGACCCACCAGCGTCATGGCAGTACGCAAGCAAGTGCCTCATTATTACAAGCCCAAAAAAATGGTTCCTCCTAATGGTTGGACATCTGGGGCTCACGCCATTGTCAATGTAGTCAATAAACAAGAGAATTGCACAACGAGCGGCTGACACCAGGGACCCAGTAGGTCACGCAGTTGTTATTTACTTTTTTAGGAACAAGCAGTTGTTATTTATACTAGTTTTAGCGATGGATCAGGGTAACAACGGGGCTGTGCGGGGGTTGTGGCCCGTCTAGCTAGGGTTTTATTTATGTTTACCACATCATGAGCCCAGTTGTGTTTTTTTCTTGCTGAAAATGGCTAGCCCAGTTCTATTTTTTAAAAGAAATACCCAAACGAGGCCTACTTGCTTTATCAGCCCTGCTGGGCTGCAAATCTTTCAATACGAGGAGAGTTTCATTCGGTTTGCCCAGAAAATGCGCTATCAATAATGAGAAATGGGTTGTACATTTTTAAAACACATCAAACCGGGAATTAGTTTCTTTTTTTATTACAAGATTTTGAATTCCATTGATTTTTATGCGTGGACAATTATTTGGATTTTATATTTATATAAATTATTTTTCAAAATAGTTTGAATGTGAATCCATATTTCGGGATTAAAAACAGTTGACCGCACAGGAATATGCAAAATTTCGTGTAATTTTTAACCATGGCCACAATATGGGGTGTAATGCTAACAAAAAGAAGATGGGCTCCAAAAAAATTCTTAAGAATTAGCAAATGGGCTGTAAATTATTAGAAATAATGGCAGATGGGTTGTATGGTGTTTTCCACAGATTTGAGGCTGACTTGTGCGCCTACTACAGGTTGACGCATATGCTTTCCTAAAAAAAAGGTTGACGCACACGCAATGCAGTGTCAACTTAGTCAACAAACGAGAGCAGTGACTGTTGGATGTCCATCCAACGGCTGTCGTGCTTCTTCAATCTCTGCTCTTCCTGCTCCAGCCGCTCAAACAACCACCGGCGGGACTGCCTGCTCCCTCCTACTGCAGCCGGCTGTGTTGCCGCGCAGGCCTTACCGCCCCATCGTACTTCCTCTTGTTATTCTTCGGCAACGGCAGACGAACCAGTAAACCCTCGTACTCCCCTCCGCGTGCGGAACAACTGCCGAGTCTTCCATGGCTCCTTGTCGTTCCCTCCCTGGTGCTCTCGGCACGGCGTGGTCAACGTGGTCAACGAACGACAGCCATCGGAAGTGGACTGTACGTGGAGAGGCTGACAGCTGGGTCCATGGCCGCACGCAAGGAAATGCCTCCTTATTATGCACAAAATAATGATTCCTCCACCTAACAACTAGGACCCACTGGAAGGGCCTCTGTATTTTGCGAAAAAATGTTCCCCCCGCTGACAGGTCGGACCCACCAGCTATATCTTCGCACGCAAGGAAGTGCCTCTTTATTACGCACAAAAAAATGAATACTCCCCCTGCTAGCTGGGACCCACCATAGTGGGAGGCTGACTTGTGGGCCTACTAAGTTGACGGGGACGGAGGGCTTTGTCAACTTAGTCAATATGAACGATTCTAGCTCCAGTGACCGTACGATGTCCATCCAACGGCCGTAGTGCTTCTTCAACCTCTGGTCTTCTTGCTCCAGCTGCCCAAACCAGCGCCGGTCGTGCCGCGTGCTCCTGCCTCCCGTGGCCGACTGTGATGCCGCGGAGGCCTCACCGCCCCCTACTACTCCCACCGCTAGCCAGGCCATCCCTCTACTCACCCACACCCCCTGTTATTCTACAGTGACGGCAGCCTCACACCACAACCGAACTAGTGAACCCTCGTACTCCTCTCTGCGTGGACATCCACTGTCGCGTCTTCCCCGGCTCCGTGTCGTCCCCTTCCTAGGCCTCGCCGTCGTCCACCGCCCTAGTGCTCTCGGCGCGGCGTGGTCAACGTGGTCAAGGAACGACTTTCATCAGAAGAGTACTGTACGTGGAGAGGCTGACAGCTGGGTCCACGGTCGCAGCAAGGAAGTGCCTCCTTATTACACAGAGAATAATGATTCCTCCACCTGACAACAGGGACCCACCAGACGGGCCACCGTATTTTGCGGAAAAAAATGTTTCCCCCCTGACTGTTGGGACCCATCAGCTACATCTTCGCACGCAAGGAAGTGCGTGACAGTCAGGACCCACCTGGTCGAAGCGTACGTTGCGTTGTCATTCTGGTCGCGAACGTGTACGTACATATGATCGGTCTGTCTGCAGGCTACAGGGATGAACCGTAGCCGTGTAAGGAAGGGCACATGTCGTAGTATAGGCGTGCACGTGTCGTAGTAGAGGCGCACACGTAGCATGTCGCGCAGTCCAGTTAATATCGTGTACACGTACGTACAGCCAAGGTGCAAGAAAGTAAATACGGCCACGTACATACATACGGCGGGGTCTCGAACGCCTACTCACGCATACGTACGGCCAGGGCTCGTGTACATGGTTGGGTAGGAACGGAGAAACTGCATCGTGTTCATCGGGAGCCAACCGGCTTGGACAAAACAACCAATCGAAACGAGGCCTGGCGTACCGCAGAACGGAGGAAACGGCCTTGTGTTTGACCGGCCACGGTCGAAGCGGGATCCTGTTCATCGAGAGGGGTCTGGCGTACCGCAAAACGGAGGAAATGGACTACTCTTGGACCTCCTACGGTCGAAACGGGGTCCTGTTGATCGGGAGGGTGTGGCGTGCCGCAAAACAGAGGAAACAAACTTGTGTTGGAGCGCTACGGTCGAAACGGGGATCCTGTTCATCGGGAGGGGTGTGGCATACCGCAAAACGGGACTCCATGGGCTACTGTTCATCTCCACCGTCGACCTCCTCCAGCCTCCACGGGCTACTGTTCATCCACCGTCGACCTCCTCCAGCCTCCACCTGCGACTCTTCATCCACGGCGTCTCCCCTCCTGCCTCCACCAGCCACTGTTCATCCACGGGCTCCTGTTCATCCAGCCTCCCCCGCTCCTCCACCGGCTACTGTTCAACCAGCCCTCTCCATGGGGTCCTGTTCAACCACCCCTCCACGGGCTACTGTTCATCCAGCCCTCCACCGGCTACTGTTCAACCAGCCCTCCACGGGGACATCCTGTTCATCCAGCCCTCCACGGGGTCCTGTTCATCCAGCGGCAACGGCCTCTACTATACCACGGGGTCCTGTTCATCCAACCCCCCATCAGGAACTATTCATCCAACCCCCCCCCCAACAACGCTCACTGTTCATCAAGGGAAGGAGGCAGCAGGTTCGATCGATTTTAGTTAGCAGCAGTAGTGAAGGAATCACTCGGGTTCAGTTAACAGCAAGGGATCGATCGGGATTAAGTAACATAGCTAGTGCAATCGCTCGGGTTCAGTTAGAGCCCAACGCCTCGCTCGGGTTCAGTTAGAGCACAATGCCTCGCACACACGCGCGTACGTGTACGAGAGAAACGTGCAAACCTCCGTGCATCGCTCGGCCCCGACCACCCACCGTAACCGGGAACTCCCTGATATTTTCCTCGCCCTTGCTTCTACCACGGTTTTTTCCATCATGGATGGCTCAAAGAATGTCATGCAGCTGCGTCTCCGGCCCGCCCAGGACGAAAAGCCCATTTTTGTCATGATTTTTTGTCATGGAAGTAGGAGCCCACCACATCTATGATGATATCAGGTTTTGTCACAATTATCGTCATAGAAGTGTCATAAGCATGGCAGAAAAAAATTGTTCGGCCCAAAATGTCATGGATGTGTCTTTTTTTGTAGTGTAAGCAATCATGCATATAAGAGATCAAAACTCAAATAATTTTCATGGATAAAATAGATCTGATCATAAACTCAAAGTTCATCGGATCCCAACAAACACACCGCAAAAAGAGTTACATCAAATAGATCTCCAAGAGACCATTGTATTGAGAATCAAAATAGAGAGAGGGACCCGTCTAGCTACAAACTACGAACCCTTAGGTCTACAATGAACTACTCACGCATCATCGGAGAGGCACCAATGAGGATGATGAACCCCTCCGTGATGGTGGCTAGATTGGATCTGTGGTTTCTGGAACTTGCACCGGCTGGAATTGTGTTTCGTCTACTCCCCTAGGGTTTTTGTAATATTGGGGTATTTATAGAGCAAAGAGGCGGTGTGGGAGGCCACCGAGGTGGGCACTGATACGTCTATTTTGCATCATGTTTACCTACTGTTATTTATATTGTTTTTATGCATAATAATAATTTTTGGACTAATTCTAATGCCTTTTCTCTCATAATATGCAAGGTTCACACAAAGAGGGAGAATTCCGGTGGCTGGAAATCTGGACCTGAAAAAGCTACGTCATGCTACCTATTCTGCACAATTCCAAATGAGCTGAAACTTTATGGAGAATTTTTATGGAATATATGAGAAATAATGGAGCAAGTAAGTACTAGAGGGGGCCCACCGGGTGGGCACAACCCACCTGGGCGCGCCAGGGAGCCTAGGCGCGCCCTGGTGGGTTGTGCCCTCCTCAGCCCACCTCTCGTGCCCCTCTTATGGTATGTAAGTCATTCTGACCTAGAAAAATAAATAAGAGGAGGACTTTCGGGACGAAGCGCCACCATCTCGAGGCGGAACTTGGGAGGGAGCCCTATTGCCCTCCGGCGGAGCAATTCCGCCGGGGGAACTTCCCTCCCAGAGGGGGAAATCATCGTCATCATCATCACCAACAACTCTCCCATCTTGGGGAGGGCAATCTCCATCAACATCTTCAACAACACCATCTCCTCTCAAACCCTAGTTCATCTCTTGTGTTCAATCTTTATACCGGAACTATAGATTGGTACTTGTGGGTGACTAGTAGTGTTGATTACATCTTGTAGTTTATTACTATATGGTTTATTTGGTGGAAGATTATATGTTCAGATCATTATGATATTTAATATCCCTCTGATCTTGAGCATGATTATCATTTGTGAGTAGTTACTTTTGTTCTTGAGGTCACGGGAGAAATCTTGTTTTTTTTTGAATAATTACTGTGAGGCAAAGCCCCACAGCCCTTTATTATATAAAGAACCACTGTACAAGTAAAACAGACTATACAAAGAAGAAAAACAAAAGGGGAAAGAGTCTACCTATTTGCTAACTAACTGTACTTGCTTTACAACAAAGAAGCAATCCAAGCCAAAAGCTTTGGCTTGTTACAGTCCTTCATCCTGTGAGCAAGCAAAGAAATATCATGGATGAAATTACACTTCCAAGCACTGAAAGTAGCTCTCTCAGCTCTAAAAATTCTGCCATTTTGCATAATCCAAATATTCCATGCTGCTGTTAGTATAACTTCAACGAAGAAAGGGTGTGTGAAGTTGGACCTGGCGTGCAGGAGACATTGCAGGATATCTGAACCTCCAGACCAATCAATACCCAAATAGTTCTAGATTCTACAGCTGAAGGTGCAGTTAAAAAATAGATGTATCCTATTCGGGAGAAATCTTGTTGCAAGTAATCATGTGAATTTTATATGTGTTCGATATTTTGATGGTATGTATGTTGTGATTCCCTTAGTGGTGTCATGTGAACGTCGACTACATGACACTTCACCATATTAGGGCCTAAGGGAATGCATTGTGGAGTAGTTATTAGATAATGGGTTGCGACAGTGATAGAAGCTTAAACCCTAATTTATGCGCTATTCCGTAAGGGACTGATTTGGATCCAAAAGTTTAATGCTATGGTTAGAATTTATTCTTAATACTTTTCTCGTAGTTGCGGATGCTTGCAAGGGGGTTAATCATAAGTAGGAGGTTTGTTCAAGTAAGAACAACACCTAACCACCGGTCCACCCACATATCAAATTATCAAAGTAGCGAACACAAATCAAACCAACATGATGAAAGTGAATAGATGAAATTCCCATGTACCCTCAAGAACACTTTGCTTATCATAAGAGACCATTTTGGCTTGTCCTTTACCTCAAAAGGATTGGGCTACCTTGCTGCACTTTTGTTACTATTATCGTTACTTGCTCGTTACAAATTATCTTGCTATCAAACTACTCGTTACTTATAATTTTAGTGCTTGCAGAGAATACCTTGCTGAAAACCACTTGTCATTTCCTTCTGCTCCTCGTTGGGTTCGGCACTCTTACTTAACGGAAGGACTACGATTAATACCCTATACTTGTGGGTTTCAAGGGTCTTTTCTGGCACCGTTGCCGGGGAGTGAAGCGCTTTTGGTAAGTGGAAATTGGTAAGGAAAAATTATTACTACGTGCTGAAATTTACTGTCACTTGTTACTATAGAGAACAATCCTTTGAGGGTTTTTTTTGGGTTATCTTCACCTCGACCGGAACCACAATTAGTCACCCCTCAACCTACTGCACCTACTGAAAATATTGGTTATGAAATTCCTTTGGGTATGATAGAACAACTGCTAGCTAATCCTTATGCAGGAGATGGAATCGAACATCCTGATATGCACTTGATATATGTGGAAGAAATTTGTGGTTTATTTAACCTTGTAGGTTTACCCAGAGATGAAACTAAGAAGAAGGTTTTCCCTTTATCTTTGAAGGGAAAAGCATTAGCATGGTATAGGCTATGTGATGATATTGGATCTTGGAGTTAGAACCGATTAAAATTGGAGTTTCACCAAAAAAAATATCCTATGCATCTAGTTCATCGTGATCGGAATTGCATATATAATTTTTGGCCTCGTGAAGGAGGAAGTGTCGCTCTAGCTTGGCGGAGGCTTAAGTCAATGTTATATTCATGCCCCAATCATGAGCTCTTGAGAGAAATTATCATTCAGAATTTTTATGCTCAGCTTTCTCGTGATGATCGATCCATGCTTGACACTTCTTGTACTGGTTCCTTTATGAAGAAGACTATTGATTTCCGGTGGGATCTTTTAGAAAGAATTAAATGCAACTCTAAAGATTGGGAACTCGATGAAGGTAAAGAGTCAGGTATTAAGGTTAAGTATGATTGTGTTAAATCTTTTATGAATGCCAATGCTTTTCAAAAGTTTAGCACTAAATATGGACTTGACTCTGAGATAGTAGCCTCCTTTTGTGAATCATTTGCTACTAATGTTGATCTCCCTAAGGAGAAGTGGTTTAAACATCACCCACCTATTAAAGAAGAAACTAAAGAACCCGACATAGCTAAAGATGAAACTATTATTTATAATGTTGATCCAGTTGTTCCTACTACTTATATTGAAAAACCACCTTTTCAATTGTGGTCAATAAAAGCTATATTAGAACACCTAAACCAGTTGAACAAATCAAGGTAGAACCTAGTGTTGCCATGGTTAAAGATCTCTTGGTAGAAAATATAGATGGGCATGTTATTTACTTCTGTGATGTAGCTACTATAATTTCCAAACCCGATGAAAAAGATAAACATAGACCCGTTGTTGGCATGCCTGTTGTCTCAGTTAAAATAGGAGATCACTGTTATTATGGTTTATGTGACATAGGTGCTAGTGTGAGTGCTAGTCCTTTTACATTATATCAAGAAATTATGAATGATATAGCACCCACTGAAATCGAAGACATAGATGTTACTATTAAACTTGCTAATAGAGACACCATCACACCACTTGGGATTGTTAGAGATGTTGAAGTCTTGTGTGGGGAAATAAAATATCCTACTGATTTTCTTGTTCTTGGTTCCCCACAAGATGACGTTTGTCCCATTATATTTGGTAGACCTTTCTTGAACACCATTAATGCTAAAATTGATTGCGAGAAACAAACTGTCGGTGTAAGTTTTGGTGATGAATCTCATGAGTTTAATTTCTCTAAGTTTAGTAGAAAGCATCATAAGAAAGAATTGCCTAGTAAGGATGAAATAATTGGTCCTGCTTCTATTGTCGTGCCTCCTACTGATCCACTAGAACATTATTATCTAGCCCATGAGAATGATATGCATATGCATGAAAGAAATGAAATAGATAAGATTTTCTTTGAACAACGTCCTCTGCTTAAACACAATTTGCCTATTGAAACTCTAGGAGGTCCTCCTCCACATAAAGGTGATCCCGTGTTTGAATTAAAACAATTGCCAGACACTTTGAAATATGCTTATCTTGATGAGAAAAAGATATATCATGTTATTATTAGTGCTAACCTTCCAGAACATGAAGAAGAAAGATTATTAAAGGTTCTTGAAAGTGCTAGCTATCGACTAGAGGGGGGGTGAATAGGCGATTTTTATGAAAGTCTTCAAAACATGAGAATTTCGAAGACAAACAATAGAAATGAACCTATTGATATGCAGCGGAAGGTAGACTACACTAGGCACGCCATAGTCAAGTATTCAATGAAGTGAAAGTGCGAAGACTAATAGCAGCTAGGTAGTACGGATCAGGATGGAAGATGGTATGAAGCCAAACAACGATAGAAGTCACACAGTGAAGACAAATAGGTAATGCAAACAAGCAATGACTTCACGAAGACAAACTCTAAGTAAAGAGAGGGAGAGGATAGAACTAGTCACTTGTTGAGGACACAGGATTTGTTGGACCAGTTCCAGTTGCTGTGACAACTGTACATCTGGTTAGGGAGGCTGAGATTCAACTCAGAAGATCGCGTCTTCACCTTATTCCCCTTGAGCTAAGGACACCCAGTCCTCGCCCAATTACTCTGGTAAGTCTTCAAGGTAGACGTCCAAACCTTCACAGACTTCGTTCACCGGCGATCCACAATGACTCTGGATGCTCAGAACGCGACGCCTAACCGGCTGGAGGATTCACAGTCCTCAAGTGTAACAAGTCTTCAGGTCACGCAGACAGAAAGACTTCAGTGATGCCTAACACTTTTTGGCTCTGGGTGTTTGGGCTTTGTCCTCGCAAGGATTTCTCTCTCTCAAAAGCTTCGAAGGTGGGTTGCTCTCAAATGACAAAAGTCGTGCACTAATTCTGAGCAGCCACCAATTTATGGTGTAGGGGGTGGGCTGTTTATAGCCACTAGGCAACCCGACCTAATTTATCTGAAATGACCCTGGGTCACTAAGGAACTGACACGTGTTCCAACGGTCAGATTTCAAACACACGCGGCAACTTTACTTGGGCTACAAGTAAAGCTGACTCATCCAGCTCTGGATAAGATTTGCTCTCATTGTCTTCGCTCGAAGACATAGGATTTTGGTTGAGCATCACTTCAGTCACTCTGACTGTGTTCACTGGGACCCCACTTAACAGTACGGTGGTTCCTACGACTCAACAAAGAAGAAAAGGAAACAACGAAACAACTAGGTCTTCGCGCTCCATAGTCTTCACGCAATGCCTTCTCTTGTCATAGTCTTCAATGTGAATATCTTCACATACCACCATCATCTTCAATGTCTTCATACATTTTTAGGGATCATCTCCGGTAGGTAAACCGAATCAATGAGGGACTACTACCTGTGTTATCCTGCAATTTTCACAAACACATTAGTCCCTCAACCAGGTTTGTCGTCAATACTCCAAAACCAACTAGGGGTGGCACTAGATGCACTTACAATCTCCCCCTTTTTGGTGATTGATGACAAACTGGTTGAAGTTTTCAGCGGGGATAAAAGTATGTGAAATTGTAAAGGATAGAGGTAGTGTCTTCGTAAGTAGCAAAAGGCTCCCCCTGAAGATGTGCATATAAGTAATTTGCTTTTGGAATGCAAATGCACATGGCAGGTTGTACTTGTGGAGATCCTCTTCAACTTATGAAGACAATTCATCATGCATGATTTGATATAACAAGGATAATGACATGCATAATGAGAAATGGACGTCTGCAAAATGACTAAGTGCGGAATTTATCATCGCACATGCGGAATTTATCATCGCATCACAGAATAGCAAACAAGTAGCAGACGACCATCAAGTTTAAGTGTTACAACTCAAAGAACCAATTGTATCAAAAGAGAGAGTTGTAAACACTAGGCAAAATATAAAGCAACCGCCCATATGGACCCGCTTGAAGACTATCAACTCATATGCTTCTCCCCCTTTTGTCAGTAAGGACCAAAAAGGTTTGAAGACATAGAGCCTCTACTCGTTCCCAGAAGGAGTAGGAGAGGATGCAGGGTCGGCGTCGGGGTTTGGCGGTGCAGACGCACTTGGTGCAGTGTCAATACGCACTGAAGTTGGAGGAGGTGAAGTAGCATCATCTTGATCATCGATTACTCTGGCATTCACCGTTGCAGCGGAGGAGGAATAATCAGAGTCTTCAAGAGACGGAGGAGGAATAATCAGAGTCTTCAAGAGACGGAGTTCGACGCAAGACAACATTCCTTGGAGGAGTGGAGTCAAACTTGAATCTTTCAGTGAAGCCATCGTCTTGAAGATCTGCTTCAGCACTAAGCAATGTCAAACTCTTCCATGACCTCCGACCGGTTTCATGTGTAACAAAGGCATTCTTGGTGGCAAGATTGCGAATGCGATTGATGTCCACCAAGAGGCTTTGCATCTGCCGCTTCAGCCAGAAGTGATGCTTATCCTGTTTCTTATGCAGGGCAACGAGAAGTTCTCGGTCATTGAGAACACGAGATCGCTTCCGAGGCCTTTGAGCAATAGTGCTTTTAGTGGCTTCAGTTTGAGCACGGTGAGGTAAGCGTGTATTGCCAGCCAAAGGATAAACACGAGTGACAGCCTGGACTCCTTCAATGGGTTGCGTGAAGCTTTGGTGATCAGCATTGTGAAGACAAACAGGCTCCTTGGCAGGCTCTGGGTATATGGCTTCAACTGACATATCAACCTCTGGCAGAAAGATCAGATGGTTGCGAGCAGAGGGCTGATAGTTGACAGCTGAGTGTAGCTTGATGAGGCGCATGACCCACGGAGCGTAGAACTTCAGTCCAAAGAGATCAGAGCCTGATGCAGCCAGCTGCCTGATAAAGAAGTCTTGAGCATTGAAGCTGATGCCGTTGAAGATATAAAAGACCAAATTCTTCATTGCCCCTTCAAGTTTTGCTGCTGAAGAATGTCCTTTGACAGGCCATAGAGTTCGCCTGATGATGTGATAAATAGTGCGTGGCAGATACTCTAGATCTTCGACAAAGAACTCCTTTGGGTAATTAGCGTCATGTGGCAGAGGCTTCATCATGCTTAGCATTTGGCTCATGTTGGGCTCTGGCTTGTGGAAGATACTGTCCAGAGCATTGTGGTGAAGCTGACAACCAGGTTCATATAATTCTCCTAGAGTGGGCAGGTCAGTTAGCTCAATGATGTCAAAAGCTTTGGCTTCATGATGGACATTGCCTGTCATCCACTCAAGGACCCAAGTCTTCGGATCCCTGTTGTATCCGCGAATGTGGAGGGTAGCATAAAATTGAAGCAGAAGTTCTTCATTCCAATGCTCCTTATCAGTCACAAAGTTTAGCAAGCCAGCATCACGGAAGCAGTCAAGGGCTTCTTCAAGGCATGGCAATCCAGCAATGGCTTCGTAGTCAAGACGCATATGAGGAAAGATGCGCCCTTGATCATAAAGAACACATGAATAATAACTGCACTGCTGATAGCTCCAGAACCGATCTGATGAAATCCTTGGCTTGGAATAGGGGTTCTTGGCACTATCAAAGAAAGTGTTGTGCGCAATGAAGCCATTTGCATTGAAGGACCCTGGTGAAGTGGCAGTACCTGGAAACCTGGGCAGTCTTGGCTTTGGCTTCTGGACCTGTGGCCTGTGCGCAACATGATAGTTAAATTGCGGACCAGCAGCAGGAGGAGGAACCAGAATAGGCCATCTGACAGTGACCAGCTGACCATAGTTGTATGCTTGCTCAATAGTATGTGGCCTGGGAGGCGGTACAGAAGCAGTGGCAGTGACTTCAGGCTGCAGATTGGCATCAGGTGCAGCATTGACTTTAGGTGCTATCACTTCAGGCACCACATTGACTTCAAGCGCCACATTAGCTTCAGCCATGACAACGTCATTGGCTTCAGTGTTGGTGTTGGTGGACGCCTCAATGTTGTTAACCTCCACTTGAGTAGCTGGAGGGTCAGACACGTTCTCCTCGAGAACAACTTGGTTGGTAGGGGGTGTAGCAATACGTGCTTCTTCTTCTCTTGGTTCTTCTTGGTCATCGGCTGATGCAGCCGGAATATCTTCAGCCATATTGGCTTCAGTCTCGGGGTTGTTCACAATTGGAGAGGCTTCAGGAAAGACTTGGCGTGAAACAGATTGGCGCTCTTCTCCTTCTGGAACACTTGACAGAGTGACATGTGGCCTTGGTCCTTTGGAAAGCCTGCGAAATGCTGGCGACGCTTGTGGAGATGGAGTTGGTTGGGCCACAAAGTCTTCATCTTCAATCACCGGAGTGGTGACTTGAGTTGGGGGAGTAACAGGTGTTTCTGCTTAACGGGGGGAGTCTTGTGGGTGATCAGCCCATGAGTCATCCTCAGCAGTTGGCGTCAATGGACGACCAATGCTGATGAGTTCGTTGTTCGTAAGAACAGGCGATGATACCATGTTGTGCTCGATCTGAGGAAGGACTTCATCATCTTCAACATTGTCATGATGACCAATGTCTTCAGCTGCGGTGGGGTCAACAGCTGGAATGTCTTCAGCTTCAGGAGCCTCTGTGGAAGCAGGCTCATGAACTATCATTCGACGTTCTTGTTGTGCATATTCAGGACGAGCAACAGAAATCGGCTCGACGACAAGGGGCTCTGTGGGAGCAGCCCGATCTCTCTTCTTGGTCTTGCGCTTCTTGGTGGGTGGAGCATCATCAGTGGTGTTCTTGGTCTTGCGCTTTCTGGCCTTGGCTTCAGCTGCCCTTGTCTTCTAAAGCTCTGAAGCCACTGTGGGGACCTTAGGCTTCACGCCTGTCATACTGGCTGGGAAGACAATGCGAGGTTCTTCCCGCCTGGATGGTTCAGTTTGGTCCACAGATGGCTTCTTCTTCTGCTTGGCAGCCATCTTAGGGTCGACGCCAGGACGCCCAAGTGCCTTGCGCTTCTCAGCTTCATTGTAAGCTTGAACATACTTGGCAGCGAGAATCTTCATGCGCTCACGAGAACCTTTGGCTTCTTCACGTTTCTTGTGAAACGCTTCCTTGAGCTCATGCAGCATGACCTTGAAGTTCTGGACGTCTGCCACGCTGAGCTTGGCCACATGCTTCTTGAACTGAGCTTTTTCATAATCGATCTTATGCTTCAGCTCAACAATTTTCTGAGCAAGAGCCAGCTCAGGAGCAATGGCTCCATGGAAGGAGACGCTTAGGCCAATTGGAAGTTGCAGATCGTCAAAGCTGAGATTGGGGGTGTCAAACCACTCATCAATGAAGTTGTTCAATACTTCCACGTCAAAGAGAGGCAAATCATTGAAGATTTCCGCCTCTTGCTTGCTCTTTATCAGCTGCTCAAGAGCGTCATCAGCAAGATCGTCGTCACTTGACAGATCAATGGCGTCATTCTCGTTCCTCAGAACAGCAGCAGGGGTCAGATCTAGACCAGTGGTGTGCATAGGCTTCTTTTTCTTCTTCTCAGACTTGGAGATGCGTGAGAGATCTTCAGACTGCACACTTGGTGCAGGAGGAGCAGTGGCCAGAGGCTTCACTCGTGAAGCTTTTGGTGCAGGGGAAGGCTTCGAACCTTTAGGTTTCTTCAGCTTCTTTGGCTTCGGTGGTGCAGGCGCTTCGTCAGAATCAGCGTCATCTGCAGGCTCATCCACGGCTGTCCCTTGAACCATAATATGAGTGATGAGACCTTCTAGGTTGTAGAAGGGCCCAAGAAGATTGGGTTCAGCTTCGCGTGTGCCATCGGCACGAGGAGCAGAGGGGCCTGGATTGAAGTCTAATCCCCGCGACTTCTTGTTTTCTTTGGCCGAGTTCTTGGCAAACTGGAAGTTGCGCTTGAACAAATTGTCATCACGACACCATAGCAATGAAGATGGGTCGACATCTGCAGGCTGTGGTCCACGGACCATGCAAGGGTAGAAGCCTTGTTCAATGGCTTCAGCTCTGGACCTGGGTGGAAGATTTTTGTACAAAATGTCTCCCCATGGTCGCTTGATGGCATTCTTCTCAGCATATTCCTGGGTCACGAACCTGTACTTGTACCATTGTTCTGCCCAATATCTTCGAATCCATTGGATTCGGGTTTTTTGCTGATTGTAGTCCTCCTCTGGATCTATCTTGTACAGCTCATAGAGGTCAGGAGGCAAACCTCTTGAGGTGTTCCCATGGCGCTGTCTGCCACCCTTCCTTGCAGACTTCTCTGTTGCCATGAAGTTTAGACTGAATGGCATCAACACTGTCAAAGGCTTCTGTCTGCTGGTCAGACAGGAACTAGCTTCGGGAGAGTTGATGTGATGCTGTAAGAATTCTGCAAATGAATGCAGACTATGAGAACCAAGGGATTCTCCCACGGATATGTACCTGTGACAGCATTAGAGATGCGAGGGAAGGGGAAGAGGTCATATGCATTCTCAGAAGATTTTGAAGATAAATCAGTTTAGAGACATTGACCTCATAGCGCGAAGACATTCACTTATATGTTGAGAGTTGGTTCCAGATTTGTACGAATCCAAGAATAAGTACAAGTGAGGAATCTAACTATGTGTGAAGCATAAGTGAATATACTAGGCATTATATGAGATGCAGACAGGATAGATCCAAATTTGTGGAGGCAGAAACCACTTTTGGTAAAAAGGATGAATCTATAGGATCAAAAAGACGGTAAAAAGAGGGTTTTAATTTACCACACGATGAACTGCTAGACGGAGTAGAAGATGAGGCCGAGCAGTTCGATCTTCCGTGCCCTAACTTGGCGACGGAGGACACCTACGGTGGCGGCGGAGAAGACGATGTCCGCGGCCGGCGTGAAGACGGCGTCGGAGAGGTCGCGGCAGCTAAGCGCTTCGTCGTCGGTGTCGTCGAGAGCTAGCGGTGGCGCTAGGGTTTGTCGAGGTGGAGAGGTGGAAGAAGGATTTTGACCGCGATTGGACGGGTATTTATAGGGAAAGGGATGGCACTGCGTAATTACGCAGGTGCCCCTGGCGGTTCACATCTGAGGGACACGTGGCGAACATGCAACACATTGGGAGTTGTCCCACGTTCCCACGCCCGCCTGGTCTGTCGGATGGTCGTTCCGGCTTCTCCGGGTTTCAGGAAATAAGAATTGAGCATTTAAAACAGATTTAATGTTTGTCTCTGTATCTTCTGCTGACAAGGACGCAGAGAAGACATTCGACAGTTTCAACAGAATGCATATGATTTGGATAGATAGAGTTTGAGGTAGGAAGCATAGAGAGGTTAGGGTCCGATCACATTCACTTAGTTCAAAAGATTCAAACGAGAAGACATAGCTATAAGTGAATGCTGTAGAGGACAGAACACTAATATATGTATATATCAGAATGCAACCAAATCAACATAGTGAAGATAATCATGAAGACAAGTTGGAATTTAAGACAACCCAAATGCGAAGACATAGAAAATGTAACGCCATGAGAAAAACACTTCAAACAGAAGAATTTGGTGGTGGCGTTACCCACCGTATAGGAGGTATTAGACCCAGACATGGCGCACAATTATCGTGGTGCTCCGAAGTCAAATTCCGCGTTAATGTATTCACACTTAGAATGTAAGTCTTCATTGATTAAAGATATACTTTACTTCGTGTGTTGCACATCTAAGTCATCATCATGCATAAGTGTTAGGATGTGTGCCTGGTCACAGGACATTTGAGGATTCCAAGATATTTAGCTCACACCGTAACTTGCAAAACCGTAACTTGCAAAACCTTTTCTCATCCAAGGGCTTTGTGAAGATATCTGCCAGTTGCTCTTCAGTGTTGACGTGTATGATATCAATATCTTCCTTCATGACATGATCTCTGAGAAAGTGATGATGAATTTCAATATGCTTTGTCTTCGAGTGCTGAACTGGGTTGTTGGCAATCTTGATGGCGCTTTCGTTGTCGCAGTAGAGTGGTACTTGTTTCAGATGGATGCCATAGTCCTTGAGTGTTTGCTTCATCCATAAAAGCTGAGCGCAGCATGATCCAGCAGCAACGTATTCAGATTCAGCAGTGGAGAGTGATACACAGTTCTGCTTCTTTGAAGACCAACAGACAAGTGATCGTCCCAGAAAGTGACATGTGCCTGATGTAGACTTGCGATCCACCTTGTCACCAGCATAATCAGCATCCGAGAATCCAACTAGATCAAATTCTGAGCCCTTTGGATACCATAATCCTAATGTTGGGGTGTAAGCCAAATATCGAAGAATTCGCTTCACAGCTAAATGATGTGATTCCTTTGGTGCCGCTTGGAATCGAGCACACATGCAAACACTAAGCACAATATCTGGCCTAGATGCACATAAATAAAGTAAAGAACCAATCATGGAGCGGTATACCTTTTGATCAAACTCTTTACCATTGGCGTCAGGACCCAGATGACTCTTGGTAGGCATTGGCGTCGTGTAACCTTTGCAATCTTGCATTCCAAACTTCTTCAGACAATCTTTGAGGTATTTCTCTTGAGATATGAAGATGCCATTTCTTTGCTGACGAATTTGAAGACCAAGGAAGAACTTCAGCTCACCCATCATGGACATCTGATATTGCTCTTGCATCATGTGTCCAAACTCATCACTGTATTTCTGGTTGGTGCAGCCGAAGATAATGTCATCCACATATATTTGGCACACAAACAGTTCACCATCATATGTCTTCGTGAAGAGTGTGGGATCCAGGGAACCAGGTTTGAAGCCTTTGCTCTTCAGGAAGTCTTTGAGTGTGTCATACCAAGTGCGAGGGGCTTGTTTGAGGCCATACAGTGCCTTGTTTAGCTTGTACACCATATCAGGATGTTTTGGATCTTCAAAGCCAGGAGGTTGTGCGACATACACTTCTTCTTCAATCTTGCCGTTGAGAAATGCACTCTTCACATCCATTTGATACAGCAAGATGTTGTGATGGTTAGCATAGGCTAGCAGTATGCGAATAGCTTCAAGCCTAGCCACAGGAGCAAATGTTGCATCGAAGTCAATCCCTTCAATTTGAGTGTATCCTTGAGCAACGAGACGAGCTTTGTTTCTGACAACTTGACCATGCTCATCTTGTTTGTTGCGATATATCCATTTTGTGCCTATTATGTTGTGCTTGCGGGGGTCAGGACACTTGACAAGTTCCCAGACATTGTTCAGCTTGAACTGTTGAAGTTCTTCTTGCATAGCTTGAATCCACTCAGGTTCCATGAAGGCTTCAACAACTTTCTTAGGTTCAGATATTGAGACAAAAGCAAAGTGCCCACAGAAATTTGCTAGTTGTGTTGCTCTTGAACGAGTGAGTGGACCAGGCGCATTGATGCTATCAATTATCTTCTCAATCTGTACTTCATTTGCAACACGAGGATGAACTGGACGAAGATTTTGCTCTTGCTGATCATTGTCATCGTTGGGAGGATTGTCTTCGGGCTGAGCATTGTCTTCAGGTTGATTAGGTGCAAAAATGATAAGTTCCTCTTCAGGCTGTGCTTCAGATGGTATGATTTCTCCAGTTCCCATTAGCTTGATGGATTCACTGGGTGGAACTTCATCTAGCACATTTGGCAGGTGCTCTCTTTGCGAGCCGTTAGTCTCATCGAACCGCACATCTACAGTTTCAACCACTTTATAGTGAAAGAGGTTGAAGACTCTGTAGGAGTGCGAGTCCTTTCCGTAACCGAGCATAAAACCTTCACGTGCTTTCGGTGCAAATTTTGAAGTGTGATGTGGATCCTTGATCCAGCACCTAGCACCAAATACTCTGAAGTAGCTGACATTTGGCTTCTTACCAGTGAGGAGTTCATAGGATGTTTTCTGCAGAAGCTTGTGAAGATAAACACGGTTGATGACATGGCTTGCAGTATCAATAGCTTCAGGCCAGAACTTTCTGGGTGTCTTGTATTCATCGAGCATCGTCCAAGCCATCTCAATGAGTGTTCTGTTCTTGCGCTCCATGATGCCATTCTGCTGAGGGGTGTACGGAGCTAAGAACTCATGAGTGATGCCTAATGTATCCAAGTATAGATCGAGGCCAGTGTTCTTGAACTCTGTGCCGTTGTCACTCCTGATATGCTTGATCTTGACGCCATAGTTGTTCATGGCGCGGTTGGCGAAGCATCTGAAGACATCCTGCACTTCAGTCTTGTAGAGAATTATGTGAACCCATGTATATCTTGAATAATCATCAACAATGACGAAGCCATAGAGACAAGCAGTTGTAGTGAGAGTAGAGTAGTGAGTGGGGCCAAATAAGTCCATGTGTAGCAGCTCGAAGGGTTGAGATGTCGTCATGATTGTCTTCGAGGGATGCTTGGCCCTAGTCATCTTTCCAGCTTCGCAGGCACCGCACAAATGATCCTTCTTGAACTTGACGCCCTTGATGCCTATGACATGCTTCTTCTTTGCGAGAGTGTGTAAGTTCCTCATGCCAGCATGCCCTAGCCTCTGATGCCAGAGCCAGCACTCTGAAGCTTTTGCAAGAAGGCATACGGCAAGCTGTGGCCCTACTGAGAAATCTACCATGTATAGATCATCTTTCCGGTACCCTTCAAAGACTAGAGACTTGTCAGATTCCATAAGTACAAGGCAACGATATTTTCCAAATATCACAATCATGTTCAAGTCATAAAGCATTGAGACAGACATTAAGTTGAAACCAAGGGATTCAACAAGCATCACTTTATCCATGTGCTGATCCTTTGAGATTGCAACTCTACCTAGACCCAATACCTTGCTTTTACCAGTGTCAGCAAATGTGATGTGACTCTTGTCAGATGGACGTAAGGTTGAGTCCATGAGAAGACTTCGATCACCAGTCATATGATTAGTGCATCCGCTGTCCATAATCCATTCTGAAGCATGAGGTGTCATACCCTACAGTACATTTAGGGGGATAGGCTTCACCAAGAGTATTGTGAAGCATAAACATTTGACGGGCAAGAGGATTATCAAAGCTCAGATCAAGATTAGGACTGATAGGATGATTGGCATACGATTCAGGAACAAAATACATAGTGAGACCATTTGGGCATTTGATCTTGCGCCCTACAAGATGCTTTAGGTCCCCAGCAATAGCTTCAGACGCCTTTGATTTCCGGCTAGATACCTTTCCCTGCAAAAGAAAGTTAATTCTTCTTAACCACCCACATCTTCAGGGCTAGCTTAGAAGCAATGAGTCTAAGTGCAGCATCTGAGAACTTCGGCTTTGGAGCCCTAGCAAATAGCCTTGCAGGAGATGAATGATACTCATATGAATAAGCAGAAAAGTTCTTAGTCTTATGAACATAGCGGTTTGAAGAAACACGCTCATATTCATAAGTCTGGGTATGGTTTCCCTGCAAAACATTGGCGTTAGGGTGACTCAGGTGAGTCCTCTTTCTGTATGAAGCCTTTGGGCCATATGAAGCCTTTGGTCTGGGATTTGTCTTCTTCCCAGGTGATGTCATGATGACATTCACAGGAAGATTCTCAAGACAACTTTTGGGAACCCAGATCTTCTTCATAGGTGGCCCATTCCTGCAGTTAGTACCAATATACCTGGCAAACACTTCACCATTCTGATTCTTAAACAGTTTATAGTTTGCATCAAAGGATTCATCAATGATAATAGGGTTAGCACAGGTGAAGCCAGATAAGGTGGATGGATCCACTGAAGGTCCCTTTGCAGCAACCCATGTGGTTTGGGGTACTGCTCAGGCTTCCAGTAGGAGCCATCAACATTCATTTTCCTCTCGAACCCAACACCCTCTTTCCTAGGGTTTCGGTTCAGAATCTGCTTTTTGAGGACATCGCACAGTGTCTGATGCCCTTTGAGACTTTTGTACATCCCTGTTTCAAGCAATGTCTTCAACCTAGCATTTTCATCAGCAATAGTAGTGGTATCCTCGGCAGAGGGGTTAGTTGCCACATCAGCAGTTGAAGATATTGCAACAGTAGCAGCAGTAGAACATTCAGCAACAAAAGTAGCGTTATCACGCTCGAGGCATTTTAGACATGGTGGTTCAAATCCTTCCTGAGCGGAACTGATCTGTTGAGCGCGAAGTGACTCATTCTATTTTTGAAGATCTTCATGAGTCGCTCTCAATTTCTCAAGCTCTTGCTTCCTTTGAAGATAATCATAGGAGAGCTTTTCATGAGTTGTTGAGAGCGTTTCATGACGACTTTCAAGTTCCTGGTACTTAACATGAAGATTTTTTATGTCTTCAATTAAGGACTGAGAACGGGTCATTTCAGCGTCCAACAGCTCATCGCTTTTATCTAACAGTTTTTGAGTATGTTCCATAGCTTTCTGTTGTTCAGTTGCAATTTTAGCAAGTGTTTTGTAGCTGGGTTTGGATTCACAATCAGAGTCATCTTCACTAGATGTTTGAAAGTAAGCATCGCGTGATTTTACCTTGGCACCACGTGCCATGAAGTAGTAGGTGGGAGCAGAGTCGTCCTTGTCATTAGCTTCAACGTTTGTGACGGAGCCATTGTCTTTAGTGTTGAAGATGGACTTGGCAACGTAGGCTGTAGCTAGAGCCAGACTTGCAACGCCAGGGTCGGACTCCTCTTCAGACTCCACCTCCGCCTCCTCAGAAGCAGACTCCTCCTCTGAATCCATCTCCTTGCCGACGAAAGCACGAGCCTTGCCAGATGAGCTCTTCTTACGAGATGAAGACTTGGATGAGGACTTGGAAGGAGACTTTGAGGATTTCTTCTTCTTCTTGTCATCAGAATCATATTCCTTGCTCTTCTTCTTGTTGTTGTTCTCATTATCCCACTGTGGACACTCAGAGATGTTGTGTCCAGGTTTCTTGCACTTGTGACATGTTCTGTTCTTGTAGTCATGAGTGGAAGCTTCATCATTTCTTGAGCTGGATCGTGAAGACTTTCTGAAGCCCTTCTTCTTAGTGAACTTCTGGAACTTCTTCACAAGCATAGCAAGTTCCTTTCCAATGTCTTCGGGATCATCAGAACTGCAGTCAGATTCTTCTTCAGATGAGGAAACAGCTTTTGCCTTCAAAGCACGAGTTCAGCCGTAGTTGGGACCATAGATATCTCTTTTCTCAGATAGCTGGAACTCATGTGTGTTGAGCCTCTCAAGTATATCAGACGGATCGAGTGTCTTGAAGTCAGGGCGTTCTTGTATCATGAGGGCAAGGGTGTCGAACGAGCTGTCAAGTGATCTCAGTAGTGTCTTGACGATTTCATGCTTGGTAATCTCAGTGGCGCCGAGAGCACGAAGCTCATTTGTGATGTCAGTGAGGCGATCAAACGTGAGCTGGACATTCTCATTGTCGTTTCTCTTGAAGCGGTTGAAGAGGTTGCGAAGAACACTCATCCTTTGATCTCTCTAGGTTGAGACGCCTTCGTTGACCTTGGAGAGCCAGTCCCAGACTAGCTTCGACGTTTCCAGAGCACTCACACGGCCATGCTGTCCTTTGGTAAGATGACCACAGATGATGTTCTTGGCAGTAGAATCCAGTTGAATGAACTTCTTGACATCAGCAGGGTGACACCTTCACCAGTCTTGGGAACGCCATTCTTGACGACATACCAGAGGTCGACATCAATGGCTTCAAGATGCATGCGCATCTTATTCTTCCAGTAGGGATATTCAGTTCCATCGAAGACGGGGCAAGCAGTGGAGACTTTGATTATCCCTGCAGTCGACATAGCTAAAACTCCAGGTGGTTAAATTGAATCACACAGAACAAGGGAGTACCTTACTCTGATACCAATTTAAAGTGCTAGTTATCGACTAGAGGGGGGTGAATAGGCGATTTTTATGAAAGTCTTCAAAACATGAGAATTTCAAAGACAAACAATAGAAATGAACCTATTGATATGCAGCGGAAGGTAGACTACACTAGGCAAGCCATAGTCAAGTATTCAACGAAGTGAAAGTGCGAAGACTAATAGCAGCTAGGTAGTACGGATCAGGATGGAAGATGGTATGAAGCCAAACAACGATAGAAGTCACACAGTGAAGACAAATAGGTAATGCAAACAAGCAATGACTTCACGAAGACAAACTGTAAGTAAAGAGAGGGAGAGGATAGAACCAGTCACTTGTTGAGGACACAGGATTTGTTGGACAAGTTCCAGTTGCTGTGACAACTGTACATCTGGTTAGGGAGGCTGCGATTCAACTCAGAAGACCGCGTCTTCACCTTATTCCCCTTGAGCTAAGGACACCCAGTCCTCGCCCAATTACACTGGTAAGTCTTCAAGGTAGTATTCCAAACCTTCACAGACTTTGTTCACCGGCGATCCACAATGACTCTTGGATGCTCAGAACACGACGCCTAACCGGCTGGAGGATTCACAGTCCTCAAGTGTAACAAGTCTTCAGGTCACGCGGACAGAAAGACTTCAGTGATGCCTAACACTTTTTGGCTCTGGGTGTTTGGGCTTTGTCCTCGCAAGGATTTCTCTCTCTCAAAAGCTTCGGAGGTGGGTTGCTCTCAAATGACAAAAGCCGTGCACTAATTCTGAGCAGCCACCAATTTATGGTGTAGGCGGTGGCCTTTTTATAGCCACTAGGCAACCCGACCTGATTTGTCCAAAATGACCCTGGGTCACTAAGGAACTGACACGTGTTCCAACGGTCAGATTTCAAACACACGCGGTAACTTTACTTGGGCTACAAGTAAAGCTGACTCATCCAGCTCTGGATAAGATTTGCTCTCATTGTCTTCGCTCGAAGACATAGGATTTTGGTTGAGCATCACTTCAGTCACTCTGACTTTGTTCACTGGGACCCCACTTAATAGTACGGTGGTTCCTATGACTCAACAAAGAAGAAAAGGAAACAACGAAACAACTAGGTCTTCGCGCTCCATAGTCTTCACGCAATGTCTTCTCTTGTCATAGTCTTCAATGTGAATATCTTCACATACCACCATCGTCTTCAATGTCTTCATACATTTTTAGGGATCATCTCCGGTAGGTAAATCGAATCAATGAGGGACTACTACCTGTGTTATCCTGCAATTCTCACAAACACATTAGTCCCTCAACCAGGTTTGTCGTCAATACTCCAAAACCAACTAGGGGTGGCACTAGATGCACTTACAGTTCTGAAGAAGAACCGAGCTGCTATTGTCTATACTCTTGATGATTTAAAGGGCATTAGTCCCACTCTCTATCAGCACAAAATTAATATGGAACCTGATGCTAAACCCGTTGTTGATCACCAACAACGTTTAAATCCTAAGATGAAAGAAGTGGTAAGAACTGAAATACTGAAGCTTCTGGAAGCAGGTATAATCTATCCTATAGATGATAGTAGATGGGTAAGTCATGTTCATTGTGTCCCTAATAAGGGAGGTATTACTGTTGTTCCTAATGATAAGAATGAACTTATTCCGCAAAGAATTATTACTGGCTACAGAATGGTAATTGATTTTAGAAAATTAAATAAAGCAACTAGAAAAGATCATTACCCTCTGCCTTTTATTGATCAAATGCTAGAAAGATTGTCAAAGCACACACATTTTTGCTTCCTTGATGGATATTCTGGTTTTTCTCAAATACCTGTTTCACAATCTGATCAAGAGAAAACCACCTTTACTTGTCCTTTTGGAACTTATGCTTATAGACGTATGCCTTTTGGTTTATGCAATGCACCTGATACCTTTCAAAGATGTATGACTGCTAAATTCTCTGATTTTTGTGAAAAGATTGTTGAGGTTTTCATGGATGGTTTTTTCATTTACGGAACTTCTTGTCATGATTGATTAAGCAACCTTGATCAAGTTTTGCAGAGATGCGAGCAAACTATTCTTGTCTTGAATTGGGAGAAGTGCCACTTTATGGTTAATGAAGGTATTGTCTTGGGGCATAAAATTTCTGAACGAGGTATTGAGGTGGATAAAGCTAAAGTTGATGCAACTAAGAAAATGCCATGTCCTAATGATATCAAAGGTATGCGTAGTTTCCTTGGTCATGCTGGTTTCTATAGGAGGTTTATTAAAGACTTCTCTAAAATATCTAGGCCTCTTAAAAATCTTTTACAAAAGGATGTTCCATTAGTTTTTTATGATGATTGTGTAGAAGCCTTTGAAACACTTAAGAAAGCATTGATTTCCGCACCTGTTGTTCAACTGCCTAATTGGAACTTGCCTTTTAAAATTATGTGTGATGCCAGTGATTATGCTGTTGGTGTTGTTCTAGGACAAAGAGTTGATAAGAAATTAAATGTTATTCATTATGCTTGTAAAACTCTAGACAGTGCTCAACGAAATTATGCTACTACTGAAAAAGAATTCTTAGTGGTGGTGTTTGCTTGTGAAAAATTTAGCTCTTACATTGTTGATTCTAAAGTAATTATTCACACTGATCATGCTGCTATAAAATATCTTATGGAAAATAAAGATGCTAAACCTAGGCTCATTAGGTGGGTTCTCTTGCTACAAGAATTTGACTTGCATATCACTGATAGAAAAGGAGCTGAGAACCCCGTGGCTGATAACTTGTCTAGGCTAGAAAATATTATTGATGACCCACAACCTATTAATGATAGTTTTCCTAATGAGCAATTAGCTGCAATAAATGTTTCTCATAACACTCCTTGGTACGCTCTCTATGCTACTTACATTGTTGCTAAATATATACCAACTAGTTTCACATACCAACAAAAGAAAAAGTTTTTCTATGATTTAAGACATTACTTTTGGGATGACCCACATCTTTATAAAGAAGGAGTAGATGGTATTATTAGACGTTGCGTACCTGAGCATGAACATGGACAAATCCTACGAAAATGTCACTCCGAGGCTTATGGAGGACATCATGCGGGAGACAGAACTGCTCACAAGGTATTGCAATCCGGATTTTATTGGCCTACTCTCTTCAAGGATGCCCGTAAGTTTGTTTTATCTTGTGATGAATGTCAAAGAATTGGTAATATTGGTAAGCGTCAGGAAATGCCTATGAATTATTCTCTCGTTGTTGAACCATTCGATGTTTGGGGTTTTTATTATATGGGACCTTTTCCTTCGTCTAATGGGTATACACATATTTTGGTTGCTGTTGATTATGTTACTAAGTGGGTAGAAGCTATTCCAACTAGTAGTGTTGATCACAACACCTCTATTAAAATGCTTAAGTAAGTTATTTTCCCAAGGTTTGGAGTCCCAAGATATTTGAAGACTAATGGTGGTTCACATTTTATTCTTGGTGCTTTCCATAAAATGCTTGGTAAGTATGATGTTAACCATAGAATTGCATCACCTTATAATCCTCAGTCTAGAGGTCAAGTTGAACTTAGCAATAGGGAAATAAAATTAATTTTACAAAAGACTGTCAATATGTCGGTGTACAAAAGTACGGGATCTCCTTTTGACCCCTTTACTTGTGCACGGGCAGTCAGAGCCACGCGCCGCGGCCACACCTAGCAGGGCAGAAGAGGGAAGCCGGAGAAAGCCGAAGCGCAAGGCAACCGAGGCAATGCTAAGACCAGAAGCACAGGAGAGCAAAGGGGCGAGGTGGACTCCCCCCGGCAAGACCCTTGCCGGGGCGGCCTCCGTGGCCCCGGCAAGAGCCTTGCCGGGGAAACTTGCCCGATGCCAGCAGAGCAGGCCACCCTTGAGCCCGTGGGTTCCAACACCAGCCAACCAACTACATTGGGACCAGGGCTCGGGAGGCGCCTCTGTGGTGGCATGCAGGTCTTTGTCAAGATCATAAACACACGATCAGATGAGGACCAGAAGACGGCGACCCTCAGCGGGATCCTAGCCGAGGAGATCCAAAAGACCCCCGGCAAGTGCCTTGCCGGGGACGACTGCAATGCCATGGCAAGATCCTTGCCGGGCCCCCGGCAAGACCCTTGCCGAGGGCATCAGCGGGGCCACTGCCAGGCCCGCACCAGCCAAAACTCCACCGCCATCCCCAAGCAGCTGCTAGCTCAACCAGCTGGGCAGGCACCTGAGTGGCGACGGGCGGCCTCTACACCAACTCAGCATGCACCTGCGTGGTGGCATGCAGATCTTCGTGAAGGCTCCACCACCGCGCCACCTCATCAGCCTGCCTGCCTACATGGCACCGCACGCATTGCTGGCCTGGGCGCGTCTTGAAGCGAGGCAGAGCGGCGACGGACGTGACGGGCCTCGTTCCCGTCCCCGATAAAGCTAATGGACACCTAAGTAGCGCATTTAATGCGCTTTGTCCCGTAACGCCGGGCGATAAGCTCGCGCGTTGTACACCCTTCCACCTCCTGTGTGCCACTGTGGCGACCCCTTTTGCCTATAAAAGGAGGCCTGAGGCGACCGGGAGAGGGATTCGGCTTTTTTGGGCAAGTTATGCCCCGTAGCTAGCTCAAGAACACTCAATACACCCACCAAAGCAGGACTAGGGTATTACGCATCCTCGCGGCCCGAACCTGGGTAAACGATCCGTGTGCTTCCTGTTAGACCTGCTCTTCTCACAACCCCGCGCCCGCCAACCGTAGAAGGGATTCCAGTGATCCCATAGGTGTCGTTTCCCCGACATCTTTGGCGCACCAGGTAGGGGGGCGCAGTCATGAGAATCTGATCTAGCAGTTAGCCTAGTGGTTCTTCATCGCCCTGGCTCCCAAGAAGAAGACGATCACGGCGATCGGCTCGTCGGGAGCTGAACGGCCCATGCCAGTGCGGACCAGCAGCGGGCCGGTCGCGGACAGAACCCGAGCCGCGGCCCGCGAGCACCAGCATCGCCCTGGCAGTCAGAGCCTGGCGAGCGGCGCCGTTCGCGCGCCAGACGACGAGCCACATGCCGCCAAATCCAAGGACGGGGCCGGGCCCCCTGCAGGCGGCGCAGGGCCCTCCAGGGGCGTCGATGTGCCCCCTATGGGCGACGCAGCGACCTCCAAGACGCCCACCCAGGCGCCCACAGCGCGCTCTTCCCATGGTGTGCACGACGAGCAGCGTCACCACGCCGGTGACCCTGGACACCGCCGTGGGAAGAGCCCTGTGCATCATCCGCGGGATGAAGGAGCCCAGCATGCCCGCCGAAGTGCTGGCGAAAATGGCACGCAGCTGCTGGGCCGTGATAGAGCTCCTTCTAACGTGGTTAGAAGTCGAAGTGCGCCACGGTCCACGCAGCTGTCGCCACCACCTACGCCAGCGGAAGCTTTGGCGTGCGCGCAGCTGCTCCTCGACTTCCCTCCTGCTGCGGAGAAGCTCGACGAGTGGAGAGCCACCATCCGGAGCCTCGTCGCCGTCGCCAATAAAGATGATCTGCGATCGGCGGGGCCCTCGGGCCGGCGCTCCGTCGAGCCACCACATGCCAGCGATGGGAGAACCGGGGGAGCTGCAGCCACAGTACACTCTCCTCCACCGCGCCAGTTGCCGCTGGTGCCGGTCCGTCATGACGACGCGTGTGATAACATTTTCATAGCATCGTCCGACCCACGGACCCACCACGACCAGCGCCAAGTTCTTCGAGAATGAGCCCATGAACACGCTCGAACCACTATCGAGCGCCGGCGCGATACACGCCACCAGTAGGATAAGCGAGCGGGACTCGCTATGGACCACCCAGCATTGGGGGGCTCTGGTGGCCTACCTTACGAGGTGGGTTGCCCAGCCTTTACCCGTGAGCTGCGGCAGTTCCAGTGGTCGTCCCACCGCATGTTCAAGCCCGACGTCGGTGATACGTCCATTTTGCATCATGATTTTATATCGATATTTATTGCATTATGGGATGTTATTACACATTATGTCACAATACTTATGCCTATTCTCTCTTATTTTACAAGGTTTACATAAGAAGGGAGAATGCCGGCAACTGGAATTCTGGGCTGGAAGCAAATATTAGAGACCTATTCTGCACAACTCCAAAAGTCCTGAAACTCCACAAAAGTTGTTTTTGGAAATAATAAAAAATACTGAGCGGAAGAAATACCAGAGGGGGCCCACACCCTGGCCACGAGGGTGGGGGCGCGCCCCACCCCCCTGGGCACGCCCCCTGCCTCGTGGGCCCCCTATTGGCCCTCCGCTGCCCATCTTCTGCTATATGAAGTCTTTCGTCCGAAGAAAAATCAGAAGCAAGCTTTCGGGACGAGACTCCGCCGCCACGAGGGGGAACCTTGGCGGAACCAATCTAGGGCTCCGGCGGAGCTGTTCTGCCGGGGACACTTCCCTCCGGGAGGGGGAAATCATCGCCATCGTGATCACCAACGCTCCTCTCATCGGGAGAGGGCCAATCTCCATCAACATCTTCACCAGCACCATCTCCTCTCAAACCCTAGTTCATCTCTTGTATCCAATTCTTGTCTCTAAGTCTGGGATTGGTACCTGTAGGTTGCTAGTAGTGTTGATTACTCCTTGTAGTTGATGCTAGTTGGTTTATTTGGTGGAAGATCATATGTTCAGATCCTTTATGCATATTAATACTCCTCTGATTATGAACATGAATATGCTTTGTGAGTAGTTACGTTTGTTCCTGAGGACACGGGAGAAGTCTTGCTATTAGTAGTCATGTGAATTTGGTATTCGTTCGATATTTTGATGAGATGTATGTTGTCTCTCCTCTAGTGGTGTTATGTGAACATCGACTACATGACACTTCACCATTATTTGGGCCTAGAGGAAGGCATTGGGAAGTAATGAGTAGATGATGGGTTGCTAGAGTGACAGAAGCTTAAACCCTAGTTTATGCGTTGCTTCGTAAGGGGCTGATTTGGATCCATATGTTTCATGCTATGGTTAGGTTTACCTTAATACTTCTTTTGTAGTTGCGGATGCTTGCAATAGGGGTTAATCATAAGTGGGATGCTTGTCCAAGTAAGGACAGCACCCAAGCACTGTTCCACCCACATATCAAATTATCAAAGTACCGAACGCGAACCATATGAACGTGATGAAAACTAGCTTGACGATAATTCCCATGTGTCCTCGGGAGCGCTTTTCTTTATATAAGAGTTTGTCCAGGCTTGTCCTTTGCTACAAAAAGGATTGAGACACCTTGCTGCACTTTATTTACTTTTGTTACTTGTTGCTCGTTACAAATTACCTTATCACAAAACTATCTGTTACCTATTATTTCAGCGCTTGCAGAGAATACCTTGCTGAAAACCGCTTATCATTTCCTTCTGCTCCTCGTTGGGTTCGACACTCTTACTTATCGAAAGGACTAAGATAGATCCCCTATACTTGTGGGTCATCAAGACTCTTTTCTGGCGTCGTTGCCAGGGAGTGAAGCGCCTTTGGTAGGTGGAATTTGGTAAGGAAAAATTTATATAGTGTGCTGAAATTTACTGTCACTTGTTACTACGGGAAGTAATCCTCTGAGGGGCTTGTTCGGGGCATCTTCACCCCGACCAGTAGAACAAAGAGTTGCTCCGCAACCTACTGAACCTACTGAAAATGAAAATGTCTACTTTGAAATTCCTTCGAGTATGGTAGAAAAACTGCTAGCTAATCCTTTTACAGGAGATGGAACATTACATCCTGATGAGCACCTAATATATGTGGATGAAGTTTGTGGATTATTTAAGCTTGCAGGTATGCCCAATGATGTTATCAAGAAGAAGGTCTTCCCTTTATCTTTGAAGGGAGATGCATTGACATGGTATAGGCTATGTGATGATATGGGGTCATGGAACTACAAACGATTGAAATTGGAATTTCATCAGAAGTTTTATCCTATGCATCTTGTTCATCGTGATCGCAATTATATATATAATTTTTGGACTCGCAAAGGAGAAAGCATCGCTCAAGCTTGGGGGAGGCTTAAATCGATGTTATATTCATGCCCCAATCATGAGCTCTCAAGAGAAATGATTATTCAAAAAAATTATGCTCGGCTTTCTGATAACAATCGCACCATGCTCGATACTTCTTGTGCTGGCTCTTTTATGATGAAGACTATCGAATTCAAATGGGATTTATTGGCAAGAATTAAACCCAACTCTGAAGATTGGGATCTCGATGATGGTAAGGAGTCAGGTATGACACCTAAGTTTGATTGTGTTAAATCTTTTATGGATACCAATGTTTTCCGTAAATTTAGCACTAAATATGGACTTGACTCAGAGATAGTAGCTTCTTTCTATGAATCTTTTGCTACTCATGTTGATCTCCCTAAGGAGAAGTGGTTTAAATATCATCCTCCCATATAAGTAAAAGTTGCTGCACCTATTAAAGTTGAAGAAAATACTATCACTTATAATGATCCTATTGTTCCTACTGCTTATGTTGAGAAACCACCTTTCCCTGTTAGAATAAAGGATCATGCTAAAGCTTCAACTGTGGTTCGTAAAAGCAATATTAGAAGTTATACACCTCCTAAGCAAGTTAAAGTTGAACCTAATATTGCTATAGTTAAAGATCTCTTGGCCGATAATATTGATGGGCATGTTATTTATTTCTGTGATGAAACTGCTAGAATTGCTAAACCTTGTGATAAAGATAAACATAGACCTGTGGTAGGCATGCCTGTTATTTCTGTTAAAATAGGAGATCATTGTTATCAAGGCTTGTGTGATATGGGTGCTAGTGCTAGTGCAATACCTATTGACTTATACAAAGAAATTATGCATGATATTGCACCTGCTGAGTTAGAAGATATTGATGTCACAATTAAACTTGCCAATAGAGATACTATTTCACCAATTGGGATTAATAGAGATGCTGAAGTCTTGTGTGGGAAACTAAATATCCTGCTGATTTTCTTGTTCTTGGTTCCCCACAAGATAGCTTTTGTCCCATTATATTTGGTAGACCCTTCTTAAACACTGTTAACGCTAAGATAGACTGTGAAAAGGATGTTGTTACTATTGTTTTAGGTGATATGTCTCATGAGTTCAATTTCTCTAAATTTCGTAGACAACACCGTGAAGAGGAATTGCCTAGTAAAGCTGGAATTATTGGTCTTGCTTCTATTGCCGTACCTCCTAGTGATCCTTTAGAACAATATTTGCTGGACCATGAAAATGATATGTTTATGAATGAAAGAAGGGAAATAGATGAAGTGTTCTTTAAACAGGGACCTATTCTGAAACACAACTTGCCTGTTGAAATCCTAGGGGATCCTCCTCCACCCGAGGGTGATCCCGTGTTTGAGCTTAAACCATTGCCTGATACTCTTAAATATGCTTATCTTGATGAAAAGAAGATATATCCTGTTATTATTAGTGCTAACCTTTCAGAGAAGGAGGAAGAAAAATTATTGAAAACTCTGAAGAAGCACCGTGCTGCTATTGGATATACTCTCGATGATCTTAAGGGCATTAGTCCCACTCTATGTCAACACTAAATAAATTTGGAGAAAGATGCCAAACCAGTTATTGATCATCAATGACGAATGAATCCTAAAATGAAAGAAGTGGTAAGAAAGGAAATATTAAAGCTCCTTGAGGCAGGTATAATTTATCCCATTGCTGATAGTCAGTGGGTAAGTCCTGTCCATTGTGTCCCTAAGAAGGGAGGTATTACCGTCGTTCCTAATGACAAAGATGAATTGATTCCGCAAAGAATTATTACAGGTTATAGGATGGTAATTGATTTACGTAAATTAAATAAGGCTACTAAAAAAGATCATTACCCCTTACCTTTTATTGATCAAATTCTATAAAGATTATCCAAACATACACATTTTTGCTTTCTAGATGGTTATTCTGGTTTCTCTCAAATACCTGTGTCAGCTGATGATCAAGCTAAGACCACTTTTACTTGTCATTTCGGTACTTTTGCTTATAGATGTATGCCTTTTGGTTTATGTAATGCACCTGCTACCTTTCAAAGATGCATGATGGCTATATTCTCTGATTTTTGTGAAAAGATTTGTGAGGTTTTCATGGACGATTTCTCCGTCTATGGATCTTCCTTTGATGATTGCTTAAGCAACCTTGATCGAGTTCCATAGAGATGTGAAGAAACTAATCTTGTCTTGAACTGGGAGAAGTGCCACTTTATGGTTAATGAAGGTATTGTCTTGGGGCATAAAATTTCTGAAAGAGGTATTGAAGTTGATAAAGCTAAAGTTGATGCTATTGAAAAGATGTCGTGTCCCAAGGACATCAAAGGTATAAGAAGTTTCCTTGGTCATGCCGGGTTTTATAGGAGGTTCATTAAGGACTTCTCAAAAATTTCTCGGCCTCTGACTAATTTATTACAAAAAGATATACCATTTGTTTTTTATGATGATTGTGTAGAAGCATTTGAAATACTTAAGAAAGCATTGATCTCTGCACCTATTGTTCAGCCACCTGATTGGAATTTACCCTTTGAAATTATCTGTGATGCTAGTGATTATGCTGTAGGTGCTGTTCTAGGGCAAAGAGTTGATAAGAAATTAAATGTTATTCAATATGGTAGTAAAACTCTAGACAATGCCCAGAGAAATTATGCTACTTCTGAAAAAGAATTCTTAGCAGTTGTATTTGCTTGTGATAAGTTCAGACGTTATATTGTTGATTCTAAAGTAACTATTCACACGGATCATGATGTATTAAATATCTTATGGAAAAGAAAGATGCTAAACCTAGACTTATTAGATGGGTTCTCTTGCTACAAGAATTTGACTTGCATATTATTGATAGAAAGGGAGCTGAGAACCCCGTTGCAGACAACTTGTCTAGGTTAGAAAATGTTCTTGATGACCCACTACCTATCAATGATAGCTTTCCTGATGAACAATTAAATGTCATAAATGCTTCTCATATTGCTCCATGGTATGCTGATTATGCTAATTACATTGTTGCTAAATTTATACCACCTAGTTTCACATACCAGCAAAAGAAAAAAATCTATGATTTGAGACATTACTTTTGGGATGACCCACATCTTTATAAAGAAGGAGTAGATGGTGTCATTAGACGTTGTGTACCTGAGCATGAACAGGAACAGATCCTACGCAAGTGTCACTCCGAGGCTTATGGAGGACACCATGCTGGAGATAGAACTGCACATAAGATATTGCAATCCGGTTTTTATTGGCCTACTCTCTTCAAGGATGCCCGTAAGTTTGTCCTATCTTGTGATGAATGTCAAAGAATTGGTAATATTAGTAGACGTCAAGAAATGCCTATGAATTATTCACTTGTTATTGAACCATCTGATGTTTGGGGCTTTGATTATATGGGACCGTTTCCTACCTCCAATGGATATACACATATTTTAGTTGTTGTTGATTACGTTACTAAGTGGGTAGAAGCTATTCCAACTAGTAGTGTTGATCATAACACCTCTATTAAGATGCTTAAAGAAGTTATTTTTCCGAGGTTTGGAGTCCCTAGATATTTAATGACTGATGGTGGTTCACATTTTATTCATGGTGCTTTCCGTAAAATGCTTGCCAAGTATGATGTTAATCATAGAATTGCATCTCCTTATCACCCACAGTCTAGTGGTCAAGTAGAATTGAGTAATAGAGAGCTTAAATTAATTTTGCAAAAGACTGTTAATAGGTCTAGAAAGAATTGGTCCAAGAAACTTGATGATGCATTATGGGCCTATAGAACTGCATATAAAAATCCTATGGGTATGTCTCCGTATAAAATGGTTTATGGAAAAGCATGTCACTTACCTCTCGAACTAGAACATAAGGCATACTGGGCCATTAAAGAGCTCAACTATGATTTCAAACTTGCCGGTGAGAAGAGGTTATTTGACATTAGCTCACTTGATGAATGGAGAACCCAAGCCTATGAAAATGCCAAATTGTTTAAAGAAAAAGTTAAAAGATGGCATGACAAAAGAATGCAAAGGTGTGAGTTTAATGTAGGTGATTATGTATTGCTATACAACTCTCATTTAAGATTTTTTGCAGGAAAACTTCTCTCTAAATGGGAAGGTCCTTACGTTATCGAGGAGGTTTATCGTTCCGGTGCCATAAAAATCAACAACTTCGAAGGCACAAATCCGAAGGTGGTAAACGGTCAAAGAATCAAACACTATATCTCAGGTAATCCCATAAATGTTGAAACTAATGTTATTGAAACCGTAACACCGGAGGAATACATAAGGGACACTTTCCAGAACGTTTCAGACTCCGAAAAGGAATAGGTATGTGGTACGGTAAGTAAACCGACTCCAAAACAGTTCTAATGATAATTTTTCTCCGTTTTGGAATTTTTAGAAAAATTGAAAAATAAGAAGCAGTCCGGGAAGGACACGAGGCCTCCACGAGGGTGGAGGGCACGCCCTACCCTCCTGGGCACGCCCCCCTACATCGTGGGCACCTCGTGTGCTCGCCGGACTCCGTTTTCTTGCACGATACGTATTTTTGGTAGGTAAAAATTCATTATATAATCTCCCGAAGGTTTTGACTCCTGTATCACGCAAATATCCTCTGTTTTTGTTTCGAGCTTGTTTTTCTGACAGATCTAGATCATCATGACGTCTCCAAGCGACCCCAAGGACAAGTTCTTTGAGAAGGTCATCAACCCTTACCTCGCGGAGGTGCTGCGACACCCTCAAACCATTGAGATGCGTGATGGGTTGATGCACATCCGCGATGTTGAGGGACCGAAGGGGGCCGGAAGCGTGGAGACGAGGCTCGAAGCAATGGAGCAACAAGTTTTCAAGTGCCAGGGGATGGTGGAATGTGGACTCAATTCCAACCACATGATGATCGCGGAGTTCACCAACAACCACAAGCTGGATGCCAAGAACATTGGGGAGACCATCTTCAAGCTTCACGAGAAGATCGAGCACCTCCAAGCCCAAATCTATGACCTGCAAAACCAAAACTGTGAGTATGAATATAGATTCAAGAGGATGAGTTTGGCTGCAGATTTGAGGATCCCGGAGACTCGACCATCCTTCTATGATGGTGAGCCTATGCCTTGGAAGATGGACGACAAGCCCACATCATCAACAACTTCACCTCCATCTTCTTCACCAGCAAAGGAGACATAATCATATGGGTATGGGCACTCCCCTTGGCAACTGCCAAGCTTGGGGGAGGTGCCCCGGTATCGTATCACCATCACACTCCTATCTTTACCATTTTTCTTAGTTCGATCCTTTTAGTAATATCTTGATCTAGTAGAATAAAGTTTTTGGTATGATCTAGTTTTGAGTTTTGCTTTATGATCTCTCTATGTAATCGAGTCCGTGAGCTATATAATAAAGATTAGTGTTGAGTCAAGGACTTGATTATCTTGCTATGATCTTGAGTGAATAAAAGAAAAGAAAAAGAGTAAAAAGAAACAAAGAGATCATATTGATCTTATGGAGAGTAATGACTTCACATAGAAAGAGTATGATGATTAAAAGTTGTTGAGAGTTGACAAATTTAGTTTTGGTCATCGTTGCAATTAATAGGAATTAATAAATAAAGAGAGGTTTCACATATAAATATACTATCTTGGACATCTTTTATGATTGGGAGCACTCATTAAAATATGACATGCTAAAGAGTTGATGTTGGACAAGGAAGACAACGTAATGGGTTATGTTTTCTTATATCTGAGATAAAGTATATTGTCATGGATCATCCAACATGTTGAGCTTGCCTTTCCCCCTCATGCTAGCCAAATTCTTTGCACCAAGTAGAGATACTACTTGTGCTTCCAAAAACCCTTAAACCTAGTTTTGCCAGAGAGTCCACCATATCTACCTATGGATTGAGTAAGATCCTTCAAGTAGGTTGTCATCGGTGCAAGCAATAAAAATTGCTCTCTAAATATGTATGATTGATTGGTGTGGAGGAAATAAGCTTTATACGATCTTGTGATGTGGAAGAAATAAAAGCGACGGACTGCATAAGAAAGGTCCATATCACAAGTGGCAGTATAAAGTGACATTCTTTCGCATTAAGATTTTGTGCATCCAACCCTGAAAGCGCATGGCAACCTCTGCTTCCCTCTGCGAAGGGCCTATCTTTTACTTTTATCTTCTACTTTATGCAAGAGTCATGGTGATCTTCACCTTTCCTTTTTACATTTTATCCTTTGGCAAGCACAGTGTGTTGGAAAGTTCCTGATATATATATATATATATATATATATATATATATATATATATATATATATATATATATATATATATATATAATTGGATGTAAGTTAGCATGAGCTATTATTGTTGACATTACCCTTGAGGTAAAAGGTTGGGAGGCGAAACTATAAGCCCCTATCTTTCTCTGTATCCGATTAAAACTCCGTAACCACAAGTAGTGCGTGAGTGTTAGCAATTGTTAAAGACTAAATGATAGTTGAGTATGTGGACTTGCTAAAAAGCTCTGACATAGATTCTTTCTGATGTTATGATAAATTGCAATTGCCTCAATGACTGAGATTATAGTTTGTTAGTTCTCAATGAAGTTTCTGATTCATACTTTGCATTGTTAATAGATTATTACTTGAGCATAAGAAATCATATGACAATATCCATATATGTTGCTGTTATGAGTTTAATCATGATGCCCTCATGTCCGTATTTTATTTTATCGACACCTCTACCTCTAAACATGTGGACATATTTATCGTTATTGGCTTTCGCTTGAGGACAAGCGAGGTCTAAGCTTGGGGGAGTTGATACGTCCATTTTGCATCATGCTTTTATATCGATATTTATTGCATTATGGGCTGTTATTACACATTATGTCACAATACTTATGCCTATTCTCTCTTATTTTACAAGGTTTACATAAGGAGGGAGAATGCCGGCAGCTGGAATTCTAGGCTGGAAAAGGAGCAAATATTAGAGACCTATTCTGCACAACTCCAAAAGTCCTGAAACTCCACGAAAGTTGTTTTTGGAAATAATAAAAAATACTGGGCGGAAGAAATACCAGAGGGGGCCCACACCCTGGCCACGAGAGTGGGGGCGCGCCCTACCCCCCTGGGCGCACCCCCTGCCTCCTGGGCCCCCTGTTGGCCCTCCGGTGCCCATCTTCTGCTATATGAAGTCTTTCGTCCGAAGAAAAATCAGAAGCAAGCTTTCGGGACGAGACTCCGCCGCCACAAGGCGGAACCAATCTAGGGCTCCGGCAGAGCTGTTCTGCCGGGGACACTTCCCTCAGGGAGGGGGAAATCATCGCCATCGTGATCACCAACGCTCCTCTCATCGGGAGAGGGCCAATCTCCATCAACATCTTCACCAGCACCATCTCCTCTCAAACCCTAGTTCATCTCTTGTATCCAATTCTTGTCTCTAAGTCTGGGATTGGTACCTGTCGGTTGCTAGTAGTGTTGATTACCCCTTGTAGTTGATGCTAGTTGGTTTATTTCGTGGAAGATCATATGTTCAGATCCTTTATGCATATTAATACTCCTCTGTTTATGAACATGAATATGCTTTCTGAGTAGTTATGTTTGTTCCTGAGGACACGGGAGAAGTCTTGCTATTAGTAGTCATGTGAATTTGGTATTCGTTCGATATTTTGATGAGATGTATGTTGTCTCTCCTCTAGTGGTGTTATGTGAACGTCGACTACATGACACTTCACCATTATTTGGGCCTAGAGGAAGACATTGGGAAGTAATAAGTAGATGATGGGTTGCTAGAGTGACAGAAGCTTAAACCCTAGTTTATGCGTTGCTTCGTAAGGGGCTGATTTGGATCCATATGTTTCATGCTATGGTTAGGTTTACCTTAATACTTCTTTTGTAGTTGCGGATGCTTGCAATAGGGGTTAATCATAAGTGGGATGCTTGTCCAAGTAAGGACAGCACCCAAGCACCGGTCCACCCACATATCAAATTATCAAAGTACCGAACGCGAACCATATGAACGTGATGAAAACTAGCTTCACGATAATTCCCATGTGTCCTCGGGAGCGCTTTTCTTTATATAAGAGTTTGTCCAGGCTTGTCCTTTGCTACAAAAAGGATTGGGCCAACTTGCTGCACTTTATTTACTTTTGTTACTTGTTGCTCCTTACAAATTACCTTATCACAAAACTATCTGTTACCTATTATTTCAGCGCTTGCAGAGAATACCTTGCTAAAAACCGCTTATCATTTCCTTCTGCTCCTCTTTGGGTTCGACACTCTTACTTATCGAAAGGACTACGATAGATCCCCTATACTTGTGGGTCATCAGTCTGCGAGAAATACAACGGCAAGACCCATCCGTCAGAGTTCCTCAGCATCTACACCATCGCGATGCAAGCTGCCGGAGCTCGCGACGACAAGGTGTTTGCCAATTACTTCCTGTTGGCACTGAAGCCCAACGTCATGTCTTGGTTGATGCACTTGCCGGCGGATTCCATTTCTTCTTGGTCGGATCTGTGCCACGAGTTCGTTGGTGCCTTCACAGGAGGCCACCAAGCTCATGGCCAGGCTAGTGATTTGCATATCATTCCCCAGAAGGAAGGGGAAACCCTGCGCAAGTACATCCAGAGGTTCAGCCGGGTGGAGTACAACATCCCCGATGTTCATCCCGCCGCCGTGATTAGCGCGTTCCATCAGAACGTGCGCAATCGCAAGATGCACGAAGAGCTGGCGATGAACAAGGTTAAGGATGTGGCCGAACTTTATGTTCTGGCCGATAGGTGCGCCCGGGCTGAAGAGGGAAGGAAGTACCCCGGCGAGGACGCCGACGTGGAAACCGACTCTACTAATGAAGACACCGCCTCCCCGACGAAGAAGGCCTGGCGTCGCAACAGGAAACGCAAGGGCAAGACCGTGCTTGCCGTCGAGGGATCTGTCGACACCGGCGCCGCCAAGAAGGCCAAGGCAGATGACCCCGGCAAGGAAATTGCCGGGTGCGCCGCCTGCCGGGCCTTGGCGGCTGCCGACAAGCCAGGGGGCTCTGACAAGTAGTATTGCAAGATCCACCGCACCAAGGGCCACGACCTCCAGAACTGCCGGCAAATCGAGCTGCTTGCTGAGAAGCAAAAAGCTGAGTATGAGAGGCGGGACAAGGAGAAGGGCCAGGATGGTGCCGAGGGATCCGGCAAGAAGCGTGGCGGCCAAGGAGGTCGCCGCGGCAAGGATAACCAGCAAGAGAGGCCCGCTCGGGGCCGCGACAAGAAGCAGGAAGACGATGATCATGACGAAGACGACGAGTCCGGCGAGCATGAGTTCCAGAAAGCTACAGAGGCCATGTGCGTCGATGGTGGGGCCTCGCTGCATACCTCTCACCGCCAGCTCAAGAAGTGGGCGCGTGAGATCACAGCAGCGGAGCCATCATTCGACGCTCAGAAGCCACTGAAGTGGTCTGGCACGCCCATCATCTTTGACGCTGAGGACCACCCTGATCGCACAACTGCGGCCGGGTGCTTGCTGTTGTTGGTTTCACCAATGATACGCAACCTCAAGGTGAACAAGATGTTAGTCGATGGCGGGGCCGGTCTAAACTTGATCTCGCCTGTTGTGGTCAAGAGGCTGCAAATTCCTGATGGAGACCTCGAGGAAACGGGCACGTTTCAAGGGGTTAATCCGGGAAGGAGTCAGCCGAAGGGGAAGGTCACGCTGCCCGTGACGTTTGGGGGCGAGCTGAACTACAGGACAGAGAGGATCATCTTCGACGTAGGAGAGATCCCCTTGCCCTACAACGGGATTCTCGGCCACCCGGCACTAGCCAAGTTCATGGCGGCGTCACATTACGCCTACAACATGCTGAAGATGACTGGGCCGATGACCATCATCACCGTTCCTTGTGACAAGAGGGATGCGCTGATCTGCGCCGACCTACTCTACCGAGAAGCGGTTGCAGCAACTGCCGCCAAGGCACTTGTTCCTGCCGCTGAAGCCCCGGTAGGGAAAAAGAAGACCGGCAGGACCTCTCGCACCCACTCCGGCAAGCGCACCTCTTCGGAGTGTTGTGCTACCGTCGAGGACATGCCGGAGATCTCCACCGGCAAGAGCAAGAAATCCAGAGCTGCACCACCAGAGACCAAGAAGGTGTCCGTCAAGGAGGATGGCACGGGAGGGGCTTTCACCATAAGCTCCACCCTTAACAGCAAATAGGAAAGCGCGCTCGTCACTTTCCTGCGGGCGAATGTCGATGTGTTTGCATGGTAAGCATCTGACATCCCCGACGTTCCCATGGAAGTGATTGAGCACCATCTTGCTGTCTGCCCCCACGCGCGACCCGTCAAGCAGAAGGTCAGGAAGCAAGCTTTGGAACGGCAGGAGTTCATCACAGAGGAGATCAGGAAGTTGGAAGCAGCAGGCCTGGTGAGGGGAGTGCTCCATCCGACGTGGTTGGCCAATGATACGTCTCCGTCGTATCTACTTTTCCAAACACTTTTGCCCTTGTTTTGGACTCTAACTTGCATGATTTGAATGGAACTAACCCGGACTAACGTTGTTTTCAGCAGACTTTCATGGTGTTATTTATGTGCAAAAACAAAAGTTCTCGGAATGACCTGAAACTCCACGGAATGTATTTTTGGAAAATATTAAAAATACTGGAAGAAGAATCCATGTTAGGGGGGCCACACCCTGTCCATGAGGGTGGGGGGCGCGCCTGCCCCCCCCCCCCCCCCCCCAGGCGCGCCCCCTGCCTCGTGGGCCCCCTGACGCTCCACCGACCTCAACTCCAACTCCATATATTCACTTTCGGGGAGAAAAAATCAGAGAGAAGGATTCATCACGTTTTACGATATGGAGCTGCCGCCAAGCCCTAAAACATCCTGGGAGGGCTGATCTGGAGTCCCTTCGGGGCTCCAGAGAGGGGGATTCGTCGCCATCGTCATCATCAACCATCCTCCATCACCAATTTCATGATGCTCACCGCCTTGCGTGAGTAATTCCATCATAGGCTTGCTGGACGGTGATGGGTTGGATGAGACCTATCATGTAATCGAGTTAGTTTTGTTAGGGTTTGATCCCTAGTATCCACTATGTTCTGAGATTGATGTTGCTATGACTTTGCTATGCTTAATGCTTGTCACTAGGGCCCGAGTGCCATGATTTCATATCTGAACCTATTATGTTTTCATGAATATATGTGAGTTCTTGATCCTATCTTGCAAGTCTATAGTCACCTACTATGTGTTATGATCCGGCAACCCCGAAGTGACAATAATCGGGACCACTCCCGGTGATGACCGTAGTTTGAGGAGTTCATGTATTCACTGTGTTAATGCTTTGGTCCGGTACTCTATTAAAAGGAGGCCTTAATATCCCTTAGTTTCCAATAGGACCCCGCTGCCACGGGAGGGTAGGACAAAAGATGTCATGCAAGTTCTTTTCCATAAGCACGTATGACTATATTCGGAATACATGCCTACATTACATTGATGAATTGGAGCTAGTTCTGTGTCACCCTATGTTATGACTGTTACATGATGAACCACATCCGGCATAATTCTCCATCACCGATCCAATGCCTACGAGCTTTTCACATATTGTTCTTAGCTTATTTACTTTTCCGTTGTTACTGTTACAATCACTACAAAACCCAAAAATATTACTTCTGCTACCGTTACCGTTACTTCCATATTACTTTGCTACTAAATACTTTGCTGCAGATACTAAGTTATCCAGGTGTGGTTGAATTGACAACTCAACTGCTAATACTTGAGAATATTCTTTGGCTCCCCTTGTGTCGAATCAATAAATTTGGGTTGAATACTCTACCCTCGAAAACTGTTGCGATCCCCTATACTTGTGGGTTATCAAGACTATTTTCTGGCGCCGTTGCCGGGGAGCATAGCTCTATTCTTTGAGTGCCTTGGGATTTATATCTGCTGGTCACTATGAAGAACTTGAAAGACGCTAAGACAACAATTTATCCCTCAACTACGAGGGGAGGTAAGGAACTGCCATCTAGCTCTGCACTTGATTCACCTTCTGTTTTGAGTAAGCTTGCGACACCTAAACCTGCTTCTGCTATTCATTCTGATATGTCGCATGTTATTAATGATGCCACTTCTGCTATGCATGATACTTATGATGAAACTACTTCTATGCTTGATACTACTGTGCCACTTGGTGAATTTCTTGATGAACAACTTGCTAGGGTGTAGTGACCCGACCCGAGTGGATCAAGTCTCTGTGCTTAAGTGTCATCCCTGGATCGGTATGCTGACACACACAGTACTCGAGGATTTATAACAGAGGTAAATCACATGTATAAAGTAACGTAAATACTATTACCTCAATCCAAATAGCGGAAGTAACAAGGTTGTGGATTCCCATCAACACCAACGGCAAAGTTGAGTGTAGAAATCGTAACCCTAATGTATCACTTACTCGTCGTAAGAATCCTACAACATGAAACGTTGCAGCCCGAAAACGGGTCAGCACATGGAATATGCTGGCAAATTCACACCATAGAGAAATGATGAACAAAGGCTATCACTACATGCATATATGGCTGGTGGAAAAGCTCTATGGTTATAATGTTTTTGCGAAAAGCCAATTTTTCCCTACTGCAAAGGAATAAATTTTATTTAACTATCATGGTGGTTGTGAAACATTGAGATGGTTGACAGCATCTCAATCCCAATTAAGTATCATCATTAACCCAACAAAATTAATTAAAGTAACATGATGATGAGATTCACATGATAATCCAAGCACTAGATACTCAAGATGTCCATAACCGGGGACACGGCTAACCATGATTAGTTTATACACTCTGCAGAGGTTTGTGCACTTTTCCCCACAAGACTCGATCGCCTCCGCTTGATTCTCGCACTACATGATGTTTGAGAAACGGATGATCGAGACACAGTCTTTCAGAAGCATTTACTCTCTACTCCGGGCAAACCGTTACACCTACAATCCCCCTACATCTGCTAGTCCACCTCTTCAAGAGCTCACACAACTTACTCAACTATGCCAGAGCCCATAATGGCTTGTGGCTGCACATGGAAGTTTCTAGCATGAATAATCTTATGATCCCTTTGAGTCTGGGTGGCGGTCCATAGGATGATCACACGGGTACTCCGGGATATCCAAAAATACAGGCAACACTGGGTTCTCCAGGTGCTTCAATCCACCCAGTTGTTTATTTAAGTAGCCACCTTAAGTTGAACCATTAATTAACAATCTCACATCTGTCATGGAAAATTCACTCAAACCCAATCCACGTCTACGAGCATAGCATAGCAATATAAGCAAACTTAGAAGTAACTCCCAAGGGTTTGATAGTAAACATGACAATAGGTACTACCTCATCTACTTCCCAAAACCCACATATTAATCAGATCCTAATCATGCAGTTGTTTGAGGATTGATCTAATGCAATAAAACTGGGTAATGAAAAGTATGATCAAAGTGTGAACTTGCCTGCAATGTTGATGAAGATGATTCGCACTCATAACTCTTGATAGTTCTACTCGTCACACTCCCTTCAATCTATCGTGAGCAAGCAATAGTAACCACACATAAGCAATCACTCAAAAGATCAGGAAGAACGAAGAAGACAGTTCAGAAAACATCAAAACCAAGCAAATAACTCTTGCAACATAAAACAATTTCTAACAGTATCAAAATTATGTGAATTTGGCCTTATCAGAAAGTTTAGGTCAAGAGCTTCGCTTTGCAAAAAGAATCAACTCAAACAGAGTTACGGAACTTAAGTTATGAACAAAAGAAGTTTGAATATGAATTTGAACAAATTTCGAAATTTGAAAATTTTAAAAAGTTGACGTGACAGGTTAAGGTGAAAACAAGACGAAACTATAGGCGCTTGTTTCATCTAATTTGGATGAACAAGTAAAAAGTTATGCTATTTGAAAAATCAGGGCCAAGCTGTTTTGCAGAAGAAAAATAGTTACGGCTAAAAAAATTAGATCTAACGCATAAATACAAAGAAGGAATAAATATACCTAAAAGACGACTTCGGAGTGAGGAGACAACTTCCAAAAGTCCCGCCGGAGAGGAGAAATATTTTTTTCTTTAGTAAATCTAGTCAAACCGAAATATTGATTTAACCCGAATCGGATGATTTTTGAAGTCTCTATGGGTCTATATTTATTGGTGGAAAAAAGGCTTAAAGGTCAAAGGCTAGGCAATGTGGGACTAAACGTAGACGAAAAACAAAAAAGAGAGAAGAGAAAAGCGCATGGGCCTAAAGCTTCGCGCGGCAGTTTTTTTTTTCAAACACTAAAAGAAGGAAGAAAAAAAAAGAAAAAAATTAAGAAAAAGAAAAATATTTTTTTCTGCAAACATAACAAAAAAACAACATGGGCCGGGATGGGTGTACTGTGCATGTAGGCGATGGATAAAATTGGGGCGGCACGTACAATTTTTTTTTAGAAACAGAAAGGAAAACTGTATAACGAAAACAAAAATAAAATTGTACATAGGCATATTATATATCAAAATTTTCAGAAAAAGATTTTCTATGACATGGTCATTTTTCTAAAGTCAAATAAAGTACACAGAAAATGAAATAAAGCAAAGAGTGCTGCTGGTTCAATAAAACCTAATAAAAATTATTTTAAAAATACCAAAATTAATTCAAATTTATTTCTCTCCAATTTTCTGATGTAGGAAATCATGTTAACCTATTTTCCATATAGTTTATTTTTGAAGAAAAATAATTTGAATAAAACCCAAATAACTCCAAATTTGAATTTAATTCTTTTAAACTTCCAACTCATATTTCATATGTTTTGAAGAAGTCATTTTATCTTCTCTCATGAAAATCATTGAGTTGCTTGAAGTTTTTGAATTGGAAATATTTTCAAATGATATTCAAATATTTTCAACACCCCTTTTCATTTAAATAAATGGAAGAAGTCATGTCATCTTCTCTCCAGGGTTTTGTGATGAAAAGAATTTGAATTCATGGAGATCATAAAAGCAAAATGAAAGTTTGGGAAAGGCCTTTTATTCCCTCTCATTTAACTTTCAAAAGATTTCGAATTCACTCACTTTCAGTTAATCAATCACACAACAATCCAACAAACAATCAAATCTATCTATTTATTATAACATTCCAAAATTTAGAATTTTGGGATGTTACAAACCTACCACCCTTAAAATGAATCTCGTCCTCGAGATTCGGGGAGGCTAGAAAGAAATAGGTTAGGTTTTGGGTCTTCTCAAAATCCATCGATCATGACAGGGGGGCTGGGGTGCTACCACCCTTAGAAACATTGTTATGGTCCCCATCAATACTCATATACTCCATCCTTATTCTTGACGGGGCTAGTCTTCTCAAATTATCGAGAAAATTCCTTCTCTGGGCTCTTCCGGTAGTGGCATAACCTTTTCCTCAATACTTCTGTCCTTTCATCTTGGTAAGGTTATTCCATGACTGGGTCTTCTTAGCTGACAAGTCTGGCGCCAATACTAAACAACTATCGACATCTCATGGTGGTCAACAATTTACGGTTTCTCCTGCAGGAAAATGGGTCTCGCTGAACCTCACCGTATATCCTACGATTGGCACAGCTGCCTTGTACAAGGGAAAAATACTTATACCATTCTAAGGTTTAAACAAGGTTTTGATCGTCGTCTCTCCACTATAGGCAAGTCACTCAGATTTACCATCCCGTATAGCAAGGTGAACAATAAGAGTAAGTCGGTATGGTGATCAATCCATCCCGCACCCAAATCATTACCCTGTATATGGTTTAGTGAATCTCGCATTCTAACACTCGGTCATCCTCGCAAGCATTGCAGAATTTCTCTTGTCAACGAACTAGGTTCGGATAAATCCATGGATTCTGCAAGCCAAACAAACATCTATCGTTCCTTCCCAACCCTCAGGTTTTGCGTAACTCCTATAAGATCGTTTGTCGATAAAATCGTAACTTCTTCCAGGGTTTTTCCTTCAGCAAGAATGTGCTTGCTTCTTGGCAGGTCCTGGGGCCTGTGGGTTATGGCCCATCTCATCACTTGTAAACCTTGAACTCATCATCGGGCAACTGATCCTTAATCCAACATCCAACTTCCTGGTATTCTTAAATCCATCCAATTGTACTGTCTTCCTTCCTTCTATTGGCACCAAACTAGGACATGATTACTCAGACTCATCATGGAATTCTATTGATCCATATTTCCAACATCATACCTCCTTTATATCCAACAGTAATTCATCTCTTCATCCTCGGGGGATATCCCACATACCGAGATAAAAAAACTTATACTTATGAAGTCCATACTCCACTACGTGGAACATCATTATCCTTTCCAGGGTCAAGCGTCCTTACAGGGGAATATTGGCCATCTCTGCATGGTACTTCTTCAACTGGGAAACGTGAAACACATCATGAACTCCTGACAGTCCTTCGGGTGACTCCAGCTTGTTGGCCACTTCTCCCATACGCTCCAAAACTCGGTATGGTCCTACAAATCTCGGGGCTAATTTTCCCTTAACTCCAAATAGTTTAACTCCTCGCAGAGGGACACACGAAGACATGCTCTGTCTCCAATTTCATAGACTAGCTCCTTTACATCCAATAATACTCCATACCCTCATATTCTTGGGGTATCCAACATATCGAGATAAAACTCATACTTATTTTGTTCGAAATCCACTTCGTGGAATATCATTACCTTTTTCCAAGGGTCAAGTTTCCTCACAGGGTACTACCACCTTTAAAATGCACAATCTTCCATAGACCATATTTCTCATATCCTCGAAAATGGTCAAAATCTTTCTTCATAGAGTAACAACTCATAAAATCCAAATCAATACCAATGATGCTAACTTTATTGATTCTCAAATTATTACAATCTCCTGCATTCCATTACATGCCTCAACCGACACCTCACTAATAAAAGAAATGTCCACACTACTACTACTATTTTTCTCGTTGCACTCAACTATTTATCACAAGTCTCCGTCTCCTTGGGGCATTCTCTGGCAAAGTGCCCTGCTTCATCACAACGGAAACATATTACTTCTGACATATCTTGAGGTTTCCTTGTGATTATATAGCCTCCTGGGGTCCTCATCTTCCCTTTTGGGCAATCATTGAAGTAGTGTCCTGAATTTTTGCACCTGAAACATGTGATATGACTCAGGTCTTTTTTTGTAGAAATTGGGTTGTTCCTGGGATCCAATCTACTTCTCTTCCTGGACTTTTCCGTTCCAATCAGGGCTTCTATTTCCTGTGGGTCATACTCTACTTCCTTTGTCGGGAATTCTACTAAATCCCCATTCAGACAATTTTGGGAGATGTGTCCTTCTTCTCCACATGAATAGCATGACTTGGTGCAGGGTTTAATTGGTTCTTCTTTGGGTGTGTCCTCCACCTCTTCCTTCATCACAGATTCCTCTAAAATTTCCATGAGGGCTCTTTTCATTGCTTCTTTCTTCTGCTGGATGGTCCTTTGTACCATGGGGTAGATGTGACACTGAGCAGGGTAGTGGGTAGTCCCTTCACACAAGAAACAAGTGATCTGCCTAGTTGGGCATTCTTCAGCTGGGTGGCTTCCTTCACAATTAGGGCATTCATCCTTGTGTTCCTTATGGTTGTGTCCTATTTCTCCACAAGGCTTGTATGCACAAGGTTTCTTCATATCCTTTCCATAAGGCTTCAATTTCTGGGACACAAGACGAGATCTTTGTAGAGTCCACTTAAATTCTTTCCAAGTGGTTACTCCTTGCCATCCATTGATGGTTTGGTACATCCTCCACCAAGTAGCAGCACCTCTTTCAAAACATTGAAGAGCATGCCGGGTCATATCCTTTCCGACTATAGGGTTATTCTTCATGTGATCCTCCATGTTCTGAATCCATCGGTCCGTCTCCAATTGACTCATTGGTCCACAAAATATAAGCTCATCTTCATTCATCCTCTATTGGTCCATGGGTTTGGGGTGGGGTAGGAGAGGTCAAGAGGGATACACACAATGCAAACAATAGTTTTGAAAAGACAGATTTTTATTGTGGCTGTCAGAAAAACATCAAACAAATGACAGCTCACAAACGTCGCATCTAACGTAAGTGTATAACAGGGGTTTGGTCTTCTAAAGGTCAATAAATCTTCAAAGTCGCCAAACTCTTCGATTCTTGTTCATGTCTCCGATGGCTTCTTCCGACCGTGCTTGTCCTTCTCAAGCTCTTTTGCCATATCATCTCTGTTGACGCGAAGTCTCTCGTGGCGTCCTTTAATAATTGCGTTCCAAACTTCTAGATTTCAACATCCTTGGCATGAACCATAGTCCTACTGTCCTTCAGTTCCTAACGAATCTCCGGTATCTCGAAATTTTGCTCCTCCAGCTTGGCTACTTTCAGCTTCTAGGTCCTGAGTTCTTCATGAAATGCTTCCTTTCAAATACGGCTTCTTGTAGCTCCATCTTAACTTCTTGATGTAACACTCCAGATCCTGGTGATACACCGGCTAAGGTTAAAACTTCATCTTGCTGATAGGTGCTCCATCAGCCTTCTACCATCCAATCCTTCCATGCATATGCATGCTTAACTCAGCACGGTGACAATAGCATAAGCGGGCGATAACATCATGGATAGCCGTGTTTCTGCTCTTGTCATTTCCATGAGCTATCTCTCCATAGTTGATATCTCCTGCCTTAGGGTTTTCCTTGATAGAACTTTGAGTTTTTAACTCTCCATGCTCCGGTCTTTCTCCGATACAACTTGATCTCGGGTATTGACATCTTCCATAGTCTGCCAAGTTCCATAAGGGTAGCCTTCCTAGGTCATAAAAATCTGGGAATTCTTCAGAGTCTCCAATTCTCCTAGTCTTCAGAGTCTTCAACAGTTGTAGTTTCCATTATTATAATACACGGTAAAATCCTCTTCATTCCGAAGTGATCTTAGTTGTCTGATATCTTGTACTTCTTGGAGTGGTCTCATCAGTCGAATCTTCGAGTGGTCAAAAGGGGAAAGGGATATGGTCTCACTAAAGGGAATATTTGAATAAGCTTAGAAGAGAAGAGAGGTAAAATATCCTTTTTGAAAAGAAAGTTGTAGAGAAAATCTTTTCCTATGGGCTTGCCAGTTTCTAGGGTCACGTCCTACAGTCAACATGTGCTCTGATACCATCTTGTAGTGACCCGACCCGAATGGATCAAGTCTCTGTGCTTAAGTGTCATCCCTGGATCGGTATGCTGACACACACAGTACTCGAGGATTTATAACAGAGGTAAATCACATGTATAAAGTAACGTAAATACTATTACCTCAATCCAAATAGCGGAAGTAACAAGGTTGTGGATTCCCATCAACACCAACGGCAAAGTTGAGTGTAGAAATCGTAACCCTAATGTATCACTTACTCGTCGTAAGAATCCTACAACATGAAACGTTGCAGCCCGAAAACGGGTCAGCACATGGAATATGCTGGCAAATTCACACCATAGAGAAATGATGAACAAAGGCTATCACTACATGCATATATGGCTGGTGGAAAAGCTCTATGGTTATAATGTTTTTGCGAAAAGCCAATTTTTCCCTACTGCAAAGGAATAAATTTTATTTAACTATCATGGTGGTTGTGAAACATTGAGATGGTTGACAGCATCTCAATCCCAATTAAGTATCATCATTAACCCAACAAAATTAATTAAAGTAACATGATGATGAGATTCACATGATAATCCAAGTACTAGATACTCAAGATGTCCATAACCGGGGACACGGCTAACCATGATTAGTTTATACACTCTGCAGAGGTTTGTGCACTTTTCCCCACAAGACTCGATCGCCTCCGCTTGATTCTCGCACTACATGATGTTTGAGAAACGGATGATCGAGACACAGTCTTTCAGAAGCATTTACTCTCTACTCCGGGCAGACCGTTACACCTACAATCCCCCTACATCTGCTAGTCCACCTCTTCAAGAGCTCACACAACTTACTCAACTATGCCAGAGCCCATAATGGCTTGTGGCTGCACACGGAAGTTTCTAGCATGAATAATCTTATGATCCCTTTGAGTCTGGGTGGCGGTCCATAGGATGATCACACGGGTACTCCGGGATATCCAAAAATACAGGCAACACTGGGTTCTCCAGGTGCCTCAATCCACCCAGTTGTTTATTTAAGTAGCCACCTTAAGTTGAACCATTAATTAACAATCTCACATCTGCCATGGAAAATTCACTCAAACCCAATCCACGTCTACGAGCATAGCATAGCAATATAAGCAAACGTAGAAGTAACTCCCAAGGGTTTGATAGTAAACATGACAATAGGTACTACCTCATCTACTTCCCAAAACCCACATATTAATCAGATCCTAATCATGCAGTTGTTTGAGGATTGATCTAATGCAATAAAACTGGGTAATGAAAAGTATGATCAAAGTGTGAACTTGCCTGCAATGTTGATGAAGATGATTCGCACTCATAACTCTTGATAGTTCTACTCGTCACACTTCGTTCAATCTATCGTGAGCAAGCAATAGTAACCACACATAAGCAATCACTCAAAAGATCGGGAAGAACGAAGAAGACAGTTCGGAAAACATCAAAACCAAGCAAATAACTCTTGCAACATAAAACAATTTCTAACAGTACCAAAATTATGTGAATTTGGCCTTATCAGAAAGTTTAGGTCAAGAGCTTCGCTTTGCAAAAAGAATCAACTCAAACGGAGTTACGGAACTTAAGTTATGAACAAAAGAAGTTTGAATATGAATTTGAACAAATTTCGAAATTTGAAAATTTCAAAAAGTTGACATGACAGGTTAAGGTGAAAACAAGACGAAACTATAGGCGCTGGTTTCATCTAATTTGGATGAACGAGTAAAAAGTTATGCTATTTGAAAAATCAGGGCCAAGCTGCTTTGCAGAAGAAAAATAGCTACGGCTAAAAAAATTTAGGTCTAACGCATAAATACATAGAAGGAATAAATATACCTAAAAGACGACTTCGGAGTGAGGAGACAACTTCCAAAAGTCCCGCCGGAGAGAAGAAATATATTTTTCTTTAGTAAATCTAGTCAAACCAAAATATTGATTTAACCCGAATCGGATGATTTTTGAAGTCTCTATGGGTCTATATTTATTGGTGGAAAAAAGGCTTAAAGGTCAAAGGCTAGGCAATGTGGGACTAAACGTAGACGAAAAACAAAAAAGAGAGAAGAGAAAAGCGCATGGGCCTAAAGCTTCGGCCGGCCGCGCGCGTGCGTGCGGCAGTTTTTTTTTCAAACACTAAAAGAAGGAAGAAAAAAAAAAGAAAAATATTTTTTTTCAGCAAACATAACAAAAAAACAACATGGGCCGGCATTGGTGTACTGTGCATGTAGGCGATGGATAAAATTTGGGCGGCATGTACAGTTTTTTTTTTAGAAACAGAAAGGAAAACTGTATAACGAAAACAAAAATAAAATTGTACATAGGCATATTATATATCAAAATTTTCAAAAAAAGATTTTGTACGACATGGTCATTTTTCTAAAGTCAAATAAAGTACACAGAAATTGAAATAAAGCAAAGAGTGCTGCTGGTTCAATAAAACCTAATAAAAATCATTTTAAAAATACCAAAATTAATTCAAATTTATTTCTCTCCAATTTTCTGATGTAGGAAATCATGTTAACCTATTTTCCATATAGTTTATTTTTGAAGAAAAATAATTTGAATAAAACCCAAATAACTCCAAATTTGAAAATAAATTCAAAGGGACTTTGAATTTAATTCTTTTAAACTTCCAACTCATATTTCATATGTTTTGAAGAAGTCATTTTATCTTCTCTCATGAAAATCATTGAGTTGCTTGAAGTTTTTGAATTGGAAATATTTTCAAATGATATTCAAATATTTTCAACACCCGTTTTGATTTAAATAAATGGAAGAAGTCATGTCATCTTCTCTCCAGGGTTTTGTGATGAAAAGAATTTGAATTCATGGAGATCATAAAAGCAAAATGAAAGTTTGGGAAAGTCCTTTTATTCCCTCTCATTTAACTTTCAAAAGATTTCGAATTCACTCACTTTCAGTCAATCAATCACACAACAATCCAACAAACAATCAAATCTACCTATTTATTATAACATTCCAAAATTTAGAATTTTGGGATGTTACATAGGGCTAGAGAGAATGAAATTATTGAAACTGATAATATTGAAGATAGTGATGATGAAGACTCTCCCCCTAATAAATATGAATCGCCTGTTATTCCTGAGGGTTATGTTCTGGAAAAAGAAGCTGCTTTAGCTATTTTAGCTTGCAAAGATAGATACGAGCTCAAGAGGTTATTAGCTAAATGGAAGCAGCAATCTCTTAATGCTAGAATGAAACCTGACCCTGCTTTTGCTACTTCACCTATCTGTGTTACTGATAAGGATTATGAATTCTCTGTCGATCCTGATATAATTACTTTGGTTGAATCTGATCCTTTTCATGGCTATGAATCTGAAACTGTTGTGGCACATCTTACTAAATTAAATGATATAGCCACCCTCTTCACTAATGATGAGAAATCTCGCTACCTATATATCCTTAAAATATTTTCGTTCTCATTAAAGGGTGATGCTAAGATATGGTTTAATTCTCTTGATCCTGGTTGCGTGCGTAGTCCCCAGGATATGATTTACTACTTCTCTGCTAAATATTTCCCTGCTCATAAGAAACAAGCTGCTTTAAGGGATATATATAATTTTGTGCAAATTGAAGAAGAGAGTCTCCCACAAGCTTGGGGGAGGCTTCTCCGATTACTTAATGCTTTGCCTGATCATCCTCTTAAGAAAAATGAAATACTTGATATCTTTTATAATGGACTAACCGATGCTTCCAGAGATTACCTGGATAGTTGTGCTGGTTCTGTTTTCAGGGAAAGAACACCAGATGAAGCTGAGATTCTATTGAATAATATGTTGACAAATGAAAATAATTGGACACTTCCTGAGCCAGCTCCTGAGCCTATTCCTAAACCAACTCCGAAGAAAAGAGGTGTTCTATTTCTCAGTCCTGAAGATATGCAAGAGGCAAAGAAATCTATGAAAGAAAAGGGTATTAAAGCTGAAGATGTTAAGAATTTACCTCCTATTGAAGAAATACAAGGTCTTAATTTACCTCCTGTTGAAGAAACATATGATCTTAATCCATCACCTATTGAAGAAACACATGGTCTTGATAACCCGACACAGGTAGTAAAGGTAAATTCTCTCTATAGATTTGATGAAGGTGATATTCCTCACTATAAGTCTCCTAGACAATGCTTAGAAGAGTTTGATAATTTTATTGTCAAGCAAGAAAACTTCAATGCTTATTTTGGTAGACAATTGAAATACAATTCCGATATGCTTGAACACTTGGGTGATTATATGTCTAGAGTTAAAGGTGAACTTAAACTCATTAGTAAACATGCTTCTATGGTTACCACTCAAGTAGAACAAGTACTTAAAGCTCAAAATGATTTGCTCAATGAATTAAATAGTAAGAATAATGATTATGTTGTTAGAGTGGCTACTAGAACTGGTAAAATGACTCAGGAACCTTTGTATCCTGAAGGCCACCCTAAGAGAATTGAACAAGATTCTCAGAGAAATAATATTGATGCACCAAGCTCTTCTAAAAAGAAGAAAAAGAAAAATGATAGGACTTTGCATGCTTCTAGTGGACCTATTGCTGAACCACCTGAGAATCCAAATGATATTTCTATTTCTGATGCTGAAACACAATCTGGTAATGAACATGAACCGAGTGAAAATGTTGATGATGATGTTCATGATGATGCTCAACCAGGTAATGATAATGATGTAGAAATTGAACCTGCTGTTGATCTTGATAACCCACAATCAAAGAATCAACGTTATGATAAGAGAGACTTTGTTGCTAGGAAGCACGGCAAGGAAAGAGAACCATGGGTTCAGAAACCCATGTCTTTTCCTCCCAAACCATCCAACAAAAAGGATGATGAGGATTTTGAGCGCTCTGCTGAAATGATTAGACCTATCTTTTTGCGTATGCGTTTGACTGATATGCTCAAAAATGAATCCTTATGCTAAGTATATGAAAGAAATTGTTACTAATAAGAGGAAAATACCGGAAGCTGAAATTTCCACCATGCTTGCTAATTATAATTTTAAGGGTGGAATACCTAAGAAACTAGGAGATCCAGGAGTACCAACTATACCATGCTCCATTAAAAGAAACTATGTTAAAACTGCTTTATGTGGTCTTGGAGCCGGTGTTTGTGTTATGCCTCTCTCTTTATATCGTAGACTTGATTTGAATAAGTTGACACCTACTGAAATATCTTTGCAAATGGCCGATAAATCAACTGCTATACCTGTTGGTATTTGTGAGGATGTGCCTGTTGTGGTTGCAAACGTTACTATTTTAACGGACTTTGTTATTCTTGATATTCCCGAGGAAGATAGTATGTCTATTATTCTTGGAAGACCTTTTTTGAATACTGCAGGGGCTGTTATTGATTGCAACAAAGGCAATGTCACTTTTCATGTTAATGGTAATGAGCATACGGTGCACTTTCCGAGGAAACAACCTCAAGTCCACAGTATCAATTCTATTGGAAAAATTCCATCGATTATTTTTGGAGGTTTTGAATTTCCTCTTCCTACTGTCAAAAAGAAATATGATATTCTTATTATAGGGGATGTGCATATCCCCGTTGAGGTAACATAGTGTCATTCGAAATTTCTCCGGTTCCATGTTATTCCGAATGACTTTGTTAACACGACTTGATCAACCTTGTTAATGGATTCCTTTTGATGAGCATGAGATGGATGAAACTAGAAGGCACAACCTTCTGTACCCTCTTTCTACTTTCTGTTATTTAGTTGAAATAAAGTAAAAAAATAGTATTTTCTATCTATTTTCTGATTTATCCGTGCAATATAAAAATACCCCGAAAATAAAAGTTCTCCAAATGCCCTGAAAATGGAATATAATTTTTTCTGAAATATTTGAGAATATCTTGCACGGAGAACACAGCAGGGGAGCAAGCACCTGGCCACGAGGGTCCAGGGCGCGCCCACCCCTATAGGGTGCGCCCCCTGCCTCGTGGGCCCATGGTGGCTCCCCTCCACTTATTCCCGCACCCACACACTTCTTCTTCCTCCCAAAAAATTCACTATCCAGCTCAAGCACGAGTTCTAGCTCATTTTGGTGCGATTTTCGATCTCCTTGCTCAAAGCACCTCTCACAAAACTGCTTGGGGAGATTGTTCCTTGGTATGTGACTCCTCCATTGGTCCAATTAGTTTTTGTTCTAGTGCTCTATTCATTGCAAATTTGTGTTGCCTAGGTGACCATGTTCTTGAGCTTGCATGTCAAATTTATATGGTTCCAAGTAGTTCTAATGCTTGATATGGGCTCTAGGCACTTGTAGGAGTAGTTGCTATCAATTTTGTTGAGCTTGGTTCACTTTTATTTTGAAGTTACTAAAAATTTCAGAAATTTTTCAGAGGAAGAAATATGCTTACGAAAATGTACCAAGGTGGTTCTTCAAGGAAGCAAGGACCCAGGCTTGCAATGCGTGATGCTGACGATGAGCCACCAAGGGACGCTCCAGTGCGGCCTTGTGAATGGCCTTCAGAAAACTTTATGGATCGAGCGGGAATCAAGGAAGGATTTAACGCATATTTGTGTAATGCTGATCTTGTGAGCTTCGAGGAGGAAAAGTGCCGCCAGTACCACTATCTCACTAGTTCCTTTGTGAGGAGGTTTGAATTTTCATCTTCACGCAATTCTCCAACTGTCCTGTTTGATCTCTATGAAAAATATTATACGATGGACTTAGAGGATTTTACCACCGCTTGCAAACTTCCACAATGGGGTAGTGCTAGTGAACCTCGCAAATCTGAATTTAGAGATTTTCTTGCTAGTATAACTGTGGGGGAATCTAGAGATATAGCACAAGCTACCATAGGGAGCATCCATTTTCCTGCTATACATTATTTTGCTCTCTTCATAGGTAGATGCATAAATGGTAAGGATGAAGCATGTCACATGTGTGTCCCTGACCTTAGTATTCTTAGGAGTGTTGTGTTAGGAGATAAATCTTATAATTTGGGAGCCATTGTTGCATGTAGGTTGCATCATAATAGATTTAATGGAGATTTCTTTGGCAGAATTTATGCAACCCGCTTAGCTGATTTTCTTGGTGTAACCATACGTAATGATGATATGGAATTGCCTCCTACTTATTTAGACTTTAATGCTATGGTTCACCACCAGTTTGTCGAGAGGAATGAATCACCTCTCCAGTATCACTTAATCTTTGACAGACGTCGTGCTGTCTGTATTACTCTCCCTGCTCCTGCCTTCTTCGATTATCAGGCAAAAGGAAGACATTTCATTACCAGAGAGGAGGCAGATGAGTACGAGAGGAGGGCGGAGGCAGCTCGCCGCCACGCTGCAGCCCAGGAGGCAATAACTGCTGCAGCGCAGTATGACCCCGGCTACAACTATGGATATCCGCCAGGCCATCCGTGGCAATAAACCAACTTAGGCAAAAAGCCTAAGCTTGGGGGAGTACGTATTTCCCACCGACATTACATTTATGTTCACACACACTCATTGCTAGATGTCGGTGCTCATACTCTTTCACTGTAATATCCATGCTAGTTTATTTTCCTTTTTCTTGCTTTCTTCTTATGTGTTTAATAAATGTTAAGAAAAACAAAACAAATTAGTGTAGCTTTTAGTTAGTTTACTTTTCTTGCTGTAATAATAATTAAAAGGAAAACCCAAAAAGATTTCCCGTTCTTCTTTTGCTTGTTGGGAGCTTTCCCGTGTAATAGTTTTATTTCTTTTCTTTTCTTTGGGGGTCAATAGGAGAAGACCATGATTAAATTGTTGAAGTGGCTCTTATATGCATTATTGTTGATTTAACCAAGAGCCCATATTGCCTTGTCTTCTCCTGTTTATTGAATGCTCGCAGATTCCAGCTTAGTCCAATGCACGTGCACTCTTATTATTTTCACACCGTTCGGTCGTGCAAGTGAAAGGCAATTATGACGATATATGATGGACTGACTGAGATGAGAGAAGGTGGTATGAACTCGACCTCTCTTGTTTTGGTAATATGATTAGTTCATCGTTCCTGATTCAGCCTATTATGAATAAACATGTTTGCAATGACAATTAGAGATTATAGTTGCTCGTGCCATGCTTGATTAGCTATGAGTTATAATGGTTTACCTTGCGTGCCAACATGCTATTAAAATGGTTGTGATGTTGTATAGTGGGGTGGTATCCTCCTTTGAATGATTTAAGTGACTTGACTTGGCACATGTTCACACATGTAGTTGAAACAAATCGACATAGCCTTCACGATATTTATGTTCATGGTGTATTATATCCTACTCATGCTCGTACTCAATGTCTATTAATTTTAATCCAAGTTCATGACTGTTGTCGCTCTCTAGTTGGTCGCTTCCCAGTCTTTTGCTAGCCTTCACCTGTACTAAGCGGGAATACTGCTTGTGCATCCAATCCCTTAAACCCCAAAGTTATTCCATATGAGTCCACTATACCTTCCTATATGTGGTATTTACCTGCCGTTCCAAGTAAATTTGTATGTGCCAAACTCTAAACCTTCAAATGAAATTCTGTTTTGTATGCTCGAATAGCTTATGTATCAACTGGGGCTGTCCGTATCTTCCATGCTAGGCGGGTTATTCTCAAGAGGAGTGGACTCTGCTCCTCACTCACGAGAAAATGGCTGGTCACCGGGATGCCCGGTCCCATGCTTTATGCAAACTAAATCAAAATAATTGCAAACAAAACTCCCCCTGGGACTGTTGCTAGTTGGAGGCACTCGTTGTTTCGAGCAAGCCATGGATTGATGCTTGTTGGTGGAGGGGAGTATAAACTTTACCAATCTGTTTGGGAACCACCTATAATGTGTGTAGCATGGAAGATATCGACATCTCTCGGTTGTTATGTTGACAATGAAAGTATGCCGCTCAAAATATTATTTATCTCTGCTTTAAAACCGAGCTCTGGCACCTCTACAAATCCCTGCTTCCCTCTGCGAAGGGCCTATCTATTTACTTTTATGTTGAGTCATCACCCTCTTATTAAAAGCACTAGCTGGAGAGCACTGCTGTCATTTGCATCCATTACTATTAATTTATATTGGGTATGACTATGACTGGATCTCTTTTACCATGAATTACAATGTCTAGTCAGTCCTTGATCTTTAAAGGTGCTCTGCATTTATGTTTTGCGGTCTCGGAAAGGGCTAGCGAGATACCATCTTGTTATATCATAGCATGATTGTTTTGAGAAAGTGTTGTCATCCGAGATTTATTATGATTGCTCGCTAGTTGATTATGCCATTGATATGAGTAAACATGAGACCTAAGAGTTATTGTGAATGTGGTTAGTCATAATCTTTGCTGAAAACTTGAATGCTGGCTTTACATATTTACAACAACAAGAGCAAACAGAGTTTGTAAAAGTTTTTCTTTATCACTTTCAGTTTATCAACTGAATTGCTTGAGGACAAGCAAAGGTTTAAGCTTGGGGGAGTTGATATGTCTCTGTCGTATCTACTTTTCCAAACACTTTTGCCCTTGTTTTGGACTCTAACTTGCATGATCTGAATGGAACTAACCCGGACTGACGTTGTTTTCAGCAGACTTTCCATGGTGTTATTTATGTGCAGAAACAAAAGTTCTCGGAATGACCTGAAACTCCACGGAACGTATTTTTGGAAAATATTAAAAATACTGGAAGAAGAATCCACGTCAGGGGGCCCACACCCTGTCCATGAGGGTGGGGGCGCGCCTGCCCCCCCCCCCCCAGGGCGCGCCCCCTGCCTCGTGGGCCCCCTGACGCTCCACCGACCTCAACTCCAACTCCATATATTCACTTTCGGGGAGAAAAAAAATCAGAGAGAAGGATTCATCGCGTTTTACGATACGGAGCCGCCGCCAAGCCCTAAAACCTCTTGGGAGGGCTGATCTGGAGTCCGTTCGGGGCTCCGGAGAGGGGGATTTGTCGCCATCGTCATCATCAACCATCCTCCATCACCAATTTCATGATGCTCACCGCCGTGCGTGAGTAATTCCATCATAGGCTTGCTGGACGTTGATGGGTTGGATGAGATCTATCATGTAATCGAGTTAGTTTTGTTAGGGTTTGATCCCTAGTATCCACTATGTTCTGAGATTGATGTTGCTATGACTTTGCTATGCTTAATGCTTCTCACTAGGGCCCGAGTGCCATGATTTCAGATCTGAACCTATTATGTTTTCATGAATATATGTGAGTTCTTGATCCTATCTTGCAAGTCTATGGTCACCTACTACGTGTTATGATCCGGCAACCCCGAAGTGACAATGATCGGGACCACTCCCGGTGATGACCGTAGTTTGAGGAGTTCATGTATTCACTATGTGTTAATGCTTTGGTCCGGTACTCTATTAAAAGGAGGCCTTAATATCCCTTAGTTTCCGATAGGACCCCGCTGCCATGGGAGGGTAGGATAAAAGATGTCATGCAAGTTCTTTTCCATAAGCACGTATGACTATATTCGGAATACATGCCTACATTACATTGATGAATTGGAGCTAGTTCTGTGTCACCCTATGTTATGACTGTTACATGATGAACCACATCCGGCATAATTATCCATCACCGATCCAATGCCTACGAGCTTTTCACATATTGTTCTTAGCTTATTTAATTTTCCGTTGTTACTGTTACAATCACTACAAAACCCAAAAATATTACTTTTGCTACCGTTACCATTACTTCCATATTACTTTGCTACTAAATACTTTGCTGCAGATACTAAGTTATCCAGGTGTGGTTGAATTGACAACTCAACTGCTAATACTTGAGAATATTCTTTGGCTCCCCTTGTGTCGAATCAATAAATTTGGGTTGAATACTCTACCCTCGAAAACTGTTGCGATCCCCTATACTTGTGGGTTATGAGCCAATCCGGTGGTGGTGCGCAAGGCAAACGGGAAGTGGAGGCTGTGTATTAACTACACAGATATCAATAAGGCTTGTCCTAAGGACCCCTTCCCGTTGCCGCGCATCGACTAGATTGTTGACTCCACGGCCGGGTGTGATCTGTTATCATTCCTCGATGCCTACTCGGGCTACCACCAGATCTTCATGACAAGAGAAGACGAAGAGAAGACAGCATTCATCACCCCATGTGGTACGTACTGCTTTTTACGGATGCCTTTCGGGTTGAAGAGTGCTGGCTCGACGTTTGCAAGGGCAGTCCAAATTGGTTTTGAGCCCCGGCTACATAGAAATATGGAAGCTTATATGGATGACATAGTGGTCAAAACCAAGGACGGGGCAACTCTTGTACAAGACTTAGAAGAGACGTTTGCCAACCTGCGCAAGATCAACCTCAAGCTGAACCCAGAGAAGTGTGTCTTCGGCGTTCCGTCTGGCAAACTTCTCGGGTTCTTTGTGTCGTAGCGTGGGATTGAGGCAAACCCAGACAAAATCAAGGCTATCGAGCAGATTGAGGCGCCCAAGCGGATCAAGGATGTGCGTCGGCTCACTGGCTGCGTTGCCACCATGAGTTGATTCATCTCCAAGTCTGCCGAGCGCGCCCTTCCCTTTTTCAAAATTTTGAAAAAGGCAGGCCCAATGGAGTGGACACCGGAGGCCGAAGCAGCACTGCAGGATCTGATGAAATACCTCTCTTCTACACCAGTACTGGTGGCGCCTAAACCGCAAGAGCCGTTGCTGCTGTATCTGGCGGCGACGAATCAAGTGGTCAGCGTCGTGCTGGTGGCGCAGAGGGAGGTCGACGAAGAGGCAGTGGCAACGGCAGGACCGACAGATGGCGAGTCAGAGATTCCCCCGGCAGGGCCTGGTGCCGGCAAGGCAAGGCCCCCGGCAGAGTCTGACGCTGTCAAGATAGGGCCCGCGCAGCCCAATGAAGTGGTGCAAAAGAAGAAGATGACGCAGCACCTGGTTTACTTTGTCAGCTCCCTCTTGCAGGGGGCTAGGTCAAGGTACTCCGGTGTGCAGAAATTGCTCTTCGGCCTCCTTGTGGCCTCGAGGAAGCTGCGTCATTACTTCCAGGCCCATGAGATCACCGTCGTCACCCGCCTCCCATTGCAACGGATACTGCACAACCCAGACGCAACCGGAAGGATTGTGGAGTGGTCCCTGGAGTTATCAAGCTTTGGGTTGAAGTTTGAAAGTACTTCAACAATCCAGAGTAGAGTCCTGGCAGAGTTCATTGCAGAATAGACCTCAACGCCCGATGAAGAGATCCAGGAGACCACTCTCTCCGGGAAGGAAACAGCTCGTGACTGGATTATGTACTTTGACGGAGCTTTCTCGCTGCAAGGCGCCGGTGCTGGTGTGCTGCTCGTCGCACCCACCGGAGAGCACCTCAAGTATGTAATCCAGATGCACTTTCCCAGGGAGATGTCCACCAACAACACTGCTGAGTACGAGGGGTTGCTTGCCGGTCTCAGGATCGTGGCAGACCTTGAAGTTAAAAAGCTCATCGTCAGGGGTGATTCACAGCTTGTCGTCAGACAAGTCAACAAAGATTATCAGATCCTATTGATGGAGGCCTACGTAGATGAGGTGAGGAAGTTGGAGGAGCACCTTGACGGTATACAAGCGGAGCACGTTCCCTGAGCGGAGAACGACATCGCCGATTACCTGTCAAAGCATGCTGCATTCAAGATACCTATGGAACCAGGTACCTTTTTGCTTCGGTTAACTTAACCATCCGTCGAACCATCAATGGAGCAGAACAAGCGGAGGGAATCAGGCCCCGGCAAGTACTTTCCCGCTGAGCCCCCAGGGGCCGCCGGCAAGGGTGTTGCCGTGGACTCTGAGCGTGCCGAGGAGCGACTGACTCCGGCGGGCCGTCAAGCCCTGGCCGTAGAGACAGCCGCTCCCATGGCGGAAGAAATGCCTTTGGTCCTTGCCGTCGAGCCCCAGGCTCCAGCATGGGCACAACATACCGTCTGATTCCTCCAAACAGGGGAGCTTCCTGAGGAGCAGGAAGAAGCGGAGAAGGTAGCCCGTCGGTCTGCTATGTATCAGTTCGTCGATGACGTCCTGTACAGGAGGAGATCGAACGGTGTGAAATTGAAGTGCATTCCCCGGGAGGAAGGACGGGAGCTGTTGGCGGAGATACACGGAGGCATATGTGGCTCCCACATAGGGTCGAGGGCCCTTGCCGGCAAGGCATTCCGGCAGGGTTTCTTCTGGCCCACTGCCCTCCAGGATGCAACGGCACTAGTAACCAAGTGCGAAGCGTGTCAGTTCCATTCGAAGAAGCTTCATCAACCAGCTCAAGCCCTTCAGACAATTCCTCTCTCCTGGCCATTCTCGGTCTGGGGGCTCGACATACTGGGCCCATTCCCCCACGCTGTCGGGGGCTTTGAGTACTTGTACGTTGCAATCGACAAGTTCACAAAGTGGCCGGAGGTGGAAGCAGTGAGGAAGGTGACAGCACAGTCAGCCGTCAAGTTCTTCAAGGGGCTAGTGTGTGCCGTTTTGGTGTGCCAAGCAGAGTCGTCACCGACAACGGCACGCAGTTCACGAGCCACACCTTCATGCAATACATCCAAGACCTCGGCAGCAAGGTCTGTTTCGCTTCCGTGGCACACCCACGGAGCAACGGCCAGGCAGAGAGGGCAAATGCTGAAGTGTTGCATGGCCTGAGGACAAAGACTTTTGACAGGCTGCACAAGAGCGGAAGGCGCTGGATTGATGAGTTGCTGGCGGTTCTTTGGTCGATCAGGACGACGCCAAATCGAGCCACCGGCCAGACACCCTTTGCCCTGGTATACGGGGCAGAAGTAGTTCTCCCCATGGAACTCATATACGGGTCACCTCGAGTGCTCGCTTACGACGAGCTTGAGCAAGAGCAATTGCGGCAAGATGACGCAACGCTCCTTGAGGAAGATCGTCTTCGGGCGGGCGTGAGAGCAGCACGCTACCAGCAAGCCTTGCGCTGCTACCATAGCCGCAAGGTTCATGCCCGAAGCTTTGAGGAAGACGACCTTGTTCTTCGGCGCGTTCAGTCGACCAAGAATTCCAACAAGTTGACACCAAAGTTGGAAGGCCCTTATCAGGTAATACGAGTCACCAGGCCCGGCGCAGTCCGCCTGGAGACCGAAGATACTGTCCCAGTGAGCAACTCCTGGAACATCGAGCATCTTCGCAAGTTTTACCCATAAGGCGCGGCTTGCCGGGCCTCCCGGCAAGCCACCTTTTGTACAAGCTTTGCCGACAAGGCATGTAACCCTGATACGTCTCCAACGTATCTATAATTTATGAAGTATTCATGCTATTATATTATCCATCTAGGATGTTTTATATGCATTTATATGCTATTTTATATGATTTTTGGGACTAACCTATTAACCTAGAGCCTAGTGCCAGTTTCTGTTTTTCCCCCTTTTGAGTTTTACAGAAAAGGAATACCAAACGGAGTCCAATTGACGTGCCAATTTTTGATGATTTTTTCTGGACCAAAAGAAGCCCCGGGAGTAAAAGAGTTGGGCCAGGAGAGTCCCGGGCTGCCCACGAGGGTGGGGGCGCACCCACCCCCCTGGGCGTGGGCCCCTGCCTCGTGGACAACCCAGAGACCCCCCCTGACGTGTGACCTACGCCAAAAAATCCTATAAATACTGAAACCTCCAGAAAATAACCTAGATCGGGAGTTCCACCGCCGCAAGCCTCTGTAGCCACCAAAAACCAATCGGGACCCTGTTCCGGCACCCTGCCGGAGGGGGGAATCCCTCTCCGATGGCCATCTTCATCATCCTGGCGCTCTCCATGACGAGGAGGGAGTAGTTCACCCTCGGGGCTGAGGGTATGTACCAGTAGCTATGTGTTTGATCTCTCTCTCTCTCTCGTGTTCTTGAGGTGATACGATCTTGATGTATCGCGAGCTTTGCTATTATAGTTGGATCTTATGATGTTTCTCCCCCTCTACTCTCTTGTAATGGATTAAGTTTTCCCTTTGAAGTTATCTTATCGGATTGAGTCTTTAAGGATTTGAGAACACTTGATGTATGTCTTGCCATACTTATCTGTGGTGACAATGGGATATCACGTGATCCACTTGATGTATGTTTGGTGATCAACTTGCGGGTTCCGCCCATGAATCTATGCATAGGGGTTGGCACACGTTTTCGTCTTGACTCTCCGATAGAAACTTTGGGGCACTCTTTGAAGTACTTTGTGTTGGTTGAATAGATGAATCTGAGATTGTGTGATGCATATCGTATAATCATACCCACGGATACTTGAGGTGACATTGGAGTATCTAGGTGACATTAGGGTTTTGGTTGATCTGTGTCTTAAGGTGTTATTCTAGTACGAACTCTATGATAGATTGAACGGAAAGAATAGCTTCATGTTATTTTACTACGGACTCTAGAATAGATAGATCAGAAAGAATAACTTTGAGGTGGTTTCGTACCCTACCATAATCTCTTCGTTTGTTCACCGCTATTAGTGACTTTGGAGTGACTCTTTGTTGCATGTTGAGGTATAGTTATATGATCCAATTATGTTATTATTGTTGAGAGAACTTGCACTAGTGAAAGTATGAACCCTGGGCCTTGTTTCCTAGCATTGCAATACCGTTTACGCTCACTTTTACCACTTGCTACCTTGCTGTTTTTATATTTTCAGATTACAAAAACCTATATCTACCATCCATATTGCACTTGTATCACCATCTCTTCGCCTAACTAGTGCCCCTATACAATTTACCATTGTATTGGGTGTGTTGGGGACACAAGAGACTCTTTGTTATTTGGTTGCAGGGTTGTTTGAGAGAGACCATCTTCATCCTACTCCTCCCACGGATTGATAAACCTTAGGTCATTCACTTGAGGGAAATTTGCTATTATCCTACAAACCTCTGCACTTGGAGGCCCAACAACGTCTACAAGAATAAGGTTGTGTAGTAGACATCAAGCTCTTTTCTGGCGTCGTTGCCGGGGAGGTTAGTGCTTGAAGGTATATCTTTAGATCTTGCAATCGAATCTTTTTGTTTCTTGTTTTATCACTAGTTAGTTTATAAAAGAAAACTACAAAAAAATGGAATTAAGGGTGCCTCATATGCTTCATCTTTTTAATATCTTTCGTGAAAATGATGGAAAGGAAAATTGTGCTCAAGTGCTAGAAGAAGAAGTCTATAAAATGTTTGGCACTAAATCTTTGAATGATGAGCATGATTGCAATGTTGTTAGTATGAACTCTTTGAATATCCATACTACTAATGATGATTGCACTAGTTATGATGAAAATGTCTCCTATAAACATGTCAATTTTTGTGGAGTGCATTGGGTTTTCAAGTACATACCAAATAGGGAAGATAGATATTTCAAGAGGCATAAGCATTTAGAAACTAAATTGTTGCAAGAAAGGCTAGATGTTTGCATTGAAAATTTAAATTTTCTTAGCCGTACTTGTGAACTTTGCAATGAACGGAGTCATTTAACTATCCGATGCAAATTGTTTCATGATCTAATCGTGTCCAAAAATTGTGATGACTTGATTTCCCTTGCACATTATAATGAACTTAGTTTTCTTATGGGTTACGAAGAAATGAAACGTATAACTAAGCATCTTCCAGAATTTGCCCGTTATAAACTTCTTGATTTTGATCTAGAGAAAATTTATATGTATTGTGCGGTGAATTGCATTGAAAATCCTTATATTGCCAATTACATAAAGACAAGAAAACAAATAGAAGATGAAGAGAATACTAATGAAAGGGAAGAGACTTCCCAATATCCTCCTATTATTTCTTATGATGAATCAGGTAACGAGGAGGAGCCTTCTATTCAACCAATCTCATTAATAAGGAACTCCAAAAAGAGGATTGAACCCACACATGATGTGGTGAAGAAGAAGAAAAGAAAAAGGAAGAGAGGTAAAAAAGATATCTCTCCCAAATAATGTTGCTCCTATTATTGTTATAAAAATGAATCAAAAATAATCGTGGAAGATGATGCACTTGATGATCTCGTTATGCCTATTGCTTGTTGTGATGTGTATGATTGGGAAGATAATGATACTTCCTATGATCTTGAAAATCTTTTTGGCACTTGCTTGGAAGAACATGATAATTGCTATACTATTGGTGCTATCCATACTATTAATGATGAGAGTGATTATGATTATGATATGAAAAGGCCCAAGCTTGGGGTTGCTATGTTTGAAGAAGATGATGTTTTTGAGAATATATTTGCTGCAATTAATGTTTGTCCCAAGCTTGGGGATGCTACGTTTAATGAAGATGATATTTTTAGTCTCCCAAGTTTTGATATGCAAATTTCTAATGATGATAGCATGCCTCCTACTTATGATGATTATATTGATGAAAGTGGGTTTGGAAGAGTGTCAACTTTAGTAAGTAATGATCCCACTATTTTGGAGGATGTTGAATCTTATTGTGACAATTATGAAAGTGGATTTGGAGAGGTCATGACTTTATTTAGTGATGAATCCACTATTTCGGAAGAGGTTTCAATCGATTATGATGAGAACAAAGTTGCTACTTATGATGATTATTGTGATGACACTTATGCTATAAAGAGTAGTGATGATTATATTTATAAAACTTGTCATGATTATGATCACCCTTTTTCTGAACGCTACTCTTTTAACGTGGAAACAATTTATAGTATTCGAGTCTCTTATGATACTCCCACTATTCCGATTGAGAAGAATTTTGCTTATGTAGAGAGTAGTAAATTTTCTATGCTTGTAGATCATGAAAAGAATGCTTTAGGTGCTGGTTATATTGTTGAATTCAATCATGATGCTACTGAAAATTATTATGAGGGAGGAACATATGCTTGTAGGAATTGCAATAATATCAAGTTTCCTCTCTATGTGCTTAAAGTTTTGAAGTTATGCTTGTTTTGCCTTCCTATGCTAGTTGATTATTGTTCCCATAAGTTGTTTGCTCACAAAATCCCTATGCATAGGAAGTGGGTTAGACTTAAATGTGCTAGTCATATTCTTCGTGATGCTCTCTTTATGTTTCAATTCTTATCTTTTAGGTGAGCATCATTGAAATCATCATGCCTAGCTAGGGGCGTTAAACGTTAGCGCTTGTTGGGAGGCAACCCAACCTTATTTTTGTTCCTTGCTTTTTGTTCCTGTTTAGTAATAAATAAATCATCTAGCCTCTGGTTAGATGTGGTTTTATGTTTTAATTAGTGTTTGTGCCAAGTAAGACATATAGGATCTTCTTGGATGATAATTATTTGATCTTGCTGAAAAAGACAGAAACTTTCTGCTCACAAAAACAATTGTTAAAAATCACCAGAAAGTGATAAAATACTGATTCCAATTGCAGTAGATCAATAATCAAATTATATAGGTCTTCCTATTTTTGTAGATTTTTCTGAGTTCCAGAAGTATGCGTTTGATGCATATTACTACAGACTGTCTGTTTTTGACAGATTTTGTTTTCTATGTGTTGTTTGCTTATTTTGATGAATCTGTGAGTAGTATCGGAGGGTATGAACCATAGAGAAGTTGGAATACAGTATATATTACACCAATATGAATTTATAATGAGTTCACAACAGTACCTAAGTGGTGATTTATTTTCTTATACTAACGGAGCTTACGAGTTTTCTGTTGAGTTTTGTGTTGTGAAATTTTCAAGTTTTGGGTAAAGATTCGATGGACTATGGAATAAGGAGTGGCAAGAGCCTAAGCTTGGGGATTCCCAAGGCACCCCAAGGTAATATTCAAGGACAACCAAGAGCCTAAGCTTGGGGATGCCCCGGATGGCATCCCCTCTTTCGTCTTCGTTCATCGGTAACTTTACTTGGAGCTATATTTTTATTCACCACATGATATGTGTTTTGCTTGGAGCGTCATTTTATTTTGTTAGCATTTGCTTGCTGTTATTTATAATAATGTTTTGCATTTTTATTTTCAATAAAAATGTCAAGGATAGCCTTTACCATGCTTATTTTGCAAGTATACATGTTGCTGTTTCAAAACAGAAAGTTTACCGCTGTTGCAAAAATTCCCTAGAAAAGTCAGAATGTGATAAAATGCTGAAACCTTTTGAATAATAATCTCTGATAAATTTAATACAGTGGGAATTTTATTTCATAATTTTTGGAGTTAGGGAAGTATGATGAATCTTGCATTCTTTACAGACTGTACTGTTTGGGCAGATTGCTGTTAGGTTTGCATTGTTTGCATATGTTTGCTTGTTTAATGATTCTATTTGAGGATAGGAGTATTGAATATGCAGAGACATTTAGTATGCAATGTTGAATAATAATTTTTGTGATTGCTACAGTAGAGAATGATAAGGTTTTTGCATTGGTTTATACTAACTTATCTCACGAGTTCTTGTTGAGTTTGGTGTGGATGAAGCTTTCGAGATTTAGGAAACCGTGATATAAAAGGAATTAAGGAGACACAAAAGCTCAAGCTTGGGTATGCCCAAGGCATCCCAAGATAATATTTCAAGAAGTCTCAAGCGTCTAAGCTTGGGGATGCCCCGGTAGGCATCCCACCTTTCTTCTTCAACAATTATCGGTTAGTATCGGTTGAGCCTAAGTTTTTGCTTCTTCACATGATGAGTGCTATCCTTGAAATGTCATTTTATTTTGTTTTTCTTGCTGTTTGAATAATATCCCAAGATCTGAAATTCTTAAATGAGAGAGAGTCTTCACATAGCTACATAATTATTTAACTACTCATTGATCTTCACTTATATCTTTTTGGAGTAGTTTGTCAATTACTCGTGTGCTTCACTTATATCCTATGAGTAAATAGTTGAATGATTTGAATATCATAAATCTGAAATTATATATGTTTCATATGCTTATCCCATGGGGAGTAATGCCTTCACATATAAGAAGTAGAGGTGGTAAATTTTTTGAAGGTTAGCAAACATTGTATTGGTCACTTGAACAATTCATGAAAGAATATTGAAGGAAGAGAGATTTCAAATATAAATACACTATCTTGGACATCTTCTATGATTGTGAGCCCCATTAATTATTTTCAAACCTAAGCAAATTAGTTGAAGTTGGACAAGGAAGACAACATAATGAGTTATGCTTGGGTATATTTGTATAGAAGTTATATTGTTATGGATCCTCTAACATGTGGTGCTTGCTATTTAGAATCCTTTGCTAGCCAAAATATCTGTACTAAGCAGGAATACTGCTTGTGCATCCAAATTCCTTGAACCAAGTTTCTTCCATGAGTGTCCACCATATCTAACTATATGCGGTATTTACCTGTCGTTCCAAGTAAATTTGCATGTGCCAAACTCTAAACCTTCAAATAATAATCTGTTTTGTATGCCCGAATCGCTCATGTAGCGACTAGGGGCTGTCAGTATCTTCCATGCTGGGTAGGTTATTCTCACGATGAGTGGACTCCGCTCATCATTCATGAGAAAATGGCTGGTAACTGGGATGCCCAGTCCTATGATCAAAAGATCAAAAACAAATTCGCAAATAATTTAAACAAAAACTCCCCCAGGATTGTTGATAGTTGGACGGCACCCGTTGTTTCGGACAAGCCGTGGAGTGTGATTGTTGGTGGAGGGGGAGTAAAATCTTTACCTTTCTGTTTGGGAACCGCCTATAATGTATCTAGTATGGAAGATATTGGGAACTCTTGGTCGTTATGTTGACAATGAAAGCATACCTCTCAAAATTATTTTCATCTCTGTTTTAGCTTCGAGCTCTGGCACCTCTGCAAATCCCTGCTTCCCTCTGCGAAGGGCCTATCTTTTACTTTCATGCAAGAGTCAGTAGTATTCCTTCTCATTCCAACCTACTTTTTAGTTGGCAAGCATCATGTGGTGGAGAAAGATCTAAGCATATATGGCCATTCAAATATATTTGATCATGAATTATTATTGTTGACAATTATCTATATGATAAATAAGTTGGGAGGCGAAACATTAAGCCCCTATCTTTCTCTGTGTTCAATGGATGCTATTTGTTCTAAAAATATGCTTTGAGTGGTAGCAATCATGGAAGACTATATGATAGTTGAGTATGTGGGATTTGCTAAATCAAAGCTCTTACATAGAACCTTCCTAAAAATAAGATGAATTGCAATTGTTCGATGACTGAGAACTGTTTGTTAGTTTTCAAGAAAGTTTATGATCTATACTTTAACATGTGAATAGCTTGTTACTTGATCATGAGAAGCTTTATGATATGAGCTACTGTTATGACATATAATGATGCTAGAAAAGGTGATTGAAATTATCACTGATCAAACTTGTGCACCTGCTAGCATTCACACTTCATAAATTATTTCTTTTATCATTTACCTACTCGAGGACGAGCAGGAATTAAGCATGGGGATGATGATACGTCTCCAACGTATCTATAATTTATGAAGTATTCATGCTATTATATTATCCATCTAGGATGTTTTATATGCATTTATATGCTATTTTATATGATTTTTGGGACTAACCTATTAACCTAGAGCCTAGTGCCAGTTTCTATTTATTTCCCTTTTTTGAGTTTTACAGAAAAGGAATACAAAACGGAGTCCAATTGACGTGCCAATTTTTGATGATTTTTTCTGGACCAAAAGAAGCCCCAGGAGTAAAAGAGTTGGGCCAGGAGAGTCCCGGGCTGCCCACGAGGGTGGGGGGCGCGCCCACCCCCTGGGCGTGGGCCCCTGCCTCGTGGACAACCCAGAGACCCCCCTGACATGAGACCTACGCCAAAAAATCCTATAAATACTGAAACCTCCAGAAAATAACCTAGATCGGGAGTTCCGCCGCCGCAAGCCTCTGTAGCCACCAAAAACCAATCGGGACCCTGTTCCGGCACCCTGCCGGAGGGGGGAATCCCTCTCCGATGGCCATCTTCATCATCCCGGCGCTCTCCATGACGAGGAGGGAGTAGTTCACCCTCGGGGCTGAGGGTATGTACCAGTAGCTATGTGTTTGATCTCTCTCTCTCTCTCGTGTTCTTGAGGTGATACGATCTTGATGTATCGCGAGCTTTGCTATTATAGTTGGATCTTATGATGTTTCTCCCCCTCTACTCTCTTGTAATGGATTAAGTTTTCCCTTTGAAGTTATCTTATCGGATTGAGTCTTTAAGGATTTGAGAACACTTGATGTATGTCTTGCCGTACTTATCTGTGGTGACAATGGGATATCACGTGATCCACTTGATGTATGTTTGGTGATCAACTTGCGGGTTCCGCCCATGAATCTATGCATAGGGGTTGGCACACGTTTTCGTCTTGACTCTCCGATAGAAACTTTGGGGCACTCTTTGAAGTACTTTGTGTTGGTTGAATAGATGAATCTGAGATTGTGTGATGCACATCGTATAATCATACCCACGGATACTTAAGGTGACATTGGAGTATCTAGGTGACATTAGGGTTTTGGTTGATTTGTGTCTTAAGGTGTTATTCTAGTATGAACTCTAGGATAGATCGAACGGAAAGAATAGCTTCGTGTTATTTTACTACGGACTCTTGAATAGATCGATCAGAAAGTGAGGTGGTTTCGTTGCCTATAATAATCTCTTCGTTTGTTCTCCACTATTAGTGACTTTGGAGTGACTCTTTGTTGCATGTTGAGGGATAGTTATGTGATCCAATTATGTTATTATTGTTGAGAGAACTTGCACTAGTGAAAGTATGAACCCTAGGCCTTGTTTCCTAGCATTACAATACCGTTTACGCTCACTTTTACCACTTGCTACCTTGCTGTTTTTATATTTTCAGATTTCAAAAACCTATATCTACCATCCATATTGCACTTGTATCACCATCTCTTCGCCAAACTAGTGCACCTATACAATTTACCATTGTATTGGGTGTGTCGGGGACACAAGAGACTCTTTGTTATTTGGTTGCAGGGTTGTTTGAGAGAGACCATCTTCATCCTACTCCTCCCACGGATTGATAAACCTTAGGTCATCCACTTGAGGGAAATTTGCTACTGTCCTACAAACCTCTGCACTTGGAGGCCCAACAATGTCTACAAGAAGAAGGTTGTGTAGTAGACATCAAACCCTCCGTACAAAGCCAGGCGCAGACCCTGAGCATAAATAAACGAAGCGCTGGCGCCCTAAGTTATAGCATGCATGCTAGGTTTAAGTCTCTCCCTCGGTTAGGGTTGGTAGTGCTTGGCGGCGACTAACCCCTAGCCTAGAGGTCAAGTTCGCATCTTTCTGTCTTCTTTAGTTCGCAGGGCACACGGACACTTCTGCTGAGCCGCTTGGGAGAAAGAGGACGAACCGGCGCCCCGGCCCCGGCAAGCCAAGCCTGCCGGGGGCTGAAGACACAAGGATCCAACCCCGGCAAGCCAAGGGTGTCGGGGGCAGCGGATTCAGATAAGTCTTTCATCCCCTGTTATGCCTTTCCGTATAGAACTGGGACATGTGAAACCGCGTTTATATTCTTAAACCACCGTGCTCCCCTTTTCCTGTACCTGAGAGCTATCCCCCTGGGTCGGAACTTGGTCGTAGTCGCGGTGGCAAGATAGTAAACGAGGGGCCCAACTCCCCTTCACCCCTGCCACCGCCGAAAGCGTGAGAATGGTCGATTGAAGTGGGGGGACGGCAAGGCCTGTTGCCGGGCGATAATGTTTATCTTAAAAGTAACAAGGATTCATCCCTTGGCATGGGCCTCGTGAAGGAAATATGCCCTAGAGGCAATAATAAAGTTATTATTTATTTCCTTATTTCATGATAAATGTTTATTATTCATGCTAGAATTGTATTAACCGGAAACATAATACTTGTGTGAATACATAGACAAACAGAGTGTCACTAGTATGCCTCTACTTGACTAGCTCGTTGATCAAAGATGGTTATGTTTCCTAGCCATAGACATGAGTTGTCATTTGATTAACGGGATCACATTATTAGGAGAATGATGTGATTGACTTGACCCATTCCGTTAGCTTAGCACTTGATCGTTTAGTATGTTGCTATTGCTTTCTTCATGACTTATACATGTTCCTATGACTATGAGATTATGCAACTCCCGTTTACCGGAGGAACACTTTGTGTGCTACCAAACGTCACAACGTAACTGGGTGATTATAAAGGTGCTCTACAGGTGTCTCCGAAGGTACTTGTTGGGTTGACGTATTTCGAGATTAGGATTTGTCACTCCGATTGTCGGAGAGGTATCTCTGGGCCCTCTCGGTAATGCACATCACTTAAGCCTTGCAAGCATTGCAACTAAAGAGTTTGTTGCAAGATGATGTATTACGGAACGAGTAAAGAGACTTGCCGGTAACGAGATTGAACTAGGTATTGAGATACCGACGATCGAATCTCGGGCAAGTAACATACCGATGACAAAGGGAACAACGTATGTTGTTATGCGGTCTGACCGATAAAGATCTTCGTAGAATATGTGGGAGCCAATATGAGCATCCAGGTTCCGCTATTGGTTATTGACCGGAGACGTGTCTCGGTCATGTCTACATAGTTCTCGAACCCGTAGGGTCCGCACGCTTAACGTTACGATGACAGTTATATTATGAGTTTATATGTTTTGATGTACCGAAGGTTGTTCGGAGTCCCGGATGTGATCACGGACATGACGAGGAGTCTCGAAATGGTCGAGACATAAAGATTGATATATTGGACGACTATATTCGGACACCGGAAGTGTTCCGGGTGATTTCGGAGAAAACCGGAGTGCCGGAGGGTTACCGGAACCCCCCCCCCCCCCCCGGGAGAAGTAATGGGCCTTATGGGCCTTAGTGGAGAGAGAGAGGGGCAGCCAGGAGGGGCCGCGCGCCCCCTCCCCCTCTGGTCCGAATTGGACTAGGAGAGGGGGGCGGCGCCCCCCTTTCCTTCTCCCTCTCCCCCTTCCTTTCCCCCTCCTAGTAGGAGTAGGAAAGAGGGGAGTCCTACTCCTACTAGGAGGAGGACTCCTCCTCCTGGCGCGCCAACAAGGGCCGGCCGGCCTCCCCCTTGCTCCTTTATATACGGGGGCAGGGGGGCACCCCAGAGACACAACAATTGATCTATTGATCTATTAGCCGTGTGCGGTGCCCCCCTCCACCATATTACACCTCGATAATATCGTAGCGGTACTTAGGCGAAGCCCTGCGTCGGTAGAACATCATCATCGTCACCACGCCGTCGTGCTGACGAAACTCTCCCTCAACACTCGGCTGGATCGGAGTTCGAGGGACATCATCGAGCTGAACGTGTGCTGAACTCGGAGGTGTCATACGTTCGGTACTTGATCGGTCGGATCATGAAGACGTACGACTACATCAACCGCGTTTTGTTAACGCTTCCGCTTTCGGTCTACGAGGGTACGTGGACAACACTCTCCCCTCTCGTTGCTATGCATCACCATGATCTTGCGTGTTCGTAGGAAATTTTTTGAAATTACTACGTTCCCCAACAGTGGCATCCGAGCCTGGTTTTATGCATTGATGTTATGCACGAGTAGAACACAAGTGAGTTGTGGGCGATATAAGTCATACTGCTTACCAGCATGTCATACTTTGGTTCGACGGTATTGTGAGATGAAGCGGCCCAGACCGACATTACGTGTATGCTTACGCGAGACTGGTTTCACCGTTGCGAGCACTCGTTGCTTAAAGGTGACCGGCGGGTGTCTGTCTCTCTCACTTTAGTTGAACCGTGTGTGGCTACGCCCGGTCCTTGCGAAGGTTAAAACAGCACCAACTTGACAAACTATCGTTGTGGTTTTGATGCGTAGGTAAGAACGGTTCTTGCTAAGCCCGTAGCAGCCACGTAAAACTTGCAACAACAAAGTAGAGGACGTCTAACTTGTTTTTGCAGGGCATGTTGTGATGTGATATGGTCAAAGCATGATGCTAAATTTATTGTATGAGATGATCATGTTTTGTAACCGAGTTATCGGCAACTGGCAGGAGCCATATGGTTGTCGCTTTATTGTATGCAATGCAATCGCCCTGTAATGCTTTACTTTATCACTAAGTGGTAGCAATAGTCGTAGAAGCATAAGATTGGCGAGACGACAACGATGCTACGATGGAGATCAAGGTGTCGCGCCGGTGACGATGGTGATCATGACGGTGCTTCGGAGATGGAGATCACAAGCACAAGATGATGATGGCCATATCATATCACTTATATTGATTGCATGTGATGTTTATCTTTTATGCATCTTATCTTGCTTTGATTGACGGTAGCATTATAAGATGATCCCTCACTAAATTATCAAAGTATAAGTGTTCTCCCTGAGTATGCACCGTTGCGAAAGTTCTTCGTGCTGAGACACCACGTGATGATCGGGTGTGATAGGCTCTACGTTCAAATACAACGGGTGCAAAACAGTTGCACACGCGGAATACTCAGGTTAAACTTGACGAGCCTAGCATATAACAGATATGGCCTCGGAACACGGAGACCGAAAGGTCGAGCGTGAATCATATAGTAGATATGATCAACATAGTGATGTTCACCGTTGAAACTACTCCATCTCACGTGATGATCGGACATGGTTTAGTTGATATGGATCACGTGATCACTTAGAGGATTAGAGGGATGTCTATCTAAGTGGGAGTTCTTAAGTAATATGATTAATTGAACTTGAATTTATCATGAACTTAGTACCTGATAGTATTTTGCTTGTCTATGTTAATTGTAGATAGATGGCCCGTGATATTGTTCCGTTGAATTTTAATGCGTTCCTTGAGAAAGCAAAGTTGAAAGATGATGGTAGCAATTACACGGACTGGGTCCATAACTTGAGGATTATCCTCATTGCTGCACAGAAGAATTACGTCCTAGAAGCACCGCTGGGTGCCAGGCCTGCTGCAGGAGCAACACCAGATGTTATGAACGTCTGGCAGAGCAAAGCTGATGACTACTCGATAGTTCAGTGTGCCATGCTTTACGGCTTAGAACCGGGTCTTCAACGACGTTTTGAACGTCATGGAGCATATGAGATGTTCCAGGAGTTGAAGTTAATATTTCAAGCAAATGCCCGGATTGAGAGATATGAAGTCTCCAATAAGTTCTACAGCTGCAAGATGGAAGAGAATAGTTCTGTCAGTGAGCATATACTCAAAATGTCTGGGTATAACAATCACTTGATTCAACTGGGAGTTAATCTTCCGGATGATAGCGTCATTGACAGAATTCTTCAATCACTGCCACCAAGCTACAAGAGCTTCGTGATGAACTATAATATGCAAGGGATGGATAAGACGATTCCCGAGCTCTTCGCAATGCTAAAGGCTGCAGAGGTAGAAATCAAAAAGGAGCATCAAGTGTTGATGGTCAATAAGACCACTAGTTTCAAGAAAAAGGGTAAAGGGAAGAAGAAGGGGAACTTCAAGAAGAACAGCAAACAAGTTGCTGCTCAGGAGAAGAAACCCAAGTCTGGACCTAAGCCTGAGACTGGGTGCTTCTACTGCAAACAGACTGGTCACTGGAAGCGGAACTGCCCCAAGTATTTGGCGGATAAGAAGGATGGCAAGGTGAACAAAGGTATATGTGATATACATGTTATTGATGTGTACCTTACTAATGCTCGCAATAGCACCTGGGTATTTGATACTGGTTCTGTTGCTAATATTTGCAACTCGAAACAGGGGCTACGGATTAAGCGAAGATTGGCTAATGACGAGGTGACGATGCACGTGGGAAATGGTTCCAAAGTCGATGTGATCGCGGTCGGCACGCTACCTCTACATCTACCTTCGGGATTAGTTTTAGACCTAAATAATTGTTATTTGGTGCCAGCGTTAAGCATGAACATTATATCTGGATCTTGTTTGATGCGAGACGGTTATTCATTTAAATCAGAGAATAATGGTTGTTCTATTTATATGAGTAATATCTTTTATGGTCATGCACCCTTGAAGAGTGGTCTATTTTTGTTGAATCTCGATAGTAGTGATACACATATTCATAATATTGAAGCCAAAATATGCAGAGTTGATAATGATAGTGCAACTTATTTGTGGCACTGCCGTTTAGGTCATATCGGTGTAAAGCGCATGAAGAAACTCCATACTGATGGACTTTTGGAACCACTTGATTATGAATCACTTGGTACTTGCGAACCGTGCCTCATGGGCAAGATGACTAAAACACTGTTCTCCGGAACTATGGAGAGAGCAACAGAGTTGTTGGAAATCATACATACAGATGTATGTGGTCCGATGAATATTGAGGCTCGTGGCGGATATCGTTATTTTCTCACCTTTACAGATGATTTGAGCAGATATGGGTATATCTACTTAATGAAACATAAGTCTGAAACATTTGAAAGGTTCAAATAATTTCAGAGTGAAGTTGAAAATCATCGTAACAAGAAAATAAAGTTTCTACGATCAGATCATGGAGGAGAATATTTGAGTTACGAGTTTGGTCTACATTTGAAACAATGCGGAATAGTTTCGCAACTCACGCCACCCGGAACACCACAACGTAATGGTGTGTCCAAACGTCGTAATCGTACTTTACTAGATATGGTGCGATCTATGATGTCTCTTACTGATTTACCGCTATCGTTTTGGGGTTATGCTTTAGAGACGGCTGCATTCACGTTAAATAGGGCACCATCAAAATCCGTTGAGACGACGCCTTATGAAGTATGGTTTGGCAAGAAACCAAAGTTGTCGTTTCTTAAAGTTTGGGGTTGCGATGCTTATGTGAAAAAACTTCAACCTGATAAGCTCGAACCCAAATCGGAGAAATGTGTCTTCATAGGATACCGAAAGGAAACTGTTGGGTACACCTTCTATCACAGATCCGAAGGAAAAACTTTTTTTGCTAAATTCGGAAATTTTCTGGAGAAGGAGTTTCTCTCGAAAGAAGTGAGTGGGAGGAAAGTAGAACTTGATGAGGTAACTGTACCTGCTCCCTTAATGGAGAGAAGTTCATCACACAAACCAGTTTCTGCGACACCTACGCCAATTAGTGAGGAAGTTAATGATGATGATCATGAAACTTCAGATCAAGTTATTACTGAACCTCGTAGATCAGCACGATTTCTGCGTCCCCCTGACCAAAACCTCCCACATTAGGATTGCTTGTTAATGGTTGATCAAGCTTGATGGATTCCCCCTCTGAAACAAGAAGTTCTGGTCCGGGAGGTATAATATCAATCACTTGGCGTCCATCTGATGCATCAACTATGGATATTTCATACCCCCCCTTTTCTTTACGTAGACAAAAGATCCTCTTTCTAAAGAGATTCGATTCGGAACTCTTATATGTCCAAGGTCAATATGGAAATTCTTTCAGAGGTTTTCCCTTACTTTGTCCGTGTCAACAAACAATTCGAAATACCTCGACTTTTTCAGAACAGGTCCGAGTCAAATAGCAATGATTCGAAGCACTTCTTTTTCCATTACACTATTTCGGAAACCTAAGGACTCGATCGTATTTTCCCTCCTTTTCCCGCTAGGATCGGAAATCCTGTATTTTCCATATCCATACGATCGAGTCCTTAGGTTTCCGAAATAGTGTAATGGAAAAAGAAGTGCTTCGAATCATTGCTATTTGACTCGGCCAGAGTAAGATCCGCACCAGAGTGGTACGGTAATCCTGTTCTGGAGGTTATGTTACTAGACCATGACGAACCTACGAACTATGAAGAAGTGATGGTGAGCCCAGATTCCGCAAAATGGCTAGAGGCCATGAAACCCGAGATGGGATCCATGTATGAGAACAAAGTATGGACTTTGGTTGACTTGCCCGATGATCGGCAAGCCATTGAAAATAAATGGATCTTCAAGAAGAAGACTGACGCTGACGGTAATGTTACTGTCTATAAAGCTCGACTTGTTGCGAAAGGTTTTCGACAAGTTCAAGGGATTGACTACGATGAGACCTTCTCACCCGTAGCGATCCTTAAGTTTGTCCGAATCATGTTAGCAATTGCCGCATTTTATGATTATGAAATTTGGCAAATGGATGTCAAAACTGCATTCCTGAATGGATTTCTGGAAGAAGAGTTGTATATGATGCAACCGGAAGGTTTTGTCGATCCAAAGGAAGCAAACAAAGTGTGCAAGCTCCAGCGATCCATTTATGGACTGGTGCAAGCCTCTCGGAGTTGGAATAAACGCTTTGATAGTGTGATCAAAGCATTTGGTTTTATACAGACTTTTGGAGAAGCCTGTATTTACAAGAAAGTGAGTGGGAGCTCTGTAGCATTTCTGATATTATATGTGGATGACATATTGCTGATTGGAAATGATATAGAATTTCTGGATAGCATAAAGGGATACTTGAATAAGAGTTTTTCAATGAAAGACCTCGGTGAAGCTGCGTATATATTGGGAATCAAGATTTATAGAGATAGATCAAGATGCTTAATTGGACTTTCACAAAGCACATACCTTGACAAAGTTTTGAAAAAGTTCAAAATGGATCAAGCAAAGAAAGGGTTCTTGCCTGTGTTACAAGGTGTGAAATTGAGTAAGACTCAGTGCCCGACCACTGCAGAAGATAGAGAGAAGATGAAAGATGTTCCCTATGCTTCATCCATAGGCTCTATCATGTATGCAATGCTGTGTACCAGACCTGATGTATGCCTTGCTATAAGTCTAGCAGGAAGGTACCAAAGTAATCCAGGAGTGGATCACTGGACAGCGGTCAAGAACATCCTGAAATACTTGAAAAGGAATAAGGATATGTTTCTCGTTTATGGAGGTGACAAAGAGCTCATCGTAAATGGTTACGTCGATGCAAGCTTTGACACTGATCCGGACGATTCTAAATCGCAAACCGGATACGTGTTTACATTGAACGGTGGAGCTGTCAGTTGGTGCAGTTCTAAACAAAGCGTCGTGGCGGGACCTACATGTGAAGCGGAGTACATAGCTGCTTCGGAAGCAGCAAATGAAGGAGTCTGGATGAAGGAGTTCATATTCGATCTAGGTGTCATACCTAGTGCATCGGGTCCAATGAAAATCTTTTGTGACAATACTGGTGCAATTGCCTTAGCAAAGGAATCCAGATTTCACAAGAGAACCAAGCACATCAAAAGATGCTTCAATTCCATCTGGGATTTAGTCCAGGTGGGAGACATAGAAATTTGCAAGATACATACGGATCTGAATGTTGCAGACCCGTTGACTAAGCCTCTTCCACGAGCAAAACATGATCAGCACCAAGGCTCCATGGGTGTAGGAATCATTACTGTGTCATATAGATTATTGAATCTAGTGCAAGTGGGAGACTGAAGGAAATATGCCCTAGAGGCAATAATAAAGTTATTATTTATTTCCTTATTTCATGATAAATGTTTATTATTCATGCTAGAATTGTATTAACCGGAAACATAATACTTGTGTGAATACATAGACAAACAGAGTGTCACTAGTATGCCTCTACTTGACTAGCTCGTTGATCAAAGATGGTTATGTTTCCTAGCCATAGACATGAGTTGTCATTTGATTAACGGCATCACATTATTAGGAGAATGATGTGATTGACTTGACCCATTCCGTTAGCTTAGCACTTGATCGTTTAGTATGTTGCTATTGCTTTCTTCATGACTTATACATGTTCCTATGACTATGAGATTATGCAACTCCCGTTTACCGGAGGAACACTTTGTGTGCTACCAAACGTCACAACGTAACTGGGTGATTATAAAGGTGCTCTACAGGTGTCTCCGAAGGTACTTGTTGGGTTGGCGTATTTCGAGATTAGGATTTGTCACTCCGATTGTCGGAGAGGTATCTCTGGGCCCTCTCGGTAATGCACATCACTTAAGCCTTGCAAGCATTGCAACTAAAGAGTTTGTTGCAAGATGATGTATTACGGAACGAGTAAAGAGACTTGCCGGTAACGAGATTGAACTAGGTATTGAGATACCGACGATCGAATCTCGGGCAAGTAACATACCGATGACAAAGGGAACAACGTATGTTGTTATGCGGTCTGACCGATAAAGATCTTCGTAGAATATGTGGGAGCCAATATGAGCATCCAGGTTCCGCTATTGGTTATTGACCGGAGACGTGTCTCGGTCATGTCTACATAGTTCTCGAACCCGTAGGGTCCGCACGCTTAACGTTACGATGACAGTTATATTATGAGTTTATATGTTTTGATGTACCGAAGGTTGTTCGGAGTCCCGGATGTGATCACGGACATGACGAGGAGTCTCGAAATGGTCGAGACATAAAGATTGATATATTGGACGACTATATTCGGACACCGGAAGTGTTCCGGGTGATTTCGGAGAAAACCGGAGTGCCGGAGGGTTACCGGAACCCCCCCCCCCCGGGAGAAGTAATGGGCCTTATGGGCCTTAGTGGAGAGAGAGAGGGGCAGCCAGGAGGGGCCGCGCGCCCCCTCCCCCTCTGGTCCGAATTGGACTAGGAGAGGGGGGCGGCGCCCCCCTTTCCTTCTCCCTCTCCCCCTTCCTTTCCCCCTCCTAGTAGGAGTAGGAAAGAGGGGAGTCCTACTCCTACTAGGAGGAGGACTCCTCCTCCTGGCGCGCCAACAAGGGCCGGCCGGCCTCCCCCTTGCTCCTTTATATACGGGGGCAGGGGGGCACCCCAGAGACACAACAATTGATCTATTGATCTATTAGCCGTGTGCGGTGCCCCCTCCACCATATTACACCTCGATAATATCGTAGCGGTGCTTAGGAGAAGCCCTGCGTCGGTAGAACATCATCATCGTCACCACGCCGTCGTGCTGGCGAAACTCTCCCTCAACACTCAGCTGGATCGGAGTTCGAGGGACGTCATCGAGCTGAACGTGTGCTGAACTCGGAGGTGTCGTACGTTCGGTACTTGATCGGTCGGATCGTGAAGACGTACGACTACATCAACCGCGTTGTGTTAACGCTTCCGCTTTCGGTCTACGAGGGCACGTGGACAACACTCTCCCCTCTCGTTGCTATGCATCACCATGATCTTGTGTGTTCGTAGGAATTTTTTTGAAATTACTACGTTCCCCAACACCTCGCCCACGCACAAAGAAACCCGGCAAACACTCTTTTTCATTAAAAACATCCCGTACAGGTACAGTTCATACAGAATTAAAAACATGAGCAAGGGGATTACAAGTCTTAAAATTAACAAGTGCCCGCACGCTTACAAACTAAAAAGAGATAAGGTGCCCGTAATCCCTTTCTTGTCCGTCTCCTCAGAAGGTGGAACAAGACAGCAGGAGGGCAAAAGGGGTGCCTAGGCGAGGTGCGAGGAGCAGAAGGCACCAAGAGAACATCTTGGTGCCGGGAAAGGAGCTGGAAGACGAGGCAGCGGACCGGCAATACGCGACGAAGGCGTCGGTGCCCGCGTATTCTGACTTGACGGCCGCCACCCGCCTTCTTCGCCTTCTCCAGCCCTCCTACGCCAGCCGCCCAAGGAGACCATGGGGAGCGCCCTGATGGAGAGCTTGGCGAGGAAGGCCCTTGGCTGGGTGCGAGGCCGAGGGAGGGGCGGCGCGGTCAGTCGAAGTCGGGGTCGGCATCCTGCCGCTTGACTCCCTCGTCGTCGTTGTCGCTGTCCTCCTCGTCACTCCCGCTTGAGGAGGAATCTTCATCGTCGGAGGAGCTCTCCACGCAGCACTTCAGGCGAGTTCCAAGATCTCCGAAGACCTTGACGGAGAGCAGGCCGCCCTCCATTAACTTGAAGTAGAGGACGAGCCCCGCCGTCAGGCTATGGATGCGAGCAAATGTCTTCCACCCGCGACGGAGGTACATAACATGAGGAGCGGGGAAATCGACGTCGACCTGCGTGCAGCCGTTCCCGCAGCCCCTCATGTGCAATCTGAGGGTCTGGGGCGGGTCGAGCTCCATTTCCCGAGCAAATGGGGTAGGAAGACGGAGACGACGACGCGGTGACCGGCACAGCCTGATGAAGAACTCCCGAGGCTGGTCCCCGACATGGCCCTCCATCACGGGCGGCATCGCCGGTGGAGGCACGAGCATCGCGCCGCCTCGCCCCCCTCTCCTCCGACCGCCACGGCGACCTCGACCTCGCCCCCTCCCCCTTCCTCTCGTGGTCGGCTCTGCCGCCGCGAGCTCGTGGGAAGGAGGAACGCGCTGTCGAGCAGCGACCCTCGCCCCCACCGTTGAAGGGCTTGCGCCCCCTCTCGCCATGATGGGTGGAAGGGAGGGGCGGAAGTGGAAGAAGATGGATGTTGGGAGAATGTGGGGGTGCCATCCCCCTCCCCCCCCTTCTTATAAAGGGGCGGGGTCGAGGCTCGGCCACCCCGCTCAGCCAATCCGGTCATCGGGGGCACAGGGAATCAGGACCGACCCGCTGCCCCAATCGGTGACGGCCCGGTTTCCCGCCTCCACCGCCTGCCACCTGAATGCAAGGCACGTGGCGAGAAAGCAGAGTCGAAGGGACGGGTGAGGCGACCGTTCCCCACCCCGTGATCGTGGGGCGTGGGCGCCTTGAAGACCGAGACTCGAGTCCACTCAGTAAATGAGCCACGCCTCCACGCCTCCCTCTTTTTATGGGGAAGGCGTGAGCCGCCTCTTTACTGCGATATGACGCATGCGTGTGGGAACCGCCCCACGCATGACCCCCACGTCACGCGTGATCCTCCACGCCGCGCGTTCAACGCGGGTCGTGGGAAAGCGCAGCGGACGAAACAGTTACTACGGTAAAGTCCGCCCCACCTGCCCGCGCACCGTTCTGGGCCTGGCCCAACAACGCGTCGCGCTTATGTGTGGCCCGGGCCCGGGGGCTCCTGTCGGTGTACAAAAGTAGGGGCTCTCCTTTTGACCCCTTTACTTGTGCACGGGCAGTCAGAGCCACGCGCCGCGGCCACAGCACCTAGCAGGGCAGAAGAGGGAAGCCGGAGAAAAGCCGAAGCGCAAGGCAACCGAGGCAACGCTAAGACCAGAAGCACAAGAGAGCAAAGGGGCGAGGTGGACTCCCCCAGCAAGACCCTTGCCGGGGCGGCCTTCGCAGCCCCGGCAAGAGCCTTGCCAGGGCAACTTGTCCGATGCCAGCAGAGTAGGCCACCCTTGAGCCCGTGGGTTCCAACACCAGCCAACAAACTACATTGGGACCAGGGCTCGGGAGGCGCCTCTGTGGTGGCATGCAGATCTTTGTCAAGATCATAAACACACGATCAGATGAGGACCAGAAGACGGCGACCCTCGGTGGGATCCTAGCCGAGGAGATCCACAAGACCCCAGGCAAGCGCCTTGCCAGGGACGACTGCAACGCCATGGCAAGATCCTTGCCGGGCCCCCGGCAAGACCCTTGCCGAGGGCATCAGCGGGGCCACTGCCAGGCCCGCACTAGCCAAAACTCCACCGCCGTCCCCAAGCAGCTGCTAGCTCAACCAGCTGGGCAGGCACCTGCGTGGCGACGGGCGGCCACTACACCAACTCAGCACCTGCGTGGTGGCATGCAGATCTTCGTGAAGGCTCCACCACCGCGCCACCTCAGCAGCCTGCCTGCCTACATGGCACCGCACGCATCGCTGGCCTGGGCGCGTGTCGAAGCGAGGCGGAGCGGCAACGGACAGGACGGGCCTCGTTCCCGTCCCCGATAAAGCTAATGGACACCTAAGTAGCGCATTTAATGCGCTTTGTCCCGTAACGCCAGGCGATAAGCTCGCGCGCTGTACACCTTTCCACCTCCTGTGTGCCACTGTGGCGACCCCTTTTGCCTATAAAAGGAGGCCCGAGGCGACCAGGAGAGGGATTCGGCTTTTTTGCGCAAGTTACGCCCCGTAGCTAGCTCAAGAACACAAGAACACTCAATACACCCACCAAAGCAGGACTAGGGTATTACGCATCCTCGCGGCCCGAACCTGGGTAAACAATCCGTGTGCTTCCTGTTAGACCTGCTCTTCTCACAACCCCACGCCCGCCAACTATAGAAGGGATTCCACTAATCCCATAGGTGTCGTTTTCCTGACACAATAGGTCCCGGAAGAATTGGTCTAAGAAATTAGATGATGCACTTTGGGCTAATAGAACAGCATATAAAAATCATATGGGTATGTCTCCTTATAAAATGGTTTATGGAAAGGCTTGTCATTTGCCTCTTGAATTGGAACATAAAGCTTATTGGGCAATTAAAGAACTCAACTATGATTTCAAAATTGCCAGTGAAAAGAGGTTATTTTATATTAGCTCACTAGATGAATGGAGAACCCAAGCTTATGAAAATGCCAAGTTATTTAAATAAAAAGGTAAAAGATGGCATGATAAAAGAATCCAAAAGCGTGAGTTCAAAGTTGGAGAATATGTTCTTTTGTACAACTCTCGTTTCAGATTCTTTGCAGGAAAACTCCTCTCCAAATGGGAAGGACCCTATGTTATCGAGGAGGTTTATCGATCTGGAGCCATCGAAATAAATAATGCCGAGGGTACTAACCCGAAGGTCATCAATGGGCAAAGAATAAAACATTATATCTCAGGTACTCCCATTAATGCTGAAAGCAATATTATCCAAACTATAACACCAGAAGAACACATAAAGGAAACCTTCTGGAACACTCTATAATCGTGAAAAAGAGGAGGTACGTGATACGGTAAGTAAACGGACTCCAAAAAATCCGCAAAAATATGTTTTGTCAGTTTTGGAATATTTAAAAAATTAGGAAAATAAGAAACTTCCAGGAAGGTGAGCCTGGTGGGCACAAGACACCAGGTTGCGCCTGGCTTGCCAGGCGCGCCCAGGTGGGTTGTGCCCACCTCGGGTACCTTCCGGACTCCGTTTTTCTTTCGTTTGCTTGTTTCCCAAGATAAAAAATCCTTATATACCCCCCGAACCTATTGACCATCGTATTGCGGAGAAATCTTCTGTTTTCTTTTCTTACTGTTTTCGGTCAGATCTGTTAAGCCAGGCATCATGTCTTCTCCCTCCTCCAACAACGTAGAAGAGGATGCTTGGTTGATGAAGATCAAGCTGAAGAGAGAGGAGCCCAAAAAACCTCTCGAAGGGGGCAAGAGCAAGGAGGCCATCGGAGACCAAGCACCGATGGTCGAGCAAGCCTTGCCGGCCGAGGAGGAAGAAGAAGATATCCTTAAACCTTACTATGCTCATCTTACCCCTACTGAGATTGAAGCCTTGCGGATCATTGAAACAGTTCGTGTGCAAAATAAATATCTCACTTGTGAAAATATTCTGTTGCAAGAGCATATCATCGCCCTCTGGAGCGTTCTCCATAGATTGGAGAATCTTTTGATCATGAAGGATAAGATCGCTACTTCATCACCACCACCTCCTTCTTCATCACCAGAAGAAACTTGAGTATCATGTATGGGCACTCCCCTTGGCTTGTGCCAAGCTTGGGGGAGGTTCCCCAGTATCGTATCACCTCCACTATCTTTTGCCTTTACTTTTATTAATTCGATCCATAGTTATCTTTTGCCTTAGATGAATAAAAGTTTAGTTCGATCCTTTCTTTTTGAGAGTTTGCTTAGTGATCTATCCTTGTAATCGTGTGCGAGATATATAATAAAGTTTAGTTTGAGTTTTGCTTTCTTTACTTTCATGTTTCAATAAAAAAGAAAGGAAATAAATGAAAAAGATCATATTCTAATCTTATGGTAAGTAATGACATCACATAAGGAAGAGTATAAGTAGAAAATTTTATTGGAGATTTACAAACATAGCATTGGTCAATGATGCAATTCATGAAATAATTAATAAGGGAAGAGAAGATTCACATGCAAATACACTATCTTGGACATCTTTTGTGATTGTGAACCCCCATCAAAATATTGTATGCCAAAATTGTTGACGTTGGACAAGGAAGACAACGTAATGATTCATGTTTGTTCATATTCACATAGAAGTTATACTGTCATAGATCTTTTAACATGTGGTGCTTGCCCCTATCTCTGCTAGCCAAAAATTCCGCACTAAGTAGAGATACTACTTGTGCATTCAAAAACCCTTAAACCCAAATCTTATTTTGAGAGTCCACCATACCTACCTATGGATTGAGTAAGATCCTTCAAGTAAGTTGTCATCGGTACAATAGGGCAATAAAAATTGCTTCTAAAAGTGTTAGATCATTAGCGTAAGAGAAAATTGAGCGTTGTACGAACTTGTGATGGCAAAGAATAAAAGCGACAGATTGCACAATACAAGGGGCAATATAACATGACGTTCTTTTGCACTAAGAGATTGAGCATACAAACAAAAAGCGCATGGCAACCTCTGCTTCCCTCTGCGAAGGGCCTATCTTTTACTTTTATGCAAGATTCAAAGTTTTTCTCTCTATTCCTTTTTATTTTCTCCTTTCGCAAGCATCGTGTGGTAAGGAAAGATATAGGCACATATATCCAGTTGGATGTGGGTAGCATGAGTTATTATTGTTGACATCACCCTTGAGGTGAATACGTTGGGAGGCGAAACTAGAAGCCCCTATCTTTCTATGTGTCCGGTTGAAACGTTTTGCTCATGTGTATGCGGTGAGTGTTAGCAATAATAGAAGACTATATGATGGTTGAGTATGTGGACTTGCCAAAAACGCTCCGATACATGACCCTTCCTGAAAAGATGATGAATTGTAGTTGCAAAGTTGACTGAGAACATAGTTTGTTGGTTTTCAATAGATTTTATGCTTTATACTTCGATGTTTTGATGGATTGTTACTTATTCATGAGAAGTCTATGATAAAAGTTCTATGATAAAGTTTTATGTTAAAGTTTGTTGCTGTTATAAAAATGTACATGATGCTTCTATGTCTGTATTTTGTTTTTATCGACACCTCTCTCTCTAAGCATGTGGACATGTTTTTCGATTTTGGTTTTCACTTGAGGACAAGCGAGGTCTAAGCTTGGGGGAGTTGATACGTCCATTTTGTATCATGTTTACCTACTGTTATTTATATTGTTTTTATGCATAATAATGCTTTTTGGAGTAATTCTAATGCCTTTCCTCTCATAATATGCAGGGCTCACACAAAGAGGGAGAATTCCGGCAACTGGAAATCTGGACCTGAAAAAGCTACATCAGGCTACCTATTCTGCACAACTCCAAATGAGCTAAAACTTTACGGAGAATTTTTATGGGACATGATGAGAAATAATGGAGCAAATAAGTACCATAGGGGGGCCCACCAGGTGGGCACAACCCACCTAGGCGTGCCAGGGAGCCCAGGCGCGCCCTGGTGGGTTGTGCCCTCCTCGGCCCACCTCCGGTGCCCCTCTTATGGTATATATGTCATTTTGACCTAGAAAAATAAATAAGAGGAGGACTTTCGGGATGAAGCGCCACCGTCTCGAGGTGGAACTTGGGCAGGAGCGCTTTTGCCCTCCGACGGAGCGATTCCGCCGGGGGAACTTCCCTCCAGGAGGGGGAAATCATCATCATCATCATCACCAACAAGTCTCCCATCTTGGGGAAGGCAATCTCCAACAACATGTTCAACAGCACCATCTCCTCTCAAACCCTAGTTCATCTCTTGTGTTCAATCTTTGTACCGGAACTATAGATTGGTACTTGTGGGTGACTAGTAGTGTTGATTACATCTTGTAGTTGATTACTATATGGTTTATTTGGTGGAAGATTATATGTTCCGATCCATTATGCTATTTAATATCCCTCTGATCTTGAGCATGATTATCATTTGTGAGTAGTTACTTCTATTCTTGAGGTCACGAGAGAAATCTTGTTGCAAGTAATCATGTGAATTTTATAAGTGTTCGATATTTTGATGGTATGTATGTTGTGATTTCCTTAGTGGTGTCATGTGAACGTCGACTACATGACACTTCACCATATTTGGGCCTAAGGGAATGCATTGTGGAGTAGTTATTAGATGATGGGTTGCGAAAGTGACAGAAGCTTAAACCCTAGTTTATGCGTTATTCCGTAAGGGACTGATTTGGATCCAAAAGTTTAATGCTATGGTTAGAATTTATTCTTAATACTTTTCTCGTAGTTGCGGATGCTTGTGAGGGGGTTAATCATAAGTAGGAGGTTTGTTCAAGTAAGAACAACACCTAAGCACCGGTCCACCCACATATCAAATTATCAAAGTAGCGAACACAAATCAAACCAACATCATGAAAGTGACTAGATGAAATTCCCGTGTACCCTCAAGAACGCTTTGCTTATCATAAGAGACCATTTTGGCCTGTCTTTTGCCTCAAAAGGATTGGGCTACCTTGCTGCACTTTTGTTACTATTATCGTTACTTGCTCGTTACAAATTATCTTGCAATCAAACTACTCGTTACTTATAATTTCAGTGCTTGCAGAGAATACCTTGCTGAAAACCACTTGTCATTTCCTTCTGCTCCTCGTTGGGTTCGACACTCTTACTTATCGAAAGGACTACGATTGATCCCCTATACTTGTGGGTTATCAGGCACAACCCACCAGGGCGTGCCCAGGTGCGTTGTGCCCCCCTCGGGGCACCCCTCTGGTACTTCTTTGGCCCATACTGTGTGTTCTGGCCCCAAAAAAAAGATATAAAGTTGCTCTAAAATGATTGTAAAACATCCAAGAATGATAATATAACAGCATATAATAATAAAAGACTATAAATACGTTGGCGACGTATCATTATGCATCTTCATATTGATCCTGGTTGTGCGTAGGTGCGATTTTTTCCTACTACGTTTTCCAACACACATGAGGTAGGCCGCTAGTGTGACTGCCTATTGGAGCAATTCGACGAGCTTCAGGAGGCAGCCCGCTGCCAAGTGGTAGACATGCACTACGAGCTCGACCGCCTCGCGCCCAAGTGGAGATTGACGCGGCCTACAAGATCTCCAACGTGGCGACGTGCACCGAAAAAACCATACGCGACGCAGAATGCGCTGCCGACGAGGCCGTCATTGTGGTCGCCATCAAGATTTTTGCGGCCAGGTCGTATGGGGAAGATGGTGTCTGCCAGACATTCGCCGAATTTAGGGCAGCAAACATAGCATCGAAGGTTGGCAGGGAGGACTACGACAGCGGCTGGGATGACGAGGGGATGAGTCGGATGATGACAAGGAGGAGGAGGGCAATGACAAGCAGGATGATAGCGACGTTGATGGATAACTTCAAGTAGTTCTATTAGGTTTTACAAATGTGCATGTTAATTATGTATGAACTCCTGCATATTTTGCAATGATATTAAGTATTATCATTATATTTTATGAAGTTCTCCACTGAATCAAGCGATAATCCCTAAAGTATTCACGTTGATCCAACGTGTCTCCCATTATCAAGTTGGATGGGGTTTTCTCAGGATTATCAAAGTAGTGTTCAATATTTTTCACATAACGAGCATCCAGGGTTTTAGGAGGTTCCCCATCTCGATGAGTAGCAAGTACAACTATTTTTTTGGTATTTCGTGTTCCATATCCATAACTAAATATAGAGAACAACTTAGAATGGAAATAAAATATACTTAGTGATAAAGCAAACAAGCACACACGAGAATATTCACCATACACTATTGCTCCCCGGCAACTGCGCCAGATAAAGGTCTTGATAACCCACAAGTATAGGGGATTGTTTGTAGCCTTTTTTGATAAATAAGAGTGTCGAACCCAACGAGGAGCTAAAGGTAGAACAAATATTCCCTCAAGTTCTATCGACCACCGATACAACTCTAAGCACATTTAGTGTTTACTTTACCTAGAACAAGAATAAAACTAGAAGTACTTTGCGAGAATAAAACTACGAAGAATTGCAAGGTAATAAAAGTAGATAGCTTTTGCCACACAAGAAAGTCATTTGTCCCTAAGTGATTGATAACTAGACCGGTGATCATTATTGCAATTTTATATGAGGGAGAGGCATGAGCTAACATACTTTTCGTACTTGGATCATATGCACTTATGATTGGAACTCTAGCCAGCATCCGCAACTACTAAAGATCATTAAGTTAAAACCCAACCATAGCATTAAGTATCAAGTCCTCTTTACTCCCATACGCAACAATCCACTTACTCGGGTCTATGCTTCTGCCACTCATGCCACCCACCATAAGCAAATCATTAACGTATTGCAACACCCTACATTGGGGATCCCTCACGTTTGCGCGACATGGAGGGCACCATAGGAAAACACCAAAATAAAACATACACCTCAAACCAATCACAATCGTCAATCAACCCATAGGACAAAACAAATCTACCCAAACATCATAAGATAGCCACAGATCATTGGGAAATAATATATAGCGTTGAGCACCATGCTTAAGTAGAGATCATAGCAGGTAGAAGAGAGGTTACACCGCTGCATAGAGGGGAAGAGAGTTGGTGTTGATGGCGGCAAAGTTGTTGGAGTAGATCGCCGTCACGATGATTGCCCCAGTGGTGCTCCGGCGCCACCAGGAGAGAGAGGGGGAGAGAGCCCCCTCCTCCTTCTTCTTCCTTGGCCTCCCCCCTAGATGGGTGGAGAGTTCCCCCTCTGGTCCATGGCCTCCATGGCGATGGAGGGGCGAGAGCCCCTCTGAGATTGGATATCTCTCTCTGTTATCTTCTGTTTTCGCATTCCTGGTTTCTGGCCGTAAACCGTTTCTTATATTCCCGGAGATTTGTAACTCCGATTACGTTGAGATTTGAACACGAATTTTCCCGGATATAAGCTTCCTTGCACCCGAAGTAGAGCAGCAGCCGCCTTACGAGGTGACCACAACCCACCACCACGCGCCTAGGCCCTGGGGCACGCCCTAGTGTACTGTGGGGGTTGTGGGCCTCCTTTTGCGTTGATTCCACCTCCCAAAAATCACATATATTCCAAAATAATTCTTCGTAAATTTTTATTGTATCTGGACTTTGTTTGATATGGATATTCTGCGAAACAAAAAACATGCAACAAACAGGAACTAGCACTAGGCACTGGATCAATATGTTAGTCCAATAAATCATATAAAATGTTGCCAAAAGTATGTGAAAGTTTTATAATATTGGCATGGAACAATAACAAATTATAGATACGATGGAGACGTATCACTCGACCATGTCTCGCAACATGGGTCTGGACAAGCACGAAACCTACCTTTGTAACTACCCAGTCACATAATAGCATTTGGTCGGCCCAAAGGAGGATGCAAGCGATCGAACCGTTATAACAGACCAAGAGAGAGAGAGAGAGGGATCCATGGTGGTATATGCAAAATTTTGCAACCTAGTTTTATTCAAAAGCCCTCTCGGCTTCTCACGGATGCCACGTGTGCTGCTAGCATGGTCGATTTTGCTGTTGTGGACTGATTTGAATTCGAAGCTAATATATGAGTTTAATTTTTTCCAACTTTGATGGACTAAGGGCACCTCTAAGGCTGACCCGTTAATCTCTCTGGTATATGCCTGTTTTTGTGTACGGACGTGGTCTGCGAACATGATGCAAGAGTGAGCCATCCAGTGCTAATTACAAAGTATCCTATTAGGAGGAGAAAAAGTAGGTGGGGCCATGCATGTGGTGGGATATTTGTGATTTTGTGTCCGGTTGGGAGGAGAGAGCGGACCATGCATGTGCTACTGGGAGGAGAGAGATAAGAGGGGGACCATGCATGTGATTGGTCAAGTGCATGTCCGGACTCCGGCAACCCCCCCGCCTCGTTTGTCTCTTGGATACTGGAATTCGTACATCTGGGTTGCTAAACTGACATATGCAGGTCCCCATTGGATGACAAAAGTGGTTCAAACACTGTGGTAGGGACATATAGTGGAGGTTTGAGGGTCTGTCTTGGAGACGCCCTAAGAGCATCTCTAGCAGATCCCTCAACCGGGCCATCTGGCAAAATAACCGCCGGTTTGCGGGACAGAGGGGTTCGCCCATCCCGAATAGATCCCCCAATTTCGGATGTCCGTATTTTTTTTGTGGGATCCCGAATCCACGAGCTCATTCCCTCGATATCTATGGGATTTCGCTTGATTTTTCCGGCTCCCCTTTCCTTTGGCACGAACGCATTTTCGACCACTTTCGTTCGCGCCTCCACTGCCCGTCGCCACACATCCCAACCCGTTCTTGCTGCCCCCGCGCCGCCCGAAAGCTCCGCCACCCCGCGATGCATCCATTCCACCAAGTTTCCGCGTGGGGGTGCCCATTTGTGCCTGGGCTCGCGGCCGGCGCCTTCGATCTGCCTCGGGGCTTGGCACGTGGCCTTGTAGCAAGCGGATCCATTTGGTTCTAGCACCGATGAGCCTCGTAATTGGTGGGGCTCGCTCGCGCGCATTGGAGGAAGGGAGAAGCGTGACTTTGCTTTAACCGGAGGGGAGAAGAAAGGGCGGCACGACATGGCTTTTCTTTGGCCTATGGGGGAGAGGAAAGGGGCGGTGCGGCTTTGCTTCAGTCGGCGTCGGGCGAGGTATGTCCAACACCCACGGGTTTCTTCTCGATTTGGCCCGGAGTAGGTTTTGTGTGAATTTTTAGATGGATGATGTCTACTACGCAACCTTTTTCTTGTAGACGTTGTTGGGCCTCCAAGTGCAGAGGTTTGTAGGACAGTAGCAAATTTCCCTCAAGTGGATGACCTAAGGTTTATCAATCCGTGGGAGGCGTAGGATGAAGATGGTCTCTCTCAAGCAACCTTGCAACCAAATAACCAAGAGTCTCTTGTGTCCCCAACACACCCAATACAATGGTAAATTGTATAGGTGCACTAGTTCGGCGAAGAGATGGTGATACAAGTGCAATATGGATGGTAGGTATAGGTTTTTGTAATCTGAAAATATAAAAACAGCAAGGTAACTACTGATAAAAGTGAGTGTAAACGGTATTGCAATGCTAGGAAACAAGGCCTAAGGTTCATACTTTCACTAGTGCAAGTTCTCTCAACAATAATAACATAATTGGATCACATAACTATCCCTCAACATGCAACAAAGAGTCACTCCAAAGTCACTAATAGCGGAGAACAAACGAAGAGATTATTGTAGGCAACGAAACCACCTCACTTTCTGATCGATCTATTCAAGAGTCCGTAGTAAAATAACACGAAGCTATTCTTTCCATTCGATCTATCCTAGAGTTCATACTAGAATAACACCTTAAGACACAAATCAACCAAAACCCTAATGTCACCTAGATACTCCAATGTCACCTTAAGTATCCGTGGGTATGATTATACGATATGCATCACACAATCTCAGATTCATCTATTCAAACCAACACAAAGTACTTCAAAGAGTGCCCCAAAGTTTCTACCGGAGAGTCAAGATGAAAACGTGTGCCAACCCCTATGCACAAGTTCACAAGGTCACTGAACCCGCAAGTTGATCACCAAAACATACATCAAGTAGATCACGTGAATATCCCATTGTCACCACAGGTAAGCACATGCAAGACATACATCAAGTGTTCTCAAATCCTTAAATACTCAATCTGATAAGATAACTTCAAAGGGAAAACTCAATCCATTACAAGAGAGGAGAGCGGGACAAACATCATAAGATCCAACTATAATAGCAAAGCTCGCAATACATCAAGATCGTGCCGAATCAAGAACACGAGAGAGAGAGAGAGAGAGATCAAACACATAGCTACTGGTACATACCCTCAGCCCCGAGGGTGAACTACTCCCTCCTTGTCATGGAGAGCGCCGGAATTATGAAGATGGCCACCGGTGAGGGATCCCCCCTCCGGCAGGGTGCCGGAACAGGGTCCCGATTGGTTTTTGGTGGGTACAGAGGCTTGCAGCAGCGGAACTTCCGATCTAGGTTATGTTCTGGAGGTTTCTGTATTTATAGGGATTTTTGGCGTCGGGAACAAGTCAGGGGGGTCTCCGAGGCGGCCACGAGGTAGGGGGCGCGCCCCCACCCTCGTAGGTGACTCGAGACTCTTCTGGTCCATCCTCGATAATCCGTGGGCTTCTTCTGGTCCAAAAATAATGTCCGTGAAATTTCAGGTCAATTGGACTCCGTTTGGTTTTCCTTTTCTGCGATACTCAAAAACAAGAAAAAAAACATAAACTGGCACTGGGCTCTAGGTTAATAGGTTAGTCCCAAAAATCATATAAAATAGCATATAAATGCATATAAAACATCTAAGATGGATAATATAATAGCATGGAACAATCAAAAATTATAGATACGTTGGAGACGTATCAAGCATCCCCAAGCTTAATTCCTGCTCGTCCTCGAGTAGGTAAATGATAAAAACCGAATTTTTTATGTGGAATGCTACCTCACATAATTATCAATGTAATTTTCTTTATTGTGGCATGAATGTTCATATCCGAAAGATTCAAGACAAAAGTTTAATATTGACATAAAAATAATAATACTTCAAGCATACTAAACAAGCAATTATGTCTTCTCAAAATAACATAGCCAAAGAAAGCTCATCCCTACAAAATCATATAGTTTGGCCATGCTTCATTTTCGTCACACAAAATGCTCCCATCATGCACAACCCTGATGACAAGCCAAGCAATTGTTTCATACTTTAGTATTCTCAAATTTTTTCAACTTTCACGCAATAAATGAGCGTGAGCCATGGACATAGCACTACGGGTGGAATGGAATATTATGATGGAGGTTGTGTGGAGAAGACAAAAAGGGAGAAGGTCTCACATCAACGCGACTAATCAACGGGCTATGGAGATGCCCATCAATTGATGTCAATGCGAGGAGTAGGGATTGCCATGCAACGGATGCACTAGAGCTATAAATGTATGAAAGCTCAACAAAAGAAACTAAGTGGGTGTGCATCCAACTTGCTCGCTCACGAAGACCTAGGGCATTTGAGGAAGCCCATTGTTGGAATATACAAGCCAAGTTCTATAATGAAAAATTCCCACTAGTACATGAAAGTGACAATATAAGAAACTCTCTATCATGAAGACCATGGTGCTACTTTGAAGCACAAGTGTGGAAAAGGATACTAGCATTGTCCCTTCTCTATTTTTCTCCCATTTTTTTGGGCCTTCCTTTTTTTATTTGGCCTTTCTCCTTTTTTTTCTTTTTTTGCCTTTCTCTTTTTTTATTTGGCCTTTCTCTTTTTTTTCCTCACACGGGACAATGCTCTAATAATGACGATCATCACACTTCTATTTATTTACAACTCAATGACTACAACTCGATACTAGAACAAAATATGACTCTATATGAGTCCCTCCGGCGGTGTACTGGGATAGGCAATGAATCAAGAGTGACATGTATGAAAAATTATGCATGGTGGTCTTGCCACAAATATGATGTCAACTACATGATCATGCAAGGCAATATGACAATGATGAAGCGTGTCATAATAAACGAAATGGTGGAAAGTTGCGTGGCAATATATCTCGGAATGGCTATGGAAATGCCATAATAGGTAGGTATGGTGGCTGTTTTGAGGAAGATATAAGGAGGCTTATGTGTGATAGAGCGTATCATATCACGGGGTTTGGATGCACCGGCGAAGTTTGCACCAACTCTCGAGGTGAGAAAGGGCAATGCACGGTACTGAAGAGGCTAGCAATGATGGAAGGGTGAGAGTGCGTATAATCCATGGACTCAACATTAGTCATAAAGAACTCACATACTTATTGCAAAAATCTACAAGTCATCAAAAACTAAGCACTATGCGCATGCTCCTAGGGGGATAGATTGGTAGGAAAAGACCATCGCTCGTCCCCGACCGCCACTCATAAGGAAGGCAATAAAAGAACACCTCATGCTTCAAATTTGTTACACAACGGTTACCATATGTGCATGCTACAGGACTTGCAAACCTCAACACAAGTATTTCTCAATTTCACAATTACTCAACTAGCACGACTCTAATATCACCATCTTTATATCTCAAAACAATTATCAAGTATCAAACTTCTCATAGTATTCAATGCACTTTATATGAAAGTTTTTATTATACCCATCTTGGATGCCCATCATATTAGGACTAATTTCATAACCAAAGCAAATTACCATGCTATTTAGGACTCTCAAATAATATAAGTGAAGCATGATAGTTCGTCTATTTCTTCAAAATAAAACCACCGCCGTGCTCTAAAAGGATATAAGTGAAGCACTAGAGCAAATGACAAACTACTCCGAAAGATATAAGTGAAGATCAATGAGTAGTCGAATAATTATGCAACTATGTGAAGACTCTCTAACATTTAAGAATTTCAGATCTTGGGATATTATTCAAACAGAAAGAAAAACAAAAGAAAATAAAATGACGCTCCAAGCAAAACACATATCATGTGGTGAATAAAAATATAGCTCCAAGTAAAGTTACCGATGAACGAAGACGAAAGAGGGGATGCCATCCGGGGCATCCCCAAGCTTAGGCTCTTGGTTGCCCTTGAATATTACCTTGGGGTGCCTTGGGAATCCCCAAGCTTAGGCTCTTTCCACTCCTTATTCCATAGTCCATTGAATCTTTACCCAAAACTTGAAAACTTCACAACACAAAACTTAACAGAAAACTCGTAAGCTCCGTTAGTATAAGAAAATAAATCACCACTTAGGTACTGTTGTGAACTCATTCTAAATTCATATTGGTGTAATATCTACTGTATTCCAACTTCTCTATGGTTCATACCCTCCGATACTACTCATAGATTCATCAAAATAAGCAAACAACACATAGAAAACAGAATATGTCAAAAACAGAACAGTCTGTAGTAATATGTATCATTCGAATACTTATTCAACTCCAAAAATTCTGAAATAAATTGGTGGACATGAGTAATTTTTCTATTAATCATCTTAAAAAATAATCAACCTAAAAGCACTCTCCAGTAAAAAATGGCAGCTAATCTCGTGAGCGCAAAAGTTTCTGTTTTTTACAGCAAGATCACATAGACTTCACCCAAGTCTTCCCAAAGGTTCTACTTGGCACAAACACTAATTAAAACATAAAACCACATCTAAACAGAGGCTAGATTAATATATATTACTAAACAGGAGCAAAAAGCAAACAACAAAAATAAAATTGGGTTGTCTCCCAACAAGCGCTAACGTTTAACGCCCCTAGCTAGGCATGATGATTTCAATGATGCTCACATAAAAGATAAGAATTGAAACATAAAGGGAGCATCATGAAGAATATTACTAGCACATTTAAGTCTAACCCACTTCCTATGAATAGGTATTTTGTGAGCAAACAACTTATGGGAACAAGAATCAACTTGCATAGGAAGGTAAAACAAGCATAACTTCAAGATTTTCAACACATAGAGAGGAAACTTGATATTATTGCAATATGTAGAAGCATATGATCCTCTCTCATAATAATTTTCAGTAGCATCATGAATGAATTCAACCATATAACCAGCACATAAAGCATTCTTTTCATGATCTACTTGCATAGAAATTTTACTACTCTCCACATAAGCAAATTTATTCTCATCAATAGTAGTGGGAGCAAACTCAACAAAATAACTATCATGTGAAGCATAATCCAATTGAAAATTAAAATCATGATGACAAGTTTCATGGTTATCTTTATTCTTTATAGCATACGTGTCATCACAATAATCATCATAAATAGGAGGCATGCTTTCATCATAATAAATTTGCTCATCAAAACTTGGGGGACTAAACATATCATCTTCATCAAACATAGCATCCCCAAGCTTGTGGCTTTGCATATCATTAGCATCATGGATATTCAAGGAATTCATACTAACAACATTGCAATCATGCTCATCATACAAAGATTTAGTGCCAAACATTTTATAGATTTCTTCTTCTAGTACTTGAGCACAATTTTCCTTACCATCATTTTCACGAAAGACATTAAAAAGATGAAGCATATGAGGTAACATCAATTCCATTTTTTTGTAGTTTTCTTTTATAGACTAAACTAGTGATAAAACAAGAAACTAAAAGATTCAATTGCAAGATCTAAAGATATACCTTCATGCACTCACCTCCCCGGCAACGGCGCCAGAAATTGCTTGATGTCTACTACGCAACCTTTTTCTTGTAGACGTTGTTGGGCCTCCAAGTGCAGAGGTTTGTAGGACAGTAGCAAATTTCCCTCGAGTGGATGACCTAAGGTTTATCAATCCGTGGGAGGCGTAGGATGAAGATGGTATCTCTCCAGCAACCCTGCAACCAAATAACAAAGAGTCTCTTGTGTCCCCAACACACCCAATACAATGGTAAATTGTATAGGTGCACTAGTTCGGCGAAGAGATGGTGATACAAGTGCAATATGGATGGTAGGTATAGGTTTTTGTAATATGAAAATATAAAAACAGCAAGGTAACTAATGATAAAAATGAGCGTAAACGGTATTGCAATGCTAGGAAACAAGGCCTAAGGTTCATACTTTCACTAGTGCAAGTTCTCTCAACAATAATAACATAATTGGATCATATAACTATCCCTCAACATGCAACAAAGAGTCACTCCAAAGTCACTAATAGCAGAGAACAAATGAAGAGATTATTGTAGGGAACGAAACCACCTCACTTTCTGATCGATCTATTCAAGAGTCTGTAGTAAAATAACACGAAGCTATTCTTTCCGTTCGATCTATCCTATAGTTCGTACTAGAATAACACCTTAAGACACAAATCAACCAAAACCCTAATGTCACCTAGATACTCCAATGTCACCTTAAGTATCCGTGGGTATGATTATATGATATGCATCACACAATCTCTGATTCATCTATTCAAACCAACACAAAGTACTTCAAAGAGTGCCCCAAAGTTTCTACCGGAGAGTCAAGACGAAAACGTGTGCCAATCCCTATGCATAAGTTCACAAGGTCACTGAACCCGCAAGTTGATCACCAAAACATACATCAAGTAGATCACGTGAATATCCCATTGTCACCACAGATAAGCACATGCAAGACATACATCAAGTGTTCTCAAATCCGTAAAGACTCAATCTGGTAAGATAACTTCAAAGGGAAAACTCAATCCATTACAAGAGAGGAGAGGGGGAGAAAATCATAAGATCCAACTATAATAGCAAAGCTCGCGATACATCAAGATCGTGCCGAATCAAGAACACAAGAGAGAGAGATCAAACACATAGCTACTGGTACATACCCTCAGCCCCAAGGGTGAACTACTCCCTCCTTGTCATGGAGAGCGCCGGGATGATGAAGATGGCCACCGGTGAGGGATCTCCCCTCCGGCAGGGTGCCGGAACAGGGTCCCGATTGGTTTTTGGTGGCTACAGAGGCTTGCGGCGGCGGAACTCCCAATCTAGGTTATGTTCTGGAGGTTTATGTATTTATAGGGATTTTTAGCGTCGGGAACAAGTCAGGGGGGTCTCCGAGGCGGCCAGGAGGTAGGGGGCGTGCCCCCCACCCTCGTGGGTGCCTCGGGACTCTTCTGGTCCATCTCCGATACTCCGTGGGCTTCTTCTGGTCCAAAAATAATCTCCGTGAAATTTCAGGTCAATTGGACTCCGTTTGGTTTTCTTTTTCTGCGATACTCAAAAACAAGAAAAAAACAAAAACTGGCACTGGGCTCTAGGTTAATAGGTTAGTCCCAAAAATCATACTCCCTCCATCCCAAAATAAGTGTCTTGAGCTTAGTACAAATTTATACTAGAGCTAGTGCAAAGTTGAGACACTTATTCTGGGATGGAGGGAGTATAAAATAGCATATAAATGCATATAAAGCATCTAAGATGGATAATATAACAGCATGGAACAATCAAAAATTATAGATATGTTGGAGACGTATCAATGGATTGGAGTTCGTCCTTGTCATCTTTGACCGATGATTCAGACATAGAAGAGATGATCCTCGACGACGATGTTGACAACCTAGTGTTGTTGCATCTCGTTGAGGGATTTTAGGCGGGGTCGAAGAAAAAGCGGCGTGAATCCATGGCTGGCCGGCTATGCATTCCCCGCAACCGAGCTCTCGGCGACAAGATGCTCATGAAGGACTACTTCATCGAGGTACCGACATATCCGGGTCAACTCTTTCTTAGGCGATATCGAATGCGTATATCACTTTTCCTCCACATCGTTGAAGCATGCGAGCAAAATTGTCATTTCTTCACTCGGCGTAGGAATGCCGCCGTTTTGATTGGCTTTAGTGCATATCAAAAAATATCGGCGATGATGAGTGATTGCATATGGTGTTCCCGTTGACTACGCGGATGAATATCTTCGCATTGGAGAAGATACCACCGTCAAATGCGTCCGTGTCTTTGCCAAGACGATGATCCAGGTTTGTGGCCCGGAGTACCTTCGTGCTCCAAACGAATAAGACACAAAAATGATCATGGCAACAAACAAATAAAAGGGACGGTTGGGCATGCTAGGTAGTATTGATTGCATGCATTGGAGGCCGAAGAACTACCAGGTGGCTTGGGCAGGGCAATACACAAGCCACAAACGAAAACCCACCATTGTGCTTGAAGCCGTGACTTCACATGATTTATGTATTTGGAATTGTTTCTTTGGTTGGCCGGGGTCTCTCGATGATATCAATGTCCTGCAACGATCTCATCTATTTGCTCAGCTAGCTAGTGTCAAAGCTCCGACTTGCAACTATATCGTCAATTGCCATGAGTATAACACGGGGTACTATCTTACCGACGGTATTTATCCCTTCTGGTCAACATTTGTGAAGACCATTAGTGAACCCAAATCAAGAAACACAATTTTTTTGCCCAAGAAAGAACCTTGCCGAAAGGATATTGAGAGGGCATTTGGCGTCTTGCAAGCTCGCGACCATTGTTCGAGGTCCTGCTTGCTTCTGGGATAAAATTTTCTCAGAAACATCATCACTGCTTGTGTAATTGTACAAAACATGATCGTCGAGGATGAGAGGGATTTGGACTTGTACAATTATGACAATGTCGGTAGCCATGTGAAGCCTGACAGGGACGTAGATGAGATCACTGCATTTCTTGAGACCTACCGGAAGATCGGAACCATGATTCACATAAACAACTCAAGCATGATCTTATTAAGCATCGTTGACAACTCTATGGGGGAAGATAGATTCCCATTTTATTCATATGTATTTGTGTGTGATTTAAACAGTTTGGTATTGTAATAATTATTCAAATTTGAACAATTGTTGTAATGAAAATGATTGTTGTAATGAAAATGATTGTTGTATTGTGAATTGCTTTTTGAACCATTTTATATTCACATGTTTAATTTATATTATGATTCCATCCGGTTTTCTATGTTGAAATCTCTAATTTACGAAACTATGCAAAATTTGCGGTACCGCGAGCCCTCCGACACGGAACGGATCCCATAGATGCGTCGCGGGACGGGTTTGCGGGGTCTGTTTCACTGGAGGCTTTGCGGTATAGAAAAGTTTTGCGGGCGCCCTTAAACGGGTTTTGCAGGACGACCGCTGCTAGAGATGCTCTAAAGTGTTTCCGCTCTGAGGTAATAGCACCCCAGATCCATGAACTTGTAGGACTTGTGATGATTTAGTCCAAAAGTTGTAAAAGTGAACTGAGGCCTCCCAAAACTTGCACCCCTATGTGTTGTTTTGGTCCAAAGCCAATCACAGTGCGACAAGTGGCACTCCTGGGCGGACCGGTCCGCGCCTGGCAGTTTTGCACAAACCTCCATGTTGTTCCATTCAATCAACCCGCTGGTTATCTCTCTCGTCCTCTTGGTTGCGCCGGTTCCCCTCGAAATTATCTCATCACTGGATCGATCTAGGTTAGGGTATGGTACACAACACATCATGGCGGCGCCGGCGGCCGATGCGGTGGCTACGACTACGACTGGCGGCCGATTCGACAACGCGTTGGATGCCGACGACCCCGCGGCCTTGAAGGCCGCCGTCCGCAACGACGTCTATGAGACCTGCAAGGGGCAGCTGTACGACGAGGTGCAGCGCCTCCGGCCCCTCATCGCCTCCGGCTCCGATGCCGAGCTCGGCATGGCGCTCCGCGTGACCTCCCTTGCACTGGCCGACGCTGCCGCAGCCGTCGCCGAGCCGAAGCCTCCCTCCGCCTCCGGGGGCTCGGCGGCTCACGGACGACCCCGACTTGATGCCGCACCGGCGCGACAGCCTCGGTGACAGCATCCACCATGTCGGTCTCGTCCTGGCCGCGATGCAGTGCTACCCGCCTGAGCACGAGCGGATGCAAGGCCAGCTGCCGGTGGCCAGTTTGCACGCCGTCGGCGAGTGCCCTCGTACTAGCTGCACTGGGACCGCGTGCGGCCGGCCGGTCGTAATCGGCCGGCTTCGGCGTCAGGCATCGTCGATGGCCGAGTAAATTGTAAAAAACCATCACAATTGAGGACCCTAATTCAGAAAACGACCACCATTCAATTTTTTTTCAAAAAATCGCCACCGTTGTGCTGACAGTTTTCAGAAAACACTAATTGCTCAGATAAACACTTGCTGACTGTAAAACTGACAGATAGGTCCCACCGTAAGCGATGACTTGGCAACTGAAACTAACGGCGTTTGACTGAAGTTTAGTTGACCGTTAAAATAGACATGGGCCCGTATTATCAGTGTGATCTTTCTCTATATCGGTCTAATTAAAAAATACGTACAGCTCAGTCATAGCGTGCTCCTCCCGATCCCGATCCACACGACAGTCGCCGCCGCCGCTCCGATCCGGAAGAATCCCGCGCCGGACCGCCGGTCGCCGCCGCCCCGCCGTTCTTGGGGACTCGAGCAGCAGCGGCGGTCACGCACGGGCGCGTGAGCACCAGCACCGGCCGCGCACTGGCGCGCGAGCACCAGCCCCGACTGCCCACGGGCGCGCGAGCATCAGCACCGGCCGCGCACGCCGTCTCCTCCAGAGCATGGGCGCGAGCAGCAGCATCGTCCGCGCGCCATCCCAACAACGCGCGCGGAGCTGGGAGGCTCGTTGGCCGGCAGTCTGGCTGGCCGGAGCCGGCAGGGCCGTGCTTGTTCGGAGGCGCCTACCAAATCGAGGTCATGCTGGGACCGACAACCGACGCGATGGCCATGGCCCTGCTCTGCCTCCGGTGCGTGCCGGGATTCCCGAGGGCGTCGAGAGCACGGCCGAGCTCTCCCCGAGGGAGCCGCCGAGGTTGCTCTCTCCATCCTCTACAGCGCGGGGGCGGCGAGCTGGACGTGTGGCGAGCACAAGCACCGGCGGCGAGCAGCAGCAGTACGCAGCGTTGGGGCAGCGGCCAGCGGTATGCACCGGCGGCGAGCAACAGAAGTACGAAGCGTTGGGGCAGCGGCCGGCGGCGAGCAGCAGCCGTACGCAGCGTTGGGGCAGCGGCCGGCGGGATGCACCGGCTGCCAATCTGGTGCGGCTGCTATGTGTTTGGCGAAATGCCAAGGAGGCAGAGGAGAGGTTGACCACCACTTTTTTTTGCGAATTATGTCCACTAGCGACGTTAACTCGTTCCGGCCACATGGCACTTGACAATGGGACCCAGTGGTCAGATTTTTTGTCAAACGTGTCTAATCCAGTGATCAGCGTATATATTGTGGTATTTGCCAAGGCAGTGAGGATTTAGAGGATGGAGTTTCAGGGAAATTTTGACACCATTTTAGACCCAATCCCCTCCCTACTTGGTGTCGTCGATGGGTAGGTACCTATTATCTGTGGGAATTTCATAGAGATGTTTCCCCTGCTTGGTTAGCAAATTCGATGGATGACAAAGCAAGTTATGATCAATAATCAATATGTTCTCTGTTTCATCCTGATTCACACCCCTTCTCTTTTAATAAAAAACACAGAATGCGCATCCAATTGTCTTTAGTTAGGTATATAAAACTTCTTATATCCCCTCCTTGGTTTTGGATCGGTATTATATTGTGTTGTTGGTAAGGCAATGAGGATTTAGATGATGTTGTTGCAGAGAAATTGGACATGGATGGGTCATTTTAGTCGCAACCCCTATTCTGTGTGGACTGGGTATTATTTGTGGGATCATTCAGTATCTCTCTTTGATTTTAGTTCAAAGTGATCATTCATTATATTTGGTGTGCACATGTGTTAAGTTACCAATCTCTAGTGTTATGCTGCTTATTTTTTTCCTCTTGGAAAAAGATAAGGAGTCTTCATTAATCAGATACATATATCGCAAAGGAGTCTGAATTTGGGGGCAAGGTCAAGGACAAAACTTTCTTTTGTTGCCCTCCGAGTCCAGTACAACCAGTGAAAAGGTTTGTCTCCGAGTTAATTTTTTTATTTGTACAAGATATTACTTAATCTATTTCTATCCACTTTGAGTTGACAAGGTTCAACCGAGTTTTCTAAAAGGGCCACTAGATGGGCACAAATGGATCTTCTGTCATACTTGTTTATGTTGTTACTATTATCTAATAACTAGACAATTCCCCGCGCGTTGCGGCGCGAATATATGGTTGAAATTTTTAAGCAGCTGATTTCATTTACAGCTAGTGATGCAAAAATAGATAACCCGTGATTATTTGTTATAATTATGTTGCAATGATTACCATGGAGGTCACAACAATAGGGGATGAACATAGCATTGTTAATGTGAAATCAAAAAATGATTTACAATGTCATACCTTTAAAAGATCATAATTCTGTAATGCAAAAGGTAATTTAGCATTGAAGTAGTACTTATGAGGAAATAGCTTAAATCACCTTAGCCTAATATGTATGAATTAACCTTCCGCTTCATCCATTCTGCTCTCTTTAGTTAACACAGATAACCGACACAAAGAGATGGACCGTTGGACTGCTCCCGTAAGTATATATATCAAAATTCTTTGAATAAAACCAATCAAGTGGCCTCTAGATTCAATAATTTAGAAAAAATATCCCATTCACCTTGCTGACTGAACATTGAAACCAAAGACAGAGGAGTTCAGCTTACCCGTTGCAATGAAATCCCACAAGCTTCGGGCTCTAGTGATGTTGAAAGTCTTGAGACAACATAAGTGAAATGAGATATCCTTACTGCAAAGAGCTCTCTTCTTCCTCTCCCATCGCACGCCGCGTCGACCGACTCACCATGCTCCATGCCGGACCAAAGGCAGGATGGCTGAGGGGCTCCACCACGGGACAGCCGCAAGTGTTCCTATTGTGCTGGGTGTGAATGGAAGCGCGGCCGAGTGAAGTCTGTACTGACGGCCGGAGGTGGCTGGCCGAGCGGAACCCATGCGGGTGCCAATGATGTGCTGCAGGCTTACGGCGATTCCTTGCTGGTGCCATGACGGCTTGGACTGGGGTGTGACGCTCGGATAATTAAGCTACAGTAATCTCTTGCTAATGATGTCACGTCATCATTTTTATTGTTGCTAATCCTCATTTGATCCGAAGCATAATTCAAATTCAATTCAAATTAAGGTCCTAAAATTCTACTTTGTCAAACATGCAAAATACAATGTTCAAAGTGTGGCAAATATTCCACAGCTAATTATGATGGTGAACCAACATTTTTGCAAAGTGTTTAAATGCCTTAAGCTAGTCAACACAGTGGCCTAGATAATAATTTAATTGCTTTTTAAATTGTAAAAATACTAAACTATTTTATTTTAACCTCAAACTATTTGTGGCAGTGGCATAAGTTACTAGTGTTGATTTAGAGACTAGTGTTGTATTTTATAAAACTAAAAATAAAAGGAAACTAATTAGAAAACAGAAAAGGCAAAATGAAAATAAAATGAAAAGGCCTCCCCTGACCCCCCGGGCCTCGGCCCATCTCACCGAACCGGCCCAGCCCACATTCTCCTTCTCCCCCCACCCGTGCACTGCTCCTCCGTCCCGTGTCGCTACAAGGCGCGGTCGCCGCCCGACCACCTCGCCAACCCCGTCGCTGCAGGGATAAGGATGCCCCCATCTCGACCCCTCGGGCTCCTCCCCTCCACCTCGCCCAGATCCACTCTCCTCTCGCTCCCTCTCCCTTCGCTGCCCGCGCCCGGAGCCGCATGACCATGGTCGTCCCCCACTGAAGCCGCGACCATCGACCGCCCCGTGCCCCGCTGTCGAGTCCAGGAGCTCCTCCGCGTCACACTACATCGCCTACGTCGTCTACGAGGCCGGATCGGCCCGGATCGCGCCTGCATCGACGCCACTGCGTCGTCTTCTTCCCGTCGGCCCCGCCACTACCTCGCCGTCGTCCTGCTACTCCGGCGCCTCCCCGACCTCGTCGTCGTGCTCCATTGTGAGCCCCTTCGCCGCTACCCCCTGCCTCCCCTCCGTTTTCTTCACCGTAGGCCGCCGTCCCAAGCCGTCCCCGTCGTCCCCGACCGCGACCGCAGCCCCCGACCGCCGCGGCCCCATGCACGCGCTGCAGCGCGCGCCCCGCTGATGCCCCGCGCCGCCGTCAACCGCCTGGCCCCGCTCCCGTCGTCGCCCGCTTGGCCTCGCCTAGCGCCCCGCCTCTGCTGTCGCGTGCTGCACAAACGCCGGCAGCCCCCCTGCGCCCACGCGCGGCCGCGCCCACCACCCCCCGCTCCCGCCCGGCGCCTCCCACGCGCGCCCCGCCAGGCACTCCCTGGCCTCCACGTCCGCCCGCGGCGCGCACCGCCGTCCCTGACCGCGTCCACCCCGTGCTGCTGCTGCTTTTGCTCCGCTGCCGCCCCGCCTACTGCCTTCCTCCGCCGCTCACCTACGCCCGACCCCCTGCTTCGCCCCTCGCCGCCGCTGCCGCACCTCCCGCACCCCTCTGCTGGCCGCGCCATGGCCAGCCCCGACGCGCCGCCCTGGCCCTTGCGCCCTGCTGCCCGCGCTGCTCGCCTCCCCTGCTGCAGTCGCCTCGCCGCCGCTCCGTCGCCACAACCCGCCCTGGCCACCGGCCTCTTCACTCGCCGCGCTCCGCCGTCCTCGTCGGCCCCGCCCGCGGCCCCTGCTCGCTGGCGCTCGCGCCGGCACGCGCCTCTGTTCGCAAACGGGTTGGGCGCTAGCGCCCGATGCCCGAGCGCCCATAACCCGCTTGTGCCAGTGCCCGCAAAGGCCCTATGGGCCAATGACAGCCGGGGCCCACCCCCTGAAAGTTATAAAAAAAGAATTTAATAAAGATTGTAATTATTAATTAATTAAGTTAATTAACTCTGTTTAGTTAATCTAATCGAGTAATTAAACTAATTAACCATGATTAATTAATCTAAGTCTATGACAAATGGGGCCCATCAGTCAGTTGACTGGTCAACGGTCAACTTTGACCGCTGACGTCATCATGATGACGTCATAAATGTTTTTTGATTTAATTAATCTGTTAATTGCTGAAAATGAGTTAAAACTTTGGAAATTAATATAAAATAATCCGTAGCTCGGATGAAAATGTTTTCTACATGAAAGTTGCTCAGAAAAATCCAACGAATCCGGATACACGGTCCGTTCATCTGTCACATGCCCCTAGCATGCTGAACATGGAACTTTCCCCCTCCGGTCATCTGTCCGACACAGGTCCGGAACCGGGAACACCTTCCCAGTTGAATTCCCCCTTGACCTATAACGTCTAGGACCGCATTAGAACACGTCTAGCTATGCCTGTTGTCCTGTTATGCACTTGCTTGCTATGTATTTACTGTTTCTCCCCCCTCTTCTCTTCGGTAGACCCCGTGGCGGCTGCCGATGCCGCTGTGATCGACTACGTCACCGACGACCCATCCTTCTTGTCTGAGCAACCAGGCAAGCCCCCCTTTGATCATCCCGATATCGCCCATTCCATTCTCTCATGCTTGCATTAGATTTTGCTACTGTAATTGTTTGCTCCTATTCTGATGCATAGCCTGCTTTTGTAACCTGCTCATTGTACCTTACCTGCTTATTCTAAACTGCTTAGTATAGGTTGGTTAGTGATCCATCAGTGACCCCACCTTGTCCTTGTTGCCCCTGCTTCATCATCGAAGACCCGATCAACGGGATCGAAGACCAGGCCCCGGCACCGCACATCACTTTCCCCTTAGTTGCTCGACACTACTGGGTTACTATCGAGTGCCGAGGGTGAGACCTCTTCAGCACTTCTGATGTTAACCTGTAGTGTAGCTATTCAGTCGTGGTCATCGAGGGTGATTTCCTCCTTAACCACTTCCGATACGGCTCTGTCATGCAACCCCTCAAGTGTGAACCTCGGGGGTGGTTCCTCTTACGTTCACCTTGATGATTACATCGAGTGGAATCCGTCAAGGGTGATTCCTCAGGTTTTCCCCTTGGTGTTAGATACACGGTTACTATGGTTACTATGACTTTACACTGAACCATGTTACTAAAGACGGGTCGGCCCTGAGGGGTACCCGCGCGAGCATATTTGCGAGTGATGAGGAGTCGGGTTGACCTGGAGGGTGCCCGCGAGATAATTACGAGGCGTGGCCGGGCATCCTTAGCCCTTGCCGCAAGTTCTCGAGACGGGGCAACGGGGTCACATCTTTCGTGAGTCTCTGCTTGTTACCGCGCGTTCCTAATACACTACGATTTGGATATTTGATCCGAGGGGCCTCTGGCCTGATAGCACTAACCATCACGTGGGCATAGTATGGGCGTTCTCCGTCGTATACATCAGCCGAAGCTTAATAGACGTCAGGGACTGAGCGGCGCGCGCCGGGTTGGACTGCGTAAGCACCTGCCTTGTTGAAGGAGGTAGCTAGGTCTGCTCACCGGCCGCCCACGCAACGTGCAGGAGTTCCCGGGGCGATGGCCCATGACCCCTGGGGGCATAGGTTTAGTCCGGCGTGCTGACCTCTCTATTAAGCCTAGGTCGGGTTGCGGCGTATTGTTTGGCCGAGGCCAGGCATGACCCAGAAAAGTGTGTCCGGCCGGAGTTAATCGAGCGTGGTGGGTAAGTTGGTGCACCACTGCAGGGAAGAAAACATCTATCGATAGCCTGTCCTACGGTAACAGACACTTGGAGTTGTATCCCGATCGATACAATTAGAACTGGATACTTGAGATGAGACATGGATATGAGAAATGGATAGTATGGCTCTGGGATTGCTTTCTCGTAGGGAGTCGAGAAAGGATCTCTGGCCGAGGTTGATAACACTTCTACTACTTTACTTTATGCTACTCTTGTCTCTTCTGATGCTGCAAGATGCTTGGAGCTGCTTGAAGATACTAGTCTTCGACAGGCTAGGCTTTCCCCTTCTCTTCTGACATTCTGCAGTTCAGTCCACATATACAGCCCATTTCATTGATACCGATGCATATGTAGTGTAGATCCTTACTTGCGAGTACTTTAGATGAGTACTCACGGTTGCTTTGCTCCCCTTTTTCCCCTTTCTTCTTCTTTCCGGTTGATGCAACCAGATGTCGGAGCCCAGGAGCCAGATGCCACCGCCGATGCCTGCTACTACGTGGAGGCCGCCGACGACCAGGAGTAGTTAGGAGGCTCCCAGGCAGGAGGCCTTGCCTTTTCGATCGATATTGCTTTTGTGCTAGCCTTCTTAAGGCAAACTTATTTAACTCATGTCTGTACTCAGATATTGTTGCTTCCGCTGACTCTTGTGTTTTCAAGCTTATGTATTCGAGCCCTCGAGGCCCCTAGCTTGTAATATAAAGCTTGTATTATTTTAATTTGTGTCTAGAGTTATGTTGTGATATCTTCCTGTGAGTTCTTGATCTTGATCGTACACATTTGCATGTATGATTAGTGTACGATTAAATCGAGGGCGTCACATGGGGCGTGGAGGGCAGCGCGGCCAGATGAAGTCTGTACGGATGATCAGCCGAGCAAAGCCCATGCGGGTGCCAACTATCATGCGACGGTTCCGTTCAGGTGCGGCGGGGTAGCGTAGCATGCAGCCCCATCCTGGCGTCGAGGTCGAGGTCACTCGCGCTGGAGCTCCGTTTCGGTGGCTGCACTCGTTTAATTAAGGGAGGAATAGGTGGGAAGATGGAATATGCATCGTCAGGTTTAGTGTTCTACGTTTCTCCTCTAGTTGTTATGAAGAGGAAACACCAGGTCTCTTCGGTGTCTAGCATGGCTGTGCATCTCCCACTATCTGTTAGTTTTGTATTTAGATGACGTGGCAGATTTGTTAATTAAAAACACCACTCTTTTGCTGAGGGGGCACATGCATGGCTGTTATGGTTGAAAAAATGAAACGTCGCTGAAGTGGCATGTGTGATGATGTGGATGGGTTGCATGTTGAGATAAATCAAGTAGTGGGGAGCAACTTCTTAAGATTGGTAGATATGTTGTGTGCACAAGAATAGCAAATTATTATTATCCAATTTGCAATATTTTTCCTGATACAAGTCTGCTGCTATCATATTGTATAAAAAAAATCAAACTAGTACTATGACATAGAGTTGGCTAATATTGCACAACTAGTAAATAATTTATGTAAGATACTTTGACTGGTTGTCTTTGTTATGAGAGTTCCACTTTTCAGGTACACAACCTTAATTACGGTATTTATCTTTTCTGAAGTGATAAAAGAAGTAGAGTCACACTCAAACAGAAAGGGTAAAAATGCATGACTAAGAACACTCGCACTCGTACTAGTTGATTGATCTTTACCTGAGTGCAAATTATAACTAGGTCAGGTTCGTTATTTGGCCTTTACCTGATGTCATCTATACAACTAGGTCTGGCTCGTACTAGTTGCACCTACTTCTGAGTGCAAATTATTTGGCATTTACCTGATGTCAATCTATACAACTAGGTCTGATTTGTTATAATGGGCAATTTTTGCTGCTCGGAGTATAAGATTTACAGGCGTTTTGATTTGAATCTGTCACATAACTCTGGATATGTTCACATCCACATACTGTTCACAGTCACATAACTCTATGTATATGTTCATTCATACTGGAAGTTAATTCACATCCACATAACTCTTTGTATGTCCCCTGGAAAGCATGGTAACTAAAAATTAAATTAGCAATCCCAAATCACAGTATGACTTCAGAGTTGTTTTGCTATGCAACATTGCAACCTTCCCTTATACATGATCAACTGTAGTATACTGACCAATAATACACATGCCTCTGCTTTTTTCAGCTAGCAGTTAATCAACACACAAATGAAGCTCAATTTCATCGAAGGTCATGTTCAACTAGCAGAAACTGTGTTTGGCACACATCGGAGGTCATGTACTGCATATGTTCAAATTACAGAACAAGCAAGGAGTATCATCCAGTTGGATGATCCGATGACAGTTTCAATTTCAGTAACTGAAACTGAAATTGGATGATCTGCACCACCACAATGCTGGAGCCAAGAGGCCGGTCGCGCGCCAGCAGCTCAGGCGTTAATGCTCACCGTGGACGCAGCACTCACCGCGGTAGCGGCAGCGTGGCAATCAGGCGTCCGTGGCGTCTCGGCGAGCTCGTAGTGTTGCTAGTGGCAAGACGGATTGTTGCTTTCACAGGAAGATCTTGTTTGTTCTGTGTTGGGTTGTTTGGCGATGCATTGTTCAGATGTAGTCTTCCTAACGTTATCAATGCAGACCGTGCTGTCATTATTTGGGAGAAACTTGTATCCTCTATTCAGGCGTAGCCTGTTGGTCTGATGATAAGTTCTGGGTTCTGGATTACCGGAATTCTCTACCTGAGCCATATGAACTAGAGGGCTTTTGTTGAGTTTCTGATGCTTTGCTTCCCATTATGCAACATGGCATGTGTCCCAAAAGTTAGTGTACCAGCAGAAAAAAATGTCTTCAAAAGATCGTCATTTTTCACAGATTATTTGCATGTGTCGATAGGTGTTTTGGGCATTTGACATGAATGCCATGAAAATGATAAATTATATAGAACGATGAGCGGAAAGCTTTCAACTCTGAATGAAAGCAATTTATTTTGTTTTGGGCATTTGACATGAACAACGGGGGGTACTTGCAAAACTGTACCGCTGACCGGTCCGAGCTCTCAACTGCCACTTGTCGCACTGTGATTGGCTTTGGACCAAAACATCACATAGATGTGCAAGTTTTGGGAGGCCTCAGTTCACTTTTGCAACTTTTGGACTAAATCATCACATTACCCAAGTTCATGCATCTGGGGTGCTATTACCTCTTCCGCTCCCCAAGTCAGTATTTCCTCTTCCCACGGCCAGTGGACACAGTATTTCCCCCCTCAATCGTCTCACACACACTTCCTCTTTTTTTTGAGTGGTGTCTCACACACACTTCCGAATTCAAAAAAGGAATCACGTGTGGATGCTGGGCCCCAAAGCCCTCCTCTCGAACCAGTTGGGCCGAGAAAGCGGTACCACCACACCGCTAGCATATTTCTATCCCCCGCTCGCTCGCTTCTGGCGCGAAAACTCCCCCCAAATTTCTCCCGCCAGAGACACCAAAACGGAGCCAAAAAAAGAAAACCATCCACGCGCCTCCCGCCGTTCACAGAAACCCGCGGCAATTCGCAGGAACCCCAACCCCGCCCCCGCCCGCGCCCGCCAATTTCCCCCTCAAAAGCACCTTATAACCAGCGCGCAGATCCCATCCCTCTCCCAACTCCAAACCATCTCCGCCGCCGCCGCCGAACACCACCTCCACCGCCCACGAAATCTTCTCCCCGAAGACGCGCGAACCCCGCCGGAGACGAGAGGCATGGACGCCAAGTCGGTGACGCCGGGCGCCGTGGCTCTCATCCTCGCCAACCCCACGCCGGAGTCGCCCGACGACGTGCCGGAGATCGTCGTGCAGGTCCTCGACCTCAAGCCCATCGGCTCCCGCTTCACGTGAGTGCTCTCCCTCCTCCTGTCGACCCCCGCCGGATCTATCTGTCCCTTCTGCTCGTAGGCATAGCGCAACACGCAATCGCTCGTTTGTCTTCAGAATCTGTTAGATCTCTCCATTTTGCCCCGTACCGGCATAGATCTGTTCTTCTTTGCGCCAATTTCCCCCTGTATGACCTGTGACCCTGATGGACTGTTCTTGCTGCCTTGCAGTTTCATGGCCAGCGACGGGGAGGCGAAGGTCAAGGCGATCCTCTCCACCCACTTCGCGTCGGAGGTCCACTCCGGCAAGCTCCAGAACCTCGGCCTCGTCCGCATCCTCAACTACACGTGCAACGACATCCCACAAAAGACGGACAAGTAAGCACAATCCCCACTCCTGTTCCGCCGTTCTTACAGATCCGTTTCATCCTTCACTGAACACCGCGCTCTGTACGGTACACGGCAGGATGGTGATCATCACCAAGTGCGAGGTCGTGTCCCAGGCGCTCGACGCCGAGATCAAGAGCGAGGTCAAGATAGAAGAGCCAGCGGCTCTCATGAAGCCCAAGGAGGAGGCTGCGGTCCTCTCCAAGCCCATTGGCGGGGCCCCGGCTGCGATTATGCTGAAGCCGAGGCATGACGTGAAGTCCGCGTCCCAGATTGTTAGCGAGCAGCGCGGAAAGTAAGCTCTTCTTGCATATCCGCGTCCTTACTCTGCTGTTTTGCTGAGGAAATCTGTGAAGAATTGTTGCTCACTTATGTCACTTCTGTGTCTGCAGTGCTGCTCCCGCTGCTCGCTTGGCCATGACGAGACGGGTGCATCCTCTGATCTCCCTGAACCCCTACCAGGGGAACTGGGTCATCAAAGTGCGGGTCACAAGCAAGGGCAACCTCAGGTCATACAGGAATGCCCGTGGAGAAGGCCATGTCTTCAACGTAGAGCTCACTGATGAGGATGTAAGTTCCCCTGACAAATGTCGAACGCTTTCATGCATGTATTTGCTGAACCAAGCTGCGACTGTAAGCTGACTTTGCTTGATCTGTGTAATACAGGGCACCCAGATCCAGGCCACCATGTTCAACGAGCCTGCAAAGAAGTTCTATCCCGTGTTTGAGCTTGGGAAGGTCTACTACATCTCCAAGGGGTCGCTCAGAATTGCGAACAAGCAGTTCAAGACAGTCCAGAATGACTATGAGATGACCCTGAATGAGAATGCTGTTGTTGAAGAAGCTGAGGGTGAATCTTTCATTCCACCAGTGCAATACAACTTTGTCAAGATTGATATGCTGGGGCCATATGTTGGTGGCAGGGAGTTAGTAGGTGAGACTGAGTTGCTTGAATTCAGTGAGCTATATTAGTAATTCGTTGCTTTCAGACTGACTAATTTTACTCTGTTCCATCTTTTATCTGTAGATATCATTGGTGTTGTTCAGAGTGTATCACCTACTTTGAGTATCAGAAGAAAGATCGACAATGAGTCAATCCCAAAGCGTGACATTGTTGTTGCAGATGACTCGTAAGCATCAACTTAACTTGTTGATATCTTAACACGTGGTGTATGTGATATTGATAGCTTGAAATATATGCATGTTCTCATATGCAACTAATTTTGATTATAGGAACAAAACTGTCACCATTTCTCTTTGGAATGATCTTGCCACCACTGTCGGTGAGGAACTCTTGGACATGGTTGACTCTGCACCTATCATTGCAGTCAAGAGCCTGAAGGTGTCTGACTTTCAAGGTAGGCTCTTGTTACCCTTCTAATAAATCATTTTCTGAATAACAATGTGATTTTATTTGTGCTAACAACCTGTTACTAAATTTCCCTACCAGGTGTGTCTGTTTCTACAGTAGGCAAAAGCACACTTGTGATTAACCCAGAGTTGCCTGAGACTGAGAAGCTTAGAGCTTGGTAAGGCCCTGATACTAAATGCTGTTCTTTTGATAAGCTTTTAAGATCTTCTGTGATAGATCATGACCACTATCTTTGCTGAACAGGTATGAATCTGAAGGCAAGGGTACTGCCTTGGCATCAGTTGGTGCTGGAATGGGTGCATCCAACGCTGGTGGCTTGAGATCAATGTACTCTGACAGAGTTTTTCTGTCTCACATCACAAGTGACCCTAACTTGGGCCAGGATAAGGTGAGATTTTGAATGCTTGTTAGCAGTACAAAGTGCATCTGAATCTGAATAATTCATTACTGTATACTTGCAACTGCCTGCAGTAAGCTGATCCGAGTTGTTTTGCAGCCTGTTTTCTTCAGCCTGTATGCCAACATAAGCAACATCAAGCCTGACCAGACCATGTGGTACCGCGCTTGCACCACCTGTAACAAGAAGGTGACTGAGGCACTTGGATCAGGATTCTGGTGTGAAGGGTGCCAGAAGAACTATGAGCAGTGCTCATTGAGGTAACAGTCCTACTCAGTTGCCGTAAACACATGCTACTGCCATTTAACGATCCGTGAAATACCAATGCTAAGCGTGCCTTGTTCACCGTGGCTCTTCAGGTACATCATGGTGATCAAGGTCTCTGATCCCACTGGTGAGGCCTGGCTGTCTCTTTTCAATGACCAAGCAGAGAGAATCGTCGGCTGCAGCGCAGATGAGCTTGATCGGATCAGGAAAGAGGTAAAAGCTCATGCCTTGCCATTCAGAATGCAGACATGTCGTTTGCTCTGTGATCTGTGTCTAAGACTGTCAACTGTGTTTTTTGCAGGAGGGCGATGACATGTTCCAGCTCAAGCTGAAGGAAGCCACCTGGATTCCTCACCTGTTCCGTGTCAGCGTCGTGCAGAACGAGTACATGGGCGAGAAGAGGCAGCGAATCACCGTGAGGAGCGAGTCACCGGTCGACTACGCCGCTGAAGCCAGGTACCAGCTCGAGGAGATCGCCAAGCTCACCTCCAGCTAGAAGAAGATGCAAGAGGAGTATGCCTGCTCCCCTCGAGGAGATTCCCAAGCTCACCGCTGCCTGCTGGGAGAAGATGCTCCCCTTGAGGAGATAGATATCCAGGCTCATCGCACTAGACGGAGCCATGTTTTGGCCCCAAGTTTCCTGAAGTGTAGTGCTGCTTCAGCCGTGTCTTTCTGCCGTGTCGCTCCTCAAATGTAGTGGTAACTTAAAACGTGTTATATATGTAGATGTTTGATTCGGAGGACATCGGGGTATTCTTCTGTTCTACTATCTGTTTGATCTGCAACCTTCTGCATATGACAAGGATGTATGCAGATCCACTGCTAGCTGATGTTAAACATGTTCTGAGCAAGTGCTCCTCCTGGCTTAGTATTCAAGAATCACTGCACTATTCTTTATGTGTCCCGGGGATGTTTTCTTCTGTGTTTTGAGTGGTGTAAGCATAGCTGTTAAACGTTGAGCATCACTTTCACCAAATCTGTTGGCTGACAAAAGTACTAGGTTTGAGCACCACAAGGTAGTCTCAGCCTTGCCCTGCTGGGCTTGTTGAGTTGAAAGTGGATTGAGTAAGTTGGTTGCTGGGAGGTGGGGGGGAAGATTTTTTGACTTTGTAGGGGTTAACCCCTCAATCCTCTCTAACTGAACAAGCCTTGAAGATCTGTACCAGACTAACAATGTACTACTATATGGAAAGCTACCAACTCTGAAGGTGCGACTAAGATGTTCCATCACTTCTGACTGGGTGTCATGTAAATGGTAAGCTGTGACTGGTTGCTGGGAGCTGTGAGAAGCCAGCCACTAAGATCAGTAGCCATCATGAATGGTGACCAGGCTAACAAAGTACTCTATACAGTAAGCCACTGACTCTGAAGATGTGATGAAGATGTTGCATCAGTTGTAGGGTGTCAGGTACATGGTTCGCTACTGACTCCATGAAACTGGTGCTCCATCACTAGTGACTGGTTGCTGGTAGCTTTGAGAAGCCACCAACAACTGACCAGTCGCTGGTTCATAAAATTTGCTCCAGCAGGCTGGTTGCCACCAACAAGCTGCTACTGTATCTACAAGACCATGACTGCAGACCTTTTGTCCTAAGACGGCGACGGCAACAACAACAACAGTGGGAAACAAGTGACCACCACCAGAAGAACAAGAATGTTCAATCTGTCATATGTTTGCTATTTAGTTGTCTGTAGGAGCAAATCTCCCACCATGTCTTCAGTTTCAGGATAATAAGTACTGTAATGTGCAGTCTGTAAAACATAAAATGCAGTCTCACGATGAGATTTCTAGTTCCAAGCTAAGCTTAGGGCTGCTGAGGCCACACGCGGAGCACTTGCGCGACCCGCATGCGTGCGCGCGCCGGTCTAGAGCGACGGGGGGTTGACGACGATGTGCCTCATTGGGTGGGTGACTTCGCTGCCTCCGGCATGCGCCACAAACTCCGCCGGAGTCAGGAAGCTACCATGGCACACACACACAATCCTCACCTCCTCAGCTCTGCTGTACTGGTACAAGAAGCCGTCGATCCTCTCGCCGTTGGGGAGCCCGCTGGTGTACACCACCGGCATCTTCCGCACCATGTCTGCCACGCTCCTGGTCCTAGTAGCTCTTGCCGCCGGCCTTTCTGAACCATCCTGCTGCTCCCCTGTGGAGATGCCAGGGGCTGCTGCTCTCACCACCGATGCTGAAGATGAAGGGGTTGTCACGGCGCTGCTTTTTGCACCCTCAGACGAGGGCAGAACAGCCGATGACAGGCTCCGCTCTAGAGCGCCAGGAGTTCCTGTAAGATTACACACCAACATATACCGTGGTGATCAACAGAAGCAAATCTCATAGAAGGTAGGAACACTGAAATAAGAACCAACTGCTACTAATTACTGTACTAAACAACAGCATGTATAGAACAGTCCGAATCTATCAGTAGTCGCTTTACAACGAGGGTTGGTTAGCATAGTCAATTATTGGTATCCTTGCAGTTCCTGTTCAAGGACATGTTCAATAGGACAAATACTGCAACTGCACGGTTTTGGTCCAGAGGGCAGGATGAATCCAAGCCACGACTTAATTTGGTGGTTGTATGTTGCTTGGCTTGGTAGTTCAGGCGGCAAAGCCAAGTACCTTAAAATATATCCAGATAACTACATGATTAAAATGGCATAATTTTTGAAGGGTAACACACGGAGGTAAGCATGAAAGTAGGAACGTAGCATTGTCAGATGAAGGTACCATGCCTGCGAGCTGTGACACGGAATTTGTTATGTAGTCTAGCATAAGAATGCAATATAGCAAAATATCTTGTGATGCAGCCTTTCAAAGCTTAATTATGCAATATAGCAAATTACTTTACCTTTCAAAGCTGAATTCCTTTTCGGACCTTGTGATGCAGCTGGAGGCTGATATGGTGGAGGAAGCCCACTCAAGCGACGCCTCACATTGGTACGGTTCATTCTTTGTACTGTTGCCTTTCCTCCTGCCTGCTCACTCATTTCATCTGGGTTCTCTCCAACCTCCCCTACAGAAGCGTTGGAAGAGTTCATCCTGTCGATACTCCTCTTCATTTCGAGTTTGTTCAGAGTTTCTGCTAGCTTCCTCTTCCTCCACCCATCCTCGATGCCAGCAGGGAGTGAACTTGTCCTCGCGAGGATTCCTGCAGAAGATATTGTTAGACCATCCTCGAAGTAATGCACCCTCACTTAAACTAATACTCCCTCCGATCCAAAATAAGTGTCGCAGTTTTGCACTAAGGTTAGTTCAACCTTTAGTTCAAAACTGCGACACTTATTATGGATCGGAGGGAGTAGTACTTTATATATGGCAAACTGGATCCATATATTAAGTATCACATGTCCTTACAAAAAAACCCTTTACAAAAAAGAAAGAAAACACTTGATAGTACTGATGGTCATTTCAGGCAATACTGAAGTTCTTGACTGGACCAATGTATAATTGACATCTTACATAAATAGATGTGGAGATGACCCTAATGCCCCAGTACACTATATTGGCATGCTTCAACAAGTAACTTAGAGGAACAACAAGAAACCAGCAGACTCCCAATGAAAATGCATACTAGTAACGGTACTGGAAACCTTTTTCTACCATGAAATAACTTTGGCATATAAGAATAAGACCCCACTTTCATCAATCATGATGTGGTTGGTTGGTTCAAAACTTGCCCTGTATCAATGGAACCAACTTTTTAAGAAATAACCACATGTTCGGCATAATACTAATATATCCGCTCCAATAGACCCTTTTGAAAATATATCTAATTAATCTTGAGGCAAAATGGTTATTTAGCCCAAAAATGAATCATGTAGACGTAAATATTGAAGACAATGAAAGGGGAAAATGTGCACCATATGGAAGCATGTTTTGGGGGGATCTGGTCACGGAGAAGGTGGAGGGTTGTTTGCCCACTTGCACTCTGGCAACCAATCATGTGTGATGTCTCTTGCCGACTACAAGTGGTGGTCATGACGGGGCTGCCGAAATCCATGCTCGGAATAGCTTCCTTGGTGTACAATGGGCATTTCTAGTGTTGCTCGGACATCCGTGTCAACTTCGATCGCCGAGTCTGACTCTCCGAATCCATGTGGATTCATGGATTCGAATGCTATTTGCCATGCCAAAAAGATATCATGCCAAAATCGGGCACCATCTGATACCAGATCCAAGTAAATATTAGACTAGGTAAGCGAGCACGTAGGCTTCACACCATAAAACATGCTTGATATAGCATCCTTGGTGCACCAAATAATCAAGGTACTACCGTGCAACAAACATCTCCAACATTGCTCGGACATCCTTGCCAAACTTCGGTTGCCAAGTCAACACCCCCAAACCCATGTTGGATCAGGCACCAAAATCGAATCTTGCGTTTGAGTCAGTGTTTTACACTAGGTAAGTGAGGGCACAGTTGTACAACGGAATGTCAAGCCAGAACTATGAGGCCGACGACATTTGACTTCTTCCTCGACGATAGACCTCTAGGGTGTGTAGCTTCGGTTGTCGAGTATTGCACCCCGAATCCGTGTCGGATTTGAGTGTTTTTGACACGTCCAACAATGTCATGCTGGATAAGGCATCAAGATCCTCTACCACATCTTGGTAAGTGTTAGACTCGTAAGCGAGCATATGGCCATCACAACAAAATAGCGAGCTTCAGAGCTAATATGCCCAACAATGATCAACTTGTTCCTCGATGATATAGACCTCGACAGGTGTCCAAACTTCGATTGTCAAATCCGACACCATGTCCGAGTAAATGTTAGAGTAGGTAAAGAACACATTAGCGTCACAAGATACACAGAAATGGCAATCGACTACGATGGTCGGCGACGCTCGAGTTGTTCCTAAGCGATAGACCTTGACGAGGTTCTGACGTTGGTTGCCGAATATGAGGGCCCAAATTTGTGTGAGATTTGAGTGCTATTTATGCCGTGTCCAACAATATCATGCTGAATAAGGCAGCGAAATCATGTAACAAGTTCAGATAGATGTTTGACCAGCTATCATGTGCTTTGTAAGATACAAAGAAATGGCCAACATTTGATGCTACTCTGCCAATCGAGCACAATGACATCGCAAGGTACATCGGAACGGCAAGCGTCGGAACTAGGATTGCTAGCGGCTTCCAACTTGTTCCTCGACAATAGACCTTGACGGGTTTCCTACTTGAGTCGCCGAATATGACCATCTCATGTGCTTCACAAGAAACAACAAAATGGCAATAGCTGATGCTACTTTGCCAAACGAAAAAAATGCAATACTAGGCAAGCAAGCACATCGGCGATGCAAGGTACACGGAAATGGCAAGCATCGGGACTAGGATGGTTGATAATGTTTGACTTGTACCTCAGCCATAGAGCTCAACGGGTTCCAACTTTGGTTGCCAAACATGGCATCCCAAATTTGTGTCATACTTGAGTGTTATTTGTCATGTCAAAAAATGCCATGATGAATAAGGCACAACAACCGGGTACCATCCCGGAAGAATTCGTGTCATACTTGAGTGTTATTTCCCATGTCTAACAATATCATGCCGAATAAGGCATCGGAACCGTTTACCACATCCGACAAAATGTTTGGCCAAGTATGATGTGCTTCGCAAGATACAGAGGAATGGCAAGCATTGATGCCACTTTGCCAAACGAGTAAAACGTTACATTAGGTATACACGTAAAGCGTCATCATAAGGTTTGCCGGAATGACAAGCATCCGCACTAGGATGGCCAATGGTGTCCGACTTGTTCCTCGGTGATAGACCTTGATGGGTTTAGAACTTCCGTTGCCGAATATGACCGCCCGAAGTCGTGTTTCATTCGAGCGTTATTGGCCATGTCCGACAATATCATGCCGAATAAGGCACAAGAACCGTGTACCACCTCCAAAGAGATGCTTGACGAAGGATCATATGCTTCGCAAGATATAGAGAAATGACAAGTGTTCATGCTACTTTGCCAAATGAGTAAATGTTACACCAGATAAACAAGCACATTGGCCTCGTAAGATATGCTGGAACAACAAACATATGGACTAGGATGGCCGAGGGTGTTCGACTCGTTCCTCGGCGATAGACCTTAATGTGCTTTGAACTTCCGTTGCCAAATATGGCCGCCCAAATTTGTGTTGATGTCGTGTCCGACAATATCATGCCGAGTAAGTAGTCGAAATCATGCACCACATCCAGATAAATGTTTGAATGGCCATCATGTGCTTCACAAGATACAATGAAATGGCAAGCCTTTGATCGCACTCTTCAAACGAGTGAAATGTTACACTAGGTAAGCAAACACACTGGCATCACAAACTACACCAGAATGGTGAGCATCAGAACTAGGATAGACAATGTCTTCGACTTGTTCACCAGCGACAAACTTCGACTGGTGTCCAACTTTGATTGTTGGCTATGATATCCCAAATCCGTGTAGGTCGAGGGCTATTTGTCTTGTCCAACAATGTCATGTTGAGTTAGGCATAGAAATCATGTACCACCTTTGAATAATAAATGTTTGCAAAGCGCCATGTGCTTCACAAGATAGAAACAAATGACATGCATTTGACCTAGTCTGCCCAACGACACTGTACTTAGGGTTTGGTTCCCCGACGACGGGGATGTGGTGGCGACGACAGCGCCATGCAGAAGAGTAAGGTTTCCCCAACTTGCTGGCGACGGCCTTGTTAGCGCCATAGAGGAGGATGGAGGATTGTCTAGTCATTGCTCTTCTGGTGTGTGGCGGATCTGGTTCCGTCTTCATGCTTTGCAGGTTGTCGTCGAAGGCTCCCTCTGGCGGAGGTGGTCGTCAAAGGCGTCCTCTAGCGGAGGAGACGATGCGCTTCGTCTCTTGGTCCAATGCCTCCTCCTCCAAACGATGAAGTTCGGCTAGCTTCAGCTTCGACCGGGAACTAATGAGGTTAGGTTTCGCCAGACCCGTTTGTCCGAATCTAGGTTGCTCGTCCAACCTTCTTCGTTGCATTCTCCGAGGCGGCGATATGTTTTCGTCGACATCTTCTGGCTCCACCGACGACTTCTTGGCTGCTACATCAACAACATTCCTTGGCTCCAGCGGTGTTTCGGAGGTCCAAGTGCAGTATGAAGCATTGCTTACGCCGCACCTCTAGCGAGTGCAGGAGGAAGACAGCGTCAATTTCCCCAGGAGCCATGTGTAATTTTTTGTTTCTTTAAGGATGGTCCTGTAAGGGTTGGTCGACTTGAATAAATGGATTTTGGCCACTTTACAGAAAAAAATACAAGCTAGTGAGCTAAAAATTGCTTGTCTCGGCGGCCCTAGTACTTTCTATCCCTATAATAGGCTAGAGATGGCCGCCCAGGCAGCTACCACACACCCTGATTATACCTTGCTTTCCCATCTTCCTAAAATGGTACACAAATCATGCAGTGTTCTAATAGACCCTGGCACACAAATAGTTGTAAACAGGACAGCTCCATTATACTAATGTAGAAGTTGTCAAATAAGCAAGCCAACCGAGCTGTAAGACAATTCCCCGGTGCCAACAAGGAAACACAGATGGCAACACATCACCTTAGCTTGCCGAATCCACCTAAGATCCAGCGGCCTAGCTATACTCCAGAGAGAAACAGGGGCGCCTTTTACTCCATACTAGTACTGGTGTACTTTATTCACCGGCCAGGTGCAATCGGCAAATGGCAAGCCCTAATTCCACTTTCCTAATGTGCATTGCATGATTGCATCTATTCTCAAGATTTTTCTTAGAAACAATGAAACTATTCATGTCCTTTGTACCAGATAAAAACAATCATGTCCGTTAAACCTACCTAACACAATAGACTATTATTTGTGCAGTTTTTTTTGGAAATAATAACCAGTGAGATGTGTGCATTTTTTTAATTTTTTTGGAAATGAGATGTATGAAGTTACTAATACTACCACATTGCTGAGCTTGGGAACTAATTGAGCTAATAAAATACTACCACATGACTAATACAAAATCAGTACCGTCACATGGAAACATCAAGACAAAGACGTACCTTCGCGGTCCGACGAGCCTGTGGACGGGGGGCTCAAGCTCGCCCGCAGCTTCCCTTCGCCGTCCGACGAGCCTGTGGACGGGGGGCTCAAGCTCGCCCGTGGCAAAGCTGCGGGCTCCACCACGACGCCGTTAAGAGCGGCACCGGCACCACTCCCCTGCGGCTGGACCTCGACGCCGCTCCTAAGGGAAGCGGCGCTGTTCCCCGCCTCCGCCTCCGCCATAGGCGGCAGGGAGCTTGTCCTGGCGAGCGCGGGCGGCGCCGGCGTCACCTGCTGGATGCAGGCGACGGACGAGGACCTGGCGAGCCCCTCGCCCCTCCTCCTCTCCTGCCCGAATCGCCCCCCGAGCGACAGGCCGAGGCTAAGCTCGACCTCCTCGGTCTGCGAATCCAGGCGCCCCGGCTTCTCCTCGCCGCGACCGGCCTCGCCTCCCCCGCCGACGCCGCGCAGCAGGTCCCTCGAGTAGGCCTCCATCGCCGGCGAAGCCACGAACTGGTCACTGCACAGAGGAAGCTCCCGCACGGAGTCGTTGCTTGGGTCAGAGGAAGCTCGATCCCGCGCTCGTCAGAGAAGAGCCTGCCGCGGGGAGGGACAGTCAGGAACCAAGCACAATTAAGGCCAGCAGCTCATGACACAGGAAGCCAGAGAGAAACGAGCGCATAGGAGGAGGAGGAGGATCGAGGAGAGGGGCGCGGCTTACGAGAACTGCGCAGCCGAGGAGGGAGGTGGACGCCATTGATGTTGTCCGGTGGTGTGCTGCTGTTCCGGTCTGCTCTGCTCGCCGCTGCCTCGCACGGAGAGGAGGAAGGAGACGCGCCCTCGCAACAAAAATAATTTGCTTCTCGCCGGGGCCCCTCCGCCCTGCTCTTTTGCTTTCGAGGTGTGAGAGAGGGGGAGGGGTACTTTGGGAATCGCGGACACGGGACGGGACGCCGCCCGCCCGGCAGGACACATGTCGTGACAGGGGGGACGCGTGGCGTGGCTCGCGGCGGAGCCGAGGCCGGAGCGGAAACGCTCGCGCTGGAGGCCGGACGGAGCGCGTGGCCTGCGGGGCGTACGTGGAGTCACGGGCGCGAGCGGCTGCGGCTGCGGCCGCGCGGCGCCTCTGCGCTTCAGTTTCGACCGAGCGGAGGGCGGGGCCTTTTGGCCCGGTCTCCGGTGAAACTGCGTGCGCGACCAACGGACAATGACGATGCAACTCGCCGTTGTGGTCTGCCTATCCATCTATCTTCCATCTTTATCTATCTCTCTAGCCGCTTAAAAGGCGGCCGTTTTCTGTCTAACGCTTGTTTTTGGCTACTTTTTAATGCTTTCAAGTAGAATAACATGTATCTTCAGATGGAGAAAAACTATTCTACTACACGGCAGGGGCTAGAGTATGGATCTACACCCATCCACTTGTCGAACAAGTGTGTATCTACGTGTTGGACAAATGGCTTCGATTACGATAGGAAGTTTTACCTGCCAGCTCCACTTTTGAGTTTGACTGTAAAAGATAAAAGAGCAAAAAAAAAAAATGAGAACCAACATGCGAGACGTACTACATGCGTTGTTGCTATCGATGACCGATATCACAACTATCGTATTCCTTTACCGCATAATTGATACCATTGATGTTGACTGCATATGGTGCCCATGCAAGTGGCAAAGAATCTTCACCGCCTCAAAAGATATTTGATATACTATATAATTGGGTTGGAAAGAAAGTGACCAGTGACACCGATGTACACAAATAATAGTCTAATGTTGATTATCTTCAAATAATGTGCAACTTGGGCTTAAGCAAATAATAGTCTAGCGCTAATTATGTTTTCAAACAACCGCAGTCGTAGATCCAGCGGTAGTAGGGGCAGCAGCCCTCTGTCCGGCGAGGGTCGGCCTCGTCCCTGCGGTCCGTCGCCTGGTCCGCTCCGCAGGCTTCTTTCACCGGGCGCGCGATCTCCAGATCCGCCGGCTCCGCTGCGAATCCTGCTCCGGGGAGAAACCTCCAACCCGCCCCCCCTCTCCAGACCAGGGGTCGCGCCTGCGCTCCACTTCGACGGGCAACGGCGCCTTAAATCCATCGTGGTCGCCCCGGAAAGTCAGCTCTGTCTTTCCCCTTCAGAGGTGGAAGAAGGATGGACGGCGGTCTAGTCGCGAAAAAACCGGCGTCCAGGCAAGGGACCGGCGGGCAACAGTGCGCGCCACCAGGCGCACCGCTCGGACCGTGCCCACGGCCACTCCTCCTCCCTGGAGCAGGAGGCCTTCTTAAGCCGCTTCAAGGGCAAGTGTTTCCACTGCCTGAGCAAGCACCACCGGCGCAAAAGACTGTCGAGATCCACTGAGATGCATCATCTATGAGCTGCAAGGCCACTTCGGCCGCAAGTGTCTGCAAAATCCACGCAACGTTGGCCCGGGAGGGGCTGCCCATGCCAGAATCCAGTCGCTGCGCGTCTGTCTACCGGTGAAGGAGTGCCTCTGCTTCGACCCTCCGCCCCCTCCCCGGCCACGACCACTGCTGCACCGGCCCCAACCATGGAGCGTTTCTCCCACACCGACCCGTCCAGAAGGCCGCGCGAGAGCAACAAGATGGTGGTCTCCTCCCCGGCCATCGAGCACGTGGAGTACATCCTGCGCCAGCATGCGGTGACCCTCACCGCGGCAGACAGAGCGCACGCCACGACTCCCATGGCGGTGGGCAAGGCCCTTGACGAGCAGCTCCGCACCCCTCCGCACCAGCTCCGGGTCACGGCGCACCACCAGGAGGCCTTCCTGGTGCACTTCGGCCTGCCGGCGCACCGTGACAACGCCGTCCGTCGTGGAGTCCTCAAGGTCGACGACGACAAGTACTTCATCCGTGCGTGGCACCCTAATGATCACGCGGCCATCCTCAAGCTCTCGCTCCACGTCCGCATCGTCGTCGAGAACCTCCCCATGCAGTTCTGGAGCCTGGAGGGGGTGGATGAGGCTTTCGGCGACTTCAGCCGCATCGATCGCCTCGACAGCCGCACGAACGAACGCGGCCACACCAAAACGTTCGCGTGCTGGCTGTGGGGGTGGGACGTCGCGCACATCCCGACGAAGAGGGCGCTGTGGGTGCTGAAGCGCGGCGCTGGCCGCGTCGACCAGATCCTTGGTTTCTCCCCGCCGGACTTCAGCGTGCCTCCACCGCCAAACGTCCACCGCTACGACCTCCTCATCCACGTCGACAGGGTGGAGGACTAGACCCCGCTCTCGCCGCGATCCTCGCACTCCGGCTAGAGCGGGCTCCCGTCTTCAGGAGAGGAGGACAACCGCCCAATGCCGCGGACTGAACCGGGCACCTGGGTGGGGGGCATTGAAGATGGGCAGGGGAAGAGCAGGTGCAGCGTCATTCGCGTCACCTCGGCGGGCTGCAGCAGCTTTCCCATCCTGGGAGACCGGCGGGACCAAGACGGCGACGCCAAGGCAACCATGGTGGCCGATCCTGGAGGGACACACTCCTGGGCCATGGCAGGACCTCCAGGAGCAAAGTGCCTGCTGCTGAGGCGCCCCGACACCGCAGCTGCACGCCCGTCTCCCACCAGCGTCACGCTGGCCGGGGACACTCCATCGAGCGCGCTTCTTCGCCTGCACCCACCGCGTCCACGCTCCGCGCAACTCCGCCCCTCCCGCTGCTGCCGCGCGCTCCACAGCCTCCCCCTGAGATTGACCCGGTCGCCCAGTTCTTCTCCTTCTCGGACTCGGGACGCGCCCTCTCGCCACCGCCGCACACCAACTGCATGCAGCTATAGTTCGAGAACGCAATGCTCGAAGCCTTGTCCAGCCCACTCGACTTCAACTCCGACGACGCGCTGGGGCTCAGTCCCCCGTCGTCCCCTCGTGTGTCTCCACCAGCAGACGTGCCCACAGCCCTGCTCCCCAACATCATGCCCTGCATCGCACAACCCCCCGCTGCAGCGGTCGAGTTTCAGGAGATGGAGACAGTAACACAGAGGATGAACCGCATGCATATCCAGGCCACTCCAGAGGTGCTCCAGCTCTTCGGCGACGTTCAGGCCCCCATCCTTGCTACTCCAAAGCCGAAGCGCACGTCTGCTCCTCCCAAGTCTCGAGCTGCTTCTGTCCCCTCCACGCGCAGTGCGAGGCAGGCGGCGGCAAACTCCACCGTCCCGGTGTCGCAGAGGGCGGCGCTACGTCTCGTCCAGGAGCTCGGAAAGCTGGGCCCCAACGACAAGATAACCCCAGAGGCTGCGGCAAGACTGATCAAGCGCTTTGACGAGCCACTATCGGAGGCTGACATCCTGACGATTGCAAGACTAACGAACCTCGACATCACCGCCCTGAAGATCGCTGCAGGCGTGCAGGGCCCGGAAGGTGCAGCCATCGCGGCTGAGTAGTTTCTCCATGTTAGGATCTTATGTAGTCTCCGTCGACGGCTGGCCGAAAGCCAGTTCAGAGCTAGGTTTATTTCCCATGTGTAGTTTCTGAAGGAAATATGCCCTAGAGGCAATAATAAAGTTGTTATTTATATTTCCTTATATCATGATAAATGTTTATTATTCATGCTAGAATTGTATTAACCGAAAACTTAGTACATGTGTGAATACATAGACAAAACAGAGTGTCCCTAGTATGCCTCTACTTGACTAGCTCGTTGATCAAACATGGTTATGTTTCCTGACCATAGACATGTGTTGTTATTTGATGAACGGGATCACAACATTAGAGAATGATGTGATGGACAAGACCCATCCGTTATCTTAGCATAATGATCGTTTAGTTTTATTGCTATTGCTTTCTTCATAACTTATACATGTTCCTCTGACTATGAGATTATGCAACTCCCGAATACCAGAAGAACACCTTATGTGCTATCAAATGTCACAACGTAACTGGGTGATTATAAAGATGCTCTAGAGGTGTCTCCGAAGGTGTTTGTTGGGTTGGCATAGATCAAGATTAGGATTTGTCACTCCGTGTATCGGAGAGGTATCTCTGGGCCCTCTCGGTAATGCACATCACTATAAGCCTTGCAAGCAATGTGACTAATGAGTTAGTTGCGGGATGATGCATTACGGAACTAGTAAAGAGACTGCCAGTAACGAGATTGAACTGGGTATGATGATACCGATGATCGAATCTCGGGCAAGTAACATACCGATGACAAAGGGAACAACGTATGTTGTTATGCGGTTTGACCGATAAAGATCTTCGTAGAATATGTAGGAGCCAATATGAGCATCCAGGTTCCGCTATTGGTTAATGACCGGAGATGTGTCTCGGTCATGTCTACATAGTTCTCGAACCCGTAGGGTCCGCACGCTTAACGTTCGACGATGATTTGTATTATGAGTTATGTGATTTGATGACCGAAGTTTGTTCGGAGTCCCGGATGAGATCACGGACATGACAAGGAGTCTCGAAATGGTCGAGAGGTAAAGATTCATATATTGGAAGGTTGTTCAGACATCAGAATGGTTCCATGTGATTCGGGTATTTTTCCGGAGTACCGAGGGGTTACCAGAACCCCCAGGGGAATATTGGGCCTACATGGGCCATAGGGGAGAGGGGAGGCAGCCCACAAGGGGTGGTCGCGCCCCCTCCCTATAGGGAGTCCGAATTGGACTAGGGAGGGGGGCGCGCCCCCCTTTCCTTCTCCTCTTCCTCTCCCTTCCCTCTTTCCCCCCTCTGGAAAAAGGAAAGGGAGTCCAACTAGGATTGGGAGTCCTAGTTGGACTGCCCCCTTTGGCGCGCCCCCTAGGCCGGCTGCCTCCTCCCCTCCTCCTTTATATATGGGGGTGGGGGGCACCCCAAAGCATAACAGACAATCTCTTAGCCGTGTGCGTTGCCCCCTCCACAGTTTAACACCTCGGTCATATCGTCGTAGTGCTTAGGAGAAGCCCTGTGCCGGTAACTTCATCATCACGGTAGCCACGCCGTCGTGCCGACGAAACTCTCCCTTGTCCTCAACTGGATCAAGAGCTCGAGGGACGTCATCGTGCTGAACGTGTGCTGAACACGGAGGTGCCGTACATTCGGTACTTGGATCAGTTGGATCGTGAAGACGTTCGACTACATCAACCGCGTTACTAAACACTTCCGCTTTCGGTCTACGAGGGTACGTGGACACACTCTCCCGTCTCGTTGCTATGCATCTCCTAGATAGATCTTGCGTGATCGTAGGATTTTTTTGAAATACTGTGTTCCCCAACAGTGGCATCCGAGCCAGGTCTATGCGTAGATGTTATATGCACGAGTAGAACACAAAGAGTTGTGGGTGATAATAGTCATACAGCTTACCACCAATGTCTTACTTTGATTCGGCGGTATTGTTGGATGAAGCGGCCCGGACCGACATTACATGACCGCGTTCATGAGACTGGTTCTACCGACGTGCTTCGCACACAGGTGGCTGGCGGGTGTCTGTTTCCCCAACTTTAGTTGAATCAAGTTGACTACGACCGGTCCTTGTTGAAGGTTAAAACAGCACACTTGACGAAAAATCGTTGTGGTTTTGATGCGTAGGTAAGAACGGTTCTTGCTAGAAGCCCGTAGCAGCCACGTAAAACTTGCAACAACAAAGTAGAGGACTTCTAACTTGTTTTTGCAGGGCATGTTGTCATATGATATGGTCAAGACGTGATGAGATATAAATTGTTGTATGAGATGATCATGTTTTGTAAAAGTTATCGGCAACTGGCAGGAGCCTTATGGTTGTCGCTTTATTGTATGAAATGCAATCGCCATGTAATTGCTTTACTTTATCACTAAGCGGTAGAGATAGTCGTAGAAGCAATAGTTGGCAAGACGACAGCGATGCTACGATGGAGATCAAGGTGTCAAGCCGGTGACGATGGAGATCATGACGGTGCTTTGGAGATGGAGATCAAAGGCACAAAATGAAGATGGCCATATCATGTCACATATTTTGATTGCATGTGATGTTTATCTTTTATGCATCTTATTTTGCTTAGTACGGCGGTAGCATTATAAGATGATCCCTCACTAAATTTCAAGGTATAAGTGTTCTCCCTGAGTATGCACCATTGCTACAGTCCGTCGTGCCGAGACACCACGTGATGATCGGGTGTGATAAGCTCTACGTTCACATAAAACGGGTGCAAGCCAGTTTTGCACGTGCAGAATACTCGGGTTAAACTTGACGAGCCTAGCATATGCAGATATGGCCTCGGAACACTGAGACCGAAAGGTCGAACGTGAATCATATAGTAGATATGATCAACATAGTGATGTTCACCATTGAAAACTACTCCATCTCACGTGATGATCGGACATGGTTTAGTTGATATGGATCACGTGATCATTTAGATGACTAGAGGGATGTCTATCTAAGTGGGAGTTCTTAAGTAATATGATCAATTGAACTTTAATTTATCGTGAACTTAGTACCTGATAGTTTTTGCATGTCTATGTTGTTGTAAATCAATGGCCCGTGCTACCGTTCCTTTGAATTTTAATGCGTTCCTAGAGAAAGCCAAGTTGAAAGATGATGGTAGCAACTACACAGACTGGGTCCATAACTTGAGGATTATCCTCATTGCTGCACAGAAGAATTACGTCCTGGAAGCACCGCTAGGTGCAAGACCCGCTGCAGGAGCAACTGCGGACGTTATGAACGTCTGGCAGAGCAAAGCTGATGACTACTCGATAGTTCAGTGTGCCATGCTTTACGGCTTAGAATCAGGACTTCAAAGATGTTTTGAATGTCATGAAGCATATGAGATGTTCCAGGAGTTGAAGTTAATATTTCAAGCAAATGCCCGAGTTGAGAGATATGAAGTCTCCAACAAGTTCTATAGCTGCAAGATGGAGGAGAACATATACTCAAAATGTCTGGGTATCATAACCACTTGACTCAACTGGGAGTTAATCTTCCTGATGATAGTGTCATTGACAGAGTTCTTCAATCACTGCCACCAAGCTATGAAGGCTTCATGATGAACTATAACATGCAAGGGATGGAAAAGACAATTCCCGAGCTCTTCGGAATGCTAAAGGCTGCGGAGGTAGAAATCAAGAAGGAGCATCAAGTGTTGATGGTTAACAAGACCACTAGTTTAAAGAAAAAGGGTGAAGGGAAGAAGGGGAACTTCAAGAAGAATAGCAAGCACGTTGCTACTCCCGGGAAGAAGCCCAAGTCTGGACTTAAGCCTGAAACTGAGTGCTTCTACTGCAAAGGGAGTGGTCACTGGAAGCGGAACTGCCCCAAGTATTTGGCGGATAAAAAGGATGGCAAAGTGAAAGGTATATTTGATATACATGTTATTGATGTGAATCTTACTAATGCTCGTAGTAGTGCCTGTGTATTTGATACTGGTTCTGTTGCTCATATTTGCAACTCGAAACAGGGGCTACAAATTAAACAAAGATTGGCTAAGGATGAGGTGACGATGCGCGTGGGAAATGGTTCCAAAGTCGATGTGATCGCCATCAGCATGCTACCTCTACATCTACCGTCGGGATTAGTTTTAGACCTAAATAATTGTTATTTGCTGCCAGCGTTGAGCATGAACATTATATCTGGATCTTGTTTAATGCGAGACGGTTATTCATTTAAATCAGAAAATAATGGTTGTTCTATTTATATGAGTAATATCTTTTATGGTCATGCACCCTTGATGAGTGGTCTATTTTTGTTGAATCTTGATTGTAGTGATACACATATTCATAATATTGAAGCCAAAAGATGCAAGGTTAATAATGATAGTGCAACTTATTTGTGGCACTGCCGTTTATGCCATATTGGTGTAAAGCGCATGAAGAAACTCCATGCTGATGGACTTTTGGAATCACTTGATTATGAATCACTCAATGCTTGCTAACCATGACTCATGGGCAAGATGACTAAGAATCCCTTCTCGGAACAATGGAGCGAGCAACTGACTTATTGGAAATAATACATATTGATGTATGCGGTCCAAAGAGTGTTGAGGCTCGTGGCGGGTATCGTTATTTTCTGACCTTCACAGATGATTTGAGCAGATATGGGTATATCTACTTGATGAAACATAAGTTTGAAACATTTGAAAAGTTCAAAGAATTTCAGAGTGAAGTGCAAAATTGTCGTAACAAGAAAATAAAGTTTCTACGATCTGATCATGGAGGTGAATATTTGAGTTATGAGTCTGGTCTTCATTTGAAACAATGTGGAATAGTTTCGCAACTCACGCCACCTGGAACACCACAGCGTAATGATGTGTCCGAACGTCGTAACCGTACTTTATTAGATATGGTGCGATCTATGAGGTCTCTTACCGATTTACCAGTATCATTTTGGGGTTATGCTTTAGAGATGGTTGCATTCACATTAAATAGGGCACAATCTAAATCCGTTGAGACGACACCATATGAACTGTGGTTTGGCAAGAAACCTAAGCTGTCGTTTCTTAAAGTTTGGGGCTGCTATGCTTATGTGAAAAAGCTTCAACCTGATAAGCTCGAACCCAAATCGGAGAAATGTGTCTTCATAGGATACCCAAAGGAGACTGTTGGGTACACCTTCTATCACAGATCCGAAGGCAAGATATTCGTTGCTAAGAATGGATCCTTTGTAGAGATGGAGTTTCTCTCAAAAGAAGTGAGTGGGAGGAAAGTAGAACTTGATGAGGTAATTGTACCTTCTCCCGAATTGGAAAGTAGTTCATCACAGAAATTAGTTCCAGTGATGCCTACACCAATTAGTGAGGAAGTTAATGATGATGATCATGAAACTTCGGATCAAGTTACTACCGAACCTCGTAGGTCAACCAGAGTACGTTCCACACCAGAGTGGTGAAGGAAATATGCCCTAGAGGCAATAATAAAGTTGTTATTTATATTTCCTTATATCATGATAAACATTTATTATTCATGCTAGAATTGTATTAACCGGAAACTTAGTACATGTGTGAATACATAGGCAAACAGAGTGTCACTAGTATGCCTCTACTTGATTAGCTCGTTAATCAAAGATGGTTAAGTTTCCTAGCCATAGACATGAGTTGTCATTTGATCAACGAGATCTCGTCATTTGAGAATGATGTGATTGACATGACCCATCCGTTAGCTTAGCACTATGATCATTTAGTTTGTTGCTATTGCTTTCTTCATGACTTATACATGTTCCTATGACTATGAGATTATGCAACTCCCGAATACCGGAGGAACACTTAGTGTGCTATAAAACGTCACAACATAACTGGGTGATTATAACGATGCTCTACAGGTGTCTCCGATGGTGTTTGTTGAGTTGGCATAGATCAAGATTAGGATTTGTCACTCCGATTGTCAGAGAGGTATCTCTGGGCCCTCTCGGTAATGCACATCCCTATAAGCCTTGCAAGCATTGTAACTAATGAGTTAGTTGCGAGATGATGCATTACGGGACGAGTAAAGAGACTTGCCGGTAACGATATTGAACTAGGTATGATGATACCGATGATCGAATCTCGGGCAAGTAACATACCGATGACAAAGGGAACAACATATGTTGTTATGCGGTTTGACCGATAAAGATCTTCATAGAATATGTGGGAGCCAATATGAGCATCCAGGTTCTGCTATTGGTTAATGACCGGAGATGAGTCTCAGTCATGCCTACATAGTTCTCGAACCCGTATGGTCCGCACGCTTAACGTTCGATGACGATCGATATTATGAGTTTATGTGTTTTGATGTACCGAAGGTTGTTTGGAGTCCCGGATGTGATCACGGACATGACGAGGAGTCTCGAAATGGTCGATACATGAAGATTGATATATTGGAAGGCTATGTTTGGACACCGAAAAGGTTTCGGATGAGTTCGGGCATTTTCCGGAGTACCGGGGGGTTACCGGAACCCCCCGGGGAGTTAATGGGCCTTAATGGGCCATCTGGAAGAGAGGAGGAGGCGGCCAAGTGGGAGGCACGCGCCCCCAAGCCCAATCTGAATTGGGGGGGGGGCTCTTTCCTTCTCTCCCTATCCCTCTTCCTTCTTCTCCTACTCCAACTAGGGAAGGGGGGGAACCTACTCCTACTAGGAGTAGGAATCCCCCCTTGGGCGCGCCCCATGAGGCCGGCCCTCCCCCTCCTCCACTCCTTTATATACGGGGAGGGGGGCACCCCAAAGACACACAAGTTGATTGTTTAACCGTGTGCGGTGCCCCCTCCACAGATTTCCACCTCGGTCATATCGTTGTAGTGCTTAGGCGAAGCCCTGCGTCGGTAACTTCATCATCACCGTCATCACGCCGTTGTGCTGACGAAACTCTCCCTCGGCCTCAGCTGGATCAAGAGTTCGAGGGACGTCACCGAGCTGAACGTGAGCAGATCGCGGAGGTGCCGTGCGTTCGGTACTTGATCGGTTGGATCGCGAAGACGTTCGACTACATCAACCGCGTTACTTAACGCTTCCGCTTTCGTTCTACGAGGGTACGTGGACACAGTCTCCCACTCATTGCTATGCATCACATAGATAGATCTTGCGTGATCGTAGGTAATTTTTTTGAAATACTTCGTTCCCCAACAGTGGTATCAAAGCCAGGTCTATGCGTAGATGTTATATGCACGAATAGAACACAAAGAGTTGTGAGCGATAATAGTCATACCGCTTACCAGCATGTCATACTTTGGTTCGGCGGTATTGTTGGATGAAGCGGCCCAAACCGACTTTAGATGACCGCGTTCATGAGACTGGTTCTACCGCTGTGCTTCGCACACAGGTGGCTAGTGGGTGTCTGTTTCTCCAACTTTAGTTGAATCGAGTGTGACTACGCTCGGTCCTTGTTGAAAGTTAAAACAACACACTTGACGACAAATCATTGTGGTTTTGATGTGTAGGTAAGAACGGTTCTTGCTAAACCTGTAGCAGCCACGTAAAATTTGCAACAACATGTAGAGGACGTCTAACTTGTTTTTGCAGGGTATGTTGTGATGTGATATGGTCAAGACGTGATGATATATAAATTGTTGTATGAGATGATCATGTTTTGTAACAGTTATCGGCAACTGGCAGGAGCCTTATGGTTGTCGCTTTATTGTATGAAATGCAATCGCCATGTAATTGCTTTACTTTATCACTAAGCGATAGCGATAGTCGTGATAGCAATAGTTGGCGAGACGACAACTATGCTTCGATGGAGATAAAGGTGTCAAGCCGGTGACGATGGTGATCATGACGGTGCTTTGGAGATGGAGATCAAAGGCACAAGATGATGATGGCCATATCATATCACTTATATTGATTGCATGTGATGTTTATCCTTTATGCATCTTATTTTGCTTAGTTCTGCGGTAGCATTATAAGATGATCTCTTACTAAATTTCAAGGTACAAGTGTTCTCCCTGAGTATGCACCGTTGCTACAGTTCGTCGTGCCGAGACACCACGTGATGATCAGGTGTGATAAGCTCTACGTTCACATACAACGGGTGCAAGCCAGTTTTGCACATGCAGAATACTCGGGTTAAACTTGACGAGCCTAGCATATGCAGATATGGCCTTGGAACACTGAGACCGAAAGGTCGAGCGTGAATCATATAGTAGATATGATCAACATAGTGATGTTCACCATTGAAAACCACTCCATCTAACGTGATGATCGGACATGGTTTAGTTGATTTGGATCACGTGATCATTTAGATGATTAGAGGGATGTCTATCTAAGTGGGAGTTCTTAAGTAATATGATTAATTGAACTTTAATTTATCATGAACTTAGTACCTGATAGTATTTTGCATGTCTATGTTGTTGTAGATCAATGGCCCGTGCTACTATTCCTTTGAATTTTAATGTGTTCCTAGAGAAAGCTAAGTTGAAAGATGATGGTAGCAACTACACGGACTGGGTCCTTAACTTGAGGATTATCCTCATTGCTACACAGAAGAATTATGTCCTGGATGCACCGCTAGGTGCAAGACCCGCTGCAGGAGCAACACCGGACGTTGTGAACGCCTGGCAGAGCAAAGCTGATGACTACTCGATAGTTCAGTGTGCCATGCTTTACGGCTTAGAACCGGGACTTCAACGACATTTTGAACGTCATGGAGCATATGAGATGTTCCAGGAGTTGAAATTAATATTTCAAGCAAATGCTCGGATTGAGAGATATAAAGTCTCCAATAAGTTCTACAGCTGTAAAATGAAGGAGAATAGTTCTGTCAGTGAACATATACTCAAAATGTCTGGGTATCATAATCACTTGACTCAGCTGGGAGTTAATCTTCCGGTTGATAGTGTCATTGACAGAGTTCTTCAATCACTGCCACCAAGCTACAAAAGCTTCGTGATGAACTATAATATACAAGGGATGGATAAGACAATTCCCGAGCTCTTCGTAATGCTAAAGGCAACGGAGGTAGAAATCAAGAAGGAGCATCAAGTGTTGATGGTCAACAAGACCACCAGTTTCAAGAAGAAGGGTAAAGGGAAGAAGGGGAACTTCAAGAAGAACGGTAAGCAAGTTGCTGCTCAAGTGAAGAAGCCCAAGTCTGGACCTAAGCCTGAGACTGAGTGCTTCTACTGCAAAGGGACTGGTCACTGGAAGCGGAACTGCCCCAAGTATTTGGCTGATAAGAAGGATGGCAAAGTGAACAAAGGTATATGTGATATACATGTTATTGATGTGTACCTTACTACTGCTCGCAGTAGTGCCTGGGTATTTGATACTGGTTCTGTTGCTAATATTTGCAACTCGAAACAGAGACTACGGATTAAGCGAAGATTGGCTAAGGACGAGGTGACGATGCGCGTGGGAAATGGTTCCAAAGTCGATGTGATCGCCGTCGGCACGCTACCTCTACATCTACCATCGGGATTAGTTTTAGACCTAAATAATTGTTATTTGGTGCCAGCGTTGAGCATGAACATTATATCTGGATCTTGTTTGATGCGAGACAGTTATTCATTTAAATCTGAGAATAATGGTTGTTCTATTTATATGAGTAATATCTTTTATGGTCATGCACCCTTGAAGAGTGGTCTATTTTTGTTGAATCTCGATAGTAGTGATAGACATATTCATAATATTGAAGGCAAAAGATGCAGAGTTGATAATGATAGTGCAACTTATTTGTAGCACTGCCGTTTGGGTCATACTGGTGTAAAGCGCATGAAGAAACTCCATACCGCTGATGGACTTTTGGAATCACTTGGTACTTGCGAACCATGCCTCATGGGCAAAATGACTAAAACTCCGTTCTCCGGAACAATGGAGCGAGCAACAGATTTATTGGAAATAATACATACTGATGTATGCGGTCCGATGAATATTGAGGCTCGCGGCGAGTATCAATATTTTCTGACCTTCACAGATGATTTGAGCAGATATGGGTATATCTACTTGATGAAACATAAGTCTGAAACATTTGAAAAGTTCAAAGAATTTCAGAGTGAAGTGGAAAATCATCGTAACAAGAAAATAAAGTTTCTATGATCTGATCATGGAGGAGAATATTTGAGTTACGAGTTTGGTCTTCATTTGAAACAATGCAGAATAGTTTCGTAACTCACGCCACCCAGAACACCATAGCGTAATGGTGTGTCCCAACGTCGTAACCGCACTTTATTAGATATGGTGCGATCTATGATGTCTCTTACTGATTTACCAGTATCGTTTTGGGGTTATGCTTTAGAGACGGCTGCATTCACGTTAAACAGGGCACCATCTAAATCCGTTGAGACGACACCTTATGAACTATGGTTTGGCAAGAAACCCAAGTTGTCATTTCTTAAAGTTGCGGCTGCGATGCTTATGTGAAAAAGCTTCAACTTGATAAGCTCGAACCGAAATCGGAGAAATGTGTCTTCATAGGATACCCAAAGGAGACTGTTGGGTACACCTTCTATCACAGATCCGAAGGCAAGATATTCGTTGCTAAGAATGGATCCTTTCTAGAGAAGGAGTTTCTCTTGAAAGAAGTGAGTGGGAGGAAAGTAGAACTTGATGAGGTAACTGTACCTGCTCCCTTATTGGAAAGTAGTTCATCACAGAAATCAGTTCCTGTGATTCGTACACCAATTAGTGAGGAAGCTAATGATGATGATCATGTAACTTCAGATCAAGTTACTACCGAACCTCGTAGGTCAACCAGAGTAAGATCCGCACCAGAGTGGTACGACAATCCTGTTCTGGAGGTCATGTTACTTGACCATGACGAACCTATGAACTATGAGGAAGCGATGATGAGCCCAGATTCCGTGAAATGGCTTGAGGCCATGAAATCTGAGATGGGATCCATGTATGAGAACAAAATGTGGACTTTGGTTGACTTGCCCAATGATCGGCAAGCCATAGAGAATAAATGGATCTTCAAGAAGAAGACTGACGCTGACGATAATGTTACTGTCTACAAAGCTCGACTTGTTGCGAAAGGTTTTCGACAAGTTCAAGGAGTTGACTATGATGAGACCTTCTCACCCGTAGCGATGCTTAAGTCCGTCCGAATCATGTTAGCAATTGCCGCATTTTATGATTATGAAATTTGGCAAATGACGTCAAAACTGCATTCCTGAATGGATTTCTAGAAGAAGAGTTGTATATGATGCAACCAGAAGGTTTTGTCGATCCAAAGGGTGCTAACAAAGTGTGCAAGCTCCAGCGATCCATTTATGGACTGGTGCAAGCCTCTCGGAGTTGGAATAAACATTTTATAGTGTGATCAAAGCATATGGTTTTATACAGACTTTTGGAGAAGCCTGTATTTACAAGAAAGTGAGTGGGAGCTCTGTAGCATTTCTAATATTATATGTGGATGACATATTGTTGATTGGAAATGATATAGAATTTCTGGATAGCATAAAAGGATACTTGAATAAGAGTTTTTCTATGAAAGACGTCGGTGATGCTGCTTACATATTAGGCATCAAGATCTATAGAGATAGATCAAGACGCTTAATTGGACTTTCAAAAAGGACATACCTTGATAAAGTTTTGAAGAAGTTCAAAATGGACCAGGCAAAGAAAGGGTTCTTGCCTGTGTTACAAGGTGTGAAGTTGAGTCAGACTCAATGCCCGACCACTCCAGAAGATAGAGAGAAAATGAAAGTCATTCCCTATGCTTCAGCCATAGGTTCTATCATGTAGGCAATGCTGTGTGCCAGACTTGATATGTGCCTTGCTATAAGTTTAGCAGGGAGGTACCAAATTAATCCAAGAGTGGATCACTGGACAGCGGTCAAGAACATCCTCAAATACCTAAAAAGGACTAAGGATATGTTTCTCATTTATGGAGGTGACAAAGAGCTCGTCGTAAATGGTTACATCGATGCAAGCTTCGACACTGATCCGAATGACACTAAGTCACAAACCGGATATGTATTTATATTGAACGGTGGAGCTGTCAGTTGGTGCAGTTCTAAGCAAAGCGTCGTGGCGAGATCTACGTGTGAAGCAGAGTACATAGCTGCTTCGGAAGCATCAAATGAAGGAGTCTGGATGAAGGAGTTCATATCCGATCTAGGTGTCATACCTAGTGCATTGGGTCCAATGAGAATCTTTTGTGACAATACTGGTGCAATTGCCTTGGCAAACGAATCCAGATTTCACAAGAGAACCCAGCACATCAAGAGACGCTACAATTCCATCCGCGATCATGTCAAGGGGGGAGACATAGAGATTTGCAAGATACATACAGATCTGAATGTTGCAAACCCGTTGACTAAGCCTCTCTCCCGAGCAAACATGATCAACACCAAGACTCCATGGGTGTTAGAATCATTATTGTGTAATCTAGATTATTGACTCTAGTGCAAGTGGGAGACTGAAGGAAATATGCTGTAGAGGCAATAATAAAGTTGTTATTTATATTTCCTTATATCATGATAAATGTTTATTATTCATGCTAGAATTGTATTAACCGGAAACTTAGTACATGTGTGAATACATAGACAAACAGAGTGTCACTAGTATGCCTCTACTTGACTAGCTTGTTAATCAAAGATGGTTAAGTTTCCTAGCCATAGACATGAGTTGTCGTTTGATCAACGGGATCACATCATTAGAGAATGATGTGATTGACATGAACCATCCGTTAGCTTAGCACTATGATCGTTTAGTTTGTTGCTATTGCTTTCTTCATGACTCATACATGGTCCTATGACTATGAGATTATGCAACTCCCGAATACCGAAGGAACACTTAGTGTGCTATCAAACGTCACAACGTAACTGGGTGATTATAAAGATGCTCCACAGGTGTCTCCGATGGTGTTTGTTGAGTTGGCATAGATCAAGATTAGGATTTGTCACTCCGATTATCAAAGAGGTATCTCTGGGCCCTCTCGGTAATGCACATCACTATAAGCCTTGCAAGCAATGTAACTAATGAGTTAGTTGCGTGATGATGCATTACGGAACGAGTAAAGAGACTTGCCGGTAACGAGATTGAACTAGTTATGATGATATCGACGATCGAATCTCGGGCAAGTAACATACCGATGACAAAGGGAACAACGTATGTTGTTGTGCGATTTGACCGATAAATATCTTTGTAGAATATGTGGGAGCCAATATGAGCATCCAGGTTCTGCTATTGGTTAATGATCGGAGATGAGTCTCGGTCATGTCTACATAGTTCTCGAACCCGTAGGGTCCGCACGCTTAACGTTCGATGATGATCAATATTATTTGTTTATTTGTTTTGATGTACCAAAGGTTGTTCGGAGTCCCGGATGTGATCACGGACATGACGAGGAGTCTCGAAATGGTCGAGACATGAAGATTGATATTGAAAGGCTATGTTTGGACACCGGAAAGGTTTCAGATGAGTTCGGGCATTTTCCGGAGTACCGGGGGGTTACCGGAACCCCCCAGGGAGTTAATGGGCCTTAATGGGCCATGGTGGAAGAGAGGAGGAGGCGGCCAAGTGGGAGGCACACGCCCCCGAGCCCAATCCGAATGGGGGCCCCTTTCCTTCTCTCCCTCTCCCTCTTCCTTCTTCTCCTACTCCAACTAGGGAAGGGGGGAACCTACTCCTACTAGGAGTAGGAATCCCCCCTTGGGCGCGCCCCATGAGGCCGGCCCTCCCCCTCCTCCACTCCTTTATATACGGGGAGGGGGGCACCCCAAAGACACACAAGTTGATTGTTTAACCGTGTGCGGTGCCCCCTCCACAGATTTCCACCTCGGTCATATCGTTGTAGTGCTTAGGCGAAGCCCTGCGTCGGTAACTTCATCATCACCGTCATCATGCCGTTGTGCTGACGAAACTCTCCCTCGGCCTCAGCTGGATCAAGAGTTCGAGGGACGTCACCGAGCTGAACGTGAGCAGATCGCGGAGGTGCCGTGCGTTCGGTACTTGATCGGTTGGATCGCGAAGACGTTCGACTACATCAACCGCGTTACTTAACGCTTCCGCTTTCGTTCTACGAGGGTACGTGGACACAGTCTCCAACAAGTGGTACGGTCATCCTGTTATGGAAGTCATGTTACTAGACCATGACGAACCTACGAACTATGAGAAAGCGATGATGAGCCCAGATTCCGCGAAATGGCTTGAGGCCATGAAATATGAGATGGGATCCATGTGTGAGAACAAAGTGTGGACTGTGGTTGACTTGCCCGATGATCAACAAGCCATAGAAAATAAATGGATCTTCAAGACGAAGATTGACACTGACGGTAATGTTACTGTCTACAAAGCTCGACTTGTTGCGAAAGGTTTTCGACAAGTTCAAGGAGTTGACTACGATGAGACCTTCTCACCCGTAGCGATGCTTAAGTCTGTCCGAATCATGTTAGCAATTGCCGCATTTTATGATTATGAAATCTGGCAAATGGATGTCAAAACTGCATTCCTTAATGGATATCTTAAAGAAGAGTTGTATATGATACAACCAGAAGTTTTTGTCAATTCTATAGGCGCTAACAAAGTGTGCAAGCTCCAGCGATCCATTTATGGACTGGTGCAAGTCTCTCGGAGTTGGAATATACGCTTTGATAGTGTGATCAAAGCATATGGTTTTATACAGACTTTTGGAGAAGTCTGTATTTATAAGAAAGTGACTGGGAGCTCTGTAGCATTTCCAATATTATATGTAGACTAGATCATTATGACGCGTGTTGCCGCGTCCGTCCATTTTTGTTGTAGAATGGTAGGAATTTATGTAGTTATGCGAAGACACTTAGAGCAACTCCAACGGGCCGACTCAAACGGACGATGCTTTTGTCCGCTTTTTGTCCATTTGGGTCGGCCAGGCGGACACGAACGTCCGCTTCCGCGTTTGGGTCGGCGCGTGCGCCCAACGCTGGCCCGACCCATTTTTGACGATGCGATAAAAAAAGAAAACATGCAATGATTGTACATTAAAGCTGGCCACAAAAGCCGACGAGAGTCCACGTGTCCATATTAGCATTAATAAAAACTAAAAACAAACTAAACTACGAGGCGACGCGCTGCCCTAGGCGTCGTCGTTGTCCTCGGGGTCCGTGAGGTCGATGAGCTTCGGCGCAGGGCCGGCCCAGGAGAACGCCGAGTTCCAGAGGGCGTTCATGTCGGGCGCGGGCTGTGCCGGCGCGGGCTCTGCCGCCGCCTGTGCCGCCGCAGCCTGGTGCGCCTCCTCCTCGGCCTGGCGTGCTGCTCGGCCTCGACGTCGCGCTCGAGCATCTCGAGGTACTCGCCGTCGTGGCGCTCCTCGGCCAGCCGGATGTGGCGCCAGTGCTCGAGGTACGCCGCCTCCTGTTTCGGCATTGCCCCCACCCAGACTGGCGGCGCGCGGACCCACTCGTGCACTACTCCCGTCCAGGAGTAGCGCTCGATGGGGGACGACTCCGGCTCTCGCTCGGCTTTCACATAGGACGGCGGAGACAGCGGGGTCACCGGCGGCAGGACGCAGTCGCCCGCCGCGGAGAGGGCCATGGCCTGCGCCATGGCCGCCTCGTAAGCTGCCTCCTCTTCCTCTGCCGCCGCCGCCCTGCGCCGCTCGTCTTCCTCATTCTCCCGGTAGACCGCCGCAAGGGCAACCTGGTAGGCGGCCTCCGCCGCCTGGTCCTCCTCGCGGACGATGAGCGGGGGCGGTGGCACGGTGCGGTCGACCTCGCGGACGCCGCGTCGCCTCGCCTCCTCGTGCTCAAAGGCGAACCAGCGCGCCCAGTTGGGCGAGTCGGAGGCGTAGGCGGCGCCGCGGCTCTACTCCGGCGTCAGGAGCGCCCGCCGGCGCCGCACCTCCTCCGCGTGCGCCCTGGCCGACCGCGGGGCCGCCGACACCGGGATCTAGTCGTGCGGCAGGGTGGCGTCGGGGTACGGGAGAGGCACGCGATGCTGCCAGTGCCACTCCGCCTGGTGCACCGGCACGTTGACGCGATGCCTCAGCCGGCGAGCTGGCGCCGGCGGAGGCAGGAGAAACTCCGGGGGAAAGGGGATGGCGGGCGACTTGCCCTTGGCCTTGCTGCTGCTGCCGGCGCCGGAGAAGAGCCCCATTTGGCACGGCTGGGGCGGCTAGGGCTGGCTAGGGTTTGCCGGCGACGTGGGAGCGAGCATGGCTAGATGGGGACGGGGGCTGGCTGGATGAGGACGGCCCCATCGCACGGTCGGCTTAAAAAAGGACGACCGCCGTCGCTGACGTGTGGGCCCCAGGTCATAAATTAAGCTGACCAGGTAGGTGGCGGGCGGTTGGACGACCGCCAGGTGGGGCCGCGGCGGACACCGAGAAGGCGCGCGTGGCATCCATTCCGCGTCCGCGCCGACGCATTTGGGGCGCAAATTTGGACCGCAAATGCATCGGCACGGACGCGAAGCGGACTCTATTTGGGTTTGGGTCACCGCGTTGGGCCTCCTTTTTTGTCCACGCCGACCCAAACAGAGGCCGCGGATGAAATGGGTCGCCCCATTGGAGTTGCTCTTAGTTAGGTCTAATGGGTGGTTTGTCACGAAATTGCAAATCATACTTAACTCCAAGTATATCTTCTTTTAACATGATGGGAAGAAAGTCCAGGCAACTACATTTAGAGAAAGGAGACCAGATAAAAAATGACGAGAGAAAAAAGAACAGATTACATATATATGTATAACTAGCAAAAAGGCCCGTGCGTTACAACGGGAGAAAAAAATACCAGACGCTCTTAATTTACAAAAAATGGTCTACAATCTGAGAATTTGTAGCTATGGCCCAAACAAAGATGGTCTTAACCTATAAAAGTGCAGTTTAAGATTCTACAGGTGTTCTATTTCAACACGGCATCCATGTTGATTTAATCCGTACAAAGAAATGGACAAGTGATCATGCATTTATTCATGTCATGTTCGGAATGGGGTGTTGTTACGGGCAAGTAAGTAAGAACGACAAAAACAAACGATGACACATTAGCACACTACAGAGACATGTGTGCATCAATGGCAGTTTTCAGTTTAAGAATCACCAATTTTTCATCATTATTTCTTGCCATACATGTCATAGGTATTGGTCCCTATTTCATCGCTATCTATATCTTATCAAACTTGTCTTTTATTTTATTTTTTGTCATGCATGGCTCCTTTTTACTTTTTTTTCATGCATGCCATCTCTTTCTTCTTCTTATATATAAGAGAATAGAGCAACATCTCATCTTTACCGGATCTCCTCTGCATTTTCTCTTTTATTTCTTTTATAGCGGACATCCCATCTTTATTGGGTCCTTCTTTTATTTCTTGGCATGCATGTCCTTATTTATTGGGCGTCTCTAGCAAATTTATCTTCAATTTCATGTAGAATCCTGATTTTGCTGAGGTGTTCATCCTCAATCTTAATCAGTACCGGTACGAGAAATAGATGGATAATGCATTGTTGATTAACATTGCAGCCTAGATAGTATTTTTTTTAAAAATTGTTGACAGGTAAAATAACATCATATTCAGATTCTACATATTTTTCGAATCAAATTCCATACATGACATGTTAAATTTGAAGTTACGGTTTAGAAGATTTAAGTATTTTAAAAAACATTTGATATGTACTGCGGGTTTAATGTCGGAAACATTAGGTTTTTTTTCTATAAAATAGCAAAACGGATTAAGAATACTTATTTCTTTTATTAGTAGGTATAGATGGCAACTTCTCTCCTCGTTGCACCTGCTTATCTTCGCACAGGCCATCTCCATTACCCCAACCTCGCCATGGCTGCAACATAAGCAATAACAATTGGACTATATTTTTTAAAGCAAACAAATACTTCACAAAAATTCTTATAAGTAATACATGGCTTGCACAGCTAGAACAGGAAAAGTAAAATAATTACTAAATACTGAAAATTATATGAGCAAACAAAGACTTGTGATGAACTCGTCCATATAAATTTTGTTATGATCGATCAATGCTTTTCTATGGAGTGCTTCAAGCACATGTCTGCAGAGTCGTCATCGAATGTCGGTGGTTCTCTTCAGTGCGATAACATACCTTAGTGGTCCATACTGCGATGCATGCCATCTATTTTTCATGCCCCATAAATCACCCTGTTATCTTTTAATAAAGTAATTTCATCCAAGAATGCGAGCTACTATAGCTCTCACTATGAAGAGAGGGTAGCAGACATTAGCGAAGTCTAGTAAAATGAATTTACCTACACTTTCAGAAACAATGCACAACACTTCATCCTTTGCATCACATTTGGTATGATAATTTGTAAACTAACCAGAATAATAAAGTCAACTAAGCAGAGATTTGCTGGTAAAATGAAAATGATTTACAGCTGTGTATCACATACGTTGCTCTATATGCTCATAGATACAATTGATGAAATAGAAGACCTGTTCCATCCGTGAATAGTAGCCGACCTGCTTAATTCAATGGATTCTCTCCTAAGATGGCTCGATTAATCTTTAGCTTGGAGGTAGCCCTCACCAAAAGTTTCATCCGCAGGTATCTCAGACAAGGTAAAGAAACTTTGTTTGAAATTCAAGATAGAAATGAATCCCCTAGTTTACACAAAATGTTAGATGCAATTTTGAACAACAGTATGGCCAACTGTAAAAGTTATTTTCCCCATTCACAGTCAGAGAAGTGGTCGAACATCATTTGAGCAACATAAATCTTTGTAGGTAAAAAAGGATACCTCAGTTTGTTAGTCGTTGTAGATTTTGCGATTGGTAAAAGTTGCAGTCTTATCAAATCCCCTGTACATGTAAAGTAAACCAATATTTGATTAATAATGACGCCAGGATGAATTTCACTAAAACAAAGCACTCAAAATACAGCTTAAACTGATGTCCTCAAATATCTTTCATTTGTCCATACAATCATTAGCTTAAGAGGCTAACAAACTCAAAGATTAGCCACTCAAAGTGTATCTTACGGAGAATCTGTGAGGGGAGGGGATGAATCACCCTGTTACGAGAAGGAACACATATACCGGTAATAGTAAAATCTGCTTGTGTAATTCAAAATTTCCGAGTTCATGCATCACCTTTCTGAATTGGTAATGCGTAAAGCTTCTAATCCTGCAGAACGGATCTGAAATTTGTCAACCTAGAGAACATGTTTGTGAGCAGAAAGAATTGATTAAAAAACAAATTCTAAAATTAGATGAAGAATTGGGGGGAGAAAGGATGTAGGAAGGAGAGGATTGGAAGGAATTAGAGATCTAAGCATCAATGCATCACCCATTGCTCCCGGAGGATGGTTTGCGGAAGCGAGGGGAGTGGGGAAGGAGCAGCTTGCCTGCGTAATTAAAGGAAAATCGTGAATAAACATTCATAACTGACCTGTAATTATCTCATCGATTGCCATTAGGTTCTGATTAATTTGTCAATGAATTGTTGGTGATAAAGTCGAATCGACAGCTGACTGTTCGCCGCCCCGACCAGCGGCAACCGCCCGTGGCGTGAACAGTATGCAGACAAACAGACCCCATGCGGTAGTCCGGCGAGGCACCCCGTCTCGTTCGGACCCGAAGCGTATCCAGCATGAGACGCCGTCCGTCGCGTTGGTCCGTCGCCAAGACGGGGCGGTCGACATGAGAGTCGCTGCCTCCGCCACGCGAGGGTTGCGTCCTGAAGCAGAGTGTTGCGTAGAGGCCTTTTTTTCTTCGGCTGCACGGATAGAGTGGTAGAAGCCTGTTAGGCCCAAATTAACATTAGGCGTCAGAAATTGTGACCAGAGCAGCGGCCCATGACGGAAAGTGCGCGTTCGCAGCAAACTAAGCGAGCAGCCGTGGGATTAGGTGCAATCGGACGGCCAAAGACAACCCAAACTGATGATCCGACGGGTGAAAACACTAATGGTCTGAGAGGGCTCGAAAGGTGCACAGTTATAATGTATCTAAATGACATATTGTTGATTGGAAATGATACCGAATTTCTGGATAGCATAAAAGGGTACTTGAATAAGAATTTTTTAATGAAAGACCTCGGTGAAGCTGCTTATATATTGGGCATCAAAATCTATAGAGATAGATCAGGACGCCTGATTGAACTTTCAGAAAGCACATACCTTGATAAAGTATCGAAGAAGTTCAAAATGGACCAGTCAAAGAAAAGGTTCTTGCCTGTGTTACAAGGTGTGAAGTTGAGTCAGACTCAATGCACGACCACTTCAGAAGATAGAGGAAAAATAAAAGTCATTCCCTATGCCTCAGCCATAGGTTCTATCATGTATGCAATGATGTGTACCAGACCTGATGTGTGCCTGGCTATAAGTTTAGCAGGGAGGTACCAAAGTAATCCAGGAGTGGATCACTTGACAACGATCAAGAACATCATGAAATACCTGAAAAGGACTAACGATATGCTTCTCGTTTATGGAGGTGACAAAGAGCTTGTCGTAAATGGTTACGTCGATGCAAGCTTTGACACTGATCCAGATGACTCTAAATCACAAACCGGATACATATTTATATTGAATGGTGGAGCTGTCAGTTGGTGCAGTTCCAAGCAGAGCGTCGTGGCGGGATCTACGTGTGAAGCGGAGTACATAGCTGCTTCGGAAGCATCAAATGAAGGAGTCTGGATGAAGGAGTTCATATCCGATCTAGGTGTAATACCTAGTGAGTCGGGTCCAATGAAAATCTTTTGTGACAACACTGGAGCAATAGCCTTGGCGAAGGAATCCAGATTTCACAAGAGAACCAAACACATCAAGAGACGCTACAATTCCATCCGCGATCATGTCAAGGAGGGAGTCATAGAGATTTGCAAGATACATACAGATCTGAATGTTGCAAACCCGTTGACTAAGCCTCTCTCCCGAGCAAACATGATCAACACCAAGACTCCATGGGTGTTAGAATCATTATTGTGTAATCTAGATTATTGACTCTAGTGCAAGTGGGAGACTGAAGGAAATATGCCGTAGAGGCAATAATAAAGTTGTTATTTATATTTCCTTATATCATGATAAATGTTTATTATTCATGCTAGAATTGTATTAACCGGAAACTTAGTACATGTGTGAATACATAGACAAACAGAGTGTCACTAGTATGCCTCTACTTGACTAGCTTGTTAATCAAAGATGGTTAAGTTTCCTAGCCATAGACATGAGTTGTCGTTTGATCAACGGGATCACATCATTAGAGAATGATGTGATTGACATGAACCATCAGTTAGCTTAGCACTATGATCGTTTAGTTTGTTGCTATTGCTTTCTTCATGACTCATACATGTTCCTATGACTATGAGATTATGCAACTCCCGAATACCGAAGGAACACTTAGTGTGCTATCAAACGTCACAACGTAACTGGGTGATTATAAAGATGCTCCACAGGTGTCTCCGAAGGTGTTTGTTGGGTCGGCATAGATCAAGATTAGGATTTGTCACTCCGTGTATCGGAGAGGTATCTCTGGGCCCTCTCGATAATGCACATCACTATAAGCCTTGCAAGCAATGTGACTAATGAGTTAGTTGTGGGATGATGCATTACAGAATGAGTAAAGAGACTTTACGCTAACGAGATTGAACTAGGTATGATGATACCGACGATTGAATCTCAGGCAAGTAACATACCGATGACAAAGGGAACAACATATGTTGTTATGCGGTTTGACCGATAAATATCTTCGTAGAATATGTAGGAGCCAATATGAGCATCCAGGTTCCGCTATTGGTTATTGATCGGAGATGTGTCTTGGTCATGTCTACATAGTTCTCGAACCCGTAGGGTCCGCACGCTTAACGTTCGATGACAATTTGTATTATGGGTTATGTGATTTGATGACCGAAGTTTGTTCGGACTCCCGGATGAGATCACGGACATGGCGAGGAGCCTCGAAATGGTGTAGAGGTAAATATTCATATATTGAAAGGTTGTATTCGGACATCGGAATGGTTCCATGTGATTCGGGTATTTTTACGTAGTACCGAGGGGTTACCGGAACCCCCCGGGGAATATTGGGCCTACATGGGCCATAGGGGAGAGGGGAGGCAGCCCACAAGGGGTGGCTGTGCCTCCTCCCTATAGGGAGTCCGAATTGGACTAGGGAGGGGGCGCGCCCTCCCCCTTTCCTTCTTCTCTTCCTCTCCCTTCCCTCTTTCCCCCTCCGGAAAAAGGAAACGGGGTCCAACTAGGATTGGGAGTCCTAGTTGGACTGCCCCCTTTGGCGCGCCCCCTAGGCCGGCTGCCTCCTCCCCTCCTCCTTTATATATGGGGGTGGGGGGCACCCCAAAGCATAACAGACAATCTCTTAGCCGTGTGCGTTGCCCCCCTCCACAGTTTAACACCTCAGTCATATCGTCGTAGTGCTTAGGAGAAGCCCTGCGCTGGTAGCTTCATCATCACCGTTGCCACGCCGTCGTGCTGACAAAACTCTCCCTCATCCTCAACTGGATCAAGAGCTCGAGGGATGTCATGGTGCTGAACATGTGCTGAACACGGAGGTGCCGTACGTTCGGTACTTGGATCGGTTGGATCATGAAGACGTTCGACTACATCAACCACGTTACTAAACGCTTCCGCTTTCGGTCTATGAGGGTACGTGGACACACTCTCCCGTCTCGTTGCTATGCATCTCCTAGATAGATCTTACGTGATCGTAGGATTTTTTTTGAAATACTGCGTTCCCCAACAATTTCAGGATAGCGTGCTTAGTTAGTCGACGACGGGGTTTTGGGCCTGTTGGTGGCCGTCGTCGCCCCCGGCAAAAATGGTGGTGTGCTGTACTCTTGATTGTTCATGCTATGGAATTGTTAGTCGACGAAGAAAATTGAGGTGGACCCATGAGTAGCAGCAATCATAGCATAATGTCACGGAATGTTAGAGGCATAAACGCTCCAGCAAAGCGAACAACGATTCCAGAGGTGGCCACAGCACACAAGACTGCAATTCTAGCGCTGCAAGAGACCAAGATAGAGCCTTGGACAACATACATAGCAAAGGAGATTGGAGGCACACTAATGCAAGGATGTGCAGTGCTGCCAGCAATGGGAAGAAGAGGAGGGGCAACAATTTTCTAGGATAAAGAGAAAGTATAAATAGAATCACACTTCATTGGAAGATACACGATCACTGCCAAGGTAAAAGAGTTGGAAACAAGTGTGCAGTACTGGCTCACCATAGTTTATGGTCCAAACGACGACTCTATGAGGGAAGATTTCCTCCAGGAAATGACAAGTAATGCCCCACCCATCGGCGACTCTTGGCTGATAACAGGAGACTTCAACATGATTTATGAAGCTAGAGATAAGAACAATCAAAATTTGAATAGGAGGCTGATGGGAAGATTCAGAAGAGCTCTTGATTTTGCTGGCCTTAAAGAAATAAAGTGCAAAAACCGGCTGTAACACCCCGCATGTAACTTGCCATATTTGTAACTCCGACTCTTGCCATTTTCGGCTATGTGTTATGTTTTTCCCTCCGTTGTCGGGTTTTGTCTTTCGTTTTGTATTTTGTCATGTCATGCATTTTCATATCATGTCATCATGTGCATTGCATTCGCATACGTGTTCGTCTCATGCATCCGAGCATTTTCCCCGTTGTCCGTTTTCCAATCCGGCGCTCCTATCTCCTCCGGTGCCCCCTCTAGTTTTCTTTCGTGTGCGTGTGTCAAACTTTCTCGGAATGGACCGAGGCTTGTCAAGTGGTCTTAATATACCACCCGGAGACTACCGGTCAAGTTTCGTTCCATTCGGAGGTCGTTTGGTACTCTAACGGTTAACCGGGCATCCGCAAAGTCCATTTGAGTATCCAGCAAAACCCCCCTCCAAAACCAGCCCAAAACCCACCAAACTCTCTTCCATGCTCTAGGTCATTCGATCACGATCGTGTGGGCGAAAACCGTACCTCATTTGGAGTCTCCTAGCTCCCTCTACCTATTTATAAGTGGGCATCCCGAAATACAACTACAGACGAACCCTAGCTCCTCCCTCCGCGCCGCGCCGGACGCGTCCGCCCGCGCCGGACAACGTCCAACCGCACCCCTCCGCGAATCAGACGCTGCCACGTGTCCTCCGCCGCCGTCTCGCCCGCGCCCCGCCGCCGCGGCCCGCGAGCCCACGGCCGGCCCGCCCCGGGCCGCACCGGGCCCGCGCGCCTCGCCACCCGCGCCGCCGGGCGCCGCCGCCGCCATCTCCGCCGGGCGCCGCCGCGCCATCACCGCCGGGCGCCGCCGCCGCCATCTCCGTCGGGCGCCGCCGCCACCGGCCCGGCCCCGCTGTGCCCCGCCCTCCGGCGCCCTCCTCCTCCGCCGGCGCCGCCGCCACCTCCTCCGGCCGCTTCCCCCGCCGGCCATCTCCCTCGCCCCTTCGGTCGCCGGCCCGATCTCCTGTAGCTCGGGTTCGATCCGATCTGGTATGAGTCCGTTGACTTTTTCTCGAAATCCCCCTCTAATTCTTCCAAGTCCCTAAAACTTATCAGCATATGCACTTGTTCCCGATGCTATAACTCTGTGCATGTAGCTCCGCTTCATGCGTTTAATATGTCAAATTGTTCGCCTCGTGATGCTCTTCATTTTGTTCAATTGCACCATGTTCATTAGAGGTCATCTTGATGCCCAAATCTTCGTTGGAAGAGGGATAGTTGCTGTTATTCTCTGGTTCTTGACAGAACTTGGAGATTTGTCATTTTTGTATCATTAAATCTGTGCATCTTTTGAGCATGAGCTCTACATGTGTTTTGAAGTATGCCATGCCATATTTCCAGTGGTTTAGTCCATGTATTTTTGTGATCTCTGTGGTGACTAGCACAAGCATGCAAAGTAGGCCCCGTAATATTTCTGATTTCAGGGACTTGGTGATTTCTCTAAGTCCTCGTCTGCTGTAATTTTGTTGCCATGTAAACTTGATGCTACAGAGAGATCCATGCATATTTTTGAGATGTTCAGTAAGGATGTTTTGTAGCTATAGTTGTAATTGATCCATTCCTGTAATTGTTTGCAATTATGGAGTGCCATATCATGACTAAATCTTGCTCTACTTTTGCTATTAAATATTTCTGGCAGATTCTTAACATGACATGCTATCTTGCCAAGCTTATTGTAGTTGATCCATACATGCTATGCTTGTGTTCTTGCCATGGATAGCTTCATAAACATGCTATCTTGCTGTAGGTGTGCTTGGGTTGTCATGCATTGCTCTTTAGTGAGTGCATCAAGCTCACAAAGAGGCCTACATATTAATATTTCTGCCATGCTCTGTTTTCTGCTAAGTCTGAAACCTGATAACGAAACTTGCTATTTTTACATGCTTGCCATCATATCTTCTGGTCCTTTTTGGCTTATGGTCAGTAAGGGACTTTTGTCATGTGCATTTAGTAGAACACTACCATGCTTTGTTTTGCTATGTTAAGTTCCTGTAGCATGTTGATTTCGTGCTCTGAACATTGCTACCGGATGCTGTTTTCTGCCATGTCCAGTTTTTCACTAAGTCTGTGAACCTGTAATCTTTTGCACTTTTGCCATGCTTGTTTGGGCTTGATATGTTGTGAACTAGCCGTAGCTAAGTGTTCATCTTTTGTCAAGCATCTCCTGTAGATTACTGCCATGTGCTTTGTTGCTATGTTGGGGTGCTGTAGCATTGTTACTTGTTGCATTTTAAGTGCTATCATGCTGTTAATCGCAGATTCGTGTCATTCTTGTTTTGCTTGCCATTTGCAAACCGTGCATTCGATTCCGGTGATCTTTATATCGATTTCGACCAAAATCATCTCATCTTTCCAGTGGCATGCTTGGTTTGCCAAGTTACTGCCATGTTCATTATTTTCCTTCCGGAGCACGCATATGCATCGCATATCATATCTTGCATATCATACATGTTTTTGCATCATGTTGTTTGCGCATTTCTCGTTGTTGATTGTGGTTCCGTTTGTTTGTGCTCTTGTCTTGGGTAGAGCCGGGAGACGAGTTCGTGAACGAGGAACCTGTCGAGTGCGCTTACGAGGATCAAGCTTTCGACAACTCTGAGAATCTTGCAGGCAAGATGACCACCCCTCGAAATCACTTCTATCTTTGCTATGCTAGTTGTTCGCTCTATTGCCATGCTCGCTACCTATCACTTGCTATATCATGTCTCCTATTTCAGCCATGTCAGCCCCTAACCATCCTTTCCTAGCAAACCGTTGTTTGGCTATGTTACCGCTTTTGCTCAGCCACTCTTATAGCGTTGCTAGTTGCAGGTGAAGTTGAAGTTTGTTCCATGTCGGAACATGGATATGTTGGGATATCACAATATCTCTTATTTAATTAATGCATCTATATTTTGGTAAAGGGTGGAAGGCTCGGCCTTATGCCTGGTGTTTTGTTCCACTCTTGCCGCCCTAGTTACTGTTATACCGGGATTATGTTCCTTGAGTTTGCGTTCCTTACGCGGTCGGGTGATTTATGGGACCCCCTTGACAGTTCGCCTTGAATAAAACTCCTCCAGCAAGGCCCAACCTTGGTTTTACCATTTGCGACCTATACCTTTTTCCCCCGGGTTTTCTAGAGCCCGAGGGTCATCTTTATTTTAAACCCCCCCGGGCCAGTGCTCCTCTGAGTATTGGTCCAAACTGTCAGTCGCCGGTGGCCACCAGGGGCAACTCTGGTCTGGCCTCTCGGAAGCTTGGACAATCCGGTGTGCCCTGAGAACGAGATATGTGCAGCTCCTATCGGGATTTGTCGGCACATTCGGGCGGCTTTGCTGGTCTTGTTTTACCATTGTCGAGATGTCTTGTAAACCGGGATTCCGAGACTGATCGGGTTTTTCCGGGAGAAGGTTTATCCTTCGTTGACCGTGAGAGCTTATGATGGGCTAAGTTGGGACACCCCTGCAGGGTATTATCTTTCGAAAGCCATGCCCGCGGTTATGAGGCAGATGGGAATTTGTTAATGTCCGGTTGTAGATAACTTGTCACTTGACCCAATTAAAATACATCAACTGCGTGTGTTACCGTGATGGTCTCTTCTCGGCGGAGTCCGGGAAGTGAACACGGTCTGTGTTATGTATGACGTAAGTAGGTGTTCAGGACCTCTTCTTGGTCATTGCTAGATGATGACCGCTCCATTGCTTCTCTTCTCGCTCTCATTTGCGCAAGTTAGCCACCATATATGCTTTTGCCGCTGCAGCTCCACCTCTTTGCACCTCCTTGTCCTATAAGCTTAAATAGTCTTGATCTCGCGGGTGTGAGATTGCTGAGTCCCCGTGACTCACAGATTCTACCAAAACAGTTGCAGGTGCCGACGATGCCAGTGCAGACGATGGCGTCGATCTCAAGTGGGAGTTCGACGAGGAACGTGGTCGTTACTATGCGTCTTTTCCTGATGATCAGTAGTGGAGCCCAGTTGGGACGATCGGGGATCTAGCATTTGGGGTTGTCTTATTTTCATCTGGATTTTGACTGTAGTCGGTCTATATGTTTGTATTTTGGATGATGTATGAATGATATTTATGTATTGTGTGAAGTGGCGATTGTAAGCCAACTCTTTATCCCATTCTTGTTCATTACATGGGATTGTGTGAAGATGACCCTTGTTGCGACAAAACCACTATGCGGTTATGCCTCTAAGTCGTTCCTCGACACGTGGGAGATATAGCCGCATCGTGGGCGTTACACCGGCGCTTCACTTGGAGCAACAAGAGAGAGAACCCCACTCTTTGCAGCATTGATAAGTTCTTCTGCAACAACGACTGGGAAGTTCTGCATGATGGTTACATGTTGAACGCTGCATCAACATCGTTCTCTGACCACTACCCATTGATCCTGTCCCGTGGTGAAAACCGGCCGCACATGGCCCGTTTCAGATTTGAAAATTTCTGGCCCAAACATCCCCACTAGTCTGAAACTATCCAGCACACCTGGGATAGGCATGTCAACCACGATTGTCCCTTCGTTAGGATAAAAATCAAGATGCATAGAGCTGCAAAGGATCTCAAGATTTGGAGTAGATCATTGTTCAGCAAAGCAAAGATGCAGCTTCACATTGCAAATGAGGTCATTCTGCATCTGGATATTGCTCAGGAGAAACGAACCTTAACTGCAGCAGAATTCAACCTTAGAAAACTTTTGAAGGCTCGAGTTTTGGGACTGCAGCAATTGAGAGAGCAAGGAAAAGGCAAGCATCACGGTTGACTTGGCTCAGGGAGGGAGACGCAAGAACCAAGTTTTTCCACACAAAATGCAATGCCAGGAGGAGAAAGAACCACATACACGTGATCAAAACAAGAGCAGGTGTGATCGTGACAGAGCACGCAGCAAAAACTGAAGAGATAAGCAAGCATTTCACTGAGATTCTGGGCACGAGAACACAACGCAAGCATACTCTGAACTGGGATGAGCTGCAAATCCCAACGATCACATCACAGGGTTTGGATATGCCATTCACAGAAGGTGAAGTTTGGGCCGCGATCATCGCTTCACGGGCTGAAAAAGCACCCGGGCCTGACGGTTTCACCAGCCAGTTCTTAGAGCAAGTTGGAGCATCATCAAAGATGACATAATGGTAGTTTTTAGTAAATTCTACAACCTTGCTGGAGAAAATTTCCATGACATAAAAAAAGCCTTCATTGCCCTGCTGCCCAAGAAGGAAACCGCACTCGAAATGAACCATTTCAGGCCAATCAGCCTGATCAACTCAGTGTCAAAGCTCATCACTAAGGTGCTTTCAATGAGGCTCGCAAAGTTAATCCCAGAGATCATATATATTTTTGAACAATGAGATCATATCACCAGCGCAATCTGCTTTCCAGAAGGGAAAATGCATTCATGATAGTTATTTATACGTCCAAAGCTGCGTCAAGGCCCTGCACACAAACAGAAAACCTGCACTCCTATTTAAGCTAGACATTGCGAAAGCCTTTGATTCAATATCCCGGGATTACCTACTGGAACTTCTACAACACATGGGCTTCAGCGCTTGCTGGAGGGACTGGATCTCGTTGCTACTGTCCTCGGCCTCATCCTCCTGCTTGTTCAATGGAGATACCGGGCCATCGATCACCCGTTGCCAAGGTCTGCGGCAGGGATATCCTTTATTCCCGCTGCTTTTTATTCTGGCGATCGACCCGCTCCATCGGCTACTGTCCGCGGCTACAGCTCAGGGCATCTTAGCGCCTCTCCCGGGTAGGGGTATTAGCATGAGAGTTAGTCTTTATGCCGACGATGCCGTCATCTTCGCAAATCCTAGCAAGGAGGAGGTGGAAATGCTGCTCAGCATCCTCCATCTCTTCGGAGATGCAACTGGCCTGCGGCTGAACCAAGAGAAATCTTCAGTAGCACCAATTAGATGCGACGATCTATACCTCGACAATATCCTACAAAACTTCGGTGGAGCTATAGTTGGCTTCCCGATGACATACTTGGGCCTCCCAATCTCCACGGGCAGAATTAGGATAGTTCATATGCAATTCATTTTAGATAGAATTAGCTCTCGACTGGCTGGCTGGAAGGGAAAACTCATGAACATGGCTGGGAGGAGGGTTCGGGTAAGAAGTGTGCTTTCTACAATGCCCACATTTGCCATGACTGTCCTCCGTCTGCCAAAGAAGCTTCTCAAAGAAATAGACAAGCACTACAAAAAAAGACACATCCGTGACATTTTGGGCCGAACGAAATTTTTTCTGTCATACTTATGACACTTCTATGACGATAATTGTGACAAAACCCGGTATCGTCATAGATGTGGTGGGGTCCTACTTCTATGACAAAAAATCATGACAGAAAATGGGCTTTTCGTCCTGGGCGGGCCGAAGACGCAGCTGCATGACATTCTTTGGGCCGTCCATGACGGAAAAAACCGTGATAGAAGCGTGGGCGAGGAAAATATCGGGGAGTTCCCGGTTACGGTGGGTGGCCGGGGGCCGAGCGATGCGCGTTTCTCTCGTACGTACGCGCGTGTGTGCGAGGCGTTGCGCTCTAACTGAACCCGAGGGAGGCGTTGGGCTCTAACTGAACCCGAGCGATTGCATTGCAGGCTACGCGTTACCGAACCCGAGCGATCGATCGATCCCTTGCTGTTAACTGAACCCGAGTGATTCCTTCGCTACTGCTACTAACTGAAGCCGATCGATGCTGCCTCTGGATGAACAGTGAGCATTGTTGGGGGGGGGGGTTGGATGAACAGTTTCCGGTGGGGGTTGGATGAACAGTACCCCATGGTAGTAGAGGCTGCCGCTGGATGAATAGGACCCCGATCGATCGAGCCGGTTGGGGGTGGATGAACAGGGCCCCGTGGAGGGCTGGATGAACAGGACCCCGATCGATCGAGCCGGTTGGGGGGTGGATGAACAGGACCCCGTGGAGGGCTGGATGAACAGGACCCCGTGGAGGGCTGGTTGAACAATAGCCGGTGGAGGGCTGGATGAATAGTAGCCCATGGAGGGGTGGTTGAACAGGACCCCGTGGAGAGGGCTGGTTGAACAGTAGCCGGTGGAGGAGCGCGCGGTGGAGGCTGGATGAACATGAGCCCGTGGATGAACAGTCACAGGTGGAGGCTGGAGGAGGTCGACGGTGGATGAACAGTAGCCCGTGGAGGCAGTCGACGATGGAGATGAACAGTATCACGTGGAGTCCTGTTTTTCGGTACGCCACACCCCTCCCAATGAACAGGACCCCCGTTTCGACCGTAGCGCTCCAACAAAAGTCCGTTTCCTCCGTTTTGCGGTATGCCACACCCCTCCCGATCAATAGGACCCCGTTTCGACCGTAGGAGGTCCGTTTTCTCCGTTTTGCGGTACGCCAGGCCCCTCCCGAGGAACAGGATCCCGTTTCGACCGTGGCCGGTCGAACACAAGGCCGTTTCCTCCGTTCTGCGGTACGCCAGGCCTCGTTTCCATCGGCTGTTCCGTCCAAGCCGGTTGGCTCCCGATGAATAGCACGCGTTCCGTTGCCTCTTGATGAACACGACGCATTCAGTTGCCTTCCCATGAACACGACGACGACGCAGTTTCTCCGTTCCGACCCAGCCATGTACACGAGCCCTGGCCGTACATATGCGCGAGTAGGCGTTCGAGACCCCGCCCGTATGTACGTACGTGGCCGTATTTACTTTCTTGCACCCTGGCCGTTGTATGTACGTGTACATGCTACGTGCGCGCCTCTACTACGACACATGCGCGTCTCTACTATGACATGTGCCCTTCCTTACATGGCCACAGTTCATCGCTGCAGCCTGCAGACAGACCGATCGTATGTACGTACACGTTCGCAACCAGAATGACAATGCTACGTACGCTTCTACCAGGTGGGTCCCGACTGTCCGGCACTTCCTTGCGTGCGAAAATGTAGCTGGTGGGTCCCAACAGTCAGGGGGAAATGTTTTTTTTATGAAATATGGTGGCCCGTCCGGTGGGTCCCTGCTGTCAGGTGGAGGAATCATTATTTTCCGCGTAATAAGGAGGCACTTCCTTGTTGCGGCCGTGGACCCAGCTATCATCCTCTCCATGTACAGTACTCTTCCGATGGAAGTCGGTCGTTGACCACATTGACCACGCCGCGCCGAGAGCACCAAGGCAGTGGACGACAGCGAGGCCTAGGAAGGGGACGACGCAGAGCCGGGGAAGACGCGGCAGTGGATGCCCACGCGGAGAGGAGTGCGAGGGTTCACTGGTTCGAATGCGGTGTGAGGCTACCGTCGCCGCAGGGCCTGGCCAGCGGTGGGAGTAGTAGGGGCGGTGAGGCCTGCATGGCAGCACAGCCGTCCACGGGAGGCAGGAGCAGGCGGCACGACCGGCGCTGGTTTGGGCGGCTGGAGCCAGAAGACCAGAGGTTGAAGAAGCACTACGACCGTTGGATGGACATCGTATGGTCACTAGAGCTAGAATCGTTCATATTGACTAAGTTGACAAAGCCCTCCATCCCCGTCAACTTAGTAGGACCACAAGTCAGCCTCCCACTATGGTGGGTCCCAGCTAGCAGTGGGGTATTCATTTTTTGTGCGTAATAAGGAGGCACTTCCTTGCGCGCGAAGATATAGCTGGTGGGTTCGACCTGTCAGCGGGGGGAACGTTTTTTTGCGAAATACAGAGGCCCTTCCTGTGGGTCCCAGCTGTCAGGTGGAGGAATCATTATTTTGTGCGTAATAAGGAGGCATTTCCTTGTGTGCGGCCGTGGACCCAGCTGTCAGCCTCTCCACGCACAGTCTACTTCCTATGGATGTCGTTCGTTGACCACTCTGCGCCGAGCGCATCCAAGGTGGTGGACGACGGCGAGGCCCCGGACAGCAACGAGCCGGAGATGGGAAGACGCGGGAGTAGAGTCGCAGACGGAGAGGTGTACGAGGGTTAACTGGTTCTGGTGCGGTGTGGCTCGGCAGTCGGTGGAGAAGAACAGGAGGTGTGGAGGGGTGGAGGGATGGCCTCGCCAACGGTGGGGTAGCGCTTCACAGCGAAGCGTGCTAAGCAGAGCTGATAGCAGCAGGAGGCGGGAGTAGGTGGTCCCGGCGGCGCTGGAGGAAGAAGACGAGAGATTGAAGATGGATGCCGGTCATTGGATGGAAATCCAACGGCTAACAATGTCAGAATCATTTGTTGACTAAGTTGACAACGACTTGCATTGGCTTCGACCTATTGGCCCAAATTTCAGCCTCCAAAAATGTGGCACGTATTGAACCCATTTTTTCAAAATTTACAGTCAATTTGATCTCTTTTTTTAGAATTATAGTCCATTTGCTGGGCTGGGTGAACAAATAATGTAGCGTCCATGCGGCCCATTTATTTTTTCCTAAAAAATTACAGGCCATTTGCACTTTTTAGAAATACACGATTTTGCTGGGCTGATTCTAATTATAATGTTGGGTTGGGCGCAACAATGTTATCAAAAAATAAACAGGGGCTGAGCATTTTTTTATAAATATATTTAAATAATAAGTGATTTATTATTACATTGGTCCTTAAATCTTACCAAGCTTTTGTACACAATCACCAGGATTTTTGTTCCCAAAAAAATCTAGGATTTTATTGTTAAGAAATTATTTTTATAAGTTAATAAGATGTGGGATATTGTTTTCTTACATATGTAAGTATCTGTTAAATATATGATGACAATAACAATAATATATAATAACATATAAAATAATTTAAATATATATAATATAGTTAGAAGGGAAACATAAGTTGGACCAGGCGTTCCTATTCTTATATAGAAAAATAGAACAGACCTCTCGTTTTCTTCAAAAAAATACATAAATTGGGCTGCCGATGTTTCAGGAAAAATAACACGTCGGATGGGAGGTCCATAGGCCGGTCGATACATGACGGCCCTCAAAAAAATACAAACCGGCATGTCGTGGGCTGCACATGTTAAAAAAAGAAATCCTAGACGGGGCAGCCCAAACCCAGCTGATACTTGCTGCCACAGTGATAATAAATGATACCTGCCAGTTCCCCGGCTTTGTTGTGAATTTATCTCCTATAGTAACTACGTTGAAGCACCTAAAAAATGTAACTATGTTGACAAACCCGTGGGCCCCAACATCAGTATAGCATTAGGAGGAAGTATTTTTTTGATGAGGCACTTGCTTGCGTACGGCCATAGACCTGGTGGGTCCCGACTGTCCGGCACTCCACGTACAGTCCTCTCCAGATTCCTCTCGTTTGTTCAGCATGTTCACAACGGCAGACAGCGGCGCCGCGGCGAGCGCACAAAGGCGCAGGAGGAGATCGGACCACCTGAGGCAGTGCCTTATTTGTAACGAAAGTACTGAACTAGCCCAGTGGCCAAGTGACACTACCCGACAGCTGTTCCGCCCGGGTTCGATTCCACCTGATGCAGGGAAAATATATCTAATTTTTTTGCCTCTGCCATTATTGACATGTGGGTCCCCATTGTCATCTACGCACACCACGTCCAACACTTGCCAAAACTTCGTCCCTCGTTTTCTCTGTTTTTCGCACACTCGACATTGTGTGGGCATTTTGAAAATAGCATACCTTTTTCACTGTGCATCATATGAAGATGTGCTATGCATGAATGTTGACCAGCATGATGTTAAGTGGCTGGTAGTTCCATTTTCGACCATGAATAAAACTTCCAACATGATGTTAACCCTGTTTGAAATGTTAATATAAATGCTCTGCCTTTGAAAGTTGTAGTTTCTTATCTGAAACTGAACTTGCAGTTTCTTCTCTGAGAATCACATTGTCTGCACTTTTATACTCCTATTAAACTATATTTTAAGTGCTAAAAATAGATCTCTAGAATTCATAAAATACTTCATATGCTCAGTACTGCAAATATGAAATTCAAAAGACATTCATATCTGAAAGTACTCTCAAAATACACAACACAAAACACAATTCACAACCTGCAAATACTGACAACGCTAAGCTCCTCCTGACAATTCACAACCTACCCGACTATTGGGCTGGGGGGGGGGCAGCCCCCTCCTATTCCTCGGCGGCAGACAGCCGCCCCGTGAGACGATGTGAACGGCGAGGGAGAGGATGGTGGGGAAGCGTCGTTGGGCCAACTGCTTTTCTCCTCTTGTAGTTGGGTTCGGTCGACGAAGACTCCACCGGCTCGCTCTGGCACGACACCCTCACAAACGGCACCCTGTAGATGCTCGATCCTTCAATCTCTGGTGGATGCTCCATCTGGGATCGATACTCCCACCACCGCTCCCTCACGATCGGATTCGGTGAATCTGTTTGCGCCATGGCCCAGAGGAGCAGCTCTATGTACTCCCGCGTAACTCCCTTTGGGAGTATCACCGCCTTCTCGCTCTGTTGCAGATATTTGGCCATGGATGTCGCCGTCGCCGCTAGTTGGTCCTTTTTGTCAAACCAAGACTTTATCTCCAACATCCTAGCTAGCTTCACAGGGTCGCCGTCTGCGATGCTCACGTATCAGTTGTACTCCTCCATCGATCTACTTCTCCACAGCACCTTCACTCGCCGGCGGTGGTTTTTGAATGGAAGAGGAGAGGAGCAGCGCTTGTTTTGGATTAGAACGGGAGAGGAGCGACGCTGGTTTTGGATTGGAACATGAGAGGAGGGGCGGTGGTTTTGAAATGGAAGAGGAGAGGAGCGGCGCTGGATTTAGATTGGAACAGGAGAGGAGCGGCGGTGGTTTAAGAGGAGAGGAGCGGCACTGGTCTTGGAAGTATTTTTTTTGTTTTGCGTATTTGGGTCAAAGTTTGACCACGTACTGTATTTGACAAGCAAAATGTGAATGCATGTCAGCAAAAATTGTATCGTTTGGTTCGTATCTGAATATACTTTCAAATTATATTATTTTTGCAACGTATAACATATATTTTATTTGTGAAAATCATGATCAATTATGACCTAGAATAAAAGGGAGACTAGTTAATGTGGGGTCGCTTTCTTAATTGAAGGGTAAATTGATTTTGATTTTGATCTAGTCACAGCGTGCCGGCCCTCTCGTCCAATCCTAAATAGCTGCCGCACGCTCCTCTCCCTCTTCTCCATTGCAAAACCACCTCCTCTCCTCTCCATCATCTCCATTCCAAAACCACCTCCTCGCCTCTCCCTCTTCTCCATTGCAAAACCACCTTCTCTCTCCTCGGACGAGGATCCCCTGACGTAGCCCATCCTGCCATTGAGACACTGACACATGGGTCCCACCAAGTGCGGGGCCCACCTGTCAGCGACCGAAAGGCAGGGAAACCTCTCCTCTCCATCATCTCCATTCCAAAACCACCTTCTCGCCTCTCCCTCTTCTCCATTGCAAAACCACCCCCTCTCCTCTCCATCATCTCCATTCCAAAACCACCGTCTCGTCTCTCCCTCTTCTCTATTGCAAGACCACCGTCTCTCCTCCCATCTTCCAAAGCTAGCACCGGACCACTCAGAAGGACATCTATGGAGAGGATGCAGCAGCGAATCAGGCAGATCACTGGTGGCGACTAGGCAAAGTAGCCAGGTTGAAGGATATCCTTACTTGGTTTGAAAATGAGTGGGAGATTTCGAGGACGGTGAGGGCCATGTGGCAATGTATGCGAAAGAGCGAGACAGCGGCGATGTACTCCTCGACAGCAGTCACGCCGCAGTCCTTCGAGTTCATCGAGTATCTCCTCTGGGCGATGGAGCAGATAGATTCACCCAAGGAGAAAGTCAGGCGGAGGTGGTGGGCGTACAGGTTGAAGGTCGACACCCAGAGGATAACGAATCGATCGAGTATGGTGTGCCATTCGTGAGGGTGCAGAGCCAGCCGACGCCACATGAGTATTCGTTCTACCACCGCAAGAGGAGGCCGGATGGCGCGACGTCGCTTCCCCGCCGTTCTCCACGGTTCCCTCGACGCTCGCCTCATTTCAACGGCGTCGGTAGGGTTTAAGGTAAGCTTCGCACTAACCTAATTGAAAGTGCGTTAAGTCGACTAGAGGGGGGGGGGGGGTGAATAGGCGATTTTTATGAATTCTTCACTGAGGAATTTCAGGGTGAGAAAATTCCCAAGAGAAGAACTACTTGCAGCGGAATAAGTACTCAGATGCAAACATAATAGAACATAAGCATGGTCATCATGATGAAATGAAAACACGCACAGAGTTCAGAAAGCGTAAACACAGGATAAACAGGATGAAGACAAACAGACTAAAGAAATTGAACTGAGGAAATTGAGAAAGTCTTCAGTCAAAGTCTTCGAACAGATATGAACAAGCACACAACACAGTAATGAGGAAATGAAAGAGTTGAGGAAATAGAACCAGTAGGCTTGGTGAGGACAATGATTTGGTAGACCAGTTCCAACTGCTGTGACAGTTGTACGTCTGGTTGGAGCGGCTAGGTATTTAAACCTGAGGACACACAGTCCCGAACACACAGTCCTCACCGTATTCGCCTTGAGCTAAGGTCACACAGACCTCGCCCAATCACTCGTGGTAAGTCTTCAAGTGACTTCCAAACCTTCACAAACTTGGTCACTCGGCGATCCACAATTTCCTCTTGGATGCTCAGACCATGACGCCTAACCGTCTGGAAGATGCACAATCTTCAAAGGTAACAAGCGTCGGATCCACGCAGGATCAATCTCTTCAGTGATGCTCAATCACTTTGGGTTTGTAGGTGTTTGGGTTTGGGTTTTCCTCACTTGATGATTTTCGCTCAAAGTCCTCGGAGGATGGGATGATCTCAAATGACAAGTGTCAGTTTCTCTCGGAGCAGCCAACCAGCTAGTGGTTGTAGGGGGCGGCTATTTATAGCCTAGGGAGCAGCCCGACATGATAAGACATAAATGCCCTTCAATGATATGACCGTTAGGTGGGTAGATATTTTGGGACAGCTGGCGCGTAGCACAGCAACGGTCGGAAATTTGACTATCAAATTCCTTAGGGATATCATGTTCCTCACTTGTAGGCAATCCGCACTGGCGAATCCCTAACTCCTTAGTAAGAACAAATTCTCAGAGACCAGAAGAACTTCATCTCAGTCACTGAAGAAATTGACTGATCTGCATGAGATTTCCAATGGCTTCACTCGAAGGGATTGGTAGGTGTAGGATTTTGAGATTAGCATCACTTGGAAACTTTTCCTTAGTTTTTCCTCGACCCCCTTTAACAATACGGTGTTTCCTATGACTCAAGAAAGAGAAAATAAAACTACGAAAACAAAAGTCTTCATGCTTCATGTTCCTCGTATGAATACCAAGTCTTCATGGTCACACCAATTTCTTCACTTTCAAAATCTTCAGAAAGTCTTCAGAAATCCGAAGTCTTCAGTCGAAGACATTCATTTTTAGGGGTCGACTTTCTCTGTAAATATCAAACTCCTCATGGACTTATAGACCTGTGTACACTCACAAACACATTAGTTCCTTAACCTATAAGTCTTCAATACACCAAAATCACTAAGGGCCACTAGATGCACTTACAATCTCCCCCTTTTTGGTGATTGATGACAATATAGGTTAAGTTTTCAACGGGGATAAAACATATGAAGTGTAAATACATATGTTGAGGAATTTGATTGCAAGATATAGAAGAACTCCCCCTGAAGATGTGCATAGTGAGGAATTGCTTTTGAAGCAATGCACACTTGAAGAGTAGAATCATGGAGAACTCCCCCTATATCTTGTAATTCATACACGCATTTAACATATAATATGAAGAATTTGAAATGCATGATGAAATATGGTGACTGATGTAATTCAGCATGCGTGCATTAACGTATATGAGGAAATAGCATGCAGAAGAACACAGCAAAAGTATCAGACCACCATCAGGTTTAAGTTTACAACTCGATCCAGCAAAGTCTTCAAAAGAACGAGAGTTGTAACTTAGCAAAAAAACGCCCATATATAGAGAACCGTTTGAAGACTAACTCAAATTTCTCCCCCTTCGTCATAGAATGACCAAAAGGATCGAAAAATGAGGACTAACACTCCTGAAGAATATCATGATGATGGAGGAGCGCCAGCGTTGTTGGGGTCTGTCGTTGTAGTAGGGCCTGCCGCAGTGTCGTCCAAATCTTCATGTTCATCCGTGTCGCGCGATGAAGAATATGAGCTGGCAACCAAGGAGGGAACTTTTACCTTCTTGAATTTCTTCGCTGGTGGTTGAGACCAGTCAAAGTCCTGCTTGAGACCCATTTGCTTCAGATCTTCTTCACCATAAAGATGTGACAGAACAGCCCAGGTGCGACCGAAGACTTCATGGAGGTAGTAATGGTTCTTCTTCACTGCATTGTGTGTAGCAGTCATGCTATGAAGAATTGAACCAAATGTACGCTTAACCCATTTCTGGTTGCGATCGACCTTCTGGTAAAGACTGAGGAGAAGTTCACGATCAATCATCACCCTTGGAGCTGTGCCTTGAGGATCTTGCTTTGAAGCATTCGCGGTAGAGTCATGAGTGGCAGAGTCATTATTGGTGGAGTAAGATACAGCTTTGTGGAACTGACCATCCAATGGACGAACGCCTTCATCAATAATAGCAGTGGCCTTGCCCTTTTCATCAGCTGAGGAAAATGTCCGTTTGAGGACTTCAATGGGGGGCAAGTAGCTGAGATGATTTTGAAAGTCAGCCTTGTAATTGATTGAAGATCTTGTTCTGAGGAATCTCATAATCCAAGGAGCGTAAGGCTTCAATTCAAAAGGAGATAATGCAACATTGGCCAGAGTCCTCATGAAGAAATCATGGTAGTTGACAGGAATGCCATGAATGATGTTGAAAAGCATATTCTTCATGATGCCAATGACCTCTTCTTCATTAGAGTCGCGGCGGAGGTGAAGAAATCCGCGGCCGACGCGAGTACGAAGGCAACGAGGTCGAGGCAGTGAAGCTCTTCCTCACTGGCGATGATGGAAGTAGCGGCGGCGCTAGGTTTTGAGAGCTCGATCGAGGGAGAGAGGTCGAGCGGAGTAAAAACAAAGTGAGGAAGGGAGGGGTATTTATAGCCGAGGCGAAAAACTGCTCACCCAAGGAAATTGGACGAACGTGCCCCTGACCCTTCTCATTCGCGTGACATGTGTCACCCATGTACTGAGAGGTGGCGATCATGCGAGATCGTGGGTGAATAGATAAATCGATCATGGAATGTGGAACGGTTTGAGCGGCAAACGCCGAAAATTCAGATAAGATAATTTTAATGTATCGTTCGCAAATTCTTCAGCTGACAAGGACACAATGAAGATTTTGAACGAGTTTCAAATAGAACACATATGAGGAATTTGTGAATAGACTGGGTTGAGTTTAGCATAGAGGGGGAAGGGTCCGATCACATTCACTTAGAAAAAAAACAACTTGAAGAAATAGCAATAAGTGAATGCTGTAGAGGACATAAACTCATATATATATATATATATGTATATGTATATATATATATAGCCAATGAAGAAAAATGACGGAATCAGTGAAGATAATGCAAAGTTGAAGAAATTGAACAACTGACGAATTTCAAAAAAAACTCAAATTGAAGATTTTCAACTTTTGTTGGTGGCGTGACCCACCGTATAAGAATGGTGATTTCAAACACCGCGTACAATTGTCGTAGGGTTCTGAGAATCAAATTCTTCGTTAATTTCTTCACACTTAGAGTGTTAGTCTTCATTGATTGAAGAAAAACGTGTCTTCGTGTGTTGCACATCTAAGTCATCAATTTTGCATAAGTGTTAGGATGTGTGTCCTTTTCAAAGGACATTCGAAGATTCTAGGATATTTAGCTCACACCGCAACTTGCTAAATCTCTTTTCATCCAAGGGATTTGTGAAGATATCGGCTAGCTGTTCTTCAGTCTTCACATGCTCAATAGAGATGTCGCCCTTCAACACATGATCACGAAGAAAATGATGACGAATCTGAATGTGCTTTGTCTTCGAGTGCCGAACTGGGTTATGAGCAATCTTGATGGCACTCTCATTGTCACAGTAGAGAGGCACATTCTTCATGTTGACGCTGTAGTCCTTGAGGGTTTGCTTCATCCATAGCAATTGTGCACGGCAAGAACCAACAACAATGTACTCAGCTTCAGCAGTAGACAGTGATACGCAGTTCTGTTTCTTCGAGGACCAACAGACCAATGATCGTCCGAGGAAATGGCATGTGCCTGATGTTGACTTGTGGTCCACACGATCACCAGCATAGTTAGAGTCTGAATATCCAATGAGATCAAAAGCCGAGCCCTTGGGATACCATAATCCAAGTGTTGGTGTGTGAGCTAGATATCGAAGAATATGCTTCACAGCCTTATGGTGTGATTCCTTCGGTGTAGCTTGAAATCAGGCACACATGCAAACACTAAGCATAATATCTGGCCTAGATGCACATAAATACAATAAAGAGCCAATCATGAAGCGGTATACCTTTTGATCGAAGTCAATAGCATTTTCATCAGTGCATAGATGGCCATTTGTGGGCATAGGGATTTTGACGCCTTTGCAATCTTGCCTGCCGAATTTCCTCAATACATCCTTGAGGTATTTCTCCTGAGATATGAATATGCCATTGCACTATTGATGAATTTGAAGACCTAAGAAGAATTTCAATTCTCCCATCATAGACATTTGATATTCTTCACTCATCATATATGCAAATTCATCACTGTAACATTGGTCAGTACAGCCAAAGATAATATCATCAACATATATTTGGCACACGAATAATTCATCATCATAGGTTTTGGTGAAAAGAGTTGGGTCAAGTGAACCGGGTTTGAAGCCTTTCTTCATGAGGAATTCCTTCAAAGTATCATACCACGCCCGAGGGTCCTGCTTGAGGCCATAGAGGGCCTTATTGAGTCTGAAGACTTTGTCAGGATGCTTTGGATCTTCAAAACCTGGGGGTTGAGCAACATATACTTCTTCCTCAAGCTTACCATTGAGGAATGCACTTTTCACATCCATTTGATATAAGATGATATTATGATGGTTAGCATAAGCAAGTAATATGCGAATAGCCTCAAGTCTAGCAACAGGTGCAAAAGTTTCATCGAAATCAATTCCTTCAACCTGTGTGTAGCCTTGAGCTACAAGCCGTGCCTTATTCCTCACCACAAGGCCATTTTCATCTTGCTTGTTGCGGTAGATCCACTTTGTGCCAATGATATTGTGCTTGCAAGGATCTGGACGTTTGACCAGTTCCTAGACGTTGTTGAGCTCGAATGGATGTAATTCCTCTTGCATAGCTTGAATCCACTCAGGCTCCAGAAATGCTTCATCTACCTTAGTGGGATCTGTGATAGAGACAAAAGCAAAGTGCCCACAAAATTTAGACAAATGTGAAGCTTTTGAGCGTGTGAGAGGACCTGGTGCATTGATGTCGCTGATGATTTTCTCAATCTACACTTCATTTGCAACGCGAGGATGAGCGGGTTGTCGTCGAGGAATTGGGTCAGCATTTTCTTCAGCACCATTTTCCTCAGGTGCATCAGCATGATGTTCTTCACGTTCTGGAATGACTTCTTCGCTGATTCTTCGGTAGGAATGACATCCTCAGTAGCTTTAAACTTGATGGTTTCCTCAGGTGACTTTTCATCTAGCACAGGAGGTAGGTGCTCTCTTTGCGAGCCATTAGTCTCATCGAACTGCACATCTACAGTTTCAACAACTTTGTGGTGAACGTTGTTGAAGACTCTGTAGGTGTGCGAGTCCTTTCCATAACCAAGCATAAAACCTTCATGTGCTTTCGGTGCAAATTTAGAATTTTGATGAGGATCTCTAATCCAACATTTAGCACCGAAGACTTTGAAATAACTCACATTGGGTTTCTTGTTAGTGAGGAGTTCATATGCAGTCTTCTTGAAGAATTTGTGAAGATATACCCTGTTGATGATGTGGCATGCAGTATCAATTGCCTCAATCCGGAAATGACGAGGAGTCTTGTATTCATCAAGCAAAGGAACAGATAAAACAGAATGAGGACGTGAGAAATGAAAGTTCATTTCTTCAGGATTAGCTTGCGTCCTTTCAAGCACATGCAGGTCTCCAGCAAATTCTTCAGACGTTTAAGTTCGTCTGGAGACCTGACCCTGCATAAGAGATTAGTTCCTTTTCTTCACCACCCACATCTGAAGGGGTGGCAAAGAGTTCATCATTCTGTGAGCTCCATAAGAAAAAGGTGGCATAGAAGCTAGTCCACTTCGTTTCACATAAGAGGAGTTAGGGTAAGCATATGAATAAGCAGGGAAATTCTTCGAGCACTTATGAACATAATGGTTAGAAGAATAATGCACATATTCATAGCCCTTAGTTTTCCCCTGTGAAACAGAGGCGTTAGCACGATGATGTTCATATGAGGACTTTGATCCTTTTGAGGAATTTGATCCACGTGAGGAATTGGTCCATATGAGGACTTGGATCCATATGAAGAATTTGGTCCATATGAAGAATTTGATCTGGGGTTCCTATTCTTCACAGGTGGTGTCATGATGACATTCACCTGAAGACTATAAAGGCACCTTTTGGGAACCCAGATTTTCTTCATAGGAGAACCGTTCCTGCAGCTAGTGCCAACATATCTAGCAAATACTTCACCATTCTTATTTTTGAACAGTTTATAGTTTGAGTCGAATGACTCATCATAAGAATGAGGAGATTCACATGTAAAGACAAATAGAGTAGACGGATCTACAGGAGGTCCCTTTGCAGCAAACCATGAGGTTTTGGGGTACTGCTCAGGCTTCCAGTATGTTCCATCAGCATTGAGTTTCCTCTCAAAGGCAATACCCTCTTTCCTAGGGTTCCTGTTGAGGATCTGCTTTTTAAGCACATCACAAAGAGCCTGATGCCCTTTGAGGCTTTTGTACATGCCTGTCATATACAATTCTTTCAGCCCTGGATCGTCAATGATACTAGCAATATCCTCAGATGAGGAGTTAGTGATAGCAGAGACAGGTGAAGAATTTGTAGCATTAGAAGCATTTGAACATTCAGGTGAAGAATTAGCAGATTCACGTTCAATGCACTTCAAACATGGAGGAATGAATTCTTCCTGAGCAGCGCTGATTTGTTGAGCAAGTAATGAATCACGTTCCTTTTGAAGATCTTCATAACTCACCCTTAGCTTCTCAAGATCGTGCTTTCTTTGAAGAAATTCATAAGAAAGCTTCTCATGATCAGATAAGAGAGTGTTATGATGACTTTGAAGGTTGTCAAACTTAGACTGAAGTCTCTGAAGATTTTCAGTCAAGGTTTTAGTGCGATCCATTTCTTCACCCAACATATCATCACTTTTGTCTAGCATGTTTTGAACCATTTCAAAATCCTTTTGTTGTTTCACAGCAATCTTAGCAAGTTTAGAGTAGCTAGGCTTGAGGTTTTCATCAGATTCATCCTCACTTGATTCAGAGGAGGGATATTTGAGTACCTTGGCACCCTTTGCCATGAAGCAATAGGTGGGAGCATAGTCATCATTGCCTTCATCAGCCTTGTTGGTGAAGCCATTTTCTTCGGAGTTGATGATGGACTTGCTGACGAATGCAGTAGCGAGGGCTAGGCTCGCCACACCAGATTCTAACTCCTCAGATGCCTCCTCTTCCTCATGTTCCTCATATTCAGCTTCAGAGTCCATTTCCTCAATAAATGCCCGAGCCTTCTTAGAGCTGCTCTTCTTGTGAGATGAAGACTTTGAGGATTTTGATGATGAAGACTCTGAAGATTTCTTCTTCTTCTTAGAGTCATCAGAACTGTAATCCTTGTATTTCTTCTTCTTTCATTCCTTTTCCCACAATCTTGAATGTAGTGACCGGGTTTCCTGCATTTGTGGCATAGCCTCTTCTTGTAGTCACGGGATGAGGAATCATCACTTCTTGAGGATTTTCCAAAGCGACCACTGAGGGAGTCCTGTACTAAGGGGTCCTCGGGCGTCCGGCCTATTGGACATGGGCCGGACTGATGGGCTGTGAAGATACAAGACCGAAGACTCTCTCCCGTGTCCGGATGGGACTCTCCTTGGCGTGGAAGGCAAGCTTGGTGATCAAATATGAAGATTCCTTTTCTCTGTAACCGACTTTGTACAACCCTAGCCCCCTCCGGTGTCTATATAAACCAGAGGGCTTAGTCCGGATCGGCAAATACACAATTATAGTCATACATGCTAGACTTCTAGGGTTTTAGCCATTACGATCCCGTGGTAGATCAACTCTTGTAATACTCATATTCATCAAGATTAATCAAGCAGGAAGTAGGGTATTACCTCCATAGAGAGGGCCCGAACCTGGGTAAACATTGTGTCCCCTGTCTCCTGTTACCATCGACCTTAGACGCACAGTTCGGGACCCCCTACCCGAGATCCGCCGGTTTTGACACCGACATTGGTGCTTTCATTGAGAGTTCCACTGTGCCGTCCTTAAAAGGTTTGATGGCTCCTTCAATCGTCAACAACGATGCCGTCCAAGGGGAAACCTTCCTCCCCGGACAGATCTTCGTGTTCGGCGGCTTCGCACTGCGGGCCAACTCGCTTGGCCATCTGGAGCAGATCGACAGCTACGCCCCTGGCCATCAGGTCATATTTGGGAGCTTGAACTACGTCGTGGATATCCGCGGAGACTTGATCTTTGACGGATTTGAGACCACGGCAGTCGCTCCCCGTTGCCACGATGAACATGACTTAAATCTGTCATCGGGCCATGCCCAAGAAATTGCACCTATAACCGCTCTGGCCTTAGATCCGGAGCAGATCGCGCCATCCGAGGACGGGAAGCTCAACCCCGCCACGGAAGCCGTAGATTCCGCGGCGTTGGAGCCGCACACAGACCTAACCTCGGGTGATATCTGTGTCTCCGGAACCTCGGACTCGTTTCCGGCTATAAGTTCCAAACCCTGTGCGCCGCGTATGTCGAGCAGGATCGGTCAGCGATCGCCGAATTCAGCACCGCGGACATCTTCCGGCACTCGCCTTTAGGCGACGTGCTCAATTCATTAAAAAATCTATCCCTAGTGGGGGACTCTCAGCCGAATTATATCCGGTTTGAACTGGAGGCTGATGATGGAGAATTTTGTTTCCCACCCACCGCCCACTTCATAGCCACTGTCGAAGACCTAACCGACATGCTTGATTATGACTCCGAAGACATCGACGGTATGGACGACGATGCCGGAGAAGAGGAGGCCCAAAACCCGCCGTTCACCGGACGATGGACGACCACTTCCTCATATGACGTATACATGGTGGATGCGCCAAAAGATAATAGCGGCGATGACAAGGAAAACCCAGTGGAGGATGACCCCCCTAAGACACAACCAAAGCGCCAGCGTCAGTGCGCCGCTCTAAATTGCGCCATAGTAAACACAGCAACACCGGCACAGGAGACAACAACACTCCGGACGGTGCCGAAGACATAGAAGACCCCGATGAACAAACTGCCGAACAGGACAATCGGGAAGATGGGAAAGTCAGCCCTGATGAACAGGCCATAGACGAAGACTCGGAGCATGGTAGTTATCCGCGCTCCGAGGAGGAGGTGAGCCTCCGCAACGAGGATTTTATCGTTCCTGAGGAACCTCTCGAGCAGGAGCGCTTCAAATGCCATCTAATAGCCACTGCAAGGAGCCTCAAAAAGAAGCAACAGCAGCTTCAAGCTGACCAAGATCTGTTCAACGACAGATGGACTGATGTCCTAGCAGCCGAAGATTGCGGCCTTACGCGTCCAGCCAAAAGTTACCCGAAGCGCAAATTGCTACCTCAGTTCGATGACGAGGCGCTGGAGCCCGTACCATCATCACGCAATGCGGCTGACCGACCACCACGCGGTCGGGATAAAGCGACAACTCAAGCTGAACACCAGACTGCCCCACCTCACCGTAAAGGCAGGGATAAAAGAACTCGGGGTTACACATATGACCTACGGCAGGACCTGGACAGTAGAGCAGGACATACAAGATCGATCTACGGATCGCGAGGACGTGCCTCGACACGCGACGATGACTATCTATTCAGACGCGACAAACCTAGTCACGCCCAGGCCGAAAACCGCAGACGGACTCCATCGGAGCTACGTCGCGATGCGGCCCAATATAGAGGCGCCGCTCACCCTCTTTGCTTCATTGGCAAAGTAATGGATCATGAATTCCCAGAAGGGTTTAAACCCGTAAATATCGAATCATACGATGGAACAACCGATCCCGCGGTATGGATCGAGGATTTTATTCTCCACACCCATATGGCCCGCGGAGATGACCTTCACGCCATCAAATACCTCCCACTAGAACTCAAAGGGCCAGCTCGGCACTGGTTAAACAGTCTGCCTGAAAATTCTATTGGCAGCTGGGAAGACTTGGAAGAAGCCTTCCTTGACAACTTCCAAGGTACATATGTCCGGCCACCAGATGCCGATGACTTAAGTCACATAGTTCAACAGTCTGGAGAGTCAGCCTGGAAATTCTGGACTAGGTTCCTAACTAAAAAGAACCAGATCATCGACTGTCCGGATGCCGAAGCCCTAGCGGCCTTTAAACATAGCATCCGCGACGACTGGCTCTCCCACCACCTCGTCCAGGAAAAGCCGAAGTCCATGGCAGCCCTCACGGCACTCATGACCCACTTTTGCGCGGGTGAGGATAGTTGGCTGGCCCGTAGCAAAAACACATCAAGTGAAATGGACACCTCCAAGGTCAAAAATAGCAACGGCAAGCTCCGACGCAGCAGACACAAACATCAAAGCAATGGTGACAATACCGATGACACTACAGTCAACGCCAGATTCAGCGGCTCCAAGTCCGGTCAGCGGAAGAAGCCGTATAAAAGAAACAATCAGGGACCATCCAGCTTGGACCGCATACTTGATCGACCGTGCCAGATACATGGCACCCCAGACAAACTAGCCAATCATACCAACAGAGACTATTGGGTTTTTAAATAGGCCGGCAAGTTAAATGCCGAGAACAAGGAAAAGGGATCGCAAAGCGAGGACGATGACGAGGAGCCCCGGCAACCGAACACAGGGGGACAGAAGAAGTTTCCCCCCCAGGTCAAAACGGTGAACATGATATATGCTACACACATCCCGAAGAGGGAGCGCAAGCGCGTGCTCAGGGACGTCTATGCGATAGAGCCAGTCACCCCAAAATTCAATCCATGGTCGTCATGCCCGATCACCTTTGATCGTCGGGATCATCCGACCAGTATCCGTCATGGCGGTTCAGCCGCGCTGGTCCTCGACCCAAATCATTAATGGATTTCACCAGACGCGAGTCCTCATGGACAGTGGTAGCAGCCTCAATCTGCTCTATCAGGACACAGTGCGCAAAATGGGCATTAATCCATCATGGATCAAGCCCACAAAGACCACCTTTAAAGGAGTCATACCAGGTGTAGAGGCCCGCTGTACGGGCTCAATCACACTAGAGGTTGTCTTCGGATCTCCGGACAACTTCCGAAGCGAAGAGTCAATCTTCGATATCGTCCCCTTTCGCAGCGGCTATCACGCATTGCTTGGACGAACCGCATTCGCTCGATTCAACGCAGTGCCACACTATGCTTATCTCAAGCTCAAGATGCCCGGACCACGCGGCGTCATAACAGTTAATGGAAACACCGAACGCTCCCTCCGCACACCACTGCCTTAGCGGCAGAAGTACAGAGCGGCCTTCTCAAGCAGAACTTCAATTCAGCGGCCGAACCCTTGGACACCGTCAAGAGAGTCCAGACTATTCTGCAGCAGGACAGCTTGGCTCGTCGAGAGCTCGATTAGCAATTTGGCCTCCGTCCCAGTCCCGATCAAGTGGCAGCATTCGCACCGTGCGTACATAACTACGCACTCAAAATACCATGGGCGTAGACGGAGGCATACCTACCTTGTGATCCACAATACGACTCGACCGCTCCCGGACACATATACTTTCACTATTTCCTTTTTTTCCTTTTCAGGTTTCTTTTCCACAGGCCCTCCCTGACGGCCTGACCACTGGTCCTGTCAAAGGATAAATACACCAAGATGGCAAGAAGCACAGACGTACAAGGGAACTTCTAGGTGGTTTCTTTAACGATCACTCTACCTGTTTTCAGGACCCGCACGCAGCACTCCCTTGGTTGTGGCATGTTAAATAGCCTGTTTCTTATCGCACTATTTGTATCAATGCGCCTTGACGTATTAATCAAATTATAATGGAAACAGTTTGCGGCCCAAATTTCAGGCCCCCAGCTCATTACCTTTGCTCCCTTTATGTTTTCCTTTTCCTGTTGATAATCTTATCAGATAGCACCCATACACTTTGGCACATTTCACATTTGCCAGGGGCTTCACAGCGCCCCGCACTATGGCAACAAAGTCCGAACACTTCTTACAATATAGTTCGGCACCCCGAATTTAGCACTATATGCATTGGCTCTGAATCATGTCTTTGGTCAATAGTTGGGTTGCCCGGCTCCTGTGCTTGCTACCTTACGTTCCGCTATATCGGCTAAGGTAGTAAAGGGAGAACTACTGCTCCCGTGCGCCGCCGCCTGCCCGCGCCGCCGCCGTGCGCCGCGCCGCCGCCGCCTCGCCACATTACCGCCGCCGCGCGCTGCCTCCCCGTCGCCATGCCTCCCCGCGCCGGCGCCGGCCACCGCCGCCGCGGACACCGCCGCCTCGGGCCACCCCCTCGCCGGCCACTCCGACCGCCGGGCTTCCTCTCCTTCCTCTCCCGTCGCCCGGCGAGCTCCATCGAGGCGAACTCCCCGATCCAGATCCACTGTTCGAGCGAAGGTTGACTTTTCCCGATCCCGAAAATCTTCTGTCTTTAATTTTCTTCAGCATGTGCCCTTGTTCATAGCACCATAACTCTCTGCATGTAGCTCCGTTTCGCGTGTGTAATATGTCAAATTGTTCGTCTCGTGATGCTCTACATTTGTTCAATTGCACCATGTTCATTAGAGGCCATCTGGATGCCCAAATCTCTGTTGCAAGAGTGCTAGTTGCTGTTATCTTCTGGTTCTTAGCAGAACTTGGAGATTTGTCATTTTTGTATCATTTAATCTGTGCATCTTATGGGCATGAGCTCTACATGTGTTTTGTTGTATGCCATGCCATCTTTCCAGTGGTGTATGCCATGTATTTTTGTGATCTCTGTGGTGACTACCACAAGCATGCAAACTAGGCACCGTAATGTTTCTGATTTCAGGGACAGTGATTTCTTGAAGTCTTTGTCTGCTGTTATTTTGTTGCCATGTAAACTTGATGCTACAGAGAGATCCATGCATATTTTGGAGATGTTCAGTAAGTGTTTTGTAGATATTGTTGTAATTGATCCATTCCTGCCCTTGTTTGCAATTATGGAGTGCCATAGCATGACTAAATCTTGCTCTACTTTTGCTATAAAATATTTCTGGCAGATTCTTAACATGATATGCAATTTTGCCAAGCTTATTGTAGTTGATCCATACATACTATGCTTATGTTCTTGCCACGGATAGCTTCATAAACATTCCATCTTGCTGTAGGTATGCTTCTTTTGTCATGCATTGCTTTGTGGTGAGTGCATCAAGCTCACCAAGAGGCCTTCATATTGTTGTTTCTGCCATGCTCTGTTTTCTGCCAAGTCTGAAACCTGTTAACGAAACTTGCTATGTTTACAAGGTTGCCATCATATCTTCTGGTCCTTTTTGGCTTATGGTCAGTAAGGGACTTTTGTCATATGCATTAAGTAGAATACTGCCATGCTTTGTTTTGCCATGTTAAGTTCCTGTAGCATATTGATTTCGTGCTCTGAACATTGCTACCTGATGCTGTTTTCTGCCATGTCCAGTAATTTCACTGTCTGTGAACCTGTTATCTTTTGCACTTTTGCCATGCTTGTTTGAGCTTGTTATGTTGTGAACTAGCCGTAGCTCAGTGTTCATTTTTTCTCAAGCATCTCCTGGATATTACTGCCATATGCTTTGTTGCTATGTTGGAGTGCTGTAGCATTGTTGCTTGTTGCATTTTAAGTGCTATCATGCTGTTTATCGCAGATTCGTGTCATTCTTGTTTTGCTTGCCATTTGCAAACCGTGCATCCGTTTCTGGTGATCTTTATATCGATTTCGACCGAAATCATCTCATCTTTCCAGTGGCATACTTGGTTTGCCAAGTTACTGCCTTGTTCATCTTTTTCTTCCGGAGCACGCATATGCATCGCATATCATATCTTGCATATCATACATGTTTTGCATCATGTTGCTTGTGCATTTCTCGTGATTGATTGTGGTTCCATTGCTTGTGTTCTTGTCTTGGGTAGAGCCGGGAGACGAGTTCGTGAATGAGGAACCTGTTGAGTATGCTTACGAGGATCAAGCTTTCGACAACTCTGAGAACCTTGCAGGCAAGATGACCACCCCTCGAAATCACTTCTATCTTTGCTTTGCTAGTTGTTTGCTCTATTGCCATGCTGCGCTACCTATCACTTGCTATATCATGCCTCCCATATTGCCATGTCAGCCCCTAACCATCCTTTCATAGCAAACCATTGTTTGGCTAAGTTACCGCTTTTGCTCAGCCCTTCTTATAGCGTTGCTAGTTGCAGGTGAAGTTGAAGTTTGTTCCATGTTGGAACATGGATATGTTGGGATATCACAATATCTCTTATTTAATTAATGCATCTATATATTTTGGTAAAGGGTGGAAGGCTCGGCCTTATGCCTGGTGTTTTGTTCCACTCTTGCCGCCCTAGTTTCTGTCATACCCGTATTATGTTCCTTGAGTTTGCGTTCCTTACGCGGTCGGGTGATTTATGGGACCCCCTTGACAGTTCGCCTTGAATAAAACTCTTCCAGCAAGGCCCAACCTTGGTTTTACCATTTGCGACCTAAGCCTTTTTCTCCGGGTTTTCTAGAGCCCGAGGGTCATCTTTATTTAAACCCCCGTGTCGTGGAATTGTCACGGCAGATGTCCTCGAGCTAGGACTTAGTCGTGGAGCCATCGCAGCTAGAAAGCTTAAAGGGGTTAAACGGGACAAGAAACACGGGGGTTATACTGGTTCGGCCCCTTACGGTGAAGGTAAAAGCCTACGTCCAGTTGAGGTGGTATTGATTAGGGTTTTGATGACCAGGGAGCTTAATTGCTATGCCTGGCTCTCGACGAGATCTTACTTGTCCTTAAACCGCCGCCGGGTCGTCCCTTTATATAGAGAGGTTGACGCCCAGCGGCTCTCAGAGTCCCGGCCGGCTCATAAGAGTGTCCGGCTCGGACTCTCAACTATTCTTGCCTTACACTACAAGTCTTGCCATACGGCGGTTTATAACTATGGGCCTTAAGCCATCTCCGGGTCTTAGGCCCATCATTGACCCGCCGTCTTCGGGCTCGGTACTGGGCTTCGCGTGATGACCATTATGAGTAACCCGGCCGCTCCTGGCGGGTGACTCTAAGGGTTATATCCTCAACATTAGGCCCCAGATTGATTTGAACCGGTTCATGTCAATCTTCAATTCTTTTGAGAGAAAAGATCTTCCGGCTTACGGTCGTGCGAAGGTTATAACCCGCCGTGACGTCATCTTCTAGATTCCTGGTAACCCGCCATGACGTCATCTTCCATTAAGTCCATTTTTTATCCCACCATATCCTCAACGGATCTTATCTTTAAAGGCCATCCCGAAAATCGAGGCATTTTTGTGGTGAGATAATCACGCCGTGGCCTCCTCGTTTCTCGCGCCCACTTATGAGCCTCACCTTATAAATAGCCCGGCCCATGAGGCTCTAGTTACTTGTCGCCTACATCGTCTTCCTCCTCTCACCACTGTACTGTCGCTCGAGCTCCATCGCCGCCGCCGCCGCCGCGGGTCTCCTCGTCTTCACCGACTCAGGCCGCTGCATCAACCTGACGTGACCAGAGAAACGGCGGCGACCTCCGCAACTCTTCGGCACCTGTAAGCCCTTGACACTCCATAAAGTAGATCCGCATTAGGGTTCTTTGCTGTTCTTCCCGTGTTCGTCGCCGTTCATCGTGAGCTCTTGATAGATTCCATAATTACCACCTTTTCTTGATCTTTAGACTGTACAGAACTGCTGCGGTAGCTGTTTCACGCCCGTTCCCAATGTACATAGATCCCCTTTCATTGCATAAAGGCTCCGTTCAAACCCTTGAAATTTTTCTGTGTCTGTTCTAGGTCTAGAAATTTTTCCTTTTAGCCAACCGTTTGATCCAAAATAATTACTGCAATCTATGAAACTTGTTTTCACCACACTTAGTCAAAAATTGCATCTGCTGAGCTATGGCGGCTTACATTTCCGGCTTAGAAGAAACCACGCGCTGTAAAATTTCCGGCTCATTTATGACAAAGCTGTAGACAATTTGAATTACTCACGATACCTTCAGCGGCTTAGATAACCCGATGCACTTAACCATATGTCATTAGGCCCCTCTCATAAGCCGCCATTTGAGTATTAAACTGTAGACGTCTGCCGGCTTATAATTGAACCGGACATTTTTCTTTTGTCATTGGCTTCATCTTTCACAATGCCTCCCAAAGCTCCCAAGGCACCCATCACATGTAACTGGATGAGATCCAATGTCACCGACGACACTCTAGCTGATTTCGTAAAGACGGGTTACTTGCCCAAGAAGGAAATCATGTCTTATCGTGCCCCTGACCCGTCGGAGGAAAGACCTCAACCAAGAGATGGTGAGGTGGTGATATTTGCTGATCACATGAGCCGGGGCTTCGCACCGCCCGGCTCAAAATTCTTTAGGGATGTTCTGAACTTCTTCGATCTGCGGCTGCAAGACATAGGACCCAATTCCGTGTCAAATATATGCAACTTCCAAGTATTCTGCGAAGTCTATCTTGGAGAAGAGCCCAGCCTGCTGCTCTTTGGAGAGCTATTTTATCTGAACCGCCAGAATGAGTGCGCCAACGGGCCGAGCCTGGAACTTGGTGGAATCTCCATTAAACGCCGGAGAGATTGCCTCTTTCCTTATGCTGAGCCGCCAAGCCATCCAAAGGATTGGAACCAGACGTGGTTTTATTGCCAGGACACTTCTCCGGCTGACGAGAGCCCTCTGCCCGGGTTTCGTGCCCTGCGTCTGGAGCCAAATCACCCTTTGCCAGACAAAATCTCTCAAGCTGAGCGTCAACCTCTGATCCCCACCATCAATAAGATCAAGGCTCTCCTGGGAAACGGCCTCAACGGCATTGATCTGGTCCGGGTTTGGATCTCTTGGCGGGTGATCCCCTTGAGCCGCCGCCCCGGCTTAATGTGTGCTTACACGGGCCGGAAGGATGACCCTCTGCGGCACAGCCCCAACGATCTTCCTGAGGATGTTGTGGACGACATGACCAAGTCTCTCCTGAATGAGAGCTTAGCCGACTGTGGGAGAACCAGCCTGAACCCCTTCTGCCAAGCTAACCCGGCTCCGGCGGTAAGCCACTTGACCTGAACACCTTGGTTTTCTTTTTAATAGTTTCCATCTGGACCTTAAGAAATCTTTGTTGTATGTTTCAGGCTAATGACAAGTTCTGGAAGGTCAAATATGACCATGAGGCGGCCAAAAAAGCCAGGAAGGCTAAGAAAGCCGCCAGGAGAGCCGCTCCCCGCAAGAAGGGAAGCAGGCCTACTGCCTCAGAGCTGCTTCAGCTAAGTGACAGCTCCGAGTCAGAGGTAACCCCTGAATCTGTAGGCTCTTGTTTTGTTTCTTGTTTATTCCTATCCACCTTATCAATACTGATCATCAGCAGGATGACACCGGAGCATGTAACCCGGTGACTGAAGAGGTAACGACACTTTCCTTCGACTCGGAGCCCTTGCCAAGGCTGAAAGTCCGAAGAGTAACCCGGAAAGTAAGATTTCACATCCTTTAGCTTATCAAGATCCTCAATTTCTTTTGAAGCAACAGATTCATGAGAGCCGGCGGCACACCCGGACCAACAAGGATGCAGACCTCTCCTCCGGCTTACCTGAAGCATCAAGGAAGCGCCGGACCGAGGTTATCTCCAACTTATATCCTTTTCATCCTTTGGCGGGCGTTACTCGTCAACCGCTCAATTCTTCTGATTCAAATTATCAGGAAACTTCACCTTCCTCTGGTGATTCTATGCAATCTAACCTGCCGGCTTTCAAGACCGCACCCGGGTAACGATGATCATCTTGTGTTGTGCTTATCTTTACTCATGCTTTTGTACTACCCTTTTGTCCTTTCAGTGCCCAGGCAAAGCTCAGCAAGAGGGCGGAGAAGAATAAACCAGTCGAAGAACCGGTCGTGACTGAGCCGGAGGTTTCAGCTCAAGAGCCGCCAGCTGCCTCTGCTCCTGAAGCCACCGCTCCAACCGACGAGCCGGTCATAGAGACTTCTACCAATCCGGACATCTCCAGCCCGGCTCAGCCGACCGATGACCCGGACGTGGTAATCACTCGGACGGAGTTTGTCGAGCCGGGGAGACCCACTGCGCTGGCTAAATGCTCTGCCAAGGAAGAGTTGCTAGAGCGCCGCAGGGCCAAGCTAGACATCACCAACTATGCCAACTTGAGCATTGGAGATATCATCTCCGGCTATGTCAATCAGGTGCACAACAGCCGGGACCTGGAGATTGACATGGTGAAGCAGATACAACAGAAGTCTGAGGTACCACTCTCTTGCTTACTGCATAGTCATCTTTACCATACTAGCCCCCAAGTCTACTACTTATGATAGAATATGTTGTAGACTTAACTTCCGGCTTACTTTCATGAACCGGCAATTTGTAGATAGAAACTTTCAGCATACATTAGCCCCCAAGTGCCAAGTGTCTTTGCTTGGAAAGTGCTTGGGACTTTAACTTGTATAATAATTATTCATGCTATAACCCGGAAATTGTACAGGCTGCTTGCAAGAAATTTGAGGCTGATATCTCTGAGCTGAAGAACCGCCTGAAGACTCAGGAAACTGAGACCCGGAAGGCCAACGCTAAATTTGAGTCCAGTGTTGCTGCTTAAGAGAAGCTGAAGAAGAAGTTTGAAACTGAAAGGAAGACTTGGGCCGAAGAGAAGGCTGCTCTGGTCAGCCGGGCCGAACAGGCGGAGGCGGCTCTGACGGAGAGAACCGCCGAACTCTCCGGCTTAAAGCGCCATGTGTCACAGATGGTCGCCACAATCTTCGGTAAGTCATTCTGCAGACTTTCAACAAGTTTACATTCCCTATGTCGCATAAGTCCCATCATTACGAGCGGCTTACCTGACGTTTTAAACAGGTCCCAGAAGCGCCAACCTCAATCAAAATGTGCTGACCAAGCTGAAGGCCGTGTACACTTTGGTGGAGCAACTCTACACCGGGTCACAGCGCGCCTTGGCTGTTGTGGCCCTGTCCAATGAGGTTCCGACTCACCTGGCGGACGTACTTCGCCGGCTTGCCGTTCTTCCGCAGCGTTTCCAAGAGCTGCGACGGGCCTCTGCAAGAGCCGGAGCCATAGTTGTTCTGAGCCGGGCCAAGGCTTTCCTTCCAGAGCTAGACTGGGCTGACATCGCACTTGGATACCCCAGCCTGAAGGAAGACGGCACCCCCTTCGACCAAAAAGACTTGGCTGCCTGTGTGAAGATTGTGCGCCCGGTGGCCACCCTGATTGGGAATGACACCGACCTTACCAAGTACCAGCCGGGCTACGACGTAGAGAATCAGAGGATCCCCACTCCGCGTTATGAAGCCATCAGCTTGGTCCCGCCGACTCGTAAGCACACCTTTGCCCCAGAAATTGACCCGGCCGGGTTAATTGACGAGGAGGCTCAATTTGAAGCTTTGAGCGGCATTGACTGGAAATCATCAACCTTCCAGGTCATGGGAACAGCCGGAGGAGCGGAGAGGGATGAGCCGGAAGCTTCGACCCAGCAAGCATCTTGACTCTTAGGCGGCCCACAGTGACGCCTTTAAAACAATGCTTCACCTTTTGGACTCGGGGAGTCTTGTAATAGAGTAGGACAAACATGTTAACCTTGTCGTGCCATCGTGCACATGTTGAATGCTTAGCTCCATTGAAGTTGCTTCCTTATATTCCTCCGGGTCATAATTGATCATCCTGCATAGAAAAAACAAGTCACAAGTCTCTAGGCGGCTTACCGCACTGAGAACCATAGACCTTACATATATAACCCGGGATATGAATTAAAAATCACCAAAGACTGGCCCTCAATTATATCTTCGATGTAACCATAATGGCATACTTATGAGCCTTCAAGCATAGTTCCGGCTTATGTAACCCGAATAATGAGGTGAAGATCTCAACTCCGGTTTACCAGCGTCAAGAATACTTACTGGATGTTATCAACATTGTGAATCAAAAGTAAGTCGGCAAAGGAAAATCCGCCCTTGCACACTGTTGATGTGACCCACAAAACTTGTTGTAAGTCAGAAGATCAAAAAACTTAGGGGCTTCCGGTTCAAATACGACCAGAGAACCGTCCCAAAGGGGTTAAGCTAAGATTCGAATGCGATCATATAGCCCCCAGTGGCTTTGGCGATGCCAATCAAGAGGGTACCGACAGCTATGCTCTCTTTGGTTCGAATATGACCCATGTTTGAACAGGAAGCCCCCAATTGACTTTAAGAGTTGTTTAACGACGCTGATTCGAATACGATCCACGTCGGTTCCCAAAGGGGGTTGAGCTATGATTCAAATATGATCAAAGAAAACTCCCCAATGAGCTCGGCACTTTGCCAATCAACTGGGTATCGACAGCTATGTTCTCTTTGGTTCGAATACGACCTATGTTTGAACAAGAAGCCCCCAGGTGATTATATTGTTTACAGCTAGATTCGAATACGATCATAAGCCGGATCCACCTCCAAGTGACCATGTGATGTTGTAATGGAAATAACACATTTATCTTTGGAGGAGAAAAGGACAGAGGTCCTGCTCTATTATTTAACATAATATATACCTGGCTATAGAGATATGTACATTATGAGAGCCGGTGGCTTAAGTGTAATAAGGCCGAAGCTGAGCTATGTTCCACGGCCGACGGGTCTCCTCCTCCGACTTGCGTGAATCTTTATGCTCCCGAACGTCAATAAGGTAGTATGACCCATTGTGCAAGTTCTTGCTGACCACAAAGGGCCCTTCCCAAGGCGGGGATAGCTTGTGTGCATCTGTTTGATCTTGGATGAGCCGGAGCACCAGGTCACCTTCCTGGAAGACCCGGGACTTAACCCGGCGGCTGTGATAACGGCGCAGGTCTTGTTGGTAAATCGCTGAGCGAGCTGCTGCCACGTCACGCTGTTCGTCCAACAGGTCAAGAGCATCTTGGCGCGCCTATTCATTATCCGCCTCAACATAAGCCGCCACTCGAGGCGAGTCATGACGGATGTCACTGGGGAGGACTGCCTCTGCTCCATAAACCATAAAGAAGGGCGTGTAACCCGTAGACCTGTTAGGAGTAGTATTGATGCTCCATAACACGGAGGGTAGCTCCTCCACCCAACAACCCGGCGTCCGCTGCAAAGGGACTAAAAGCCGGGGCTTAATGCCCTTCAAGATCTCCTGATTAGCTCTCTTAGCTTGACCATTGGATTGAGGATGAGCCACTGATGAAACATCAAGTCGAATATGCTCTCGTTGACAGAACTCCTCCATGGCGCCTTTAGACAGATTGGTACCATTGTCAGTTATAATGCTGTGTGGAAAGCCAAAGCGAAATATCACCCTTTTCATGAACTGAACCGCCGTGGCTGCGTCACACTTGCTAACTGGCTCTGCTTCAACCCACTTTGTGAATTTGTCAACTGCCACCAAGAGGTGGGTCTTCTTATCCTTGGACCTTTTAAAAGGCCCAACCATATCAAGCCCCCAGACCGCAAATGGCCAAGTAATTGGAATCATCCTCAGCTCCTGAGCCGACACATGAGCCCGTCGCGAGAACCTCTGGCAACCATCACATTTACTGACCAAGTCCTCCGCATCAGCATGAGCCGTCAGCCAATAAAAACCATGACGAAAAGCCTTGGCCACAAGGGATTTTGAGCCGGCATGATGGCCATAATCCCCTTCGTGAATCTCACGCAAGATTGCTTGACCCTCCTCAGGGGAAACACAACGCTGGAACGCTCCCGTAACACTGCGGCGATGCAGCTCACCATCGATAACAACCATTGACTTAGACCGCCGGGTTATTTGTCTGGCCAAAGTTTCATCCTCAGGCAAATCTCCCCGGGTCATGTAAGCCAAGTATGGCACCGTCCAGTCCGGGGTGATGTGGAGAGCCGCCACCAACTGTGCCTCCGGGTCAGGGACAGCCAAGTCTTCCTCTGTAGGTACCTTAACAGAAGGGTTATGCAGGATGTCCAAGAAAGTATTAGGCGGCACCGGTTTTCGCTGAGAGCCCAGCCGGCTTAATGCATCAGCCGCCTCGTTCTTCCTGCGATCGATGTGCTCTACTTGGTAACCCTGAAAGTGTCCAGCAATGGTATCAACTTCACGGCGATAAGCCGCCATGAGAGGGTCCTTGGAATCCCACTTGCCTGATACTTGTTGAGCCACTAGATCTGAGTCGCCGAAGCACCTTACTCGGCTCAAGCTCATCTCCTTAGCCATCCGAAGACCATGGAGCAAGGCCTCGTACTCAGCCGCATTGTTAGTAAAAGGAAACATCAACCGTAGCACATAATGAAACTTGTCACCTTTAGGGGAAGCCAATACAACTCCAGCCCCCGAGCCTTCCAATTGCCTAGACCCATCAAAGTGAATAGTCCAATATGTATTATCCGGCTTTTCTTCAGGCACCTGTAGCTCTGTCCAATCGTTGATGAAATCCACCAAAGCTTAGATTTAACAGCAGTGCGTGGTACGTATTTCAGACCATGAGGCCCAAGTTCTATAGCCCACTTAGCCACTCTCCCCGTGGCTTCTCTGTTTTGGATGATATCTCCAAGGGGAGCAGAGCTAACCACCGTAATGGGGTGACCCTGAAAATAGTGCTTAAGCTTCCGGCTTGCCATGAACACACCATAAACAAGCTTCTTCCAATGTGGATACCGCTGTTTGGACTCGATGAGCACTTCACTGACGTAATAAACCGGCCGCTGAACCGGATATTCCTTACCCTCTTCCTTGCGCTCCACCACCACAGCCACGCTGACGGCTCGTGTGTTGGTAGCTACATACAGTAATAAGGGCTCCTTGTCAACCGGGGCAGCAAGGACTGGGGGCTCAGCCAGCTATCTCTTCAAATCCTCAAAAGCAGCATTAGCAGCATCATTCCAGATAAAGTCATCAGTTTTCTTCATCAACTGGTACAGTGGCATGGCCTTCTCACCCAAACGGCTTATAAACCGGCTTAAAGCAGCGATACGACCCGCCAGGCGCTGGACGTCGTTTATACACGCCGGCTTAGCCAGAGAGGTGATTGCCTTGATCTTCTCCGGGTTAGCTTCAATGCCTCTATGAGAAACCAGAAAACCCAAGAGCTTGCCTGCAGGAACACCAAAAACACACTTGGCGGGTTAAGCATCATCTTGTAGACCCGGAGATTATCAAAGGTTTCCCTCAGATCATCTATCAAGGTTTCCTTCTCCCTGGATTTAACCACAATATCATCCACATAGGCATGAACATTGCGCCCAATCTGGTTATGAAGACAGTTCTGCACGCAATGCTGATAAGTCGCCTGTGCACTCTTGAGTCCAAAAGGCATAGACACATAACAGAAGGCTCCAAAGGGAGTGATGAACGCCGTCTTCTCCTGGTCCTTAACTGCCATTTTAATCTGATGGTATCCAGAATAAGCATCCAAGAAACTTAAGCGTTCGCAACCCGCCGTAGCATCAATGATTTGATCAATACGGGGAAGGGCAAAAGGATCAGCCGGACACGCCTTGTTTAAGTCCGTGTAGTCCACACACATCCGCCAGGTGCCATTCTTCTTGAGCACGAGCACCGGGTTAGCTAACCACTCTGGGTGAAAGACTTCAACAATAAACCCGGCCGCCAAGAGCCGGGCCACCTCCTCACCAATGGCCTTCCGCCTCTCTTCATTAAACCGCCGAAGGAATTGCCTGACCGGCTTAAATTTCGGATCAATATTGAGAGTGTGCTCAACGAGTTCTCTAGGTACACCTGGCATATCAGAAGGTTTCCATGCAAAGATGTCCCTGTTCTCACGGATGAACTCGATGAGCGCGCTTTCCTATTTCGGATCCAAATTGGCACTGATGCTAAACTGCTGAGATGAGTCACCTGGAACGAAATCAACAAGTTTAGTCTCATCAGCTGACTTAAATTTCATTGCCGGCTCATGCTCCGTGGTCGGCTTTTTCAGAGATGTCATATCTGTTGGGTCAACATTATCCTTGTAAAACTTCAGCTCCTCTGTTGCACAAACAGATTCTGCATAAGCCGCATCACCTTCCTCACACTCCAAGGCTATCTTTCGGCTACCATGAACCGTAATGGTCCCATTGTGACCCGGCATCTTGAGCTGTAAGTATATGTAACACGGCCGTGCCATGAACTTGGCGTAAGCCGACCGCACAAATATGGCATGATACGGACTTCTTATCTTGACCACCTCAAAGGTCAATTTTTCCACCCTGTAGTTGTACTCATCTCCAAAGGCCACTTCCAATTCGATCTTACCAACTGGATAAGCCGACTTTCCAGGCACCACGCCATGGAAAATAGTATTGGACTGGCTGAGGTTCTTATCAATCAACCCCATACGTCGGAAGGTCTCATAATAGAGGATGTTGATGCTGCTGCCTCCATCCATGAGCACCTTAGTGAACTTATATCCTCCCACCTGAGGAGCCACCACCAGGGCCAAGTGACCCGGATTATCAACCCGGGGAGGGTGATCCTCCCTACTCCACACAATAGGCTGCTCAGACCATCTTAAATAGCGTGGAACCGCCGACTCAACAGCATTCACAGCCCTCTTATGAAGCTTCTGATCTCGCTTACACAGACTGGTGGTAAACACGTGATACTGTCCACCGTTAAGCTGCTTTGGATTGGTCTGGTAACCCCCTGCTGCTGTTGAAGACCCTGGCCGGACTGCTGATTAAAGCCCCCTTGAACATTCTGAGGATGGAATTTGAGCCGCCGCCCGGGCCATGAAAGCCGCCGGCGCCTGAGCCGCCGCCCGGGCCATTGTTGCCATTAAAGGCGTTGGAATTCTTAAAGGCCTTCATGATTGCGCAATCTTTCCATAGATGAGTAGCTGGCTTCTCCCTGGAGCCATGCCTTGGACAAGGCTCATTCAACAACTGCTCGAGCGTCGGGCCTGACCCGCCAGCTCGGGGAGGTGGCCTCCCTTTACGTCGCTGGTTGTTACCCTGTGAGCTGGCATTGGCCACAAACTCCATGCCACCATCAGCCTTACGCTTGTTACCTCCTTGATTTGCTGGGTTATGCTGAGGACCCTTGCCATTGCCGTTCTTCTTTCCCTTCCCTGTCCTTTCATCATCTGACGCGGGGTCCTTGGTACTATCAGAGTCGGCGTACTTGAAGAGAGCTGCCATCAGCGTACCCATATCATTGCAGTCGCGCTTGAGCCGCCCGAGTATCATCTTCAGGGGCAGGAAACGACAATTCTGCTCCAACATCAAGACTGTAGAGCCGGGATCCATCTTATCAGATGAATGTATTATCTCTTTGACCCGGCGAACCCAATGTGTCATAGACTCACCCTCCTGCTGTTTACAGTTAGTCAAATCCACAATTGACATAGACCGCCTACAGGTATCTTTGAAGTTTTGGATGAACCGGGCTTTCAGCTCAGCCCAAGACCCGATAGAATTCGGTGGCAGCCCTTTCAACCAAGTGCGGGTAGTCCCATCTAACATCATGGTGAAGTACTTGGCCATCGCCGCTTCGCTGACCTCCAGCAATTCCATGGCCATCTCGTAACTCTCGATCCAGGCTCTGGGTTGCAAATCAGCCGTGTAATTAGGCACCTTCCTAGGCCCTTTGAAGTCCTTGGGTAGACGTTCATTGCGGAGAGCCGGCACTAAACAAGGGACACCTCCAGTCCTCGTAGGGATACCCACGTCGACGGAAGCCGTCGGATAAGCTGGGGGTGTCTGGTAAGCCGTCAACTGAGGCACCTGCTCCGCCTCTTGCCGTGCTCTGTCTTGGTCTGTTGCATGAAAGGCTCCATTATGAGCCGGGCCATGGCCAGGTGGCAAGTCATGGCGTCGGACGTTACTTGAGCCGGTCGCTGAAACCATGTGTCTGCTATAACTCGGGCTCCGGCCTGGACGAGGGGTTGAATGGATCCTGTCCCGGCTGTAAGAGTACGCCTCTTGCTGCGCCAGAGCTGTCTGAAGGAGCTCCCTGACCCGGCGGGTTTCAACCGCCGTTGGAGAGTCGCCATCAATTGGGAGAGCCGCAAGTCGTGCCGCCGCGGCGACCATGTTTTCCAACGGGTTGGCATAATGACCCGGCGGTATTGGCACGTACTGAGGTGGGGCAGGGTTCACCCGGGGCGGTCCCATTACTTGGGGCTGAATTGGTGTCCCAGCCCCGGGCACTATGATCTCCGGCGGGTTACTAGACCCTGCACCTGGCGTGTTGAAGAGGTTTCGAGGATCGTAAACCGGAGGGAGTCGAGATTGGGCCTTTTGATGCCTCCTTCTCATGACCTCATTGGATGCGTTCTGATCCATCGTGAGCGGGAAGGACTGTGCCTGAATCAGCTGAGTCTGGGCGTCGAGAGCCGCCCTCTCTGCAGCCATCCTGATCCCCTCCGCCGCCAGATCCTCCTTGGCCTTTGCTAGATCCAACTTTAACTGTGCCACCTCCGCGTCATGTTGAACTTGATCCGCCGAAGCTACCGTAGCGGTCAACAGGACCGTCATCTTATCTGTAAGATCCATCAGCACCTGAGCCGGCGAAGGCACTGGGCTTCCTGACCCGGAGGCGGGGTTTTGAACAGGTTGCGCGCCGGCCATGAAGATTCCAACCCGGCTCGGCGGTTCAAAGGGGTCCGGAATGCTGTCGCCATCGGAACAACCCCTGAGCCTGCCATCTTGAAGTTGATACAACGAGTTTGACTCGTCCGTAGACGACTCGCCGTCAGATCCGGCGGCCATCTCATCACTAGATCCAGATCCATCAGAGAGTCCTCCATGAACACATCCCACAAAAGCATGCTTCAAGGCAGGTAGGGCCCGGGCGGGTCGTGCGCGTTGAGCCGTCTCGATGAGATCGGCGCAGAGATCCAGCTCAGGGCCCGGCTCACCAATCTTGCCAATGAAGGCATGAACTCCGCCGAAGGGGATCCGGTACCCGTACTCAATTGAGCCGGCGTCGGGGCCCCAGTTTGCATCGTCGATGTAGAGCTTGCCGCGATGACTCTTGGTCATCCGGCCCAAAGCGTATCCCTTGAGCCCTTCGAAGCTGCCCTTCAAGAACTCAAATCCACCGTGCGCTGGCCCCACGGTGGGCGCCAACTGTCGTGGAATTGTCACGGCAGATGTCCTCGAGCTAGGACTTAGTCGTGGAGCCATCGCAGCTAGGAAGCTTAAAGGGGTTAAACGGGACAAGGAACACGGGGGTTATACTGGTTCGGCCCCTTACGGTGAAGGTAAAAGCCTACGTCCAGTTGAGGTGGTATTGATTAGGGTTTCGATGACCAGGGAGCTTAATTGCTATGCCTGGCTCTCGACGAGATCTTACTTGTCCTTAAACCGCCGCCGGGTCGTCCCTTTATATAGAGAGGTTGACGCCCAGCGGCTCTCAGAGTCCCGGCCGGCTCATAAGAGTGTCCGGCTCGGACTCTCAACTATTCTTGCCTTACACTACAAGTCTTGCCATACGGAGGTTTATAACTACGGGCCTTAAGCCATCTCCGGGTCTTACGCCCATCATTGACCCGCCGTCTTCGGGCTCGGTACTGGGCTTCGCGTGATGACCATTATGAGTAACCCGGCCCCTCCTGGCGGGTGACTCTAAGGGTTATATCCTCAACACCCCGGGCCAGTGTTCCTCTGAGTGCTGGTCCAAACTAGAGCCCTTTGCAGCGCCACCTTGGGGAAACTCGAGGATTGGTTTTAGTTGTACGGACTGCTCATCCGGTGTGCCCTGAGAACGAGATATGTGCAGCTCCTATCGGAATTTGTCGGCACATTCGGGCGGCTTTGCTGGTCTTGTTTTACCATTGTCGAAATGTCTTGTAAACCGGGATTCCGAGACTGATCAGGTCTTTTCGGGAGAAGGTTTATCCTTCATTGACCGTGAGAGCTTATGATGGGCTAAGTTGGGACACCCCTGCAGGGTATTATCTTTCGAAAGCCGTGCCCGCGGTTATGAGGCAGATGGGAATTTGTTAATGTCCGGTTGTAGAGAACTTGTCACTTGACCCAATTAAAATACATCAATCGTGTGTGTAGCCGTGATGGTCTCTTCTCGGCGGAGTCTGGGAAGTGAACACGGTTTGAGTTATGAATGACGTAAGTAGGAGCTCAGGATCACTTCTTGGTCATTTCTAGAAGACGACCGTTCCATTGCTTCTCTCCTCGCTCTCTTTTGCGTATGTTAGCCACCATATATGCTTTTTGCCGCTGCAGCTCCACCTCATTACACCTTCCTTTCCTATAAGCTTAAATAGTCTTGATCTCGCGGGTGTGAGATTGCTGAGTCCTCGTGACTCACAGATTCTACCAAAATAGTTGCAGGTGCCGACGATGCCAGTGCAGATGATGGGGTCGATCTCAAGTGGGAGTTCGACGAGGAACGTGGTCGTTACTATGTGTCTTTTCCTGATGATCAGTAGTGGAGCCCAGTTGGGACGATCGGGGATCTAGCATTTGGGGTTGTCTTATTTTCATCTGGATCTTGACCGTAGTCGGTCTATATGTGTGTATTTTGGATGATGTATGAATTATATTTATGTATTGTGTGAAGTGGCGATTGTAAGCCAACTCTTTATCCCATTCTTGTTCATTACATGGGATTGTGTGAAGATGACCCTTCTCGCGACAAAACCACTATGCGGTTATGCCTCTAAGTCGTGCCTCGACACGTGGGAGATATAGCCGCATCGTGGGCGTGACAGGGAGCTTAAATACAAATTGTTCTTTGATAAACATCACCCTGGGACTATTACCTTGCCTGCTCCTTGTTTAATTTATCTGAAGGTCCGTATCTCGTTCCATGGGCGGCCATTCAAGCCTACCGGAACCCTACACCAGCCCCGGAGCCGGAACCACAATTTGAGCCTCCACGATAGTCTGATTACTTTTGGGATCCGGAGATGACTGCCAGCCAGTGGCAGTCAGAGTCCTCTGCATCTCAGTACGACCCCAGCTACACCTACGGGTATCCGCCAGGCCTTGGCAATGAACCAACTTAGGCCAAAAGCCTAAGCTTGGGGGAGTACGTATTTCCCACCGACATTACATTTATGTTCACACACACTCATTGCTAGATGTCGGTGCTCATACTCTTTCACTGTAATATCCATGCTAGTTTATTTTCCTTTTTCCTGCTCTCTTCTTGTGTGTTTGATAAACCTTAAGAAAAACCAAAAAAATTAGTGTAGCTTTTAGTTAGTTTACTTTTCTTGCTGTAGTAGTAATAATCAAAAAGAAAACCCAAAAAGATTTCCCGTTCTTCTTTTGCTTGTTGGGAGCTTTCCCGTGTAAATAGTTTTATTTCTTTTCTTTTCTTTGGGGGTCGATAGGAGAAGACCATGATTAAATTTTTGAAGTGGCTCTTATATGCATTATTGTTGATTTAACCAAGAGCCCATATTGCCTTGTCTTCTCCTGTTTATTGAATGCTCGCAGATTCCAGCTTAGTCCAATGCACGTACACTCTTATTATTATTCACTTCGTTCGGTCGTGCAAGTGAAAGGCAATTATGACGATATATGATGAACTGACTGAGATGAGAAAAGCTGGTATGAACTCGACCTCTCTTGTTTTTGTAAATATGATGAGTTCATCGTTCCTGATTCAGGTTATTATGAATAAACATGTTTGCAATGACAATTAGAGATCATAGTTGCTCGTGCCATGCTTGATTAGCTATGAGTTATAATGGTTTACCTTGCGTGCCAACATGCTATGAAAATGGTTGTGATGTGGTATAGTGGGGTGGTATCCTCCTTTGAATGATTTAAGTGACTCGACTTGGCACATGTTCACACATGTAGTTGAAACAAATCAACATAGCCTTCACGATATTTATGTTCATGGTGGATTATATCCTACTCATGCTTGCATCCAATGTTTATTAATTTTAATGCATGTTCATGACTGTTGTCGCTCTCTAGTTGGTCGCTTCCCAGTCTTTTGCTAGCCTTCACTTGTACTGAGCGGGAATACTGCTTGTGCATCCAATCCCTTAAACCCCAAAGTTATTCCATATGAGTCCACTATACCTTCCTATATGTGGTATCTACCTGCTGTTCCAAGTAAATTTGTATGTGCCAAACTCTAAACCTTCAAATAAACATTCTGTTTTGTATGCTCGAATAGCTCATGTATCAACTAGGGCTGCCCTTATCTTCCATGTTAGGCGGGTTATTCTCAAGAGGAGTGGACTCCGCTCCTCACTCACGAGAAAATGGCTAGTCACCGAGATGCCCAGTCCCATGCTATATGCAAACTAAATCGAAATAATTGCAAACAAAACTCCCCCTGGGACTGTTGCTAGTTGGAGACACTCATTGTTTCGAGCAAGTCATGGATTGATGCTTGTTGGTGGAGGGGGAGTATAAACTTTACCATTCTGTTTGGGAACCGCCTATAATGTGTGTAGCATGGAAGATATCACCATCTCTTGGTTGTTATGTTGACAATGAAAGTATGCCGCTCAAAATATTATTTCTCTCTATTTCAAAACCGAGCTCTGGCACCTCTACAAATCCCTGCTTCCCTCTGCGAAGGGCCTATCTATTTACTTTTATGCTGAGTCATCACCCTCTTTTTAAAAAGCACTAGCTGGAGAGCGCAACTGTCATTTGCATCCATTACTGTTAATTTATATTGGGTATGACTGGATCTCTTTTAACATGAATTACAATGTCTAGTCAGTCCTTGATCTTTAAAGGTGCTCTGCATTTATGTTTTGCGGTCTCAGAAAGGGCTAGCGAGATACCATCTTGTTATATCATATTATGATTGTTTTGAGAAAGTGTTGTCATCCGAGATTTATTATTATCGCTCGCTAGTTGATTATGCCATTGATATGAGTAAACATGAGACCTGAGAGTTATTGTGAATGTGGTTAGTCATAATCTTTGCTAAAAACTTGAATGCTGGCTTTACATATTTACAACAACAAGAGGAAACAGAGTTTGTAAAAGTTTTTCTTTATCACTTTCAGTTTGTTAACTGAATTGCTTGAGGACAAGCAAAGGTTTAAGCTTGGGGGAGTTGATGCGTCTCCGTCGTATCTACTTTTCCAAACACTTTTACCCTTGTTTTGGACTCTAACTTGCATGATTTGAATGGAACTAACCCGGACTGACGTTGTTTTCAGCAGACTTTCCATGGTGTTATTTATGTGCAGAAAAAAAAGTTCTCGGAATGACCTGAAACTCCACAGAACGTCTATTTGGAAATAATAAAAAATCCTTGCAAAAGATGAAGACCAGGGGACCCACACCCTGTCCACGAGGGTGGGGGGCGCGCCCTCCCCCCTAGGGCGCGCCCCCTACCTCGTGGGTCCCCTGGAGCCCCTCCGACCTCAACTCCAACTCTATATATTTGCTTTCGGGGAGAAAAAATCAGAGAGAAGAATTGATCGCGTTTTACGATACGGAGCCGCCGCCAAGCCCTAAAACCTCTCGGGAGGGCTGATCTGGAGTCCGTTCGGGGCTCCGGAGAGGGGGATTCGTCGCCATTGTCATCATCAACCATCCTCCATCACCAATTTCATGATGCTCACCGCCGTGCGTGAGTAATTCCATCGTAGGCTTGCTGGACGGTGATGGGTTGGATAAGATCTATCATGTAATCGAGTTAGTTTTGTTAGGGTTTGATCCCTAGTATCCACTATGTTCTGAGATTGATGTTGCTATGACTTTGCTATGCTTAATGGTTGTCACTAGGGCCCGAGTGCCATGATTTCAGATCTAAACCTATTATGTTTTCATGAATATAAGTGAGTTCTTGATCCTATCTTGCAAGTCTATAGTCACCTACTATGTGTTATGATCCGGCAACCCCGAAGTGACAATAATCGGGACCACTCCCGGTGATGACCATAGTTTGAGGAGTTCATGTATTCACTATGTGCTAATGCTTTGTTCCGTTACTCTATTAAAAGGAGGCCTTAATATCCCTTAGTTTCCATTAGGACCCCGCTGCCACGGGAGGGTAGGACAAAAGATGTCATGCAAGTTCTTTTCCATAAGCATGTATGACTATATTTGGAATACATGCCTACATTACATTGATGAATTGGAGCTAGTTCTGTGTCACCCTATGTTATGACTGTTACATGATGAACCGCATCCGGCATAATTCTCCATCACCGATCCAATGCCTACGAGCTTTTCACATATTGTTATTTGCTTATTTACTTTTCCGTTGCTACTGTTACAATCACTACAAAACACCAAAAATATCACTTTTGTTACCGTTACTTTTGTTACCGTTACCACTACTATCATAGTACTTTGCTACTAATTACCTTGCTGCAGACACTAAGTTATCCAGGTGTGGTTGAATTGACAACTCAACTGCTAATACTTGAGAATATGCTTTGGCTCCCCTTGTGTCAAATCAATAAATTTGGGTTGAATACTCTACCCTCGAAAACTGTTGCGATCCCCTATACTTGTGGGTTATCAGCCGCACAGGAGGTAAATTAAAAAAAATAACAAACACTATATTACATAACCACTTTGTTTTACAAGGCAGAGACAACATGAATGTACTCATTCAAAGATAATGTCTTTCGCACATTGCGTCGCCAAAATGCGAGACCCCTCCAGGACGTCTCCAAAATATCGCTCGGGCGTGCGGTGCTCCTTGCCCTAAGGTGGCCCCTCGGTCGCTAGCTTGACGGCATCCATCTTCGCCCACCACACCTTGACATGGGCGAAGGCCAGGCGCGCGCCCTCGATGCAGACCGACCGCTTGACGACGTCCAGCCGAGGACAGGCATTCACCAGCCACTTCACGAGGCCGAAGTAGCTGTTGGGTATAGCTTCGGCAGGCCACTGCCGGATTATCAAATCCTTCATGGCCAGTTCGGCCACCCTGTGCAGCTCGACCAGCTGTTTTAGCTGATCGCTGAAGGGCACCGGATGTTCTTGCGCAAGATATTGCGACCAGAACAGCTTCTCCATTGAGCTCCCTTCTTCAGCTCGGAAGAACTCCGCAGCGTCGGACACACTACGTGGCAGATCCACAAATGCCCCTGGAGAACTTCGAATGGGGGTTAGTAAGAAATACTTCTTCTTCACATACTTGCTTTGCATACTAAACGCCTTACCCGCCGCAATCTTCTTGGCCTCCCGGATCTCCTGGAGGGCGCCCCGGGCTTGAACCCGGGCCTCTTCCGTGCTTTGGTGAGCCTTAGCGAGTTTGATCTCTCGAGCCGAACATCGCACTCCAAGGTCTCGCATTTTTTCACAGTGTCTTGGAGCTCTTGATGGACCTCGTTAAGCCTGGCCTTGAGCTTCTTACAGGAAGCTTGCTCTTTGGCAACTTTCTCCTCTGCTTCGGCCAGGGCCTTTTTAAGGGCGTCGACCACGGTCGTCGCTCCTACGCATATCATGACACTACGGTCTAAACACATCATTTATTCTTTCCGAATATATAGCAAGGCATTACATACCTTGCTGGTCCTCTAGCTGCTTCCTCGCTTGGCCGAGCTCCTCCTCGGCCCGCTCCAGTCTCTGCTTTAGTCCGGAGACTTCGGCAGTGTGTGAGGTCGCGGCTAGCAACGATGCCTGCTTATTTACATAAGACACATTTAGTTAGTTTCCTGCGAAATTTAATTGATCCTCTGTCCGGCTTTTCTTTTCGAACACCGGACAGTGTCTCCGGGGCTACTGTCTATATTGGGGCTTTTTCTTTTGCGTCGCTTACCTCAAAGCCGGTCAGCAGGCTGCTGCAGGCTTCGGACAGTCCGCTCTTGACGGACTGAACCTTCTCAATCACCGTACCCATAAGGATACGGTGTTCATCCACAATGGAAGCGCCTCATAGCGCTTCCTGCAGATTATCTGGTGCCTCTGGTTGGACAGAGGTCACCGGCGGAACAGGCACACCTCCTTCTTTCGGGGAAGGCTGCTTGCTTGACTCCGGAGCCGTGTAGGTCTCCGGAATGGTATTCGGCTGGGGGCCGAATTGGATATGGCCCCCATCGCCAGTCTCCATGGGGGCTTCCTCCCCTAGGTGTTCGGCGGCCGAGGAGTCATCCTCTGGCGCCACCCTGACGGCCTCCTGAACCTCTCCCTGGTCTGGGAAGGTCCTTTGGGACACCACCTCGTCGTCGCCCTTGGCCGTGGGAGAGTGAGCGGCTGGCGGTGACTCGCTGGCCATCGCCTTTGAATCTAGCGAACCTCCTGATGAGGATTGCTGGGAGCTATCGTGGGCCGGACTGTAATAGCATAATTTAACATATTAATGCCACGAATGAGACACATGGACGTATACGGGTTTTTAGTACTTACGATGTGGCCAGGGGCTTGTTTCGGGGGCGCCGCTCTGGGCTGCTGTCGATATCCCATGCAGAGTTATCCGCGAGGGGAGCCTTCCCCCTCTTGGGCGCTTTCGCCTCCAAATTTGTGGAGGCCGCCCTCTTCTTCCTTCCCCCCTCAGGGGGAGAGTTGCTTTCCTCCTCCTCCTCCTCGTCGTCTTCATCGGCAGAGGAGCGAGTCTTGTCTTCGGACACCACGTCCGAAGCGCCCTTGCGGCGGAGGCCACCCCGACCCCCCTGGCCTTCGTCTTGGCCTTCTTCTCTGGCGGCTGGTAGTGCGCCAGGACCAGCAACTTCGCCAGGAGCGGGATGACTGGTTCTTCGGGCAGCGGAGCTGAACATTGAATCCACTCCGATTTCTCTGTCCATACCTGAAAGAATAGATCAGTAAAGTTTAGTTACCCTCCTTGAACAAGCAAGTAGAGGGTACACCTTGAGACGTGGGGGACTTACCGCATTGGCGGGATGGGCAAGATCATGCCCACGGTCCGAGTCTAGGGCCAGCGGCTTCTCGTCGCCCTTGAAGAGCAACTTCCAAGCATCTTCGTGAGTGGTTCCGAAGAGCCTCACCAAGGTTTGGTGCTTCTCCGGATCAAATTCCCATAAAGGGGAGGTTCGGCTTTGGCAGGGGAGGATCCGGCGAACTAGCATCACCTGGATCGCGTCAACGAGCTTGATGTTTTTGTCCACCATGCTTTGGATGCGCGTTTGCAGCACCATCAGCTCATCCGACGAAGACCAATTTGGGCCCTTCTCCATCCAGGAGGTCAGCCGCATTGGAGCTCCGGACTTGAATTCGGAAGCCGCGGCCCAGGTGGCGTCGCGGGGCTCTGTGATATAGAACCACAGCTTCTGCCACTCCTACAGTCTCCACAAACATGCCTTTGGGCCATGTGACGTTGGGCATCTTGCTCACCATGGCTCCTCCGCACTCCGCGTGTTGGCCATCCACCACCTTCGGCTTTACGTTGAAGATCTTGAGCCACAGTCCGAAGTGGGGCTGGATGCGGAGGAAAGCCTCACACACGACAATAAATGCCGAGATGTTGTGGAAAGAGTTCGGGCCTAGATCATGGAAATCTAGCCCATAATAGAACATAAGTCCGCAGACGAAAGGGTGGAGTGGAAACCCTAACCCGCAGACGAAATGAGGGAGGAACACCACCCTCTCGTTGGGCTTCGGTGTAGGGACGACTTGCCCCTTGGTTGGAAGCCGGTGGGTGATTTCTTTCGTCAGATACCCGGCCTCCCGAAGCTCGGCGATGTCCTTCTCCTTAACGGAGGAGGCCATCCACTTGCCTTGCCCTCCGGATCCGGACATGGTTGAGTGCTTGCTGGAGGTGGAAAAGATGGGAACTTGGGCGCTGGAGCTCAAGGATGGAGGGGCAGAGGAAGAGAGAAGGTGTGGGTGAAGAAAGGGAATCCTTATCCCCTTATAAAGGCAGTGAATATCGAGCGCCTCCCCACTCGCCTTAAAACTCACCTATTCCCAAGGGCTGTGCAAACGGCACGGTTGGATTAACCACGCCCGTATTGATGAGAATCCCGCAATAAGGGGACACGATCTCTGCTTTGACAAGACGTGCCAATGGAAACCGCGTCTCGAAACATGGAACGGCAGACGAAAACGGTTCGAAATAATGATCGGGCAGACGTGATGTCATCTTGCAAAAAGTTGTCAGCGGATGGGACTCGTGAAATATTATACTCTCTACAGCTGTGTGTGTGGTACCTATTTTGCAGATCCGGACACGTTCGTTTCGTCCGAAGACTATTTTGGAGTATTCGGAAAGGGGAACCCGCCTTGCAATGCCGAAGACAATCTGCGCGCCGGACACCTCGTCATTGAAGCCTGGTTCAGGGGCTACTGAGGGAGTCCTGGAGTAAGGGGTCCTCGGGCGTCCGGCCTTTTGGACATGGGCCGGACTGATGGGCTTTGAAGATACAAGACCGAAGACTCTCTCCTGTGTCCGGATGGGACTCTCCTTGGCGTGGAAGGCAAGCTTGGCGATCAAATATGAAGATTCCTTTTCTCTGTAACCGACTTTGTACAACCCTAGCCCGTGCGGTGTCTATATAAACCTGAGGGCTTAGTCCGGATCGGCAGATACACAATTATAGTCATACAGGCTAGACTTCTAGGGTTTTAGCCATTACGATCTCGTGGTAGATCAACTCTTGTAATACTCACATTCATCAAGATTAATCAAGCAGGAAGTAGGGTATTACCTCCATAGAGAGGGCCCGAACCTGGGTAAACATTGTGTCCCCTGTCTCCTGTTACCATCGACCTTAGACGCACAGTTCGGGACCCCCTACCCGAGATCCGCCGGTTTTGACACCGATAACCACGCCTTGAGAACTTCTGGAATTTCTTCACGAGCATTGCTAGCTCCTGGCTCAGTTCTTCAGGATTGCCAAGACTGCTACCAGAATCTTCACCTTCGGATTCAGACACTGCCTTGGCCTTCAGGGCGCGGGATCTGCCATAGTTTGGACCATAGAGATCTCTCTTCTCAGCAAGCTGGAACTCATGAGTTTTTAGCCTTTTGAGGATATCAGCGGGATCAAGTGACTTGTAGTCTCCACGTTCTTGTATCATCGGTGCCAGAGTATCAAATGAGGAATCAAGCGATCTCAGCAATTTCTTCACCACCTCATGGTCGGTGATGTCAGTGGCACCAAGTGCTTGAAGCTCATTTGAGATGTCAGTGAGATGATCGAAGGTTTGCTGAACATTTTCATTTTAGAGTCTTTTGAAGCGGTTGAAGAGATTGCGAAGAACGTTAACTCGAGAGTCACGCTGTGTTGAGACTCCTTCATTGACTTTGAACAGCCTATCCCAGATAAGCTTAGCTATCTCCAAAGCACTCACTCTGCCATACTGCCCTTTGCTCAGATGGCCACATATGATGTTCTTCACTTGAGAGTCGAGTTGCTTGAATCTCTCATGTCAACAGCGTTGATGATAGGAGTGACAGAGGGAACACCATTTTCCACAAAATACCAGAGATTGTTATCAATTGCCTCAAGATGCATTCGCATCTTATTCTTCCAGAAGGGGTAGTTCGTCCCGTCGAAGGTAGGACACCCAGCACAGAGCTTGATCATACCTGCGGTCGACATAACTAAAACTCCAGGCGGTTAAACCAAAATCACACAGAAAAAGAGAGTACCTTGCTTTGATACCAATTGAAAGTGCGTTAAGTCGACTAGAGGGGGGTGAATAGGCTATTTTTATGAATTCTTGACTGAGGAATTTCAGGGTGAGGAAACTCCCAATAGAAGAACTACTTGTAGCGGAATAAGTACTCAGATGCAAACATAACAAAACATAAGCATGGTCATCATGATGAAATGAAAACACACACAAAGTACAGAAATCGTAAACACATGATAAACAGGATGAAGACAAACAGACTGAAGAAATTGAACTGAGGAAATTGAGAAAGTCTTCAGTCAAAGTCTTCGAACAGATATGAACAAGCACACAACACAGTGATGAGGAAATGAAATAGTTGAGGAAATAGAACCAGTAGGCTTGGTGAAGATAATGATTTGGTAGACCAGTTCCAACTGCTGTGACCGTTGTACGTCTGGTTGGAGCGGCTAGGTATTTAAACCTGAGGACACACAGTCCTCACCGTATTCTCCTTGAGCTAAGGTCAAACAGACCTCGCCCAATCACTCGTGGTAAGTCTTCAGGTGACTTCCAAACCTTCACAAACTCGATCACTCGGCGATCCACAATTTCCTCTTGGATGCTCAGACCATGACGCCTAACCGTCTAGAAGATGCACAATCTTCAAAGGTAACAAGCATCGGATCCACGCAGGATCAATCTCTTCAGTGATGCTCAATCACTTTGGGTTTGTAGGTGTTTGGGTTTGGGTTTTCCTCACTTGATGATTTTCGCTCAAAGTCCTCGGAGGATGGGATGCTCTCAAATGACAAGTGTCAGTTTCTCTCGGAGCAGCCAACCAACTAGTGGTTGTAGGGGGCGGCTATTTATAGCCTAGAGAGCAGTCCGACATGATAAGATATAAATGCCCTTCAATGATATGACCGTTAGGTGGGTAGATATTTTGGGACAGCTGGCGCGTAGCATAGCAACGGTCGGAAATTTGACTATCAAATTCCTCAGGGCTATCATGTTCCTCACTTGTAAGCAATCCGCACTAGAGAATTCCTAACTCCTCAGTCGGAACAAATTCCTCAGAGACCAGAAGAACTTCATCTCTGTCACTGAAGAAATTGACTGAGCTACATGAGATTTCCAATGGCTTCACTCGAAGGGATTGGTAGGTGTAGGATTTTGAGATGAGCATCACTTGAAAACTTTTCCTTAGTTTTTCCTCGACCCCCTTTAACAGTGCGGTGTTTCCTGTGACTCAAGAAAGAGAAAATGAAACTACGAAAACAAAAGTCTTCACGCTTCATGTTCCTCGTATGAATACCAAGTCTTCATGGTCACACCAATTTCTTCACTTTCAAAGTCTTCAAAAAGTCTTCAGAAATCCGAAGTCTTCAGTCGAAGACATTCATTTTTAGGGGTCGACTTTCTCTATAAATATCAAACTCCTCATGGACTTATAGACCTGTCTACACTCACAAACACATTAGTTCCTTAACCTATAAGTCTTCAATACACCAAAATCACCAAGGGGCACTAGATGCACTTACACTAATCTTCCATCTGCTCATGCTTACAATCAACCTCCGAGTACTATGCCAATCACCCTAAAATAGCTCTGGACCTTTGGCTCAAAGTTGTGACACTGTGTACAAATAAAGAAAAATAGATTGGTGCTTCTTTCAGAAAAGAGTACTCCCTAGAAAACTGCCAATATAAGCTACTAGTATTTTTTTAAGTCTAAGTTACTAGTATTTGGTTAGAGGATTTGCTGCCAAGAAAGATCCGTCCACAGTGAGCGCCACACATCCCACTGGTGGTGGTGGATGCCAATGCTTAGATGGAGCAGGGTTGGTGTCGGTAATTTTTGCTTGGCACCTCACACTCTGCATATATGCCGGTTCCATCCGTACATTTGTGCAGTTCCACCAAAATGCAGCTGAATAACCCTGTTTGCATAGATAATGAAAAAGCGTGACTACATTATAGTGGCACTAGTTGATGAAACATACACTAATAAATGGAAGAAAATATTGCGATAGTATCATAGTATGCCATGCTGCGAGGGCGAGATGGGCCCTGCAACGCCTCATACGGTACGCCTCATACTGGAAATCGACCCAAGTCTCCCCGATACACCTTCTGCCAGTGATGAACATCAGTGTATTGTGGTAGTACAAGGAGGGGCCTTGAGACATTCCAATCTCTATTTTTGTGCAGTCAACTAAAATTAAGCACCCCAGTTTGCAAAAAGACTTAAACATTAACAATGGGACTAGTTGATGAAACATATACTAACAAAGAGAAGCACTTCCTTTATCTACATTGGGAATGAAATGATAGAGAGGACACTCGCTCTATTTTAACTATATTATTACTTTATTTTATTAGTGGCACTAGGGTCGAGCAGGTGGCAAACGAGGTGTACCGTGCGTCGCAAGGATGGAGGCCGGGGTTGCTTAGACTGGGATGCTGAAACTGGCTCTATCTTCCCTCCTGATGTTTCTGTGGTAGCATTTGGGTTGTAATCCAAACTTGGTCGAGCTGGTGCTGCGTCCCCCTACCTGCCTAGCTTATGTGGCGAACTTATCTCCTACTAGTACCCAGTTCGGTCTAGGAGTAGTTGCATAACTGCCCATTTACACTGAGATGTTGTCGGATAATGGTTCTCTATGGTAGGGTTTCTTTAATGAAATCGGAGGAAACCCCCTCTTTCGATATATAAAAAAAAATCTGTGGCACTAGCGGTGCCAAAACATTGCCTCAAATTAATAGTGCCACTAGATTAAGGTGCAAAATAATAACATTACTGCTTTATCATGGCAGTGCCAAAACAGTAGCACAAGAGCAGACTCAACATGTAGGATCTTTGGCAAACGGTCAGACCAAAAAGGAACATACCTCGTGATGGGAACCATATTTGCAGTCAACGCCATCATAGAAGGGATGACACTAGTCACCAACATGGATGATTCAATTCATGGGACCTTTTGGTGCAGTTCACCTAAAATGAAGCAATGTCCCATGATCTTGCAGCTTCTTTTTCATTTTTTAAGAAAAGGGCTCCAGCCCCGGTTCCATTTCCATCAGAAAACGAAACCCACAGAGCTTCTTCTTCATTAGTTGCAATAAAATTGAGCAACATCAAGGTTGGTTGTGAAGCTCCTGGAATGTTCAACTATAATTTAGATATCATTTGTGCAGTTCAACTAAGATCAAGCGTGAAATGTATGTCTCTGTTTGCACAAAAAAGGTGGAAAGGAGGGTGACAAACAAGTGATGAAACATACATCAAATGAAAAGAAGCATGTTCCTTATCTGAATGGCAATCCTACGAGGACAGTAGCAATTTCTAAAGCGGCAGCATTGCTAGATATTAGTGTGGGCACTAGGATTAACTATGACAACCATTAAATACGACATTACTTTAATGGTGCCATTGCTTCATTTTACCAGCAACATTACATTAACAGCTGCTACAGAGTCGGTATTTGGGCACGGGAGAGTAGGCGGACCAGGACAGTTGCATTTCTAACGAAAAGAAGCAACTTATCTTAATGGGAAATTTAGCAGGACATGAAAAAAAGTGCCATTGATTCATATTACTGGAGGCATTACATTGAAAACAACATTGGTTTAACGTGTCCTTACTTTTAACAGTGCGATTGCTACATTTTGCTAGTGACATTACATAAGAATGGCTCGGGGCAACAAACATCAGAACATGATATCTGGGTTGGTCCCATTTTTGTTCAGCATAGCCACCTTATACTGTGTGAGGCTAGCAAATCTAGTGCTGGACTTACTCTGTTGACTTGTCTCCCAGTCCCCACTTTCTTTCCCTTTTCAACCAATACATCGGGTTTATATTGAGTTTGTACTGCGTTTCCCTTTATTTCCCTATTAGGCCAAGAGACCAGTTGGATAGCCAGTCTCTGCTACTTTTCGCCCCCATTATTTCCTCTTTCTACCAAGTCCTAGATTCAGGTAACAGATTTTCCCCCACCCCACCCCCTTTCTTCCTTGTTTGAACCAAGTAGTACTAGATTCGAGTGCATGAACTACTTTTACCTCTTAACTGTCAAAATTTAGGTGGCTTTCGAACAACCGATCGATCCTATCTACGAGGGGGCTAGGAAATAGTAAAAGATACAAATGCAGTGACGTCAGGAGCTCGGGAAGTAGAGCAAGTCTGGTTTGGAAGGAAGTTATACCTGAGGGTCGCTGGGATGTTGCTAGGTGGGCGGCGGGAGGCCGGATGTGCCCACACTATGGCAGCGAGGAAGAAGGGGTCGGAGGCCCTCCCTAGCCAGCGGTGCTTGGGAGAGAACGGCAAGGCATGCTGATCGGGACGCGCTGGCAATGGGTAAGAGCTGTCGCCGAGGACGACCGTGTGAACATTGCACCTTCTCACCTTCCCCGGCGGAGAGGATCCGGCTGGATCTATGACCAGCGGTGAGCAGAGAGAGTGAGAGTGTGGCCACCGCTGTCATGTTTAGATCTGGAGAGGATGAGACAGTGTGAAGAGAGCAACACTAGAAAGCAAGCGCGGAGGCTCCTGCTTATATAGTGGAGTACTAGTTTTCTTTTGTCTACCGGAGCCGGCTTGACCTCGTCAATGACTGTCGAGAAGTCTTCATGCACGTGCCCCAGAGGCGCAGTTGTCGTCATTTTGATATGAAGCACCGGATTATAACATATAACATGAAAAAATGCCACATGACAAGAAACCATAACCTCACTGCCCAAAGGAGACAACATGAATCCCGACGGACAAACTAGACGAGGATCGAAGCTCAAATTCAAGATAAACTCGTAGAAAAGGGGTCGATAGATGTCCTAATTAACATAGCCGGCTGGACCTAGATGGTAGCCGAGTAGTCTTCGTGCATGTGCCCCCAATGACCAGTGCCTTGGAGGAACTTAGTTGTCGTTGTTTAACCCTCGCAGTGATCCGAAGCACATGACACCTAATATTGCGAGATGACAAGAAACCTTTTTTTAGATTTCTCGTCAGACCTACAGCCCTGTACAACACGGCCTGCACGATATGTAGACGATAGACAATCCAGGAACGTCTGCTGGAGTCTGGTCACATGCATGGACGAACTGATCTTCCGTGTCATGCAGGGATCGTCCAGGCACCAATGTCTGTACAACACTTCTCTAGTACTATCACTCGTCTGTCTCTTCTATTAACTCACCCGACTTGCGGGGCCAGGGAGTGTGCTTATGGTCGGTTCTCGATTGCGGCCCCACATGTGTCTGCAAACGCAATATGACGCGCGTTCCAGTCGGAGAGCAGCGTGCCAGACCAACCGACCGTCTGGGGTGCCACGCGAACGCGACGGGCATGCTGTATACTCCGTACATGTGTACCGCCATTTTCTTGAGGCTTTGCTCCATGGCGCAATCCATGGATACAATATTAGTATACTGTACTATTTAAAATTCGAGGGCGGGGCTTTTCCCGCGTGGTAGGCGGGGCAGTTCCGCCTAGTCGGTTCGACAGAGACGCGAGAAGATGAGGGAGTAGGCTGCTGCAAACGTAGGGCTGTGTGATCTCACAACGAGTTACTGCTGGACAGGTGGGGCCCCGTGATTTGACTTGCCATTTTATCATTTTAACTGCGGTGCTACGACCGGAGAGTCTCCTGATTCCTGACCACCTCCATGGTATACAGGTGCCTCTCCCAATGCTCCACCATGTAGAGGCTGGCTCTTGCATGAGAGCCCACTCCTACACTTTTTCCTTGCCTCTTTCCTCCACATATGCAAAAATGCCATGTAAGCGGGCTTATAGCCCACTATTGTACTTGCTCATACAAGTGCTAAGCCTGCCACATAGGCATAAAGTCTGATGTGGCAAGTTAATTACTCCCTCCGTCTCGGTGTGCAAGTCATCTTATGAAAACCAAATAATCCCAAAACACTTAGGCGCGGTGCATTAACTTCTACTCCCTCTTTTCCGGTTTATAAGGGTCAAATCTGAAATCTCATCAATCAAGGCATTTTGTGAGTGGAGGAATGTATCTCGTACTTTACAAAACTACCCCATTTAAACTCATGCATTAAATTGGATTAATTGCAGTGCATGCATGCTTGGCCACTAGATAAGTCGAAACATTAGATGCATTGGTGTGTTCCTTTTTAATTGTTACATGCAAAGATTTAATGTGTCTCGGAAACTAAAAATGAGATGGAGATGAGCCCTATAAATTGGAAAAAAAACGTTGAGATAAGCCCTATAAACCGGAAAGGAGGGAGTACATCCTTTCTTGTTTCTTGACATATCAACCAATAAAAGATGTGGCGTGTGCATGCTTGTAATGACATGAGACTACCATTTCATTGGAAGAGGTCATTCCTTGGCAAATGCAATAAATACTATGAAGAAAGAGATAGAGAGAAGTAAAAAATACTCTTATAGCCAACCTTATAGCTAACCTTGTTGTATGAGTGACTAAGTGATGACTATGCATGACATGCCAACATCAGATAGCCTGACGCACCGTGTTAAATCTCCAAGGGCGCGATCGAGCGAGTGAGGCGACGGTCGCGGTAGGCGCGACCATGATACGGGCTGTTGGCAGCCCTTGGATCTGAGATCGAACGGTCGCATGCTAAGTTGCTGAAAATTTGCAGAATAACCCTCCAGGATAGGATATTCACCCATAGGTCTAGAATCACGCCATGCAACCGTTCGATCTCAGATCCAAGGACTCTTGGAAGCCTGTATCATGGGAGAATGGAAAGCTTCGTATCACCTATAATTTTCCCGATGCTTGACATGACAACGAAAGCCATTTAATTGGGCGTCGGGTAGACATGACATCTAATTGGGCCCCCATAGTACTGTGCATGAATCCATTTAGACTAGTCACAGTGGGGAGTAACTTAGAGTAGTAACATGCATATGTTACTAGTCTATGTTACTACCTCCACAGTGGGTAGTAAAATATGTGTTGTGTCATGCATCACTTCATTTATTAGGTTGTAGACTCATATTTTTTTGATATGTGTGATGTTATAGTAACTAGCTATGTTACCACATGCTTCTCTTTCTTCATTAATTACATGCCACATCATCTATTTTGCCTAGATAAGTGTGATGTTACCACCTATGTTACTCCCACTGTGGGTACTCTTATCCACCAGGCAAGCCACTACCCTGCCGTTCGCACGCCCCACTCAGCATTTTTACAAAAACCACTGGCAGTTCGCTCCTACTCGTCCCTGGACGTCCTTTAACATTACGGCAGTTCACTCCTAGTCATCCCTTCCTTTCACATTACGGCAGTTCCACTAATCCTAACCCTCCTCCCAAATCCATGGCGTCCCAAATCTCCATGATCAGCGGTGAGTACAAGGTTAGAACCATCACCGGCGATGAGTTCGACGTCATCTACACCCGTTCTTCCGCGACAGTGAAAGGATGCCTTGCTCGCTTCAGACGCATGTTCGAAAACTCAAAGGATAAATGGGTCGCTGGGCTAGATGTTGAGTACACCACAGTCCTGGAAAGCGAGAAGAATCTAAAGGAGGCAGAGAAGAAGAAGCCCGCCGTGATCCAGGTTTGCGTGCATGACTTATGCTTGGTCTACCACATATGCCATGCCGATGTTGAGTGCGAGGAATTTAAGAACTTCCTCAAGGGAGGCCGAGTCAAATTCGTTACTGTAGACTTTAGGAACGACAGGGATGTCCTGGATCGGATAGGCCTCGTTGTTGGCAACCCCTTTGTCGGTGTCAAAACCGGCGGATCTCGGGTAGGGGGTCCCGAACTATGCGTATAAGGCGGATGGTAACAGGAGGTGGGGGACACAATGTTTACCCAGGTTCGGGCCCTCTCGATGGAGGTAACACCCTACTCCTGCTTGATTGATCTTGATGATATGAGTATTACAAGAGTTGATCTACCACGAGATCGTAGAGGCTAAACCCTAGAAGCTAGCCTATGATTATGATTGTTGTTGTCCTACAGACTAAACCCTCCGGTTTATATAGACACCGGAGGAGGCTAGGGTTACACAGAGTCGGTTACAAGGGAGGATATCTACATATCCGAATTGCCAAGCTTGCCTTCCACGCAAAGGAGAGTCCCATCCGGACACAGGACGAAGTCTTCAATCTTGTATCTTCATAGTCCAACAGTCCGGCCAAAGTATATAGTCCGGCTGTCCGAGGACCCCCTAATCCAGGACTCCCTCAGTAGCCCCTGAACCAGGCTTCAATGACGATGAGGCCGGCGCGCAGATTGTCTTCGGCATTGCAAGGCGGGTTCCTCCTCCGAATAGTCCATAGAAGATTTTGAACACAAGGATCGTGTCCGGCTCTGCAAAACAAATTCCACATACCACCGTAGAGAGTACAATATCCCACAAATCTAATCTGCTAACAAATTTCATAGCGTGACACCATGCCACGGCCCGGTCATTATTCGAACTGTTTTTCTCAACCAGCTACTGCACATATTGCAAGGCGGTTTTCTTGGCACGTCTTGTCGAAGCAGAGATCGTGTCCCCTTATCACGGGATTCTCATCAATACGGGTGTGGGTAACCCAACCGCGCCATCAATCACGACGCTTGGGGAATAAGCGAGTTTACCAGGCAAGTGGGGAGGCGCAGAATCCCTGCTGCCTTTATAAGGGGATAAGGACTCCCTTTCGCACCCATGCTTTCTTCTTTCCGATCCATTCCCCTTCGCTCGAGCTCCAGCGCCCGAGCGTTCGTCTTCTCCAGCCACAAAGGTCTTCCGAAAATGTCCGGATCCAGAGCAGGAGGCAAGTGGATGGCCTCTACCATCCGTGAGAAGGATATCAAAAAGCTTCGGGAGGCCGAGTATCTGGCCAAGAAAATCAGCCACCGTCTCTCGATGGCGGGACAGATCGTTCCTACTCGGGAACCCCACGAGAGGGTTGTATTCCTCCCTCATTTTGTCCGCGGGCTAGGGTTTCCCCTCCACCTGTTCGTTCGCGGCATCATGTATTATTACGGGACCGACTTTCATGATCTATCCCCCAATTCCTTCCTCAACATCTCGACATTCATCGTCGTGTGCGAGGCTTTTCTCCGCATCTCGCCACACTTTGGCTTATGGCTGAAGATCTTTAATGTGAAGCCCAAGGTAGTGAGCGGTGAGCACGCCGAGTGCGGGGGCGCTATGGTGAGCAAGATGCCTAACGTCACATGGCCAACAGGTACTTTTAATGATTCCGTCAAAGAGTGGCAACATCATTGGTTTTACATCACTAAGCCGCGTGGCACGGAATGGGCCGCTGCTCCCGAGTTCCGATCCGGAGCCCCTCTGCGGCTTACGTCCTGGCCCAAGAAGGGCCTGAACTGGTCTTCGTCCGACAAACTATCGGTGCTCCAGACGGGCGTTAAAGATATGGAAGACAAGAACATCGAACTTGTCAATGTAGTCCACGTGATGTTAGTTCGCCGGATCCTGCCTTGTCAACACCGGACTTGCAATCTACGGGAATTTGATCCGGCCAAGCATCAGACCCTGCGAGAGCTCTTTGGCTCCTCGCACAAAGACATCTGGAAGGTGCTTTTCAAGTCTGGCAAATCATGGCCGGACTCAGCCGAGGACCGCGGGTACCAACTGTCCTGCCCTGCAAGCTCGGTAAGTCATCATACGTTTTATCCGCATAATCCAAGGGAAATGTTTAATGTGTTTTCCACAACTCTCCTAGGGCTGGACGAAGAAGGCGGAGTGGATCCACTGTCCGGCCCCGCTGCCCGAAGAACCGGCCGGCCCACTTCTGACGAAGATGCTGGTCCCGGCGCCTTACAAGGCACCGAAGAAGAAGGCCGAGAAGGAGGCCAAAAAGACCCGGGGCGGCCTTCGTCGCCGCGGCACTTTGGAAACAATATCCGAAGGCTCCAATGCCTGTTCTGCCTCTGAAGAGGACGACGAGGAGGAAGACGAATCCCCCGCGGGGGGAAGAAAGAAGTGGACGGCCTCCGTACACTTGGAGGCCGAGTCGCCTAAAAGGGGAAAAACTCCTCTTCCGGAGGAGTCCACTGCCGCTGCCGACAGCGGCCCGGAGTGGGATCCCAGGGCCCAGCCCCTGGTGAACTCGTGAGTATCCAAACACGATTATGCGTCCAGACTCATCATGGCATAATATTTTAACCTGAGCCATACTTTTTGTAGTCCGGCAAGGTCCCGCACCGAACAATCCTCGTCAGAGGATTTGTTGAGCTCGGATGCTATGGAGAGCGGGACGCCCCCGAAGGCCCCTTCCCCCGAATATGTGAATAACACCAAGGATTCGTCCCAGAAGGACCCCGGCCAAGGAGGGGAGGAAAAGATCATGAAGGCGGCGCCTGGAGGTCAAACTTCAGGGGCCGGAGACATGGGGGAGAAGATTCCCATGGGAGTCGACGGCGGGGGCCATCTTGAATTCGGCCCCCAGCCGGACGCAATTCCGGAGACCAATACGGCTCCAGAATCAAGCAGGCGGCCTCCCTCGGCTGGAGGGGGCGTGCCTATTCCACCGGCAACCTCTGTCCAACCAGAGGTGCCGGATGCTTTGTTGGCGGCGCTGAAGAGCTCCTCCGTCGTCGATGAACACCGTGCCCTTATGGGTGCGGTGATTGAGAAGATTCAGTCTGCTGAGAGTGGACTGAATGAAGCCTGTATGAGCCTTATAAGAGGCTTTGAGGTATGTTTTATGAGGTTTTGAAGAGTGTCATAGTATGGATAGTAGCCCCTGATACACTGTTCGGTGAAAGAAAGAACCGGACAGAGGATCAAATTTATGTTCGCAGGAAGACTCATTTGATGACATCTATCTCTCTTCTTTTATATGCAGGCGTCTGCAGTGGTTGCTGCCTCTCATACTGCGGAGATCTCCGGACTGAATCAGAGTCTGGAGCGGGCCAAAGAAGAACTTGGCCAGTTGAAAAGGCAGTTAGAAGATAAACAAGGTATGCACAAGCCCTGTTCGCGTTCATTGCGAACGAATTTCCAGTATGATAAAATATGTTTCATGATTTGCGCTAGGACGATGACCGAAGTCGAGGCTCTTTAGAAGGCTATGGCCGAGGCCGAGAAAAAGGCAGCCGTAGAGCAGGCTCTTAGTGAGAAGCACGAGCCAGGGTTATTGAAGCTGAGCAGGAGCTTCAAGAGGCCGTGAAGAAATGCGAGACCTTGGAGCAGAGTTTAACGGAGAAAGAATCCGAACTCGCTAGGGCTCATCAGGCCGCGCGCGATGCCCGGGGGGAAACCCAAGGCGCCCTGCAGGAGATCCAAGAGGCGAGGAAGATCGCGGCGGGTAAGGCTTTTTTTTCATGTAAAGCAAGTATTTGAGGAGAAAATCATGTTTCTAATTTTGAGTTCGGATTTCTCCAGGGGTATTTGCGGAACTACCCCGCAGCATATCGGAGGCCGCCCAATTCTACCGAGCCGAAGAAAGGAACACTGCGGATAAGCTCTTCTGGTCGCAGTATCTGGCACCGAATTATCCGGTGCCTTTTGCCGATCAACTGAAACAGCTAATCGAACTGCATAGGGCGGCCGAAATAGCCACGAAGGATTTGATTATCTGGCTATGGCCCGCCGAGCCGATTCCAAGCAGCTACTTCGGGCTCGTGAAGCGGCTTGTAAGTGCCTGCCCTCGACTTGACGTCATCAAGCGGTCGGTCTGTATAGAGGGCGCGCGAATGGCCTTCGCCCGCGCAAAGGTGCACTGGGGGAAGATGGATGCTGAAAAGCTGATGACCGAGGGGCCGCCAGAGGGGAAGGAGCACCGCAAGCCCGAATTATATTATGAAAGTGTCCTGAAAGGATCCTACCTTGCGGCGGAGCAATGCACCAAGGACGTTATATTTCCATGAATGCAAATCATGTTGTCCTTTGTAATGTTAAACAAGGTCATTATTTATTGCCTGTTATATAAAAGTTTATCCTCCTGTGCGGCCGTTTTATATATTAATCCTGAGAGTTGGCCAGTCGTCGGCTTCTGCCCCCACGTAAAAAGTACGGGGGTGTTCGGGATAAACCTGATCACTCTTTATCCCAGTTTTGGGTCATTCGAAGGAGGTGTTCAGCACAACGAACTAGGCAATTGGACTATAGGGCTTTATCACTCTCACTTAGCCATAGGAGCTTTAGGAAAGGAAGGTAGGCGCAGCCCCTGGTGTTCGGAAGACCGCACGAGGGGCTCTATGAGCTCCTATCGGAAGAAAAACCGATCCATCGCACGCTGCATTGGTTATGGCATTATGCGGGAGAAATCCTTAAAGATTTTACAACCTCTCGAACAGCTGACCAGCTCTCGCCGTATCATGACAGTCAGTTTTCGGCTTTCTCTACTAAGGTGCTCATCCAGAAGAACCGGGACACAATCGCAGTAGTTCTCCCTGTGTCGCCTTAGCCGATATAGCGGAACGTAAGGCAGCAAAACATGGAAGCTGGGCAAACCCAACATTTGACCCAAGACATGATTCGGAGCTGATGCATATAATGCTATGAGTTCGGGGTGCCGAAATTCCATGAAGGTGTTCGGACTTTATTGCCGTATTATGGGTGAAACGAAGCCCCTGGCATATTTAAGGCATATCGCGGTGTACGGATGCCACTTGATAAAAGAATTCAATAAGAAATAACAGCAGTTAAGCATCATATAAATCCACATGTTGTATTTGAATAGTACGTCGATGCGTATGAGTACAGGTAATGTGATAAAAAAGGGATATGACTGTGGAACCTGCTGAGACCAGGGGGAAAGAAGTTGTGTGCGGATCCGGAGTATAGTCGGATGGTTATTGCGGGGAATATCTAGGGATTCCCTTGCGCGTTCGAGCTGCTTCCATATCGCCAGTCCTGGTCGGCGCAAAAGGTGAACCTGCAAAGGAAATGTAAGAAATGTTTGTGTGCCAGAGAGCGGTTGAGCCGCGGTATGCGGCCTGTGCTGGCCTTCGCCGGAGTGTTTAATTGAGCTCTGGACGAGCCGGGCTATCCTGCCGCGAAGTAGTTCGGAGTGCGTTAGCGGTGTCCGGGAGCCTGGCCGTCGACTCGAGGTTCGATTGAAAGGTGCCACTCGTTGCTTCTGCTGTTAAAGCAGCGGTATACTCCTTGGTGCCGAGGGAAAGTTCGGCCTTGCCATTAACCGTGATGACGCCGCGCGGACCAGGCATCTTGAGCTTACGGTAGGCGTAATGTGGCACCGCGTTGAATCGAGCGAACGCGGTTCGTCCGAGCAGTGCCTGATAATCACTGCGGAAGGGGACGATGTCGAAGATTAACTCTTCAACACGGTAATTGTCTGGTGATCCGAAGACTACCTCAAGGGCGATGGAGCCTGTATAGATGGCCTCCACACCTGGTATAATACCTCTGAAGGTGGCTTTAGTGGGCTTGATCACCGAATGATCGATGCCCATCTTGCGCACTGTGTCCTGGTAAAGCAGGTTTAGACTGCTGCCTCCGTCCATAAGGACTCGTGTGAGGTGGAACCCGTCAATTATTGGGTCGAGGACTAGTGCGGCTGGATTGCCCTGATTGGTGTTAACCGGACGATCTGTGCGATTGAAGGTGATCGGCCGTAGTTTATATTGTGGGACGACTAGTTCCGTTAAGTCGACATCCCTAAGGGTGCGCATCTGGTCCGGGTTGGGAGTGTGGGTGCCGTTTACCACGTTCACCATTTGGATTTGCGGGGGAAATTTCTTTTGTCCTCCTGTATTCGGTGATCTGGGCTCCTCGTCACCATCATCGCTTTGAGACCCCTTATCTTTGTTTTTGGCGCTTGACCTGCCGACTTGTTTGAAGACCCAACATTCTCTGTTGGTATGATTGGCTGGTGTTCCTGGGGTGCCATGAATTTGGCATGGGCGGTCGAGTATGCGGTCCAGACTGAACGGACCCGAATTGTCATTTTTGAGTGGCCCATTCCATTGACCGGACTTAGAGCCACTACATCCGGCATTGACTGCCGTATCTTCGGCGTTTTCACCATTTTTGCGGCGCTTGTGTTTTTTGCGTCGGGGTTTGCCATTGCTATCTCTGGCCTCTGATGTGCCAGGGTTGCTTGCTGTGTTGTTGTTATGGGCCAACCAGCTATCTTCGCCCGCGCAGAAGCGGGTCATGAGTGTCGTGAGGGCTGCCATGGATTTTGGCTTCTCTTGGCCGAGATGTCGGGCGAGCCACTCGTCACGGATGTTATGTTTAAAGGCCGCTAGGGCTTCGGCATCCGGACAGTCGACAATTTGGTTCTTTTTAGTTAGGAACCGAGTCCAGAATTTCCTGGCTGACTCTTCGAGCTGTTGTGTTATGTGACTTAAATCATCAGCATCCGGTGGTCGCACATAAGTGCCCTGGAAGTTGTCTAGGAATGCGTCTGCCAGGTTCTCCCAACTTCCGATGGAGTTTGCCGGCAAGCTATTCAGCCAATGCCGAGCCGGCCCTTTGAGTTTTAGCGGGAGATACTTGATGGCGTGTAGATCATCCCCGCGGGCCATGTGAATGTGGAGGAAGAAATCCTCTATCCATACCGCGGGGTCTGTAGTGCCATCATATGATTCAATGTTCACGGGTTTAAACCCTTCTGGGAATTCATGATCCATTACTTCATCAGTGAAGCATAGGGGGTGTGCGGCGCCTCTGTGCCGGGCTATATCACGACGCAGTTCATACGAGTCTTGTCTGCTGTATTCGGCCCGACCGGATTTGCTTTTAGTATATCCCGCGTGACGGTCGTTGTCACGCGTTGAGGCGCGCCCCCGTGATTCGTAGACCGATCTTTTATGTACTTATTTGTTTTCCAATACGTCTCACAGGTCCTGCGTGTTTCCCCGGGCCTAGGTGTTTTTGTTTGGCTGGCGACGGGGTGAGGGCTGGAATTCGGGCTGATATGCCACTTTGTCTCGGCCACGGGGCGGCCGGTCAGCCGCATCATACGCTGGTAGTGTAGGCTTTAATGCTTCCTCTTCGAGTTGGGGTAGCAACTTGCACTTTGGGAAACTTTTGGTTGGGCGTTCGAGTTCGTATTCCTCGGCTGCCAGGACCTCGGTCCATCTATCCGCTAGCAGATCTTGATCAGCCTTAAGCTGCTGCTGCTTTTTCTTCAGGCTTTTTGCTGTGGCTATAAGCCAGCGCTTGAAGCGCTCCTGCTCGACAGGATCCTCAGGTACGATAAATTCTTCGTCGCCGAGGCTCGCCTCGTCTTCGGAGAGGGACATGTAAGTGTCATCTTCCGATTCTCCGTCTGTCGCCTGTTTCTTAGGGCTAGCTTGCCCATCCTCCTGCTCGAAGCTTGGCTGGAGGGGATTGTCTTTGTCTTCGACACTATCCGCAGCGTTATTGTCTCTTGTGCCAGTATCGATGCTTTTGCTATGGCGGGGCTTAGAGCGGCGCCGATGACGCCGGTGCTTAAGTTGCTTCTCGAGGGAATTATCCTCCGTTGCCTTATTGCCATCGCTTTATTTGGGGGTGTCCACCATATATATATATATATATATATATATATATCATATGATGAGGTGGCAGTCCAGCGCCTTGTGGGCGGTGGTTCCTGTTCTTCTCCTGCATCGTCGTCCATACCGTCGATGTCTTCGGAGCCGAAATCGAGCATGTTGGTTAAGTCGTCGACAGTGGCTATTAAGTGGGTGGTGGGTGGGGAACGAATTTCTTCATCGTCCGCTTCCCACTCGAGCCGGACGTAGTTCGGCCGAGGGTATCCTGACAAGGAGAGAGACCTTAACGAATTTAGCACGTCGCCCAGGGGCGAGTGCTGAAAGATATCCGCGGAGGAGAACTCCATGATCGGTGCCCAATCAGATTCGATAGGCACGGACGCAGGCGGTTCGGAGCCCGTGGCCGGGGACGAATCCTAGGGTCCGGCAACACAGGTCTGGTAGGAGGTGAAGTCAGTATTCGGCTCTATTGCCGCTGAGTGTGCGGCTTCCATGGCGGGGTCCATCCACCCGTCCTCGGACGGCGTGATCTGCTCCGGATTGAGGGCCAGAGTAGCCACAGGTGTGATCTCCCGAACACCGTCCGACGGCAGAGTTAAGTCATGCTCGTCGTGACTGTGCGGCGCACCTGACATGGGCTCGAATCCGTCGAATTTCAAGTCTCCGCGGATGTCGGCAGTATAGTTTAAGTTTCCAAACCTCACCTGACGGCCAGGGGCGTAGCTCTCGATCTACTCCAGATGGCCAAGCGAGTTGGCCCGCAGTACGAAGCCGCCGAATACGAAGATCTGTCCGGGGAGAAAAACCTCACCTTGGATCGCATCGTTGTCGATGATCGAAGGAGCCATCAAGCCTTTATCGTGACGGCACAGTGGAACTCTCAATCAAAGCACCAATGTCGGTGTCAAAACCGGCGGATCTCGGGTAGGGGGTCCCGAACTATGCGTCTAAGGCGGATGGTAACAGGAGGCGGGGGACACAATGTTTACCCAGGTGCGGGCCCTCTCGATGGAGTTAACACCCTACTTCCTGCTTGATTGATCTTGATGATATGAGTATTACAAGAGTTGATCTACCACGAGATCGTAGAGGCTAAACCCTAGAAGCTAGCCTATGATTATGATTGTTATTGTCCTACAGACTAAACCCTCCGGTTTATATAGACACCGGAGGGGGCTAGGGTTACACAGAGTCGGTTACAAGGGAGGAGATCTACATATCTGAATTGCCAAGCTTGCCTTCCACGCAAAGGAGAGTCCCATCCAGACACGGGACGAAGTCTTCAATCTTGTATCTTCATAGTCCAACAGTCCGGCTGTCCGAGGACCCCCTAATCCAGGACTCCCTCACCCTTCGACCTCCAGAAGAAAGGGCTGGTGCCCTCCCGTGATCAGCCTTCAATGCTGACCCTGGCAGGAGCCATGGTTCATCCTTCGTACGGTACACTGAAGAAACCTCCGTTCAAGTTTCATCATGCATGGGAGTGGAATGTACTAGATATAGACCACATCCACTATGCTGCAATGGATGGCTACCTTTGTTTCAATATCTACAAGTGTTGGATGAAGAGCAAGAGGCAAGTGTACGGTTCAAGCAAAGAAGTATCGCCCAAGAGGAAGAGGGACAAGGACGAAGTCGAGCACGTGGACGAGGAGTCCGAGTAAGGTGGCAGTGTCATTGCTCATGGTGGTTCTAATGCAGTGTATACCGGATTAGTTACTTAGTTTAATTCCAGGTGTGCTTAGTTTTATTTGAGGGGTGTGTTGTGCTGAGCCCCCAACAGAACTGTGTTATGTTCCTTCTCGTTACTATAACTCTTCAGTACGTACATACTAGTATTTCTTACAGTTCATCTTTTAGTTGGTATAGTACTACCACTCGTTTCGTCACATTATATACATGCAATATATATGGCCAACATCATATAGCCAGCAGTTTAGTTGTCAAAGAATTCCAGGGTGCTTAGTTTTATTTGAGGAGTGTGTTGTGTTGGACACCATTATTGTGACTCAAATCTCTTTGGCCATGTTATAATGACATAAATACTGATGGACCAACATGCCAGCTCTCCCTCTATCTCACTACAGTAAAATAAAGTGTGGGGCCTACTTGATCCCAACAGCGTTCTTATTTTCCTGTAAAATTATTCGCTTGGTTAGTACTGACAAGTGGGGCCGCACTTAGCATTGTGAGAATCGGCTTATTTTTTTCATATAACATGGTCAACGGGTTTGACGTGAAAATAACAATGTCTAATGGCATTTTTGAGCAAACGTCTAACTTAACGATGTCATTTTTGAGATATCTAATTGCATTTTTGAGCAGGCATCTCATGGATCGATGGCATTTTTGAGTAGTTGTAACTTCTAATGGCAAAACTGAGTAGTGATACACAACTAGTGGCATAAATAATAAGAACCCAAGAATTAAATAGGTATGCTAATTTCTTTAATATAATTTAGCACCCCATTTAAGCACGTACTAGCTTTTTTAATAGTACTATATGCATAATTTGGCGACGAGCGCTCTCTATATGTACCACCTTTTTTCTTTAATTTCATCTTGTTAGTTTTTCTCCATGGCGCAATCCATCGATACTACTACTGTACAAAAGTATACATTTTTTAAAAGGCTAGAGGGCGGGGCAGTCTAGCTTGGTCGGTTTCAAGAGAGGCGAGGGCCTTTGTGATTTGACGCCTCGTTACTGCTGGAAGGCGGGGCCTTGTGATTTGACTGCTCATATAAATGTGCCGACGACCTGAGGAGGAGCAAAGAACCGTGCGGTATACTCAAGTTTTCCACTGGAGTAGTATGACGGAGGAGCACGAAACATGGCAGCCCAGTGCCTCGCAGAGAACGTGACACGTGCGGCGAAACACCCGAAGAAAAAGAAGAAACACAGGAGCAAAAGAAGAAGGAAGATTATCACCCCCAAAAAAGAAGGAAGACGCATACACAAGTCTGGGGCGCTGCTCTCTACTATATGAAGGGTTGCTGGCCGCGGAGTCGTAACTGCTTCTTCATCGCCTCCACGACCTCCATCTCCTTGCGCGTCTCCTCAGCCATCTTCTTCATTCTATTCATGACGCGGGATTTCTCGACGCGAGCCTTCATCATCTGTTCCACGGCCGCATTACGTACCTTGACAGCAGTCGGGTGCTAGATGCGGAGCTTCGCCAACTCCTCCTTCTGTTCCATGATGAGGGTGTGCAGCATCTTCATCGACGAACTTCTCCTCCTTCAGCAGGTCGAGCTCGTGGCAGAGCTTCACCTTGTCCTCCTGAAGTTGCAGGATTTCGCCGGTCGCCTTCTTCTCCGAGGCAATGCTCTTCTTCAGCAGCATCACCAAGCCGGTGGTCAACTCCCCCTGCTCATTGAGCTTAGCGGGCATGTCGTTGAGGCTCCCCTTCAGCAGCTCCACCAAGCCATGGATGAACTCCTTCTGCTTATTGAGGTGCTTATTGAGCTGATCGGGCATGCCCTCGAGGGATAACAACTCCAGCGCCGCCAACTCGGCATGTTCGCCTCCACGGCTAGGGCGCTCCTGGGAGCCATCGACTGCCCGTGAGAGATATTTCGAGTTCTCTGCATGGCAGCGAGCCCTCTCTTTTTTTCGCAGCCTTGGTTGCCACTCCCTTGTTACGAGTAGTTCTCGACCTAGAGCACTGCACACCAGCCATGGCAAGGACGGACGAAGAAGGACTTATGAGGAGGAAGGTAGAGTAATTTTCGGTTAGGTAGTTCCCCTTTTTATAACCTAAGTACTAGCACTAGTACTAAAACCTGCATAGTGGGAAGACGTTCAGGTTTGGTATGTACTAGTAGGTGTGAGCAGGCTTGCACTTAATTGTAGCACTAGTACTTTGGAATGTGATGGGAACAAGGTAAAGATTAATTGATGGTTTTGGTTTCGAGGCCCGAAATGGCTCCCGATGAGTTTAGTGGAACATAAATTTCAAGTACTCCCTCCATCTCAGTTTACAAGGCTTGCACGTGTATCTAGGTCGTCAATGTAACTTATATAAAATAAATTGTTTAACATAAAAAATATATCATTAAAAAATAGAATATTTGAAGTTTGTAATGATATATTTTTCATAATGTATGCCTCTTATTAAGTTGGTCAAATTAATGACCTAGGTACACATGCAAGACTTATAAACTGAGATGGAGGGAGTACTACACCGCTCAAATGCGGTCGCACAAGTCAGTGATGTAACTGGTTGTACATGTCAGAACAAGCCGATGCATGTCCCTTCGGTGAGACACGGGTTCGACCGACAGTCTGTTGGTGCGACTGACTGTAAAGTATTACGTGATGGAGACTTTTGGTTGTGGCTTCGGTTGATTGTCACGACCAAGCATTCTAAAACTAGTCATAAATCAATTACCATCTTTTTCGAAACGACCAAGTATTTTCACAGGAATACAATACACATAGATGGAGTGATTGTCAAGGTTGCAAACTGACATGGCATTGCAAGTTCACTGCAGCAGCAACCGACTAGGTCACTGCATCGCTGGTGGGGAAGGAGGGCAGCTCACCTCTCCTATGATGCATGCCCAGCGGCGCCGCCGCAACTGGTCCCGGGATTTGGTTTCTCCTACCGCCCATTTGAACAGTTGCATCGACTGCTCATGCCACTGTGCAGGCATGCATGTTCTTTCCTCCGCAGTCAACTCCGTGAATATGATCTCTGCCATTAGCCCTAGCTTGAAATCAACGCGACGCTGCCAGATGCTGACATCCCTCAGCATCTCTCCCCTGAGATCGACTTGTGCCTCCGCCTTGTGCTGCGCCAGGCATAGATCCTTGGAACTTCTCTCCAATTGATGCGACGCTTCCTCGATCTGATTTGCATTTGCTGCCCACCACCTGAAACGTAGCCCTGGCGTGTCCTCTGGCGCCACTGATCTGTGATTCCAGAGCAATGGATCCCCTCTAAAACACATGTGGGTTTCGCTCAAAGGTGGCAGTGCTGCGGGCCGCAGCGAGATGGCAGCCCGCGGGATCCTGGGATCTAAGGGATTATCCATGGCGGGATCCTGGGATCTAAGGGCTTATCCATGGCGGGATCCGGTGGGCGAGGCGGGGAGGTGAGCCTAGGCGCTGGGAGAGCCCTACGAGGTTAAGATAAAGATAGTACTACTCCACCCGTCCATATTTAAATACAAAGGCCACCAACAGTAGCCCTGGCAAAAATTGATCATGCTGCCTGCGTCCTGGTTTATTGGCCCCCTTTTTTTGTGCCACTTTTTATGACATGCATAAATATTATGTTACTTACAAATATGGTCAAAAATTGGCACAAAATACGAAGGAGACCAATGGAAGTACCAGCAACCCATGATTTAACTACTCGCGTGCGTGCAGTGGAGTAGTAATGTCTTTCTTCCGCCCTTACGTGCACTCAATTTGCATGCGCTGTATTAATTGACAATCAATGAAGTGAAGGAATTGACACGCGTCAAATTATCACATGGGATGGGTCTTCGTACAAAAATGCGCCCCCCGTGTACCCGTGTGTGCGTGCAAGGGAATGAGTGCGTGCGTGGCGTGCGTGCACATCTTCGCTTCGTGCATGTACCGACAGTGTGGCTCAGAGAGGACGAGTGCATTCTTTTGGAACAAGCAGCATGTCCTGTGATCAATTGACACAAGGAGGTCGCGACAACGCCTCCACATGTGCCACGTGGCTTCATGAACTATAAGAGAGACACTGTGTAGCATGCCATTGGAATTCTAATTTACGTGTTTTGCACATACTCGAAGTACTAGTAAGGTACACGTGCATTGCACGCATCAGATTTGGCAACCAAATTATGAATAAATACCACACTATAGCATGTAAGCTCTGAGTCATATATGCCTAAAGTAAACCTTCGTTTAATTCTTATCGTTCATCTCATTCAAAATAAATTAGTTTTTATAAAAAGCTAGGGCCTCTTTGATTCGTAGGATTTCCAAAACGCGAGAATAGGAAAAACATGGGATTAGAGTGGAATGTCGTCTTGAATCCTACAGGATTGTACGAGTGTTTGATTGTGCATAGAAAAAACGCAGGATTCTTTCAAAGAGGTTTGAGCGGATGGGATGTTTCCTATGAAATCTAGTGCAAATGAATCCTATGGAAAAATTCCTATGGTTTACAATCCTACGAATCAAACAACCAAGACAGGAAAAATTCCTAAGGATTAGAATCCTCCAAAATTCCTTTGATAATCCTTTGAATCAAAGAAGCCCTTAATCTATTTTATGATTCATGGAATTGTGCGTTGTAAAGCATAAAGTAAAAACAAATAATGGAAATTCTACTAGAAAAAAAGTTTGGGCAGTTATGATATGGAAGATTCTAGAACAAAGGAGAAGCACTTGTGTTTTGAGGTTTGTGCATTATGCTTAAGTTGAACCATGGAGTCTGCTAGATTGTACATGTGGTAAAATCCGGTGGGGGGCTAGTAGATGGTGTGAGGGGCCAAGTGGAGGGAGACTATGAAGGAGTGCACAAGTGCGAGATCGATATTTAAAGAGAGGGGGCGAGAACGTGCGCTGTTGCGTGCAGTGGCGGAGCCATGAAAAATAAATGAGCTAGGGGGCCAAGCATTGCTAATCCTTTACGAGGAGGGCCAATTCATCAACTTCAACCATTTTACCAGAAATTGTCTAATGATCACATTCATATTAGCCTCGATATATAGTGATGTTGGGGGGGGGCAGGGCCCTTGCTGCCCCTGTCTTCACCACTGTGCGCGCGTCTGAGAGATGAAGCGGAAGGCATGTATGATGAGAGGGGGACGTTGGATATATAATTAATGTGTGTGTATTAGCTATGTAATCCTATATAGAGAGGTATAGATTGATCGATGTGGACGTGGGAAAGAGGGTGAGACCTCACTAGATATATAGATTCATCGGTTTGTGTGGGAAACTGTGAAAGACCTAGCTATATATACACACACATAGAGGAACATCGATCGTTGGGCATGCACGTGAGAGATAAAGAATGCCCGATATGATGGAGAGGGGGAGGTGTGTGTGTGTGTGCATGCATGGGAGACCGACCTGAAGAAAAAGATTGCATGTGTGCGATGGATAATGCCGACTGGTACTGTGTGTGCATGCATGCACGAGAGAAAGTTAGTGGTACAATTATAAAAGAGAAGTTGACTGTGTGGGTGTAAAAGACTAGGTGAGGTCATAATCAATGTAAAGTTGAATTTAAATATTTGAATAAGAGATCATGATGTTTGAAACCCATGCATGCATGAATATAACTGAGATATGCGCGGTGTGGTTTGGAAACGAGCATGTTGTACTGTATACACATTAAACAAGGTCAGACTGATTTGAATTTGAGATATCGATGGCAGACATCGTTTGGCCACATTGCATCCGTGCATGGACACACTATTCTAATTGGAGATGATGGGTGGCTTTCGCATCACATATCTATATCTATACCCCTATATATATATATTATATTTTATATTTTTTATATAGTGTGCGGATAACTTTAACTTTGAAAGATGGTCATTAGATGAGGCCAATCCAATGGTGCAGAGATGCCAAATTTGAGCACTACTGGCCGCTGGATATCATCTAGATTCCACCAGATTTGGCCACCTGTACAGTCTAGAAGACTCCATGGTTGAACTTAAGCATAATTCACAAACCTCAAAACACAAGCACTTCTTCTTTGTTCTAGAATCTTTCGTATCAGAATTGCCCAAATGTTTTTCTACATGATTTGCCATTATTTGTTTTTACTTTATGCCTTACAATGCACAATTCCACGAATCTTAAAATAGATTAGCTTTCTTATAAAAACTAGATGATTTTGAATGAAATGAACTATAAGAATTAAACGAACATCTACATCATGCATATATGACTCAAAGCTTACATGCTATAATGTGGTATTTATTCATAATTTGGTTGCCAAATCTCATGCGTGCAATGCACGTGTACCTTACTAGTCTAAATGGTGTTTGTGTGTGTGTTGTTCTTGTTAAACACATTGTACGTAGTATATCATACATGGTTTAGATTCCGAACATCTAGCTAGAGCATACATGTACTATGATTTGAATTCAACATAAAATGGATACATATATTTGAATTTGAGATCGTATGTACATGTAGTTCGTATTTATATAGGAATTTACTTCTCCTATATTCATGTCATGTGTTGTGAAGATAATATTTAGATGGTTGTATAACTAACCCGAGTACAATCCCATTCAAATAGGGAAAATGTACTCAAATTTAGTCCATATGCTAGACAACACACATTGTTTTTTTATTGTTGAGGGAAGTGCAAATTGTTTTGGTACTGTACACGTTATGTTTGTTGTCCCGATTTTTTAGTTCTTTTTTCTTGTATTTGAATGCATTTCTAGTAATATAGTAAAACGGGACATGGCTCTCTCTAGTGACGAGGTGCGAATTGTCTTTTTTTGGTACACGTTAAGCTTGTTCTCCCGAAATTTTAAGCCGCGCCTTGTTATGCCAAAATTTCAAGCTAGCGTCTCTGTCTATCGTGCTGCGAAACTCCCGCCTCTTCAACCCGCGCCTTGTTACCCCGAAATATTTAAGATATATCTTTGTCTCGTTGTGCTCCGACAACTCCCTCCATCTCAACCCGCGCCTTGCTATTCCAATATTACAACGCGCGCGAAAACTCCCACCTCCTGTGAAATCCCGACACGCGAAATGCCCGTGATACCCCTGAACCGAAAGAACCGCCTAGCTCAAATCGGTGGGGGTACTTTTGTAACTTACCAGACATTTTGGACAAGAGCGTCCCTAAGCCATGGTTCCCCACTCTCATCCCATCCGGCCACCCATTCGTACACCGAGGCCGCGAAAACCCGCGAAGCCCTACACCCTCCTCCGTCCGCCACCCAGCCGGAGCCTCTTCCCTGACGACGTCGTCCAGAGCAACACCTCGACATCCCTCATCCATCGTACCGGATGAGGATCCGTCGTTGATCTGGTCGTCCCGCCGGTTCAGCCAGCCCGTCCTCCACCTCCAAGGAGCTGCCCCGACGTTCCCCTCGTCTTTTGCACCACCTCCATTCCCACACCGCCCTCTTCACCTGTACCACCGGAAGAGCATCATCATCACCATTTCCTCGGATGAAGCTGAGGCCTAATCGGCGCCACCAAAGAGGTTGTACACTAATCGCCGCATTTTCTTCTTGATTCGATCTCACGGTGCTGCCGGCGCTCGGTCCTGAGTCGACACGGCACGGCTCCATCCACGGCGGCGTCGCCGGCCACTTCCTCCACGGTGTCGCTCCCTCGGTGGCGACATCAACATCAGTAGGAGCTGCTGCTGCTTTAGCTCTCGCTCGCGCTGCTGCTCTGCTCTTGCTCTCGGTCCCCTGCTTGGTCTGCTCTTGCTATAGCTCTTGCTCTTGCTCACGCTACTGCTCTCGCTCTTGCTCTTGCTTGCGATACTGCTCCAATTTAGCTACACTTCAGTCGACTGAATCGACTTTTGGGTCAGTCGATTTTCAGGGGGTGGGGGGCTCGCCGGAGTTAAGGAAGAACCAGCCGCAGCGGGGAGGGGGCTCGCCGGAGAGGTACCCCACTATCTATCTTAGGGTTCAGGGTGGGGGCGATGGTCGCCGGCGGTGGTGGGGTGGTGGCGTCGGGATCGCCAGAGAAAAAGCTCGGCACGAGGAGGGGGGCTAGAGGGATGGCCGGGGCGGCGGCGGACCGGCGGTGGGGAGTGGTTTCGGGGCGGGCGGGGGCGGCGCACCGCCGGCCACGGGCGGCGGGGGGCGGCTCTTTGGCCGGTGGTGGCTGGCGGCTCAGGGGGGTGGACGTTGAAGATGAACTGCAGGCCCTTGATTTCATATCCAACGGTTGGAAAATCGACTGACCAGAGATGAAAAAGTCAGTAGACGGACGTGTAGCCTCACCTGATGCTGCTACACGACTAGCTGCCCCGGCTCTCGCACGCGCTGCTGCTACTGCTGCTACTGCTTTTCTGCTACTGCTTTTCTGCTACTAGTGTGTTTAGTTTTGACAGTAAAATTCAGTTTCGACAGCAAAATTCAGTTTCGACAATTAAGTTCAGTTTCGACAGTTAAATTCAGTTTCGACAGTTAAGTTCAGAGATGAGCGGCTGATGTATTTACATCTAGCACTTTGTGGTTATGTATTTTACGTCATCTATTGGAGATGCTATTAGAATTCCACTCAGGTTAACATTGTCTCTCTTGTCCTGCTTCAGCCTCGGCGTCGTACAACTCACCGGAGCTGCTCCAACGACGAAACCCTCCATCACAGCGGAGCAGTACCCCGGGCTCCATCTCCAGATGCCTAAGATCTTCTTCCTCTCCTCCGACAGCCAAGTTAGCCGGAGCATCCTCACCGACCAACCCAATCACGCTGACATGGCTTCGCCAAAGAGGTTGTACACTTGTTACGTCTCTTTTTTACTCTACATGTTATATATATTGTCCACTGAGCACACGTAGTAACGTGAAATGCGATAATTTTATCCTACTATATGACAAGTAGTGAGGTACCAGGCAACTTAGCTATCCGTGATGGACTCTCTTGAATGCCATCATTATTTATCTCTGCGCGTTTGAGCTGTGCATTTGTCGATGGGCCTGGGAGTTGAGCTAGTAGGGCAGTGGCCTGGGTCCAAAGTAATAGAAGTAGCACAAAAACATTTTTTGAGTGTAGGCTTTTCCTTGCTCAAGCCTGCCTACTAGAATCGCCAGTGCTTGAAAGGAAAAGTGAAGGAAAAACATAGGAATTGGAAAGTTTCCTATGGTACTACTATTAACGAATTTGGTTCAAAGGAATGGAGCAAAGGAAAACTGTAGGATTTGTTCCTTTAGTGTCTCCTTGAAAGAAAAACTGTAGGAATTTTAATTTCCACTTGTCCTCCTTTTCAAATTCCTATTCATGAAGCACAAGACTAAGACATAGTAGCATAATAGCATTATAACCGTACATTTTCTTGTGGTTTGACTTAATCTCACCATGCTTCTCTGCATACTGTGATCTTCCAATTCTTGTGATCAAACACCCAGATTGGCAGAAATCCTGTGTTTTTAAATTCTCTATTTTGCACGTGCATTCCTATCCTATTCCTGTCTATTTCATATCCCTGCATTGTTAGAATCCTCAAATTCAAACAAGCCCTTACACAATTACTTCTGTTACAGATATGTGTCAAAGAAAACCTTGTGTGGTTTGTCCTGCTCCTGCTGCGTTGTGTTCCACCCCAGCTCAGCTGCTCCAATGATGGAAGGGTTCACCACATCAGGGATCCGCTCTCCAAACTGTCTTTCGCCGCCTCAGATCTTCTTCCCCGCCGCCGGCAGCCACGACAATTGCATTACCATCATCAACTGAGCAGATGACCTTGAGGACTACACGGGTCCGCAAGAGAGGTCGCACTCTTCCGTGTCTGCTTACGTTATGCATCGGTTAATATGATGACATGCTACTTTGTCGTCGTGTTCACCTATTAGACTCCGAGTCAGGTCCAAACTAATGCTGAAACTTGAGTTTTTAAATGGTTGTGAGGTACATATTGGGGCAACAATTAGTACTATCTGTCTACTATCTAGTTAATCTCGGGTGTCTACTATGAGTTTCATGTTGGGTGCAAACAAACATTAAAGGAGCCATTATCTGTATTTTTTAACTAAAGCTATTATCTGCCTGCTATCACTGGTTTTGGGTCTATCCATAGTTTGCTACCATCACTCTGGATTTGTGCATGCACTCCTTACATAATCTCACTATGTTTTATTCCTATGCATGTCAGTTATTGTACACAATGGAACTGAACATGTAGAGCAAAAGAGACGACCCTTGTGTGGCAATAAAATTTCATGCAGACGTTGCTCCATGGTGGGCGCAAAGGCAGCCCCCCTCCACCCATTTCGGATCGTAATCAAGAGGAAGATAAAAGTCCTGAGGGGGATTCAGAAGGAGAAGACCACTCCTATTTACCCCCTGAGGTCTTTGCTCTAACTTGGCATGCTGATGTTGGTAATATCTTGCATATGGTGCCTTGCATTGCTTACTGTATACATCAAATATGTCATCTGCTAAGTTTAGACATGCTTTGTGTCAATGCCATCTGTTTAGTTTCTTTATCATATATGTGAATCATGCAATGCCATCTTGTTTAGCCAGGCATCATATATGTGAATTTTGCAATGCCACCCTGGTTAGCCAGTCATCTTATCTATGTGAATTATACCATGCCATCATTTTTTATTACATGTTAAATTTGTCAACAATTTTAGTACATTCAATTACTCTTCCTATGCATCAGCCATTCGACACGGTCATGGAAAAATCTGAAGTGGAAACAAGGTCTTCAGAGCAGACAATGCTATCTGACGAAGCGCATGTCTTGCTGGTTACGAATAGCTCCTCAGAGGAGGATTCAGAGACAGATGACCAGTCCTATTTCCCCCCGAGGTGCATGCTCTAACTTAGCAGGGTTATGTTGCTCATATCGTGCGTATGGTATCTTGCATTGCTATGTCATTTGCTTAGTTTAGACATGCTTTGTGTGAATGCCTCCTGTTTAGTGTCTAATTACCATATATGTTAATTATGCGATGCCATCTTGTTGCAAGACATTATATATGTGAATTATGCAATGCTATCTTGTTGCAAGGCATTATATATGTGAATTATGCAATGCCATGCTGTTTAGCCAAGCATCATATATGTGAATTATATCATGCCGTCCTTTTTTATATTTCTCGTTGCATTTGTCGACAATGTTTGTATATTCAACTGCTCTTCCTGTGCATCAGCCATTTGAATTGGTGATGGAGAAATCTGGAGTGAAAACAAGGTCTTCAGAGTACACAATGCTACCTGCTGAGGCAGATATCTGGCTGGTTACAGATAGCTCTTCAGAGGAGGATTCAGAGGCAGATGACCAGTCCTATTGTCCCCCTAAGGTGTATGCTCAAACTTGGCAGGGTTATATTACTCATATCATGCATATGTTGTATTGTAATGCTTAGTTTTTACATCATATACACAATATTGAATGCCATCTCCTTAGTTGACACATCATATATGTGATTGCCCTCTGCTCACTTGCTTAGTATATAAATCATATATTTGAATTATATCATGCCAAGATGTTTACATAGACAGCATGTATCTGAATTATGGCGTGCCAACCCATTTTCTAAAGACATAATATAGTTATATCATCTCATCCTATTTAGATAGTCATCATATTTTGAATTATGTCATTCTATCCATGAATTATATCATGCCATCATGTTTCCATCGACGACATGTTTGTGATTTATGGCATGCCAACCACTTTAATAGACACATCGTATAGTTATATCATGTCATCCTGTTTACATAGTCATCATATTTTGAAGTATGTCATTCTATCCTGTTTAGTTAGCCATCATACATGTTTAATTGTGTCATGCTATCCTATTTAATTAGCCATCATATATGTGAAATTATGTCCTGCTATTCTGTTTGGTTAGACAACATAAATGTGAATTATTTCATGCCCTGTTTTCTTCCCTACTATCCATTGCACCTGTCTATCTTACAATGTCTGTACATTCAATTACTTTTCTTGTTTATCAGCCATTTCAATTGGAGGGGGTGATTGCAGTATCTGTGGGAGTAAAAACACGGTCTTCAGAAAAGATCGTGCTACATGTCGATGCAGATAGAATCACGGTTGTACATGACCAAGAACCAGCCCCACCACACATAACCCAGACTCACGCAGATTGTACCCCTACTCAGTTGGACAGAGAACTAGCTACACCCCTTCTAACCCCAACCCCAGCAGATAGTAACCCAGTTCCAGTTGACACATCACCGTCTCCACCACAAAGCACCCGAACACGAGCAGTTAGTAAGGCAACCACAGTGCCCAAAGCACGATGACCACCACTCCGAACCCCAAGTCAACGCTTAAAGCAGAAGAAGAACTGTTCTCAGGTCTGGTTCCGTAGCTAATTCATACTACTTTGTTCTTGCATCACTGTATTTACTCATACCAACTAATTTCAAATTTGAAGGATGCAATTGAAACTCCAATGGCGCAACAGGTATGTTTTAAACCTATTTCTTTAACGTGTTTGCTGTTGTAACTTGCTCTATGTTGATATCAGTTTCAATTGAATAAACAGTTATGTTCTCATGCCATGCACATTACAAGTGTTGTTATTTCTGTGTAGTTTCCCACACTTATATTCTGTCTATGCTGCTTTATCTTAAATAGATAGGATTCGAGCTGTATCTATCTTGATTTGGCAACATAAACTAGAATGATATAGACCATACAGTGACCATACTACACAGATATATGTTTGTTTCATGCTGTTATCCTGTCCACCTTACTACCGAACTGGTTTACCAAAATGAGTTTCATATACTACATTGTAAACCTGTGATGTTTTTGTTTGTTTCTCTTTTAGAACACGGATAAAATATTGGAGAAGAGTACCCCATTATGCAATGGTAAAGGAAGTAATGCAGATAAGGTTCAAGATAGTGAGACATCCCTGTTGGTTTCCAAGAAAGCTGATAAAAACTATATTGAAGACACTGAGACAACCCCAAAGTCCTGTCTTAATGTAGTGTTCGAGTTACTGGCTACTACTGCTGGTACCGGCCCTTCGAACTCGCTGCCTGAATCAGTTCGGCTTCTTGAGTCTCAACTTCAAGTTGAAAGACATCGATCAGATGTTATGCGACAGGAAGCCGAAGGACTGAGGAAGTCCCTGCAGAATTCAGATGCATACTTTCTGGTGCAACAGCAAGTGCTGGACGATTTAAGCGCCAAACAAAAGAAAGTTAATAAGCTTGCTAAGCATCTTGCCAGCATTATGGGTACCCACGATATTGTTTCTTGAGCTCTTCTGAAGTGATTTCAGTTTTGGACTTGTTTTGGTGCGGCGTTTATTTGCACTGGTCGCCAACTTTGACAACCAGTGTATATGATATGCTGCTTTGTTCCCTATATTTGCACTGGTGGCAAACTTTGATGCCCAGTGGATGTAATATGTGTAATAGCCATGATAGACTTGCGTAAGTTGCTTGCTTATTTATTTCCTTGTTGTCTTGTTTATTTATTTGCTTGTAGTCAATGCAGTTCTTTTTCTGCGGTTTGCTAGTGGCCGCAATAACCTATTTTTTAAAACTAGGCCACAATAACCATGGGCTACATATTTACTGTAGTTACCATGGGCCTCCTACGGGCCGTAGAAACAATGGGCCTTCTAAGGGCCATAGAAACAATGGGTCTTCTATGGGCCGTACCATCAATGGGCCTTCTACGTGTCGTATGATCGATAGGCCAAACATGGGAGACCACATTATGGGCCGTAAACGGGCTAGATTCGGAATCGTCCATTCATGGGCCGACAATAACAGGCCGTCGTTAATCGGTCGTATTTGATGACACTATGAAAATGGCCCAACGGGTTAACGGGCCGCAAACGGGCCGATTGTAACCACGGGCTGAATTTGGCCCACAAGCAGAAAAGGCCAATAACGGGCCGTAAATAACCGAATGCTGGAAATGAGCCCAAGAATAAATGGGCCCTGAGAAGGCCGAAAGATAACACGGGTTGGAAATGGCCCAATGGAATAATGGGCTGTTAATGGGTATAAAGGGGGACACTATTCATTGCGGGCCAGATTCACCCCGGGCCGTTAATGGGTTAAGAGTTACAAATGGCCTCGTACGGGCCGAAAGACATCATGGGCCATACATGGGCTGGAAGTTACAACGGGGTGGAATCATATTGGACGGCCCAGATGAAGCTACTGGGCTTAATTTCGATAGGCCGTAACGGGCCGTGAGTTAGTGGGTCGTAAATGGGCTATATACGAACATGTCGTTAACAGGCTTTCCGTGGGCCGGCCCGTTACCTTTTGACCAAGTCAAACGGGCCAGCCTTTTCACCGAAATGGGGCCTCTGTTGGGCCGTGCCACATGTCGATGTATCATAGGCGCCTCCTACCCAATGAATGGATGACATCTGTCCCAACGGTGAGCCAACACGTGTTTCCTCCGGCCAATGAGAATTTTACACGTGGAAAATCCTCATTGGTCTGGGCCGTTAGCGGGTTATCGGGTCCAAAACCAGACCCGATAGCTTAACGGCGAACCATTATGGTGGATGCCACATGTCGGTCACCCTTGACGAAAGCACTTCCATGACGCGCGATTTATCGTCATGGAAGTGGACACTTCCGTGATGATAATTTTGGTAATGTCATGGAACACTTCTACGACAGCACAGGTATGACTATCTTGATTCTGTCATAAAATCGTCATGGATGTACATGCATGACAGAAAACGTGACCTACTGTGACAAACACGTATCATCACGGAAGTGTCTTTTTTTTGTAGTGAAGACAAGGCGTAGATTTCTATGGGCACAAGAAGAAGAGCTGTCGGGAGGGAAGTGCAAAGTGAATTGGAAGACATCATGTTCACCAATCGAGAAGGGGGGGCTCGGGATACAAGATCTTCAGCGTTTGGGCAGAGCTCTTCGGCTACGGTGGCTCTGGATGGCCTGGACACATCCATCCAGGCCATGGAAAGACTTTCCCACACCCTGCGATCAGGAAGACAAGCAGCTATTTGCCTCGGCCACCAGGGTTGCGATCGGCGATGGGAAAACTGCAAGCTTCTGGACATGTAACTGGCTAGGTGGTACACCGCTTTGCACCTCCTTCCCTGTAATGTTCAGGCACTTGAGAAGAAAAACACGGACGATGGCCGAAGCATTTCAGAACGAGCAGTGGATCAGAGACCTGCAACATGGCAACTCGGAACTCATTGTCACCGAGATGGTTACACTGGCGAGAAAAAATATAGAGCATGGTCAAGCTTTGGTAGAGCAGAAACAAGACATAATCAGTTGGACAGGGAGCGGAAAAGGCATATACTCCACTGATTCGGCATACAAGGCCCAATTCAATGGCTCCCCTCCTACACACATGAAGAACACAATTTGGAAAGCATGGGCTCCCGCAAAGATCAAAATCTTCTCCTGGTTGCTTCACTTAGATAAGCTCTGGTGCAACGACAGATTACAGCGGCGTGGATGGCCAAACCACTACTTCTGCTCCTTCTACAGAAGAAACTTGGAAACATCAGTCCACTTGTTCTGGAATTGCCACCTATCGAGGGCAGTGTGGACCGAGGTTGCAACATGGCAAGGATGTGCTTCGCTGGCCCCTCATCATGGAGAACAGACATCCACAACCTTGGCGGCCAGGCAGATCATATCACGCATGAGCAAGGAGGGGAGGAAAGGCATAAGAACCATGATCATGGCAACAACGTGGGAGCTCTGGAACGCGAGAAACAACTATGTCTTCAGAGCCATGGAAGCAGAGCCAACTCAGATCATCAGGGCGATTAGGGAGAGCATGGAACAATGGCGCCTTGCGAGAGCCAAGGCCATGGAGACCCCGTTTGGGAATATACACGCGAGATAAAACCGTAGATGCTTAGAATCCCTGGGAGCGGTGGAAAGTCACCCCCCTTGAACAAACCTTATTTCTGATTTATCACTCTGATCATTTTGATCAAACTTTGTATTCTCTCCTGCTAAATCTAATGAAGCCAGCCGAGCTGGATCTTAAAAATAATAATTAAATATACCTTCAAACTGAGAAACCATTCTACATTGTAGAGGGACTAGGTATCTCTTTTCTAAAAAAATGTAGATTTTGTGTCGTGAGGGTATGTGTCTATCTACATGTTAGAGAACTAAGAGAAGTAACTATGATGGAAATCTTACGCGGGTCGACTGGATCAACTCAAGTTTTACGTCTTCATCATCGCCATCTCCGACCAACACCATGAGTCCATGACTATCAACTTTTGGTGTTCTCCAAAAAAGTAGATTGTGTGTGAGAGAGAGAGAAAAGGGGGAGTTGGCCTAAATATTTAATTTTTGAAAATGTTGTGTGTTTTTGCATAAATGAATGTCGAATATTAATTAAATGATTAATATAAGAATGGTTTGTTGGTGAGCAACCGGGCACACTCACAAACTATAATGTCACCATTTACTTACCATCGCTCCTACTTGCCTGTCTTCTAGGCCAGCTCAGTTTATAAAACAAAGATACACATGACAAGTTATACGAACCCCTGTCAGATCTTTTTCCCCCTCCACAAGAAAATCTCTTCTCCTCCCATCGGCACCGCCGCTATTCCATCCCATCTCTGATGGCCTATAGGCCATGGAGGTGCGGAGGATCTCGGCCACCCGCCGGCGGGAGGGACCCCTTTCTTGTTCTTGTTAGAGTCAACGTCTTGGTTGGGGATGTGTGGTGGCGATGATGTCCTTTAGTAGGAATAATGCCTCCCACGTTCTATACCCATCTCGATGGTGTGTCTAGCATCCTCGGAGAGCGTGTGGAGGTTTGTCTCCGTCGGATCTTACGGGATTCGGTTGGTGTTGGTCTTTGGTGGATCTATTTGGATCCGGTCTTTGTTCTTGTTCGTTTAGGTGTTTACAGGTTTGGTCCTTCTGATCTACGACTTTCTTCATCGGCGATGGTTGCTACTCTGTTGCGCTGGTCCTATGGGACCTTAGCACGATGACTCCCGACTGTCTACTACAACAATGTTTGCACGGCTCCGGTGAGGAAGGGGTGATGACGGCGGCGCGCCTTCGGCTTGTTCTAGTGCTTGTATTCGTCGTTAGGTGGTCAACGGACATGGTTGTAATTTTTATTACCTCTATTGTTCTTTGTACTCTTATGATTGAAGATGAGTAGATTGGAAGTTTCTCGCAAAAAAGTTAAGATTTCTCGATGAGCTTAGGCTTATCCATGCGAGCGCGATTGGTCCGTGGCCCCTCTCTGGTGATTTCAACCTTATTTCGAGCATCGATGACAAGAATGGTCATAACATCAAACGCCCCAGGTTGGGCAAGTTCAGAAAGATCGTAAATGACCTCGACTACATTACTTACAATGATAACACATATTGCTTGGAATTACTCTCAATGATAGTGCATATTCCTTTTTTGGATAAAGAGTGGATTTTATTGGCTCAAAATAGAGCATCAAGAAGATACATAACACATGAGCACACTCTCGCCCTCTGCATGCGGCAACTCCGTATCACATACGCCACTACCATTCATCCCCATTCCTGTTATGGAATGATAATTAAGGAGTGTTCCCCTGAGGACACAGCTAAATCGGTCTCCATTTACCCCATGCTGCAACGATTAGGGACGAAGGAAGATAGGCCCTATCACTAACCTACCTCTGCAACCAGCTGTCACGCCAACAGTAATAATCTTCCATCCAAAATTGGCATATGTTGAATGGTCGACTTCACCCAACATCAAGAAGAATATTAACATAAACATATAAAGAGGATCCCAAATCCTAAACCAAACGATCTATTACATACTAGGCTTCTTCCATACCCCCGATAACTAGGGAAACTACCCGCACATCAAGGGCATGAATGATACGAGATGGATCATGATGTTTATGATAATTTCACAAAAGTAACACACAATTGAATCCACTCCAACTACTGTATTACAAATGGATTGGGATGAGATGGAGATGGTGATGATGATGATGGTGAAGCCCTCTTGATGCAGCATTCCGACGGCGAAGTCCTTGGATCGATCCCCTTTGGATGCCTTCTAGAGGCTAGGGCTCCGCGTTCTGGATGTGTTTTTGGAGGTTGTGGGCGTCTGATCCCCGATCTCGCTCAACGAGGGTGAAGTAGTCGACCAGGAGGTGGTGTAGGCACCGGGCGTCCGGTCATCCATCGGACATCCGGTATGACGTGAAGGACAACAGCTTCTAGGAAAACCAGCCGCCGAGGAAACCTACAGCGAGCGGACATCCGCTCCCTACCAGAAGTCCAGTGCCACCCCTCCGGAAATTCGTACCCCGACCAACTACCACGCATCCAGCCGACATCGGACAATTCGGTTCCTCAGAAGCCATTGGACGTCCGGTACTACATGCATGCAACCATCTGGGTTTCGACCCATGAACCCCTCTCTCAGCCCATAGACTGTATATACTTGTCCCCTACCTCCTTCCTAGGTCAGCAAAGCATATGAGATGAATTAGAGAGAGCTTTGCTCCTTTACCTACTTCGTTGGAGTTCAAGACCTCCAATGGAGAATGTCGGGGTTATAAATATTGGGTAGGCCCAAGTATATGGATGGCCCACCAGAAGCCCATGACCAATCCAAGATACGGCTCAGAAAACCATGGGCCATGGGACAAATTCAACAATATAACTATCACATAAAGCATTCCTTTCATGATCCCCAAGCATAGAATTTTTATTACTCTTCTCATAAGCAATTCTCTTCTCATTCATAATAGTGGGAGTATCACATGAAACTCGAATACTATAAATTGTTTCCACATTAAAAGCATAATGTTCAGTAAAAGGGTAATCATAATTATGACAAACTTTATAAAGATAACCATCACTAATTTTTATAACATAAGTATAATCACAATAATCATCATAAGTAGCAACTTTGTTCTCATCATAATCAATTGAAACCTCTTCCAAGATAGTGAAATCATTACTAAATAAAGTCATGACCTCTCCAAATCCACTTTTATCATTATAATAAGATTCAACACCCTCCAAAATAGTGGGATAATTATTATCTGAAGTTGGCACTCTGATGTCAACTACACAACTTTGTTCTTGTAGACTCGTGTTGGGCCTCCAAGCATAGAGATTTGTAGGACAATAGCAAATTTCCCTCAAGTGGATGACCTAAGGTTTATCAATCCATGGGAGGCATAGGATGAAGATGGTCTCTCTCAAACAACCCTGCAACCAAATAACAAAGAGTCTCTTGTGTCCCCAACCACACCAAATACAATGGTATATTGTATAGGTGCACTAGTTTGGCAAAGAGATGGTGATACAAGTGTAGTAATGATAGTAGATATTGATTTTTGTAATAGGAACAATAAAAAACAGCAAGGTAGCAATTAACAAAAATGAGCACAAACGGTATTGCAATGCTTGAAAATAAGGCCTAGGGTTCATACTTTCACTAGTGCAATCTCTCAATAATGCTAATATAATTGGATCATATAACATCCCCTCAATGTGTGATAAAGAATCACTCCAAAGTTCTTATCTAGTGGAGAACATCAGACGAAATTGTTTGTAGGGTACGAAACCACCTCAAAGTTATCTTTTCCGATCGATCTATCGAGCTATTCCTATAAGTGTCACAAACAACCCAAGAGTTCGTACTAAAATAGCACCATATGATACACATCAACAACTCTAATGTCACCTAGATACTCCATTGTCACCACAAGTATCCGTGAGTTGATTATACGATATGCATCAAACAACTTCAGATTCATAATACTCAATCCAACACAAAGAACTTCAAAGAGTGCCCCATGATTCCTACCGGAGAAACGAAGACGAAAACATGCATCAACCCCTATGCATAGATTACCCCAATGCCACTTCAGGAATCCGCGAGTTGAGTGCCAAGACATACATCAAGTGCTCTCAAATCCATAAAAATATTCAATCCGATAATAATGAAATCTCAAAGGGAAAACTCAATTCATCACAACAAGATAGAGATGGGGAAACACCATATGATCCAACTATATTAACAAAGCTCCCGATACATCAAGATCGTGCCAAATCAAGAGCACGAGAGAGAGAGAGATCAAACACAAAGCTACAAGTACAACCCCTCAGCCCCGAGGGTGGACTACTCCCACCTCATCATGGTGGCCGCCGGGATGATGAAGATGGCCTCCGGTGATGATTTCCCCCTCCGGTAGGGTGCCAGAATGGGCTCCCGATTGAGTTTTCATGGATACAAAGGATTGCGGGTGCGGAACTTCCGATCTAGCTTTATTTCTATGGGTTTCTGAATATATAGGATTTTTGGGCGTCGATTTCAAGCTGAGATGGTCATCAAGGGGCCCACTACCAACCACCACACGCCAGAGGGTTGACGCGCCCAGGTGGGTACTGGCCACCTCGTGGCTCTTCTAGCCCTCCCACGAAGCTTCTAGTGCTTCTTTTCTTCCAAAAAAAATCATCAAAAAGTTTCGCTGCATTTGGAGAACTTTGATTTCTCCACAAAAAACAACACCACGGTAGTTTTGCTGAAAACATCGTCGGTCCAGGTTAGTTTCATTTAAATCATATAAAATTGCACCCAAACCATATAAAATTGTTGTAAACTGAAGGAAATTTGCCCTAGAGGTAATAATAAAGTTGTTATTTTATATTTCCTTATTCATGATAAAGGTTTATTATTCATGCTAGAATTGTATTGATCGGAAACTTAAATACATGTGTGAATACATAAACAAATACCGTGTCTCTAGTAAGCCTCTACTAGACTAGCTCATTGAACAAAGATTGTTAAGGTTTCCTAACCATAGACATGTGATGTCATTTGATAACAGGATCACATCAATAGGAGAATGATGTGATGGACAAGACCCATCCGTTACCTTAGCATATTGGTCGTTTAGTTTGTTGCTATTACTTTCTTGATGATAAATACATATTCCTTCGACTATGAGATTATGCAACTCCCGGATACCGGAGGAATACCTTGTGTGCTATAAAATGTCACAACGCAACTAGGTGATCATAAAGATGCTCTATAGGTATCTCCGAAGGTGTTTGTTGAGTTGGCATAGATCGAGATTAGGATTTGTCACTCCGAGTATCGGAGAGGTATGTCTGGGCCCTCTCGGTAATGCACATCATAAGCTTGCAAGCAAATGACTAAGGAGTTAGTTATGAGATGTTGTATTACAAAACGAGTAAAGAGACTTGCCGGTAACGAGATTGAACTAGGTATGAAGATACCGACGATCGAATCTCGGACAAGTAACATATCGATGGACAAAGGGAATTACGTATGTTGTCATAACAGTTCGACCGATAAAGATCTTCGTAGAATATGTAGGAGCCAATATGGGCATCCAGGTTCCGCTATTGGTTATTGACCAGAGAGGTGTCTCGGTCATGTCTACATAGTTCTCGAACCCGCAGGGTCCCCACGACTACGTTCGTTGACGATAGTGTTATATGAGTTATATGATTTGGTGACCTAATGTTGTTCAAAATCCCAAATGAGACCCGGGACATGATGAGGAGTCTTGAAATGGTCGAGAGGTACAGATTAATATATAGGGCGATGGCATTCGAACACCGGAATAGTTTCGGAGTGCACCGGGTAGTCATCGCGTCACCGGAAGAGGTTCCGGACACCCCCGGTAAGTGTATGGGCTTAATGGGCCAAAGGAGGAGACAGACCAGCCCACTAGGGGGCTGGTGCGCCCCTCTACATGGCTAGCCGACCCTAGGGGAAGGAAAGGGGAGGGGTGGCCCCTCCTGCCTTTTCCTCCTCAGGAGAGAAAGGAAAGGGGGGGCGCCACCTCCTCCTTCCTTCCTCCCGCTCTCAAATAAGGAAAGGGGGGAACTTGGGGAGGACCCCAAGTAGCATTCGGCCTACTTAGGTCCCCTCCATGGCTGCTCCTCCCCCCACCTAAATATATGTGGGAGGGGGGCGCCAGACATAACCACAACAATTGTTTAGCCGTGTGCGGCGCCCCCCTCCACCATTTACACCCTCGGTCATATTTTCGTACTACTTAGGCGAAGCCCTGCAGAGATAACTGATACGTCTCCAACGTATCTATAATTTTTGATTGTTCCATGCTATTATATTATCTGTTTTGGATGTTTTATATGCATTAATACGCTATTTTATATGATTGTTGGGACTAACCTATTAACCTAGAGCCCAGTGCTAGTTTATGTTTTTTTCCTTGTTTTAGAGCTTCCCAGAAAAGGAATACCAAACGGAATAAAACTTTCGCAATGATTTTTCTTGGACCAGAAGACATCCAGAGGACTTGGAGTGCAAGTCAGAGAAGCCACGAGGCGGCCACAAGGACGTAGGGCGCTCCCCCCACCCTTGTGGGCCCCTCGTCACTCCACTGACTTATTTCTTCCGCCTATATATTCTCATATATCCCAAAACCAACAGAGAGAGCCACGAAAACACTTTTCCACCGCCGCAACCTTCTGTACCCGTGAGATCCCATCTAGGGGCCTTTTTCGGCGTCCTGCCGGAGGGGGATTCGATCACGGAGGGCTTCTACATCAACACCATTGCCCTTCCGATGAAGTGTGAGTAGTTTACCACAGACCTACGGGTCCATAGCTAGTAGTTAGATGGCTTCTTCTCTCTCTTTGATTCTCAATACCATGTTCTCCTCGATGTTCTTGGAGATCTATTTGATGTAATACTTTTTTGCGGTGTGTTTGCCGAGATCCAATGAATTATGGATTTATGATCAACATATCTATGAATATTATTTGAATCTTCTCTGAATTCTTATATGCATGATTTGATATCTTTACAAGTATTTTCGAACTATCAATTTGTTTGGCCAACTAGATTGGTTTTTCTTGCAATGGGAGAAGTGCTTAGATTTGGGTTCAATCTTGCGATGTCCTTTCCCAGTGACAGTAGGGGCAACAAGGCAGGTATTGTATTGTTGGCATCGAGGATAAAAAGATGGGGTTTACATCATATTGCTTGAGTTTATTCCTCTACATCATGTCATCTTACTTAATGCGTTACTCTGTTCTTCATGAACTTAATACTCTAGATGCAGGCAGGAGTCGGTCGATGTGTGGAGTAATAGTAGTAGATGCAGGCAGGAGTCGGTCGACGTGATGCCTATATTCATCGTCATTGCCTTAGATATCGTCATAACTTTGCGCTTTTCTATCAATTGATCGGCAGTAATTTGTTCACCCACCGTAATATTTTCTATCTTGAGAGAAGCCTCTAGTGAAACCTATGGCCCCCGGGTCTATTTTCCATCATATAACCTTCTATTTTCCATCATATAAGTTTTTAATCTACAATTTTAGTTTCCGATTTACTTCCTTTGCAATCTTTTACTTTCCGATCTATAAACCAAAAATACCAAAAATATTTACTTTACCGTTTATCTATCTCTATCAGATCTCACTTTTGCAAGTAACCATGAAGGGATTGACAACCCCTTTATCGCGTTGGGTGCAAGTTGTTGATTGTTTGTGTAGGTATTTGGTGACTTGTTCGTTGTGTCCAACTAGATTGATACCTTGGTTCTTAAAACTGAGGGAAATACTTACTCTACTTTGCTGCATCACCCAATCCTCTTCAAGGAAAAAACCAACGCAAGCTCAAGAGGTAGCAGGAAGAATTTCTGGCACCGTTGTCGGGGAGATTTACGCCAAGTCAAGTCAAGATTTGTCTCTGATGACCCACAAGTATATGGGATCAATTGTAGCCTTTTTAATAAGTAAGAGTGTCGAACCCAACGAGGAGCAGAAGGAAATGACAAGTGGTTTTCAGCAAGGTAATGTCTGCGCTGCTGAAATTGTAAGTAACAGAGTAGTTTGATAGCAAGAAAATTTGTAACGAGCAAGTAATGATAGTAGTAAGAAAAGTGCAGAAAGGTAGCCAAATCCTTTTGAGGCAAAGGACAGGCCAAAACAGTCTCTTATAATAAGCAAAGCGTTCTTGAGGTTACACGGGAATTTCATCTAGTCACTTTCATCATGTTGATTCGATTCGTGTTCGCTACTTTGATAATTTGATATGTGGGTGGACCGGTGCTTCGGTGCTGTTCTTACTTGAACAAACCTCCTACTTATGATTAACCCCCTCGCAAGCATCTGCAACTACGAGAAAAGTATTAAGAATAAATTCTAACCATAGCATTAAACTTTTGGATCCAATCGGCCCCTTACAGAATAGCGCATAAACTAGGGTTTAAGCTTCTGTCACTCTCACAACCCATCATCTAATAAATACTCCACAATGAATTCCCTTAGGCCCAAATATGGTGAAGTGTCATGTAGTCGACGTTCACATGACGCCACTAAGGTTATCCCAACATACATAATATCTAAGTATCGAACACATATCAAGTTCACATGATTACTTGCAACATGATTTCTCCCATGACCTCAAGAACAAAAGTAACTACTCACAAATGATAATCATGCTCAAGATTAGAGGGATATTAAATAGCATATTGGATCTGAACATATAATCTTCCACCAAATAAACCATATAGTAATCAACTACAAGATGTAATCAACACTACTAGTCACCCACAAGCACCAATCTATAGTTCCGGTACAAAGATTGAACACAAGAGATGAACTAGGATTTGAGAGGAGATGGTGTTTTTGAAGATGTTGACGGAGATTGCCCTCCCCAAGATGGGAGAGTTGTTGGTGATGATGATGACGATGTTTTCCCCTCCGGGAGGGAAGTTCCTCCGGCAGAATCGCTCCACCGGAGGGCAAAAGTGCTCCTGCCCAAGTTCCGCCTCGAGACGGTGGCGCTCCATCCCGAAAGTCCTCTCCTTATTTTTTCTAGGTCAAAATGACTTATATACCAGAAGATGGGCACCGGAGGTGAGCCGAGGGGAGCACAATCCACCAGGGCGCGCCTGAGCTCCCTGGCGCGCCCAGGTGGGTTGTGCCCACCTGGTGGGCCCCCTCTGGTACTTATTGGCTCAAATATTACTCATATATTCCATAAAAAATCCCCGTAAAGTTTCAGCTCATTTGGAGTTGTGCAGAATAGGTGGCCTGACGTAGCTTTTCCAGGTCCAGATTTCCAGCTGCCGAAATTCTCCCTCTTTGTGTGTACCTTGCATATTATGAGAGAAAAGGCATTAGAATTACTCCAAAAAGCATTATTATGCATGAAAACATCATAAATAACAGTAGGAAAACATGATGCAAAATGGACGTATCAACTCCCCCAAGTTTAGACCTCGCTTGTCCTCAAGCGAAAACCGAAATCGAAAAACATATCCACATGCGTAGAGAGAGAGGTGTCAATAAAAACAAAATACGAACATAGAAGCATCATGTGAATCATTATAACAGCAACAAACGTTAACATACAACTTTTATCAAAGAACTTTCATCATAAACTTCTCATGAATATGTAACAATTCATCACACTATCGAAGTATAAAGCATAAACTCTATTGGAAACCAACAAACTATGTTCTCAGTCAACTTTGCAACTACAATACATCATCCTTTCAGGAAGGTTCACGTATCGGAGCCTTTAGGCAAGTACACATACTCAACCATCATATAGTCTTCTATGATTGCTAACACTCACCGAATACACATGAGCGAAATGTTTCAAATGGACACATAGAAAGATAGGGGCTTATAGTTTCGCCTCCCAACGTATTCACCTCAAGGGTGATGTCAACAATAATAACTCATGCTACCCATATTCAATTGGACATATGTGCCTAGATCTTTCCTCACCACATGATGCTTGCCAAAGGAGAAAAATAAAAAGGAATAGAGAGAACAAACTTGACTCTTGCATAAAAGTAAATACATAAAAGTAAAAGATAGGCCCTTCACAGAGGGAAGCAGAGGTTGCCATGCGCTTATTTGTTTGTATGCTCAACCCCTTAGTGCAAAAGAACTTCACGTTGTATTGCCCCTTGTGATGGCAACCTTTATTATGTAGTCTATCGCTTTTATTCTTCACCATCACAAGTTCGTACAACGCTCAATTTTCTCTTACACTAAATGATCTCTCACTTTTAGAATCAATTTTTATTGCCTTATTGCACCGATGACAACTTAATTGAAGGATCTTTCTCAATCCTTAGGTACGTATGGTGGACTCTTGAAAATAAGATTTGGGTTTAAGGGTTTTTGGATGCACAAGTAGTCTCTACTTAGTGCGGAGTTTTTGGCTAGCAAAGATAGAGGGCAATCACCACATATTGAACGATCTATGACAATATAACTTCTATGTGAATATGAACAAACATAAATCATTATGTTGTCTTCCTTGTCCAACGTCAACAATTTTGGCATATAATATTTTGATGGGGGCTCACAATCACAAAAGATTTCCAGGATAGTGTATTTATATGTGAATCTTCTCTTCCCTTATTGATTCTTTCATGAGTTGCATCATTGACCAATGCTATGTTTGTTAATATCTAATAAAATCTTCTACTTATACTTTTCCTTATGTGGTGTCATCACCTACCATAAGATTAGCATATGATCTTATTAATTTATTTCCTTTCTTTTTATTGGAACATGAAAGTAAAGAAACAAGAAACTCAAACTAAACTTTATTATATATATCTCGCACATGATTACAAGGATAGATCACTAAGCAAACCCTCGAAAAGAAAGGATTGAACCAAACTTTTATTCATCTAAAGCAAAAGATAACTATGGATCGAACTAAAATAAGTAAAGGCAAAAGATAGTGGGGTGATACGATACCGGGGCACCTCCCCCAAGCTTGGCGGAAGCCAAGGGGAGTGCCCATACCCGATACTCAATTTTCTTTTGGTGATGAAGAAGGTGGTGGTGATGAAGTAGCAGTGTTTTCCAATATAACCATGAGTAGCTCCTTCAAGCCTTGAATCTCCCGAAGGGCTCGATCAAGTAACTCGGTATTTTTCCTCACTTCAGCCATTATGTGTTTATTTTCCGGGCCCCAAGTTTTTGTTCCTGCATTGCTTTCTCTTGGACGAGCTATGTCCCAATTGGACGGTATGTGCATACGAGGAGTATTCTCGAACCCATAATTGTGAATCAAATTGTGAAAATTGTTACGATGTAACCTGTGTAAAGGCCTTCTTGGTGGGAGTCCTTCATGCACTTCGGGGCTCTCTTGATTGTTTGATGATCCCATAGCTTGATGAGGATTTGGGTTGGTGGAGATGCCAGCCAATGTGCTTCTCTCAGAAGCCGGAGGGTGAACCCCAAAGGGATTTTCCTCTCCTTCCTCCATGGCAACCTCTTCAGCTTCCTCTCTTCTTAGATCCTCCTGAACCATGATTCTTATTCTCCGTTGTTGGAAGGTGAGGAAGACATGATGCTGGCCTAGCTGAATCTGCCAGAAAACAGCAAGGAAAAGAAACAGAAGATTTCTCTGCGATACAGTGGTCAATAGGTTCGTGGGGTATATAAAGATTTTTTATCTTGGGAAACAAGCAAACAGTAGAAAAACGGAGTTCGGAAGGTACCTGAGGTGGGCACAACCCACTAGGCGCGCCCTGGTGTCTTGTGCCCACCAGGGTGACCTTCCTGGTTGTTTCTTATTTTCCTAATTTTTTTTAATTCCAAAACTGACAAAAAATATTTTTTGCGGATTTTTCAGAGTCCGTTTACTTACCGTATCATGTACCTCCTCTTTTTCAAGATTCTAGAGTGTTCTCGAAGGACTCTTTTATGTGTTCTTCCGGTGTCATAGTTTGGATAATATTACTTTCAACATTAATGGGCGTACCTGAGATATAATGTTTTATTCGCTGCCCATTAACAACCTTCGGGTTAGTACCTTCTGCATTATTTATTTTGATAGCTCCAGACCGATAAACCTCCTCGATAACATAGGGTCCTTCCCATTTGGAGAGGAGTTTTCCTGCAAAGAATCTGAAACGAGAGTTGTACAAAAGAACATATTCTCCAACTTTGAACTCACGCTTTTGGATTCTTTTATCATGACATCTTTTAACTTTTTTAAATAACTTGGCATTTTCATAAGCTTGGGTTCTCCATTCATCTAATGTGCTAATATGAAATAACCTCTTTTCACCGGCAAGTTTAAAATCATAGTTGAGTTCTTTGATTGCCCAATATGCTTTATGTTCTAACTCAAGAGGCAAATGACAAGCTTTTTCATAAACCATTTTATAAGGAGACATACCCATAGGATTTTTATATGCTGTTATATAAGCCCGAAGTGCATCATCTAATTTCTTAGACCAATTCTTCCGGGACCTATTGCCAGTCTTTTGCAAAATTAATTTTATTTCTCTATTGCTAAGCTCCACTTGACCACTAGACTGAGGATGATAAGGTGATGCAATTCTATGGTGAACATCATACTTGGAAAGCATTTTACGGAAAGCACCATGAATAAAGTGTGAACCACCATCAGTCATTAAATGTCTAGGGACTCCAAACCTTGGGAAAATAACTTCCTTAAGCATTTTAATTGAGGTGTTGTGATCAACACTGCTAGTTGGAATAGCATCTACCCACTTAGTGACATAATCAACAGCAACCAAAATATGCGTGTACCCATTAGAGGAAGGAAAAGGACCCATGTAATCAAATCCCCAACATCAAATGGTTTAACAGCAAGTGAATAATTCATAGGCATTTCTTGATGCTTACCGATATTACCTATTCTTTGACATTCATCACAAGATAAGGCGAACTTATGGGCATCCTTGAAGAGAGTAGGCCAATAAAATCCAGACTGCAATACCTTGTGAGCAGTTCTGTCTCCCGCATGATGCCCTTTATAAGCTTCGGAGTGACATTTCCGTAGGATTTGTCCCTGATCATGCTCAGGTACACAACGTCTAATAGTACCATCTACTCCTTCTTTATAAAGTTGTGGGTCATCCCAAAAGTAATGTCTTAAATCATAGAAGATTTTTTTTCTTTTGTTGGTATGTAAAGCTAGGTGGTAAATACTCCCGCCGTCCAGAAATACTTGTCCTAAAAATGGATAAAATGGATGTATCTATAACTAAAATAAGTCTAGACACATCCATTTCTAGGACAAGTATTTCCGGACGGAGGGAGTATTTAGCAACAATATAATTAGCATAATCCGCATACCAAGGAGTGTTATGAGAAACATTTATTGCAGCTAACTGCTCATCAGGAAAACTATCATCAATAGGTGGTGGGTCATCAAGCACATTTTCAAGCCTAGACAAGTTATCAGCTACAGGGTTCTCTGCTCCTTTTCTATCAGTGATATGTAAATCAAATTCTTGTTGCAGGAGAACCCATCAAATAAGTTTAGGATTAGCATCTTTCTTTTCCATAAGATATTTGATAGCAACATGGTCAGTGTGAACAATTACTTTAGAATCAACAATGTAAGATCTAAATTTATCACAAGCAAACACCACTGCTAGATTTTTTTCCAGTAGTAGCATAATTTCGTTGAGCACTGTCTAGAGTTTTACTAGCATAATGAATAACATTTAGTTTCTTATCAACTCTTTGTCCTAGAAGAGCACCAACAGCATAATCACTAGCATCACACATAATTTCAAAAGGCGAGTTCCAATCAGGTGGTTGAACAATAGGTGCAGAAATTAAGGCTTTCTTGAGTGTTTCAAAGGCTTCCAAATAATCATCATCAAAAACAAAAGAAACATCCTTTTGCAAAAGATTTGTAAGGGGCCAAGAAATTTTAGAACAGTCTTTGATAAATCTCCTATAGAAACCAGTATGACCTAGGAAACTAAGGATACCTATCTTTAGGACATGGCATTTTCTCAATTGCATCAACCTTAGCTTTGTCCACTTCAATACCTCTTTCACAAATTTTATGGCCCAAAACAATACCTTCATTAACCATAAAGTGGCACTTCTCCCAATTCAAGACAAGATTCATTTGCTCGCATCTCTGCAAAACTCGATCAAGATTGCTTAAACAATCATTAAAAGACTTCCCGCAAACAGAGAAGTCATCCATGAAAACCTCAACAATCTTTTCACAAAAGTCAGAGAATATAGCAGTCATACATCTTTGAAATGTAGCAGGTGCATTGCATAAACCAAAAGGCATACGTCTATAAGCATAAGTTCCAAAGGGACAAGTGAAAGTGGTCTTTTCTTGATCAGGTTGAGAAATAGGTATTTGTGAAAAACCAGAGTATCCATCAAGGAAGCAAAAATGTGTGTGCTTAGATAATCTTTCTAGCATTTGATCAATAAAAGGCAGAGGGTAGTGATCTTTTCTAGTTGCTTTCTTTAATTTTCTAAAATCAATTACCATTCTATAGCCTGTAACAATTCTTTGTGGAATGAGTTCATTCTTATCATTAGGGACAACGGTAATACCTCCTTTCTTAGGGACACAATGAACAGGACTTACCCATCTACTATCAGCTATAGGATAGATTATACCTGCTTCTAGAAGTTTTAATATTTCCGTTCTCACCACTTCCTTCATCTTCGGATTTAATCAACATTGGTGATCAACAACGGGTTTAGCATCAGGTTCCATATTAATTTTGTGTTGACATAGAGTGAGACTATTGCCCTTTAAATCATCAAGAGTATATCCAGTAGCAGCTCGGTGCTTCCTTAGAACTTTCAATAATCTTTCCTCTTCATGTTCTGAAAGGTTAGCACTAATAATAACAGGATATATCTTCTTCTCATCAAGATAAGCATATTTTCAAAGTGTCTGGCAATTGTTTTAATTCAAACACGGGATCACCTTTAGGTGGAGGAGGACCTCCTAGAGTTTCAATAGGAAAATTGTGTTTAAGCAGAGGACGTTGTTCAAACAAAATCTTATCTATTTCATTTCTTTCATGCATATGTAAATCATTTTCATGGTCTTGCAAATATTGTTCTAGAGGATCAGTAGGAGGCACAACAATGGTAGCAAGACCAATTATTTCATCATTACTAAACAATTGTTTTTATGAGGTTTTCTACTAAACTTGGAAAAATTAAACTCATGAGACTCATCACCAAAGCTAACACCGACATTTTGTTTCTCACAATCTATTTTAGCATTAACGGTGTTCAAGAAAGGCCTACCAAAGATAATGGGACAAAAGACATCTTGTGGGGAACCAAGAACAAGAAAATCAGTAGGGTATTTTATTTTCCCACACAAGACTTCAACATCTCTAACAATCCCAATTGGTGATATAGTATCTCTATTAGCAAGTTTAATAGTAACACCTATGTCTTCTATCTCTGCGGGTGCTATATCATTCATAATTTATTGATATAAGTTAAAGGGAATTGCACTCACGCTAGCACCTATGTCACAAAAACCATGATAAAAGTGATCTCCTATTTTAACTGAGACAAAGGGCATGCCAACAACGGGTCTATGTTTTTCGTCTGTATCATGTTTGACAATTCTAGTAGCTTCATTACAGAAGTAAATTACATGCCCATCTATATTTTCTTCCAGAAGATCCTTAACCATAGCAAAACTAGGTTCTACATTGACTTGTTCATGATGCTTAGGTGTTCTAATATGACTTTTGTTAACCATAGTTGAAACTTTAGCATGTTCCTTTATCCTAATAGGGATAGGTGGTTTCTCGATATAAGCAGTTGGAACAACGTTATAAATAATAGTTTCCTCTTTAGCTAGTACCGGTTCTTTAATTTCTTCTTTAATAGGTGGGTGATATTTAAACCACTTCTCCTTGGGAAGATCAACATGAGCAGCAAATGATTCACAAAAGGAGGCTACTATCTCAGTGTCAAATCCATATTTAGTGCTAAACTTTTGAAAAGCATCGGTATTCATAAAAGATTTAACAAAATCATACTTGAGCTTAATACCCGACTCTTTACCTTCGTCGAGTTCCCAATCTTCAGAGTTGCGTTTAATTCTTTCTAAAAGATCCCACCGGAATTCAATAGTCTTCTTCATAAAAGAACCAGCACAAGAAGTATCAAGCATGGATCGATCATTATGAGAAAGTCGAGCATAAAAATTCTGGATAATAATTTCTCTCGAGAGCTCGTGATTGGGGCATGAATGCAACATTGACTTAAGCCTCCCCCAAGCTAGAGCGATACTTTGTCCTTCGTGAGGCCAAAAATTATATATGTAATTCCACTCACGATGAACTAGATGCATAGGATAATTTTTTTGGTGAAACTCCAATTTTAATCGATTCCAATTCCAAGATCCAATATCATCGCATAGCCTATACCATGCCAATGCCTTTCCCTTCAAAGATAAAGGGAAAACCTACTTCTTAGCTTCATCTCTGGGTAAACGCGCCGAAGGAAATATGCCCTAGAGGCAATAATAAAGTTATTATTTATTTCCTTATTTCATGATAAATGTTTATTATTCATGCTAGAATTGTATTAACCGGAAACATAATACTTGTGTGAATACATAGACAAACAAAGTGTCACTAGTATGCCTCTACTTGACTAGCTCGTTGATCAAAGATGGTTATGTTTCCTAGCCATAGACATGAGTTGTCATTTGATTAACGGGATCACATTATTAGGAGAATGATGTGATTGACTTGACCCATTCTGTTAGCTTAGCACTTGATCGTTTAGTATGTTGCTATTGCTTTCTTCATGACTTATACATGTTCCTATGACTATGAGATTATGCAACTCCCGTTTACCGGAGGAACACTTTGTGTGCTACCAAACGTCACAACGTAACTGGGTGATTATAAAGGTGCTCTACAGGTGTCTCCGAAGGTACTTGTTGGGTTGGCGTATTTCGAGATTAGGATTTGTCACTCCGATTGTCAGAGAGGTATCTCTGGGCCCTCTCGGTAATGCACATCACTTAAGCCTTGCAAGCATTGCAACTAAAGAGTTTGTTGCAAGATGATGTATTACGGAACGAGTAAAGAGACTTGCCGGTAACGAGATTGAACTAGGTATTGAGATACCGACGATCGAATCTCGGGCAAGTAACATACCGATGACAAAGGGAACAACGTATGTTGTTATGCGGTCTGACCGATAAAGATCTTCGTAGAATATGTGGGAGCCAATATGAGCATCCAGGTTCCGCTATTGGTTATTGACCGGAGACATGTCTCGGTCATGTCTACATAGTTCTCGAACCCGTAGGGTCCGCACGCTTAACGTTATGATGACAGTTATATTATGAGTTTATATGTTTTGATGTACCGAAGGTTGTTCGGAGTCCCGGATGTGATCACGGACATGACGAGGAGTCTCGAAATGGTCGAGACATAAAGATCGATATATTGGACGACTATATTCGGACACCGGAAGTGTTTCGGGTGATTTCGGAGAAAACCGGAGTGCCGGAGGGTTACCGGAACCCCCCCGGAGAAGTAATGGGCCTTATGGGCCTTAGTGGAGAGAGAGGGGCAGCTAGGAGGGGCCGCGCGCCCCCTCCCCCTTTGGTCCGAATTGGACTAGGAGAGGGGGGGCGGCGCCCCCCTTTCCTTCTCCCTCTCCCCCTTCCTTTCCCCCTCCTAGTAGGAGTAGGAAAGAGGGGAGTCCTACTCCTACTAGGAGGAGGAGGACTCCTCCTGGCGCGCCAACAAGGGCCGGCCGGCCTCCCCCTTGCTCCTTTATATACGGGGGCAGGGGGCACCCCATAGACACAACAATTGATCTATTGATCTATTAGCCGTGTGCAGTGCCCCCCTCCACCATATTACACCTCGATAATATCGTAGCGGTGCTTAGGCGAAGCCCTGCGTCGGTAGAACATCATCATCGTCACCACGCCGTCGTGCTGACGAAACTCTCCCTCAACACTCGGCTGGATCGGAGTTCGAGGGACGTCATCGAGCTGAACGTGTGCTGAACTCGGAGGTGCCGTACGTTCGGTACTTGATCGGTCGGATCGTGAAGACGTACGACTACATCAACCGCGTTGTGTTAACGCTTCCGCTTTCGGTCTATGAGGGTACATGGACAACACTCTCCCCTCTCGTTGCTATGCATCACCATGATCTTGCGTGTTTGTAGGAATTTTTATAAAATTACTACGTTCCCCAACAGTGGTATCAGAGCCAGGTTTTATGCGTTGATGTTATGCACGAGTAGAACACAAGTGAGTTGTGGGCGATATAAGTCATATTGCTTACCAGCATGTCATACTTTGGTTCGACGGTATTGTGAGATGAAGCGGCCCGGACCGACATTACGCGTACGCTTACGCGAGACTGGTTTCACCGTTGCGAGCACTCGTTGCTTAAAGGTGACCGGCGGGTGTCTGTCTCTCTCACTTTAGTTGAACCGAGTGTGGCTACGCCCGGTCCTTGCGAAGGTTAAAACAACACCAACTTGACAAACTATCGTTGTGGTTTTGATGCGTAGGTAAGAACGGTTCTTGCTAAGCCCGTAGCAGCCACGTAAAACTTGCAACAACAAAGTAGAGGACGTCTAACTTGTTTTTGCAAGGCATGTTGTGATGTGATATGGTCAAAGCATGATGCTAAATTTATTGTATGAGATGATCATGTTTTGTAACCGAGTTATCGGCAACTGGCAGGAGCCATATGGTTGTCGCTTTATTGTATGCAATGCAATCGCCCTGTAATGCTTTACTTTATCACTAAGCGGTAGCGATAGTCGTAGAAGCATAAGATTGGCGAGACGACAACGATGCTACGATGGAGATCAAGGTGTCGCACCGGTGACAATGGTGATCATGACGGTGCTTCGGAGATGGAGATCACAAGCACAAGATGATGATGGCCATATCATATCACTTATATTGATTGCATGTGATGTTTATATTTTATGCATCTTATCTTGCTTTGATTGACGGTAGCATTATAAGATGATCCCTCACTAAATTATCAAAGTATAAGTGTTCTCCCTGAGTATGCACCGTAGCGAAAGTTCTTCGTGCTGAGACACCACGTGATGATCGGGTGTGATAGGCTCTACGTTCAAATACAACGGGTGCAAAACAGTTGCACACGCGGAATACTCAGGTTAAACTTGACGAGCCTAGCATATAACAGATATGGCCTCGGAACACGGAGACCGAAAGGTCGAGCGTGAATCATATAGTAGATTTGATCAACATAGTGATGTTCACCGTTGAAACTACTCCATCTCACGTGATGATCGGACATGGTTTAGTTGATATGGATCACGTGATCACATAGAGGATTAGAGGGATGTCTATATAAGTGGGAGTTCTTAAGTATTATGATTAATTGAACTTGAATTTATCATGAACTTAGTACCTGATAGTATTTTGCTTGTCTATGTTAATTATAGATAGATGGCCCGTGCTATTGTTCCGTTGAATTTTAATGCATTCCTTGACAAAGCAAAGTTGAAAGATGATGGTAGCAATTACACGGGCTGGGTCCGTAACTTGAGGATTATCCTCATTGCTGCACAGAAGAATTACGTCCTGGAAGCACTGCTGGGTGCCAGGCCTGCTGCAGGAGCAACACCAGATGTTATGAACGTCTGGCAGAGCAAAGCTGATGACTACTCGATAGTTCTGTGTGCCATGCTTTACGGCTTAGAACCGAGTCTTGAACGACGTTTTGAACGTCATGGAGCATATGAGATGTTCCAGGAGTTGAAGTTAATATTTCAAGCAAATGCCCGGATTGAGAGATATGAAGTCTCCAATAAGTTCTACAGCTGCAAGATGGAAGAGAATAGTTCTGTCAGTGAGCATATACTCAAAATGTCTGGGTATAACAATCACTTGATTCAACTGAGAGTTAATCTTCCGGATGATAGCGTCATTGATAGAATTCTTCAATCACTGCCACCAAGCTACAAGAGCTTCGTGATGAACTATAATATGCAAGGGATGGATAAGACGATTCCCGAGCTCTTCGCAATGCTAAAGGCTGCGGAGGTAGAAATCAAAAAGGAGCATCAAGTGTTGATGGTCAATAAGACCACTAGTTTCAAGAAAAAGGGTAAAGGGAAGAAGAAGGGGAACTTCAAGAAAAACAGCAAACAAGTTGCTGCTCAGGAGAAGAAACCCAAGTCTGGACCTAAGCCTGAGACTGAGTGCTTCTACTGCAAACAGACTGGTCACTGGAAGCGGAACTGCCCCAAGTATTTGGCGGATAAGAAGGATGGCAAGGTGAACAAAGGTATATGTGATATACATGTTATTGATGTGTACCTTACTAATGCTCGCAGTAGCACCTGGGTATTTGATACTGGTTCTGTTGCTAATATTTGCAACTCGAAGCAGGGGCTACGGATTAAGCAAAGATTGGCTAAGGACGAGGTGACGATGCGCGTGGGAAATGGTTCCAAAGTCGATGTGATTGCGGTCGGCACGCTACCTCTACATCTACCTTCGGGATAAATTTTAGACCTAAATAATTGTTATTTCGTGCCAGCGTTAAGCATGAACATTATATCTGGATCTTGTTTGATGCGAGACGGTTATTCATTTAAATCAGAGAATAATGGTTGTTCTATTTATATGAGTAATATCTTTTATGGTCATGCACCCTTGAAGAGTGGTCTATTTTTGTTGAATCTCGATAGTAGTGTTACACATATTCATAATATTGAAGCCAAAAGATGCAGAGTTGATAATGATAGTGCAACTTATTTGTGGCACTGCCGTTTAGGTCATATCGGTGTAAAGCGCATGAAGAAACTCCATACTGATGGACTTTTGGAACCACTTGATTATGAATCACTTGGTACTTGCGAACCGTGCCTCATGGGCAAGATGACTAAAACACCGTTCTCCGGAACTATGGAGAGAGCAACAGATTTGTTGGAAATCATACATACAGATATATGTGGTCCGATGAATATTGAGGCTCGTGGCGGATATCGTTATTTTCTCACCTTTACAGATGATTTGAGCAGATATGGGTATATCTACTCAATGAAACATAAGACTGAAACATTTGAAAGGTTCAAAGAATTTCAGAGTGAAGTTGAAAATCATCGTAACAAGAAAATAAAGTTTCTACGATCAGATCGTGGAGGAGAATATTTGAGTTACGAGTTTGGTCTACATTTGAAACAATGCGGAATAGTTTCGCAACTCACGCCACCCAGAACACCACAACGTAATGGTGTGTCCAAACGTCGTAATCGTACTTTACTAGATATGGTGCGATCTATGATGTCTCTTACTGATTTACCACTATCGTTTTGGGGTTATGCTTTAGAGACGGCTGCATTCACGTTAAATAGGGCACCATCAAAATCCGTTGAGACGACGCCTTATGAACTATGGTTTGGCAAGAAACCAAAGTTGTCGTTTCTTAAAGTTTGGGGCTGCGATGCTTATGTGAAAAAACTTCAACCTGATAAGCTCGAACCCAAATCGGAGAAATGTGTCTTCATAGGATACCCAAAGGAAACTGTTGGGTACACCTTCTATCACAGATCTGAAGGCAAAACTTTTGTTGCTAAATTCGGAAATTTTCTGGAGGAGTTTCTCTCGAAAGAAGTGAGTGGGAGGAAAGTAGAACTTGATGAGGTAACTGTACCTGCTCCCTTATTGGAAAGAAGTTCATCACAGAAACCAGTTTCTGCGACACCTACGCCAATTAGTGAGGAAGTTAATGATGATGATCATGAAACTTCAGATCAAGTTATTATTGAACCTCGTAGATCAACCAGAGTAAGATCCGCACCAGAGTGGTACGGTAATCCTGTTCTGGAGGTTATGTTACTAGACCATGACGAACCTACGAACTATGAAGAAGCGATGGTGAGCCTAGATTCCGCAAAATGGCTAGAGGCCATGAAATACGAGATGGGATCCATGTATGAGAACAAAGTATGGACTTTGGTTGACTTGCCCGATGATCGGCAAGCCATTGAAAATAAATGGATCTTCAAGAAGAAGACTGACGCCGACGGTAATGTTACTGTCTATAAAGCTCGACTTGTTGCGAAAGGTTTTCGACAAGTTCAAGGGATTGACTACGATGAGACCTTCTCACCCGTAGCGATGCTTAAGTCTGTCCAAATCATGTTAGCAATTGCCGCATTTTATGATTATGAAATTTGGCAAATGGATGTCAAAACTGCATTCCTGAATGGATTTCTGGAAGAAGAGTTGTATATGATGCAGCCGGAAGGTTTTGTCGATCCAAAGGAAGCTAACAAAGTGTGCAAGCTCCAGCGATCCATTTATGGACTGGTGCAAGCCTCTCGGAGTTGGAATAAACGCTTTGATAGTGTGATCAAAGAATTTGGTTTTATACAGACTTTTGGAGAATCCTGTATTTACAAGAAAGTGAGTGGGAGCTCTGTAGCATTTCTGATATTATATGTGGATGACATATTGCTGATTGGAAATGATATAGAATTTCTGGATAGCATAAAGGGATACTTGAATAAGAGTTTTTCAATGAAAGACCTCGGTGAAGCTGCGTATATATTGGGCATGAAGATTTATAGAGATAGATCAAGACGCTTAATTGGACTTTCACAAAGCACATACCTTGACAAAGTTTTGAAAAAGTTCAAAATAGATCAAGCAAAAAAAGGGTTCTTGCCTGTGTTACAAGGTATGAAATTGAGTAAGACTCAATGCCCGACCACTGCGGAAGATAGAGAGAAGATGAAAGATGTTCCTTATGCTTCAGCCATAGGCTCTATCATGTATGCAATGCAGTGTACCAGACCTGATGTATGCCTTGCTATAAGTCTAGCAGGAAGGTACCAAAGTAATCCAGGAGTGGATCACTGGACAGCGGTCAAGAACATCCTGAAATACCTGAAAAGGACTAAGGATATGTTTCTCGTTTATGGAGGTGACAAAGAGCTCATCGTAAATGGTTACATCGATGCAAGCTTTGACACTGATCCAGACGATTCTAAATCGCAAACCGGATACGTGTTTACATTGAACGGTGGAGCTGTCAGTTGGTGCAGTTCTAAACAAAGCGTCGTGGCGGGATCTACGTGTGAAGTGGAGTACATAGCTGCTTCAGAAGCAGCAAATGAAGGAGTCTGGATGAAGGAGTTCATATCCGATCTAGGTGTCATACCTAGTGCATCGGGTCCAATGAAAATCTTTTGTGACAATACTGGTGCAATTGCCTTAGCAAAGGAATCCAGATTTCACAAGAGAACCAAGCACATCAAAAGACGCTTCAATTCCATCCGGGATTTAGTCCAGGTGGGAGACATAGAAATTTGCAAGATACATACGGATCTGAATGTTGCAGACCCGTTGACTAAGCCTCTTCCACGAGCAAAACATGATCAGCACCAAGGCTCCATGGGTGTAAGAATCATTACTGTGTAATCTAGATTATTGACTCTAGTGCAAGTGGGAGACTGAAGGAAATATGCCCTAGAGGCAATAATAAAGTTATTATTTATTTCCTTATTTCATGATAAATGTTTATTATTCATGCTAGAATTGTATTAACCGGAAACATAAAACTTGTGTGAATACATAGACAAACAGAGTGTCACTAGTATGCCTCTACTTGACTAGCTCGTTGATCAAAGATGGTTATGTTTCCTAGCCATAGACATGAGTTGTCATTTGATTAACGGGATCACATTATTAGGAGAATGATGTGATTGACTTGACCCATTCCGTTAGCTTTGCACTTGATCGTTTAGTATGTTGCTATTGCTTTCTTCATGACTTATACATGTTCCTATGACTATGAGATTATGCAACTCCCATTTACCGGAGGAACACTTTGTGTGCTACCAAACGTCACAACGTAACTGGGTGATTATAAAGGTGCTCTACAGGTGTCTCCGAAGGTACTTGTTGGGTTGGCGTATTTCGAGATTAGGATTTGTCACTCCGATTGTCGGAGAGGTATCTCTGGGCCCTCTCGGTAATGCACATCACTTAAGCCTTGCAAGCATTGCAACTAAAGAGTTTGTTGCAAGATGATGTATTACGGAACGAGTAAAGAGACTTGCCGGTAACGAGATTGAACTAGGTATTGAGATACCGACGATCGAATCTCGGGCAAGTAACATACCGATGACAAAGGGAACAACGTATGTTGTTATGCGGTCTGACCGATAAAAATCTTCGTAGAATATGTGGGAGCCAATATGAGCATCCAGGTTCCGCTATTGGTTATTGACCGGAGACGTGTCTCGGTCATGTCTACATAGTTCTCGAACCCGTAGGGTCCGCGCGCTTAACGTTACGATGACAGTTATATTATGAGTTTATATGTTTTGACGTACCGAAGGTTGTTCGGAGTCCCTGATGTGATCACGGACATGACGAGGAGTTGCGAAATAGTCGAGACATAAAGATTGATATATTGGACGACTATATTCGGACACCAGAAGTGTTCCGGGTGATTTCGGAGAAAACCGGAGTGCCGGAGGGTTACCGGAACCCCCCCCCCCCCCCCCCCCCGGGAGAAGTAATGGGCCTTATGGGCTTAGTGGAGAGAGAGAGGGGCAGCCAGGAGGGGCCGCGCCCCCCCTCCCCCTCTGGTCCGAATTGGACTAGGAGAGGGGGGCGGCGCCCCCCTTTCCTTCTCCCTCTCCCCCTTCCTTTCCCCCTCCTAGTAGGAGTAGGAAAGAGGGGAGTCCTACTCCTAATAGGAGGAGGACTCCTCCTCCTGGCGCGCCAACAAGGGCCGGCCGGCCTCCCCCTTGCTCCTTTATATACGGGGGTAGGGGGGCACCCCATAGACACAACAATTGATCTATTGATCTATTAACCGTGTGCGGTGCCCCCCTCCACCATATTACACCTCGATAATATCGTAGCGGTGCTTAGGCGAAGCCCTGCGTCGGTAGAACATCATCATCGTCACCACGTCGTCGTGCTGACGAAACTCTCCCTCAACACTCGGCTGGATCGGAGTTCGAGGGACGTCATCGTGCTGAACGTGTGCTGAACTCGGAGGTGCCGTACGTTCGGCACATGGTCGGTCGGATCGTGAAGACGTACGACTACATCAACCGCATTGTGTTAACGATTCTGCTTTCGGTCTACGAGGGTACGTGGAGAACACTCTCCCCTCTCGTTGCTATGCATCACCATGATCTTGCGTGTTTGTAGGAAATTTTTTGAAATTACTACGTTCCCCAACAGTGGTATCAGAGCCAGGTTTTATGCGTTGATGTTATGCACGAGTAGAACACACGTGAGTTGTGGGCGATATAAGTCATACTGCTTACCAGCATGTCATACTTTGGTTCGACGGTATTGTGAGATGAAGCGGCCCCGACCGACATTACGCGTACGCTTACGCGAGACTGGTTTCACCGTTGCGAGCACTCGTTGCTTAAAGGTGACCGGCGGGTGTCTGTCTCTCTCACTTTAGTTGAACTGAGTGTGGCTACGGCCGGTCCTTGCGAAGGTTAAAACAGCACCAACTTGACAAACTATCTTTGTGGTTTTGATGCGTAGGTAAGAACGGTTCTTGCTAAGCCCGTAGCAGCCACGTAAAACTTGCAACAACAAAGTAGAGGACGTCTAACTTGTTTTTGCAGGGCATGTTGTGATGTGATATGGTCAAAGCATGATGCTAAATTTATTGCATGAGATGATCATGTTTTGTAACCGAGTTATCGGCAACTGGCAGGAGCCATATGGTTGTCGCTTTATTGTATGCAATGCAATCGCCCTGTAATGCTTTACTTTATCACTAAGCGGTAGCGATAGTCGTAGAAGCATAAGATTGGCGAGACGACAACGATGCTACGATGGAGATCAAGGTGTCGCGCCGGTGACTATGGTGATTCTGTCACTCTCGCAACCCATCAAGTAATAACTACTCCACAATGCATTCCCTTAGGCCCAAATATGGTGAAGTGTCATGTAGTCCACGTTCACATGACTCCACTAAGGGAATCACAACATACATACTATCAAAATATCGAACACATATCAAGTTCACATGATTACTTGCAACATGATTTCTCCCGCGACCTCAAGAACAAAAGTAACTACTCACAAATGATAATCATGCTCAAGATCAGAGGGGTATTATATAGCATATTGGATCTGACCATATAATCTTCCGCCAAATAAACCATATAGTAATCAACTACAAGATGTAATCAACACTACTAGTCACCCACAAGCACCAATCTATAGTTCCGGTACAAAGATTGAACACAAGATATGAACTAGGGTTTGAGAGGAGATGCTGCCGTCGAAGATGTTGATGGAGATTGCCCTCCCCAAGATGGGAGAGTTGTTGGTGATGATGATGACGATGATTTCCCCCTCTAGAGGGCAAAAGTGCTCCTGCCCATGTTCCGCCTCGATACGGCGGCGCTTCGTCCCGAAAGTCATCTCCTTATTTTTTCTAGGTCAAAATGACTTATATACCAGAAGATGGGCACCGGAGGTGGGCCGAGGGGAGCACAACCCACCAGGGCGCACCTGGGCTCCCTGGCGCGCCCAGGTGGGTTGTGCCCACCTGGTGGGCCCCCTCTGGTACTTATTTAATCCAATATTCCTCATATATTCCATAAAAAATCCCCGTAAAGTTTCAGCTCATTTGTAGTTGTGCAGAATAGGTGGCCTGACGTAGCTTTTTCAGGTCCAGATTTCCAGCTGCCGGAATTCTCCCTCTTTGTGTGTACCTTGCATATTATGAGAGAAAAGGCATTATAATTAATCCAAAAAGCATTATTATGCATGAAAACATCATAAATAACAGTAGGAAAACATGAGCCAAAATGGACGTATCAGTCTCCCGTCAACTTGCCAATTTCTGGCGCCATTGCCGGGGAGATCTACGCCAAGTCAAGACATACCAAGTACCCATCATAAACTCTCATCTCTTGCATTACATTATTTGCCATTCGCCTCTCGTTTTCCTCTCCCCCACTTCTAAAACGATTTTCGAAAAGATTTGCCTTTTCTTCACCCCTGTTCCGTTCGTCTTCTTCGCTTGCTTTTTGTGTGCTCGTGCGTTTAATCGCCTGATTAACTCCCATGGCTAGTCCTCCCATTACGTGAGCACTCCTGATAATGAAGTCCTCAATTTCAAACAAAGGGAAGGAGAAAATTTAAAAGATGCTTGGTATAGAATTTGAAATTCTCAAAATAGATCTACTCGAAAGCAATCTACTGCCGTTCTACTTCGCAATTTTTATGTAGGTGTTACTCCTTGGAATAAATATGTTCTAGATACCATTACCGGAGGGAATTCTTGGGGAGCCATACTTTTGATTCTTATAATGCAATGATAGATTTGCTAGGTCCCCCACCTCTTTTGGTTAATGGAACTATTTTAACTTTGGAGCATGTGATGCAAAGACTTGATATTATTGAAAATAAAATTGCTACTGTTGAGTTGATTGAAAATTTGGATAAAAATATTCATAATCAGATTACTCAATATGGATCTAAAGTAGGAGTTACTTTAAAGAATCTTAGGGAAAAGTAACCCATAGTTAATGAAAAGATAGATCAAGATTCTTCTAGAATTGGTAAACTAGAAGATATTATTACCAACTTGGGTTCCGCTTTTTCCTCCGTTAAAACTACTCAAAATCTTCCTCCTACCAAGACTGCCAAGTCTACTTATGTTCCTAAGAATAAGGGTGAATCTTCTAGTAAAGACAATGAAGATCTCAAATCAATAAGTATTCACCCCAATTTTCTCGAGCATTAAGGAACCAATTGTCATGAATTAATTTCTTGATTTCTTTCCTAGGTGTTTGATCATTGATAAAACTAAATAATCTCCTAAGAGTTATAAGTGTGTAACTGAAGAATTGCATACCGAAGATGAGAACACCTAGATCTATTTGTGTTTTATGCCTAGCTAGGGGCGTTAAACAATAGCGCTTGTTGGGAGGCAACCCAATTTTATTTTTGTTTTTGCTTTTTAGGTTATGTTTTGCATTAAATAATTCATATAGCCTCTGGTTAGATGTGGTTTTGTGTTTTAGTTAGTGTTTGTGCCAAGTAAGACCTTTGGGATAGCTTACGGTGATAGTTGATTTGATCTTGCTGAAAAACAGAAACTTTTGCGCCCAGGAAAATAATTCTCATTTTTTATAGAAGCATGATTTTGAGGTGATTCTTTTTGAAGAAGATTAATAAACAAATTTCTTAGGTCGTCCTAATTTTTCAGAATTGTTGGAGTTACAGAAGTATTCGAAAACTCCAGATTGCTACAGATTGTTCTATTTTTGACAGATTCTATTTTCTTTGTGTTGTTTGCTTATTTTGATGAATCAATGGCTAGTATCGGGGGGTATGAACCATGGAATAGTTGGAATATAGTAGATATTACACCAATATAAATAAATAATGAGTTCACAACAGTACCAAAAGTGGTGATTTATTTTCTTATACTAACGGAGCTTATGAGATTTTCTGTTGAGTTTTGTGTTGTGAAGTTTTCAAGTTTTGGGTAACGATTTGATGGACTACGGAATAAGGAGTGGCAAGAGCCTAAGCTTGGGGATGCCCAAGGAATCCCAAGGTAATATTAAAGGACAACCAAGAGCCTAAGCTTGGGGATGCCCCGGAAGGCATCTCCTCTTTCGACTTCGTCTATCGGTAACTTTACTTGAGGCTATATTTTTATTCACCACATGATATGTGTTTTGCTCGGAGTGTCTTGTATGATTTGAGTCTTTGCTTTTTATTTTTCCACAATCATCATTGCTGTACACACCTTTTGAGAGAGACACGCTTGAATTGTGATTTATTAGAATACTCTATGTGCTTCACTTATATCTTTTGAGCTAGGCAATTTTGCTCTAGGGCTTCACTTATATCTTTATAGAGCACGGTGGTGGTTTTATTTTATAGAAATTAATGAACTCTCGTGCTTCACTTATATTATTTTGAGAGTCTCTAAACAGCATGGTAATTTGCTTTGGTTATAAATTTAGTCCTAATATGATAGGCATCCAAGAAGCATATAATAAAAACTTTCATATTAAGTGCATTGAATACTATGAGAAGTTTGATTCCTTATGATTGTTTTCAGATATGAAGATGGTCATATTAGAGTCATGCTAGTGAGTAGTTGTGAATTTGAGAAATACTTGTGTTGAGGTTTGTGAGTCCCGTTACATGCACGTATGGTGAACCGTTATGTAGCGAAGTTGGAGCATGATATATTTTTGGATTGTCTTCCTTCTGAGTGGCTGTCGGGGACAAGCGATGGTCTTTTCCTACCAATCTATCCCCCTAGGAGCATGCGCATAGTACTTTATTTTGATGACTAATAGATTTTTGCAATAAGTATGTGAGTTCTTTTGACTAATGTTGAGTCCATGGATTATACGCACTCTCACCCTTCCACCATTGCTAGCCTCTCTTGTGCCGCGCAACTTTCGCCGGTACCATAAACCCACCATTTACCTTCCTCAAAACAGCCACCATACCTTCCTATTATGGCATTTCCATAGCCATTCCGAGATATATTTCCATGCAATTTTCCACCGTTCCATTTATTATGACACACATCATCATTGTCATATTGCTTTGCATGATCATGTAGTTGACATCGTATTTTAGGCAAAGCCACTGTTCATAATTCTTTCATACATGTCACTCTTGATTTATTGCACATCCCGGTACACCGCCAGAGGCATTCATATAGAGTCATATTTTGTTCTAGTATTGAGGTGTAATTCTTGAGTTGTAAGTAAATAAATGTGTGATGATCTCCATTATTAGAGCATTGTCCCATGTGAGGAAAAAAAGAGAAAGGCCAAAAAAGAGAAGGCCCAAAAAAAAGAGAGAAAGAGAGGGAAGGGGCAATGTTAATATCCTTTTTCCACACTTGTGCTTCAAAGTAGCACCATGATCTTCATGATAGAGAGTCTCCTATTTTGTCACTTTCATATACTAGTGGGAATTTTTCATTATAGAACTTGGCTTGTATATTCCAACGATGGGCTTCCTCAAATTTCCCTAGGTCTTCATGAGCAAGCAAGTTGGATGCACACCCACTTAGTTTTCTTTGTGAGCTTTCATAAACTTATAGCTCTAGTGCATCCGTTGCATGGCAATCCCTACTCACTCACATTGATATCTATTGATGGGCATCTCCATAGCCCATTGATACGCCTAGTTGATGTGAGACTATCTCCCTCTTTTTGTCTTCTCCACACCCACCCACTATTCCACCTATAGTGCTATATCCATGGCTCACGCTCATGTATTGCGTGAAAGTTAAAAAAGTTTGAGAACAATAAAAGTATGAAACAATTGCTTTGCTTGTCATCGGGGTTGTGCATGATTTAAATATTTTGTGTGAGGAAGATGGGGCATAGCTAGACTATATGATTTTGTAGGGATAAGCTTTCTTTGGCCATGTTATTTTGAGAAGACATAATTGCCTTGTTAGTATGCTTGAAGTATTATTGTTTTTATGTCAATATTAAACTTTTGTTTTGAATCATACGAATCTGAACATTCATGCCACAATAAAGAAATTACATGGATAAATATGTTAGGTAGCATTCCACATGAAAAATTCTGTTTTTATCATTTACCTACTCGAGGACGAGCAGGAATTAAGCTTGGGGATGCTTGATACGTCTCCAACGTATCTATAATTTTTTATTGTTCCATTCTATTATATTATCTGTTTTGGATGTTTTATATGCATTAATATGCTATTTTATATGATTTTTGGGAATAACCTATTAACCTAGAGCCCAATGCCAGTGCCAGTTTCTGTTTTTTCCTTGTTTTAGAGTTTCGCAGAAAAGGAATACCAAACGGAATAAAACTTTCCTGATGTTTTTTCTTGGACCAGAAGACATCCAGAGGACTTGGAGTGAAAGTCAAAGAAGCCACGAGGCGGCCACAAGGACGGAGGGCGCGCCCCCACCCTTGTGGGCCCCACGTGACTCCACCAACCTATTTCTTCCGCCTATATATTCTCATATATCCCATAACCAATAGAGAGAGAGGCACAAAAACACTTTTCCGCTGCCGCAACCTTCTGTACCTATGAGATCCCATCTAGGGGCCTTTCCCGGTGTCCTGCCGGAGGGGGCTTTGATCACGGAGGGCTTCTACATCAACACCATTGCCCTTCCGATGAAGCGTGAGTAGTTTACCACATACCTATGGGTCCATAGCTACTAGCTAGATGGCTTCTCCTCTCTCTTTGATTCTCAATGCCATGTTCTCCGCGATGTTCTTGGAGATCTATTCGATGTATTACTTTTTTGCGGGGTGTTTGCCGAGATCCGATGAATTGTGGATTTATGATTAGCTTATCTATGAATATTATTTGAATCTTCTCTGAATTCTTATATGCATGATTTGATATCTTTGCAAGTCTCTTCGAACTATCGGTTTGGTTTGGCCAACTAGATTGGTTTTTCTTGCAATGGGAGAAGTGCTTAGCTTTTGGTTCAATCTTTCGTTGTCCTTTCCTAGTGACAGTAGGGGCAGCAAGGCACGTATTGTATTGTTGGCATCAAGGATAAAAAGATGGGGTTTACATCATATTGCTTGAGTTTATTCCTCTACATCATGTCATCTTAGTTAATGCGTTACTCTGTTCTTCATGAACTTAGTACTCTAGATGCTGGCAGGAGTCGGTCGATGTGTGGAGTAATAGTAATAGATGCAGGCAGGAGTCGGTCTACTTGACATGGACGTGATGCCTATATTCATGATTATTACCTTAGATATCGTCATAACTTTGTGCTTTTATATCAATTGCTCAGCCGTAATTTGTTCACCCACCGTAATATTTTCTATCTTGAGAGAAGCCTCTAGTGAAACCTATGGACCAGGGTCTATTTCCATCATATAACCTTCTATTTTCCATCATATAACCTTCTATTTTCCATCATATAAGTTTCCAATCTACAATTTTAGTTTCTGATTTCCTTCCTTTGCAATCTTTACTTGCCGATCTATAAACCAAAAATACCAAAAATATTTTCTTTACCGTTTATCTATCTCTATCAGATCTCGCTTTTGCAAGTAACAGTGAAGGGCTTGACAACCCCTTTATGGTGTTGAGTGCAAGTTGTTGATTGTTTGTGTAGGTATTCGGTGACTTGTTCATTGTTTCCTAGTGGATTGATACCTTGGTTCTCAAAACTGAGGGAAATACTTACTCTACTTTGTTGCATCACCCTTTCCTCTTCAAGGGAAAAACTAACGCAAGCTCAAGAGGAAGCAATATCTTCGCCATCACCGTCACCACACCGTCGTGCTGGTGGAACTCATCCAGTACCAGCAAGACGGCGAGAACGTCACTGAGCTGAACGTGTGCTGAATGCGGAGGTGTCGTACATTCGGTACTCGATCAGTTGGATTAGGAAGAAGTTCGACTACATCAACCACATTACTAAACACTCCCGCTTACGGTATACGAGGGCACGTAAACACACTCTCTCCTCTCGTTTCTATGCATCTCCTTGATAGATCTTACGTGTGCGTCGATTTTTTTGTTTTCCATGCAACGTTTCCCAATAGTGGCATCCGAGCCAGGTCTATGCGTAGATGATATGCACGAGTAGAACACAAAGACTTGTGAGCAGCGATAGTCATATTGCTTACCACCAACGTCTTATTTTGAATCGGCGGTATTGTGGGATGAAGCGACCCAGACCAACCTTACATGTCCATGCACATGAGACCGGTTCCACCGACTGACATGCAACTAGTTTTGCATATAGGTGGCTGGCGGGTGTCTGTTTCTCCTACTTTAGTTGAATCAAATTTGAGTACGGCCGGTCCTTGAAGAAGGTTAAAACAGCAAACTTGATGAATCACCGTTGTGGTTTTTTGCATAGGTAAGAATGGTTCTTGCTAGAAGCCCGTAGCAGCCACGTAAAACTTACAACAACAAAGTAGAGGACGTCTAACTTGTTTTTGTAGGGCATGTTGTGATGTGATATGGTCAAGACATGATGTGATATACTTATTTTATGAGATGATCATGTTTTGTAATTTATCAGCAACCGGCAGGAGCCTTATGGTTGTCTCTTTATTGTATGAAATGCAAGTGCCATGTAATTGCTTTACTTTATCGCTATGCGTTAGCAATAGTTGGCGAGATGACCCCAACACAACGATGGAGATAAAGGTATCGAGCCGGTGACGATGGAGATCATGACGATGCTTTGGAGATGGAGATCAAAAGCACAAGATGATGATGGCCATATCATGTCCCATATTTGGATTGCATGTGATGTTTATCATTTATGCATCTTATTTTGCTTAGAACGACGATAGCATTATAAGATGATCCCTTCACTTAATTTCAAGATAAAAGTGTTCTCCCTGAGTATACACCGTTGCCAAAGTTCGTCATTTCGAAGCACAACGTGATGATCGGGTGTGATAGACTCTACGTTCACATACAATGGGTGTAAGCCAGTTTTGCACACGTAGAATACTTGGGTTAAACTTGACTTGCCTAGCATGTACAGACATGGTCTCGGAACACTGGAGACCGAAAGGTCGAACATGAGTCATATAGTAGATATGATCAACATAGAAATGTTCACCATTGATGACTACCCCATCTCACGTGATGATCGGACATGGGTTAGTTGATTTGGATAATGTATCACTTAAATAACTTGAGGGATCTTAATTTAAGTGGGATTTCATTAGTAATTTGATTAATTGAACTTAAATTTATCATGAACTTAGTCTGAATAGTTTTTGCATATCTATGTTGTAGGTCAATAGCTCGCAATATAGCTCCCTTATTTTTTGATATGTTCCTAGAGAAAAATAAGTTGAAGGATGATAGTAGCAATGAAGCGGACTGGGTCCGTTATCTGAGGATTATCCTCATTGCTGCACAGAAGAATTATGTCCTTGATGCACTGCTAGGTGATAAACCTATTACAGGAGCAGATGCAGATGTTATGAAAGTTTGGCAAGCTCGATATGATGACTACTTAATAGTTTAGTGTGTCATGCTTTACGCCTTAGAACCGGGACTTCAAAAACGTTCTGCACGCCACAGAGCATATGAGATGTTCCAAGATCTGAAATTGGTATTTCAGACTCATGCCCATGTCGAGAGGTATGAGACCTCTGACAAAGCACTTTGCCTACAAGATGGAGGAGAATAGCTCAGCCAGTGAGTATGTGCTCAGAATGTCTGGGTACTACAATCGCTTGAATCAAGTGGGAGTTAATCTTCTAGATAAAATAGTGATTGACAGAGTTGTCTAGTCACTATCACCAAGCTACTAGAACTTCGTGATAAACATATAATATGCAAGGGATGATGAAAACAATTCCCGAGCTCTTCACAATGCTGAAATCGACTAACGTAGAAATCAAGAAAGAGCATCAAGTGTTGATGGTTAACAAGACCACTAGTTTCAAGAAAAAGGAGAAGGGAAAGAAAGGGAACTTCAAGAAGAATGGCAAGCAAGTTGCCACTCCCGTGAAGAAGCCCAAAGCTGGACCTAAAGCCTGAAACTGGGTGCTTTTACTGCAAAGGGAATGATCACTAGAAGCAGAACTGCCCCAAATACTTGGCGGATAAGAAGGATGGCAAAGTGAACAAAGGTATATTTGATATACATGTTATTGATGTGTACCTTACTAGTATTCGTAGTAGCCCCTGGGTATTTGATACTAGTTCGGTTGCTAAGATTAGTAACTCGAAACAGGAGTTGCAGAATAAACAGAGACTAGTTAAGGGTGAGGTGACGATGTTTGTTGGAAATGATTCCAAGGTTTATACGATCACCATTGCACACTCCCTCTACCATCGGGATAGTGTTGAACCTAAATAAATGTTATTTGGTGTTTGCGTTGAGCAAGAATATGATTTGATCATGTTTATTGCAATACGGTTATTCATTTAAGTCAGAGAATAATTGTTGTTCTGTTTACATGAATAAAACCTTCTATGGTCATACACCCAATGTAAATGGTTTATTGAATCTCGGTCGTAGTGATACACATATTCATAATATTGATGCCAAAAGATACAAAGTTGATAATGATAGTGCAACATACTTGTGGCACTGTTGTTTAGGCCATATTGGTGTAAAGCACATGAAGAAACTCCATGCGGATGGACTTTTGGGATCACATGATTATGAATCATTTGATACGTGCGAACCATGCCTCATGGGCAAGATGACTAAAACTCCGTTCTCCGGAACAATGGAGCGAGCTAATGACTTATTGAAAATAATACATACCGATGTATGTGTTGGGGAACGTAGTATTTCAAAAATTTCCTACGATCACGCAAGATCTATCTAGGATAAGCATAACAACGAGCAGGGAGAGTGTGTCCACGTACCCTCGTAGACCGAAAGCGGAAGCGTTTAGAAACGTGGTTGATGTAGTCAAACGTCTTCGCGATCCAACCGATCCAAGTACCGAATGCACGGCACCTACGTGATCTGCACACGTTCAACTCGGTGATGTCCCTCGAACTGTTGTTCCAGTTGAGGCCAAGGAGAGTTCCATCAGCACGACGGTGTGGTGACGGTGATGATGAAGTTACCGGCGCAGGGCTTCGCCTAAGCACTACGACGATATGACTGAGGTATGTAACTGTGGAGGGGGCAACGCACACGGCTAAGACAAATCTTGAGTGCCTTTGGGGTGCCCCTGCCCACGTATATAAAGGAGGGAGGAGGAGGAGGTGGGCCTAGGAGGGGCGCGCCTATAGGGGGAGTCCAACTAGGATTCCCAATCCTAGTTGGAGTCCCCTTCCTTTTCCAAGAGGGGAGAGAGGGAAGGAGTAGGAGAGGGAGAAGGAAAGAGAGGGGGGCGATGCCCCTCCCTAGTCCAATTCGGACTTGCCATGGGGGGCGCGCGGCCACCCCTTGAGGCCCTTCTCTCATTTTCCGTATGCCCCATTAAGGCCCACTACTTCCCTCGGCGAATTCTCGTACTCTCCCGTACTCTGAAAAATACCCGAATCACTCGGAACCTTTCCGATGTCCGTATATAGCCTTCCAATATATCGATCTTCACCTCTCGACCATTTCGAGACTCCTCGTCATGTCCGTGATCTCATCCGAGACTCCGAACAAACTTCGGTCATCAAATCACATAACTCATAATACAAATCGTCATCGAACGTTAAGCGTGCGGACCCTACGGGTTCGAGAACTATGTAGACATGACCGAGACTCATCTCCGGTCAATAAATAATAGCGGAACCTGGATGCTCATATTGGCTCCTACATATTCTACGAAGATCTTTATCGGTCAAACCGCATAACAACATACGTTGTTCCCTTTGTCATCAGTATGTTACTTGCCCGAGATTCGATCGTCGGTATCACCATACCTAGTTCAATATCGTTACCGGCAAGTCTCTTTACTCGTTCCGTAATGCATCATCCCGCAACTAACTCATTAGTCACATTGCTTGAAAGGCTTATAGTGATGTGCATTACCGAGAGGGCCCAGAGATACCTCTCCGATACACGGAGTGACAAATCCTAATTTTGATCTATGCCAACCCAACAAACACCTTCGGAGACACCTGTAGAGCATCTTTATTATCACCCAGTTATGTTGTGATGTTTGATAGCACACAAGGTGTTCCTCCGGTATTCAGGAGTTGCATAATCTCATAGTCTGAGGAACATGTATAAGTCATGAAGAAAGCAGTAGCAATGAAACTGTAACGTTCATAATGCTAAGCTAACGAATGGGTCTTGTCCATCACATCATTATCCTAATGATGTGACCCCGTTCATCAAATGACAACACATGTCTATGGTCAGGAAACTTAACCATCTTTGATTAACGAGCTAGTCTAGTAAAGGCATACTAGGGACACTTTGTTTTGTCTATGTATTCACACATGTACTAAGTTTCCGGTTAATACAATTCTAGCATGAATAATAAACATTTATCATGAAATAAGGAAATAAATAATAACTTTATTATTGCCTCTAGGGCATATTTCCTTCAGTATGCGGTCCGATGAGTGTTGAAGCACGCGGCGGGTATCGTTATTTTCTCACCTTCACAGATGATTTGAGTAGGTATGGGTATATCTACTTGATGAAACACAAGTCCGGAACGTTTGAAAAGTTCAAAGAATTTCAGAGTGAAGTTGAGAATCATCGTAGCAAGAAAATAAAGTTCGTACAATCTGATCACGGAGGCGAATATTTGAGTTACGAGTTTGGCCTTCATTTAAAACAATGTGGAATAGTTTCACAACTCACGCCACCTGGAACTCCACAGCGTAATGGTGTGTCCGAATGTCGTAACCGTACCTTATTAGATATGGTGCATTCTATGATGTCTCTTACCGATTTACCACTATCCTTTTGGGGTTATGCATTAGAGACAGCCGCATTCACGTTAAATAGGGCACCGTCTAAATCCGTTGAGACGACATCGTATGGACTGTGGTTTGGAAATAAACCTAAGCTGTCGTTTCTTAAAGTTTGGGGTTGCGACACTTATGTAATAAGGCTTCGGCCTGATAGGCTCGAACCCAGATCGGACAAGTGTGTCTTCATAGGATACCCTAAGGAAACTGTTTGGTACACCTTCTACCACAGATTCGAAGGCAAGATCTTTGTTGCTAAGAATGGATCCTTTCTAGAGAAGGAGTTTCCTTGAAAGAAGTGAGTGGGAGGAAAGTAGAACTTGATGAGGTAATTGTACCTTCTCTCGAATTGAAAAGTAGCACATCATAAAAAACCGTTCCAGTGATGCCTACACCAACTAGAGAGGAAGCTAATGATGATGATCATGAAACTTCAGATCAAGTTACTACTGGATATCATAGGTCGACTAGAGCACGACCCGCACCAGAGTGGTATGGTAATCCTGTCCTGGAAGTCATGTTACTAGACCAAGGCGAACCTACGAACTAAGAAGAAGCTATGATGAGCCCAAATTCCGACAGATGGCTTGAGGCCATGAAATCTGAGATAGGATCCATGTATTAGAACAAAGTATGGACTTTGGTGGACTTGCCCGATGATTGGCAAGCCATAGAAAATAAATGGATCTTGAAGAAGAAGACCGACACTGATGGTAGTGTTATTGTCTACAAAGCTCAACTTGTTGCAAAAGGTTTTCGACAAGTTCAAGGAGTTGACTATGATGAGACTTTCTCACCCGTAGCGATGCTTAAGTCTGTCTGAATTATGTTAGCAATTGCCGCATTTTATGACTATGAAATCTAGCAAATGGATGTCAATACGACATTCCTTAATGGATTTCTTAAAGAAGAGTTGTATATGATGCAACCAGAAGGTTTTGTCGATCCTAAAGGTGCTAACAAAGTGTGCAAGATCCAGTGATCCATCTATGGACTGGTGCAAGCATCTCGGAGTTGGAATATAAGCTTTGATGAGGTGATCAAAGCATATGGTTTTATACAGACTTACGGTGAAGCCTGTATTTACAAGAAAGTGAGTGGGAGCTCTGTAGCATTTCTGATATTATATGTGGATGGCATATTGTCGATTGGAAATGATATAGAATTTCTGGATAGCATAAAAGGATACTTGAATAAGAATTTTTTAATGAAAGACCTCAGTGAAGCTACTTATGTATTGGGCATCAAGATCTATAGATAGATCGAGACACTTAATAGGACTTTTACAAAGCACATACCTTGACAAAGTTTTGAAGAAGTTCAAAATGGATATGTCAAAGAAAGGGTTCTTGCCTGTGTTGCAGGGTATGAAGTTGAGTAAGACTCAAAGCCCGACCACGGCAGTAGATAGAGAGAGAGTGAAAGTCATTCCCTATGCATCAACCATATGTTCTATTAAGTATGCCATGCTATGTACTAGATTTGTTGTATGCCTTGCCATGAGTCTGGCAAAGGAGTACAATAGTGATCCAAGAGTGGATCACTGGATAGCAGTCAAAATTATCCGTAGGAATCTTAAAGAGGACTAAGGAAATGTTTCTCGGTTATGGAGGTGATAAAGAGTTCATCATAAAGGGTTACGTTGATGCAAGCTTTGACACCAATTCCAGATGACTCTGAGTCTCAATCTGGATACGTATTGAACTGGGAGCAATTAGCTAGAGTAGCTCCATGCAGAGCATTGTAGACATAGAAATTTGCAAATTACATACGGCTCTGAATGTGGCAGACCCGTTGACTAAACTTCTCTCACAAGCAAAACATGATCACACCTTAGTACTATTTTTGGGTGTTAATCACATGGTGATGTGAACTAGATTATTGACTCTAGTAAACTCTATGGGTGTTAGTCACATGGCGATGTGAACTATGGGTGTTAATCACATGGCGATGTGAACTAGATTATTGACTCTAGTGCAAGTGGGAGACTGAAGGAAATTTGCCCGAGAGGCAATAATAAAGTTGTTATTTTATATTTCCTTATTCATGATAAAGGTTTATTATTCATGCTAGAATTGTATTGATCGGAAACTTAAAATACATAAACAAATACCGTGTCCCTAATAAGCCTCTACTAGACTAGCTCATTGATCAAAGATGGTTAAGGTTTCATAACCATAGACATGTGTTGTCATTTGATAACAGGATCACATCATTAGGAGAATGATGTGATGGAAATACCCATCCGTTAGCTTAGCATATTGATCGTTCAGTTTGTCGCTATGCCTTTCTTGATGACAAACACATATTCCTTCGACTTTGAGATTATGCAACTCCCAGATACTGGAGGAATACCTTCGGTGCTATCAAACGTCACAACATAACTGGGTGATCATAAAGATGCTCTACAGGTATCTCCAAAGGTGTTTGTTGAGTTGGCATAGTTCGAGATTAGGATTTGTCACTTCGAGTATCGGAAAGGTCTCTCTAGGCCCTCTCGGTAATGCACATCATAAGCTTGCAAGAAAATGACTAAGGAGTTAGTTATGAGATGATGTATTACGGAACGAGTAAAGATACTTGCCGGTAACGAGATTGAACTAGGTATGAAGATACCGACGATCAAATCTCGGGCAAGTAACATACAGATGGACAAAGGGAATTACGTATGTTGTCATAAAGGTTCGACCGATAAAGCTCTTTGTAGAATATGTAGGAGCCAATATGGGCATCTAGGTTCTGCTATTGGTTATTGACCGGAGAGGTGTCTCGGTCATGTCTACATAGTTCTCGAACCCGTAGGGTCCGCACGCTTACCGTTCATTGACGATATAGTGTTATATGAGTTATATGATTTGGTGACTGAATGTTGTTCGGAGTCCCGGATGATATCACAGACATGACGAGGAGTCTCGAAATGGTCGAGAGGTAAAGATTGATATATAGGACGATGGTATTCGGACACCGGAATAGTTTCAGAGTGCACCATGTAGTCATCGAGTCACCGGAAGGGGTTCCGGACACCCCCGGTAAGTGTATGGGCTTAATGGGCCAAAGGAGGGGACAAACTAGCCCACTAGGGGGCTGGTGCGCCCCTCTACATGGTTGGCCGACCCTAGGGGAAGGAAAGGGGAGGGGTGGCCCCTCCTGCCTTTCCCTCCTCATGAGAGAACGGAAGGGGGGCGCCACCTCCTCCTTCTTTCCTCCCGCACTCAAATAAGGAAAGAGAGGGGGGCGCCACTCGGGGAGGACCCCAAGTAGGATTTGGCCTAGTTGGGGCGCCTCCCTGGCTCCTCCTCCCTCCCCCCATCTATATATATGTGGGAGGGGGCACCACACATAACCACAACAATTGTTTAGCCGTGTGCGGCACCCCCCTCCACCGTTTACACCCTTGGTCATCTTTTCGTAGTGCTTAGGCGAAGCCCTGGAGATAACTTCACCATCACCGTCACCACACTGTCGTGCTGCCGGAACTCATCCAGTACCTCGCCATCTTGCCGGACCAAGAAGGCGAGGACGTCACCGAGCTGAACGTGTGCAGAACGCAAAGGTGTCGTGCGTTCGGTACTTGATCGGTTGGATCGCGAAGAAGTTCGACTACATCAACCGCGTTACTAAACACTTTCTCTTACGGTCTACAAGGGTACGTAAACACACTCTCCCCTCTCGTTGCTATGCATCTCCTTGATAGATCTTGTGTGTGGGTAGAATTTTTTTTGTTTTCCATGCAACGTTTCACAACATAAACATGGCATGAATACTTCATAAATTATAGATACGTTGAAGACATACCAACATCCCCAAGCTTAATTCCTGCTCGTGCTTGAGCAAGTTTTTGTAATCTGAAAGTATAAAAGCAGCAAGGTAACTAGTAACAAAAATGGGCAAAACAGTATTGCAATGCTTGAAAGCAAGGCCTAGGGTTAATACTTTCAATAGTGCAAAATCCCTGAACAATGATAACATAATAGGATCATATAACAATCCCTCAACGTGCAACAAAGAATAACTCCAAAGTTCATATCGCGGAGAACATAAGATGAAATTATTTGTAGGGTATGAAACCACCTCAAAGTTATTCTTTCCGATCAATCTATTAAGCTATTCCTATAAGTGTCACAAACAACCTAGAGTTCGTACTAAAATAACACCATATGATACACATCAACCAACTCTAATGTCACCTAGATACTCCAATGTCACCACAAGTATCTGTGAGCTGATTCTATGATATGCATCAAACAATTTCAGATTCATAATATTCAATCCAACACAAAGAATTTCAAAGAGTACCCCAAGATTTCTATCGGAGAAAGGAATATGAAAACACGTATCGACCCCTATGCATAGATTACCCCAATGTCACCAGGGGAATTCGCAAGTTGATAACTAAAACATACATCAAGTGAATTAATAGAACATCCCATTGTCACCACAGATATCCCATCACAAGACATACATCAAGTTCTCTCACATCCAAAAGATTCAATCCGATATAACAAAACCTCAAAGGAAAAGATTCAATTCATCACAAGAAGGTAGAGAGGGAAGAACACCATAAGATCCAAATATATTAACAAAGCTCGCGGTACATCAAGATCATGCCAAATCAAGAACAAGCGAGAGAGATCAAACACATAGCTACTAGTACATACCCTCAGCCCCGAGGGTGAATCATCATGGTGGCTGCCGGGATGATGAAGATGGCCTCCGGTGGTGATTTCCCCCTCCGACGGGGTACTGGAACGGGTCCCGATTGAGTTTCCGTGGATACAGAGGCTTGCGGCACTGGAACTTCTCATCTAGTGACAATCCAAGCAATTGTTTCATACTTTTGATGTTCTCAAACCTTTTCAACTTTGACGCAATACATGAGTGTGAGCTATGGACATAGCACTATAGGTGGAATAGAATATGGTGGTTGTGGAGAAGACAAAAAGGAGATAGTCTCACATCAACTAGGCGTATCAACAGGCTATGGAGATGCCCATCAATAGATATCAATGTGAGTGAGTAGGGATTGCCATGCAACGGATGCACTGGAGCTATAAGTTTATGAAAGATCAAAAAAGAAACTAAGTGGGTGTGCATCCAACTTGCTTGCTCATGAAGACCTAGGGTAATTTGAGGAAGCCCATCATTGGAATATAGAAGCTAAGTTCTATAATGAAAAATTCCCACTAGTACATGAAAGTGACAAAATAGGAGACTCTCTATCATGAAGATCATGGTGCTACTTTGAAGCATAAGTGTGGAAAAAGGATAGTAACATTGCCCCTTCTCTCTTTTCTCTCTGTTTTTGATTGGCTTCTTTGGCCTCTCTTTTTTTTAATTGGCTTCTTTGGCCTTTTTTTGATTTCATCACATGGGACAATGTTCTAATAATGATGATCATAACACTTTTATTTACTTACAACTCAAGAATTACAACTCGATACTTAGAACAAAATATGACTCTATGTGAATGCCTCCAGCGGTGTACCGGGATGTGCAATGACTCAAGAGTGACATGTATGAAAGAATTATGAACGGTGGATTTGCCGCAAATACTATGTTAACTACATGATCATGCAAAGCAATATGACAATGATGAAGTGTGTCATAATAAACGGAACGGTGGAAGTTGCATGGCAATATATCTCGGAATTGCTATGGAAATGCCATAATAGGTAGGTATGGTGGCTGTTTTGAGGAAAGTATATGGTGGATGTATGGTACCGGCGAAAGTTGCGCGGCACAAGAGAGGATAGCAATGGTGGAAGGGTGAGAGTGCGTATAATCCAAGGACCCAACATTAGTCATAAAGAACTCACATACTTATTGCAAAAATCTATTTGTCATTGAAACAAAGTACTACGTGCATGCTCCTAGGGGTAGATTGGTAGGAAAAGACCATCACTCGTCCCCGACAGCCACTCATAAGGAAGACAATCAATAAATAAATCATGCTCCTACTTCGTTACATAACGGTTCACCATACATGCATGCTACGGGAATCACAAACTTCAACACAAGTGTTCCTACAATCCACAATTACTCACTACCATGACTCTAATATCACCATATTTATATCTCAAAACTATCATGAGGAACCAAACTTCCCATAGTATTTAATGCACTTTATATGAATTTTTTTACTATATCCCTCTTGGATGCCCATCATATTAGGACTAAATTCATAACCAAAGCTAATTACCATGCTGTTTAAAGACTCTCAAAAATAATATAAGTGAAGCATGAGAGTTCATCAATTTCTTCAAAATAATACCACCGCCGTGCTCTAAAAAGATATAAGTGAAGCACTAGAGCAAATGACAAACTACTCCAAAAGATATAAGTGAAGCACAATGAGTAGTTGAATAATTATGTAACTATGTGAAGACTCCCTCTCATAAATAAAATTCCAGATCTTAAGTACTTTATTCAAACATCAAGCAAAACAAAATAAAATGACATTTCAAGGATAGCACATATCATGTAAGAAGCAAAAACTTAGGCTCAACCAAAACTGACCGATAGTTGTTGAAGAAGAAAGGTGGGATACCTACTAGGGCATCCCCAAGCTTCAGCTTTCGTGTCTCCTTAATTCCTCTCATAGCACGGTTTCCCTAAATCTCAAAAACTTCATCCACACAAAACTCAACAAGAACTCGTGAGATAAGTTAGTATAAATCAATGCAAAACCTTATCATTCTCTACTGTAGCAAATCACTAAAACTATTATTTAACATTTCACACTAAATGTGTCTGCATATTTAATACTCCAATCCTCAAATAGAATCATTAAACAAGTAAACATATGCAAACAATGCAAACATAACAGCAATCTGTCTAAACAGAACAGTCTATAAAGAATGCAAGAGGAATCATACTTCTTTAACTCCAAACATTATGAAAAATTACCACACTGTTGATAATTTGTTGTTACTCATTATGTAAAAATTTCAAGATTTTATCATGTTCTGACTATTCACAAATATTCAAACAATGATAGAAAACTTTTTTTTTCAAAACAGCAACATATGGACTTAAAAATAAGCATGGTAAAGGCTATACTTGACCTTTTTATTGAACTTAAAGATGCAAATCATTATTCTCAATAGCAGCAAGCAAATCTCAACAAAGAAAATGATGCTCCAAGCAAAACACATATCATGTGGTGAATAAAAATATAGCCTCAAGTAAATTTACCGATGAACGAAGACGAAAGAGGGGATGCCATCCGGGGCATCCCCAAGCTTAGGCTCTTGTTGTCGTTGAATATTACCTTGGGCTGCCTTGGGCATCCCCAATATTAGGCTCTTGCCACTCCTTATTCCGTAGTCCATCGAATCTTTACCCAAAACTTGAAAACTTCACAACAGAAAACTTAGTAGAAAACTCGTAAGTTCCGTTAGTATAATAAAGCAAATTCACCACTTAGGTACTGTCGTGAACACATTCTAAATTTATATTGGTGTTATATCTACTGTATTCCAACTTCTCCATGGTTCATACCCTCTGATATTACTCATAGATTCATCAAAATAAGCAAGCAACACATAGAAAACAAAATTTGTTAAAAACAGAACAGTCTGTAGTAATCTGGAAACTTTCCATACTTCTGTAAGTCCACAAATTCTAAAAAATTAGGACAATCTATCAATTTGTGTATCAATCTTGTGAAACAGAATCAGTATTTTATCACGTTCCAGTGAATTTTCTAAATTCCTGGACTGAGTGCAAAAGTTTCTGTTTTTGCACAGAATCAAGTCAACTATCATCCACACTATCCCAAAGGCTTTACTTGGCACTTTATTGAAACAAAAGCTATAAAACATGATTACTACAGTAGCTTAATCATGTGGACACACAAAAACAGTAGGGGTCAATGTTGGGTTCTCTCCTAACAAGCGCTTTTATTTAATGCCTTTTTAGCTAGGCATGATGATTCAATGATGCTCACATAAAAGATAAGAATTGAAACACAAAGAGAGTATCATGAAGCATATGACTATCACATTTAATCCTAACCCACTTCCTATGCATAGGGATTTTGTGAGCAAACAATTTATGGGAACAAGAATCAACTAGCATAGGAAGGCAAAACAAGCATAACTTCAAGATTTTCAACACATAGAGAGGAAACTTGATATTATGGCAATATGTAAAAGCATATGTTCCTCTCTCATAGTAATTTTCAGTAGCATCATGAATGAATTCGACAATATAACCATCACATAAAGCATTATTTTCATGATCCACAAGCATAGAAAATTTACTACTCCCCACATAAGCAAAATTCTTCTCATTCATAGTAGTGGGAGCAAACTCAACAAAATAACTATCATGTGAGGCATAATCTAATTGAAAATTGAAATCATGATGACAAGTTTCATGGTTATCATTATTCTTTATAGCATACATGTCATCACAATAATCATCATAGATAGCAACTTTGTTCTCATAATCAATTGAAACCTCTTCCGAAATAGTGGATTCATCACTAAATAAAGTCATGACCTCTCCAAATCCACTTTCATCAATATAATCATCATAAATAGGAGGCATGCTTCATCATAATAAATTTGCTCATCAAAACTTGGGGGAAAAATATCATCTTCATCAAACATAGCATCCCCAAGCTTGTATCTTTGCATATCATTAGCATCATGGATATTCAAAGAATTCATACTAACAACATTGCAATCATGCTCACCATCAAATATTTAGTGCCAAACATTTTATAGACTTCTTCTTCTAACACTTGAGCACAATTTTCCTTTCCATCATTTTCACGAAAGACATTAAAAAGATGAAGCATATGAGGCAACCTCAATTCCATTTTTTTGTAGTTTTCTTTTATAGACTAAACTAGTGATAAAACAAGAAACTAAAAGATTCAATTGCAAGATCTAAAGATTTACCTTCAAGCACTAACCTCCCCAGCAATGGCGCCAGAAAAGAGCTTGATGTCTACTACACAACTTTATCCTTGTAGACGTTGTTGGGCCTCCAAGTGCAGAGTTTTGTAGGACAGTAGCAAATTTCCCTCAAGTGGATGACCTAAGGTTTATCAATCCGTGGGAGGCGTAGGATGAAGATGGACTCTCTCAAACAACCCTGCAACCAAATAACAAAGAGTCTCTTGTGTCCCCAACACACCCAATACAACGGTAAATTGTATAGGTGCACTAGTTCGGCGAAGAGATGGTGATACAAGTGCAACATGGATGGTAGATATAGGTTTTTGTAATCTGAAAGTATAAAAACAGCAAGGTAGCAAGTAACAATAGTGAGCAAAAACGGCATTGCAATGCTTAAAAACAAGGCCTAGGGTTCGTACTTTCACTAGTGCAAGTTCTCTCAACAATGATAACATAATTGGATCACATAACAATCCCTCAACATGCAACAAAGAATCACTCCAAAGTTTCTATCGGAGAACGTAGGATAAAAACGTGCATCAACCCCTATGCATAGATTACCCCAATGTCACCTCGGAAATCCGCGAGTTGAGTCCCAAAACATACATCAAGTGAATCAATAGAACACCCCATCGTCACCACAGATATCCCATCGCAAGACATACATCAAGTGTTCTCAAATCCAATACTTAATCCAACATAACAAAACCTCAAAGAGCAAGACTCAATTCATCACAAGAAGATAGAGGGGGAGAAACACCATATGATCCAACTATAGTAACAAAGCTCGCGGTACATCAAGATCGTGCCAAATCAAGAACACGAGAGAGAGAGATCAAACACATAGCTACTGGTACATAACCTCAATCCCGAGGGTGAACTACTCCCTCCTCGTCATGGAGAGCGCCGGGATGATGAAGATGGCCTCCGGTGATGGTTTCCCCCTCCGGCAGGGTGCCGGAACGGGCTCCCGATTGGTTTTTTGTGGCTACAGAGGCTTGCGGCGGCGGAACTCCCGATCTACGTTTCTTTCTGGGGGTTTATGGATTTGTATGAATTTTTGCATCGGTTTCACGTTAGGGGTGTCCACGAGTCAGCGACAAGGCAGGGGGCACGCCCTAGGGGGGTGGGCGCACCCTCCACCCTTGTCGTTGACTCGGGACTCTTCTGGCCCAACTCTTGTGCTTCGGGGGCTTCTTCTGGTCCATAAAAGATCACTGTAAATTTTCAGCTCGTTTGGACTCCGTTTGATATTCCTTTTCTGCAGAACTCAAAAACAAGGAAAAAACAGAAACTGGCAATGGGCTCTAGGTTAATAGGTTAGTCCCAAAAATATTATAAAATAGCATATAAATGCATATAAAACATCCAAGATGGATAATATAATAGCATGTAACAACAAAAAATTATAGATACGTTGGAGACGTATCAATTACATCTTGTAGTTGATTACTATATGGTTTATTTGGTGGAAGATTATATGTTCAGATCCATTATTCTATTTAATACCCCTCTGATCTTGAGCATGATTATCGTTTGTGAGTAGTTACTTTTGTTCTTGAGGTCACGGGAGAAATCTTGTTGCAAGTAATCATGTGAACTTGTTATGTGTTCAATATTTTCATGATATGTATGTTGTGATTCCCTTAGTGGTGTCATGTGAACGTCGACTAAATGACACTTCACCATCTTTGGGCCTAAGGGAATGCATTGTGGAGTAGTTATTAGATGATGGGTTGCTAGAGTGACAGAAGCTTAAACCCTAGTTTATGCGCTACTTCGTAAGGGACCGATTTGGATCCAAATGTTTAATGCTATGGTTAGATTTTATCTTAATACTTTTCTCATAGTTGCGGATGCTTGCGAGGGGGTTAATCATAAGTGGGAGGTTTCTTCAAGTAAGAACAGCCCAAGCACCGGTCCACCCACATATCAAATTATCAAAGTAGCGAACGCAAATCAAACCAAGATGATGAAAGTGACTAGATGAAATTCCCGTGTGCCCTCAAGAACACTTTGCTTATTATAAGAGACCGTTTTGGTCTGTCCTTGGATTGGGCTACCTTGCTGCACTTTATTTACCATTACCGTTACTTGTCAAACTACCTATTACCGGCTATTTCAGTGCTTGCAAAAATTACCTTGTTGAAAACCACTTGTCATTTCCTTCTGCTCCTCGTTGGGTTCGACACTCTTACTTATCGAAAGGACTAAGATTGATCCCCTATACCTGTGGGTCATCAAGACTGTTTTCTGGTTCCGTTGCCGGGGAGTGAAGCGCTCTTGGTAAGTGGAAATCGGTAAGGAAATATTATTACTACGTGCTGAAATTTACTGGCACTTGCTACTATGGAAAACCATCCTTTGAGGGTTTTGTTCGGGGTATATTCACCTCGACCGGAAGCAAAATTTGTTGCCCCTCAACCTACTGCACCTACTAAAAATATTGGTTATGAAATTCCTTCAGGTATGATAGAACAACTGCTGGCTAATCCTTTGCAGGAGATGGAACCGAACATCCTGATATGCACTTGATCTATGTGGATGAAATTTATGGATTATTTAAGCTTGCAGGTTTACCCGGAGATGATGTTAAGAAGAAGGTTTTCTTTTTATCTTTCAAGGGAAAAGCATTGGCATGGTATAGGCTATGCGATGATATTGGATCTTGGAACTGGAATCAATTGAAATTGGAATTTCACGAAAAACATTATCCTATGCATCTAGTTCATCGTGATCAGAATTATATATATAATTTTTGGCCTCGTGAAGGAGAAAGTACCGCTCTAGCTTGCGGAGGCTTAAGTCAATGTTATATTCATGCCCCAATCATGAGCTCTTGAGAGAAATTATTATTCAGAACTTTTATGCTCGGCTTTCTCGTGATGATCAATCCATGCTCGATACTTCTTGTAATGGTTCTTTTATGAAGAAGACTATTGAATTCAGGTGGGATCTTTTAGAAAGAATTAAACGCAACTCTGAAGATTGGGAACTCGACGAAGGTAAAGAGTCGGGTATTAAGCTTGAGTTTGATTGTGTTAAATCTTTTATGAATACCGGTGCTTTTCACAAGTTTAGCACTAAATATGGACTTGACTCTTAGATAGTAGCCTCCTTTTGTGAATCTTTTGCTACTCATGTTGATCTCCCTAAAGAGAACTGGTTTAAATATCATCCACCTATTAAAGAAGAAATTAAAGAACCGGTTAAAGCTAAAGATGAAACTATCATTTACAATGTTGATCCAGTTGTGCCTACTGCTTATATTGAAAAACCACCTTTCCCTGTTAGGATAAAGGAACATGCTAAGGTATCAACTGTGGTTCGCAAAAGTAATATTAAAGCACCTAACCATATGAGAAAATTAAATTAGTACCTAGTGTTTCTATGGTTAAAGATCTCATGGTACAAAATATTGATGGGCATGTTATTTACTTCTGCGATGAAGCTGCTGGAACTGCCAAACCCGATGAAAAAGATAAACATAGGCCTGTTGTTGGCATGCATATTGTCTTAGTTAAAATAGGAGATCATTGTTATCATGTTTTATGTGACTTAGGTGCTAGCGTGAGTGCTATCCCTTTTACCTTATACCAAGAAATTATGAATGACATAGCACCCGCTAAAATAGAAGACATAGATGTTACTATTAAACTTGCTAACAGAGACACCATCACTCCACTTGGGATTGTTAGAGATGTTGAAGTATTGTGTGGGAAAATAAAATACCCTACTGATTTTCTAGTTCTTGGTTCCCCACAAGATGGCTTTTGTCCCATTATTGTTGGTAGACCTTTCTTGAACACCATTCATGCTAAAATAGTTTGTGAAAAACAAACTGTCAGTGTTAGCTTTGGTGATGAGTCTCATGAGTTTAATTTGTCCAAGTTTAGTAGACAACCTCATAAGAAAGAATTACCTACTAAGGATGAAATAATTGGTCTTGCTTCTATTGTTGTGCCTCCTACTGATCCACTAGAACAATATTTGCTAGACCATGAAAACGATATGCATATGCATGAAAGAAATGAAATAGATATAATTTTCTTTGAACAACAACCTCTGCTCAAACATAATTTGCCTATTGAAACTCTAGGAGGTCCTCCTCCACCTAAAGGTGATCCTGTGTTTGAATTAAAACAATTGCCAAACACTTTGAAATATGCTTATCTTGATGAGAAAAAGCTATATCATGTTATTATTAGTGCTAACCTTTCAGAACATGAAGAAGAAAGATTGTTAAAAATTCTGAAGAAGCACCGAGCTGCTATTGGATATACTCTTGATGATCTTAAGGGCATTAGTCCCACTCTATGTCAGCACAAGATTAATATGGAACCTGATGCTAAACCTGTTGTTGATCACCAACGACCTTTGAGTCCTAAAATGAAAGAAGTGGTAAGAACTGAAATACTAAAGCTTCTGGAAGCACGTATATCTATCCCATAGCTGATAGTAGATGGATAAGTCTCATTCATTGTGTCCCTAAGAAAGGATGTATTACTGTTATTCCTAATGAAAAAAATGAACTTATTCCACAAAGAATTGTTACTGGCTATAGAATGGTAATTGATTTTAGAAAATTAAATAAAGCTACAAGAAAAGATCATTACCCTCTGCCTTTTGTTGATCAAATGCTAGAAAGATTATCTAAGCACACACAGATTTGTTTTCTTGATGGATATTCTGGTTTTCCTCAAATACCTGTTTCACAACCTGATCAAGAGAAAACCACTTTTACTTGTCCTTTTGGAACTTATGCTTATAGACATATGCCTTTTGGTTTATGCAATGCACCTACCACCTTTCAAAGATCTATGACTGCCATATTCTCTGATTTTGCGGAACTTCTTTTGATGATAGCTTAACCAACCTTGATCGAGTTTTGTAGAGATGTGAGCAAACTAATCTTGTCTTGAATTGGAAGAAGTGCCACTTTATGGTTAATGAAGGTATTGTCTTCGGGCATAAAATTTCTAAACGAGGTATTGAAGTGGATAAGGCTAAAGTGGATGCAATTGAGAAAATGCCCTGTCCTAAAGATATTAAAGGTATTCGTAGTTTCCCTGGTCATGCTGGTTTCTATAGGAGGTTTATTAAATACTTCTCTAAAATTTCTAGGCCTCTTACAAATCTTACAAAAGTATATTCCATTTGCTTTTTATGATGATTTTGTAGAAGCCTTTGAAACACTTAATAAAGCCTTAACTTCTGCACCTATAGTTCAACCACCTGATTGGAACTTGCCTTTTGAAATTATGTGTGATGCTAGTGATTGTGCTATTGGTGTTGTTCTAGGACAAAGAGTTGATAAAAATTAAATGTTATCCATTATGCTAGTAAAACTCTAGACAGTGCCGAGAGAAATTATGCTACTACTGAAAAGGAATTTTTAGCAGTTGTGATTGCTTCTGACAAATTCAGATCTTACATTGTTGATGCCAAAGTAATTGTTCACACTAATCATGCTGCTATGAAATATCTCATGGAAAAGAAAGATGCTAAGCCTAGACTCATTAGATGGGTTCTCTTGCTACAAGAATTTGATTTAAATATTACTGATAGAAAAGGAGCTGAGAACCCTGTAGCAGATAACTTATCTAGGTTAGAAAATATTCTTTATGACCCACTACCTATTGATGATAGATTTCCTGATGAACAACTAGCTGCAATAAATGTCTCTCATAACACACCCTGGTATGCTGACTATGCTAATTACATTGTTGCTAAATATATACCACCTAGTTTCAAATACCAACAAAAGAAAAAAAATTCTTTTATGACATAAGAATTACTTTTGGGATGACCCACATCTTTATAAAGAAGGAGTAGATGGTATTATTAGACGTTGTGTACTTGAGCATGAACAGGAACAAATCCTACGGAAGTGTCATTCCGAAGCTTAGGGAGGACATCATGCGGGAGATAGAACTGCTCACCAGGTATTGCAATCTGGTTTTGATTGGCCTACTCTCTTCAAGGATGCCTGTAAATTTGTCTTATCTTGTGATGAATGTCAAAGAATTGGTAATATTGGTAAGCGTCAAGAAATGCCTATGAATTATTCACTTGTTGTTGAACCATTTGATGTTTGGGGTTTTGATTATATGGGACCTTTTCCTTCCTCTAATGGGTATACACATATTTTGGTTGCTTTTGATTATGTTACTAAGTGGGTAGAAGCTATTCCAACTAGTAGTGTTGATCACAACACTTCCATTAAAATGTTTAAAGAAGTTATTTTCCCAAGGTTTGGAGTCCCCGGATTTTTAATGACTAATGGTGGCTCACACTTTATTCATGGTGCTTTCCATAAAATGCTTGTTAATTATGATGTTAACCATAGAATTGCTTCACCTTATCATCCTCAATCTAGTGGTTGATAAGTCTCCAATGTATTTATAATTTTTGCTTGTTCCATGTTGTTATATTATCATTCTTGGATGTTTTAGAATCATTTTATAGCAACTTTATATAATTTTTTGGGACTAATCTATTGACATAGTGCCCAGTGCCAGTTGCTGGTTTTTGCTTGTTTTTTACTTCGCAGAAAATCAATACCAAACGGAGTCCAAACGCAGCGAAACTTTTTGGAGAATTTTTATGGACCAGAAGACACAAGATGTACCAAAGAAGTACCAGAGCGGGCTTCGAAGGGAGCACAACCCACCAGGGCACGCCCAGGTGGGTTGTGCCCACCTTGGTGGCCTCCCGCACCGCCTCTTCGCCCTATAAATTCTCAAATATTCCAAAAACCCCAAAAAACCTAGATCAGAAGTTCCACCGGCGCAAGTCTCTGTAGCCATGAAAAACCAATCTAGACCCCGTTCCAGCACTCAGCGGGAGGGGGAAATCATTATGAAGAGGGAGTAGTCCACCCTCGGGGCTGAGGGTTTGTACCAGTAGCTATGTGTTTAATATCTCTCTCTCTCTCTCTTGTGTTCTTGATGGCACGATCTTGATGTATCGCAGGCTTTGTTAATATAGTTGGATCATATGGTGTTTCTACCCCTCTATCTTTTTGTGATGAATTGAGTTTTCCCTTTGAGATTTCGTTATTATCGGATTGAATACTTTTATGGATTTGAGAGCACCCTATATATGTCTTGCATATGAATACCCGTGGTGACAATGGGTGTCGGTGTAAAAACCGGCGGATCTCGGGTAGGAGGTCCCGAACTGTGCGTCTAAGGTCGATGGTAATAGGAGACAGGGGACATGATGTTTACCCAGGTTCGGGCCCTCTCTATGGAGGTAATACCCTACTTCCTGCTTGATTGATTTTGATGAATATGAGTATTACAAGAGTTGATCTACCACGAGATCGTAATGGCTAAACCCTACAAGTCTAGCCCGTATGACTATGGTAATGAGCCTCTCTCCTTTCCGGACTAAGTCCTCCGGTTTATATAGACACCGGGGAGATCTAGGGTTACACAAGGTCGGTTACAAAGGAAAAGAATCTACATATTTGGTCGCCAAGCTTGCCTTCCACGCCAAGGAGAGTCCTATCCGGACACGGATGCAGTCTTCGTATCTTCACAGCCCATCAGTCCGGCCCATGGCTAACAGACCAGACGCCCGAGGACCCCTTAGTCCAGGACTCCCTCAGTAGCCCGTGAACCTGGCTTCAATGACGAGGAGTCCGTCGCGTGGATTTGTCTTCAGCATTGCAAGGCGGGTTCCCTTCTTTCCAAACTCCAAGATAGTCTTCGGACATGATGATTGTATCTGGACCTGTAACACACACCACACACAACCGCATAGAGAATATAATATTCCACGGGTCCAATCAGCTGACAACTTTTTAGCACGTGACATTAATCCTGCTCGTCCTCGAGTAGGTAAATGATAAAAGAAATAATTTATGGAGTGTGAATGCTAGAAGGTGCACAAGTTTGATCATTGATGATTTCAATCACCTTTTCTAGCATCATTGTATGTCATAACAGTAGCTCAACTCATAAAACTTTTCATGATCAAGTAACAAGCTATTCACATGTTAAAGCATAGACCATAAACTTTCTTGAAAACTAACAAACTATGTTCTCAGTCATCAAACAATTGCAATTCATCTTATTTTCAGGAAGGGTCTATGTAAGAGCTTTGATTTAACAAATCCCACATAATCAACTATCATATAGTCTTCCATGATTGCTACCACTCAAAGCATATTTTTAGAACAAATAGCATTCATCGAACACAGAGAAAGATAGGGGCTCAATGTTTCGCCTCCCAACCTTTTACCTCACGGGTAATGTCAACAATAATAATTCATGATCAAATATATTTGAATGGCCATATATGCTTAGATCTTTCCCCATCACATGATGCTTGCCAACTAAAGAGTAGGTTGTAATGAGAAGGAATACTACTGACTCTTGCATAAAAGTAAAAGATAGACCCTTCGCAGAGGGAAGCAGGCATTTGCAGAGGTGCCAGAGCTCGAAGCTTTAAAACAGAGATGAAAATAATTTTGAGAGGTATGCTTGCATTGTCAACATAACGACCAAGAGTTCCCAATATCTTCCATACTAGATACATTATAGGAAGTTCCCAAACAGAAAGATAAAGATTCTACTCCCCCTCCACCAACAATCACACTCCACGGCTTGTCCGAAACAACGGGTGCCATCCAACTATCAACAATCCTGGGGGAGTTTTGTTTAAGTTATTTGCGATTTTTCTTTTGATCTTTTGATCATAGGACTGGGCATCCCAGTTACCAGCCATTTTCTTGTGAATGATGAGCGGAGTCCACTCATCGTGAGAATAACCCACCTTGCATGGAAGATACTAACAGCCCCTAGTCGCTACATGAGCGATTCGGGCATACAAAACATATTATTATTTGAAGGTTTAGAGTTTGGCACATGCAAATTTACTTGGAACGGCAGGTAAATACCGCATATAGGTAGATATGTTGGACACTCATGGAAGAAACTTGGTTCAAGGAATTTGGATGCACAAGCAGTATTCCCGCTTAGTACAGATATTTTGGCTAGCAAAGGATTCTAAATAGCAAGCACCACATGCTACAGGATCCATAACAATATAACTTCTATACAAATATACCCAAGCATAACTCATTATGTTGTCTTCCTTGTCCAACTTCAACTAATTTGCTGAGGTTTGAAAATAATTAATGGGGCTCACAATCATAGAAGATGTCCAAGATAGTATATTTATATGTGAAATCTCTCTTCCTTCAATATTCTTTCATGAATTGTTCAAGTGACCAATACAATGTTTGCTAACCTTCAATAAATTTACCACCTCTACTTCTTATATGTGAAGTCTTTACTCCCCATGGTATAAGCATATGAAACATATATAATTTCAGATTTATGATATTCAAATCATTCAACTATTTACTCATAGGATATAAGTGAAGCACACGAGTAAATGACAAACTACTCCAAAAAGATATAAGTGAAGATCAATGAGTAGTTAAATAATTATGTAGCTTTGTGAAGACTCTCTCTCATTTAAGAATTTCAGATCTTGGGATATTATTCAAACAGCAAGCAAAACAAAATAAAATGACATTTCAAGGATAGCACACATCATGTGAAGAAGCAAAAACTTAGGCTCAACCGATACTAACCCATAATTTTTGAAGAAGAAAGGTGGGATGCCTACCGGGGCATCCCCAAGCTTATATGCTTGAGACTTCTTGAAATATTATCTTGGGGTGCCTTGGGCATCCCCAAGCTTGAGCTCTTGTGTCTCCTTAATTCCTCTCATATCATGGTTTCCTAAATCTCGAAAGCTTCATCCACACCAGACTCAACAAGAACTCGTGAGATAAGTTAGTATAAACCAATGCAAAAACCTTATCACTTTCTACTGTAACAAATCACTGAAATTATTATTCAACATTACATACTAAATGCCTCTGCATATTTAATACTCCTATCCTCAAATAGAATCATTAAACAAGCAAACATATGCAAACAATGGAAACATAACAGCAATCTGCCAAAACAGTACAGTCTGTAAAGAATGCAAGATTCATCATACTTCCCTAACTCCAAACATTATGAAATTCTACCACACTGTAGAAAATTTATCAGAGCTTATTGTGCAAAAAGTTTCAACGTTTTATCATATTCTGGCTTTTCTAGGGAATTTTTGCAACAGCGATAAAACTTTCTGTTTTGAAATAGCAACATGTATACTTGCAAAATAAGCATGGTAAAGGCTATCCTTGACATTTTTATTGAAAATAGAGATGCAAAACATAATTCTAAATAACAGCAAGCAAACACTAACAAAATAAAATGACGCTCCAAGCAAAACACATATCATGTGGTGAATAAAAATATAGCTCCAAGTAAAGTTACCGATGAACGAAGACGAAAGAGGGGATGCCATCCAGGGCATCCCCAAGCTTAGGCTCTTGGTTGTCCTTGAATATTACCTTGGGGTGCCTTGGGCATCCCCAAGCTTAGGCTCTTGCCTCTCCTTATTCCATAGTCCATCGAATCTTTACCCAAAACTTGAAAACTTCACAACACAAAACTCAACAGAAACTCGTAAGCTCCGTTAGTATAAGAAAATAAATCACCACTTAGGTACTGTTGCGAACTCATTCCAAATTCATATTGGTGTAATATATACTGTATTCCAACTTATCTATGGTTCATACCCTCCGATACTACTCATAGATTCATCAAAATAAGCAAACAACACATAGAAAACAGAATCTGTCAAAAATAGAACAGTCTGTAGTAATCTGTATCAAACGTATACTTCTGTAACTCCAAAAATTCTGAAATATACTGGTGGACCTGAGGAATTTCTCTGTTAATCTTCTGCAAAAATAATCAACTTAAAATCACTCTTATGTAAAAAATGACAGCTAAACTCGTGAGCGCAAAGTTTCTGTTTTTTACAGCAAGATCACATTAACTTTCACCCAAGTCTTCCCAAAGGTTCTACTTGGCACTTTATTGAAATAAAAGCTGTAAATCATGATTACTACAGTAGCTTAATCATGTTAACACACAAAAACAGTAGGTAAATATTGGGTTGTCTCCCAACAAGCGCTTTTCTTTAATGCCTTTTAGCTAGGCATGATGATTTCAACGATGCTCGTGTAAAAGATAAGAATTGAAACATAAAGAGAGCATCATGAAGAATATGACTAGCACATTTAAGTATAACCCACTTCCTATGCATAGGGATTTTGTGAGCAAACAACTTATGGGAACAATAATCAACTAGCATAGGAAGGCAAAACAAGCATAACTTCAAGATTTTCAACACATAGAGAGGAAACTTGATATTATTGCAATTCCTACGAGCATATGTTCCTCCCTCATAATAATTTTCAGTAGCATCATGAATGAATTCAACAATATAACTATCACATAAAGCATTCTTTTCATGATCTACTTGCATAGAAATTTTACTACTCTCCACATAAGCAAATTTATTCTCATCAATAGTAGTGGGAGCAAACTCAATAAAATAACTATCATGTGAAGCATAATCCAATTGAAAATTAAAATCATGATGACAAGTTTCATGGTTATCTTTATTCTTTATAGCATACGTGTCATCACAATAATCATCATAAATAGGAGGCATGCTTTCATCATCATAAATTTGCTCATCAAAACTTGGGGGACAAAACATATCATCTTCATCAAACATAGCATCCCCAAGATTGTGGCTTTGCATATCATTAGCATCATGGGTATTCAAAGAATTCATACTAACAACATTGCAATCATGCTCATCATTCACATGCTTTCTGCCAAGCATTCTATGTAATTCTTCTTCTAGTACTTGAGCACAATTTTCCTTCCCATCATTTTCACGAAAGACATTAAAAAGATGAAGCATATGAGGCAACCTTAATTCCATTTTTTGTAGTTTTCTTTTATAAATAAACTAGTGATAAAACAAGAAACTAAAAGATTCGATTGCAAGATCTAAAGACATACCTTCAAGCACTCACCTCCCCGACAACGGCGCCAGAAATTGGCTTGATGTCTACTGCGCAACCTTCTTCTTGTAGACGTTGTTGGGCCTCCAAGTGCAGAGGTTTGTAGGACAGTAGAAAATTTCCCTCAAGTGGATGACCTAAGGTTTATCAATCCGTGGGAGGCATAGGATGAAGATGGTCTCTCTCAAGCAACCCTGCAACCAAATAACAAAGAGTCTCTTGTGTCCCCAACACACCTAATACAATGGTAAATTGTATAGGTGCACTAGTTCAGCGAAGAGAAGGTGATACAAGTGCAATATGGATGGTAGATATAGGTTTTTGTAATCTCAAAATATAAAAACAGCAAGGTAACTAATGATAAAAGTGAGCACAAACGGTATTGCAATGCTAGGAAACAAGGCCTAGGGTTCATACTTTCACTAGTGCAAGTTCTCTCAACAATAATAACATAATTGGATCATATAACTATCCCTCAACATGCAACAAAGAGTCACTCCAAAGTCACTAATAGCGGAGAACAAATGAAGAGATTATTGTAGGGTACGAAACCACCTCAAAGTTATTCTTTCTGATCGATCTATTCAAGAGTCCGTAGTAAAATAACATGAATCTATTCTTTCCATTCGATCTATCATAGAGTTCGTACTAGAATAACACCTTAAGACACAAATCAACCAAAACCCTAATGTCACCTAGATACTCCAATGTCACCTCAAGTATCCACGGGTATGATTATACGATATGCATCACACAATCTCAGATTCATCTATTCAACCAACACAAAGAACTTCAAAGAGTGCGCCAAAGTTTCTACCGGAGAGTCAAGATGAAAACGTGTGCCAACCCCTATGCATAAGTTCACAAACGGAACCCCCAAGTTGATCACCAAAACATACATCAAGTGAATCAATAGAATACCCCATTGTCACCACGGGTATCCCACGCAAGACATACATCAAGTGTTCTCAAATCCTTAAAGACTCAATCCGATAAGATAACTTCAAAGGGAAAACTCAATCCATTACAAGAGAGTAGAGGGGGAGAAACATCATAAGATCCAACTATAATAGCAAAGCTCGCAATACATCAAGATCGTGCCAAATCAAGAACACGAGTGAGAGATCAAACACATAGCTACTGGTACATACCCTCAGCCCCGAGGGTGAACTACTCCCTCCTCGTCATGGAGAGCACCGGGATGATGAAGATGGCCACCGGTGAGGGATCCCCCCTCCGGCAGGGTGCCGGAACAGGGTCTCGATTGGTTTTTGGTGGCTATAGAGGCTTGCGGCGGCGGAACTCCCGATCTAGGTTTATTTCTGGGGGTTTCTGTATTTATAGGAATTTTTGGCGTAGGTCTCACGTCAGGGGGGCTCAAGGTTGTCCACGAGGCAGGGCCCCACGCCCCGGGGGGTGGGCACGCCCCCACCCTCGTGGGCAGCTCGGGACTCTTCTAGCCCAACTCTTTCACTCCTGGGGCTTCTTTTGGTCCATAAAAAATCAGCAAAAAATTGGCACGTCAATTGGACTCCGTTTGGTTTTCCTTTTCTGCAATACTCAAAAACAAGGAAAAAACAGAAACTGGCACTTGGCTCTAGGTTAATAGGTTAGTCCCAAAAATCATATAAAATAGCATATAAATGCATATAAAACATCTTAGATGGATAATATAATAGCATGAATACTTCATAAATTATAGATATGTTGGAGACATATCAGACATCACGTGTGCCCGGTCATAATTTCGGACCATTTTGTTCTGTCGTTCCACGTTCCAAAACGCGGTTGCCAGCGGCACGTCTTGTCAAAGCAGGGATCGTGTCCCCTTATCGCGGGATTCTCATCAATACGGGCGTGGGTAACCCAACCATGCCGTTTACACAGGCCTTGGGAATAGGCGAGTTTCAAGGCAAATGGGGAGGCATTCAATATTCACTGCCTTTATAAGGGGATAAAGATTCCCTTCTTCTCCCACACCTTCTTTCTCCGCCCTTCCGATCTTGAGCTCCAGCGCCCAAGTTCTCATCTTTTTCCCACTGAAGCTAGCACTCAACCATGGCCGGATCCGGAGGTCAGGGCAAGTGGATGGCCTCCTCCGTTAAGGCGAAGGATATTACCGAGCTTCGGGCGGCCGGGTACTTGGCGAAAGAAATCGCCCACCACCTTCCAGCCCAGGGGGAAACTGTCCCCACGCCGAAGCCCAACGAGAGGGTGGTATTTATCCCTTATTTCTTCCACGGGCTAGGGTTTCCTCTCCACCCTTTCGTCTGCGGGCTGATGTACTACTACGGGATAGATTTTCATGATCTATCTCCAAACTCTTTGCTCAACATCTCGGCGTTCATCGTCGTGTGTGAGGCCTTCCTCCGCATTCAACCCCACTTCGGGTTGTGGCTCAAGGTCTTCAACGTGAAGCCAAAGGTGGTGGATGGCCAGCACGCGGAGTGCGGAGGGGCCATGGTGAGTAAGCTGTTCAATGTCTCCTGGCCGAAAGGCACTTTCGTGGAGACTGTCAAGGAATGGCAGAAACAATGGTTCTATTACAGAACCCCGTGGCACCAACTGGGTCGCGACTGCCGAATTCAACCCCGGTGCCCCAATGCGGCTCACGTCATGGGTCGAGAAGAGCCCGAACTGGTGTTCGTCAGACGAGCTGATAGTGCTGCAGACACGCGTTCAAAGCATGGTGGACAAGGATGTCAAACTTGTCGATATAATCCAGGTGATGCTAGTTCGCCAGATTCTTCCGTGTCAAAGCCGAAGCCCCCCCTATGGAAGTTCAATCCGAAGAAGCACCATACTCTGAAGAGGCTCTTCGAGACCACTCACGAAGGTGCCTGGAAGTTGCTCTTTAAGGACAATGAGAAGCCGCCGGCCACAGATTCAGACCGCAAACACGACATTAACCATCTTGCCGGCGAGGTATGTTATTTTTTAACGCATCCCCTACTTGCCTGTTTCGAGGATGATGTTTGAGCTTTTATCATTGCTTCTTCAGGACTGGATGGAGAGGGCGAAGCGGATCCAGTGTCCGGCTCCGCTGCCTGAAGAACCAGTCATCCCGCGTTTAGCGAAGATGCTGGTGCCGGCACCCTATAAGGCACCAGAGAAGAAGGCCAAGGGGGCCAAAAGCGGCCCCCGTCGCAAGGGTGCTTCAGACGTGACGTCCGAAGACGAAGAGACCCATTCCTCCATCCCTGAGGACGACGACGAGGAAGGGGAGGAGGAGGAGGAGAACAACCCTCCCCCCGAGGAGGGAAAGAAGACGAGGACGGCTTCCACGAATATGGAGGCGAGAATGCCCAAGAAGGGGAAGAGCGCCCTTGCGGTCAACACCGCATGGGACGTTGGCAGCAGTCCGGAGTGACGCCCCTGCACTAAGCCCCGGGCCGCGTCGTAAGTGCTAAGACTCGTACATGCCCATAGATCTAACCTTTCCTCCTTGCCGTATTGACGTGATCAGTCATGTTATTATAGTTCGGCCCACGACAGCTCCCAGCGATCCTCATCAAGAGGTTCGTTGGACCCAAGGGAGATGGCCAGCGAGACGCCGCCAGCCGCTTACTCTCCCAAGGCCAAAGGGGACGATGAGGTGCTCTCCCAACGGACCTTCCCAGGCCCGGTAGAGTCTCGAGAAGCGCCCGAAGGTGAAGCCCCGGTCGCCAGACACCAGGGGGAACCATTCCCTCAGGAGACTGGGAAGGAGGGCTGTACTCAGTTCGGCCCTCAACCGGACTTGATTCCGGAGACCGATACGGCTCCGGAATCCGGAACGCCACCTCCTTCGAAAGAAGGGAGTATGCCTATTCCACCGGTGACCCCTGTCCAACCAGGGGCACCAGATGATCTGCTGGAAGCGCTACGAGGCGCTTCCATTGTGGATGAGCATCGTGTTCTTATGGGCACGATGATTGAAAGGGTTCAGTCTGCCAAGAGCAGACTAACCGAAGCCTGCAGCAGCCCGCTGACAGGTTTTGAGGTAAGTGACACAAAAAGAGAACATCCCCATATAGACAGTAGCCCTTGAGACATTGTCCGGTGTTCGGAAAGAAAAGCCGGACAGAGGATCATTTCTGTATTACAGGGGACTAACTAAATTTGACTGGAATGCGAATGCAGGCGTCACTGCTGGTCGCGGGCTCACGTGCTGCCGAAGTCTCTGAACTTAAGCGGAGACTGGAGCAGGCTGAGGAGGAGCTCGGCCAGGTGAAGAGGCAGCTCCAGGAGAATCAAGGTATGTAATAACCCAGGAAGTATTTAAAAAGAGTGGGATGATATGTATTGACCGAAGTCTCTTGATATAAATAGGGGTAACGACCGAGGTCGAGGCCCTGAAAAAGGCCCTGGGCAAAGCCGAGGAGAAGACCGTCAAGGAGCATGCTGCCCGTAAGAAGCTCAAGGCCCAGGTTGGCGAGGTACAACAAGAGGTCCGCGACGCGGTGAAGAAGTGCGAGACCTTGGAGCGTGACGCATCGGCAAAAGAGGCCGAACTCTCCAAGGCTCATCAGAGCACGGAGGCGGCCCGGAATGAGGCCCAGGGCGCCCTCCAAGAGGTCCATGAGGCGAGGAAGATTGCGGCGGGTAAGGCATTCAGTATGCAAAGCAAATATGCGGAGAGGAGGTATCTTTTACTAACCCGGATTCGGAGTTCTCCAGGGGCTTTTGCTGATTTGCCGCGAAGTGTGTCCGACGCCGCGGAGTTCTTCCGAGCCGAAGAAGGGAGTTCTACGGAGAAGCTATTCTGGTCGCAATATCTTGTGCCAGAGCATCCCATGTCCTTCACCGATCAGCTGAAACAGCTGGTGGAGCTGCATAGGGTGGCCGAACTAGCCATGAAGGATTTGATAATCCAGTTGTGGCCAGCCGAAGCTATGTCCGGCAGCTACTTCGGACTCGTGAGGCGGATGGTGGACGCCTGTCCTCGGCTGGATATCGTCAAGCGATCGGCCTGTATTGAGGGTGCTCGTATGGCCTTCGCCCGTTGCAAGATGTGGTGGACGAAGATGAATGCCGTCGATCTGGCCCGAGGGCCGCCAGAGGGCAAGGAGCACCGCACACCTGAGCGCTATTTCGCGGATGTCCTGGAGGGGTCTCGTATTGTAGCAGCGCAGTGTGGGCAGGACATTATTTTCGAATGTATACATTCGTGTTGTCTTTGCCTTGTATGATGAAACAAAGTCAGTTTGTAATATAACTTTTGCTATGTTTTAATATTTTCCTCCTGTGCAGCCGTGTTGCATGGAATCTGAGGGTTGGCTAGTCGTCGGCTTCTGCCCCCACGTGGGTAGTACGGGGGTGTTCGGGATGGAATCTAAACAATCTTGATCCAATTGTATGGTCCTTGAATGAGTTATTTAGCACAACGAACCAGGCAATCGGACTATGCGGCTTAAACGCCCTCACTTAGCCATAGGAGTTTTAGAATAAAACATAGGCGCAGCCCCTAGTTTTTCGAACCAGAGTGCTATGAGCGTCTGATCGGAAGTACCGATCCTTCGCATAATGCGGAAAAAATCTCTAACGATTTCCAACCTCTCGAATAGCTGACCGGCTCTCGCCGTATCATGACAGTCAGTTTTCGGCTTTCTCTACTGAGGTTCTCCTTTGGATAAACCAGGGCACAATCGCAGCATTTCTCCCTTTACTACCTTAGCCGATATAGCGGAACGTAAGGTAGCAAGCACAGGAGCCGGGCAACCCAACTATTTACCAAAGACATGATTCGAAGACAATGCATATAATGCTAAATTCGGGGTGCCAAGCTGAAAAGTGTTCGGACTTTTATCGCCATGTTGTGGGGTACTATAAACCCCTGGCAAATATGAAACGTACCAAAGCGTACGAGCACTAAAAGATAAATTATTAAGGGAAAACAGAAAGAATGCAGACGTGATATCTTGGGCCCTTAAACTTGAGCCACGAGCTGTTTCCATTATAATTGGGTTAATGCGTCAAAGCGCATTAATACAAATGGTGCGATAAGAAGCCGGCTATTTAACATGCCATGACCAGAGGCGAGCTGCGTGTGGGTCCTGACAATAGGTAGAGTGACCTCTAGAACTTCCCCTATACGTCTATGCTTCTTGCCATTCTGGTGTTTTTATCCTTTTACAGGACTGATAATTAGGCCGTCCAAGAAGACCTATGTAAAAGAAACCTAAAAAAGGGAAAAGGAAATAGTAAAAGTATTTGTGTGTCCGGGATCGGTCAAGCCGAACTGTGGATCATAAGATTTATGTGCCTCCGTTGATGCCCATGTGATTTTGAGTGCGTAATTATGTACGCGTGGTATGAATGCCACTGCCTGATTGGGGCTGGGACGGAGGCCAAATTGCTAGTCGAGCTCTTGATGAGCCGCGCTGTCCTAGTGCAGCGTAGTCCGGACCCTCTTTATGATGTCTCGGGGCTCGGCAGCCGGATTACGGTTCTGCTTGAGAAGGCCGCTCTGGACTTTTGCTGCTAGGGCGGCGGTGTGCTCCTCTGTTCAAAGGGGGCGTTTCGTGTTTTCGTTGACCGTTATGACACCGCGTGGACCGGGCATCTTAAGCTTAAGATAAGCATAGTGCGGCACCGCATTGAACCGAGCGAATGCCGTTTGTCCGAGCAGTGCGTGATAACCACTGCGGAATGGGACGATGTCAAAGATTAACTCCTTGCTTCAGACGTTGTCAGGGGATCCAAAGACAACCTCTAGTATGATTGAGCCCGTATAGCGGGCCTCTACACCTGGTATGACTCTTTGAAGGTAGTCTTCGTTGGCTTGATCCTTGATGGATTAATGCCCATTTTGCGCACTGTGTCTTGATAGAGCAGATTGAGGCTTCTACCACCGTCCATGAGGACTCTCGTAAGGTGGAATCCATCAATGATTGGGTCCAGGACCAGTGCGGCTGATCCACCATGCCGGATACTGGTCGGATGATCCCGACGATCGAAAGTGATCAGGCATGATGACCATGGATTAAATTTGGGGGCAACTGGCTCTATCGCATAGACGTCCCTTAGTGCGCGTTTGCGCTCCCTTTTGGGGATGTGTGTAACATATATCACGTTTACAGTTTTCACTTGAGGGGGAAACTTCTTTTGCCCTCCTGTGTTCGGTTGCCGGGGCTCCTCGCCGTCGTCCTCGCTTGGTGAGCCCTTTTCCCTGTTCTCGGCGTTTAATTTGCCGGCCTGTTTAAAAACCCAACAGTCTCTGTTGGTATGATTGGCTGGTTTTTTCGGGGTGCCATGTATCTGGCACGGGCGATCGAGTATGCGGTCCAGACTGGATGGTCCCTGATTGTTCCTCTTGTATGGTTTCTTCCGCTGGTTGGACTTGGAGCCACTGAATCCGGCGTTGACTGTAGTGTCGTCGGTATTATCGCCATTGCTTCGGCGTTTGTGTCTGTTACGTCGGAGCTTGCCGTTGTTCTTAGCCTCGGAGGGGCCTGCCTCGCTGGCTGTGTTTTTGCTGCGAGCCAACCAACTATCCTCGCCCAAGGCAAAAGCGGGTCATAAGTGCCGTGAGGGCTGCCATAGATTTTGGCTTTTCTTGGCCGAGGTGGCGGGCAAGCCATTCGTCGCGGATGCTATGTTTAAAGGCCGCTAAGGCTTCGGCATCCGGACAGTCGACGATCTGGTTCTTTTTAGTTAGGAACCTAGTCCGGAACTTCCTGGCTGACTGCCCGGGCTGTTGAACTATGTGACTTAAGTCGTCGGCGTCTGGCGGCCGAACATATGTACCTTGGAAGTTGTCGAGGAAAGCCTCTTCCAGGTCCTCCCATCTGCCAATGGAATTTTCTAGAAGACGGTTTAGCTAGTGCCGAGCTGGCCCTTTGAGTTTTAGTGGGAGGTATTTGATGGCGTGACGATCATCCCCGCGGGCCATGTGGATATGGAGTATAAAATCCTCTATCCATACCGCGGGATCGGTTGTTCCATCATAGGATTCGATGTTTACGAGTTTGAACCCTTCTAGGAATTCATGATCCATTACTTCGTCAGTGAAGCAAAGAGGGTGCGCGGCGCCTCTATATCGGGCCGCATCGCGACGTAGCTCTGATGGAGTCCGTCTGCAGCATTCGGCTCGGGCGTGAATAGGTTTGTCACGCCCAAATATATAGCTGTCCCCGTGCCTTAAGTCACATCCTCGCGATCCATAGATCGATCTTGTGTGTTCCACTCTACTGTCCTGTTCTTGGCGGAGGTCATATGTATGGCCCTGAGCTGACTTATCCCTGCCTTTACGGCGGAGTGGGACAGTCTGGTTTTCGGCTCGGGTTGCAGTTTCATCTCGACTGCGCGGTGGCCGATCAGCCGCGTTGCGTGATGCTAGTGCGGGATCTGGCGCCTCATCGTCGAACTGGGGTAGTAATTTGTGCTTCGGGTAGCTTTTGGCTGGGCGTTTAAGGCCATATTCCTCGGCTGCCAGGACATCGGTCCATCTATCATTGAGGAGGTCTTGATCAGCTTGAAGCTGTTGCTGCTTCTTTTTCAGGCTCCTTGCAGTGGCTATTAGCTGAAGCTTAAAGCGCTCCTGCTCCAGGGGCTCCTCAGGCACGATGAAGTCTTTGTTGCCGAGGCTCACCTCCTCCTTGGAGGGTGGACGGTAACTACCGTCCTCCGAGTCTTCTTCTATGGCCTGTTCGTCAGGGTTGGCATGCCCTGATTCCCAATTGGCTTGTTCGGCTGTTTGATCATTGGGTTCTTCTGTGTCTTCGACACCATCCGGAGTGTTGTCGTCTCCTGTGCCGGTGTTGCTATCCCTGCTGCAGCGCCGCTGACGCCGGCGCTTTGGCTGTGTTTTAGGAGGGTCTTCCATTGCTAGGTTTTCCTTGTCGTCGCCGCTATTATTTTTCGGCGTATCTACCATGTAGACGTCGTATGAGGAAGTGGCCGTCCATTGTCCAGTGAACGGCGGGTTTTGGGCCTCCTCGTCTCCGGCATCGTCGTCCATACCGTCGATGTCTTTGGAGTCATAGTCAAGCTCATCGGTTAAGTCTTCGACAGTGGCTATGAAGTGGGTGGTGGGTGGGGAGCGAAATTCTCCTTCATCATCAGCCTCCAGTTTGAACCGGACATAATTCGATTGTGAGTCCCCCGCCAAGGACAAGTTTCTTAACGAATTCAGCACATCGCCCAAGGGCGAATGCTGGAAGCTGTCTGCAGCACTAAACTCGAAGATTGATAAGCGATCCAGCTCGGCGTCCGCGGATGCACATGGCTCGGAATTTATGACCAGAGACGAGTCCATAGTTCCGGTGACAAAGGCGTTGTGTGACTTTAGGTCTGTGTTCGGCTCCAACGCCGTGGAATCTGCTGCCTCCGCGGTGGGGTTGAGCCTCCCATCTTCGGACGGTGCAATATGCTCCGGATCTACGGCCGGAGCAGTTATAGGAGCAATCTCCTGGATGCGGCCCGATGACAGATTTAGGTCATGTTCATTGGGGTGACTAGGAGCGGTTGCCGCGGTCTCGAATCCGGTGAAGATCAAATCTCCACGGATGTCCGCTACATAATTCAAGCTCCCAAATCTGACCAGATGGCCAGGGGCGTAGCTGTCGATCTGCTCCAGGCGGCCAAGCGAGTTGGCCTGCAGTACGAAGCCATCGAACACGAAGATCTGTCTGGGGAGGAAGGTTTCCCCTTGGACAGCGTCGTTGTTGATGATTGAAGAGGCCATCAAACCTTTTGAGGACGGCACAGTGGAACTCTCAATGAAAGCACCAATGTCGGTGTCAAAACCGGCAGATCTCGGGTAGGGGGTCCCGAACTATGCGTCTAAGGTTGATGGTAATAGGAGACAGGGGACACGATGTTTACCCAGGTTCAGGCCCTCTCTATGGAGGTAATACCCTACTTCCTGCTTGATTGATTTTGATGAATATGAGTATTACAAGAGTTGATCTACCACGAGATCGTAATGGCTAAATCCTAGAAGTCTAGCCCGTATGACTATGGTAATGAGCCTCTCTCCTTTCCGGACTAAGTCCTCCGGTTTATATAGACACCGGGGAGATCTAGGGTTACACAATGTAGGTTACAAAGGAAAAGAATCTACATATTTGGTCACCAAGCTTGCCTTCCACGCCAAGGAGAGTCCTATCCGGACACGGATGCAGTCTTCGGTCTTCGTATCTTCACAGCCCATCAGTCCGGCCCATGGCTAACAGACCGGACGCCCGGGGACCCCTTAGACCAGGACTCCCTCAATGGGGTATTATATTGATTCACTTGATATATGTTTTGGCACTCAACCCGCGGATTCCCAAGGTGACATTGGGGTAATCTATGCATAGGAGTTGATGCACGTTTTCGTCCTTGTTTCTCTGGTAGAAATCTTGGGGCACTCTTTGAGGTTCTTTGTGTTGGATCGAGTATTAAGAATCTGAAATTGCTTGACGCATATCATATAATCAACTCACGGATACTCGCGGTGACATTGGAGTAGTTAGGTGACATTAGAGTTGGTTGATGTGTATCATATGGTGTTGTTTTAGTATGAACTCTTGGTTAGATAGATCGAAAAGAATAGCTTGGTGTTATTTTAGTACGAACTCTAGGATAGATTGATCACAAAGAATAGCTTTGAGGTGGTTTCATACCCTACAAACAATTTCTTCTTATGTTCTCCGCTAGATAAGAACTTTCTAATGATTCATCATCACACATTGAGGGATGGTTATATGATCCAATTAGATTAGCATTGTTGAGAGATTGCACTAGAGAAAGTACGGACCCTAAGCCTCATTTTCAAGCATTGCAATTCCGTTTGTGCTTTGTTTTATCAATTGCTATCTTGCTTTTTTTACTGTTCCTATTACAAATATCAATATCTAGTATCATTACTACACTTGTATCACCATCTTTTCTCTGAACTAGTGCACCTATACAATTTACCATTATATTTGGTGTGTTGGGGACACAAGAAACTTTGTATTATTTGGTTGCAGGGTTATTTGAGAGAGACCATCTTCATCCTACACCTCCCACCGATTGATAAACCTTAGGTCATCCACTTGAGAGAAATTTTCTACTGTCCTACAAAACTCTGCGCTTGGAGGCCCAACACGAGTCTACAAGAACAAGTTTTGTAGTAGACATCAAGCTCTTTTCTGGCACCGTTGCCGGGGAGGTGAGTGCTTGAAGGTATATCTTTAGATCTTGCAATTAAATCTTTTAGTTTCTTGTTTATCACTAGTTTGGTTTATAAAAGAAAACTAAAAAATGTAATTGAGGTTGCACATATTATCTTTCGTGAAAATGATGGAAAGGAAAATTGTGCCGAATTGATAGAAGAAGAATTCTACAAAATGTTTGACAAAAGATCTTTGAATGATGAGCATGATTGCAATGTTGTTAGTATGAATTCTTTGAATATCCATGATGCTAATGATATGCAAATCCATAAGCTTGGGGATGCTATGTTTGATGAAGATGATATTTTTAGTCCCCCAAGTTTTGATGAGAAAATTTATTATGATGATAGCATGCCTCCTACTTATGATGATTATATTGATGAAAGTGGGTTTGGAAGAATGTCAACTCTAGGTAGTATTGATCCCACTATTTTGGAGGTTGTTGAATCTTATCGTTATAATTATGAAAGTGGATTTTGAGATGTCATGATTTTATTTAGTGATGAATCCACTATTGTGGAAGAGGTTTCATTTGACTATGATAAAAAAAGTTGCTATCTATGATGATTATGGTGATGACATGTATGCTATATTGAATAATCATAACCATGAAACTTGTCATAATGGTTTAATTTTCAATCACATGATAGTTATATTGTTGAATTCATTCATGATGATACTGAAAATTATTATGAGAGAGGAACGTATGCTTTTACATATCTCAATAATCTCAAGTTTCCTCTCTATGTGTTGAAAGTTTGAATTATTGCTTGTTTTGCTTCCTATGCTAGATGATTCTTGTTGCCATGAATTATTTGCTCACAAGATCCCTATGCATAGGAAATGGGTGATACGTCTCCAATGTATCTATAATTTTTTATTGTTCCATGCTGTTATATTATCATTCTTGGATGTTTTACAATCATTTTATAGCAACTTTATACCATTTTTTAGGACTAACCTATTGACATAGTGCCCAGTGCCAGTTGTTGTTTTTTGCTTGTTTTTTACTTCGCAGAAAATCAATAGCAAACAGAGTCCAAACGCAGCGAAACTTTTTGGAGAATTTTTCTGGACCAAAAGACACAAGATGGGCCTAAGAAATACTAGAGGGGCGCCCCGAGGGGGGCACGTTGTGTCCACCTCAGTGGCCTCCCGCACCGCCTCTTTTCTCTATAAATACCCCAATATTCCAGAAACCCTAGGGCAGTCGACGAAAATCAATTCCAGCCGCCGCAAGTTCCAGAACCACCAGATCCAATCTGGACACCATCACGGAGGGGTCCATCATCCTCATTGGTGCCTCTCCTATGATGCGTGAGTAGTTCATTGTAGAACTACGGGTCCGTAGTTAGTAGCTAGATGGCTTCCTCTCTCTCTTTTGATTCTCAATACAATGGTCTCTTCTCTACCTAATATTAAAGGGAGGATTGTTTCTCCACTGTTTTTCGTCATCTGGTCCTTTTGTACGTTAGCTATTTTTTTCGTCCGTCATCCATCCTCGCGCTAGACAATCCAACGTTAGAAACAGAAAATAAAAAAAGTGGCGCACTGGGGGTCGAACTCTGGATCTCCTTCCAGGTAATATGACCGTAGCCAACTGGGCTAGCTATCTATTGTGCTAGAAACCAGATTTAGCTTCGATGTACAAATAAACATATGGATGCTCTATTCCGCGCCTGGGCCAATTATGGGCCTTGTCCGCAGTTAGGCTTTTTGTCACATGGAATACCTTGGGCCGTCGATCGAGGCCTACATTGCGGTCGGGTAAAAATTGATGCGTCAGTGAGGATCGAGCTCGTGACCCGCGTTTGGATAACATTAGATTGTTCAATTGACCTATCTTTTCTTTGTGGAAAGAGGTTTTATTTTTAAAATATAGTACCACCTTGCGTCTTTGTGCACAATAATACCAATTTATATACGTATACGAATTCAAATGAATAAGCCGCCTTAAGTATTAATAAGGAAGAGAGAGAGAGTGTGACGCTCCCGATTTGACCGTACACTAATCATGCACGCAAATGTGTACGATCAAGATCAGGGACTCACGGAAAGATATCACAACACAACTCTAAAACATAAATAAGTCTTACAAGCATTATAATACAAGCCAGGGGCCTCGAGGGCTCGAATACAAGTGCTCGATCATAGACGAGTCAGCGGAAGCAACAATATCTGAGTACAGACATAAGTTAAACAAGTTTGCCTTAAGAAGGCTAGCACAAAAGTAGCAACGATCGAAAAGGCAAGGCCTCCTGCCTGGGACCTCCTAACTACTCCTCGAAGCCGAACTCCATGTAGAATCATCCTCGGGATCTCCAGCTCCTGGACTCCAGCATCTGGTTGCGACAACCAGGTATAGAAAGGGGAAAAGAGGGAGAAAAGCAACCGTGAGTACTCATCCAAAGTACTCGCAAGCAAGGAGTTACACTACGTATGCATGTGTATAAGTGTAAAGGGCCATATCGGTGGACTGGACTGCAGAGTGCCAGAATAAGAGGGGGATAGCTAATCCTGTCGAAGACTACACTTCTGGCCATCTCCATCTTGCAGCAAGTAGAAGAGAGTAGATTGAAGTCCTCCAAGTAGCATCGCATAGCATAATCCTACCCGGCGATCCCCTCCTCGTCGCCCTGTTAGAGAGCGATCACCGGGTTGTATCTGGCACTTGGAAGGGTGTGTTTTATTAAGTATCCAGTTCTAGTTGTCATAAGGTCAAGGTACAACTCCGGGTCGTCCTTTTACCGAGGGACACGGCTATTCGAGTAGATAAACTTCCCTGCAGGGGTGCACCACATAACCCAACACGCTCGATCCCATTTGGCCGGACACACTTTTCTCGGTCATGCCCGGCCTCGGAAGATCAACACGTCGCAGCCCCACCTAGGCTCAACAGAGAGGTCAACACGCCAGTCTAAATCCTAGGCGCGCAGGGGTCTGGGCCCATCGCCCATTGCACACCTGCATGTTGCGAGGGCGGCCGGAAGCAGACCTAGCCTAGTAGGCGTTCCAGTCCAATCCGGCGCGCGCCGCTCCGTCGCTGACGTCAAGAAGAGCTTCGGCTGATACCACGACGTCGGGATACCCATAACTACTCCCGCGTAGATGGTTAGTGCGTATAGACCAAATGGCCAGACTCAGATCAAATACCCAGAACTCGTTAAGCGTGTTATTTGAAGTAACCGCGAACGCCGACCAGGGCCAGGCCCACCTCTCTCCTGGGTGGTCTCAACCTGCCCTGTCGCTCCGCCACAAAGTAACAGTCGGGGGCCGTCAGGAACCCAGGCCCACCTCTACCGGGATGGAGCCACCTGTCCTTTCAGCCCCCTCATCAGAATCACTTGCGGGTACTCAACGAGCCGACCCGACTTTAGTCACCACATGTGTCATGTATATAAAGTATATAGTATATACCCGTGATCACCGCCCAAGTGATCACGGCCCAGTAGTATAGCATGGCAGACGGACAAGAGTGTAGGGCCACTGATGGAACACTAGCATCCTATACTAAGCAGTAGGATAGCAGGTAAGGGTAACAACTGTAGCAACAATGACAGGCTATGCATCAGTATAGGATTAACCGAAAGCAGTAACATGCTACACTACTCTAATGCAAGTAGTATAGAGAAGGAACATGCGATATCTGGTGATCAAGGGGGGGGCTTGCCTGGTTGCTCTGGCAAGTAGGAGGGGTCGTCAACACCGTAGACGTACTGAGTAGCAGCGGCGTCGGTCTCGTAGTCTAACGGAGAAGGAGAGGGGGAAGAAACAGTAAATACGGAGCAAACAAAGCATCACAAAACATAAGGAGGCAAAACGCGGTGCTAGGTATGCCCTAACGCGGTAGGAGGTGATACCGACGAAGGGGGGAAACATCCGGGAAAGTATCCCCGGTGTTTCGCGTTTTCGAACAGATGGACCGGAGGGGGAAAGTTGCGGGTTTGCCATGCTAGGGATGTGTGGTAGACGAACAGACTGCGTATTCGGATTCGTCTCGTCATTCTGAGCAACTTTCATGTACAAAGTTTTTCCATCTGAGCTACGGTTTGAAAGATATGATTTTCTAAAGATTTACTAATTTCTGGAATTTAATTAATCATTTAACTTAATTCGAAATTGGATTTATGACATCAGCATGATGTCATGCTGACATCAGCAGTCAACAGGGGTTGACTAAGTCAAACTGACATGTGGGTCCAATGGGACCCACCTGTCATTCTCTGTTTAGGTTAATTAGGGTTTATCTAATTAATTACTGTTTAATTAAATTAACTAATTAATTAGATTAATTTAAACAGGGTTAATTAACTTAATTAATTACTTTTATTTTTATTTTCTTATTTATTAATTTATTAATTTTTATTAATTAAGTTATTGTTTTTATTATTATTATTTTTTTAATTTTTTTTTCTTTTTTATTAAACGTTCTGGGGCTGGGCCCCGTTTGTCATAGGCCCCAGGGGCCTTTGCGGGCGTGCGGGTTACGGGCGCAACCCGAACGGGCGATGGCCCTCACGGGTGCACCCAACTGGCGCGGGTGTCGGCGCGCCGGCGTCAAGCCGCGACAGCGGCCGAGGGGCGGAACCGGGCGGCGGCCAACGAGGTAGGGCCGCGGCGAGGCCTGCCGCTAGTGGCTGGCACGGGAGGGACGGGAGGAGCGCCGGGCGGCACCGGAGCGGGGCGCGGGGAGCGGCGGCCGCCGGCAAGCGCGAGGGAAGGCGCGGAGCCGTGGGCGTGCGGGGCAGCGGTGGAGCAGCAGCAATGGTGGCGGGCTCGGCTGCAGGTGCAGGCGGAGTTGCCGCGGGGCCCGGGGGCGCGCGAGGCGCGGCAGACCGGAGCGGTGGGGAGGGGCAGCGCGTGCGGGCGGCAGCAGGGGAAGCGGGCGGCAAGGCGGAGCAGGGCCAATTGGGCGGGAAGCGCACGACGGCGAGGCCATGCGCAGCTGGACACAGCCACAGGCGCGGCCGAGGCGGGGTGAGCGTGGTCGCGCGGTGGGGGGGCAAGCGGCCGGTGAGGCCGCAGCAGGGGGGGCGGCGCGGTGAGCGACGGGTTAGCGCGCGGGCGCGAGGCGGGAGGCCGCGCATGGACGAGGCACGCAGGGGGAAGAGGAGGACGGATGGCGGCGACAGAAAGGGGAAGGGAGGAACCGGGGCTCACTGCGGGATGCAGGGATCGGGGGCAGTGGGCTCGGGGAGGAGGACAACGAAGGGGCGGCGTCGGGGCAAGGTGGCGCCGGCGACGGGCGCCGTCGTCGAGGTCGCGGGGGGCGCGGAATCGGGGCGATCCCGATCCAGATCGGGGAGGAGAGGCCGATGTGGGGGGGGAGTGGGTGCGTGGGGTAGTTTAGGGTTTCGGGTGAGTGGATAAGGGGAGTGGGGGGGAGTGGCCGGCTGGGCCTGGTGGTTTGGCCCAGTGGGGCTGTGGCCTGCTGGGCCGGAGCCCAGTGGGGGGGGGGGGGTTCGCTCTCTCCTTTTTTTAGCTTTGTTTTGTTTTCTGTTTTCTTTTCTTTATATATTTTCTTTTCTATTTTATTCTTTTAATTCCTATTTTATAAAATATAAATACAACTCCTAAATTAATGTTATAATTTATTCTACTTCCCCAAAAAGTTTGACACCTGATTAAAATAGTTTCCATTATTATTATTTTTAAAAGGCATTTAATTAATTGTCATAGCTGCTGTTTTAATTACTTTAGAGCCTTTAAACATTTTATCAAAGCTTGGTCTCTCCACCATAATAGCTTACGATTTATTTGAAACAACCCGAACATTTTAGTTTTAATTTTTGAAAACTTTTGTTGTTTGCCATATTTTGAATTTGAATTTTGATCCGGTTTTGAACTAACGCGAGATTATCAACACTAACAGAGGTGACGTGGCATCATTAGCGTAGGTTTACTATAGCATAATTATCCAGGCGTCACAATTCTCCTCCACTACAAGAAATCTCGTCCCGAGATTTAAGAGGGAAGTAAAGGGGGAAGGTTCGGGTTACGAAATTCTAGGGAGCGTTCTTGGTCTTGGTTGTTCTTCTCGAAGAGGTTGATCCATTACATTGATGTCTTCATTCTGCTGTTTCAGGTCATCATGATAAAGTTGTCGTCCTTTCTTCGGGAACTCCATCGTACTTACGACAGAGTAAGGGGTATTCTGGAAGAACGGACTTCTGCAGGGTTTACTATCTGGTCAATATCATCGGGGAAGGTGGCGGAAAGTATCTCTCGAACTAAACCTTAAGAAAAGCCGAGAGCAAGTAAGAAAGTACCATGAGAAGTTTCAAATGGGTAGGCAATCGTTCGAAGCCTGAAACAAAGTGTGAAAGGGGTTCAAAGCAATCAGAATAAGTATTATGTCTGATGCCAGTATAGATCAGTAGGACGGTGGTCCGTGAATTACATACGAGGCCACGCGCGATGAATAAATTTGGGAACAGGGGGTGCACAGGAGAGTCAGGTTTCGATCCTGGGGAACTGTGGGTTATGGGCCCACCATGTGGGTTAAAAGTAGGAAGGGCGGTGACATCTTGCATGATCATGATAGCAAGGCATGTCAGAGGGTAGCCTGTCAGTTATATGTCAGCAACATCGTCGGTACCAAGGGCGAGGGATGAAGAGAACCATTTTCCTGCTCGTTGAAACGAGGCGGACCATTAGGCAAAGTTCTCGTCCATCGGTGGTTACCGAAATGTCACCAACAATAATAACAGGGTCTTACTGACAGAGTTGTACACCGAGGTGTTTACATAAGCAGGAGAATATTACTGCTGAGATCATATAGATCACCAGAAAGGTTAAACCAAACAATGGAAAGGAAAATATGATTATCAGATTAAACAGAAAAATGGAAAGGAAAATGTGTTTAAACACATATTTCAAGGGTATATCCTTCCCAAGGACAAGCTGAGCATGATATTCATGACAGGATATAATGTAGAAAACTCTTTAGGTAGGGGAGAGAAATTTCATGACATTACCCATACAACGGTGTTTGGATAATTGAGCAGGAAACATTTAGCATTGGGCTTCAAATGTTCCTGTTGAAAATCGGAGTACCATAGACATGCTTCGAGATAGCATTGACATGGTCAACAGGTGAAGATCAGACTTTGGAAACAAAAAGGATCCATCAGGAACAACTTATAGAATAAGTCTTATAATTTCCTCATGGAAGAATAGCTAACCTTGCTAAAAGGGAAAACTTATAACAATAGGTCCTCCCGCCAGGTGTGCTGGGTATCATCACCTTACCGGGTCATAAATAGGCCAATGTTATAACTCTTGGAAATATGTTCCAACCATCATATCTGACCGAGATTCAGATCTGATTAGTGTCAGGATAACTCAGACTCAGGATGCCTGAGAAGAAAGGTGCAACACAAATTGTCGAAACGACATCGGAGATTCTCGGGAGATGAACTATGGAAGCGAGTTCCGGACAAGGGTTCATCATTACATCAAGGAGAGGTGAGGAGGTGACTGATTGACTCAGCGACAATCCATTGAGATTTCCAAAAGATGGATTTCCACCACTATGTGAACAAGGAGATAACATTAGCTAGATCGAATGACTTAATGATGTATGCTCGAGGAAAACATACACAGTTAAACATTGGTTGAAATGTGCACCCGAAATATGGGCTAGGTAGCACAATCAATGTCCGAATGATGATTCATTAAGCCATAGACGTAGAATGAAACTATAGGCCAATAACTTCAAAGCAATAGGGTTGCATAGAAGTTTAGAATTTACACATCACAGACCATTGGTCGGTATTCCTTTTAGAAACAACACGGGGACCAAGAAAGAATGGTGATGGGGAGAAGTATCACTGTACCAAGATGTCATACGAGGTGGTGAAATTCTTACGACATACTTGACATAAAAGAGGGTAATACTCCAAGGTAGAACATATCATAAGCTAGATAGCAAGGAAATCAAGGTACAACACAAAACACGAACAAGTTTGTGTTGAATGGAAGGCAATAAAATGGTCGATGATAAAACAAATCATCGAGGGCAAGGATGGTATTTCTCATCCAGAATTCGATAGATATCTTGGAAGAGCTCAGAATGTTGATGATGTTCACGACACATTTGTAGCGAGAATTTATGAAGAGGTAATCGATCGGCGATGACATCAAGTCAAAGGAATGATGAAGCGAAAAGTTATTGGAACCAGGGGTACGACACAAACTCGAAATCAAGCTTGCTGTTCAAGGCGAAATGATATGACGAGGAAAATCGACATAAGCTTAGCTCAGCGTCAAAAGTGGTGCTCCGGGAATAAAGACCAGGTAGCACAGTTAAAACTGGCACGATAATAACATAGCCGAGCAGGCTTGGGATGACGTGATCGAGTACGAATTCGTAAACAAAGGAGATTATTAAGAGTTGTTTAATCGTGATGCGGACTCGATTCAGTTATCGATGTCCTTGAGTGTTTAATAACTCGGAGCCCGTGAAAAATTGGAATCCATGAGAATGTAATACTTGATGGAGAACTCATAAGAAGTTATGCAGTTCCGTGATAATATCGAGATACCAGGGGGTAATACTCGACGACAAACCAAAGTAGAGGTTGGACTGGGGTATTGCTCTTACAGAAGACAAGTGCTTAAACTTGTACGAGAAATGGTATTTAAAGGAGAACATGGTCGTAACCACGTCCACGGATACCAGATGAACTTATTACAAGGGGACAATTATTTTAAGAGAAGCTTCCATGATAAGGTATACATCGTGTCCATGGGCATGAACACAAAGTTCAAGGTCGACTCCCACTTCTTCAATGCATAACCTTTCATTCACTTCTCGCGTTTGATGAAGTTGCAGTGTGGAAAAACTTTATCTGGCAAAATACCAGAAGAGTATGACTCATGAAAACTTTTGAGTTCACACGTATTATGAAAGGCATAGGTTCAACCCATCAAGGCATCTTAGGAACATATACCACAAACTTCGGAGTAAATATTACAAGCTCGAAAGAAGAGCATTGTTCAAAATCTGATGATACAATTTACCAAAGGCATTATATACCCATGGAAAGGCTCACAAGGTTATTCAATATAAAGGACACTGTCGGATAAAAGCCAACAAAGGAACCGATGGTCCACAAGGGATCTGATGTGAGCATCGGTACTCAACCAGAGGAAGAAGAATGCAAGGAGATCTGATTATAGAAACAACTGACTAACTCAAAGTTCAAATGCAAAAGAATTATGATTTCCAAATCAGGGGTCAGAAGCAACGCTCTGATCAAGGATGGATAAGTTGAGTAGGCTTAGGGATACAATCGATGGCATTTTGATAGGTCAAGATCCAGCTCACGTTTAAAATGACATCTGAGCCGGAAGAATGAATTCTAGGATATGATTGAGGATTGCGAGCATTCGCAACAAATTGAATCAGCGGACTCAAAATGATAATGACAAGAGATGCCAATAAGATTACGAGACTTATGGGATTAACCATAATGCAAGCAAACAAGAATTTCAAGAGCAATAGGCTCCTGAGGATTTTCGGAAGATCGAATAGTATTTTGAAGACTATTGTGGAATACTTGAATCAACTAGGGATGACCGGATACTCGGTAAGTGCGAGAATTATCCGTAGGGGTATTCAGGTGACAAAGAACAGCAAGGCAGTAAGCTCAAAGGATTCTCGGAACAACAGAGAGAATTTCGGGGTATCTTGTAATAACAAGATCAACTGGGAAACATTGTATGAATGGCGAGTATACGTGGTTATCCATAGGAGTTTATCGATGAAAGGGAATTGCAAAAGCAATGAACACAAGTTCTCGGGTTATCAGCGGAGAGTATCTTCAGGGTCTTCACGTGCAGCAGACGATCATCAGTAATAAGGGGCTCTCCGGGTGAAAGTGATAACGAGATCCTAATGTTAGATTTAGTAAAATTCACTTAACCCGAATAGAAGAGAGATCAGAGTCCCAGAGTATAGACAAGGAGTAAAAGATCCTAATACCACCCAATGGCGACGTGGGCCCGTAAGCCACACAGCCATGTCAGTAAAAGTTTAGCAATGACTAGACTCAACTTCGGCCAAGGAGTTGGAAAGGGGGATTCCTACAGGCAGTTGGCTCTGATACCAACTTGTGACGCCCCCGATTTGACCGTACACTAATCATGCACGCAAATATGTACGATCAAGATCAGGGACTCACGGAAAGATATCACAACACAACTCTAAAACATAAATATGTCTTACAAGCATTATAATACAGGCCAGGGGCCTCGACGGCTCGAATACAAGTGCTCGATCATAGACGAGTCAGCGGAAGCAACAATATCTGAGTACAAACATAAGTTAAACAAGTTTGCCTTAAGAAGGCTAGCACAAAAGTAGCAACGATCGAAAAGGCAAGGCCTCCTGCCTGGGACCTCCTAACTACTCCTCGAAGCCGAACTCCATGTAGAATCATCCTCGGGATCTCCAGCTCCTGGACTCCAGCATCTGGTTGCGACAACCAGGTATAGAAAGGGGAAAAGAGGGAGAAAAGCAACCGTGAGTACTCATCCAAAGTACTCGCAAGCAAGGAGCTACACTACGTATGCATGTGTATAAGTGTAAAGGGCCATATCAGTGGACTGGACTGCAGAATGCCAGAATAAGAGGGGGATAGCTAATCCTGTCGAAGACTACGCTTCTGGCCATCTCCATCTTGCAGCAAGTAGAAGAGAGTAGATTGAAGTCCTCCAAGTAGCATCGCATAGCATAATCCTGCCCGGCGATCCCCTCCTCGTCGCCCTGTTAGAGAGCGATCACCGGGTTGTATCTGGCACTTGGAAGGGTGTGTTTTATTAAGTATCCAGTTCTAGTTGTCATAAGGTCAAGGTACAACTCCGGATCATCCTTTTACCGAGGGACACGGCTATTCGAATAGATAAACTTCCCTGTAGGGGTGCACCACATAACCCAACGCGCTCGAACCCATTTGGCCGGACACACTTTTCTGGGTCATGCCCGGCCTCGGAAGATCAACACGTCGCAGCCCCACCTAGGCTCAACAGAGAGGTCAACACGTCGGTCTAAATCCTAGGCGCGCAGGGGTCTGGGCCCATCGCCCATTGCACACCTGCACGTTGCGAGGGCGGCCGGAAGCAGACCTAGCCTAGTAGGCGCTCCAGTCCAATCCGGCGCGCGCCGCTCCGTCGCTGACGTCAAGAAGAGCTTCGGCTGATACCACGACGTCGGGATACCCATAACTACTCCCGCGTAGATGGTTAGTGCGTATAGACCAAATGGCCAGACTCAGATCAAATACCCAGAACTCGTTAAGCGTGTTATTTGAAGTAACCGCGAACGCCGACCAGGGCCAGGCCCACCTCTCTCCTGGGTGGTCTCAACCTGCCCTATCGCTCCGCCACAAAGTAACAGTCGGGGGCCGTCAGGAACCCAGGCCCACCTCTACCGGGATGGAGCCACCTGTCCTTTCAGCCCCCTCATCAGAATCACTTGCGGGTACTCAACGAGCCGACCCGACTTTAGTCACCACATGTGTCATGTATATAAAGTATATAGTATATACCCGTGATCACCGCCCAAGTGATCATGGCCCAGTAGTATAGCATGGCAGACGGACAAGAGTGTAGGGCCACTGATGGAACACTAGCATCCTATACTAAGCAGTAGGATAGCAGGTAAGGGTAACAACTGTAGCAACAATGACAGGCTATGCATCAGTATAGGATTAACCAAAAGCAGTAACATGCTACACTACTCTAATGCAAGCAGTATAGAGAAGGAACATGCGATATCTGGTGATCAAGGGGGGGGGGGCTTGCCTGGTTGCTCTGGCAAGTAGGAGGGGTCGTCAACACCGTAGACGTACTGAGTAGCAGCGGCGTCGGTCTCGTAGTCTACCGGAGAAGGAGAGGGGGAAGAAACAGTAAATACGGAGCAAACAAAGCATCACAAAACATAAGGAGGCAAAACGCGGTGCTAGGTATGCCCTAACGCGGTAGGAGGTGATACCGACGAAGGGGGGAAACATCCGGGAAAGTATCCCCGGTGTTTCGCGTTTTCGAACAGATGGACCGAAGGGGGAAAGTTGCGGGTTTGCCATGCTAGGGATGTGTGGTAGACGAACAGACTGCGTATTCGGATTCGTCTCGTCGTTCTGAGCAACTTTCATGTACAAAGTTTTTCCATCTGAGCTACGGTTTAAAAGATATGATTTTCTAAAGATTTACTAATTTCTGGAATTTAATTAATCATTTAACTTAATTCGAAATTGGATTTATGACATCAGCATGATGTCATGCTCACATCAGCAGTCAACAGGGGTTGACTAAGTCAAACTGACATGTGGGTCCAATGGGACCCACCTGTCATTCTCTGTTTAGGTTAATTAGGGTTTATCTAATTAATTACTGTTTAATTAAATTAACTAATTAATTAGATTAATTTAAACAGGGTTAATTAACTTAATTAATTAATTACTTTTATTTTTATTTTATTTATTTATTTATTTTATTAATTAAGTTATTATTATTATTTTAATTCTTTTTTTCTTTTTATTAAACGTTCTAGGGCTGGGCCCCGTTTGTCATAGGCCCCAGGGGCCTTTGCGGGTGTGCGGGTTACGGGCGCAACCCGAACGGGCGATGGCCCTCGCGGGTGCACCCAACTGGCGCGGGTGTCGGCGCGCCGGCGTGAAGCCGCGACAGCAGCCGAGGGGCGGAACCGGGCGGCGGCCAACGAGGTAGGGCCGCGGCGAGGCCGGCCGCCAGTGGCTGGCACGGGAGGGACGGGAGGAGCGCCGGGCGGCACCGGAGTGGGGCGCAGGGAGCGGCGGCCGCCGGCAAGCGCGAGGGAAGGCGCGGAGTCGTGGGCGTGCGGGGCAGCGGTGGAGCAGCAGCAATGGTGGCGGGCTCGGCGGCAGGTGCAGGCGGAGTTGCCGCGGGGCGGTGGGGAGGGGCAGCACGTGCGGGCAGCAGCAGGGGAAGCGGGCGGCAAGGCGGAGCAGGGCCACACGGGCGAGAAGCGCACGACGGCGAGGCCACGGCGTAGCTGGACACAGCCACGGGCGCGGCCGAGGCGGGGTGAGCGTGGTCGCGCGGTGGGGGGGCATGCGGCCGGTGAGGCCGCAGCAGCAGAGCAGGGGGGCCGGCGCGGTGAGCGACGGGTTAGCGCGCGGGCGCGAGGCGGGAGGCCGCGCATGGACGAGGCACGCAGGGGGAAGAGGAGGACGGACGGCGGCGACAGAAAGCGGAAGGGAGGAACCGGGGCTCACTGCGGGATGCAGGGATCGGGGGCAGTGGGCTCGGGGAGGAGGATGACGAAGGGGCGGCGTCGGGGCGAGGTGGCGCCGGCGACGGGCGCCGTCGTCGAGGTCGCGGGGGGCGCGGAATCGGGGCGATCCCGATCCAGATCGGGGAGGAGAGGCCGATGTGGGGGGGAGTGGGTGCGTGGGGTAGTTTAGGGTTTCGGGTGAGTGGATAAGGGGAGTGGGGGGAGTGGCCGGCTGGGCCTGGTGGTTTGGCCCAGTGGGGCTGTGGCCTGCTGGGCCGGAGCCCAATGGGGGGGGGGGTTCGCTCTCTCCTTTTTTTTAGCTTTGTTTTGTTTTCTGTTTTCTTTTCTATTTTATTCTTTTAATTCCTGTTTTATAAAATATAAATACAACTCCTAAATTAATGTTATAATTTATTCTACTGCCCCAAAAAGTTTGACACCTGATTAAAATAGTTTGCATTATTATTATTTTTAAAAGGCATTTAATTAATTGTCATAGCTGCTGTTTTAATTACTTTAGAGCCTTTAAACATTTTATCAAAGCTTGGTCTCTCCACCATAATTGCTTACGATTTATTTGAAACAACCCGAACATTTTGGTTTTAATTTTTAAAAAAATTTGTTGTTTGCCATATTTTGAATTTGAATTTTGATCCGGTTTTGAACTAACGCGAGATTATCAACACTAACAGAGGTGACGTGGCATCATTAGCGTAGGTTTACTATAGCATAATTATCCGGGCGTCACAGAGAGAGAACGAACAGACTTGAAAGTATTGCCGGAATTCTTAAAAGATTAAGAAGAGATCCGGGATTGATGGAATTGTTGGGAGATTAATAAGGAGGGGAAGAGAACAAACAGACTTAGAAAGAAATTAACTAGAGATACGGGATTGCTGGAATTAATGGGAGATTAACCACGGCACTGAGAGAAGGAAGGATCATACCAAATTGATTCAGACACGTGTACGATGATAGTCGTATCAGAACTCAACTTTCACTCGAATAGTTCTACCCGATTTTTAAATGATTCATCGTTTGGTAGTTTTTTCTATGGACGGAAAACAATCTTATGATTTTTCTTAGTATTCCAGAAAAGTTGATCTATGATCAGACTAGAAATAGTGGATGTTGACGTAATCATGGGCTTAGATTATTAATAGTGAGGACACATGTATGGATTCTATCTACTGATACTAACTCCGTAATGTAAACAAGAGCATCATATCTTATTTATCCAACTGTTATTGTTCAAAATCAATCATGTTATTTGCTTTCTAGAGGTATTATGTCGATTATTCAAAGATCTCATTTTCATGAGTGTAGCAAAGGGGTAGACTTTAGGAACACTGAGAGATGAGGCCACTTTTTGAAGTTCACCGTCCAATTCAAGCATCGTAAAAGATGAACATTTGTATTTAAAGGAAAATTAACCTATTAATTCTTTTTTTAAGAATTAACCAATTTATCACAAAAAATAGAAATTAATCGGTTTGAAGCAACCCAATAAAATTGAGGTATATACTATTTTTAAAATCATATGGCGCTGAAATAGTGGAGCCATTCTTATTAGAAATGTGTGATATTGTTTCTCTCCTGTTGCAACACACGAGCATGTTTGCTAGTGGAGATCTATTTGATGTAACTCTTTTTGCGGTGTGTTTGTTGGGATCCGATGAACTTTGAGTTTATGATCAGATCTATGTTTTTATCCATGAAAGTTATTTGAGTCTTTTGATCTCTTATATGCATGATTACTTATAGCCTCGTATTTCTTCTTCGAATCTTTGGTTTAGTTAGGCCAACTAGATCGATTTTTATTGCCATGGGAAGAGGTGCTTTGTGATGGGTTCGATCTTACGGTGCTTGGTCCCAGTGGCAGAAGGGGAACCGGCACATATGTACCGTTGCTATTAACGATAACAAGATGGGGTCTATTTCTACATAAATAGATCTTGTCTACATCATGTCATCGTTCTTATTGCATTACTCCGTTTCTCCATGAACTTAATACACTAGATGCATGCTAGATAGCGGTCGATGTGTGGAGTAATAGTAGTAGATGCAGGCAGGAGTCGGCCTACTAATCTTGGACGTGATGCCTACATAATGATCATTGCCTGGATATCGTCATAATTATTTGAAGTTCCATCAGTTCCCCAACAGTAATTCGTTTACCCATTGTATGCTATTTTTTTCGAGATAAGCCACTAGTGAAATCTATGTCCCCCGGGTCTCTTCTTTATCATATTTGCCTCCGAGATCTATTTTTATTTGCTTTTATTTTCAGATCTATTAATCCAAAAACCCAAAAATACCTTGCTGCAATTTTTCTTTATTTATTTTATCTTGCGTTTCCGCGAGATCTATTTATCCAATCAACTACAATTTTACCTATCTTTTTACCCGTGAGGGATTGACAACCCCTCTCTTACGTCGGGTTGCAAGTATTTGTTCTTTGTGTGCAGGAGCTGTTTACGTGGTGTTGCGTGGTTCTCCTACTGGTTCGATAACCTTGGTCTCATCACTGAGGGAAATACCTACCGTAGGTGTGCTCCATCATCCCTTTATCGTCGGGGAAATACCGACGTAGTTGAAGCCGCATCAAAAGGAATTTCTGGCGCCGTTGTCGGGGAGGATCAAGTCAAGATAGTCTCCTGTCAACTTTCCAATTTCTGGCGCCGTTGCCGGGGAGACATCATCAACATCCACCAGGTTCCTAATCATAAATATCATCTCCTTGCAATTTCCATTATTTGCCATTTGCCTCTCATTTTAATATCCCCCACTTCAAAAAAAATCGCCGTTTTATTCGCCCTCATTTTCGTTCGCCTTTTTCTCGTCAGATCTTTTGTTTGCTTGTGTTGCAATGTGCCTTCTATATGCTTGCATCTTCGCTTGCTAAAATCTATTGATATGGATCCCCATCCACTTGCTAATCTTTTTAAAAGATCCAATCATGATGAACCAATTGCTAGTGAGTTGAGTGCACTAGATTATCTTTATGATGTTTTGCTTGAGATTCGTGAATTTGAAAATTGTGATGAAGAAATTTATGAAGTGATTCATGATAGCTCCTTGAATCAAAAGCATGATTGCAATGATTTTACTATAAATTCTATTAATATCAATTGTGCTAATAATATGCAAAACCCCAAGCTTGGGATGCTAATTTTGATATGTCCACCGCCTATTGCAATGATCATGATTGGGGTGATTCTTCTTATGATCTTCAAAATTTTATTTAAGCCTCATGATGAATATGTTTGCGATAATATTGAAAGTGGTTTCGGAAGAGTGTCAACTCTAGGTAAAAATAATCCCACATATTTGGAGAGTGTTCAATTTTATGAAATTTTTGATAAAAGTGGGCTCGGAGAGGTCATTACTTTATTGATGATAATCCCACTATTTTGGAAGAATGTCAACTTTGCATGCATGTGGATCATGTAGAGAATATGTTATGTGATAGCTATATTATTGAATTTGATTATGATCCTACATGTAATTATTATGAGAGAGTAAAATATGGTTGTAGGAATTTTCATGTTACTAAATTACCTCTTGTTATGTTGAAATTGATATTATTTATTTCTACTTCCTTGCATGTAGTACTTTCTTCTTGTCTTGATAAATTGTTTTCCTACAAAATGCCTATGCATAGGAAGTATGTTAGACTTAAACTTGTTTTTCACATGCTACATGATGCTCTCTTCATGTTTCAATTTCTATCTTTCATGTGAGCATCATAGAAATCTCAACGCCTAGCTAGGGGCATAAAACGATAGCGCTTGTTGGGAGGCAACCCAATGAATAAAATTTATTTTTGTCTTTTACTTTATGTTCTTGAGTGTTTGCACAATTATGCTAATGTTATGATTGTGTTCTTTATGTTTTAATTAGTGTTTGTGCCAAGCAAAGCCTTTGGGATCTTGTTGGGTGATAGTTAATTTGATCTTGCTGAAAAACATAAACTTCTGCGCTCACGAAAATAATTCTCATTTTTAACAGAACCGTGATAAAATACTGATTCTTTTGCAGAAGATTAATATACAAATTTCCCACGTTGTCCTAATTTTTCAGAATTTTTGAGTTACGGAAGTATTCGAAAGTTTTGAGATTGCTACAGATTGTTCTGTTTTTGACAGATTCTGTTTTCTTTGCGTTGTGTGCTTATTTTGATGAATCTATGGTTTTTATTGGAGTGTATATGAAAGAAATATGCCCTAGAGGAAATAATAAAGTTGTTAGTTTATATTCCTAATTCCTGATAAAGGTTTATTATTCATGCTAGAATTGTATTGATCGGAAACCTTAATACATGTGTGAATACATAAACAAACAACATGTCCCTAGTGAGCCTCTACTAGACTAGCTCGTTCATCATACATGGTTAAGGTTTCCTAACCATGGACATGAGTTGTCATTTGATAACAGGATCACATCATTAGGAGAATGATGTGATGGACAAGACCCATCCGTTAGCTTAGCATAATGATCGTTAAATTTTATTGCTATTGCTTTCTTCATGTCAAATACACATTCCTTCGACTATGAGATTATGCAACTCCCGGATACCGGAGGAATGCCTTGTGTGCTATCAAACGCCACAACGTAACTGGGTGATCATAAATATGCTCTATAGGTATCTCCGAAGGTCTTTGTTGAGTTGGCATAGATCGAGATTAGGGTTTGAATCTCCAAGTATCGGAGAGGTATCTCTGGGCCCTCTCGGTAATACACATCATAAGCTTGCAAGCAAATGACTAAGGAGTTAGTCACGAGGTGATGTATTATAGAACGAGTAAAGAGACTTGCCGATAACAAGATTTAACTAGGTATGAAGATACCGACAATCGAATCTCGGGCATGTAATATACCGATGGACAAAGGGAATTACGTATGTTGTCATAAATGTTCGACTGATAAAGATCTTCGTAGAATATGTTGGAGCCAGTATGGGCATCCAGGTTCTGCTATTGGTTATTGACCGGAGAGGTGGCTCGGTCATGTCTACATAGTTCTCGAACCCGTAGGGTCCGCACGCTTAATGTTCAATGACGATATAGTCTTATATGAGTTATGTGATTTGGTGGCCGAATGTTGTTCAGAGTCCCGGATGAGATCACGGACATGCCGACGAGTCTCGAAATGGTCGAGAGGTAAAGACTGATATATAGGACGATGGTATTCGGACACCGGAAGTGTTCTGGAGGGTACCGGGTACATATCGGATCATCGAAAGGGGTTCCGGGCACCCCCGACAAAAGATATGGGCCTTATGGGCCAAGAGGGGAAATGCACCAGCCACAAGGGGCTGGTGCGCCCCCCATATGGGCCGTCCAAGGTGGAGAAGGAAAGGAAAGAAAGGGAATAGGAATCCCCCTTCCCTCTCTTTCCTTCCCCCTCTGATATATATGGCAGGGGGGCTCGTGGCTTGGGAGGAGCCCAAGTAGGACTCGGTCCTACTTGGGGCGCCTCCTGGCTATCCCCTCTCCCTCCCACCTATATATATGTGGGGGGCGCCCTAGCACACACTAGATCAAATGTTAGCCGTGTGTGGCGCCCCCTCCACCGTTTACACCCCCAGTCATATTTTCGTAGTGCTTAGGCGAAGCCCTGCGAGGATCACTTCACCATCACCGTCACCACGCCATCGTGCTGACGGAACTCATCTACAACATCGACGACTTGCTGGATCAAGAAGGCGAGGGACGTCACCGGTACTTGATCGGTTGACGTAGGAAGAAGTTCGACTACATCAACCGCGTTGTGAAACGCTTCCGCTTACGGTCTACGAGGGTACGTAGACACACTCTCCCCATCATTGCTATGCATCTCCATGGATAGATCATTGTGTGTGCATATAATTTTTTTTTGTTTTCCATGCAACGATTCCCAACAGTATAAGCTATAGCAAAGTTGGAATACAGTAGATATAATGCAAAAATAAAATATGAAAGGGTTTGCAACATCACTTATAGTAGTGGTTTGCTTTGTTATACTAACGGATCTCACAATGGTTTTTTTGAGTTTTGTGTGATTGAAGTTTTCAAGTTTTGGGTGAGATCACGATGGATGATGGAATAAGGAGTAAGAAGATCCTAAGCTTGAGGATGCCCATGGCATCCCAAGCTATTATCTAAAGGAGAAGCAAGCAACTAAGCTTGGGGATGCCCGAATGGCATCCCCTCTTTCTTCTAACGACCATCGGTATTTTACTTGGAGCTATATTTTTATTCATCACATATCATGAGTTTTGCTTGGAGCGCCGTGTATGATATGAGTCTTTGCTTGTCTTGCTTTTTTATTTTTAGTCATCTATCCTTACTGGACACACTTATTTGAGAGGGCCAAAATTATGCTATGACTTGTTAGAATTTCTCTCTAAGCTTCACTTAAATCTTTATGAGCACGGTCTGCTTTAGTATTTTTGAAGAAATGCTCTCATGCTACACTTAGATTTATTTGAGAGTTAGTAAAAAAATTTAGAAATTCTCTCTTGCTTCACTTAAATTATTTTGAGAGAAGAAATTTTTTATGCTCGTGTTCTTCACTTAGATTTGTTTGAGCTTTCAAAAGAAACATATGAAACTAGTCCCAAAGTGATAGATATTCAAGAGGGATCTAATAAAAACTTTCATGAAGATCATTGGACAAAATAAACTTGATTCCTTGTAATAGTTTTGCGATATGATGATATAATATGTGAGCCATGTTGATGAGTAATTATGCTTTAGTAAGAATATTGGTGTTAAGGTTTTTGTCCCTATGCAAGCACGAAAGTCAATAGTTATGCAATGAAATTATATCCTACTTGGGGTGCATTATTCGGTGTTACTGATGCTTCATGCTCGCTTATGATATTTTTCGTGTCTTGGTTGGATGTTTCTCAATCTTTTGCTAGCCTTCATTTGCACTAAGTATGATCACTACTTGTGCATCCAAAATCCTTAAACCAGTTTTGCCACATGAGTCCACTATACCTACCTTATGCGGTATTCTTTTGCCGTTCTAAGAAAAATTGTATGTGCCATCCCTAATTTTCAAAATAAATTTCTCTTTTGCGTGCTCGTACCGCTCATGAAACGGTAGGGGTGGCTGATATATTTCTGGCGGTGTACAAAAGTAGGGGTCCTTTTGGTACCCCTTTACTTGTGCGCGAGCAGTTGCAGCCGCACCTACGACCACGCTTGGCGGGGCAGAGGAGGCAAAAACGCAAGACTACCAGAGCAGCGCTCAAGACCAGAAGCATGAAGAGCAGAAGGGCAAGGTGAACTCCCCCGGCAAGGCCCTTGCCGGGGCGGCCTCCACAGCCCTGGCAAGAACCTTGCCGGGGCAACTTGCCCAACACCAACGAGGCTGCCACCCTTGAGCCTGAGAGTTCTGACACCATCGACACATTGGAAGCAAGGCTCGGGAGGCGCCTCCATGGTGGCATGCAGATCTTTGTAAAGATCAGAAGCCTACAAGGCTAGATGAAAACCAGAAGACGAAGACCTCAGGCAAGATCCTTGCCGGGGACGCCCACAAGACCCCCGGCAAGACCCTTGCCGGGGACGCCTGCGAGACCCTGGCAAGATCCTTCCCAGGGCCCCGGCAAGGCTCTTACCGAGGACATCTACGAGGCCGCAGCCAGGCCCACGCGAAGGCTCCACCGCCGTTCCCACACAGCTACCAGCCCGCCAACTAGGCAGGCACCTGCGTGGCGGCATGCAGCTCCCAGGTCAACTCAGCAAGCACCTGCGTGGTGGCATGCAGATCTTCGTGAAGACTCTACCACCACACCAACTCAGCAGCCAGCCAGCCAGCGTGGCACTACACACCTCGTCAGCCTGGACGCGTGTCGAAGCAAGGCGAGGCGGCGACAGGTGGCACGAGCTTCCTTGCCATCCCCGATAAAGCAAGAAGGGCACGTCGGCAGCGCATTAAATTCGTTTTGTCCTACAGTGCCAGGGATAAACTCAACTACTGTACAACTTTCCACCTCCTGTGTGCCACTGTGGCAGCCCCTTTTACTACAAAAGGAGGCCCGTGGCATACTGAGAGAGGATTCGAACTTTTTGAACCCTGCACGCTCTGTAGCAAGTCCAAGAACACCAGATAAACATACACCAGCAGGAGTAGGGTATTACGCATCGCTTGCGGCCCGAACCTGGATAAACTCCCCCACGTTGACCTTCTAATCCCGCTCTTCCCACAGCCCCGCGCCCTGTCAACCGTAGAAGGGATTCTTTGTGATCCCATAGGTGTCGTTTCCCCGACATTATGGCGCGCCAGGTAGGGGGCGCAAGCTATGAGAAATCCGGTTTTGAAGCCGACGCCTCGATTTCATCATCACGATGGCCCCCAAGAAGAAGGGGATGACGGCGATCAGGTCGCCTGGAGCAGGCCCGTCCGCACCAGCGTGGGCGGGCAATGGGGTGGCCACGGGGCGCCGAAGGCGCCGCCCGTGAGCATCCACAACACTCTGGCACACGGAGCCGGGCGAGCAACGTCGTACAGACCCAAGACGACGTGCCACACGCCACTGGGTCCGGGGCAGGGTTGTGCTGCCCACGGGCGGCGCGGCAGCCTCTATGACGCCACCGCCGGCCCCCGCGCCACGCCCTTCCCGGGACGCGCGCGATGAATGACACCGCGATGACGGCGCCCCCGGGCGCCGCCGCGGGAAGAGCCCTTTGCGTCACTCTCAGGATGCATCGGGCCGGCGTGCTCACCTGGACGCTGGCAGAAGCGACGTGCAACCGCGAGACCGTGATAGAGCCCCTTCTAACGTGATTAGAAGTCAGAGCGCGTCACGGTCTATGCAGCTGTCACCGCCGCCCACACCAACAGAAGCCTGGCGCGCGTGCAACTGCTCCTCGACTTTCCTCCCGCTGCGGAGAAGCTCGACGAGTGGAGAGCCACCATTCGAAGCCTCATTAGCTTCGCCAAAAAAGACGAACCGCAACTAGCGGGACCCTCGTGCCGACGCTCTGTGGAGCCGGCGCACGCCGGAGGTGGGAAGACCGGAGGTGCTGCGACCACGGTGCACTCCCCTCCCCCACGCCAGCAACAGCAACGGCCGGCTCGTCGGGCCGATGCCTATGACAACGTCTCCACGGCGTCGTCCGACCCACGAGCCCGCCGCGACCAACGTCAAGTCCTTCGAGAGCGAGCTCTGGAAGACGCTCGGACCACTATCGAGCGGCGGCGGGAGGCACGCTGTCAGTCATATAGGCGTGCGGGGCCCACTATGGATCGCCCAGTGCCTGGGGGTTCCGGTGATGTGCCTTACGAGGTGGGTTGTCCAGCCTTTAACTGTGAGCTGCGGCAGTTGTAGGATGTGGGGTTCCGGCAAAACCCTTAAGGTTCGAACTCTGGGGTGCGCGCGAAGTCTTTCCCTCCTACCAATCCATGCCCTAGCTCACTAAGATCTTGCGGGCGAACTCGACGAACTCACAACACAGAAAGACACAAGATTTATACTGGTTCGGGCCACCGTTGTGGTGTAATACCCTACTCCAGTGTGGTGGTGGTGGATTGCTTCTTGGGCTGATGATGAACAGTACAAGGGGAAGAACAGCCTCCTGAGGTTGAGGTGTTCTTGTGCTCTGTGGCTTTGTGTGTGAGAGCTTGATGAACTACTCGATGCCCCTACTATGGTGGCTAGCTCTACTTATATAGGCCCTGGTCCTCTCCCCAAATATTGAGCGGGAAGGGAGCCAACAACGGCGGGCGAATTTGAAGGGGAACGGCTAGTACAAGCTATCCTGACAAAAGCGGTCTTCGCCTGCGAAAGGTTCTGGTGGTGATGCCGTCTTGGGCTCCACGATGACCTCTGCCTGGCCGTCCTGCTGGTCTTGGTCTCGTTGCACTGATATGGAAACCTTTGCTTGATGCCTCGGTACTCCTCGCCTGCGTTTGCCCCCTTAGCACCAAAGAGGAAACAAGGACGCTGTGCGCGCTGGCGCCCGCCTGGTGTCGATCGTCATGGCTCACGTCACGAAAGCCTCGTGAGGTTTGCCCCGCCTTGATATCTCCGCTCCTCGTGAGCCTGCCTGGCTAGGCCACTCCTGAGGAGGTCTTGCGTCGTCCGCCTCGCGAGGCTTGGCCCCTTGCGAAGGTCTTGGATGCTTTGCTGATGAAGATGGGCCGTACAACCCGCTAGCTTAGCCACGCCGTGGGCCGCAGGCAGGCAAGTCTGGGGACCCCCGTTCCCAGAACATCGACAGTAGCCCCCGGGACCAAGGTCCGCTCAGGCTTGGCTTCGCGGTGAAGCCAAGGGTCAAGTACGGAGCGCCGCGGGCCCCAAAAGCCTGCGGCCTCGGTAGACGCATGGCGGTTGATTGGACGTGGTCGTCTCCGCTTCCTCACGCTGCCTTAGAATCCGCCGGGCTACGCGGCCCCCGCATCCTACACAGTTATTCCCCCATCGTCTACGCCTTGCTTCCCCAATCTCCCTACTTCCTCGAGACTCCGTTTCTCTTCTCCAATCTGATCTGCCCTTTGCCTGCTTTGTTGCCATGGCGCCGAAACAAGCAAACAAGGCGAAGAAGCCACTATCTCCGCCATGCGCACTTCCGGCCGTCGGGCCAGCGCTAGGCCGATCCCGGGTGCTCAACGACGAGGCCATGGACAAGGTGTGTCCGATGCTCGCTTCCAGCTTCAACGAGTGGGGAGAGACGGTGGCTTGGCCTGCATCTCGCACTCGCGTGGCTCGGGTGGCCACTGAAGTCCCAATCTTCATAGATGCCCTCTGGGCTGGCCTGATTCCTCCCTTCTCCGCCTTATTCAACGCGGTGCTCGAGCATTATCAGATCCACATGCTGCATCTTGACCCTCAATCGGTGACTCTTCTTGCTGTCTTCGCCTTTGTGTGTGAAGCCATGGTGGGTATCACTCCTTCGGTGGCCCTCCTCCGCCACTTCTTCTCACTGCACCTGGCTGACCCTCAGCAATGCTCGGGGTGCGTGAGCTTCCAAGCCGTGGCCGCGACAGCGGGCGCGGGGATTGACTTCGAGCTCCCTCCATCCACGAGTGAGTTTCGTACACGGTGGGTGTTTGTCGATGTCGGCGTGCTCAGCCCCCTGCTTCATCTCCCGGCGGGGCCTGCTGTTCCAAACTCTGGCTGGGGCCACCAGAAGCTCACGAGCACCCGCCTCGCCCCCGTCTGGGCCAGGCTAAGGATGTTGAAGGACCGCGGCATGACCGCGCCTATGGTGGTGAAGGAATTCGTCAAGCGCCGGGTAGCCCCACTTCAGCGCCACTCTCGCCCGACGTGGACCTTGCTCAACAGCCAGGACCACATGAGGTTTCAGGAGTCCGGGCTCCCTCTCGAGATGCGGCAAACAGTGCTCAAGGTCCTGATGGGCGTCCCTTTGCCGGACGAGTTGCCTGGGAAGAACTGCCTGTTGTACCGTTGCAAGAACAAGGATGAATTTGCCGAGAGCATGCCCTCCTTTGATGAGTGGGGGTTGCGGCCGGTCGGCCTGGTGGGGCCCGGGAGAACCCCGTCGACGTGGTTCCCTTCCCTGCTGCCGGTGCCGAGCTCGCCCCATGTGAGGGTGCAGGGGGCGAGCTCCGGCGGAGGCTAGTGGCTCAAGTGCTGAGGGGCACATGCCGTGTAGTGATCCTGGGGCGTCGTCCTCGGGAGCCTGCGTCCCCTCCCCCAAGATTTTGGTCGCTGCGGAGGCGCGGCATGCGGTTCCCGAGGCCATGGCTCCGGAAGCCTCGGGAGGTTGTGGTGAGACGACGCCCGACTGTTCACCGCAGCAGGGCACCCCTGAAGCGGTTCCTCCCAGCTCTTCCTCAGCCTCGCCCCGCGCTGGCCGCCATGTCCAGCGCTTCGGTCGGCTTTGCATGGACTTCGAGGAGATACGCAAGAGGAAAGGATCCCCAAGCGGCAACAGCATCTTTGGGCCACTGAAGCGAAGGAAGTGCATCGCCGTTGACGTGTAAGTACCGCGCTATTATGGCTTCTTGTGTGTTGTTTCCATCTCCTGACGTCGGTTCTTCAGGGTTCCTTCTGTGAAGGCGGCGGCGCTTTCTGAGAAACGGCCCTCTCCTTCCTCGACTCCCTCATTGGCCTTGTGTGCTCCGAGTCCGCTTGCTGCCCCTGGAGCAGGGTTGGTTGGAGGAGCGCTCTTGCCTTCATGGCGCGCCGAGCCTGCGGTTCCGTTGCCCCTCCCCCACGGTCTAGTGTGGAGCTTGGCGGGCGTTCCCAAGGCCCCTCCTCTGGTCACGGACCGTAGCTGGTTGGCCTCGATCTTTGGCTCCTCTTCGGGCGGCGAGCTCCGATCGGCTTGGGCTCCTCACGAGGACCGGTTGACACCAGGTGCAGCACCAGCCCCCAGCCCCCTGCCGAAGGGTGGTGCACCGCTTGATGCCCCGCCCACGGCCCCCGAGGTGGAGGACGAAGTGGGCCGAGCGTTCAAGCTTGAGCGCGAGCGGAGCGTAGTCCGCCATGAGCTCTTCCAGGAGGCAATGGGCACAATGAGCCGACTTGGTGAAGAGCTCGCGGGTGTTGACTCGCGCCTTGAGGATGAGGGTCTTCGGCTGGTGGAGGAGCGGCGCAAGCTGAGGGTGGCTATCAACCTCGGCCGCTATCAGCGTGACCTTAAGAACGCGAACGCCGAGGCGTCCCTCAAGGTTTCCCGTGAAGCCCGCTCACGAGCTTTGGAAGAGGATCGCGAGGCTGCGGAGAAGCGCACGTGGGAGCTCCAGGCTTGGAGTGCGTCCCTTGAGCAGCAGGTGGAGGCGCGCAGAGCCGCTCTTGCATCTCTGAGGCGGACGCCTGTGGAGGAAGAGGAGGTCCGGAAGCGCGAGGAGGCGCTGGCCCTGGAAGCCGTGGAGCGCAAACTTGAGCTCGAGCGACTGGAGATGAGGGAGCGTCAAGTTTCTCAGGCGGAAGACGCTGTCGGGGCTCGCGAGGCTAGGATCCAGGAGGAAATCGATCGCCAGGTGGCCCGGGTTCGCGCTGACCTGGAGGGTAGGTATGGCCTGAAGCTGAAGCTCGCATGTACGGAGGATGCGGGTAGGGCCGCTGCCCTCAGGCCCAGGTTATACGAGGAGGAGAGGCGCGGAGAGCCCACAACCGCCGCCTTGGTCACGGCGCAGGCGGACTTGGCCTCCGCCCGCGCCGAGCTGCTTGTGCTTCAAAAACGGGTTGACGACGCCGAGGCCGTCACGCGGCAAAACAGGGAGGAAGTTTTGGAGAGGAAGATGCTGGTGCGCGTCCACGCTCCCATGCTTCAGGATCTCCAGAACAGGGCCAACACTGCCCTGGGCCATATCTGTGACGCGGACGCCCCCCATCCTCGGGTGAACGACTACGCCAGTCACCTCCGCTTCTTCACCGAGGTGGTGACGCGCCTGGAGGCCCGGTCTGACAGAGCTCGCCAGCTTGTGGAGGAGAGGAGCCATGGCCTGCTTGAGCGCGCCTTCTCCCGTGTCTTAAGCCACCTCCTGAATGCCAACCCCAACTTTGATTTCGACGCCGCCATCGCCCCCGTACCCATGGTCTTTCGGGGTGACCTGGCGCGGTGGGTTGAGGACAATGTGGACACGTTGGTCAGGGCCTTCACTTTAGAGGATGACGCGGTGGTGGTTGTCCCAGATGAAGGCAACGTGGTTGACGACGGCGATGGGGGGGGTTGCCGAAGGCGGTGGTGGTGCTGACGAAGGTGATGACGACGCGAGTGACGCGTCCGAGGGTGATGTAGCGAGTGACATTTCAGGTTGATCCCGTATTCTCTTGCCATTTTACCCTGTACGCAAAACTCGGGCGTGGCCCTTGGAGAACTTGTAAGAGCATTTTGAGAGGGGGGGCCCTCATGTAAGCAAGTTGCAGCCTTTACTTTCCTATGCGGTATTGAACATGTGCCCTCGTGAACTCGTGAATCCAGGGGCGAGTTTCCCGTCGTGGTTTACCTTAGTCAGCGCCAGCCTCGAGCTGGGTCGCGAGGCGACGAGTTTCTGAGAATCCTGCAGAGCTTGTCGACCCATCAGAAGGGGCTCCACAAGAGGTAAGCGCCAGTTGCAGCGTTGGCACGCGCTCGGCGTGCGTGCGCTTCGCGCAATCCCGCTCGCGAGGAACTCGTGAGGGGAAGGCGACGGACATGAGTCCCAGACAAAACGAGATCCAAAAAGCAAGAAATTGCTTGAACGAGAAAAGGCACCCCCCGCGCGCATCGATAAAAACTCGACTTCAACTTAAATCCAGATCCAGAAAGCAAAGCTACAGAAGGAGAGATCCAAAGCAAATGGCTGATGTCTACTACGCAACCTTCTTCTTGTAGACGTTGTTGGGCCTCCAAGTGCAGAGGTTTGTAGGACAGTAGCAAATTTCCCTCAAGTGGATGACCTAAGTTTTATCAATCCGTGGGAGCCGTAGGATGAAGATGGTCTCTCTCAAACAACCCTGCAACCAAATAACAAAGAGTCTCTTGTGTCCCCAACACACCCAATACAATGGTAAATTGTATAGGTGCACTAGTTCGGCGAAGAGATGGTGATACAAGTGCAATATGGATGGTAGATATAGGTTTTTGTAATCTGAAAATATAAAAACCGCAAGGTAACAAGTGGTAAAAGTGAGCGTAAACGGTATTGCAATGCTAGGAAACAAGGCCTAGGGTTCATACTTTCACTAGTGCAAGTTCTCTCAACAATAATAACATAATTGGATCATATAACTATCCCTCAACACGCAACAAAGAGTCACTCCAAAGTCACTAATAGTGGAGAACAAACGAAGAGATTATGGTGGGGTACAAAACCACCTCAAAGTTATTCTTTCCAATCAATTTGTTGGGCTATTCCTATAAGTGTCACAAACAGCCCTAGAGTTCGTACTAGAATAACACCTTAAGACACAAATCAACCAAAACCCTAATGTCACCTAGATACTCCAATGTCACCTCAAGTATCCGTGGGTATGATTATACGATATGCATCACACAATCTCAGATTCATCTATTCAACCAACACATAGAACCTCAAAGAGTGCCCCAAAGTTTCTACCGGAGAATCGACGAAAACGTGTGCCAACCCCTATGCATAGGTTCATGGGCGGAACCCGCAAGTTGATCACCAAAACATACATCAAGTGAGTCACGTGATATCCCATTGTCACCACCGATATGCACGGCAAGACATACATCAAGAGTTCTCAAGTCATTAAAGACTCAATCCGATAAGATAACTTCAAAGGGAAAACTCAATCCATTACAAGAGAGTAGAGGGGGAGAAGAAACATAAGATCCAACTATAATAGCAAAGCTCGCGATACATCAAGATCGTGCCAAATCAAGAACACGGGAGAGAGAGAGAGAGAGAGAGAGAGAGAGATCAAACACATAGCTACTGGTACATACCCTCAGCCCCGAGGGTGAACTACTCCCTCCTCGTCATGGAGAGCGCCGGGATGATGAAGATGGCCACCGGTGAGGGTTCCCCCTCCGGCAGGGTGCCGGAACAGGGTCCCGATTGGTTTTTGGTGGCTACAGAGGCTTGCGGCGGTGGAACTCCCGATCTATTTTGTTCCCCGATCGTTTTAGGGTATATGGGTATATATAGGTGAAAGAAGTACGTCAGGGGAGCCACGAGGGGCCCACGAGGGTGGAGGGCGCGCCCCCTGCCTCGTGCCTCCCTCGTTTCTTTCTTGACGTGGACTCCAAGTATCCCGGGTTGCTTTCCTTCCAAAAATAACTTCTCCAGGAGGTTTCATTCCGTTTCGACTCCGTTTGATATTCCTTTTCTTCGAAACACTGAAACAAGGGAAAAAACAGGAATTGGCACTGGGCTCTGGGTTAATATGTTAGTCCCAAAAATAATATAAAAGTGCATAATAAAGCCCATAAACATCCAAGATGGATAACATAATAGCATGGAACAATAAAAAATTATAGATACATTGGAGACGTATCAGCATCCCCAAGCTTAATTCCTGCTCGTCCTCGAGTAGGTAAATGATAAAAACAGAATTTTTGATGTGGAATGCTACCTAACATATTTCTCAATATAATCTTCTTTATTGTGGCAAGAATATTCAGATCCATAAGATTCAAGACAAAAGTTTAATATTGACATAAAAATAATAATACTTCAAGCATACTAACAAAGCAATTATGTCTTCTCAAAATAACATGGCCAAAGAAAGTTATCCCTACAAAATCATATAGTCTGGCTATGCTCTATCTTCACCACACAAAGTATTTAAATCATGCACAACCCTGATGACAAGCCAAGCAATTGTTTCATACTTTTGACATTCTCAAACTTTTTCAATCTTCACGCAATACATGAGCGTGAGCCATGGACATAGCACTATATGTGGAATAGAATGGTGGTTGTGGAGAAGACAAAAAGGGAGAAGATAGTCTCACATCAACTAGGCGTATCAACGGGCTATGGAGATGCCCATCAATAGAAATCAATGTGAGTGAGTAGGGATTGCCATGCAACGGATGCACTGGAGCTATAAGTATAGGAAAGCTCAACAAAAGAAACTAAGTGGGTGTGCATCCAACTCGCTTGCTCACGAAGACCTAGGGCATTTTGAGGAAGCCCATCATTGGAATATACAGGCCAAGTTCAACAATGAAATTTCCCACTAGTATATGAAAGTGACAAAATGAGAGACTCTCTATCATGAAGATCACAGTGCTACTTTGAAGCACAAGTGTGGTAAAAGGATAGTAACATTGTCCCTTCTCTCTTTTTCTCTCATTTTTTTTTATTTGGGCCTTTTCTCTCTTTTTTATGGCCTCTTTTTTTTAGTCCAGAGTCTCATCCCGACTTGTGGGGGAATCATAGTCTCCATCATCCTTTCCTCCCTGGGACAATGCTCTAATAATTATGATCATCACACTTTTATTTACTTACAACTCAAGAATTACAACTCGATACTTAGAACAAAATATGACTCTATATGAATGCCTCCGGCGGTGTACCGGGATGTGCAATGACTCATGAGTGACATGTATGAAAGAATTATGAACGGTGGCTTTGCCACAAATACAATGTCAACTACATGATCATGCAAAGCAATATGACAATGATGGAGCGTGTCATAGTAAACGGAACGGTGGTATGTTGCATGGCAATATATCTCGGAATGGCTATGGAAATGCCATGATAGGTAGGTATGGTGGCTGTTTCGAGGAAGGTATATGGTGGGTGTATGATACCGGCGAAAAGTGCGCGGTATTAGAGAGGCTAGCAATGGTGGAAGGAAGAAGAGTGCGTATAATCCATGGACTCAACATTAGTCATAAAGAACTCATATACTTATTGCAAAAATCTACAAGTTATCAAAGCAAAGTATTACGCGCATGCTCCTAGGGGGATAGATTGGTAGGAAAAGACCATCGCTCGTCCCCGACCGCCACTCATAAGGAAGACAATCAATAAATAAATTATGCTCCAACTTCATCACATAACGGTTCACCATACGTGCATGCTACGGGAATCACAAACTTGAACACAAGTATTTCTCAAATTCACAACTACTCAACTAGCATGACTCTAATATCACCATCTTCGTATCTCAAAACAATCATAAAGAATCAAACTTCTCATAGTATTCTATGCACTTTATATGAAAGTTTTTACTAGTCTTGAATACCTAGCATATTAGGATTAAGCAAATTACCATGCTGTTTAAGACTCTCAAAATAATATAAGTGAAGCATGAGAGTTCATCTATTTCTTCAAAATATAACCACCGCCGTGCTCTAAAAAGATATAAGTGAAGCACTAGAGCAAATGACAAACTACTCCGAAAGATATAAGTGAAGATCAATGAGTAGTTGAATAATTATACAACTATGTGAAGACTCTCCCATTTAATAATTTCATACCTTAGTATTTTATTCAAACAGCAAGAAAAGCTAAAGAAAATAAAATGACGCTCCAAGCAAAACACATATCATGTGGTGAATAAAAATATAGCTCCAAGTAAAGTTACCGATGAATGAAGACGAAAGAGGGGATGCCTTCCGGGGCATCCCCAAGCTTAGGCTCTTGGTTGTCCTTGAATATTACCTTGGGATGCCTTGGTCATCCCCAAGCTTAGGCTCTTTCCACTCCTTATTCCATAGTCCATCGAATCTTTACCCAAAACTTGAAAACTTCACAACACAAAACACAACAGAAAACTCGTAAGCTCCGTTAGCGAAAGAAAAGAAAACACCACTTAAAGGTACTGTAATGAACTCATTCTTTATTTATATTGGTGTTAAACCTACTGTATTCCAACTTCTCTATGGTTTATAAACTATTTTACTAGCCATAGATTCATCAAAATAAGCAAACAACACACAAAAAACAGAATCTGTCAAAAACAGAACAGTCTGTAGTAATCTGTAACTAATGCAAACTTCTGGAACTCCAAAAATTCTAAAATAAATTGGCAGACCTGAGAAATTTGTCTAGTAATCATCTTCAAAAAGAATCGACTAAATATCACTCTCCAGTAAAAAGTTGAAGCTAATCTTGTGAGCGCTAAACTTTCTGTTTTTTACAGCATGATCATAAAGACTTCACCCGAGTCTTCCCAAAGGTTCTACTTCGCACAAACACTAATTAAAACATGAAAACACATCTAACCAGAAGCTAGATGGATTATTTATTACTAAACAGAACCAAAAGGCAAGAAACTAAAATAAAATTGGGTTGCCTCCCAACAAGCGCTAACGTTGAACGCCCCTAGCTAGGCATGATGATTTCAATGATGCTCGCATAAAAGATAAGAATTGAAACATAAAGAGAGCATCATGAAGAATATGACTAGCACATTTAAGTCTAACCCACTTCCTATGCATAGGGATTTTGTGAGCAAACAACTTATGGGAACAATAATCAACTAGCATAGGAAGGCAAAACAAGCATAACTTCAAAACTTTAAGCACATAGAGAGGAAACTTGATATTATTGCAATTCCTACAAGCATACATTTCTCCCTCATAATAATTTTCAGTGGCATCATGAATGAATTAAACAATATAACCATCACCTAAAGCATTCTTTTCATGATCTACAAGCATAGAATTTTTATTACTGTCCACATAAGCAAATTTATTCTCATGAATAGTAGTGGGAGCAAACTCAACAAAATAACTATCATATGATTGAAAATTAAGATCAAGATGACAAGTTTCATGGTTATCATTATTCTTTAAAGCATACGTGTCATCACAATAATCATCATAGATAGGAGGCATGCTTTCATCATAGTAAATTTGCTCATCAAGGCTTGGGGGACAAAAAATATCATCTTCATCAAACATAGCTTCCCCAAGCTTGTGGCTTAGCATATCATTAGCATCATGGATATTCAAGGAATTCATACTAACAACATTGCAATCATGCTCATCATTCACATATTTTATGCCAAGCATTCTATGTAATTCTTCTTCTAACACTTTGGCACAATTTTCCTTCCCATCATACTCACGAAAGATATTAAAAAGATGAAGCGTGTGAGGTAAACTTAATTCCATTTTTTTAGTTTTCTTTTATAAACTAAACTAGTGCTAAAGCAAGAAACAAAAAGATTCAATTGCAAGATCTAAAGATATACCTTCAAGCACTCACCTCTCCGGCAACGGCGCCAGAAAAGAGCTTGATGTCTACTACGCAACCTTCTTCTTGTAGACGTTGTTGGGCCTCCAAGTGCAGAGGTTTGCGGCGGCAGAACTCCCGATCTATTCTGTTCCCCGATCGTTTTAGGGTATATGGGTATATATAGGTGAAAGAAGTACGTCAAGGGAGCCACGAGGGGCCCACGAGGGTGGAGGGCGCGCCCAGTGGGTGGGCGCGCCCCCCTGCCTCATGCCTCCCTCATTTCTTTCTTGACGTGGACTCCAAGTCTCCCGTGTTGCTTTCCTTCCAAAAATAACTTCTCCAGAAGGTTTCATTCCGTTTCGACTCCGTTTGATATTCCTTTTCTTCGAAACACTGAAACAAGGGAAAAACAGGAACTGGCACTGGGCTCTGGGTTAATAGGTTAGTCCCAAAAATAATATAAAAGTGCATAATAAAGCCCATAAACATCCAAGATGGATAACATAATAGCATGGAACAATCAAAAATTATAGATACGTTGGAGACGTATCAATGGCCGCGTCCGGCACCTAGTCTAGTCTTCTGGTCTTCAAGTCTTCTCACCAGCGCGGAGCTAAGTGCTGCCACTGGGCGTGGGAGGGAGCCCCTGTTGGGGATCGTAGCAGAATTTTAAAATTTTCCTACGCTCACCAAGATCCATCTATGGAGTATACTAGCAACGAGGGGAAAGGAGTGCATCTACATACCCTTGTAGATCACGAGCGGAAGCGTTCCAATGAACGAGGTTGATGGAGTCGTACTCGCCGTGATCCAAATCACCGATGACCGAGTGCCGAACGGACGGCACCTCCGCGTTCAACACACGTACGGAGCAGCGACGTCTCATCCTTCTTGATCCAGCAAGGGGGAAGGAGAGGTTGATGGAGATCCAGCAGCACGACGGCGTGGTGGTGGATGTAGCAGGATCTCGGCAGGGCTTCGCCGAGCTTCTGCGAGAGGGAGAGGTGTTGCAGGGGAGGAGGGAGGAGCCAAAGGCTGTAGTACTGCTGCCCTCCCTCCCCCCCTTTATATAGGCCCCCTGGGAGGGGGGCGCCGTCCAAGACCCATCTGCATGGGGGGGCGGCGGCCAGGGGGGAGACTTGCCCCCCAAGGCAAGTGGGGCGCCCCCCCCCTACCCTAGGGTTTCCAACCCTAGGCGCAGGGGGGAGGCCCATGGGGGGTGCCCCAGCCCACTAAGGGCTGGTTCCCTTCCCACTTCAGCCCATGGGGCCCTCCGGGATAGGTGGCCCCACCCGGTGGACCCCCGGGACCCTTCCGGTGGTCCCGGTACAATACCGGTGACCCCCGAAACTTTCCCGGTGGCCGAAACTTGACTTCCTATATATAATTCTTCACCTCCGGACCATTCTGGAACTCCTCGTGACATCCGGGATCTCATCCGGGACTCCGAACAACTTTCGGGTTTCCGCATACTCATATCTCTACAACCCTAGCGTCACCGAACCTTAAGTGTGTAGACCCAACGGGTTCGGGAGACATGCAGACATGACCGAGACGCCTCATCGGTCAATAACCAACAGCGGGATCTGGATACCCATGTTGGCTCCCACATGTTCCACGATGATCTCATCGGATGAACCACGATGTCGAGGATTCAATCAATCCCGTATACAATTCCCTTTGTCAATCGGTATGTTACTTGCCCGAGATTCGATCGTCGGTATCCCAATACCTTGTTCAATCTCGTTACCGGCAAGTCTCTTTACTCGTACCGCAATGCATGATCCCGTGACTAACTCCTTAGCCACATTGAGCTCATTATGATGATGCATTACCGAGTGGGCCCAGAGATACCTCTCCGTCATACGGAGTGACAAATCCCAGTCACGATCCGTGCCAACCCAACAGACACTTTCGGAGATACCCGTAGTGTACCTTTATAGTCACCCAGTTACGTTGTGACGTTTGGCACACCCAAAGTACTCCTACGGTATCCAGGAGTTGCACGATCTCATGGTCTAAGGAGAAGATACTTGACATTGGAAAAGCTCTAGCAAACGAACTACCCGATCTTTGAGCTATGCTTAGGATTGGGTCTTGTCCATCACATCATTCTCCTAATGATGTGATCCCGTTATCAATGACATCCAATGTCCATAGTCAGGAAACCATGACTATCTGTTGATCAACGAGCTAGTCAACTAGAGGCTTACTAGGGACACGTTGTGGTCTATGTACTCACACATGCATTACGATTTTCGGATAACACAATTATAGCATGAACAATAGACAATTACCATGAACAAAGAAATATAATAATAACCATTTATTATTGCCTCTAGGGCATATTTCCAACAGTCTCCCACTTGCACTAGAGTCAATAATCTAGTTACATTGTGATGAATCGAACACCCATTACGTCCTGGTGTTGATCATGTTTTGCTCTAGGGAGAGGTTTAGTCAACGGATCTGCTACATTCAGGTCCGTATGTACTTTACAAATATCTATGTCTCCATTTTGAACACTTTCACGAATGGAGTTGAAGCGACGCTTGATATGCCTGGTCTTCCTGTGAAACCTGGGCTCCTTGGCAAGGGCAATAGCTCCAGTGTTGTCACAGAAGAGAGTCATCGGGCCCGACGCATTGGGAATCACCCCTAGGTCGGTAATGAACTCCTTCATCCAGACTGCTTCCTGTGCTGCCTCCGAGGCTGCCATGTACTCCGCTTCACATGTAGATCCCGCCACGACGCTTTGCTTGCAACTGCACCAGCTTACTGCTCCTCCATTCAAAATATACACGTATCCGGTTTGTGACTTCGAGTCATCCAGATCTGTGTCGAAGCTAGCGTCGACGTAACCCTTTACGACGAGCTCTTCGTCACCTCCATAAACGAGAAACATATCCTTAGTCCTCTTCAGGTACTTTAGGATATTCTTGACCGTTGTCCAGTGTTCCATGCCGGGATTACTTTGGTACCTTCCTACCAAACTTACGGCAAGGTTTACATCAGGTCTGGTACACAGCATGGCATACATAATAGACCCTATGGCCGAGGCATAGGGGATGACACTCATCTTTTCTCTATCTTCTGCCGTGGTCGGGCATTGAGCCGTGCTCAATTGCACACCTTGCAATACAGGCAAGAACCCCTTCTTGGACTGATCCATATTGAACTTCTTCAATATCTTGTCAAGGTACGTACTCTGTGAAAGACCAATGAGGCGTCTTGATCTATCTCTATAGATCTTGATGCCTAATATATAAGCAGCTTCTCCAAGGTCCTTCATTGAAAAACACTTATTCAAATAGGCCTTTATACTTTCCAAGGATTCTATATCATTTCCCATCAATAGTATGTCATCCACATATAATATGAGAAATGCTACAGAGCTCCCACTCACTTTCTTGTAAACACAGGCTTCTCCATAAGTCTGTGTAAACCCAAACGCTTTGATCATCTCATCAAAGCGAATGTTCCAACTCCGAGATGCTTGCACCAGCCCATAGATTGAGCGCTGGAGCTTGCATACTTTGTTAGCATTCTTAGGATCGACAAAACCTTCCGGCTGCATCATATACAATTCTTCCTTAAGGAAGCCATTAAGGAATGCCGTTTTGACGTCCATCTGCCATATCTCATAATCATAGTATGCGGCAATTGCTAACATGATTCGGACGGACTTCAGCTTCGCTACGGGTGAGAAAGTCTCATCGTAGTCAACCCCTTGAACTTGTCGATAACCCTTAGCGACAAGTCGAGCCTTATAGATGGTCACATTACCATCCGCGTCTGTCTTCTTAAAGATCCATTTGTTTTCTATGGCTCGCCGATCATCGGGCAAGTCAGTCAAAGTCCATACTTCGTTTTCATACATGGATCCTATCTCGGATTTCATGGCTTCTAGCCATTTGTCGGAATCCCGGCCCGCCATCGCTTCTTCATAGTTTGAAGGTTCACCGTTGTCTAACAACATGATTTCCAGGACAGGGTTGCCGTACCACTCTGGTGCGGAACGTGTCCTTGTGGACCTACGAAGTTCAGTAGTAACTTGATACAAAGCTTCATGATCATCATCATTAACTTCCTCCCCAGTCGGTGTAGGCACCACAGGAACATCTTCCCGCGCTGCGCTACTTTCCGGTACGGAAGGGGTGACTATCACCTCATCAAGTTCCACTTTCCTCCCACTTACTTCCTTCGAGAGAAACTCTTTCTCTAGAAAGGACCCGTTTTTGGCAACGAAGATCTTGCCTTCGGATCTGAGGTAGAAGGTATACCCAATAGTTTCCTTAGGGTATCCTATGAAGACGCATTTCTCCGACTTGGGTTTGAGCTTTTCAGGTTGAAGTTTCTTGACATAAGCATCGATCCCCAAACTTTTAGAAACGACAGCTTAGGTTTCTTCCCAAACCATAATTCATACGGTGTCGTCTCAACGGATTTCGACGGAGCCCTATTTAAAGTGAATGCGGCAGTCTCTAAAGCATAGCCCCAAAATGAGAGCGGTAAACCGGTAAGAGACATCATAGATCGCACCATATCCAATAGAGTGCGATTACGACATTCGGACACACCGTTTCGCTGAGGTGTTCCAGGCGGCGTGAGTTGTGAAACGATTCCACATTTCCTTAAGTGCGCACCAAATTCGTGACTTAAATATTCTCCACCACGATCTGATCGTAAGAATTTTATTTTTCTGTCACGTTGATTCTCAACCTCACTCTAAAATTCCTTGAACTTTTCAAAGGTTTCATACTTGTGTTTCATTAGGTAGACATACCCATATCTACTTAAATCATCAGTGAGAGTGAGAACATAACGATATCCTCCGCGAGCCTCAACACTCATTGGACCGCACACATCGGTATGTATGATTTCCAATAGGTTGGTTGCTCGCTCCATTGTTCCGGAGAACGGAGTCTTGGTCATCTTACCCATGAGGCATGGTTCGCACGTGTTAAATGATTCATAATCAAGAGACTCCAAAAGTCCATCTGCATGGAGCTTCTTCATGCGCTTGACACCAATGTGACCAAGGCGGCAGTGCCACAAGTATGTCGGACTATCGTTATCAACTTTACATCTTTTGGTATTCACACTATGAATATGTGTAACATCACGTTCGAGATTCATCAAGAATAAACCATTGACCAGCGGGGCATGACCATAAAACATATCTCTCAAATAAATAGAACAACCATTATTCTCGGATTTAAATGAGTAGCCATCTCGAATTAAATGAGATCCAGATACAATGTTCATGCTCAAAGCTGGCACTAAATAACAATTATTGAGGTTTAAAACTAATCCCGTAGGTAGATGCAGAGGTAGCGTGCCGACGGCGATCACATCGACCTTGGAACCATTCCCGACGCGCATCGTCACCTTGTCCTTTGCCAGTCTCCGTTTATTCCGCAGTTCCTGTTTTGAGTTACAAATATGAGCAACCGCACCGGTATCAAATACCCAGGAGCTACTACGAGTACTGGTAAGGTACACATCAATTACATGTATATCACATATACCTTTGGTGTTGCCGGCCTTCTTGTCCGCTAAGTATTTGGGGCAGTTCCGCTTCCAGTGACCACTTCCCTTGCAATAAAAGCACTCAGTCTCAGGCTTGGGTCCATTCTTTGACTTCTTCTCGGCAACTGGCTTACCGGCGCGGCAACTCCCTTGCCGTCCTTCTTGAAGTTCTTCTTACCCTTGCCCTTCTTGAACTTAGTGGTTTTATTCACCATCAACACTTGATGTTCTTTTCTGATCTCCACCTCCGCTGATTTCAGCATCGAATATACCTCAGGAATGGTCTTTTCCATCTCCTGCATATTGAAGTTCATCACAAAGCTCTTGTAGCTTGGTGGAAGCGACTGAAGGATTTTGTCAATGACCGCGTCATCCGGGAGATTAACTCCCAGCTGAGACAAGCGGTTGTGTAACCCAGACATTCTGAGTATGTGCTCACTAACAGAACTATTCTCCTCCATTTTACAGCTGAAGAACTTGTCGGAGACTTCATATCTCTCGACCCGGGCATGAGCTTGGAAAACCATTTTTAGCTCTTCGAACATCTCATATGCTCCATGCTTCTCAAAACGCTTTTGGAGCCCCGCTTCTAAGCTGTAAAGCATGCCGCACTGAACGAGGGAGTAATCATCAGCACGTGATTGCCAAGCATTCATAACGTCTTGGTTCTCTGGGATTGGTGCTTCTAGGACATAATCTTTCTTGGCTGCTATGAGGATGATCCTCAGGTTCCGGACCCAGTCCGTATAGTTGTTGCCATCATCTTTCAGCTTGGTTTTCTCTAGGAACGCGTTGAAGTTGAGGACAACATGGGCCATTTGATCTACAAGACATATTGTAAAGATTTTAGACTAAGTTCATATAATCAAATTATTCAATGAACTCCCACTCAGATAGACATCCCTCTAGTCATCTAAGTGAAACATGATCCGAGTTAACTAGGCCGTGTCCGATCATCACGTGAGACGGACTAGTCAAGATCGGTGAACATCTCCATGTTGATCGTATCTTCTATACGACTCATGCTCGACCTTTCGGTCCTCCGTGTTCCGAGGCCATGTCTGTACATGCTAGGCTCGTCAAGTCAACCTAAGTGTATTGCGTGTGTTCCGAGGCCATGTCTGTACATGCTAGGCTCGTCAACACCCGTTGTATGCGAACGTTAGAATCTATCACACCCGATCATCACGTGGTGCTTCGAAACAACGAACCTTCGCAACGGTGCACAGTTAGGGGGAACACTTTCTTGAAATTATTATAAGGGATCATCTTAGTTACTACCGTCGTTCTAAGCAAATAAGATGCAAAACATGATAAACATCACATGCAATCAAATAGTGACATGATATGGCCAATATCATTTTGCTCCTTTGATCTCCATCTTCGGGTCACCATGATCATCTTCGTCACCGGCATGACACCATGATCTCTATCATCATGATCTCCATCATTGTGTCTTCATGAAGTTGTCACGCCAACGATTACTTCTACTTCTATGGCTAACGCGTTTAGCAATAAAGTAAAGTAATTTACATGGCGTTATTCAATGACACGCAGGTCATACAAAATAATAAAGACAACTCCTATGGCTCCTGCCGGTTGTCATACTCATCGACATGCAAGTCGTGATTCCTATTACAAGAATATGATCAATCTCATACATCACATATATCATTCATCACATCTTCTGGCCATATCACATCACATAGCACATGCTGCAAAAACAAGTTAGACGTCCTCTAATTGTTGTTGCAAGTTTTTACGTGGCTTGTAGGTTTCTAGCAAGAACGTTTCTTACCTACGTATGACCACAACGTGATATGCCAATTTCTATTTACCCTTCATAAGGACCCTTTTCATCGAATCCGTTCCGACTAAAGTGGGAGAGACAGACACCCGCTAGCCACCTTATGCAACTAGTGCATGTCAGTCGGTGGAACCTGTCTCACGTAAGCGTACGTGTAAGGTCGGTCCGGGCCGCTTCATCCCACAATACCGCCGAAACAAGATAAGACTAGTAGCGGCAAGAAGAATTGGCAACATCTACGCCCACAACTACTTTGTGTTCTACTCGTGCATAGTAACTACGCATAGGCCTGGCTCATGATGCCACTGTTGGGGATCGTAGCAGAATTTTAAAATTTTCCTACACTCACCAAGATCCATCTATGGAGTATACTAGCAACGAGGGGAAAGGAGTGCATCTACATACCCTTGTAGATCGCGAGCGGAAGCGTTCCAATGAACGAGGTTGATGGAGTCGTACTCGCCGTGATCCAAATCACCGATGACCGAGTGCCGAACGGACGGCACCTCCGCGTTCAACATACGTACGGAGCAGCGACGTCTCCTCCTTCTTGATCCAGCAAGGGGGAAGGAGAGGTTGATGGAGATCCAGCAGCACGACGGCGTGGTGGTGGATGTAGCGGGATCTCGGCAGGGCTTCGCCGAGCTTCTGCGAGAGGGAGAGGTGTTGCAGGGGAGGAGGGAGGCGCCAAAGGCTGTAGTACTGCTGCCCTCCCCCCCCCCCTTTATATAGGCCCCCTGGGAGGGGGGCGCCGGCCAAGACCCATCTGCATGGGGGGCGGCGGCCAGGGGGGAGACTTGCCCCCCAAGGCAAGTGGGGCGCCCCCCCCCCCACCCTAGGGTTTCCAACCCTAGGCGCAGAGGGAGGCCCATGGGGGGTGCCCCAGCCCACTAAGGGTTGGTTCCCTTCCCACTTCAGCCCATGGGGCCCTCCGGGATAGGTGGCCCCACCCGGTGGACCCCCGGGACCCTTCCGGTGGTCCCGGTACAATACCGGTGACCCCCGAAACTTTCCCTGTGGCCGAAACTTGACTTCCTATATATAATTCTTCACCTCCGGACCATTCCGGAACTCCTCGTGACGTCCGGGATCTCATCCGGGACTCCGAACAACTTTTGGGTTTCCGCATACTCATATCTCTACAACCCTAGCGTCACCGAACCTTAAGTGTGTAGACCCTACGAGTTCGGGAGACATGCAGACATGACCGAGACGCCTCTCCGGTCAATAACCAACAGCGGGATCTGGATACCCATGTTGGCTCCCACATGTTCCACGATGATCTCATCGGATGAACCACGATGTCAAGGATTCAATCAATCCCGTATACAATTCCCTTTGTCAATCGGTATGTTACTTGCCCGAGATTCGATCATTGGTATCCCAATACCTTGTTCAATCTCGTTACCGGCAAGTCTCTTTACTCGTACCGCAATGCATGATCCCGTGACTAACTCCTTAGCCACATTGAGCTCATTATGATGATGCATTACCGAGTGGGCCCAGAGATACCTCTCCGTCATACGGAGTGACAAATCCCAGTCTCGATCCGTGCCAACCCAACAGACACTTTCGGAGATACCCGTAGTGTACCTTTATAGTCACCCAGTTACGTTGTCACGTTTGGCACACCCAAAGTACTCCTACGGTATCCGGGAGTTGCACGATCTCATGGTCTAAGGAGAAGATACTTGACACTGGAAAAGCTCTAGCAAACGAACTACACGATCTTTGAGCTATGCTTAGGATTGGGTCTTGTCCATCACATCATTCTCCTAATGATGTGATCCCGTTATCAATGACATCCAATGTCCATAGTCAGGAAACCATGACTATCTGTTGATCAACGAGCTAGTCAACTAGAGGCTTACTAGGGACACGTTGTGGTCTATGTATTCACACATGCATTACGATTTCCGGATAACACAATTATAGCATGAACAATAGACAATTACCATGAACAAAGAAATATAATAATAACCATTTATTATTGCCTCTAGGGCATATTTCCAACAGCCCCAGGGCCTGAGGCCGGCACCCCTGAGACTCCGGGGCGTGTACAGCCCCAACTCATTATTACGTGAGAGTGTCACGGGCGGCGTGCTTCACAGGCACTGGGCCTTCTTCACATGTACCGGCCTTGCTTCATATCGCCAGACGAGGGCCCCGCCTTGCGCCACCCTTGACCACCTTTGAGCCAACCGGCAGCCGGAACGACACAAAGGTGGGAAAGAGGACGCCAGCGGTGCCCTCGGCGACCACGGGTCCTCTGCCGGGGGAAGGGTCGTCGAGGCCTCCCCAGCAGAGGGCCTACCTCCGGGTGTCGCCCGGCTTCACGCGATGCAGGGAGGGGCCTTGCTCCTGGCTCCCTCCTGGTGGCCCCCAGCGTGTTTCCCTTGTTGGAAGGGGTGCTGCTGTGCCAGGGTCGTCGATCGACGCTGCGACCTGATTCATTTGTAGCCCATGGTTAGCGTAAGCCTGCTCCTGAGAGATTAGTGGTACCCTGTAGTTGTCGTTGCTGGTGCGATCGTCGTGGTTCTCCATTGGTTCTTGGAAGGCTTCGACTCCTAGCGCCCCTTCTTCCCAATCTTCTCCAACGAACGAGTCGAGGTCGTCCTCTAGTGCATACTCTTGGTCCATCATGCGGGGCACGTAGGCTTCCGGGGCCGTCACCCCGAACACCTCGCCGTAGTGCCCCACGCTCCATGTTGCTCGGCCCAAGGTGGCGTCTTGAGGATGGTAGCGCGGCATCCGGCCAGGACCATGGGAGGCGACGCTTGTGCCCATGCTCGTCGCGGGCGGCATGGGGGCGGTGGGGCCCCCGATGCCGCTGGCTGTGCTGGTGTCGATGAAGCCCCCAGGCGTACGCGATGGCACGCGGTCGTGGTGAGGCCCGCCGTGAGGCCCTGCGGCGGCCTGAGGAGAAAGCCGATAGCAGAAAGGCGGCTCCCCCAAAGCCGCTGCATCTAGCAGCTCAGCAACGCGCTCCAACAGTGCATCCCGGCCGCTCTCCGTCAGCCGGCATTGCAGCAGCTCCCTCGCCACCGTGAGTGCTGCCCGCATGTTTGCTTGCTCCCGCCGCGAGTGCGGCACCGTCGCCGCGGTGTGGCTTGCTGCTCTTGCAGTAGCTCGTACTTGCCGTGGAGTGACGGTGGACGACGCCTGGCCGCGCCGCCCGCGTCCCGCAGAGTTGGACGGCACTCGCGCCGCCTGGAGCGCGGGGTCGAGGTCTTCATGGGCAGGTGGTGCCGCCCGAGCTGGCCAGGCTGCCCAGCGGTCAGAGCCGGCTCTTGGGTCGCCGGACATCGTGGCTGTGGAGCGTCAGCAAGTCGATTGGCGGAGAAGAAGCCCGGGCGCACCCCTACCTGGCGCGCCAAATGTCAGATGTGGGGTTCCGGCAAAACCCTTAAGGTTCGAACTCTGGGGTGCGCACGAAGTCTTTACCTCCTACCGATCCACGCCCTAGCTCACTAAGATCTTGCGGGCGAACTCGACGAACTCACAACACAGAAATACACGAGATTTATACTGGTTCGGGCCACCGTTGTGGTGTAATACCCTACTCCAGTGTGGTGGTGGTGGATTGCCTCTTGGGCTGATGATGAATAGTACAAGGGGAAGAACAGCCTCCTGAGGTTGAGGGTTCTTGTGCTCTCTGGCTTTGTGTGTGAGAGCTCGATGAACTACTCGATGCCCCTACTGTGGTGGCTAGCTCTACTTATATAGGCCCTAGTCCTCTCCCCAAATATTGAGCGGGAAGGGAGCCAACAACGGCGGGTGAATTTGAAGGGGGACAGCTAGTACAAGCTATCTTGACAAAATCGGTCTTCGCCTGCGAAAGGTTCTGGTGGTGACGCCGTCTTGGGCTCCACGATGACCTCCACCTGGCCGTCCTGCTGGTCTTGGTCTCGTTGCACTGATATGGAAACCTTTGCTTGATGCCTCGGTACTCCTCGCCTGCGCTTGCCCCCTTAGCACCAAAGAGGAAACAAGGACGCTGCGCGCGCTGGCGCCCGCCTGGTGTCGATCGTCATGGCTCACGTCACGAAAGCCTCGTGAGGTTTCCCCGCCTTGATATCTCCGCTCCTCGTGAGCCTGCCTGGCTAGGCCACTCCTGAGGAGGTTTTGCGTCGTCTGCCTCGCGAGGCTTGGCCCCTCGCGAAGGTCTTGGATGCTTTGCTGATGAAGATGGGCCGTACAGCCCGCTAGCTTAGCCACGCCGTGGGCCACAGGTAGGCAAGTCTGGGGACCCCCGTTCCCAGAACGCCGACAGCAGTTCTAGTGGCCCTCCCACCGCACTTTCAAGCCTGGCGTTGGGGAGAATTACAACGGCAAGACTCATCCGTCGGAGTTCCTCAGCATCTACACCATCGCGATGCAAGCTGCCGGGGCCCGCGACGACAAGGTGCTCGCCAATTACTTCCCGTTGGCGCTTAAGCCCAACGTCATGTCGTGGTTGATGCACCTGCCAGTCGATTCCATCTCTTCTTGGTCGGATCTGTGCCACGAGTTTGTTGGAGCCTTTACCGGAGGCCACCAAGCTCCTGGCCAGGCAAGCGACTTGCATGTCATCCCCCCAGAAGGACGGCGAGACCCTGCGCAAGTACACCCAGAGGTTCAGCCGAGTACAGTACAACATCCCAGATGTTCACCCCGCCGCTGTCATTAGTGCGTTCCATCAGAATGTACGCAACCGCAAGATGCGTGAAGAGCTGGCAATGAACAAAGTTAAGGATGTGGCCGAACTTTATGTTCTAGCTGATAGATGTGCTCGGGCTAAAGAAGGAAGGAAGTACCCCGGCGAAGATGCTGGTGCGGAAACCGACTGCACTGACGAAGACACCGCCGCCCCAACCAAGAAGGGCCGGCGCCGCAACAGGAAGCGTAAGGGCAAGACTGTGCTTGCCGTTGAGGGATCCGGCGACCCCGCCGCCGCCAAGAAAGCCAAGGCCGATGACCCCGGCAAGGAGGTTGCCGGGTGCGCCGCCTGCTGGGCCTTGGTGGCCACCGACAAGCCAGGGGGCTCTGACAAGCAATATTGCAAGATCCATCGCACCAAGGGCAACGACCTCCAGAACTACCGACAAGTTGAGCTGCTTGCAGAAAAGCAAAAGGCTGAATATGAGAGGCGGGACAAGGAGAAAGGTTGGGATGGTGCTGAGGGGTCCGGCAAGAAGCGTGGCGGCTAAGGAGGTCGCTGCGGCAAAGATAACCAACAAGAGAGGCCCGCTCGGGGCCGCGACAAAAAAGAGGAAGATGATGATCATGACGAGGACGACGAGTCTGGCGAGCACGAGTTCCAGAAAGCTACAGAGGCCATGTGCGTCGACGGTGGTGCCTCGCTGCACACCTCTCACCGCCAACTGAAGCAGTGGGCGCGTGAGGTCACTGCGGCGGAACCGTCGTTCGATGCCCAGAAGCCACTGAAGTGGTCCCGCGCACCCATCATTTTCAACACCGGGGACCACCCTGATCGCACAACTGCAGTCGGGTGTTTGCCATTGTTGGTTTCGCCAACAATACGCAACCTCAAGGTGACGAAAGTGCTGGTCGATGGTGGGGCCGGTCTGAATTTGATCTCGCCCGCTGTGATCAAGAGGCTGCAGATTCCTGATGGGGATCTCGAAGAGACAGGCACGTTTCAAGGGGTCAACCCGGGAAGGAGCCAGCCGAAAGGTAAGATCGTACTGCCCGTTACATTTGGGGGCGAGCTGAACTATAGGACGGAGAAGATCGTCTTTGATGTCGCCAAGATCCCCTTGCCATACAATGGAATCATTGGCCGCCCAGCGCTGGCCAAGTTCATGGCGGTGTCCCACTACGCCTACAACACGTTGAAGATGCCGGGGCCACTGACCATCATCACCGTCCCCTCCGACAAGAAAGACGCGCTCATGTGCGCCGATCAACTCTACCGAGAGGAAGTTGCAGCAACTGCCGCCAAGACACTTGCTCCTGCCGCTGAAGCTCCGGGGAGGAAGAAGGCCGGCAAGACCTCTTGCACCCACTCCGGCAAGTGCGCCTCTTCGGAGTGTTGTGCTCCCGTCGAGGACGTGCCAGAGAGCTCCACCGGAAAGAGCAAGAAATCCAAGGCTGCACCACCAGAAACAAAGAAGGTGCCCATCAAGGAGGATGGCACGGGCGGGGCTTTCACTATAAGCTCCACCCTGGACAGCAAATAGGAAAGCGCGCTCGTCGCCTTCCTACGGGCGAATGTCGACGTGTTTGCATGGCAAGCATCCGACATCCCCGGCGTTCCCAAGGAGGTGATTGAGAACCATCTTGTTGTCTGTCCTCATGTGCGGCCCGTCAAGCAGAAGGTCAGGAAGCAAGCTTTGGAGCGACAAGAGTTCATCATTGAAGAGATCAGGAAGTTGGAGGCGGCAGGCCTGGTTAGAGGATTACTCCACCCCACGTGGTTGGCCAATCCGGTGGTGGTGCGTAAGGCGAATGGGAAGTGGAGGTTGTGTATTGACTACACAGATATAAATAAAGCCTGTCCAAAGGATCCTTTCCCTCTGCCACGCATCGACCAGATTGTAGACTCCACTACTGGGTGTGACCTACTGTCATTCCTCGATGCCTATTCAGGATATCACCAGATCTTCATGATGAAGGAAGACGAAGAGAAGACCGCGTTCATCACCCCATGTGGTACGTACTGTTTTGTACGAATGCCTTTCGAGTTTAAGAGCGTTGGTTCGACGTTTTTCCGGGCGGTCCAAATTGGTTTTGAACCCCAACTGCATAGAAATATGGAAGCCTATATGGATGATATAGTGGTCAAGACCAACGACAGGGCCACGCTCGTACGAGATCTAGAAGAAACATTTGCAAACCTGCGCAAGATCAACCTCAAGCTCAACCCAAAGAAGTGTGTGTTTGGTGTCCCGTCCGGCAAGCTTCTTGGGTTCTTTGTGTCTCAACGTGGAATCGAAGCAAATCCCGACAAGATCAAAGCCATTCAGCAGATTGAGGCACCAAAATGAGTGAAAGACGTCCGTAGGCTCGCCGGCTGCGTTGCTGCCCTGAGTAGGTTCATCTCCAAATCTGCTGAACATGCCCTCCCCCTTTTCAAAGTCTTGAAAAAGGCAGGTCCAATAAAATGGACTCCGGAGGCAGAGGCAGCACTGCAATATTTGAAGAGGTACCTTTCCTCCATGCCGATACTAGTCGCACCTAGACCACAAGAGCCGTTGCTGCTATACTTAGCGGGAACGAATCAAGTGGTCAGTGTTGCACTGGTGGCGCAGAGGGAACCCGAGGAAGAAGCAGCAGTAGCAGCAGAGCCGTCGGATGATGGGCCAGAGTCCTCCCCGGCAGGGCTTGACGTCGGCAAGGCGAAGCCCCCAGCAAGGCAGAATCTGCGCAAATGAGAGGAGTTGAACAGAAGAAGAAGAAGATGGTGCAGCACCCAGTTTATTTTGTCAGTTCCCTCTTGCAGGGGGCTAGGTCAAGATATTCTGGTATGCAGAAGCTACTTTTCGACCTCCTCATGGCCTCGAGAAAGCTGCGCCACTATTTCCAAGCACATGAGATCACCGTTGTCACCAGCCTCCCGTTGCAACGAATCTTGCACAACCCAGATGCAACTGGGAGGATTGTGGAGTGGGCACTGGAGCTGTCGAGCTTTGGCCTCAAGTTTGAAAGCACTTCAACGATCAAGAGCCGAGCCTTGGCAGAGTTCATAGCCGAATGTGTTGGGGAACGTAGTAATTTCAAAAAAATCCTAAGCACACGCAAGATCATGGTGATGCATAGCAACGAGAGGGGAGAGTGTTGTCCACGTACCCTCGTAGACCGAAAGCGGAAGCGTTAGCACAATGCGGTTGATGTAGTCGTACGTCTTCATGATCCGACCGATCAAGTACTGAACGCACGGCACCTCCGAGTTCAGCACACGTTCAGCCCGACGACGTCCCTCGAACTCCGATCCAGCCGAGTGTTGAGGGAGAGTTCCGTCAGCACGACGGCGTGGTGACGATGATCATGTTCTACCGACACAGGGCTTCGCCTAAGCACCGCTACAGTATTATCGAGGTGGAATATGGTGGAGGGGGCACCGCACACGGCTAAAAGATCAAATCAATTGTTGTGTTTGGGGTGCCCCCCTGCCCCCGTATATAAAGGAGCAAGGGGGGAGGTGCGGCCGGCCAGGGAGGAGGCGCGCCAGGAGGAGTCCTACTCCCACCGGGAGTAGAACTCCCTCCCTTCCTTGTTGGAATAGGAGAAGGGGGAAAGAGGTGGAGGAGAAGAAGGAAAGGGGGCGCCGCCCCCTCTCCTTGTCCTATTCGGACTAGGGGGAGGGGCGCGCGGCCCTTGCCCTGGCCGCCTCTCCTCTTCTCCACTAAGCCCCACTATGGCCCATTAACCCCCGGAGGGTTCCGATAACCCTTCCGGTACTCCGGTAAAATCCCGATTTCACCCGGAACACTTCCGATATCCAAATATAGGCTTCCAATATATCAATCTTTATGTCTTGACCATTTCGAGACTCCTCGTCATGTCTGTGACCACATCTGGGACTCCGAACTATCTTCGGTACATCAAAACTCATAAACTCATAATATAACCGTCATCGAAACTTTAAGCGTGCGGACCCTACGGGTTCGAGAACTATGTAGACATGACCGAGACATGTCTCCGGTCAATAACCAATAGCGGAACCTGGATGCTCATATTGGCTCCCACATATTCTACGAAGATCTTTATCAGTCAGAGCGCATAACAACATACGTTGTTCCCTTTGTCACCGGTATGTTACTTGCCCGAGATTCGATCATCGGTATCTTAATACCTAGTTCAATCTCGTTACGGGCAAGTCTCTTTACTCGTTCCGTAATACATCATCCCACAACTAACTCATTATTTGCAATGCTTGCAAGGCATAAGTGATGGGCATTACCGAGTGGGCCCAGAGATACCTCTCTGACAATCGGAGTGACAAATCCTAATCTCGAAATACGCCAACCCAACAAGTACCTTCGGAGACACCTGTAGAGCACCTTTATAATCACCCAGTTACGTTGTGACGTTTGGTAGCACACAAAGTGTTCCTCCAGTAAACGGGAGTTGCACAATCTCATAGTCATAGGAACATGTATAAGTCATGAAGAAAGCAATAGCAACATACTAAACGATCGAGTGCTAAGCTAACGGAATGGGTCAAGTCAATCACATCATTCTCCTAATGATGTGATCCCGTTAATCAAATGACAACTCATGTCAATGGTTAGGAAACATAACCATCTTTGATCAACGAGCTAGTCAAGTAGAGGCATACTAGTGACACTCTGTTTGTCTATGTATTCACACATGTATCATGTTTCCGGTTAATACAATTCTAGCATGAATAATAAACATTTATCATGATATAAGGAAATAAATAATAACTTTATTATTGCCTCTAGGGCATATTTCCTTCAGTCTCCCACTTGCACTAGAGTCAATAATCTAGATTACACGGTAATGATTCTAACACCCATGGAGCCTTGGTGCTGATCATGTTTTGCTCGTGGAAGAGGCTTAGTCAACGGGTCTGCAACATTCAGATCCGTATGTATCTTGCAAATTTCTATGTCTCCCACCTGGACTAAATCCCGGATGGAATTGAAGCGTCTCTTGATGTGCTTGGTTCTCTTGTGAAATCTGGATTCCTTCGCCAAGGCAATTGCACCAGTATTGTCACAAAAGATTTTCATTGGACCCGATGCACTAGGTATGACACCTAGATCGGATATGAACTCCTTCATCCAGACTCCTTCATTTGCTGCTTCCGAAGTAGCTATGTACTCTGCTTCACATGTAGATCCCGCCACGACGCTTTGTTTAGAACTGCACCAACTGACAGCTCCACCGTTTAATGTAAACACGTATCCGGTTTGCAATTTAGAATCGTCCGGATCAGTGTCAATGCTTGCATCAACGTAACCGTTTACGATGAGCTCTTTGTCACCTCCATAAACGAGAAACATATCCTTAGTCCTTTTCAGGTATTTCAGGATGTTCTTGACCGCTGTCCAGTGATCCACTCCTGGATTACTTTGGTACCTCCCTGCTAGACATATAGCAAGGCACACATCAGGTCTGGTACACAGCATTGCATACATGATAGAGCCTATGGCTGAAGCATAGGGAACATCTTTCATTTTCTCTCTATCTTCTGCAGTGGTCGGGCATTGAGTCTTACTCAACTTCACACCTTGTAACACAGGCAAGAACCCTTTCTTTGCTTGATCCATTTTGAACTTCTTCAAAAACTTTGTCAAGGTATGTGCTTTGTGGAAGTCCAATTAAGCGTCTTGATCTATCTCTATAGATCTTGATGCCCAATATATAAGCAGCTTCACCGAGGTCTTTCATTGAAAAACTCTTATTCAAGTATCCCTTTACGCTATCCAGAAATTCTATATCATTTCCAATCAGCAATATGTCATGCACATATAATATTAGAAATGCTACAGAGCTCCCACTCACTTTCTTGTAGATACAGGCTTGTCCAAAAGTCTGTACAAAACAAATGCTTTGATCACACTATCAAAGCGTTTATTCCAACTCCGAGAGGCTTGCACCAGTCCATAAATGGATCGCTGGAGCTTGCACACTTTGTTAGCTCCCTTTGGATCGACAAAACCTTCCGGTTGCATCATATACAACTCTTCTTCCAGAAATCCATTCAGGAATGCAGACTTTACATCCATTTGCCAAATTTCATAATCATAAAATGCGGCAATTGCTAACATGATTCGGACAGACTTAAGCATCGCTACGGGTGAGAAGGTCTCATCGTAGTCAATCCCTTGAACCTGTCGAAAACCTTTCGCAACAAGTCGAGCTTTATAGACAGTCATTACCGTCAGCGTCAGTCTTCTTCTTGAAGATCCATTTATTCTCAATGGCTTGCCGATCATCGGGCAAGTCAACCAAAGTCCACACTTTGTTCTCATACATGGATCCCATCTCTAATTTCATGGCCTCAAGCCATTTTGCGGAATCTGGGCTCACCATCGCTTCTTCATAGTTCGTAGGTTCGTCATGGTCTAGTAACATAACCTCCAGAATAGGATTACCGTACCACTCTGGTGCGGATCTTACTCTGGTTAACCTACGAGGTTCAGTAACAACTTGATCTGAAGTTTCATGATCATCATCATTAACTTCCTCGCTAATTGGTATAGACGTCACAGGAACCGGTTTCTGTGATGAACAATTTTCCAATAAGGGAGCAGGTATGGTTACCTCATCAAGTTCTACTTTCCTCCCACTCACTTCTTTCGAGAGAAACTCCTTCTCTAGAAAGGATCCATTCTTAGCAACGAATGTCTTACCTTCGGATCTGTGATAGAAGGTGTACCCAACAGTCTCCTTTGGGTATCCTATGAAGACACATTTCTCCGATTTGGGTTCGAGCTTATCAGGTTGAAGCTTTTTCACATAAGCTTCGCAGCCCCAAACTTTAAGAAACGACAACTTTGGTTTCTTACCAAACCACAGTTCATAAGGCGTCGTCTCAACGGATTTTGATGGTGCCCTATTTAACGTGAATGCAGCCGTCTCTAAAACATAACCCCAAAACGATAGCGGTAAATCAGTAAGAGACATCATAGATCGCACCATGTCTAGTAAAGTACGATTACGACGTTCGGACACACCATTACGCTGTGGTGTTCCGGGTGGCGTGAGTTGCGAAACTATTCCGCATTGTTTCAAATGTAGACCTAACTCGTAACTCAAATATTCTCCTCCACGATCAGATCGTATAAACTTTATTTTCTTGTTACGATGATTTTCAACTTCACTCTGAAATTCTTTGAACTTTTCAAATGTTTCAGACTTATGTTTCATTAAGTAGATATACCCATATCTGCTTAAATCATCTGTGAAGGTGAGAAAATAACGATATCCGCCACGAGCCTCAACATTCATCGGACCACATACATCTGTATGTATGATTTCCAACAAATCTGTTGCTCTCTCCATAGTTCCGGAGAACGGCGTTTTAGTCATCTTGCCCATGAGGCACGGTTCGCAAGTACCAAGTGATTCATAATCAAGTGGTTCCAAAAGTCCATCAGTATGGAGTTTCTTCATGCGCTTTACACCAATATGACCTAAACGGCAGTGCCACAAATAAGTTGCACTATCATTATCAACTCTGCATCTTTTGGCTTCAACATTATGAATATGTGTATCACTACTATCGAGATTCATCAAAAATAGACCACTCTTTAAGGGTGCATGACCATAAAAGATATTACTCATATAAATAGAACAACCATTATTCTCTGATTTAAATGAATAACCGTCTCGCATCAAACAAGATCCAGATATAATGTTCATGCTCAACGCTGGCACCAAATAACAATTATTTAGGTCTAATACTAATCCCGAAGGTAGATGTAGAGGTAGCGTGCCGACGGCGATCACATCGACTTTGGACCGTTTCCCACGCGCATTGTCACCTCGTCCTTGGCCAGTGTTCGCTTAATCCGTAGTCCCTGTTTTGAGTTGCAAATATTAGCAACAGAACCAGTATCAAATACCCAGGTGCTACTGCGAGCTCTGGTAAGGTACACATCAATAACATGTATATCACATATACCTTTGTTCACCTTGCCATCCTTCTTATCCGCCAAATACTTGGGGCAGTTCCGCTTCCAGTGACCAGTCTGCTTGCAGTAGAAGCACTCAGTCTCAGGCTTAGGTCCAGACTTGGGTTTCTTCTCTTGAGCAGCAACTTGCTTGCTGTTCTTCTTGAAGTTCCCCTTCTTCTTCCCTTTGCCCTTTTTCTTGAAACTGGTGGTCTTATTGACCATCAACACCTGATGCTCCTTCTTGATTTCTACCTCCGCAGCCTTTAGCATTGGGAAGAGCTCGAGAATCATCTTATCCATCCCTTGCATGTTATAGTTCATCACAAAGCTCTTGTAGCTTGGTGGCAGTGATTGAAGAATTCTGTCAATGACGCTATCATCCGGAAGATTAACTCCCGGTTGAATCAAGTGATTGTTATACACAGACATTTTGAGTATATGCTCACTGACAGAACTATTCTCCTCCATCTTACAGCTATAGAACTTATTGGAGACTTCATATCTCTCAATCCGAGCATTTGCTTGAAATATTAACTTCAACTCCTGGAACATCTCATATGCTCCATGACGTTCAAAATGTCGTTGAAGTCCCGGTTCTAGGCCGTAAAGCATGGCACACTGAACTATCGAGTAGTCATCAGCTTTGCTCTGCCAGACGTTCATAACATCTGGTGTTGCTCCTGCAGCAAGTTTGACACCTAGCGGTGCTTCCAGGACGTAATTTTTCTGTGCAGCAATGAGGATAATCCTCAAGTTACGGACCCAGTCCGTGTAATTGCTACCATCATCTTTCAACTTTGCTTTCTCAAGGAACGCATTAAAACTCAATGGAACAACGGCACGGGCCATCTATCTACAATCAACATAGACAAGCAAAATACTATAAGGTACTAAGTTCATGATAAATTTAAGTTCAATTAATCATATTACTTAAGAACTCCCACTTAGATAGACATCCCTCTAATCCTCTAAGTGATCACGTGATCCAAATCAACTAAACCATAACTGATCATCACGTGAAATGGAGTAGCTTTCAATGGTGAACATCACTATGTTGATCATATCTACTATATGATTCACGCTCAACCTTTCGGTCTCAGTGTTCCGAGGCCATATCTGCATATGCTAGGCTCGTCAAGTTTAACCTGAGTATTCCGCGTGTGCAAAACTGGCTTGCACCCGTTGTAGATGGACGTAGAGCTTATCACACCCGATCATCACGTGGTGTCTGGGCACGACGAACTTTGGCAATGGTGCATACTCAGGGAGAACACTTTTATCTTGAAATTTAGTGAGAGATCATCTTATAATGCTACCGTCAATCAAAGCAAGATAAGATGCATAAAAGATAAACATCACATGCAATCAATATAAGTGATATGATATGGCCATCATCATCTTGTGCTTGTGATCTCCATCTCCGAAGCACCGTCATGATCACCATCGTCACCGGTGCGACACCTTGATCTCCATCGTAGCATCGTTGTCGTCTCGCCAATCTTATGCTTCTACGACTATCGCTACCGCTTAGTGATAAAGTAAAGCATTACAGGGCGGTTGCAATGCATACAATAAAGCGACAACCAAATGGCTCCCGCCAGTTGCCGATAACTCGGTTACAAAACATGATCATCTCATACAATAAAATTTAGCATCATGTCTTGACCATATCACATCACAACATGCCCTGCAAAAACAAGTTAGACGTCCTCTACTTTGTTGTTGCAAGTTTTACGTGGCTGCTACTGGGCTTAGCAAGAACCGTTCTTACCTACGCATCAAAACCACAATGATAGTTTGTCAAGTTGGTGTTGTTTTAACCTTCGCAAGGACCGGGCGTAGCCACACTCGGTTCAACTAAAGTTGGAGAAACTGACACCCGCCAGCCACCTGTGTGCAAAGCACGTCGGTAGAACTAGTCTCGCGTAAGCATACGCGTAATGTCGGTCCGGGCCGCTTCATCCAACAATACCGCCGAACCAAAGTATGACATGCTGGTAAGAAGTATGACTTATATCGCCCACAACTCACTTGTGTTCTACTCGTGCATATGACATCTACGCATAAAACCTGGCTCTGATACCATTTTTGGGGAACGTAGTAATTTCAAAAAAATTCCTACGCACACGCAAGATCATGGTGATGCATAGCAACGAGAGGGGAGAGTGTTGTCCATGTACCCTCGTAGACCGAAAGCGGAAGCGTTAGCACAACGCGGTTGATGTAGTCGTATGTCTTCATGATCCGACCGATCAAGTACCGAACGCACGGCACCTCCGAGTTCAGCACACGTTCAGCCCGATGACGTCCCTCGAACTCCGATCCAGCCGAGTGTTGAGGGAGAGTTTCGTCAGCACGACGGCGTGGTGACGATGATGATGTTCTACCGACGCAGGGCTTCGCCTAAGCACCGCTACAGTATTATCGAGGTGGAATATGGTGGAGGGGGCACCGCACACGGCTAAAAGATCAAATCAATTATTGTCTTTGGGGTGCCCCCCTGCCCCCGTATATAAAGGAGCAAGGGGGAGGTGTGGCCGGCCAGGGAGGAGGCGCGCCAGGAGGAGTCCTACTCCCACCGGGAGTAGGACTCCCTTCCTTGTTGGAATAGGAGAAGGTGGGAAGAGGTGGAGGAGAAGAAGGAAAGGGGGGCGCCGCCCCCCTCTCCTTGTCCTATTCGGAATAGGGGGGAGGGGCGCGTGGCCCTTGCCCTGGCCGACTCTCCTCTTCTCCACTAAGGCCCACTATGGCCCATTAACCCCTGGGGGGTTCCGGTAACCCCTCCGGTACTCCGGTAAAATCCCGATTTCACCCGGAACACTTCCGATATCCAAATATAGGCTTCCAATATATCAATCTTTATGTCTCGACCATTTCGAGACGTCTCGTCATGTCCGTGATCACATCCAGGACTCCGAAGAACCTTCGGTACATCAAAACTCATAAACTCATAATATAACCGTCATCGAAACTTTAAGCGTGCGGACCCTACGGGTTCGAGAACTATGTAGACATGACCGAGACACGTCTCCGGTCAATAACCAATAGCGGAACCTGGATGCTCATATTGGCTCCCACATATTCTACGAAGATCTTAATCGGTCAGACCGCATAACAACATACGTTGTTCCCTTTGTCATCGGTATGTTACTTGCCCGAGATTCGATCGTCGGTATCTTAATACCTAGTTCAATCTCATTACCGGCAAGTCTCTTGTCAGGACCCCGATTCTAAGTCACACCGATCTAGCCTGTAACACCTCATATCACTTTGCGGCCTCACGCACGGTATTCCCACGGGTGTCGCCTTACCATGGCCCGGGACCATTTGCGCCTTTTGGCTCACATATATTGTAGTGTCACTAGCATCCATATGATAGAGAACCCGGGCTAACATGGCTAGTCGTGAACCCAAAGTGGCACTAACTTACGGGGACAGGCATACATGAATCAACATCGAGCATGTCGGTCAGCAGCGTGCGAATCCGGGCTGTAGCACTGGGCTAACAGGACTCCGGTAACCCGGGCTGTAGCAGGCTAGGCAGGACTCCGGATGTCACCACGTGACATTTCCCCGAAGGGACAGACACAGGAACGAAGTGAAACACATGTCGGCCAGTCAAGTGTTCCGGAGCAGTAGTGCTGGGCTAGCAGGACTCCGGTGAACCGGGCTGTAGCGGACTACTGTTAGGGTTGATAGTGCTTGGCAGAAACTAACCCCTAGCATAGGGGTCGAGTGCGTGTCCTTCTGTCTCTTTCAGTCCTCTTTTTGGTTTGCAAGCTGCGCAGGAGGCATTTCTGCAGAACAATTCGAAGAAAAGGTGATGGATCGACACCCTGATCTCCGCAAGCCAAGGTTGCCGGGGGGCTGCAAATTCAGATAAGTTTTCTCTCCCCCGCTATGCATTTCCGTATGAAACTTGAACGTACGAAACCTCGCTTGTTCCTACGCCACCGTGCTCCCTCCTTCCTATGCCCGAAATCCCTTTCAGGCTGGACTCTGGTTGTAGTTGTGGTGGAAGAGGAAACAAGCGAGGAGCCCGATCCTACTCTACCCCTGCTCCCCGCCAAGGGTGTGGGTTTAGGCGTGGCATAAGGCAGGAGAACGGCAAGGTTTGTTGCCGGGCGACATTGTTTATTTAAAATAACAAGGACTCGCTCCTTGGTGTGAGCCTCGCTCACGCACAAAAGAACCCGGCAAACACCCTTTTTCATTAATACGTTAATTAGACAAGTACAGTTCGCACGGAATGAGAGCATGAGCAAGGGGTTACAAAGTCTAAAATTCAACAAGTGCCCGCAGGCTTAAGATCTAAAAAAGGATAAGATGCCCGTAATCCCTTTCTTGTCCCTCTCCTCAGGAAGCGGATCGGGATGGCAGGGGGGCAAAAGGAGCGCCTAGGCAAGGTACGAGCAGCAGAAGACACCAAGAGAACGTCGCCGCGGCCGCCCAGAAGAAGGCTGGTGATGACGGTGCCGGGGAAGAAGCCGAAAGGTGAGGCAGCGGGCCGGCAATACGCGACGAAGGCGTCGACTCCATCGTACCCCGACTTGATGGCCCGCCACCCACCTTCTTCGTCTTCTCCGGCCCTCCAGCGCCAGCCGCCAGAGAGACGGCCCCGAGAAGTTCAAGGAGCTGGCTCGAGGAGCCACCACCAAGAACTGCCCCCCCGGCAAACTTCTTGCCGGGGAAAGAGCCAAGTGCAGATGGTGCTGCTGCCGGCTCCGCCTAGGGACAGGGCGTCCGACGCCTAGTCGGACCCGTCCCCGTTGTCCTCCCTGCTGGTTCCCTCCTCATCACCGCTCGAGGAGGAGCTCACGTCGTCGGTCGAGTTCTCCACGCAGCACCCTAGCCTGTTTCCCGAGCGCCCGAAGACCTTGACGGAGAGCAAGTCGCTCTCCACTAGTTTGAAGAGGAGAACGTGCCCCTTCATCAAGCAGTGGGAACATGCGAAGGTCTTCCAACCCCGACGAAGGAACATCACATGAGGGGCGAGGAACCCTGTGTTCACCCACATGTCGCCATTGCAACACCCCTTCATGCGAAGCCTTATACTCGGCCGCTGGTCGATCTCCAGCACCCTCGCGAACGCCTCGGGAAGGCGAAGGCGGCTACGCGGTGGCTCACGCAGCTGCAGGATGAACTCCAGTGCCGTGTCCCCAACATGGCCGCTCGACGAAGCAGGAGGAGACGGTGGCGGAGATGGTGACGGAGATGGCGATGACGCAGGTGTTCCCCTTCCGCGACCGCCTCTGCCTCGACCCCCTTGCCGACCGCGGCCCCGTCAGGCACCTCCACCTTGAGCATGGCCTTCGCCTTGGACGGCTGGGTCTTCCTTGACCGTCGCGGTTCTCTGGCGGGAGGAAGACCTAGTCGCCTCAGCAGGAGAACGGCCGCGACCACGCCCTCTCGCCATGGCAGTGGATGAAAGATGGGGGGCGAAGGGAAGGCGCGAGAAGATACCTCCCCTCCTCCTCCTGAGTCCCCTTTTATAACCAAGCAGGGAAGGCTAAAGACCGGCTCTACGCCTCTGAAGAGCCCGTTCAAATCCGGCTCATTAAGCTGGCAGCAAGGAGGGCCATCGACCGCCCTCCCCGCCCAATCAAAGGCGCATAAGTATCGGCCATCGCGCATCTCCTCATATCCCGCGCATCCGTCACCTACCCCGAATCATGCATGCGGCATATGTGGCGAAGAGGGCGGGCGTGATGGGAAACGTGGAACGGCGGTTCTAAGGCTGAGAGAGTAAATGAGTAGTGGCCCTGCAGTTTTCCCTCTTTTTTAGGGAAGACGCAAGCCGCCTCTTTACTATTCACCGCGGGATGACGCAAGCATGCTGCGTCATTCCACGCACGACCCCCACGTCACGCATTCAACGCGGGTCGTGGGGAAGCGCAACGAGCAAGCGAGTTACTGCAGTAAAAACTCTGCCTCGCGTGCCTGCACACCGTTCTGGGCCTGGCCCAACAACGCTCTGCGCTTATGTGTGGCCCAGGCCCGGGGGCTCCTGTCGGTGTACAAAAGTAGGGGTCCTTTTGGTACCCCTTTACTTGTGCGCGAGCAGTTGCAGCCGCACCTACGACCATGCTTGGCGGGGCAGAGGAGGCAAAAACGCAAGACTACCAGAGCAGCGCTCAAGACCAGAAGCATGAAGAGCAGAAGGGAGAGGTGAACTCCCCCAGCAAGGCCCTTGCCGGGGCGGCCTCCACAGTCCCGGCAAGAACCTTGCCGGGGCAACTTGCCCAACACCAACGAGGCTGCCACCCTTGAGCCTGAGAGTTCCGACACCATCGACACATTGGAACCAAGGCTCGGGAGGCGCCTCCATGATGGCATGCAGATCTTTGTAAAGATCAGAAGCCTACAAGGCTAGACGAAAACCAGAGGACGAAGACCTCCGGCAAGATCCTTGCAGGAGACGCCCACAAGACCCTCGGCAAGACCCTTGCCGGGGACGCCTGCGAGACCCCGGCAAGATCCTTGCCAGGGCCCCGGCAAGGCTCTTACCGAGGACATCTACGAGGCCGCAGCCAGGCCCACGCCAAGGCTCCACCGCCGTTCCCACACAGCTACCAGCCCGCCAACTAGGCAGGCACCTGCGTGGCGGCATGCATCTCCCAGGTCAACTCAGCAAGCACCTGCGTGGTGGCATGCAGATCTTCGTGAAGACTCTACCACCACACCAACTCAGCAGCCAGCCAGCCAGCGTGGCACTACACACCCGTTAGCCTCGACGCGTGTCGAAGCAAGGCGAGGCGGCGACAGGTGGGATGAGCTTCCTTGCCGTCCCTGATAAAGCAAGAAGGGCACGTCGGCAGCGCATTAAATGTGTTTTGTCCTATGATGCCAGGGATAAACTCAACTACTGTACAACTTTCCACCTCCTGTGTGCCACTGTGGCAGCCCCTTTTACTATAAAAGGAGGCCCGCGGTGTACTGAGAGAGGATTCAAACTTTTTGGACCCTGCACGCTCTGTAGCAAGTCCAAGAACACCAGATAAACATACACCAGCAGGAGTAGGGTATTACGCATCACTTGCGGCCCGAACCTGGATAAACTCCCCCGCGTTGACCTTCTAATCCCGCTCTTCCCACAGCCCTGCGCCCTGTCAACCGTAGAAGGGATTCTTTGTGATCCCATAGGTGTCGTTTCCCCGACAATTTCCATGCTAGATGTGTTATTGTCAAGATGAGTGTTTATTCGCTTGTCATTGCATGAGAGTACGGAAAGGTATTAGGGATGCCCAGTCCGGAAATGAAAAATGAATTTACTTTATGTTGTCAAATAATAAATTCCTTGGAAATGTTGGTATGGAAGGCACCCGTGGATACGGCTAGCCATGGAAAGTGAAAGTATGGTGGAAAAAGGAATAAACTTTATTTTCTGTTTGGGAACCGCCTATGATATATCTAGCATGGAAAGTATTGGGAACTACTCGATCATTTTCGTTGACAAGAAAAGCATGCCACCCAAAATGTTGTTATCTCTATCTTTTTCGCTTTGAGCTCTGGCACCTCTACAAATCCCTACTTCCCTCTGCGAAGGGCCTTTCTTTTACTTTATGCAATTATTATTTTTATTTGAGTCTCCATCTTCTCTTATAGAGCACCAACTAAGGGGCACTATAATCGTACTTGAGCATTGGGTGTAGCTAATATGCGAGTGTGTTTCATGAATGGATCAAGGATTGAGCGAAATGGGCTAGGGATAACTTGCTTTAGTATTGATATTTTGAAAGACATGGTTGCTTGTTGATATGCTTGAGTATTGAAATCTTCATGTCAAAACTAGACTATTGCTTTGAATCATATAAAAGTCCAAATGTCCATGCTACAAAGAAAAGAATATGTGATGAACATGTTAGGCAGCATTCCACATCAAAAATTCTGTTTTTATCATTTACCTAATCGAGGACAAGCAGGAATTAAGCTTGGGGATGCTGATACGTCTCCAACGTATCTATAATTTTTTATTGTTTCATGCTGTCTTTTGATCTCTTATATGCATGATTACTTATAGCCTCGTATTTCTTCTTCGAATCTTTGGTTTAGTTAGGCCAACTAGATTGATTTTTCTTGCCATGGGAAGAGGTGCTTTGTGATGGGTTCGCTCTTACGGTGCTTGATCCTAGTGGCAGAAGGGGAACCGACACGTATGTATCGTTGCTATTAAGGATAACAAGATGGGGTATATTTCTACATAAATAGATCTTGTCTATATCATGTCATTGTTCTTATTGCATTACTCCGTTTCTCCATGAACTTAATACACTAGATGCATGCTGGATAGCGGTCGATGTGTGGAGTAATAGTAGTAGATGCAGGCAGGAGTCGGTCTACTAATCTTGGACGTGATGCCTATATAATGACCATTGCCTAGATATCGTCATAATTATTTGAAGTTCTATCAATTGCCCAACAGTAATTCGTTTACCCACCGTATGCTTTTTTTCTCGAGAGAAGCCACTAGTGAAATCTACGGCCCCAGGGTCTCTTCTTTATCATATTTGCCTTCGAGGTCTATTTTTATTTGCTTTTATTTTCAGATCTATTAATCCAAATACCCAAAAATACCTTGCTGCAATTTTTGTTTATTTATTTAATCTCGCGTTCCCGCGAGATCTATTTATCCAATCTACTACAATTTTACCTATCTTTTTACCCGTGAGGGATTGACAACCCCTCTCTTACGTCGGGTTGCAAGTATTTGTTCTTTGTGTGCAGGATTTGTTTACGTGGTGTTGCGTGGTTCTCCAACTGGTTCGATAACCTTGGTCTCATCACTCAGGGGAATACCTACCGTAGCTGTGCTGCATCATCCTTTCCTCTTTGGGGAAATACCGACGTAGTTCAAGCCGCATCAGTGGGTTATGCTTAAACGTGCTTGCCATGTGTTTCATGATGCTCCCATTATGTTTCAATTCTTTACTTCTATGTGAGCATCATTAAAATCATCATGCCTAGCTAAAAAGGCATTAAAGAAAATCACTTGTTGGGAGACAACCCAACACTTTTACCTACTTTTTTTGTGTGTTCACATGATTAAGCTACTGTAGCAATCATGTTTTATAGCTTTTATTTCAATAAAGTGCCAAGTAAAGCCTTTGGGATAGTGTGGATGATAGGTGACTTGATTTTGTGCAAAAACAGAAACTCTTGCTTCCAGTAATAGAATTTTTTTTAATTCACTGGAACGCGATAAAATTCTGATTTTTTACAGATGATTTATATACAAATTTTCTACGTTGTCCTAATTGTTCATAATATTTGGAGTAAAAAAAGTATGTACATTGTCCAGATCATTTCAGACTGTTCTGTTTTTGATAGATTCTGTTTTCAATGCATAGTTTGCTTGTTTCCTAGTATCTATGGCTTATATTGCTTAATATACATTGTGGAAATGATAAGGTACAGTAGGTATTGTGTGAAAACAATTATGAATCTTGTCTTTGACAGTACCAAAGTGAATGGTTTGCTCTTTATCATACTAACCAATCTCACAAAGTTCCGTTAAGTTTTGTGTGATTGAAGTTTTCAAGTTTTGGGTGATATACCGATATGAGGAGAATAAGGAGTGACAAGACCCTAAGCTTGGGGATTCCCAAGGCACTCCCAAGGTAATATTCAAGGAAGATCCAAGCAACTGAGCTTGGGGATGTCCTGGAAGGCATCCCCTCTTTTGTCTTCAACATTATCGGTAACCTCACTTGGAGCTATATTTTCATTCGTCACATGATATGTGTTTTGCTTGGAGCGTCATGTTATTTTGTTAGGATTTACTTGATGCTATTTATAATAATGTTTTACATCTTTTATTTCAATTAGAAAGTCAAGTATAGCCTTTACCATGCTTATTTTGCAAGCCTGCATGTAGCTGTTTAAAAACAGAAAGTTTGATGTCATTGTCTGAATTCTTCTGGAAAGTCAGAACATGATAAAATCTTAAATTTTTTACACAATATGCTATGATAAATTTTGTAAAATATGGTAACTTTTCAGAATTTGTGGAGTTACATAAGTATGATTATTCTTGCATTCTTTACAGACTGTACTGTTTTGACAGATTGCTGTTATGTTTACATTGTTTGCATATGTTTGCTTGTTTAATGATTCTATTTGAGGATAGGACTATTAAATATGCAGAGGCATTTAGTATGCAATGTTAAATAATAATTTTAGTGATTTTCTACAGTAGATAATGATAAGGTTTTTGCATTGATTTATACTAACTTATCTCACGAGTTCTTGTTCAGTTTTGTGTGCATGAAATTTTTAAGATTTAGGGAAACCATGGTATAAAAGGAATTAAGGAGACACAAAAGCTCAAGCTTGGGGATGCCCAAGGCACCCCAAGATAATATTCCAAGAAGTATCAAGCATCTAAGCTTGGGGATGCCCCGGTAGGCATCCCACCTTTCTTCTTCAACAATTATCTGTTAGTATCGGTTGAGCCTAAGGTTTTGCTTCTTCACATGATGTGTGATATTCCCAGAATGTCATTTTATTTTCATTTTTCTTGCTGTTTTAATAAAATACTTAGATCTGAAAGTTTTTAAATAAGAGAGAGTCCTCAATTAGCTACCCCTTTACTTAACTACTCGCTTGAACTTCACTTATATCTTGTTGGAGTAGTTTGTCATTCGCTCTAGTGCTTCACTTATATCTTTTTGAGCATGTTGTGCTTTTATTTTTTTGAAGAAAAACTCTCATGCTTCACTTAGATTTATTTGAGAGTTAGTAAATTTTTTAAGAAATTCTCTCATGCTTCACTTATACTATTTTGAGAGAAGAAAACTTTATGCTCATTTTCTTCACTTAAATTTGCTTGATCTTTTCAAAAGCAATTGCAACTTATGAAATTAGTCCCAAAGTGATAGATATTCAAGAGGGATATAATAAAAACTTTAATGAAGATCATTGGACAAAATAAACTCGATTCTTTGGAATAGTTTTGCGATATGGAGATAATAATATGTGAGTCATGTTGGTGAGTAATTATGCTTTAGTAAGAATATTGGCGTTAAGGTTTGTGATTTCCTATGCGAGCACAAAGTTCAATTGTTATGCAATGAAATTACATCCTACTTGTGGTGCATTGTTCGGTGTTAGTTATGCTTAATGCTCGCTTATGTGATTTTTCGTTTCTTGGTTGGTTGCTTCTCAATCTTTTTGCTAGCCTCCACTTGTACTAAGCAGAAATACTACTTGTGCATCCAACATCATTAAACCCAGTTTTTTCATATGAGTCCACCATACCTACCTATATGCGGTAGTCCCTTGTGGTTCTAAGCAAATTTGTATGTGCTGTCTCTAAAATAGATAAGATTTTCTTTGAACAACGTCCTCTACTTAAACACAATTTGCCTATTGAAACTTTGGGAGGTCCTCCTCTACCTAAAGGTGATCCTGTGTTTGAATTAAAACAATTTCCAGACACTTTGAAATATGCTTATCTAGATGAAAAGAAAATATATCATGTTATTATGAGTGCTAACCTTTCAGAACATGAAGAAGAAAGATTATTGAAAGTTCTAAGGAAGCACCGAGCTGTTATTGGGTATACTCTTGATGATTTAAAGGGCATTAGTCCCACTCTATGTTAGCACAAAATTAATATGGAACCTGATGCTAAACCCGTTGTTGATCACCAACATCGGTTAAATCCGAAGATGAAAGAGGTGGTAAGAACGGAAATACTAAAATTTCTAGAAGCAGGTATAATCTATCCTATAGCTGATAGTAGATGGGTAAGTCATGTTCATTGTGTCCCCAAGAAAGGAGGTATTACTGTTGTTCCTAATGATAAGAATGAACTTATTCCACAAAGAATTGTCACAGGCTATAGAATGGTAATTGATTTTAGAAAATTAAACAAAGCAACTAGAAAAGATCATTACCCTTTGCCTTTTATTGATCAAATGCTTGAAAGATTATCTAAGCACACACACTTTTGCTTCCTTGATGGATATTCTGGCTTCTCACTGATACGTCTCCAACGTATCTATAATTTTTTATTGTTCCATGCTATTATATTATCTGTTTTGGATGTTTAATGGGCTTTATTATACACTTCTATATTATTTTTGGGACTAACCTATTAACCGGAGGCCCAGCCCAAAATGTTGTTTTCTTGCCTATTTCAGTGTTTCGAAGAAAAGGAATATCAAACGGAGTCCAAACGGAATGAAACCTTCGGGAGAGTTATTTTTGGAACGGAAGCAATCCAGGAGACTTGGAGTAGACGTCAGGGAAGCTTCGAGGTGGCCACAAGGCAGGGAGGCGCGCCTGCCCCCTGGGCACGCCCCCCACCCTCATGCGCCCCTCGTGGCTCCCCTGACCGGCTTCTTTCGCCTATATATATCCATATACCCTAAAAACATCTGGGAACAGAATAGATCGGGAGTTCCCTCGCCGCAAGCCTCTGTAGCCACCAAAAACCAATCAGGGCCCTGTTCCGGCACCCTGCCGGAGGGGGGGATCCCTCACCGGTGGCCATCTTCATCATCCCGGCGCTCTCCATGATGAGGAGGGAGTAGTTCACCCTCGGGGCTGAGGGTATGTACCAGTAGCTATGTGTTCGATCTCTATCTCTCGCGTTCTTGAGGTGATACGATCTTGATGTATCGCGAGCTTTGCTATTATAGTTGGATCTTATGATGTTTCTTCCCCCTCTACTCTCTTGTAATGGATTGAGTTTTCCCTTTGAAGTTATCTTATCGGATTGAGTCTTTAAGGATTTGAGAACACTTGACGTATGTCTTGCATGTGCTTATCTGTGGTGACAATGGGATATTCATGTGATCTACTTGATGTATGTTTTGGTGATCAACTTGCGGGTTCAGTGACCTTGTGAACTTATGCATAGAGGTTGGCACGCGTTTTCGTCTTGACTCTTCGGTAGAAACTTTGGGGCACTCTTCGAAGTACTTTGTGTTGGTTGAATAGATGAATCTGAGATTGTGTGATGCATATCGTATAATCATACCCACGGATAATTGAGGTGACATTGGAGTATCCAGGTGACATTAGGGTTTTGGTTGATATGTGTCTTAAGGTGTTATTCTAGTACGAACTCTTGAATAGATCGATCCGAAAGAATAACTTTGAGGTGGTTTCGTACCCTAAAATAATCTCTTTGTTTGTTCTCCGCTATTAGTGACTTTGGAGTGACTCTTTGTTGCATGTTGAGGGATAGTTATATGATCCAGTTATGTTATTATTGTTGAGAGAACTTGCACTAGTGAAAGTATGAACCCTAGGCCTTGTTTCCTAGCATTGCAATACCGTTTACGCTCACTTTTATCACTTGCTACCTTGTTGTTTTTATATTTTCAGATTACAAAAACCTATATCTACCATCCATATTGCACTTGTATCACCATCTCTTCCTCGAACTAGTGCACCTATACAATCTACCATTGTATTGGGTGTGTTGGGAACACAATAGACTCTTTGTTATTTGGTTGCAGGGTTCTTTGAGAGAGACCATCTTCATCCTACACCTCCCACAGATTGATAAACCTTAGGTCATCCACTTGAGGGAAATTTGCTACTGTCCTACAAACCTCTGTACTTGGAGGCCCAACAACGTCTACAAGAAGAAGGTTGCGTAGTAGACATCACTCACAAATACGTGTTTCTCAACCTGATCAAGAAAAGACCACTTTTACTTGTCCTTTTGGAACCTATGCTTATAGACGTATGCCTTTTGGTTTATGTAATGCACCTGCTACCTTTCAAAGATGTATGACTGCTATATTCTCTGACTTTTGTGAAAAGATTGTTGAGGTTTTCATGGATGACTTTTCTGTTTATGGGAAGTCTTTTGATGATTGTTTAAGCAATCTTGACCGAGTTTTGCAGAGATGTGAACAAACAAATCTTGTCTTGAATTGGGAAAAGTGCCACTTTATGGTGAATGAAGGCATTGTCTTGGGTCATAAAATTTCTGAAAGAGGTATTGAAGTGGACCAAGCTAAGGTTGATGCAATTGAGAAAATGCCATGTCCTAAGGACATCAAAGGTATTCGTAGTTTCCTAGGTCATGTTGGTTTCTATAGGAGATTTATCAAAGACTTTTCTAAAATATCTAGGGCTCTTACTAATCTTTTGCAAAAGGATATTCCTTTTGTTTTTGATGATGATTGTCTGGAAGCCTTTGAAACACTCAAGAAAGCCTTAATCTCTGCACCTATTGTTCAACCACCTGATTGGAACTTGCCTTTTGAAATTATGTGTGATGCTAGTGATTATGTTGTTGGTGTTGTTCTAGGACAAAGAGTTGACAAGAAATTGAATGTTATTCATTATGCTAGTAAAACTCTAGACAGTGCTCAAAGAAATTATGCTACTACTGAAAAAGAGTTCTTAGCAGTGGTGTTTGCTTGTGATAAATTTAGACCTTATATTGTTGATTCCAAAGTAACTGTTCACACAGACCATGTTGCTATTAAATATCTTATGAAAAAAAAGATGCTAAACCTAGACTTATTCGTTGGGTTCTCTTGTTACAAGAATTTGATTTACATATTATTGATAGAAAAGGAGCTGAGAACCCCGTAGCTGATAACTTGTCTAGGCTTGAAAATGTGCTTGATGACCCACTTCCTATTGATGATAGTTTTCCTGATGAGCAGTTAGCTGCAATAAATGTTGCTAATAGTACTCCTTGGTATGCTGACTATGCTAATTACATTGTTGCTAAATATTTACCACCTAGCTTTACATATCAACAAAAGAAAAAATTCTTCTATGATTTAAGGCATTACTTTTGGGATGACCCACATCTTTACAAAGAAGGAGTAGATGGTATTATTAGACGTTGTGTACCTGAGCATGAACAAGGACAAATCCTACGGAAATGTCACTTCGAGGCTTATGGAGGGCATCATGCTGGGGATAGAAGTGCTCACAAGGTATTGCAGTCTGGATTTTATTGGCCTACTCTCTTCAAGGATGCTCGTAAGTATGTCTCATCCTGTGATGAATGCCAAAGAATAGGTAATATCGGTAAGCGTCAAGAAATGCCTATGAATTATTCACTTGCTATTGAACCATTTGATGTTTGGGGATTTGATTACATGGGACCTTTTCCTTCCTCTAATGGGTATACACATATTTTGGTTGTTGTTGATTATGTTACTAAATGGGTAGAAGCTATTCCAACCAGTAGTGCTAATCACAACACCTCTATTAAAAATGCTTAAGGAAGTTATTTTCCCGAAGTTTGGAGTCCCTAGATATTTAATGACTGATGGTGGTTCACACTTTATTCATGGTGCTTTCCGTAAGATGCTTGCCAAGTATGATGTTAACCATAGAATTGCATCACCCTATCATCCTCACTCTAGTGGTCAAGTTGAACTTAGCAATAGAGAAATAAAATTAATTTTTCAAAAGACTATCAATAGGTCCAGGAAGAATTGGTCTAAGAAATTAGATGATGCACTTTGGGCTTATAGGACAGCATATAAAAATCCTATGGGTATGTCTCCTTATAAAATGGTTTATGGAAAAGCTTGTCATTTGCCTCTTGAGTTAGAACATAAAGCATATTGGGTAGTTAAAGAACTCAACTATGATTTCAAACTTGCTGGTGAAAAGAGGTTATTTGATATAAGCTCATTAGATGAATGGAGAACCCAAGCTTATGAAAATGCAAAATTATTCAAAGAAAAAGTTAAAAGATGGCATGACAAAAGAATTCAAAAGCGTGAGTTTAAAGTTGGAGAATATGTTCTTTTGTACAACTCTCGTTTTAGATTATTTGCAGGAAAGCTCCTCTCAAAATGGGAAGGCCCATATGTCATCGAGGAGGTTTACCGGTCTGGAGCCATCAAAATAAATAATTCCGAAGGTACTAACCCGAAGGTTGTCAACGGGCAATGAATAAAGCATTATATCTCAGGTACGCCTATCAATGTTGAAAGTAATATTATCCAAACTTCTACACTGGAAGAACACATAAAAGAGTCCTTCCGGAACACTCCAGAATCATGAAAATAAGGAGGTACGTGATACGGTAAGTAAACGGACTCCGAAAAATCTGCAAAAATATTTTTTTATCAGTTTTGGAATATTTTAGAATTTTGGAAATAAAGAAACTTCCAGGAAGCGTCCCCTGGTGGGCACAAGACACCAGCCTGGCGCGCCTAGGTGGGTTGTGCCCACCTGGGACACCTTCCGTACTCCGTTTTTCTTCCGTATTCTTGTCCTCCAAGATAAAAAGAATCTATATATACTTCCCGAACCTGTTAATCACCGTATCGTGGAGAAATCCTCTGCTCTCTTTTTTCTTGTTGTTTTCTAACAGATTCAGCTATACCAACATCATGTCTTCCTCACCCTTCAACAATGGAGAAGGAGACACAATGTTGGTTCAGGAGGATCTAAGGAGGGATGAAGCTGAAGAAGTTGCCATGGAGGAAGAAGAAGAAAGTCCTTTTGGGGATTACTCTCCGGCCTCCGAGAGGGGCACATTAGCTGGCATCTCTACTCACCCTAATCCTCATCAAGCCATGGGATCATCGAATAATCAAGCGAGTCTGGAAGTGCAAGAAGATCTTCCACCGAGGAGGCCCTTACACAAGTTACATCGTAACAATTTTCGTAATTTGATTCACAATTATGGGTTCGAGAACACTCCTCATAGGCACATACCGTCCAACTGGGACATATCTCGGCCAAGAGAAAATAGTACAGGAACCAAACCTTGGGGTCCTGAGAATAAACACATAATGGCTGAGGTGAAGAAAAATAGTGAATTAATTCATCAAGCCCTGCGGGAGATTCAAGGTTTGAATTATCTACTCATGGTTATATTGGAGAATACTACACCACCACCAAAGGAGAACTAAGTATCGGGTATGGGCATTCCCCTTGGCTTCCGCCAAGCTTGGGGGAGGTGCCCCGGTATTGTATCATCCCACTATCCTTTTGCTTTTACTTATCTTAGTTCGATCTTTTTGCTTTAGATGAAATAAAGTTAGTTCGATCCTTTCTTATTTGTGAGCTTGCTTAGTGATCTATCATTGTAATCATGTGCAAGTTATATAATAAAGTTTAGTTTGAGTTTTTGCTTTCTTTACTTTCATGTTGCAAATAAAGAAAATAAATAAAGAAAGAAAAAGAGAAAGGAAATAAATAAAGAAAGGAAACAAATCAATAGATCATATACTAATCCTATGGTAGGTGATGGCAGCACATAAGGAAAAGTATAAGTAGAAAATTTTATTAGAGATTGACAAACACAGCATTAGTCAATGATGCAACTCATAATTAATAAGGGAAGAGAAAATTCACATATAAATATACTATCCTAGAAATCTTTTGTGATTGTGAGCCCTCATCAAAATATTATATGCCAAAATTGTTGACGTTGGACAAGGAAGACAACTTAATGGTTTATGTTTGTTTATATTCACATAGAAATCATATGTCATAGATCCTTCAACATGTGGTGCTTTCCCCCTATCTTTGCTAGCCAAAAATTCCGCACTAAGTAGAGATACTACTTGTGCATCCAAAAACCCTTAAACCCAAATCTTTCTCAAGTGTCCACCATACCTACCTAGGGATTGAGCAAGATCCCTCAAGTAAGTTGTCATCGGTGCAAAAAAAGCAATAAAATTGCTTCTAAAAGTGTGAGATCATTTAGTGTAATAGAAAATTGAGCGTTGTACAAACTTGGATGACAAAGAATAAAAGCGACAGACTACATAATAAAGGTTGTCATCTTAAGGGGCAATACAACATGACGTTCTCTTGCACTAAGGGATTGAGCATACAAACAAATAAGAGCATGGCAACCTCTGCTTCCCTCTGTGAAGGGCCTATCTTTTACTTTCATGTATTTACTTTTATACAAAGAGTCAAAGTTTACCTTCTATTCCTTTTTATTTTTCTCTTTTGGCAAGCATCATGTGGTGAGGAAAGATCTAGGCACATATGTCCAGTTGAATATAGATAGCATGAGTTATTATTGTTGACATCACCCTTGAGGTGAGTATGTTGGGAGGTGAAACTATAAGCCCCTATCTTTCTATGTGTCAGGTTGAAACGTTTTGCGCATGTGTACAAAGTGAGTGTTAGCAATCATAGAAGACTATATGATGGTTGAGTATGTAGACTTTCCTAAAGGCTCCGACACGTGACTCTTCCTGAAAAGATGATGAATTATAGTTGCAAAGTTGACTGAGAACATAGTTTGTTAGTTTTTAATAGAGTTTTTGCTTCATACTTTGATTATGTGATGAACCGTTACTTATTCATGAGAAGTGTATGATAAAAGTTCTATGATAAAAGTCTTATGTTTAAATTTGTTGCTGCTATAATAATCAACATGATGCTTCTATGTCCGTATTTTGTTTTTATCGACACCTCTCTCTCAAAGCATGTGGACATGTTTTTCGATTTCGGTTTTCGCTTGAGGACAAGCGAGGTCTAAGCTTGGGGGAGTTGATACGTCCATTTTGCATCATGTTTTCTTACTGTTATTTATAATGTTTTTGTCCATAATAATGCTTTTTGGAGTAATTCTAATGCCTTTTCTCTCATAATTTACAAGGAACACACAAAGAGGGAGAATTCTGGCAGCTGGAAATCTGGACCCGGAAAAGCTACGTCAGGACACCTATTCTGCACAACTCCAAACAAGCTGAAACTTTACGGAGATTTTTTATGCATTATTTAAGAATTATTGGAGCCAATAACTACCAGAGGGGACCCACCTGGGCGCACCAGGGAGCCCAGGCGCGCCCTGGTGGGTTGTGCCCTCCTTGGCCCACCTCCGGTGCCCATCTTCTGGTATATAAGTCATTTTGACCTAGAAAAAATAAGAAGAAGGCTTTTGGGATGGAGCGCCGCCGTCTTGAGGCGGAACTTGGGAAGGAGCACTTTTGCCCTCCGGCGGAGCGATTCCACCAGGGGAACTTCCCTCCCAGAGGGGGAAATCATCGTCATTATCATCACCAACAACTCTCCCATCTTGGGGAGGGCAATCTCCATCAACATCTTCAACAACACCATCTCATCTCAAACCCTAGTTCATCCCTTGTATTCAATCTTGTTACCGGAACTATAGATTGGTGCTTGTGGGTGACTAGTAGTGTTGATTACATCTTGTAGTTGATTACTATATGGTTTATTTGGTGGAAGATTATATGTTCAGATCCATTATGTTATTTAACTCCTCTGATCATGAACATGTTTATCATTTGTGAGTAGTTACTTTTGTTCTTGAGGTCACGGGAGAAATCATGTTGCATGTAATCATGTGAATTTGATATGTGTTCGATATTTTGATAGTATGTATGTTGTGATTCCGTTAGTGGTGTCATGTGAACATCGACTACATGATACTTCACCATATTTTGGGCCTAAGGGAATGCATTGTGGAGTAGCAATTAGATGGTGAGTTGCGAGAGTGGCAGAAACTTAAACCCCAGTTTATGCGCTATTCCGTAAGGGACCGATTGGATGCTAGAGTTTAATGCTATGGTTAGAACTTATTCTTAATACTTTTCTCATAGTTGCGGATACTTGCGGGAGGGTTAATCATAAGTAGGAGGTTTGTTCAAGTAAGAACAGCACCTAAGCACCGGTCCACCCACATATCAAATTATCAAAGTAGCGAACACAATTCAACCTACATGATGAAACTGACTAGATGAAATTCACGTGCACCCTCAAGAACGCTTTGCTCATCATAAGAAACCGTTTTGGCCTGTCCTTTGCCTCAAAAGGATTGGGCTACCTTGCTGCATACTTACTGCTACTATTTTTACTTGCTCGTTACAAATTATCTTGCTATCAAACTACCCGCTACTTACAATTTCAGCACTTGCAGACATTACCTTACTGAAAACTACTGGTCATTTCCTTATGCTCCTCGTTGGGTTCGACACTCTTACTTATCGAAAAGAGCTACAATTGATTCCCTATACTTGTGGGTCATCACCATCGTCATCACCAACAACCCTCTCATCTTTGGGAGGCCAATCTCCATCAACATCTTCAACGACACCATCTCCTCTCAAACCCTAGTTCATCTCTTCTGTTCAATCTTTGTACAGGAACCTCAGATTGGTACCTATGGGTGACTAGTAGTGTTGATTACTATATGGTTTATTTGGTGGAAGTTTATATGTTTGAAGGAAATATGCCCTAGAGGCAATAATAAAGTTATTATTTATTTCCTTATATCATGATAAATGTTTATTATTCATGCTAGAATTGTATTAACCGGAAACATGATACATGTGTGAATACATAGACAAACAGAGTGTCACTAGTATGCGTCTACATGACTAACTCGTCCATCAAAGATGGTTATGTTTCCTAGCCATAGACAAAGAGTTGTCATTTGATTAACGGGATCACATCATTAGGAGAATGATGTGATTGACTTGACCCATTCCGTTAGCTTAGCACACGATCGTTTAGTATTCTGCTATTGCTTTCTTCATGACTTATATATGTTCCTATGACTATGAGATTATGCAACTCCCGTTTACCGGAGGAACACTTTGTGTGCTACCAAACGTCACAACGTAATTGGGTGATTATAAAGGTGCTCTACAGGTGTCTCTGAAGGTACTTGTTGGGTTGGCGTATTTCAAGATTAGGATTTGTCACTCCGATTGTCGGAGAGGTATCTCTGGGCCCACTCGGTAATGCACATCACTATAAGCCTTGCAAGCAATGCAACTAATGAGTTAGTTGCGGGATGATGTATTACGGAACGAGTAAAGAGACTTGCCGGTAACGAGATTGAACTAGGTATTGAGATACTGACGATCGAATCTCGGGCAAGTAACATACCGATGACAAAGGGAACAACGTATGTTGTTATGCGGTTTGACCGATAAAGATCTTCGTAGAATATGTGGGAGCCAATATGAGCATCCAGGTTCCGCTATTGGTTATTGACCGGAGACATGTCTCGGTCATGTCTACATAGTTCTCGAACCCGTAGGGTCCGCACGCTTAAAGTTCGATGACGGTTATATTATGAGTTTATGTGTTTTGATGTACCGAAGCTAGTTCGGAGTCCCGGATGTGATCACGGACATGACGAGGAGTCTCGAAATGGTCGAGACATAAAGATTGATATATTGGAAGCCTATATTTGGATATCGGAAGTGTTCCGGGTGAAATCGGGATTTTACCGTAGTACCGGGGGTACCGGAACCCCCCCCCCCCTGGGGGCTTAATGGGCCAAGATGGGCCTTAGTGGAGAAGAGGAGGGCCGGCCAGGGCAGGCCGCGCGCCCCCTCCCCCTCTAGTCCGAATTGGACAAGGAGGGGGCGGCGCCCCCCTTTCCTTCCTCTCTCCCTCCTCCTTCCCCCTTCTCCTACTCCAACTAGGAAAGGAGGGAGTCCTACTCCCGGTGGGAGTAGGACTCCTCCCTGGCGCGCCTCCTCCTGGCCGGCCGCCTCTCCCCCCCTTGCTCCTTTATATATGGGGGCAGGGGGCACCCCATAGACACAACAATTGATCTATTGATCTCTTAGCCGTGTGCGGTGCCCCCCTCCACCATAATCCACCTCGATAATATCATAGCGGTGCTTAGGCGAAGCCCTGCGTCGGTAGAACATCATCATCGTCACCACACCGTCGTGCTGACGAAACTCTCCCTCAACACTCGGCTGGATCGGAGTTCGAGGGACGTCATCGAGTTAACGTGTGCAGAACTCGGAGGTGTCGTGCGTTCGGTACTTGATCGGTCGGATCGTGAAGGCGTGCGACTACATCAACCGCGTTGTGCTAACGCTTCCGCTTTCGGTCTACGAGGGTACGTGCACACACTCTCCCCTCTCGTTGCTATGCATCACCATGATCTTGCGTGTGCGTAGGAATTTTTTTGAAATTACTACGTTCCCCAACAGTGGCATCAGAGCCTGGTTTTATGCGTTGATGTAATATGCACGAGTAGAACACAAGTGAGTTGTGGGCGATATAAGTCATACTGCTTACCAGCATGTCACACTTTGGTTCGGCAGTATTGTTGGATGAAGCGGCCAGGACCGACATTACGCGTACGCTTACGCGAGACTGGTTTTACTGTCGTGCTATGCACAGAGGTGACTCGCGGGTGTCAGTTTCTCCAACTTTAGTTCAACCGAGTGTGGCTACGCCCGGTCCTTGAGAAGGTTAAAACAACACTAACTTGACAAACTATCATTGTGGTTTTGATGCGTAGGTAAGAACGGTTCTTGCTCAGCCCATAGCAGCCACGTAAAACTTGCAACAACAAAGTAGAGGACGTCTAACTTGTTTTTGCAGGGCATGTTGTGATGTGATATGGTCAAGGCATGATGCTATATTTTATTGTATGAGATGATCATGTTTTGTAACCGAGTTATCGGCAACTGGCAGGAGCCATATGGTTGTCGCTTTGTTGTATGCAATGCAATCGCCCTGTAATTGCTTTACTTTGTCACTAAGCGGTAGCGATAGTCGTAGAAGCAATAGTTGGCAAGACGACAACGATGCTACGATGGAGATCAAGGTGTCGCGTCGGTGACGATGGTGATCATGACGGTGCTTCGGAGATGGAGATCACAAGCACAAGATGATGATGGCCATATCATATCACTTATATTGATTGCATGTGATGTTTATCTTTTATGCATCTTATCTTGCTTTGATTGATGGTAGCATTATAAGATGATCTCTCACTAAATTATCAAGGTATAAGTGTTCTCCCTGAGTATGCACCGTTGCGAAAGTTCTTCGTGCTGAGACACCACGTGATGATCGGGTGTGATAGGCTCTACATTCAAATACAACGGGTGCAAAACAGTTGCACACGCGGAATACTCAGGTTAAACTTGACGAGCCTAGCATATAACAGATATGGCCTCGGAACACTGAGACCGAAAGGTCGAGCGTGAATCATATAGTAGATATGATCAACATAATGATGTTCACCATTGAAACTACTCCATCTCACGTGATGATCGGACATGGTTTAGTTGATATGGATCATGTGATCACTTAGAGGATTAGAGGGATGTCTATCTAAGTGGGAGTTCTTAAGTAATATGATTAATTGAACTTAAATTTATCATGAACTTAGTACCTGATAGTATCTTGCTTGTCTATGTTGATTGTAGATAGATGGCCCGTGTTGTTGTTCCGTTGAATTTTAATGCGTTCCTTGAGAAAGCAAAGTTGAAAGATGATGGTACCAATTACACGGACTGGGTCCGTAACTTGAGGATTATCCTCATTGCTGCACAGAAGAATTACGTCCAGGAAGCACCGCTAGGTGCCAAACCTGCTCCAGGAGCAACACCAGACGTTATGAACGTCTGGCAGAGCAAAGCTGATGACTACTTGATAGTTCAGTGTGCCATGCTTTACGGCCTAGAACCGGGACTTCAACGACGTTTTGAACGTCATGGAGCATATGAGATGCTCCAGGAGTTGAAGTTAATATTTCAGGCAAATGCCCGGATTGAGAGATATGAAGTCTCCAATAAGTTCTACAGCTGTAAGATAGAGGAGAATAGTTCTGTCAGTGAGCATATACTCAGAATGTCTGGGTATAACAATCACTTGATTCAACTGGGAGTTAATCTTCCGGAGGATAGCGTCATTGACAGAATTCTTCAATCACTGCCACCTAGTTACAAGAGCTTCGTGATGAACTATAACATGCAAGGGATGGATAAGACGATTCCCGAGCTCTTCGCAATGCTGAAAGCTGCGGAGGTAGAAATCAAGAAGGAGCATCAAGTGTTGATGGTCAATAAGACCACCAGTTTCAAGAAAAAGGGCAAAGGGAAGAATAAGGGAATCTTCAAGAAGAACGGCAAACAAGTTGCTGCTCAGGAGAAGAAACCCAAGTCTGGACCTAAGCCTGAGACTGAGTGCTTCTACTTCAAGCAGACTGGTCACTGGAAGCGGAACTGCCCCAAGTATTTGGCGGATAAGAAAGATGGCAAGGTGAACAAAGGTATATGTGATATACATGTTATTGATGTGTACCTTACTAATGCTCGCAGTAGCACCTGGGTATTTGATACTGGTTCTGTTGCTAATATTTGCAACTCGAAACAGGGGCTACGGATTAAGTGAAGATTGGCTAAGGACGAGGTGACGATGCGCGTGGGAAATGGTTCCAAAGTCGATGTGATCGCGGTCACGCTACCTCTACATCTACATTCGGGATTAGTTTTGGACCTGAATAATTGTTATTTGGTGCCAGCGTTGAGCATGAACATTATATCTGGATCTGGTTTGATGCGAGACGGTTATTCATTTAAATCAGAGAATAATGGTTGTTCTATTTATATGAGTAATATCTTTTATGGTCATGCACCCTTAAAGAGTGGTCTATTTTTGATGAATCTCGATAGTAGTGATACACATATTCATAATGTTGAAGCCAAAAGATGCAGAGTTGATAATGATAGTGCAACTTATTTGTGGCACTGCCGTTTAGGTCATATTGGTGTAAAGCGCATGAAGAAACTCCATACTGATGGACTTTTGGAACCACTTGATTATGAATCACTTGGTACTTGCGAACCGTGCCTCATGGGCAAGATGACTAAAACGCCGTTCTCCGGAACTATGGAGCGAGCAACGGATTTGTTGGAAATCATACATGCAGATGTATGTGGTCCGATGAATGTTGAGGCTCGCGGCGGGTATCGTTATTTTCTCACCTTCATAGATGATTTAAGCAGATATGGGTATATCTACTTAATGAAACATAAGTCTGAAACATTTGAAAAGTTCAAAGAATTTCAGAGTGAAGTTGAAAATCATCGTAACAAGAAAATAAAGTTTCTACGATCTGATCGTGGAGGAGAATATTTGAGTTACGAGTTTGGTCTTCATTTAAAACAATACGGAATAGTTTCGCAACTCACGCCACCCGGAACACCACAGCGTAATGGTGTGTCCGAACGTTGTAATCGTACTTTACTAGATATGGTGCGATCTATGATGTCTCTTACTGATTTACCGCTATCGTTTTGGGGTTATGCTCTAGAGACAGCTGCATTCACGTTAAATAGGGCACCATCTAAATCCGTTGAGATGACGCCTTATGAACTATGGTTTGGCAAGAAACCAAAGTTGTTGTTTCTTAAAGTTTGGGGCTGCGATGCTTATGTGAAAAAGCTTCAACCTGATAAGCTCGAACCCAAATCGAAGAAATGTGTCTTCATAGGATACCCAAAAGAGACTGTTGGGTACACCTTCTATCACAGATCCGAAGGCAAGACTTTTGTTGCTAAATTTGGAATCTTTCTAGAAAAGGAGTTTCTCTCGAAAGAAGTGAGTGGGAGGAAAGTAGAACTTGATGAGGTAACTGTACCTGCTCCGTTATTGGAAAGTAGTTCATCACAGAAACTGGTTCCTGTGACAACTACACCAATTAGTGAGGAAGTTAATGACAATGATCATGAAATTTCGGATCAAGTTGTTACTGAACCTCGTAGGTCAAACAGAGTAAGATCCGCACCAGAGTGGTACGGTAATCCTGTTCTGGAAGTTATGTTACTAGACCATGACGAACCTACGAACTATGAAGAAGCGATGGTGAGCCCAGATTCCGCAAAATGGCTTGAGGCCATGAAATCTGAGATGGGATCCATGTATGAGAACAAAGTGTGGACTTTGGTTGACTTGCCCGATGAATGGCAGGCCATTGAGAATAAATGGATCTTCAAGAAGAAGACTGACGCCGACGGTAATGTTACTGTCTACAAAGCTCGACTTGTTGCAAAAGGTTTTTGACAAGTTCAAGGGGTTGACTACGATGAGACTTTCTCACCCGTAGCGATGCTTAAGTCTGTCCGAATCATGTTAGCAATTGCCGCATTTTATGATTATGAAATTTGGCAAATGGATGTCAAAACTGCATTCCTAAATGGATTTCTGGAAGAAGAGTTGTATATGATGCAACCGGAAGGTTTTGTCAATCCAAAGGGAGCTAACAAAGTGTGCAAGCTCCAGCGGTCCATTTATGGACTAGTGCAAGCCTCTCGGAGTTGGAATAAACGCTTTGATAGTGTGATCAAAGCATATGGTTTTATACAGACTTTTGGAGAAGCCTGTATTTACAAGAAAGTGAGTGGGAGCTCTGTAGCATTTTTGATATTATATGTGGATGACATATTGCTGATTGGAAATGATATAGAATTTCTGGATAGCATAAAGGGATACTTGAATAAGAGTTTTTCTATGAAGGACCTCGGTGAAGCTGCTTATATATTTGGCATCAAGATCTATAGAGATAGATCAAGACACTTAATTGGACTTTCACAAAGCACATACCTTGACAAAGTTTTGAAGAAGTTCAAAATGGATCAAGCAAAGAAAGGGTTCTTGCCTGTGTTACAAGGTGTGAAGTTGAGTCAGACTCAATGCCCGACCACTGCAGAAGATAGAGAGAAAATGAAAGATGTTCCCTATGCTTCAGCCATAGGCTCTATCATGTATGCAATGCTCTGTACCAGACCTGATGTGTGCCTTGCTATAAGTTTAGCAGGGAGGTACCAAAGTAATCCAGGAGTGGATCACTGGACAGCGGTCAAGAACATCCTGAAAGACCTGAAAAGGACTAAGGATATGTTTCTCGTTTATGGAGGTGACAAAGAGCTAGTCGTAAATGGTTACGTCGATGCAAGCTTTGACACTGATCCGGACGATTCTAAATCGCAAACCGGATACGTGTTTATATTGAACGGTGGAGTTGTAAGTTGGTGCAGTTCTAAACAAAGCGTTGTGGCGGGATCTACGTGTGAAGCGGAGTACATAGCTGCTTCAGAAGCAGCAAATGAAGGAGTCTGGATGAAGGAGTTCATATCCGATCTAGGTGTCATACCTAGTGCATCGGGTCCAATGAAAATCTTTTGTGACAATACTGGTGCAATTGCTTTGGCAAAGGAATCCAGATTTCACAAGAGATTCAAGCACATCAAGAGACGCTTCAACTCCATCCGGGATCAAGTCCAGGTGGGAGACATAGAAACTTGCAAGATACATACGGATCTGAATGTTGCAGACCCGTTGACTAAGCCTCTTCCACGAGCAAAACATGATCAGCACCAAGGCTCCATGGGTGTTAGAATCATTACTGTGTAATCTAGATTATTGACTCTAGTGCAAGTGGGAGACTGAAGGAAATATGCCCTAGAGGCAATAATAAAGTTATTATTTATTTCCTTATATCATGATAAATGTTTATTATTCATGCTAGAATTGTATTAACCGGAAACATGATACATGTGTGAATACATAGACAAACAGAGTGTCACTAGTATGCCTCTACTTGACTAGCTCGTTGATCAAAGATGGTTATGTTTCCTAGCCATAGACAAAGAGTTGTCATTTGATTAACGGGATCACATCATTAGGAGAATGATGTGATTGGCTTGACCCATTCCGTTAGCTTAGCACACGATCGTTTAGTATTCTGCTATTGCTTTCTTCATGACTTATACATGTTCCTATGACTATGAGATTATGCAACTCCCGTTTACCGGAGGAACACTTTGTGTGCTACCAAATGTCACAACGTAACTGGGTGATTATAAAGGTGCTCTACAGGTGTCTCCGAAGGTACTTGTTGGGTTGGCGTATTTCGAGATTAGGATTTGTCACTCCGATTGTCGGAGAGGTATCTCTAGGCCCACTCGGTAATGCACATCACTATAAGCCTTGCAAGCAATGCAACTAATGAGTTAGTTGCGGGATGATGTATTACGGAACGAGTAAAGAGACTTGCCGGTAACGAGATTGAACTAGGTATTGAGATACTGACGATCGAATCTCGGGCAAGTAACATACCGATGACAAAGGGAACAACGTATGTTGTTATGCGGTTTGACCGATAAAGATCTTCGTAGAATATGTGGGAGCCAATATGAGCATCCAGGTTCCGCTATTGGTTATTGACCAGAGACATGTCTCAGTCATGTCTACATAGTTCTCGAACCCGTAGGGTCCGCACGCTTAAAGTTCGATGACGGTTATATTATGAGTTTATGTGTGTTGATGTACCGAAGATAGTTCGGAGTCCCGGATGTGATCATGGACATGACGAGGAGTCTTGAAATGGTCGAGACATAAAGATTGATATATTGGAAGCCTATATTTGGATATCGGAAGTGTTCCGGGTGAAATCGGGATTTTACCGGAGTACCGGGGGTTACCGGAACCCCCCCCCCCCCCCGGGCTTAATGGGCCAAGATGGGCCTTAGTGGAGAAGAGGAGGGGCGGCCAGCGCGCCCCCTCCCCCTGTAGTCCGAATTGGACAAGGAGGGGGCGGCGCCCCCTTTCCTTCCTCTCTCCCTCCTCCTTCCCCCTTCTCCTACTCCAACTAGGAAAGGAGGGAGTCCTACTCCCGGTGGGAGTAGGACTCCTCCCTGGCGCGCCTCCTCCTGGCCGGCCGCCTCTCCCCCCCTTGCTCCTTTATATACAGGGGTAGGGGCACCCCATAGACACAACAATTGATCTCTTGATCTCTTAGCCGTGTGCGGTGCCCCCCTCCACCATAATCCACCTCGATAATATCGTAGCGGTGCTTAGGCGAAGCCCTGCGTCGGTAGAACATCATCATCGTCACCACACCGTCGTGCTGACGAAACTCTCCCTCAACACTCGGCTGGATCGGAGTTCGAGGGACGTCATCGAGTTGAACGTGTGCAGAACTCGGAGGTGCCGTGCGTTTGGTACTTGATCGGTCGGATCGTGAAGACGTACGACTACATCAACCGCGTTGTGCTAACACTTCCTCTTTCGGTCTACGAGGGTACGTGGACACACTCTCCCCTCTCGTGGCTATGCATCACCATGATCTTGCGTGTGCGTAGGAATTTTTTTGAAATTGCTACGTTCCCCAACAATGTTCAGATGCATTATGCTATTTTAATACCCCTCTGATCTTGAGCATGATTATCGTTTGTGAGTAGTTACTTTTGTTCTTCAGGTCACGGGAGAAATCTTGTTGCAAGTAATCATGTGAACTTGATATGTGTTCGATATTTTGATGATATGTATGTTGTGATTCCCTTACTGGTGTCATGTGAATGTCGACTACAAGGCACTTCACCATCTTTGGTACTAAGGGGTGGAGTAGTTATTAGATGATGGGTTTCTAGAGTGACAGAAGCTTAAACCCTAGTTTATGCACTACTTCGTAAGGGACCGATTTGGATCCAAATGTTTAATGCTATGGTTAGATTTTATCTTAATACTTTTCTTGTAGTTGCAGATGCTTGCGAGGGGGTTAATCATAAGTGGGAGGTTTGTTCAAGTAAGAACAGCACCCAAGCACCGGCCCACCCACATATCAAATTATCAAAGTAGCGAACGCAAATAAGCCAACATGATGAAAGTGACTAGATGAAATTCCCGTGTGCCCTCAAGAACACTTTGCTTATTATAAGAGACTGTTTTGTCCCGTCCTTTGCCACAAAAGGATTGAGCTACCTTGCTGCACTTTATTTACCGTTACCGTTACTTGTCCGTTACAAATTATCTTGATATCAAACTACCTGTTACCGACTATTTCAGTGCTTGCAGAAATTACCTTGCTGAAAACCACTTGTCATTTCCTTCTGCTCCTCACTGGGTTCGACACTCTTACTTATCGAAAGGACTACGATTGATCCCCTATACTTGTGGGTCATCAATGCTATGGCCAGATATAGTGATGATCTGGTGTTGTTGTTTAGTACTGGTAGAATCTTTTGTTGCAGCATGTCGGGCCGTTGGGCCGGGCCTGGGCCTGAAAAACATAGAAATTTATCGGGCTGGGCCGGGCTCAGGCCTGTCCCGTAGACATTTTTTTTGGCCTGGCCCGAATCCTGGCCCGGCTCGAGGTATGGCCAGATATATCCCCAACCCTGCCTTTTAACGTACACCACCAATCTATTCACACCCCATTCAACTTTGTCATATGCCTTCATCATGTCAAGTTTCAGTGCACAATAGCTATATTCTTTGATCTCTTTTGTTCATGGAGAAGCTGGGTTTTGCTGCACCATGGGTTAATGTTATTATGAATATGGTGAGCTCAGTTTCGTTCTCAGTTATGTTCAATGGAGTTAAATCAGAGGAGTTCAGACCTACACGAGGTATTCGACAGGGAGATACTATCTCTCCATATCTCTTCTTGTTGGCAGCAAAGGGCCTTTCGTGCCTTTTAAAATCTCAAAACCAGTCATACCAGCTCGACAGCATCAAGGTGGCCCCTCCGCCGGTGAACCACCTTTTATTCGCGGATGATAGCCTGTTGTTTTTCAGGGCGAGTATAAATGGAGCAGAAGCGGTATCAAACCTATTGAATACATATTGCATGGCTTCGGGCCAGAGAGTTAACAGAGAGAAGTCATCTATCTTTTTCAGCAAGGGGACACCGGAGATAGTATGTAACGATGTCAAGGGTTTCTTGCATGTTCCTAATGAGTCTTTGGGTGACAGGTACTTGGGGATGCCGACGGATGTGGGGCACTCAAAGAAGGGTACTTTCAAATATTTGAGTGACCATGTGTGGGATAAAGTTAAAGGCTGGATGAGCAAATGTTTATTATCGGGAGGCAAAGAGGTGCTTATTAAATCTGTTGCCCAGGCGATTCCGGTTTTTCATTGTCTTGTTTCAAACTGCCAAGAGGTTTGTGTGATCATGTCAAGTCCATCATTTGCAAATTCTGGTGGGGATGCATGCAAGGACAGCGAACACCATCTTGGGTCCCATGGGATGTTATGACTAGGCCGAAACACTTGGGTGGGCTTGGTTTCAGGGACCTCGAACTGTTCATTTTGGCATTATTGGCGAGGCAAGCTTGGCGAATCTGCACGAACCAACTACTTTGAGTGCTCGAATTCTTAAAGCTTCATATTTTTCGGATAAAACAATTCTTGATGCGGAGTTGGGATCCCAACCCTCTCAAATCTGGCGTGCAATCATTGAAGGTCGGGACGTGCTAAAGCAAGGGCTTATCCGGCGAATTGATAATGGCCAGACGACAGACATTTGGGATGATAATTGGATGCCTAAGGAAACTACCCCGAGGCCGATAACTTCACTGGTTGCGGCTCCTCCTAGGAGGGTCTCGGAGCTACTACAGCTAGCGGCTGCAGCATGGAACGTGGGACTCATACGTTCGGTGTTTCTCCCCTTCGACGCTGACGCAATTCTCAAGATACCAGTGTGACAAGAAACATGGACGATTTTTGGGCTTGGTACTCGGACAACAAGGGAAGATTCTCTGTTAGTTCCGCGTACAGGTTTTTGGTCAAAACAAAATTGCAAAGAGAAGAGTGGCTCGAGGGCAGAAGCGGACCATCTAGCAATGTTAGAGAAGAAAAATCCCGGACCCAACTCTGGAAACTCTCTATTCCATCCAAGGTTAGGGTTTTTCATATGGAGATTGGCTCGTCATTCTTTGCAGACTATTGATGTGTTGCAGAAGCGAAACATGGCGTCTTAGAATACTTGTCTGCTCTACGGAGGGGAACATTCATGGCGACACGTCCTGCTATCTTGCACAATGTCTAGATGCATCTGGGCACGATCAGATGGGACTCTAGTAGCATAGATGACAACAAATGAGGACCCAAGTGCAAAAAACTGTATTTTTGACCTATATGATACCCTAGATCATGCTAGCTTCACAAGGATGGTGGTCACTTTATGGTCGGTCTACTACGCACGGCGTAAAGCAATATATGAGTCGATCTTCCAAAGTCCACATCACCATCTCCTTCGTGAATAATTATATTGGTGAACTTGATCAGCTAGCCAGTTTGGCAGTCCGGCCGGCGGCTCCCATGGCAACACCGGCGGAAGCCCGGCGATGGCTACCCCCGGCAGCTGGTCATATGAAGGTGAATGTGGATGGAGCAGTGGCAAGAAACACACATGGTGGGGCTATTGCGGCAGTTTGCCGGGATGCAGATGGTCTATACTTGGGATCCTCGGTTGTAGTCTATCAGGGAACAAATGGCCCATTGATCCTGGAAACATATGCTTGCAGAGAAGCTCTATCTCTAGTAGATGATCTTGCGGTTCAGAAAATTATGGTGGCCTCGGACTGTCTGGATGTAGTGAATGACATCTTCAATGGGACCCTCATGGAGCTATAGTACAGGAAACCATGCAGCGTAGTACTAGTTTACTTCTTGTATTTTCATTCATGAGCGTAGGAACTTTAATTTCGAGGCTCGTAATTTCGTCAAATTTGCTTGTAATTTAGGCGTAGGTAGGCATATTTGGTTGGGCAACCCCATGACCCAAACCGTGTGCCTATGAAACATTTTTGTTGAATCAATAAAGTGGCAATAAAGTGCCGAGAATTCTCAAAAGAAAAAACCATCTATTCACACCCGTACGGCACAGCCCCACCAGTAACCACGGACATCGCGGGCCCACGCACGCCGGATCGCCAAAAGGCCACCGCCCTTCGGCCCACCGGGTACTCCTCCCTCCCTCCAAGTTGCCGGACGCGCCAGGTGTGCCGCCGGCGCCGACCGCGCCACGTTTCCCCAACAGTTAAAGGCGCCTGCCTACAGGGTGGCCCGCCGGCAAGTGGCGAGGCAAGTTGCCCCACTTGACGCCGCCGCCGACGACGTGTCGAGCCGTCACGGGTCGCATCGCTCCGACGTCAGCGCGCGGATGCGGTGTGGCAGGAGGATCCCGGTGGGGCTGGGCCGCGACGCGTCCATGTCTCGCACGCAGGAGCGATGGACGAACGGGGCGCGAGCTCCGGCCTGATTGGATCCACGGTCGCAGTCGTGGAAATAAAGCCCGAAAAGCTTCTCGTCTCGCCGGATCCACCTCAGCCGATGGCGACGCTGGCTAATCAGGCGATCTAGGATGGCACCTACGTGGTTAACATAAACCAAAAGTTGATCCGGGATGGTGATGGCTAGTTTCCCGGAAAAGGGAAGAATGGCGATTGCCAAGGAAGATGAGTGAAGTCGCTAGTTATCAGTGTGATGGCTGGTCTTAGTTTAGTACTGTGCTAGTAGTAGTACTATTATTACGAGCCCGCATAGTTAATCTGCACTCCAGGTCCACGTCCTCTGCCTTTCTCCACCAAAAAAGCTTGTGGAGACGGACTGATTCCCTTCTCTATACCTTAATGATGCAAGGATTAGTGTATTATATGCATCATTACTTTTATTTGTGATTGGGCGGTACTGTTGGCGACGTGCACATGCACTCGCGTGCTGTTTTTGTTCGCCCAACAGTAACACTGTCATACTGCTATAGTGCTAATGGCTGAAGTTGACAGTACTGACTAGTGGCTGGCGTTGACACTTGACAGTGTCACATATTAGGTGTCGGTGTTTGTGCTTTGGCGCGGGCATTATGGCATTGCCGTAATGGCCTTGTTTCAGCACATCTAAGCTTTCAAATTTTTAGAGGTTATCTACAGAGCCACCAGTTTAATTTGTACTGTACCTGGCCTAGTGTGAAAGACAAAGGATCCCAGAATTCGGGCGAACCATTTGGAGATGGCTGCATTTTCTTTTTTACAAACCGGGTTGGATGCGGGTTCAATGATAAGATTTATGAATGTATCATTTTATTTTGTCAGTGTCCGATAGTTTCGAGCCGAGTGCTCTTTATTTATTTGTGCATTTTGTATGATGTTATGAATGTGTGACACTTTGATAGAAGAAGATACTTTGAGCTTAATGATTATGGATATGTCCATCATATGATGCTTGGGCCAAGGAAATACTCTCCTTTCAGAAACAAAACTACCAGAAGAAAAATAAAATAGAAACCATTTTTCTAGGGTTTGGAAGACAGGACGCAGCCCGCTCTTCCCTTGGACTGGGAAAATATTTGGTGCACTGGTGCTTGTGGTGCGAATGGTACACCGAACTCATGTTGCACATTTTTAAATGTTCAAAAATTTCTGAAAACATTAGCACATTCACACAACATTAATGTAGGTTCATTTGAAAAAAAACATTAATGTAGGTTGTCACAAAAACTCAAGTCAAGATTTGAAACCTAGCTCGGAAAACAAAAATGACAAATTCAACATTGAATAGGACATAACACAAGTTGGACTTTAGATTTGGCCCATTATCACAGTGATGTCTAATCTGTCATTTTTGTATCTTAAGAAATGTTTCAAATTTTGATACAAATTTTATGACAATATACACTGATGTTGTGACAATTTGCAATATTTTTTAAAATGTTCTAGGGCAACCGATGCACTGGTAGCACCAGAAGTGTGGGTGCACCAGATACATTCCCGCCTTGGACCAGCCGGTGCAATGTGTTAATGGATCGACCCCTTTAGCGGTTTCCTCTAATTCTTCCATTCCTTTGGTTTTTACAAGCAACACCCAGCTGTCATATACCACGAGGATTTCCTTCGTTTCTAGGCCAATCAAGTTTAAGCCCGGTTTTAAAAAAATGAAATTCAACAAATGTTCTCAAATAGGGAATTTAAAAGTGTAAACAATATGTAAAACATTCATGTAATTTAGATAAATATTGAATTTATAAAAAAAATTCCTTAATTTTCTAAAAACAATACAAGCTTATCGAATTGATTTTTGGGGAATTTTTGAAAAATTTCATAAAATTGAAAATGTGTTCATTGATTTAGAAAAAATACTTTAGAATGTTCACGAATTTTAAAAAATATTAGCGAATTCTAAAAATATTATTAATTTTTTTAAATGTTTTAAAAGGGTAAAAGTGAAAAACCGACAAAGAAAAAAACATCAAAACTAAAAATCACAACAAAACCTCACAAAAAAAGGAAATACTTGGGGAGGCTGAGTTTGGCCGGCCCATTCATGTTGCGGGCTGCATGTTTGCTCAACATCACGGCCCCTACCGTATGGCAAGGATGTGCTCCCTATTTCGCGAGTAACGCGGTAGAGAGAGTCCTTGTGGGACCGCAATCACTAGTTAAGGGTTACCTCTTACAAATGTCACTCTCACCTTCTCAGGGGTTGACAAGTGATACACTGCATTTTAGTCATTTGTCTCAATCTAGGAGCCCTCCTTTTTTTTGGTTGATTCGTTCATTCATAACGTTTTATATCCTGAACCGTGCGTCCAAATCCCGAACCGTTTTCACCGTTGGATTTCTTGCATCAAGATCTTCGAAATTAGATCTCATGTTAATAAGTTTCAACAAAAAAGGATCACAAAAAAGGAACACCAAGAAAAATTGAAAAACAATAAAAAGGGTAAAAAAAGGGCAACCGAAACAATGAATGACAAAAATGGAAGAAAAAGTCAAAGCCAGAAGCACGATTTTTCTTCCCACCATTTCCCCTTTTCAAGAAGCACAACTCACGGAAGCAAATCTTTGCCTGCACGAGAAACAAATTTGTGCTTCTTCTGGAAGCATTGTGCTTCTCACGGAAGCAAATATGTGCTTGTCGTGGAAGCAAAGATCTTTTTCCTTTCTGAGAAGCATAACTGTGCTTTTCGTGGAAGCAAATATGTGCCTTCACGTGAAGCAAATTTGTCATTCTCATGGAAACAAAGTTTTTCTTAAACAGTGAACTTCTTTTGTAAAAAAACGTTGAACAAATTTAAAATACACAATGAACATTTTGCAACACAGGTCGAAAAATTTCATAATATGGTATGAACATATTTCAAATACACAATGAACATTTTGTAGTATATGATGAACATTTTTGTAGCACGCGATGAACATTTTTGCAATGCAGGGTGGAGTTTTTCATAATATACCGTGAACATTTTTTAATCTATCATGAATATATTCGTATTGCTCGGTGAACTTTTTATATATTTTAGTACGTTTGCATGTGTTTTGCCTGCCCATACTAATGCGTCTCTGAAGTAGTAATAGTAGATAGATAGAGATAGAGAATATGCAAAGAAAAGGAAGGAAAAAGAAGAAGAAAAAAAGCAGAAATAGAAAAGTAAGGAACGTAAAAGGAAAAAACTGAAAATAAAAGGCAACGAAAATATAAAAAAAAAAACCGGAACAAATAGACTAAAACCTGGACAAAACGGTGAAAATAACGGAAGTAAAAACCCATAGAACAAAACGCAAAAAAAAAAAACCCGCAGGAAACAGCAGCAAATGAAAACATCACGTGAATATGTACGTGGGCCAGCCCAACTGAAGGCTAGCTTCAGCGAAGCCATGACACTATTTGCTGCCTGCGGCCGTCAAATATGATTGGCCCGCGGTGGATACATCTTTGTTTTTTGAGACAGCGCGGTGGATATGAGAGCAATTAATCAACAAGTACTCCATCGGGAGCCCCTGTAAGGGTCACTTTTAGTGGGTTGGGAGCACGCCACTTGAGGCGCTCTCAGCCGCCGCCATGTGTCGCGTGCTGGACGCACTCTATGAATTTATTTATTTTTGTACGTGTTTTTCTTTTTTAGATAATTTTTTTTGTTTTTTCAGCTTTCCGGTTTCCTCCCAGTTTTCCTTAGGTTCTGGACAAAAAAAATTTGCACGAAAAATCATGTTTTCTTTCTTTTTCCAGCGAGTGCCTCTCAGAAAAAGAAAAAGAAACGCCTTTTTTTGCAACCACGAGAGGCACAGATTTACTTCTTGTGGAGGTAAGAATTTGCTTATGCGAGTTGTGCCTCTCGGAAAAAGGAGAAAAAGTTTTTTATTTTTTATTTTCTTCCGTGAGAGGCAGAGTTGTGCCTCTTGAGAAAAAGGGAAAAACGTGTGTGTGTTTTCGCGAAAGACACGGATTTACTTCAACTATGCCTCTCGAAAAAGAAAAAGACGAGTTTTCTTTTCTTCCACGCGAGAGACATATTTCCTTCTCGTGAAGGGGTACTATATGTGCATCACTTGTCGCATTCTGAGGAGGCGAGAGTGACATTTCCAGAAAGTACACCATAATTAGTTTGTGATTTCGGGTGGATACATCAACGCACCCCGAGCGCTGGCGCACTCTCAATGGGCTGGCCCATTGCGGGCTTTTCTTGTGTCTTTTCCCACTGGTGTTCGGATGGTCTAGAACCTTCCATGGACAATTATACTGTGTGTTTTTCTTTGTTGATTTTACAGGATTTTTCTTATTCCATTTTTATAATGTTGAGTATTTTTTGGAATCCAAGGACATTTTACAAATACGTGAAACATTTATGAAATATGGAAATATTTTTCAAATTTGTAAACATGTTTTAAATTCGGGAACATTTTTCAAAATTCGCCAATGCTCTATTTGGGAACATTTTTATAGTTCAGGAAATTTTTTAAATTAATGAACGTGTTTTGAAACTTGGCACTTTTCTTAAATCCACGAACATTGTTTTGTATGATGGAGTATGTTTAATGATTTTTTTAATAAGGGATATGAAAACACTTCAAAAAATCATTTTTAATTCGTGAACACTTTTATTTTTAATTCATTTTAATAAGGGTTTTAAAAAATATGGAAACACTTCAAAAAAATTGAAATTCAAAACACCTCTGCATGGGTTTCTCGGCCATCGATGAACACCACAGCATATCTATCCAAGTTTCATGAAGAGAACAAAATTGCATCCATCGATTCAACAACAGCAGAACCGAGCCGCATCAAACGGAGCGGTGCTCTAAGACGCCATGGTGGTGGCGGCGCAGTTGTCGACGCCGCAGGCGAGGACGTCGCGGTAGTCGCGCGAGACGGTGAAGCTGTCGCGCACGCTGCCGTCCCTGCTCCGCTTGTACTCCATGAGCAGCGTGGTGTGGTTGAACGCCGTCAGCTTGGCGAACCCGTAGTCCAGGTCCTGCGCGTGGCTCCACCGCGCCCGCTCCGCCGTGTACTCCGCCAGGCTCGCCCCGCCGCCGCCCACCACCACGTGCGTCGTCGCCGTGAACGCGCCGCTGTACCGGTCCGACCCCTTAGCCACGCACACGTTCTGCATTTGTCACAAGGCCCGGGCGTGAGCTAGCGTGAGGACACAACGGCCACAATCATGGACACGGAGGCTAGCTGCGTACCTCGTATACTGGGCACGTTCGCTCGTAGCCGTGGACGTGGCCGTACATGGCGATGTCGACCCTGTACTTCTGCCAGAGGAGCTGGAGGCTCTCCCTCCCCATGGGCTCCTCCGTCGTCCCTTCGGCGCCGTAGAAGGTGGCCGACGAGTAGCCCAGGACGCGGTGGGCGAGGAAGATGAGCCACGGCTGCTTCTGCCGGTCCACGGATGACAAGCAGTGCTCGATGAACTTGTACTGCTCGGTGCCTGGCCGCCAGTCCAGCTCCGTGTTGGCTACGCAGAACCGGAACATCCCGTAGTCCGTCAAGTACCTATACAGAAGATCAAAGGATCGATGATCATGAGTACCGACTCTATGAGGAGCTTCAAATGTGATTGGAGACATGTTCAGGTTTCATGTCATATCCTGAACAAATTCAGGACAGGAAATGCCAGCCTACCAGAACTGCTCACGGTTCTCTGCCGGCACATAGAACATGTTCTGAGCTGGCACGCCGCATTCGCCGCCCGAGTCCAAAGTCCCATAAAAGGATCCTGATCCAGGCCAGTCTCTTTCATGGTTACCGCTGTAAATGACAAATCATCAATATAATTATTATCAGAGAAGAATGGAACCTACTTTGCTCCATCTTGTTTTCAGCCCATTTTCTATTGTCACTCAGTTGGAGTACCTTGCCACCATGTAAGGTACAGTAGAGGCAATGGGTTCAACCTGTGCAGTGAACTGATCCCACTGTGACAGATAACCACTGGCGTAGCAGATGTCTCCGATATGCATCACCATATCGATATTCTTCAAGTCCTTAACTAGCTGGTAAGTTGTGTTGATTGAACCACGCTCAAAGTCATTGTATTCGTTTGAGCCATCAATCTCGGCCTGAGCAAAGAGTTCAATTGCCAGTTTTGAAGCCAGGCAGAAAAAATAAGCTCATCAATTTCCTCCTAACAATGTATCTTGTATTTACGAAAAGTAGAACACAATTAATGTTCTTATTTTACTTTTTAGTACTTGTTACTTTAACTCAACATGGTAAAACTTATGAAGAAAACAGGTTTTTGCTAAGCCTAACTGAAAGTACAACATGGATGCTGTGGCAAAAAGGATTGGTACTCTTAACAACAATAAAATGCGATAATCATCTTCTGAGCCCAGGCTCATCTGCACCTGCCCTGACGAAAAAATCAAAATAAATACTAGAAAAATTCAAAAAATTCCAAAAACAATTTGCATGGTACATAATTTGATGCGTGAGGTCCGCTCCAATTTTTAAATCATTCGGACATATGAGCAGCTCTCGGCAAAAAAGACAAAATCGGGGTCTGTAAAAAATTTACTGTTCATGCACTGTTCTGACTCGATTTGTCTTTTTTGCCGAGAGCTGCTCAGATGTCCAAATGATTTAAAAATTAGAGCGAACCTCATGCATGAGATTTTCTACCATGCAAAAAAAATTGGAATTTTTTGAATTTTTCTGATTTGTTTTCTGACCGGGTGCAGATGAGCCTGGGCACCGAATCGAAATGCTATATACTTATATATTCATAGTTCAACTCGAGTGCAGATAAGACGGACCAGAAATCAACATATGCTAAAATGGCTTCTGCCATGCCAACACTTCCATAGGCTAATCAGTAATCTAATAATTCTGCCCCATGCTCTTACAGCTTTTATTTTAATTTAAAATCGCAGAAATCATACTGGTGAAGTGGCATAGAACTCACCTTGCCCAAATCTCCAAATATGACAACACGTTGCAAAGAATCCTCCCCAGGATAGGGAGGTGCTTTGAAGCTATTCTGACGTCCCCAAACAATTTGACCATTGAATAGCCGATGGCCAATCCTGTACGTGTACCTGAAATTTGCACTCACCTATAAATCTCCGAGGTGCTTGCATTTGTGCAATTGAATAGCTAATACTAGGAGCACATGTGCAAATAGGCCAAGCTTATGAACACTTATTTACTTAAGATTAGGCCATAGGTCCTTGAAGAAACTTGTATGTATGAAACCAGGATCGCGCCATCCAACTGTCCTAGCAGGCGGACCTGTTGTAAAATCATAATAAAACACCATGCCATATGCCTTATGGGGTTAATCGTAAGTTACACGTCAATCATGCTTCATTCAGAACTATGCTATATACAATAAGAACTGTTCGGCAATTATAATCTTCTTTCAATACAATTTTTTGTTTTGTTTCAGACCTTATGAAGATGTTAGTTCCTGTATATATGGTAAGAATTACTGACCACACATAGTGTCGCGACTGAACGTAAGGGTGCCTGCAGGAGAAAGGATTTGGATTTGCCCTTGTATGCCCCATTCAACAAACGGTGTAGCCTCCTTGGTACTATATCCACTTGTCCATGTCACTGTCATCTAGCATCAAGTTATTTAACATCAATCAAGATCCTGAAAATATGGTACGGTATAATTCACAGAAGCGCTAGGCACATACTCCCTCCGTTCCGAATTACTTGTCGCAGGTATGGATGTATCTAGATGTATTTTAGTTCTAGATACATCCATTTCTGCGACGAGTAGTTTGGAACGGAGGGAGTAGTTCTTAAAGAAACTTTGAGGACAAAGAACAATTCTGAACATAAAACCTATAACTACTGCCCTAAATGAGAACTATCTGAAAGACATTAAATTCCTATTTCTGTCGCTCTGAAATTCCAGCTCCTTTCTGTTGGTCAGCCGATAGCTTCTGTTACAGAAACGGCCAAAGGAATAAGCTTGATTTCTCATCTATTTGCATTTGGCGTTTTTTTCCTCCATAGATCACAATGTACAACGTTCAGTTTATACCCATTCATTAATGAAATATTTAAGGAAATGGTACTTACTTCATCCCAGGACTTTCCTTGTGCCAAGCGTGGGTATACAGGAGCCTTCGGGTTTGCGAAAGTTATGCTATTTGAACGTGTGATAAGCTTCGGCTGTTATATTATATACAAAAGATGCAAATAGCCATGTTAGAGCAAGCACTATTTAACAGTCGCGCACTGATAAAAAATGAGAAGGCTAAAATAAATATTACTCCAGTGTATCTCAGCTGAAATGGCATTAACTGCCATGGTCTCAGAAAAGAAAAAACAGCATTGGCTATCAATCTACCATGCACAAAATCAGAGTGATCACTCTTCAACTCTCTCCCCCAGAAAAAATGAACGATGTTCAGTTTCAACTTCCAACACCCTGTGGTTCAGCGTAGTAAGCTGAGCTCCGATATGAACAAACAAGGAGCAATTGTACATACATTTGAGAGGCCTCCAGAAAACAATGCGAATGATATATCACTCCTCTGATTAATTATCTGAAGCCTCAAGGACCCCTTTCCGGTCTTGGCATAGTCGGCCGTCGTGTAGTTTGCATATTGGAACTGCCAAAAATGATACCTCATTATTCAGCATATGTTAAAAATGTTCCGAGGTCACACACGGAGGAAGAATCGCGGAGAATGACACCAACCTTAATAGGAGCCGTGCACAAAAGAGGGGCCTCGACCCATTGGTTCTCCGACGGGCAAATGGAGTCACTGTTAAATACAGCAAAACGAATCTGTGAGTAAGCCAGTGTCCAATCCATCTTTCTTTTCTGCTCTTTTAATGAAGCCTTTAAATTCAGCAACGAGAAGCAGTGAAGAATAAACTGTCATGCCAGGGGAAATCATACTAGTCAAGATGTGCATCTTACCTGAAATTAGCAGGGGAAAAGACCCCAATCCAGTCATCCTTGGATGGCCTGGGGTTGTTAAACCCGATGGTCACCCATTCTTGGTCCTGCCCCTGTAACAAATGTGGTACAGCCGATTAATCTGACAGTGCATCAACTGCTTCAGTCAAATGCGGCCCTTTCGTTCTCTTCCAGGTCATGCTGCCAATTCGAGTTTCACTGGATATCTATCTACTGTATCTATCAGCAGCTACAGTGGCGCTGGTACTGACACTGATTGACCAAATTTAATTCCAGATGGGACCAAAATGCTCAAGCTCTGGACCTCGTGCGCATGGTGCTCGCGGGGCGGGAAGAAGGAACGATGGTGGGGAAAGCTCACCTGCAGGCCGAGGAGGAGCGGCGAGACGTCGACGGAGGCGCCCGGATGGATCGCCAAGGTGGCCCGGTGGACGCCGATCTTCGACAGCGGCTGCTCGCCGCCGGCAGCGGCCAACACGGCGGCGCTGAAGGCGACCAGCAGATGCACCAGAGCCGCCACCATCGTCGTTCCCGGCGACTCCCCAGAGCTCACAAACCACAGCAGCACAGTATTCGTATATATAGGATACTAATAGGCGAAGCGAGAGCAAATACTTTATGGAGCAGAATATCAGCAGATGGCCCGAGGAACGAGTGACGTCTAAGCTAAGCCATGGACAAAGAACCCGTCAGAAAAAAAAAGCCATAGACAAAGAAAGTTCAGACGTTCACAGAAGGAAGAGAGGTCAAGATGAGATCGTTTAGGTGCCGTGCCACGTGTTCAGGGTCGCGTAAATCTTTCTTTATCCGTCTTGGAATTGAACTGTTTCGTGCCGTGTCGAATTCGCATTCCAAACGGCAAACAGAGGCTGCAAGTTGCCACACCTTTGTGCAAGGCAGCCACCGTGTGTGAGTAGACTATATTGATTATACTACCATGCAAAAAAAAGACTATTGATTATACTCCCTCTGTTCCTAATATACTAGGTTTTGGCAATTTCAATTTAAGCTGCCAAAACGTCATATATTTAGGAACCGAGCGAGTGCACAGTTTATAAAAAGGTACACTACAATGCTGACAGCACCTAAACACATACTCCCTCGGTCCTAAATTACTTGTCGCAAAAATGATAGAATTGAATGTATCTAGAACTAAAAATTTCTGCGACAAGTAATTGGGGGCGGAGGGAGTATCAACATATTGAAAGAATACTTAAGGAACCATGCTAGTTACTACTGTACTTCAGATGGGAAAATCACGTGTATCCAGATCAGGGGAATCTGTTGACCTGATAACATTGATACAAAATGACAAGCTCAACGACTTGTTGCGTTGAGAAAATGCATCAGGACTGTCTACCGGCATTTCCATTTCACAGCACTAGTGTTACCCACAGTACAGTTACACTACACGCTCATTCTCACACCGACGAAAATGGTTTCTGCCCTGAACTGGGAGTTGTATTCCCTCCAGGCACGCTAGTCCTCATCGTCGTCGTCATCATCCCCATAGTCCATAAGCTTCAGCAGAGTATCTGAAAATGGACGCAAAGATAATATATTAAGCTTACAGAAGTTAGATTAGATCTATATATACAAAATGTTATATCATGGTGCTCCTCTATTACCAGAAACAGATGCAATACTTGGCTTTTCCTCTTTAGGCTCCTTCGAAGGTGGTGCAGCAGAACTCGCGTCCAACGATCTCAGAGGCGCCAACGGCTCCTTTAGGGCTGAATGCCTATTCTCATTTCTTAACACTTCATTTGAAGGGAACTTAGGTGGTGGCGGAGGCATGCTCCTGGGTGGTGGGGGTGGCATGCTATTAGGATATGGCAGTGACATGTTCTTGGGTGGTGGTGGTGGCGGCATGCTAGTGTATACAGACGGATGAGATGGATGTGGATCTTGTGGAAGTATCCTATTTGATCCAGGCTGAACTTTCATTGTAGGTGCAACCGATGAACTGTTCATTTTACCTAGATCATCTAAACCTGTCTTAACAAATTTGGACCCCTGTTGTGAGTTCTGGAAACATGAAACAAAAACACTTTCCCATCAAATTCCTTTGCATTGAATTAAATTAAAGCATATTAATGGTAAAACGCAAAAGGAGGATGAAATCGGCAACTACTGTCCATAAACAGCACCACCAGTGCATAAATACATGAATTATATGGAATTGCAGTACAAGTAAACATGACATATGGAAAACCATTAATCATGCCGACTTAGCAAGTTGGGGGCAGCAATGTTTGTACAACTAAGAAAGTAAAGAAAGCTTCCTTTTAAGTGTTTAATAAAGCCATTTTGTTCTAAACAAAATAGTAAAATAATTTTGCACATTTGTACTAGTTATTATAGGTGAGTGTGACTAAGCGAGCAAGTTTTCTAAATGCAGAACTGTAGGCATTTTCTCAGAGGAATAAAGTGGGGCTTAACCAGATTAATACCAATACCTATTAAGAAAACTATATCAGCCAAGAATGCCATATGTATGCTAGCGATGTTAACAGCATTTGTTGAAGCGTATGGTAGCAATGTTAATTGTCATTTACTGAAGTCTGCATGCTGGCAGCAACAGGTTGAAAACAAGGGTACTTTGCATTAGCAACAAGAAAATAGAAGCAATCATCCAATTCACAAGCAGAATAACCCTGCATATCTTATCAGCTAAACACCATCGCGATTGCAAACTCCAACTTGGAATAAACCCTGTAGAAAAAAAGAACACATATAGATCTATTACCACCCTGCGAGCTTCAGACATGGTCAGAGAAAATACCTGGAATGAAATTATATGTTAGAAGCAGATAAGACAGTCCAAAAAAAATCAATATGTGAATCTGGCAGTCATCAACTTACAAGTTACAGTAGTTTTTAGCTATATGATGAAATGTAAAGTTCCCCTACATTGCAGGAACTGAAATTGCTTAATGAAAAAGCAAATTTCACAAATCTATTTGTGTGGTCCTTTTCTAGTTTAAAACAAGCCAAATATAACATGAAGTGGTATTGTTATTTTCAAAGTTTTCAAACTATTCAAGTGTGGTCAGTGTTATCAGATACAATATCCAAACTGCAGAACATTGCTATTTTGCACCAGAAACTCCTTAATAATCAAAAGTGTGTCTCTAGTTTAAACTCTGTAGGTGCTACAATGTTACCATCACTTTCTTAATATAACATGCTGAAATCACATTTAAAATTAGAATGATGCAAACGTTTGCTAAAGATTTCATAAAATCAAGATATACAACAAACAAAATTCATACGGGTTCTCCACTAGCAATATTTGCCTTGAATTCGTGTAGATAAGACATCAGATAGTGATCTTATCAAAGATGGCACAAGGTAAGCTGGAAAAGGTGAGCCACTGAGAACAGTTCAACTAGGGTGGTAATGTGGGGATAGACATGGAGAGGAAGGGGCGAGCAGTGGGGGTGAATGATGGATGGGGAATTTTTCTGAGGGGTAGACTGAAGGCTGCAAGAGATAGGCTTGGGAAGAATGTAGCTGTAATCAAATATCAAGTCCAAGATGTAGCAGTTGAATCAGTTCAAATAATCCGCACCTGAAGGTCTGCTGTTGGCAGTTCCTGGAATTTCCTCCTCTGTGAGCGTTTATCTGCCTCCAACTTTGTACTTGTGTTCACACTTGTCGTCATGCTTGCTGATGTGGATGCCACTGGAATAACCTGAGTTGTCGAAGATGAAGCATGCTTGAGTGTTAATGCCACCTGCTGCAATGGAGTTGCCTGGGGATAGATGTCTCCATAGCCATTGTAAGAAGCCCCACGATTTGCTGCTTGACTAGGATAGATCAGGTTACTGGGTGGGGGAATCCCAGAATAAGTTGGCGCCCCAGATTGAAGTGTCACTGAAGGAGCAGATATGGGAGAAGTAACTCCAGTAGGGGCAAAGGAATGTGATGCTCCAGTTGACACACATATGTCTGATGTTCCCGAGGTGTGCACACCAGTCAACAGTTGCTGAGGAGGTGGAACAGCACCATATACTTTTGAAGAAGAAATTCTGTCACACAAAAAACATAGTGAGAATATATGCTAAGACATTTCTAATTTCTTGCTTCGCTGATGTGGTAAGCTAGATATTGTGTTAACTGGTACAAGTACATTAATAGAGTCATATTCTTACAGTATTTCAAAGGATAAACTGACAGAATCACAAGTGAGTTAATCACTAATCATAGCATATAAGTACAGTAAAGTATGAATATATTGCATTATGCTAGTCAGCAAATCGATCCCATTGGTTTGGTAGAAATAGAATGCAAAATTGTTCTGATGTAGCCAGAGAAACAAATAAAACTATTAAGGGGATTAAACCTGATCAAAATATACAGACCTGGAAGCACCAAGTTCCGCTGCTATTGTATCTAGAAGGTTTTCTGCTAAAACCTTTGCAGCTTCTAGGCTCTTCAAATGCACACCTGATAGGTGCATGTGCAGAGGTTGTTGTGATGCTGCAATAGACATTACGAGATAAATACAGGATTGCAAGATACAAATTTCCAAAAGCTGCTACAAATCACCAACCTTCAGCGTGACAATTGCCAAGATTCCCTGAATCTTTTCCTCTTAGTACAACAGTGACCCCTGTTTCATTCATAATGTGATTTATGTACTGATCCTGCATAAACAAATCAGAAGCACCAGCAGAACAAGAACAGTTTTTCCCATCCAGATTGGGATGTCAGAGAAAGCATTCACAATTAGTTCTTTTCTCGACAAAGAGGAAAATAAAACAAGACTATTGACAAATAAAACAGGAGGGATATCAAGAATAACATGATTAAATTTAACCAGTGTCGCTTATTGTTTTCCAAGAACATACATTTGGTCCACGGATGCGAGCTGCAACATTCAATGATGGATCTGCGTCAAAACCCAAAAAGATGGAGGCGCTAAAAGGAACAGCCTGTGAAATAAGAAGGAAGGTGTTAATCTAGTAAGGAAAATTTTATTACATAGTAATACCGTAACTATTTTACAGCTGATTCCCGCCTCCAAAAAAGAAGGGAAGACTGGAACTGTGCCATGAAAAGATCCTAAATTTAGGACAGTGCTATGGGAAAGTTCTGGTTTAAAATGTTAGTTGTAAAGGTTAGGGATCTGATCCTAACCTAAGCCTTTAATAGATCAAATTTTTCGGGTGCTTCAGAATCATGGACGGGATAAATGTATGAAGTCATCCATGAAAGTGACAAAGCGTCAAATCCATCTACATATTTCACAGGAAAAGTTTCACAAATGTCATTGTGAATTAATTCAAAATGTTTTGTGCTTCTAGTTGCTCCTTTCTCGAATGTTCTAACATATTTTCCCTTTATACAATCAATATACATTGGCTTGGAAGTCATAAAGTCAAATGAATGAAGAATTACTTAATGAGATTTCCATCCTCCCTCTCTGAATGTGACCTAAACAGCAGTGCCACAATTTCGATGAAGGATCAATGCTTTTCCTTATTTATGGCTACCGTTATTATCACATATACATTCACAGCTTAATCATTTTTTTCTCGGTATGTTTTTCATTGCATGATGCATCCTTTTCCAGCAAAAGGAGCCAATGAAAGGCCATAGAGCGATATTTCCCCAAACGATGCAATCTTTGTAAGTATTTAGCTGCATAACTTCTTAAGCTGTGTTTTCCTAATCAGAAGATCTATTATCAGTACATACCCGAAAAATCAACACTGGAAATGATTACATACTTACATGTACTCAGCAAACATTGTAACAAGCATCATCCATATATCTGAGTATTTAATGTTATACCAACACTTGCATTCTATCAATACAAATCGAGATAAATGCGGGCAAAGGATGAATTCAGAAAATAATTAGACCGGATACTAACAAATGCCGTGAACGCACCATGTACTGTTCTATTAGGTGTTTTCCGTCCACTAAATTATCAAGTTAAGCAAACTGAGATATGAAGGAGAGACCTGTCTGTTGCTCTGGATAGAAGGGAAATTGGCTGATGTGGCTTCTGGCATTTGGCCATGTTTCAAGATGTCCTCGATCATTGACGCTGCAAGATCAACTGCTTTAATGCGCTCAGCGGTATCTTTTAGCTAAAGCGGGAAAAAGGTTAGTTTGTCATTATCTAACTATAACTAGAAAGTAATTAAAAAATGCTGCTATGTGTAAGCCATTGTAATTGTTTAGTTCTATAGTAACAGAAAAATATGATAATAGCACTGAAATAATGAATAGAGGAAGTCATTACACAGATAGAGTGCACTGTGCCAAGAACACAGGCATGTTGCATCCCACATCACCACAAGTTACAAAACTTGTATATTATCTTCAAATATTACCATTGGCACTACTACTGCTTCATGACAATTAACACGAAAAGACATAATATGAGCGCCCTAACTAAGCAGAATTCAGACACTTATGACCTTAAGTCCTGACCCTTGCAAAGCAGTTACAGTTGAACAAATAACAGGCAATCTGAACTTGACAATTTCGAATTTGATGGTAACCCATCAACATGTCTGTGATAGTGTTGCTGAGTCCAATTTGACAAAAAACGGAAAAAAGACAAGGGCATAACAAAACGTGGAGAATAAGTCACAAACTTGTAACAAGATTGAACAGATATTATATAGCCCCTCGAAACAGTGATTAATAGTATTGTATTGGACTGTAAAGGTTGCAACATGATAATTTCTTCAGCTTCCAGAGCACTTTCCCACAGAAAGGTATGACTACGAAGCAGTTGAAGTTTACTCCAGGAATAACAGAAAATCAAAGAAGTGAAGTGGAACTTTAAGATATCATCGTGTGGGCATTATTTACCTGAGATCCTGCGGAGATATGTAGATAGAGTGGCTTCTCACCATCAGGCTGTCCATTAGGAGGATGGTATTTTCCCCTGGGCGGGTCAAATAAATATCAGAAAGGTAACGTACCAAGTCAATAATGAGTGGACACCAATTGTGCATGTCAGGATACCTTGTAATGATGACAGTGCATGTGCATTGTTGAATCTGTTGAATATCAAGCAAGCGGTTATTACCTTTATTGTCAAAAAACTGATTTTCACAGAAGAACATCACGGTCACGATTGTTTGGCTGTTACAGATTTACCTCGTCCTGTGTTTGCCGCTTCGTGAGCTTATATCGCACAGATGGATCAGCGTCATTTATAACAACTTCTCGTGCTATAAGCTCATCCGGTAGTTTTGCCTGAGGCAACAAGAAACACGAGATAGTAAACATGTGTGCCCAGATAATACATAGACTAGATTGCTCATATGGGGGGTGGGGACTGTATCATGGAAGACAGACCTGACTTAATTTCTGAATCGCAGCAGCAGCACTCTGAAGCACCGATGGAGCGAGCTGCGGGGGCAAAGCATAAGGGGCGGCAGGATACGCAGTAGTGCCAGGGAATTGAACGCCGGCCAGAGCTCCGACGTTCAACACGGGCAGTCCCGCCGCCTTAGCAGCAGCAGCAGCCGCGGCGACCAAGTCCTCTGCGGGCTGATCCCACTTCCTCTTCTTCCTGACAAGCAACCACACACGTTTCAGCCCAGCCCTCACATCGCGCAACTATGACCCCAATGGAGAAATACGGGCGGCGCGAAATTTTTTTTTTTAGGCCAACGGTGGAAGGAGGGGAACGGCGCTAGGCGCCGGACGGATCTCCAGGGTTCGGGAGCTTCGGGAATCGGAGAAGGAGCGGGGACAAGAGGCTCATACCTCTGCTTGGTCCCGGTGGTGGGCTCGCCTGAGGCCCTGGAAATGCGTTCCTCCGTCATGGACGCTCGGTCGCCGGCGGGTGGCCTCTAGGTTGAGACGAACCGGACGAGACGGGCGCGAGGACGGCGGCGGTGGTGGGGTGGATGCGTGCGGCCGACGAGATGGCTGGATTGGGGGAAAATCGACTTGGGCTGGGTAGGGCCGTACAGTAGTGGACCCTTTGTCAACGAATTTGGATTTTAAGTTTTCTTCGAAAAGATTCGCTTGATTATTTGTTCATCTTTCCTCTGTTTTTCAGAAACTTTCAATCTACTCATTTTCAATCATGGAAGTACAAAGAACAACAAAGCTAATAAAAATTACAACCATGTCCGTGGACCACCTAGCACCGACTACAAGCACTGGAGCGAGCCGAAGGAGCGCCACCGTCATCGCCCCTCCCTCACCAAAGTCGGGGAAACCTTGTTGTAATAGGTAGTCGAAAAGTCATCGTGTGAAGGTCCCATAGGACCAACACACCAGAGTAGCAACCATAGCCGATGAAGAAAGTCGTAGATCAGAAGGATCAAACCTGTAAACAACCGAACGAAGACGAACAAAGACTGGACCCAAACAGATCCACCGAAGACCATCACCGACTGAATCCCACGAGATCCGATGGAGACACACCTCCACACACTCTCCGACGATATTAGACGCACCATCGGGACGAGAATAAAACGTGGGAAACATTATTCCTACTAAGGGACATCGGCACACAGCCCCAACCAAGATGCTCAACCTAACAAGAATGAGAATGGGGTCCCTCCCGCCGGGGGGGGGGGGGGGGGCGAGATCCTCCGCACCTCCATGGCCTAGAGGTCATCAAAGATAAGGCAGACCGGCGACGCCACCGACAGTAGGAGAAGAGCTTTTCTTGTGGAGGAGGAAAGAGATAGCCTTATGAGCCCTAGTGTTATACAATCAAATAACACCACATGAGAGTGTAATTAGCTATCAATATCTTTCCTTTCATTCTTTTTCGCTACACTAGTTAATTAATTGTTGTAGTGAGGTATATATATTCTATGCATTCGATATCAATCGTGTTTACCTTATACTTTTAGATCCTTGTGTAGTAGTATCAGTCTTTTTAATCATTCTTCCTCCTCCTCCTCCTCCTCCACCCACTATATCTGCCCCTCCCATCCCTATCCCGGTAAAAATCCACTCCACCCCTGCCAATGGAACATCCATTTTGCAATCTCCTTCCACCTCCATCCACCAACACCCTTCCATTTTCAAACATGTAACCATGTTGTTCAAATATATTTGACATCAAGGTAGGCTCATCTCTCTCTCCCCCCCCCCACACACACACACTCCATATCCCTCTCCCTCTCTTTTCCTCTCGCTCTCTTTCTATTATTAGTTTCCTCTACTCACATTAGAATGCTTAATTTAAGCATCCATGTTTTCGAGCATAATAAAGAAAAGAACAAATAATTATATGCAATGGTAATATACTTCAAGACATATTTAACATGCACTATCAAAATCATGTAACTCTTTTCGATAAGTAAGAGTGTCGAACCCAACGAGGAGCAGAAAGAAATGACAAGTAGTTTTCAGTAAGGTGTTGTCTGCAAGTGCTGAAATTGTAAGTAGCGAGTAGTTCGATAGCAAGATAGTTTGTAACGAGCAAGTAACGATAAGAGTAACAAGTATGCAGCAAGGTAGCCCAATCCTTTTGAGGCAAAGGACAGGCCAAAATGGTATCTTATGATAAGCAAAGTGTTCTTGAGGGTACACGGGAATTTCATCTAGTCACTTTCATCATGTTGATTTGATTTGTGTTCGCTACTTTGATAATTTGATATGTGGGTGGACCGGTGCTTAGGTGCTGTTCTTACTTGAACAAACCTCCTACTTATGATTAACCCTCCCACAAGCATCCACAACTACGAGAAAAGTATTAAGAATAAATTCTAACCATAGCATTAAACTTCAGGATCCAATCGGTCCCTTACGGAATAGCGCATAAACTGGGGTTTAAGTTTCTGTCACTCTCGCAACCCACCATCTATTTCCTACTCCACAATGCATTCCCTTAGGCCCAAGTATGGTGAAGTGTCATGTAGTCGACATTCACATGACACCACTAATGGAATAACAACATACATACTATCAAAATATCGAACACATATCAAGTTCACATGATTACTTGCAACATGATTTCTCCCGTGACCTCAAGAACAAACATAACAACTCACAAATAACAAACATGCTCATGATCAGAGGAGTATTAAATAGTATAATGGATCTGAACATATAATCTTCCACCAAATAAACCATATAGTAATCAACTACAAGATGTAATCAACACTACTAGTCACCACAAGCACCAATTATAGTTCCGGTAACAAGATTGAATACAAGAGATGAACTAGGGTTTGAGATGAGATGGTGCTGTTGAAGATGTTGATGGAGATTGCCCTCCCCAAGATGGGAGAGTTGTTGGTGATGATGATGACGATGATTTCCCCCTCCGGGAGGGAAGTTTCCCCGGCAGAATCGCTCCACCGGAGGGCAAAAGTGCTCCTGCCCAAGTTCCGCCTCGAGACGGCGGCGCTCCGTCCCGAAAGCCTTCCCATTTTTTTCTAGGTCAAAATGACTTATATACCAAAAGGTGGGCACCGGAGGTGGGCCGAGGAGGCCACAACCCACCAGGGCGCACCTGGGGGGCCTGGCGCTCCCAGGTGGGTTGTGCCCACCTGGTGGCCCCCTCTGGTGTTTATTGGCTCCAATATTTCTCAAATAATCCATAAAAAATCTCCGTGAAGTTTCAGCTCATTTGGAGTTGTGCATAATAGGTGGCCTACGTAGCTTTTCCAAGTCCAGATTTCCAGCTGCCAGGATTCTCCCTCTTGGTGTGTTCCTTGCAAATTATGAGATAAAAGGCATTAGAATTACTCCAAAAAGCATTATTATGGATAAAAACATTATAAATAATAGTAAGAAAACATGATACAAAATGGACGTATCAACTCCCCCAAGCTTAGACCTCGCTTGTCCTCAAGCGAAAACCGAAATCGAAAAACATGTCCACATGCTTTGAGAGAGAGGTGTCGATAAAAACAAAATACGGACATAGAAGCATCATGTTGATTATTATAACAGCAAAAAAATTAAACATAGGACTTTGATCATAGAACTTGCATCATATACTTCCTATGAATAAGTAACAGTTCATCAAACAATCGAAGTATAAAGCAAAAACTCTATTAGAAACCAACGAACTATGTTCTCAGTCAACTTTGCAACTACAATTCATCATCTTTTCAGGAAGAGTCACGTGTCGGAGCTTTTTAAGAAAGTCCACATACTCAACCATCATATAGTCTTCTATGATTGCTGACACTCACCTCGTACCCATGAGCAAAATGTTTCAACCGGACACATCGAAAGATAGGGGCTTATAGTTTCTCCTCCCAACATACTCACCTCAAGAGTGATGTCAACAATAATAACTCATGCTATCTATATTCAACTGGACGTATGTGCCTAGATCTTTCCTCACCACATGATGCTTGCCAAAAGAATAAATAAAAAGGAATAGAAGGAAAACTTTGACTCTTTGCATAAAAGTGAATACATGAAAGTAAAAGATAGGCCCTTCGCAGAGGGAAGCAGAGGTTGCCATGCGCTTATTTGTTTGCATGCTCAATCCCTTAGTGCAAGAGAATGTCGCGTTGTATTGCCCCTTAAGATGACAACCTTTATTATGCAGTCTGTCACTTTTATTCTTTGTCATCCAAGTTCGTACAACGCTCAATTTTCTCTTACACTAAATGATCTTACATATTTAGAAGCAATTTTTATTTCCTTTTTGCACCGACGACAAATTACTTGAGGGATCTTGCTCAATCCATAGGTAGGTATGGTGGACACTTGAAAAAAGATTTGGGTTTAAGGGTTTTTGGATGCACAAGTAGTATCTCTACTTAGTGCAGAATTTTTGGCTAGCAAAGATAGGGGCAAGCACCACATGTTGAAGGATCTATGACAATATGACTTCTATGTGAATATAAACAAACATAAATCATTAAGTTGTCTTCCTTGTCCAACGTCAACAATTTTGGCATATAATATTTTTGACGAGGGTTCACAATCACAAAAGATTTCTAGGATGGTATATTTATATGTGAATCTTCTCTTCCCTTATTAATTATTTCATGAGTTGCATCATTGACTAATGCTATGTTTGTAAATTTCTAATAAAATTTTATTACTTATATTTTTCCTTATGTGGTGCTTGTTGGGGAACGTAGTAATTTCAAAAAAATTCCTACGCACACACAGGATCATGGTGATGCATAGCAACGAGAGGGGAGAGTGTGTCCACGTACCCTTGTAGACCGAAAGCGGAAGCGTTAGCACAACGCGGTTGATGTAGTCGTACGTCTTCACGATCCGACCGATCAAGTACCGAACGCACGGCACCTCCGAGTTCAGCACACGTTCAGCTCGATGACGTCCCTCGAACTCTGATACAGCCGAGCTTTGAGGGAGTGTTCCGTCAGCACGACGGCGTGGTGACGATGATGATGTTCTACCGACGCAGGGCTTCGCCTAAGCACCGCTACGATATTGTCGAGGTGGATTATGGTGGAGGGGGGCACCGCACACGGCTAAGAGATCAAGAGATCAATTGTTGTGTCTATGGGGTGCCCCCTGCCCCTGTATATAAAGGAGCAAGGGAGGGAGAGGCGGCCGGCCAGGAGGAGGCGCGCCAGGAGGAGTCCTACTCCCATCGGGAGTAGGACTCCCTCCTTTCCTAGTTGGAGTAGGAGAAGGGGGAAGGAGGAGGGAGAGAGGAAGGAAAGGGGGGTGCCGCCCCCCTCCTTGTCCAATTCGGACTAGAGGGGAAGGGGGCGCGCCGCCTGCCCTGGCCGCCCCTCCTCTTCTCCACTAAGGCCCATATAGGCCCATTAAACCACCGGGGGGGTTCCGGTAACCCCCGGTACTCCGGTAAAATCGCGATTTCACCCGGAACACTTCCGATATCCAAATATAGGCTTCCAATATATCAATCTTTATGTCTCGTCCATTTCGAGACTCCTCGTCATGTCCGTGATCACATCAGGGACCCCGAACTATCTTGGTACATCAAAACACATAAACTCATAATATAACCGTCATCAAACTTTAAGCGTGCGGACCCTACGGGTTCGAGAACTATGTAGACATGACCGAGACACGTCTCCGGTCAATAACCAATAGCGGAACCTGGATGCTCATATTGGCTCCCACATATTCTACGAAGATCTTTATCGGTCAGACCGCATAACAACATACGTTGTTCCCTTTGTCATCGGTATGTTACTTGCCCGAGATTCGATCGTTGGTATCTCAATACCTAGTTCAATCTCGTTACCGGCAAGTCTCTTTACTCGTTCTGTAATACATCATCCCGCAACTAACTCATTAGTTGCAATGCTTGCAAGGCTTATAGTGATGTGCATTACCGAGTGGGCCTAGAGATACCTCTCCGACAATCGGAGTGACAAATCTTAATCTCGAAATACGCCAACCCAACAAGTACCTTCGAAGACACCTGTAGAGCACCTTTATAATCACCAGTTACGTTGTGACGTTTGGTAGCACACAAAGTGTTCCTCCGGTAAACGGGAGTTGCATAAGCTCATAGTCATAGGAACATGTATAAGTCATGAAGAAAGCAATAGCAGAATACTAAACGATCGTGTGCTAAGCTAACGGAATGGGTCAAGTCAATCACATCATTCTCCTAATGATGTGATCCCGTTAATCAAATGACAACTCATGTCAATGGCTAGGAAACATAACCATCTTTGATCAACGAGCTAGTCAAGTAGAGGCATACTAGTGACACTCTGTTTGTCTATGTATTCACACAAGTATTATGTTTCCGGTTAATACAATTCTAGCATGAATAATAAACATTTATCATGATATAAGGAAATAAATAATAACTTTATTATTGCCTCTAGGGCATATTTCCTTCAGTCTCCCACTTGCACTAGAGTCAATAATCTAGTTCACATCGCCATGTGATTTAACATCAATAGTTCACATCTTTATGTGGTTAACACCCATAGTTCACATCGATATGTGACCAACACCCAAAGGGTTTACTAGAGTCAGTAATCTAGTTCACATCGCTATGTGATTAACACCCAAAGAGTACTAAGATGTGATCATGTTTTGCTTGTGAGATAATTTTAGTCAACGGGTCTGTCACATTCAGATTTGTAAATATTTTGCAAATTCTATGTCTACAATGCTCTGCACGGAGCTACTCTAGCTAATAGCTCCCACTTTCAATATGTATCCAGATTGAGACTCATCTGGATCAGTGTCAAAAACTTGCATAGACGTAACCCTTTACGACGAACCTTTTGTCACCTCCATAATCGAGAAACATATCGTTATTCCACTAAGGATAATTTTGACCGCTGTCCAGTGATCTACTCCTAGATTACTATTGTACTCCCTTGCCAAACTCAGTGGTAGGGTATACAATAGATTTGGTACACAGCATGGCATACTTTGTAGAACCTATGGCTGAGGCATAGGGAATGACTTTCATTCTCTTTCTATCTTCTGCCATGGTCGGGCTTTGAGTCTTACTCAATTTCACACCTTGTAACACAGGCAAGAACTATTTCTTTGACTGTTCCATTTTGAACTACTTCAAAATCTTGTCAAGGTATGTACTCATTGAAAAAACTTATCAAGCGTCTTGATCTATCTTTATAGATCTTGATGCTCAATATGTAAGCAGCTTCACCGAGGTCTTTCTTTGAAAAAACTTCTTTCAAATACTCCTTTATGCTTTCTAGAAATTTCTACATTATTTCCGATCAACAATATGTCATTCACATATACTTATCAGAAATGCTGTAGTGCTCCCACTCACTTTCTTGTAAATACAAGCTTCACCGCAAGTCTGTATAAAACTATATGCTTTGATCAACTCATCAAAGCGTATATTCCAACTCCGAGAGGATTGTACCAGTCCATAAATGGATCGCTGGAGCTTGCACACTTTTTTAGCTCCCTTTGGATCGACAAAACCTTCCGGCTGCATCATATACAACTCTTCTTCCAGAAATCCATTTAGGAATGCAGTTTTGACATCCATTTGCCAAATTTCATAATCATAAAATGCGTCAATTGCTAACATGATTCGGACTGACTTAAGCATCGCTACGGGTGAGAAAGTCTCATCATAGTCAATCCCTTGAACTTGTCGAAAACCTTTCGCAACAAGTCGAGCTTTATAGACAGTAACATTACCGTCAGCGTCAGTCTTCTTCTTGAAGATCCATTTATTCTCAATGGCTTGCCGATCATCGGGCAAATCAACCAAAGTCCACACTTTGTTTTCATACATGGATCCCATCTCAGTTTTCATGGCCTCAAGCCATTTTGCGGAATCTGGGCTCATCATCGCTTCCTCATAGTTCGTAGGTTCGTCATGGTCAAGTAACATGACCTCCAGAACAGGATTACCGTACCACTCTGGTGTGGACCTCACTCTGGTTGACCTACAAGGTTCGGTAGTAACTTGATCTGAATTTACATGATCATCATCATTAGCTTCCTCACTAATTGGTGTAGGAGTCACAGGAACAAATTTATGTGATGAACTACTTTCCAATAAGGGAGCAGGTACAGCTACCTCATCAAGTTCTACTTTCCTCCCACTCACTTCTTTCGAGAGAAACTCCTTCTCTAGAAAGGATCCATTCTTAGCAACGAATGTCTTGCCTTCGGATCTGTGATAGAAGGTGTACCCAACAGTCTCCTTTGGGTATCCTATGAAGACACATTTTTCCGATTTGGGTTTGAGCTTATCAGGATGAAACTTTTTCACATAAGTATCGCAACCCCAAACTTTAAGAAACGACAACTTTGGTTTCTTGCCAAACCTCAGTTCATATAGTGTTGTCTCAACGGATTTAGATGGTGCCCTATTTAACGTGAATGCAGCTGTCTCTAATGCATAACCCCAAAATGATAGTGGTAAGAAACATCATAGATTGCAGTACGTCCAATAAAGTACGGTTATGACGTTCGGACACACCATTATGTTGTGGTGTTCCAGGTGGCGTGAGTTGCGAAAAATATTCCGCATTGTTTCAAATGAAGACCAAACTCGTAACTCAAATATTCTCCTCCACGATCAGATCGTAGAAACTTTATTTTCTTATTACGATGATTTTCCACTTCACTCTGAAATTATATGAACTTTTCAAATGTTTCAGACTTATATTTCATCAAGTAGATATACCCATATCTGCTCAAATCATCTGTGAAGGTCAGAAAATAACAATACCCGCCGCGAGCCTCAACGCTTATCGGATCGCATACATCAGTATGTATTATTTCCAATAAGTTAGTTGCTCGCTCCATTGTTCCGGAGAACGGAGTCTTAGTCATCTTGCCCATAAGGCATGGTTCGCAAGCATCAAGTGATTCATAATCAAGTGATTCCGAAAGCCCATCAGCATGGAGTTTCTTCATGTGCTTTACACCAATATGACCTAAACGGCAGTGCCACAAATAAGTTGCACTAGCATTATTAACTTTGCATCTTTTGGCTTCAGTATTATGAATATGTGTATCACTACGATCGAGATCCAACAAACCATTTTCATTGGGTGTATGACCATAGAAGGTTTTATTCATGTAAACAGAACAACAATTATTCTCTTAAATGAATAACCGTATTGCAATAAACATGATCAAATCATATTCATGCTCAATGCAAACACCAAATAACACTTATTTAGGTTCAACACTAATCCCGAAAGTATAGGGAGTGTGCGATGATGATCATATCAATCTTGGAACCACTTCCAACACACATCGTCACTACACCCTTAACTAGTCTCTGTTCATTCTGCAACTCTCGTTTCGAGTTACTAATCTTAGCAACTGAACTAGTATCAAATACTAAGGGGTTGCTATAAACACTAGTAAAGTACACATCAATAACATGTATATCAAATATACCTTTGTTCACTATGCCATCCTTCTTATCCGCCAAGTATCTAGGGCAGTTCCACTTCTAGTGACCAGTCCCTTTGCAGTAGAAGTACTTAGTCTCAGGCTTAGGTCCAGACTTGGGCTTCTTCACTTGAGCAGCAACTCGCTTGCTGTTCTTCTTGAAGTTCCCCTTCTTCCCTTTGCCCTTTTCTTGAAACTAGTGGTCTTGTCAACCATCAACACTTGATGTTTTTCTTGATTTCTACCTTCGTCGATTTCAGCATCACAAAGAGCTTGGGAATCGTTTCCGTTATCCCTTGCATATTATAGTTCATCACGAAGTTCTAGTAACTTGGTGATAGTGACTAGAGAACTATGTCAATCACTATCTCATTTGGAAGATTAACTCCCACTTGATTCAAGTGATTGTAGTACTCAGACATTCTGAGCACATGCTCACTAGCTAAGCAATTCTCCTCCATCTTGTAGGCAAAGTACTGCCAGAGGTCTCATACCTCTCGACACGGGCATGAGTATGAAATACCAATTTCAACTCTTGGAACATCTTATATGCTCCGTGGCGTTCAAAACATTTTTGAAGTCCCGGTTCTAAGCCGTAAAGCATGGTGCACTAAACTATCAAGTAGTTATCATACCGAGCTTTGTCAAACATTCATAACGTCTGCATCTGCTCCTGCAATAGGTCTGTCACCTAGCGGTGCATCAAGGACATAATTCTTCTGTGCAGCAATGAGGATAATCCTCAGATCACATATCCAATCCGCATCATTGCTACTAACATCTTTCAACTTAGTTTTCTCTAGGAATATATCAAAATAAAACAAGGGAGCTAAACGCGAGCTATTGATCTACAACATAGATATGCTAATACTACCAGGACTAAGTTCATGATAAATTAAAGTTCAGTTAATCAAATTATTAAAGAACTCCCACTTAGATAGACATCTCTCTAATCCTCTAAGTGATCACGTGATCCATATCAACTAAACCATATCCGATCATCACGTGAGATGGAGTAGTTTCAATGGTGAACATCACTATGTTGATCATATCTACTATATGATTCACGCTCGACCTTTCGGTCTCAGTGTTCCAAGGCCATATCTGCATATGCTAGGCTCGTCAAGTTTAACCTGAGTATTCCGCGTGTGCAACTATTTTGCACTTGTTGTATTTGAACGTAGAGCCTATCACACCCGATCATCACGTGGTGTCTCAGCACGAAGAACTTTCGCAACGGTGCATACTCAGGGAGAATACTTATACCTTGATAATTTAGTGAGAGATCATCTTATAATGCTACCGTCAATCAAAGCAAGATAAGATGCATAAAAGATAAACATCACATGCAATCAATATAAGTGATATGATATGGCCATCATCATCTTGTGCTTGTGATCTCCATCTCCGAAGCACCGTCATGATCACCATCGTCACCGACGCGACACCTTGATCTCCATCGTAGCATCGTTGTCGTCTTGCCAACTATTGCTTCTACGACTATCGCTACCGCTTAGTGACAAAGTAAAGCAATTACAGGGCGATTGCATTGCATACAACAAAGCGACAACCATATGGCTCCTGCCAGTTGCCGATAACTCGGTTACAAAACATGATCATCTCATACAATAAAATATAGCATCATGCCTTGACCATATCACATCACAACATGCCCTGCAAAAACAAGTTAGACGTCCTCTACTTTGTTGTTGCAAGTTTTACGTGGCTGCTACGGGCTGAGCAAGAACCGTTCTTACCTACGCATCAAAACCACAACGATAGTTTGTCAAGTTAGTGCTGTTTTAACCTTCTCAAGGACCGGGCGTAGCCACACTCGGTTCAACTAAAGTTGGAGAAACTGACACCCGCCAGCCACCTATGTGGAAAGCACGTCGGTAGAACCAGTCTCGCGTAAGCGTACGCGTAATGTCGGTCCGGGCCGCTTCATCCAACAATACCGCCGAACCAAAGTATGACATGCTGGTAAGCAGTATGACTTGTATCGCCCACAACTCACTTGTGTTCTACTCGTGCATATAACATCTACGCATAAAACCTGGCTCGGATGCCACTGTTGGGGAACGTAGTAATTTCAAAAAAAATCCTACGCACACACATGATCATGGTGATGCATAGCAACGAGAGGGGAGAGTGTGTCCACGTACCCTTGTAGACCGAAAGCGGAAGCGTTAGCACAACACGGTTGACGTAGTCGTACGTCTTCACGATCCGACCGATCAAGTACCGAACGCACGGCACCTCCGAGTTCAGCACATGTTCAGCTCGATGACGTCCCTCGAACTCCGATCCATCCGAGCTTTGAGGGAGAGTTCCGTCAGCACGACGATGTGGTGACGATGATGATGTTCTACCGATGCAGGGCTTCGCCTAAGCACCGCTACGATATTATCGAGGTGGATTATGGTGGAGGGGGGCACCGCACATGGCTAAGAGATCAAGAGATCAATTGTTGTGTCTATGGGGTGCCCCCTACCCCCGTATATAAAGGAGCAAGGGAGGGAGAGGCGGCCGGCCAGGAGGAGGCGCGCCAGGAGGAGTCCAACTCCCACCGGGAGTAGGACTCCCTCCTTTCCTAGTTGGAGTAGGAGAAGGGGGGAGGAGGAGGGACAGAGGAAGGAAAGGGGGGCCGCCGCCCCCCTCCTTGTCCAATTCGGACTAGAGGGGGAGGGGGCGCGCGGCCTGCCCTGGCCGCCCCTCCTTTTCTCCACTAAGGCCCATGTAGGCCCATTAAACCCCCCCGGGGGGGTCCGGTAACCCCCGGTACTCCGTTAAAATCCCGAGTTCACCCGGAACACTTCCAATATCCAAATATAGGCTTCCAATATATCAATCTTTATGTCTCGACCATTTCGAGACTCCTCGTCATGTCCGTGATCACATCCGAGACTCCGAACTATCTTCGGTACATCAAAACACATAAACTCATAATATAACCGTCATCAAACTTTAAGCGTGCGGACCCTACGGGTTCGAGAACTATGTAGACATGACCGAGACACCTCTCCGGTCAATAACCAATAGCAGAACCTGGATGCTCATATTGGATCCCACATATTCTACGAAGATCTTTATTGGTCAGACCGCATAACAACATACGTCGTTCCCTTTGTCATCGGTATGTGTCAGGACCCCGATTCCAAGTCACACCGATCTAGCCTGTAACACCTCATATCACTTTGCGGCCTCACGCACGGTACTCCCACGGGTGTCGCCTTACCATGGCCCGGGACCGTTTGCGCCTTTTGGCTCACGTATATGACAATGTCGCTAGCATCCATATGACCGAGAACCCGGGCCGACATGGCTAGTCGTGAACCCAAAGCGGCACTAACGTATGGGGACAGGCATACATGAATCAACATCGAACGTGTCGGTCAGCAGCGTGCGAATCCGGGCTGTAGCACTGGGCTAACAGGACTCCGGGAACCCGGGCTGTAGCAGGCTAGGCAGGACTCCGGATGTCACCGCGTGACATTTCCCCGAAGGGACAGACACAGGAACGATATGAAACACATGCCGGCCAGTCAAGTGTCCAGAGCAGTAGTGCTGGGCTAGCAGGACTCCGGTGAACCGGGCTGTAGCGGACTACTATGGCTCAAGGAGGCACTAGACTACATTTCCCCATAAGAGAGGCTGCTAAGGATTAGACAACTAGATTGTCGGATCCCACACATACCAAGCATTTCAATCATACACACAATATGCTCGATATGTGCAAATACAACATGGCATCACAACAAGACTCTATGACTCAGAGTATTTATTCATTAGGCTCCGAAGAGCCAAATATTACAAACATGGGTCTCATGACCCAACATTCAGAGCATACAAGTCAAAGCACATGCGGAAGCTTAACATGTCTGAGTACAGACATCTACAAATGAAAAAGGCTGAGAAGCTTGACTATCTACCAGATCCTGCCGAGGGCACAAGATCGTAGCTGAGGTATCAAGCTAAACGTCGAAGTCCACACGGAACTACTAGCGAGACTGGCGTCTCTCTGCAAAACATAAAATAAGCAAACGTGAGTACAAATGTACCCAGCAAGACTTACATCAGAACTATCTACATATGCATCGGTAACAACAAAGGGGGTGGTGGAGTTTAACTGCAGCAAGCCAGCTTTGACTCGGTGGCTATCCTGAACTACGACTGCAAGTAACTCTTTTGAGGTGGCGCACATGAGTCCACATATTCACCATATCAATACACCACTATGGATCCGCTCCCGTCTCCCTACGAGAACGCCATCCATAGCACTCACGCTTATCTTGCGCATTTTAGAGTATCCACTTTCACTTGTCTATGAACTGTACAGGCAACCCAGAAGTCCTTTACCGCGGACACGGCTATTCGAATAGATCATATTAACCCTGCAGGGGTGTACTTCGTCACACACGCTCTCGCCACTTACCACCATGTACATGTCGTGTACCTCGGCAACCTTCAAGCGGAAGCCTGGCGAGGGAGTCGGCCACGACCTGACTAACCACACAAGTCTCTAGTCCAGGTTTATCGCCTATTCGGGTTCCATCCGCAAGGAGATCCGGCCGGGGTGTCGCTCACGGCCCCAAACGATGTGTGCAGGGTTCCCGAGCCCACCATCCGGGTGCCGCTCGGTACACCAGGCCACGTGTGCCTAGTCTGTCCCAAGCCCACCTGTACCGGGTGCCACTTGGTAGACTACTAACACTACCTACAAACACCAGAAACTAGTTGCAACTCCTGGACAGAGATCAGGTTGATTAATAAGTCGAGAGGGGCACTTAAGCATTCCAATGCGTGGTAGTAACTGTTCATGGATCACAAACACATAACTCAGTTCCTGAGGACGGCTGCAATGAGACAACCCACCATGTACTCCTACATGGCCTCTCACCGCTACCTTTACCAAATCGTGTTCACACACTTAGCTCTCAACAGTAGGACATGTTCACCACATTCCAATTCATTCCCGATGAATCAGACCTGACACAACTCTAAGCAATAGCAGGCATGACAAACAAGCATGAATGAGTAGGCACATCAGGGCTCAAACAACTCCTACTCATGCTAGTGGGTTTCATCTATTTACTGTGGCAATGACAGGTCATGCAGAGGATAAGGGGTTCAACTACCGCAGCAAGTAACAAATGAATCGTTGTTGTCCTAATGCAGTAAAAGAGAGCAGGAGCGAGAGAGTGGGGTTGTATCGGAATGAACAAGGGGGTTTGCTTGCCTGGCACTTCTGAAGATAGCATTGAGTCTTCATTAGTGTCAACGATCACAACGCCGGAACATCGTCTACCGAGAGGGGACTAATACCGGCAACAGAGAAGAAATACAATCAATGCAATGCACAATATGATGCATGATCATGACATGTCAATATGCTGTGTTTTAAGCTAATGCAACTAGCAACATGTTAAATGGAGTTGGTTTGAACCCTAGGTTCAAATTCAAACTCCACATGTGAGGGTTTAAATGCCATTTATATGACTTGGCCTAAACAGCAGCCATAAGTTGTTCTAACATGCATGAAAACAGTACAGATGGATAGATTGGATTTTTTTGATCATTTTTCATATATAATTTGTTTCATTTGGAGTTATGGTTGAATTTCTATGAATTTTTGAAGTTTGTAGTATTTTCTGGAATTTCCTGTATAAGAATAATTCCAGTAATTAAATTACTGCGTCAGCACTACGTCAGGGTGACGTCAGCATTGACCAAAGTCAAATCTGACTGGTGGGACCTATCTGTCAGTGTAACAGTGCTAATTATGTGGCTTATTAAATCCTAACTAAAAATAATTAGCTCGGCGGGGCCCACCGTCAGTGACTCTAGGGGGGTTAGTTAGGCGCTAATGACGGTGCCACGTCATCGGTCGCCGGAGCCTTGCCGGCGGCGACCAAAACGACGGCGGCTCGGCTCGGATTTGAGCTACGGGTGGTGGTTTGGTGAGCTAAGGGCACCGGGGAGTAGCTCTTGCTCGTCCGCATCCAAAGGATCGGACGGGAGGCAGCGGGGTGGCCGGGAGCAGCGCCGGCGGCGAGCAAGGCGGCGGCCGGAGTTCGGTGTCGGTGAGGACGACGCTGCGGTGCACGGGAGGACGAGCTGGTGCGTGCGTTCGGCTCCTAAGAGCATGGTTAGCAGGCGGGTGCTACTGGGGCGAGCGGAGGAGCTCGGGAGCGCGGGGCTCGCTGGCCATGGCGATGGCCGGAGCTCGGTTTCGCGGGGCGGCGGCTAACGGGCGAGAACGGAGGGGGTGAGAAAGGGGGAGGAGCAGGAGCTCACGGCGATGCGGTAGAGAGGGTCAGCGGCCTCGGGGACGGACGGAAACCGACGAATCGACAGAGACGATCTCCGGGCGCCAGCGGTGAAGACGAGGACGTTGGCGACGAAGCAAAGTCCTCCGGCTCGTTTCCTTCGGCTTGGGGATGTGGTGCTCGATTGCGGAGCTGCTGGGCACGATCACGGGACAAGGGGTGGCCGGTGGTCATGGCTACGGCGAGCGGCGCTCTCAGGTGCGTTCGGTGACGAGAGGAAGGGAGAGCAGAGGAGGAGGAGGGGTCCAGAGAGCGAGGGAGAAGTGAGAGGGGGTCGGGGAGGTGCCGTGGCACTCGTGGAGGCGTCCAGAAGCGGCGGAAGCAGGAGGTGGCCTCGCGCGCGGTGACCACACACCCGGCGTCCCTCTGGCGTCCTTCTGGCGCGAGGTGGGAGACGGTGGCGGCTCTGGTGGGCTGGGCCAGCTCCTGGGCCGTGGTGGGGCGCCAGGTAAGTCCAGGTGAGGGCCCAGTGGCCTTCTCTCTCTCTCTTACTTAATTGTTTCTGTTTTCTATTTTATTTCTCTGTTTTGAATTAGTAAAAATACTAATTCATTTTGTAAGATCCTGAAAATAATTGTGGGCACTTTTGAAACTATTTCCAACAGCCCTCAAATGCTTTCAAGATTATTTGGACATTTAAAATATTTTATAGAATGTAATGTCCAAATTCAAATACTTATGATTTAATTCAAAAATCCAGAATGTCCTAGAAAAGTGTGCACCATTTTTGCCAGGGGTTTTAGCCCAATCCAGAAATGATGAACATTTTGTGAAGGGCATTTTGGGTTCATTGAAACCAATTTTAGTAAATCCTAGTTGGTTTCAGGGGGGGTGCTGGGGGTTCTGTCATCCCCATTTCAAGTTTCTGCAAAATTCAAACATGATGCACACATGAAGCTAGCCTAGTGCAATACGAGAAGCTAGGGATGTGACAAATCGCCCCCACTAAACAAGAATCTCGTCCCGAGATTCAAGTCGTGAGGTAAGAAGACAGAGGGACACAAGCTAACACAATCTTCACGGTCCAACTTCCCTTCTCGAAGATGTTGATTCGTTGCATCATCTTGATCTTGACATCTTGCTTGAGAACTCCACTCAACACGACCACGAGAAGAAATGGAAACTCTAGAAGAATCGATCTTCTCGAGGATCGAGCAACTGACGATCAACTCACGGAATGAGGCATAGAACACCTCTCGAGCTGAGAGGCAAAACATGCACTAGGAGGGACGGAAGAAACAATTTGACGAGGGTTTCAAGTAGCGAGGAAAATTGCCATGATTCCATAACGAGACATATTAAGGAAGATGACTCGCAGGATATCCCCTTAAGTGGCAAAAAGAATTACTTTTGATTCAAAGATCATTGAAACTCTTTATACCAGCCCAAGGCAGAACACAACAATCGTTTGGCGGAGTACGAAGGATGGCACAATGGCGGTGCAAGCTGGGAACAGAATGCAAATGATGGGAATGATTCTAGTAACTGGGGAGAAACCCAACAGTAGAGAGTGATTCCACTATTGGAAAGGTTATAACATAACCGAGGAAATTGGGGCCAATCCCAGTTAGTGCTGACGATGACACCTAATGCTTGCGCGTGCTCTCAAGTACTTGAGCATTTCCATATTCATCAAGTTGTACCAATATCCGTGCCGAGGATCCTGGCATAATATCTTACTTCCATGATGAATAGTGATGGACAATGCGGATACAAAGGAAGATAACACCTTCTCAGACTTCCCCTTAGCGAGGCTAAGGAAACAGAATCTGGATGATCGACCGAGAGACATTTAGCACTCCGCTTCTAATGTTCTCCTTGATGTGCTAGTGCAACCCATTTGTTAAAATGGTTTGGTACGTAGAACATCAAGTAAAAGGTCGGACTTCGGGAGCACAAGAGTCCATAAGGAATATCTACGGAAGTAGAATCTTATGAAATCCTTATGGAGAGGTGGCCAACTTCCTCAATCAAGATACTATAATAATAGGTCTTCCGGTTGGGTGTGTTGGCCACGACATCCACTCTACCGGTTACCGGGAGACCAATATTATAGCTCTTGGGAAAAGTTCCAACCATCACATCTGCCCGAGATTCAGATCTGGTTGGTGGTAGGATATTCCAGACTCATCGAGTCTAGGAAGAAAAATGAAGGTTTGCAACACCAACTGACGAGATGACATTGCGAGATTCTCAGGGGATGAACTACGATAGCAAGCTCCAAAACATGAGCTGGTTCTGCTACAACATGTGAACACGCTGTCCCAGACAAGCATGACCACATAGTAGTCTTACAAGAAAACACTGCCGAGCTCTGGTTGGGAACCATCATTAAGATAACGAAGTCTTGTGCATGTCCGTCCGGGCCCTTCAGGAGTAGCGCATGAACTTCTTTTCTTTGAACAAATCAATCAGTGGCTTGGTGTGCTAGGAAATACCGATGGGATGGAGGTAGCTAATCTCTCAAGCCATGGTATACTTCGCATGTGCATGACTGACTTGGGATGATTCCAGAGGAAGCAAAACTAACTTTCTCGAATTCACGACGGCAACTTGCACCTAATGCACGTGAACTTGGAGAAAGCCACTTCTTGCACCAAACATATACCTCATGAACAACATGAAGGCAATGGTTACAAAGTTTTCAACACTAGGTTGATGTTCAACATGAATCATGGGGGAGACAAAATGCTGCTGATGGGCTCAACAACAACTCATCGGAATTTCCATATCACTGGACTTCCACCACCATGTGAACATGATGATAGCATTGGTCAGACCAAAAGATGTAATGGTGTATGCTCGAGGAATCAACCACGAGTAAGACAACATTACGAACATCGTTGGTTCTGATTTGATTTGGTAATAGCCCATACTCAAATCAAAGTTCGGTTAAGAGGATAGGTCCATTAATTGATCACGAGGACCAATCGTTGAAGAAATCATCTTTCTACAACAAACACACACAAGAGATATCCTTTGGAAAGAACTAAGTCAGGCAAGCTTTTATCTTCCAACTCTCCAAGTTGTTGTTTGGCTTAACCAACTAGCTCAGGGGTATCCAACATAGATCCTTGGAGAAAGAGTGGTTTATAGGAAAACCATTTGATCACGAGCTTAACATAGCGGTCAGGTGACAACCTGGTGATACTTCTGAGAAGATATTCGGAAAATCACGAACCACCGATATGTTGCTAAGCTCGAGAACAATCTTGCTTTTCAGGGCAAGACGATATGACCAAGAGAGTGATGGATTGACACAATCCTAACTCATTCATCGAGGAGTGCACCGGAAATAAGGACTAGGTAGCATGATCAACCTCAGGATGGTGATTCAATAACCAACACGCTAAGGATGAAATTATTGTCCTTTATCTACCAAGCAATGGGGTTGCTAGGAGTATAGATTTCACACACCACGATTCACTTGTCAGTATTCCGGTTGCAATAACACGGAGACCGAGGAATGAATAACGATGGCCAGAAATATCACTGCAACAAGAATTCATAAGGGTTGGTGCAATCCTCATGAGATTCCTGACATAAAGAGGGTAATACTCGTAGGTAGAACAGAACAAAAGCTGGTTAGGCATTTGATCTGCGGAAAACAACTACTTTGACCCAATCCTAGAGATGGACGAGGTACTGGAGTTTGTTTCTCCTAGTCATTCCGGAATAGAATGGCTTGACGGACCACAAGAATAATAGGCATCGGTAACACAGACGCACAACTAGTCCTGACTATCAATTGATAGACAGAGGTCAGAATACAACTAAAGAGAGACAACTCAAAGGAACATATGGTTTTCTGAGTTGCGGATGCATAAATTTAGTATGTCAAACAAGTTCAACATATTTCTTCCAGATAACCCATGCAGAGGAGGAAGGACTGGAAGAGTCACAATATGAATGGAGTACTCCTCAAGAGCACTTTGGTTGTGATCTTTCGGTTAAAAGAACTTCTGCCATGATGGTTCATGGTATTGGAAGAATGAAATACCACGGACCTCGAGGACTCATGCAAAGGTTACTAATACCTAAAGGAACGAGCAAACACTATCAACAGGAGGTAAGTGGAGTGAATCTTGGGCCAAGAACCCAAGGGTAGAATACCTACTACTAAATAGCATCACGAGATGCTTTCGAGAATGGTGGCCAGAATCATCACACCGGGAACACAAAACATGGCTAGATTACTAGGTGACTCCCTAAGACACCTAGGGTCATAATAATAGCTCCAACATATATGTCGAGGCAATAGAGTGCCTCAACGCACCGGTAGTGTGCTTAATCTGGCCCAAAGGGACGCAAAAACAGAGGGAAAGGATTTGCAAATGCATCAGATTGTTTAGAAACCTGGGATGACTCGGACAGCATGACGGCTGTAAATGCTCAGAAAGGATTTGAGACATTCACAAGGATTTGCATAGTCACTTAACAACATCATATCATGGTTCTGGGATGAACTGTCAACACATGGAAGTAGTAGAAACTGAGCTGAGGCTTCAGACCAACAATCCTACGAGTCTACAGATTAGTAACACGTGATCCTGATAGAAAGATGAGAAGCCTAGTTCTTAATCCCCGTAGAAGAGAAGAGGGTGACTCAGATCAGAAGGGCATAAGGTAAAGGAGTAAAAAGAGCCTTACGTTCCCATCCACAATCAATTCCCTTATATAACTAAAGCATTTCTAGACTCAACTTCGACCAGTTTGGCTTGGTAATCCTACAGGCAGTCAGGCTCTGATACCAAAGCTGTCAGGACCCCGATTCCAAGTCACACCGATCTAGCCTGTAACACCTCATATCACTTTGCAGCCTCACGCACGGTACTCCCACGGGTGTCGCCTTACCATGGCCCGGGACCGTTTGCGCCTTTTGGCTCACGTATATGACAATGTCGCTAGCATCCATATGACCGAGAACCCGGGCCGACATGGCTAGTCGTGAACCCAAAGCGGCACTAACGTATGGGGACAGTCATACATGAATCAACATCGAACGTGTCGGTCAGCAGCGTGCGAATCCGGGCTGTAGCACTGGGCTAACAGGACTCCGGGAACCCGGGCTGTAGCAGGCTAGGCAGGACTCCGGATGTCACCGCATGACATTTCCCCGAAGGGACAGACACATGAACGATATGAAACACATGCCGGCCAGTCAAGTGTCCAGAGCAGTAGTGCTGGGCTAGCAGGACTCCGGTGAACCGGGCTGTAGCGGACTACTATGGCTCAAGGAGGCACTAGACTACATTTCCCCATAAGAGAGGCTGCTAAGGATAGACAACTAGATTGTCGGATCCCACACATACCAAGCATTTCAATCATACACACAATATGCTCGATATGTGCAAATACAACATGGCATCACAACAAGACTCTATGACTCAGAGTATTTATTCATTAGGCTCCGAAGAGCCAGATATTACAAACATGGGTCTCATGACCCAACATTCAGAGCATACAAGTCAAAGCACATGCGGAAGCTTAACATGTCTGAGTACAGACATCTACAAATGAAAAAGGCTGAGAAGCTTGACTATCTACCAGATCCTGCCGAGGGCACAAGATCGTAGCTGAGGTATCAAGCTAAACGTCGAAGTCCACACGGAACTACTAGCGAGACTGGCGTCTCTCTGCAAAACATAAAATAAGCAAACGTGAGTACAAATGTACCCAGCAAGACTTACATCAGAACTATCTACATATGCATCGGTAACAACAAAGGGGGTGGTGGAGTTTAACTGCAGCAAGCCAGCTTTGACTCGGTGGCTATCCTGAACTACGACTGCAAGTAACTCTTTTGAGGTGGCGCACATGAGTCCACATATTCACCATATCAATACACCACTATGGATCCGCTCCCGTCTCCCTACGAGAACGCCATCCATAGCACTCACGCTTATCTTGCGCATTTTAGAGTATCCACTTTCACTTGTCTATGAACTGTACAGGCAACCCAGAAGTCCTTTACCGCGGACACGGCTATTCGAATAGATCATATTAACCCTGCAGGGGTGTACTTCGTCACACACGCTCTCGCCACTTACCACCATGTACATGTCGTGTACCTCGGCAACCTTCAAGCGGAAGCCTGGCGAGGGAGTCGGCCACGACCTGACTAACCACACAAGTCTCTAGTCCAGGTTTATCGCCTATTCGGGTTCCATCCGCAAGGAGATCCGGCCGGGGTGTCGCTCACGGCCCCAAATGATGTGTGCAGGGTTCCCGAGCCCACCATCCGGGTGCCGCTCGGTACACCAGGCCACGTGTGCCTAGTCTGTCCCAAGCCCACCTGTACCGGGTGCCACTTGGTAGACTACTAACACTACCTACAAACACCAGAAACTAGTTGCAACTCCTGGACAGAGATCAGGTTGATTAATAAGTCGAGAGGGGCACTTAAGCATTCCAATGCGTGGTAGTAACTGTTCATGGATCACAAACACATAACTCAGTTCCTGAGGACGGCTGCAATGAGACAACCCACCATGTACTCCTACATGGCCTCTCACCGCTACCTTTACCAAATCGTGTTCACACACTTAGCTCTCAACAGTAGGACATGTTCACCACATTCCAATTCATTCCCGATGAATCAGACCTGACACAACTCTAAGCAATAGCAGGCATGACAAACAAGCATGAATGAGTAGGCACATCAGGGCTCAAACAACTCCTACTCATGCTAGTGGGTTTCATCTATTTACTGTGGCAATGACAGGTCATGCAGAGGATAAGGGGTTCAACTACCGCAGCAAGTAACAAATGAATCGTTGTTGTCCTAATGCAGTAAAAGAGAGCAGGAGCGAGAGAGTGGGGTTGTATCGGAATGAACAAGGGGGTTTGCTTGCCTGGCACTTCTGAAGATAGCATTGAGTCTTCATTAGTGTCAACGATCACAACGCCGGAACATCGTCTACCGAGAGGGGACTAATACCGGCAACAGAGAAGAAATACAATCAATGCAATGCACAATATGATGCATGATCATGACATGTCAATATGCTGTGTTTTAAGCTAATGCAACTAGCAACATGTTAAATGGAGTTGGTTTGAACCCTAGGTTCAAATTCAAACTCCACATGTGAGGGTTTAAATGCCATTTATATGACTTGGCCTAAACAGCAGCCATAAGTTGTTCTAACATGCATGAAAACAGTACAGATGGATAGATTGGATTTTTCTGATCATTTTTCATATATAATTTGTTTCATTTGGAGTTATGGTTGAATTTCTATGAATTTTTGAAGTTTGTAGTATTTTCTGGAATTTCCTGTATAAGAATAATTCCAGTAATTAAATTACTGCGTCAGCACTACGTCAGGGTGACGTCAGCATTGACCAAAGTCAAATCTGACTGGTGGGACCTATCTGTCAGTGTAACAGTGCTAATTATGTGGCTTATTAAATCCTAACTAAAAATAATTAGCTCGGCGGGGCCCACCGTCAGTGACTCTAGGGGGGTTAGTTAGGCGCTAATGACGGTGCCACGTCATCGGTCGCCGGAGCCTTGCCGGCGGCGACCAAAATGACGGCGGCTCGGCTAGGATTTGAGCTACAGGTGGTGGTTTGGTGAGCTAAGGGCACCGGGGAGTAGCTCTTGCTCGTCCGCATCCAAAGGATCGGACGGGAGGCAGCGGGGTGGCCGGGAGCAGCGCCGGCGGCGAGCAAGGCGGCGGCCGGAGTTCGGCGTCGGTGAGGACGACGCTGCGGTGCACGGGAGGAGGAGCTGGTGCGTGCGTTCGGCTCCTGAGAGCATGGTTAGCAGGCGGGTGCTACTGGGGCGAGCGGAGGAGCTCGGGAGCGCGGGGCTCGCTGGCCATGGCGATGGTCGGAGCTCGGTTTCGCGGGGCGGCGGCTAACGGGCGAGAACGGAGGGGGTGAGAAAGGGGGGAGGAGCAGGAGCTCACGGCGATGCGGTAGAGAGGGTCAGCGGCCTCGGGGACGGACGGAAACCGACAAATCGACAGAGACGATCTCCGGGCGCCAGCGGTGAAGACGAGGACGTTGGCGACGAAGCAAAGTCCTCCGGCTCGTTTCCTTCGGCTTGGGGATGTGGTGCTCGATTGCGGAGCTGCTGGGCACGATCACGGGACAAGGGGTGGCCGGTGGTCATGGCTACGGCGAGCGGCGCTCTCAGGTGCGTTCGGTGACGAGAGGAAGGGAGAGCAGAGGAGGAGGAGGGGTCCAGAGAGCGAGGGAGAAGTGAGAGGGGGTCGGGGAGGTGCCGTGGCACTCGTGGAGGCGTCCAAAAGCGGCGGAAGCAGGAGGTGGCCTCGCGCGCGGCGACCACACTCCCGGCGTCCCTCTAGCGTCCTTCTGGCGCGAGGTGGGAGACGGTGGTGGCTCTGGTGGGCTGGGCCAGCTCCTGGGCCGTGGTGGGGCGCCAGGTAAGTCCAGGTGAGGGCCCAGTGGCCTTCTCTCTCTCTTACTTAATTGTTTCTGTTTTCTATTTTATTTCTCTGTTTTGAATTAGTAAAAATACTAATTCATTTTGTAAGATCCTGAAAATAATTGTGGGCACTTTTGAAACTATTTCCAACAGCCCTCAAATGCTTTCAAGATTATTTGGACATTTAAAATATTTTATAGAATGTAATGTCCAAATTCAAATACTTATGATTTAATTCAAAAATCCAGAATGTCCTAGAAAAGTGTGCACCATTTTTGCCAGGGGTTTTAGCCCAATCCAGAAATGATGAACATTTTGTGAAGGGCATTTTGGGTTCATTGAAACCAATTTTAGTAAACCCTAGTTGGTTTCAGGGGGGGTGCTGGGGGTTCTGTCATCCCCATTTCAAGTTTCTGCAAAATTCAAACATGATGCACACATGAAGCTAGCCTAGTGCAATACGAGAAGCTAGGGATGTGACAGTATGTTACTTGCCCGAGATTCGATCGTCGGTATCTCAATACCTAGTTCAATCTCATTACCGGCAAGTCTCTTTACTCGTTCTGTAATACATCATCCCGCAACTAACTCATTAGTTGTAATGCTTGCAAGGCTTATAGTGATGTGCATTACCGAGTGGGCCCAGAGATACCTCTCCGACAATTGGAGTGACAAATCCTAATCTCGAAATACGCCAACCCAACAAGTACCTTCGGAGACACCTGTAGAGCACCGTTATAATCACCCAGTTACGTTGTGACGTTTGGTAGCACACAAAGTGTTCCTCCGGTAAACGGGAGTTGCATAATCTCATAGTCATAGGAACATGTATAAGTCATGAAGAAAGCAATAGCAGAATACTAAACGATCGTGTGCTAAGCTAACAGAATGGGTCAAGTCAATCACATCATTCTCCTAATGATGTGATCCGTTAATCAAATGACAACTCATGTCAATGGCTAGGAAACATAACCATCTTTGATCAACGAGCTAGTCAAGTAGAGGCATACTAGTGACACTCTGTTTGTCTATGTATTCACACAAGTATTATGTTTCCGGTTAATACAATTCTATCATGAATAATAAACATTTATCATGATATAAGGTAATAAATAATAACTTTATTATTGCCTCTAGGGCATATTTCCTTCAGTGCTATCACCTACCATAGGATTAGTATATAATCTTATTTCTTTCTTTCTTTGTTTTATTTATTTCCTTTCTCATTTTCTTTCTTATTTCTTTTCTTTATTTGCAACATGAAAGTAAAGAAAGCAAAAACTCAAACTAAACTTTATTATATAACTTGCACACGATTACAATGATAGATCACTAAGCAAACTCTCAAAGAGGAAAGGATCGAACTAAACTTTATTTCATCTAAAGCAAAATATTGAACTAAGATAAATAAAAGCAAAAAGATAGTGGGATGATACGATACCGGGGCACCTCCCCCAAGCTTGGCGGAAGCCAAGGGGAGTGCCCATACCCGATACTCAGTTCTCCTTTGGTGGTGAAGAAGATGATGGTGAAGTAGATGGTAATGGTGGTGGTGAGAAGATAGGGGATTTGTGACGATGACATGTACCTAGGGTAGGGTCATAGGCCTGACCTAGACGCCCTACCCAAGGACACTGCCCTAGACTCAAAGACATTCAAAGCACAAGAGAAACCGACTGAGTTCATCGAGGAGTGCAATCCACTCGACCTTCAACCTCACTCAGATACCCCAATTCCATTCGACCAATATGAAGTCATTCGACGATACAAGAAACCACTCGGAGTATAGAAGACCTAACGTCACTCAGGATGGCAACGGTCGGACACTCACTCTGTAACCTTAAAGATCATTTATATCTCTTTATTACCGGCGTTACCAGTAACGCCCTACCTTAATGTACATTGAACACTTTGTAACATGGGCTTGCTGGGGTTCTAGCGCACTTTATATAAGCCACCCCCCTCCACTGGTACAAGGGTTCGCACCCCCTGTAACTCTCACGCATAATCCAGTCGACCAAGCCTCCGGGCACCGAGACGTAGGGCTGTTACTTCCTCCGAGAAGGGCCTGAACTCGTAAATCTTGCGTGCACAACCTTGCCGTAGCTAGGATCTTGCCTCCTCATACGTACCCCCTACTCTTACTGTCAGACTTAGTACCACGACAGTTGGCGCCCACCGTGGGGCAGGTGTCTTAGCGACTTCCGGTGAGGTTGCAATTTCTCCAATCTCCATCATCATGGTTTCTGGCGGCGGTTTGGCTGAGGGCCGCGAGATCCGTCTCGGTGCACTCGTGTTCATCGTCGATGACTCCGCCTGGCTCCAGGAGGCCCCTCTCGATGTCGAGATGCTCCCCGTCTGCAGGGTGACGCACTTTCGCACATGTGTCTGCGGCGTTCTTCTGCGGCAGACGTCGACCTAGTATCGGTCGGCTCCCACAGCATCTTCGCTCCCCACCGCTCGCCGTTGCAAGCGGTCTGGTCGATCGCGGCTCCAGCGGTGGGTAAAGCATGCGGTGGCCCGTCAGTTGGCCACCCCTCAAGTCGTGGCAATCAATCCCGACGAATATCTCTATGGACTATTCGATCTATCGACTGGTTCCACCGAGACTCTGTCCGAGTGCGACAGCAGCGACCCTGCGGCAGAAGTTTTGATGGTTGACATGCCATGCAGCCCTCCTGGTTTCTGTCGCGGTGGCGGCGGCGATGGCGATGGCGGCTCGTCGCATGGTCATGAGGAATATCGTCCCGAAGCCCTCACTTCGCAGCGGAGGGATGAGCTGCACCATCGCAATGTGGAGGCGCTTCACACTCCCATCATTGGAGAGACCTCCGAGGCTCGGGCCTTGGAGGCTGCGCGCCTGGCCACTTTGGCTGAGCGCGCACGTCTGGAGAACCTTCAACATTCACTCGACGGACGCGCTCGAAGACAGATCCCCGAATCCAGTCGATGACAATGACAGTTGTTTCCGCCTGAACCCCAGGTATACCGCACTCCGATCTAGAATCTTACAGCTGCAGCCCATATAGCAGAGTCGATTCAGCCGTCCCAATCAGAGGCTGGAAGAGGTTTGATGCAGATCCGAGCACTACTCCGGGCAGCAGGAGAGCAAAACACAGCCGTTTCTCAGTCTCGCAACAGGAGCCATAGCAGGTCCATGGTGGCGGACACAGTCCAGTCGGCTCACAGCCCAAGATTGCCTCTGCGGCGTGAAGGTCGTGGGCACCGCCAGGAGCAGTACCTGGGTCGGAACCACGAGCAGTATGATCATCGACTCGGCCGTGATGACCGCCGTCGACTACCTACGCCCCCTCCAAGGGGCGGATCGTACATGCCCCGGCAATATGATGATAGGCGCCCGTATAGCGATGAGCGAAGGGTCCCAGTCGACCTAAGAGAGCCCGGGTTTGGTGCGAGGTCAATTCTTGTACAAGGTCTGGTCGACAGAAACCAAGCACATAGAGAAGGACTGGACAGAGATCGTCCGATTGGTAGCAGAGTACATGTCTCCGGACCTGAATGCTTCAGCAGAGCCATCAGAGCTGCTGAGATCCCTCCCAACTTCAGGTTGGCAACGGGAGTGAGCAAGTTCACCGCTGAGTCGAAGCCTGACACTTGGCTGGAGGATTACCGAGTGGCTGTGCAGATTGGCGGTGGCAATGATGATGTAGCCATGAAACATCTCCCCCTGATGTTGGAGGGTTCGGCCAGAGCTTGGTTGAATCAATGGGCCCCTGGTAGTATATTCAGTTGGGAAGAGTTGGCCCGAGTGTTTGTGAGGACATTTGAGGGCACTTGCAAACTATAACACCCACGATGCGGCTATATCTCCCACGTGTCGAGGCACGACTTAGAGGCATAACCGCATTATGGTTTTGTCGCAAGAAGGGTCATCTTCACACAATCCCATGTAATGAACAAGAATGGGATAAAGAGTTGGCTTACAATCGCCACTTCACACAATACATAAATAAATCATACATCAAACAGAGTACACACATAGGTCCGACTACGGAACCAAAATAAAAGAAGACAACCCCAAATGCTAGATCCCCGATCGTCCCAACTGGGCTCCACTACTGATCATCAGGAAACGAAACATAGTAACGACCAAGGTCCTCGTCGAACTCCCAATTGAGTTCGGTTGCATCACCTGCACTAGTATCGTCGACACCTGCAACTGTTTTCGAAGTATCTATGAGTCACGAGGACTCAGCAATCTCACACCCGCGAGATCAAGACTATTTAAGCTTATGGGTAGGAAAGGGTAGTGAGGTGGAGCTGCAGCAAGCACTAGCATGTATGGTGGCTAACATATGCAAATAAGAGCGAGAAGAGAAGCAACGCAACGGTCGAGAAGCTAGAAGTGATCAAGAAGTGATCCTGAAACTACTTACGTTCATACATAACACAAGAACCGTGTTCACTTCCCGGACTCCGCCGAAAAGAGACCATCACGGCTACACACGTGGTTGATGTATTTTAATTAAGTCAAGTGTCAAGTTCTCTACAACCGGATATTAACAAATTCCCATCTGCCACATAACCGCGGGCACGACTCTCGAAAGTTCAAACCCTGCAGGGGTGTCCCAACTTAGCCCATTATAAGCTCTCACGGTCAACGAAGGATATTCCTTCTCCCGGGAAGACCCGATCAGACTCGGAATCCCGGTTTACAAGACATTTCGACAATGGTAAAACAAGACCAGTAAGACCACCCGCTGTGCCGACAAATCCCGATAGGAGCTGCAAATATCTCGTTCTCAGGGCACACCGGATGAGCCAGACGTCGGGTTGGCATAGACCCTGGTTGCCCAGGGGGCGCCGGACATCGCTCGGTTTGGACCAGCACTCGAAGGAGCACTGGCCCGGGGGGTAAATAAAGATGACCCTTGAGTCTGCAGAACCCAAGGGAAAAAGGCATAGGTAGGCAAATGGTAAAACCAAGGTTGGGCCTTGATGGAGGAGATTTATTCAAAGCGAACTGCCAAGGGGGTACCATAAATCACCCAACCGCGTAAGGAACGCAAAATCAAGGAACATAACACCGGTATGACGGAAACTAGGGCGGCAAGAGTGGAACAAAACGCCAGGCATAAGGCCGAGCCTTCCACCCTTTACCAAGTATATAGATGCATTAATTAAATAAGAGATATTGTGATATCCCAACATATCCATGTTCCAACATGGAACAAACTTCATCTTCACCTGCAACTAGCAACGCTATAAGAGGGGCTGAGCAAAAGCGGTAACACAGCCAAACAACGGTTTGCTGGGAAAGGTGGGTTAGAGGCTTGACATGGCAATATGGGAGGCATGATATAGCAAGTGGTAGGTAGCGCGGCATAGCAATAGAGCGAACAACTAGCAAGCAAAGATAGAAGTGATTTCGAGGGTATGGTCATCTTGCTTGAGATTCCGCAAGGAAGAAGAACGAGTCCAAGAAGAAGACCAACGGACGTAGTCGAATGAATCCTCACAACTCCGGAACGAAACCGAAGCTATCGAGAGAAGCAAACCGGAAAGAAGCAAACAACATGGTAAACAACCATCACATAAACATGGCATGATGCACAAACAAATATGATGCATGTCCGGTTTAATGAGGCATGGCATGGCAAAGTGCACAAACAATACTACAAATCAAGTGGAGCTCAATATGCAACGAGTTGCATATTGACGAAACACCACATTCGGATTATTTAGTTCACTCCCATTTAAGCTACTCAACAATATTAAATGTTGTTAAACATGGGCAAGAGGTGAAACATAATTAATCTACCTATCTAGGCAAGTTTAAATGGGGCCGAAACAACAAACAACAATTTCGGAAATCCCCATATGTTATTTAGCAATGTAACGCAAACAACAATTTTAAACATTTTAATTGTTTTTATCATGATGCGGATGACATATGCAAGTTTTATGCAATTTTATGAAAACGTTGACATGAGCATGTTATGAAGCATTTGTTACCGTGGTGGAACGAAAGGGGTGCCACGGCAACGACAACGAAAATGGTGCCACGACAACATTCCGATGATCCGATAACTCATTGAGATACCGGTGCAAAAGAGCAAGTGTGCGGATGTGCGAAACATGCAAAAGATGGTGGGGTGATCCCGATTACCGGGTGTCCCACATGTCGGTGGCATGGAAACAAGGAACGCACAAGCGACAACTGGGACACGGTGCAAACGCGAGCATCTCATACAACAAAGCATTCGATCCACGGGTGATCGTCTCGTTGGTTATACCTTTGAAGCGTGCATTCGGGGCAGAACACGTCGGTGCGATGTAGAGGAAGTAGACGTTCTCGGGACTGTCGTCGTGGAAGTAGTGGCACACGGCGATGGTAGTGGTTCACATTTCGTAGTCGTACACACTCCGTAGAGGATCGGGGTCTCGGTGAGGAACTTGACGTCCACGGGGTCGATGGTAGAGGTACACACGTTGTCGGGGTACTTGTTGGTCTGGTCTTGGCAACAGTAGTTGTACATGTTCGAAGATGTTCAAGTCATCGGTGTCGTTGTACTTGGGGTCTTTGGACTTGCCGATCTCGCATCTTGCGACGGTAGTGGTACACGGTCATCTTGCGACGGTAGTGGTACACGGTCGTAGACATCCAGGGTCATCATAGATGTACTTGACGTCCACGGAACTAGCAGCGGAGCGCCCGGGTCTCGGGTCCTGATCTTCAGGAGGTCAGCGGTGACCGCAGGTACACGGGGAGGCTGCACCGGGGCCCAAGGCAAGCAAGCGGCCAATGGCACAAAGCATCAGAGATGGCAGCAGTGCCATCGGGGGTGCCAGGAGGAGGAGCTCGAGCAGAGGAGGCTCGAGGCGCGGCGGAGCTCCTGGTGGTCGCAGCGTGCGACGAGGAGATGCGGGAGGCAGCGGGGTCCTACGGGTCATGCAGAAGAGGGGCCGAAGCAAGGCAAGGAGGGCGACGAGGACGGCGTGGAGGCAAGGTGCGGGCGAGCAGGGCGCCTCGTCCTGGATGAAGCAGAGGACGCAGGGCGCTGGCAACAAGTCGACGCCGTGAGGCATCTGGCGGCGGCGGCGCTTGGCGGAGGGAGGAGGCAGTGGCGAGCATCCGGATCGAAGGCGGAGGAGGTCACGGGCAGCCGATCCAGACCAGGTCCGGGCGAAGGAGGGTCGGCCTGGGCGCAGGAGGAGGAGGCAAGATGGCGCTGCGGTGGAGGGGAACTCGCGGGCACACCATCGGGCGGAGGACGGCGCGGGGCTCTGCTCCTCTCTGCGTGTCGCAGCGCAGGAGGAGGACGATGGGGAGAGCGGATCGGGCATGAGCGAGAGAGGGATGGCGGCGCGCGTGGGAATGAGGAGGAGGAGGAGATGGATCGTGTTGAGGCTAGGGTTATAGGTTTAGGTGGGCTGGCTGGGCTAATGGGCCGGCTTAGTTGGTCGGGCCTAAGAGGACGGCTGGGCTGGCTCTCGTCTCTCTCCCTCTAATTTTCTAGCAGAAAAGAAATAGAGAGAGGAAAAGAAAGAGAGGGTTAGGGAAAGATTTTGCGCATGGGGATTATTTTTCCGGACTTATAAAAATGCGCTTGATCCAGGAAAAATAGAAGTGGCACAAATGCAAGATCAAAATTCAAACTCATTTGAATTATATTCAAATGGTTTGAACTAGGACAAGGTTTAGGAGTGGCCAAAAATATTGAGACTTGAGGAGCCTCAATAAAAGAGATAAGAATTGTTGACAAAGTTTGAGGCAAGGAATTGAGATAGAAAATGCATGTAACTTAAACTGCAGGTGTGTTATGGTGATTCCAAAGTTAATGGAATATTTTAATATAGCTCCCTAATAATATTGGGAGACTTTTATATGTTCTAAAGAGAAATCACCATGTGCATTTCCCTCAATTTAAATGGACCGAAGATCCATACAATTTATTTATCTGAGTTTTTAAAAAGGGTTGCATGATGACATGAGATGAAATGTATGAAATGAACAAAATTCAAAACGAAAGACAAAAACCCAACCACGAAGGAAATAACATATCACATAGCCGGAAATGGCAAGAGTTGGAGTTATAATTATGGAAAGTTACATCCGGGGTGTTACAACACTCCACCACTATAAGAGGATCTCGTCCCAAGATCTAGGATGGCACCGGAGAGAAACGAAAGAGGAAGAGAAGAGGTAAAACTAAGTTGCTTCTTCGACAAATGAGTGAAACCACGAACCTTGAGAGGTTGAACAAATTGAAAGAAACAAAACAACGGAGATGACCAAGATTGCAAACGGTCCGTTGGACAAGAGGAACAAGGAATATGATGAGAACCAAGAGCTTAGGGGACAAGGTAGATTTTGAAGCCACTCCGGTTAAAATTAGCTGGACAAGGAATAAGAATAAAGAATTCGGGCAGCACTCTGGTTGAAAAGAGACGCATGACTTGATAAGATGAGAAGAACTTGAAAAGAGGGCACGACACTCCGGTTAAATGGATAAGCATGAAAAAAACACGATCCTCACAATTAGAGATGATGGGTGAAGAGAGCAACATCATAATGCCTCCGGAAGAAAGAATAGAAGATAGATCATTGGAATAACAGAATGGAGAAGAAAATGCCAACTTCTACCACAAATGCGCTTGGAAAATACCCTTCCATGGAGGTAAGAACGGAGTAGTTGGAAAACCAACAACGAAACGAACAAGCTTGTAGTGGGCTTATGGAAAACTTCTCAAAATTATGAGGTTAAATCCTGCCACTAACGAAAACAATAGATTGGATGGATATGAACAAGGAGACGAGAAATTTATTTCACCAAGAGGATAAATGAAGAACTTGGGTCATTTATTAGCACCATAAATAGCAAAATCCTTAGGGCAAGCTTTAGGTGAAATATAACCCAAGATAACTCCAACAAAAAGATTGATTGGTTGAAAAGATCTCTTGAACGAAGATAAAATGATGGATTTAAATATGTCACTCTTGAAAACTTTGTGAATCATGAACCCGAAGGGAAATTATCCAGAATGACATAGCACCACCTGAAAAGATAAGGTAGAAAGAATTGCACTTCGGAATGCGAGATGAAGAATGCTTGAACTCCTCAAGACAAACATGTGTTGAGCACCATGTTTATTTTAGAGTATAGCTTGACGGATCTTAACTCCGAGAAAAATCTTGAAGAACAATTGAAGAATGAAAAGAATCCTTGACGAACCACCATGTAGAGCCTCCATGAAGAACTCCGGTAATAAAATGATGATAAAAGGAAGAGAAGTTGAAAACACAAGGCGAAGCCTTGCGATGATTTAGATGGAGCTTCGCGACGAGATAATGCGGAAAAACTTGGAACTCCGGAAGAAGGAATTAATCACTTGGATGAAACAAGAACAAGAATTATGTTATGCGTATCCTTCACCAATATAAATTGATGACAAGCAACGGATTTGTCATACTACTTATTCTCGTAGAAAGGATTGAAAAGAGATATTGCTCAACTTGGGAAGGTCTTCAACGAACCACCGGTAGGATTGAAACAACGAATACATTAATATGAGGACATAGGAAAAGGAATCTTGAACGAACCACCGTAAGAATTGAAAATGAATGAAGAAAAGAGAACGAATCACCGGGAGGAATTAGAAAACGACGTTGATACTTGAGGGAATTTAGATACATGAGAACGAATAGATCACGAGCTGACTAGAGGATACTTGAACGATGCACCAGGAGAATATGGATATGAACGAAGAGACATCAATTTAGAATAATTGGAGAACGAAGCTGAAAACTTAGAACGAAGAAATCTTCTGAAATGATGGCCTTTGGATGATCAAGAAATGAAAACAACTCATGAAATGCTCCGGATGGGTATGAGAAGAATTCTCACAATCGAGAACAATTATGAGGATGACAAGAAGTTAGATCCATGAAACTTTAAGAGAACGGATATGATTTAGAGGAATGCTTTAGAGGAAAACTCTTCTTCGGTCTTCAACATCCGAGAATGACGACGAGAAATACCACCAAAATTATTGAGACACTCCGGAACAATTGAATAGCAAGCGGGGAATGATTAAGAGATATACCGGCATGAGAAAGCATTTGAAAGGAGGAAAGGGCTATAATCAACACTAAAAGCTTCAATTGAATCCACCGGAAAAGAATACGAGAATGAAGAATGATAACCTTGAAGCTTCCTGAGCATCTTCCTGAGAATCACCAGATAAGAACATTGATGGAAAAGAATGGAGAAACTTCACATCCATAAGGTGGATACATGATTAAGAAATCTGAGTCCTTGAAGAAAGAGGGTGGGAGGGCGGGAAAACAAAGACAACTTGGGACGGATGAAGCAAACACCGTTGCAAAGAACTGAGAATTTATCTCGCGAATGTTGAAATGATCGGATCCACTTGAAAAAGAGCACGTCGGTTGGAAAAGAATTTGCATGACGATCTCGATGATCAAGAAGGATTGGTATTCACATAGAAGTATGAGAACACCGCTTAGGAAAGGTATGGAATCAACACTTGACTTCGAAGCAACTCGAATACCACAAACCAAAACAAAACAAAGGATTGGCTTAGGAAATAAGCCGGAAACAAACATATGATAGATCCCATATCGTATCATGTGTGTGTTGGAAAGATATCCTATGAGATACTTGAATTCCCACTTATAAACTCCCGAAACTTTCTGGTTATGCAATCTGGTGTTGGGGATACAGGGGACGCAATATATCTCACCCAAACTAAGAATACCTAGATCCAGCTGTATCCATCCTTCAACACATAACCAAGAAACCTTCGGAAATCATTTACCTCAACCTTCGAAAAGCATCTGTTATACGAGTTATGGCAATACTCCCGAACTCCCGCCCCAGTACTGGTGGCGTCGAGGTGATCTCACCAACAACTGCATAAAAGAGATTTTCGATGTCGGCGAAAAAAAACTCAGGTATTCCAGAACTGCAACGATAAAATTGTGATGACAACACCTCGGAGCTCAACTCCCCGGGACACTGCCACAACCCCTAAATGTCAGGAGGCACCAAGAACAATGTTCTCGTCACAAAACCATCGAAACGATTCCAAGATACCCGCGTGATCCTAAATTTTTTTTAGTGAAATTTGAGGAGAGGAAAGTCAAAACATCTACGTCAGGAGGCCTCACCAGAGCGACGAAGGGGCAGAGGAGTAAAAAGAATCCTACTCTCCGATATATATAATCCTAAGACTCAAAACATTTTTTTCTAGACTCAACAACATCAGCGATTCGATCAAGCAGGGGGCTCCTAAGTCGGGGATGGCTCTGATTACCAAAGATGGATACATGATTAAGAAATCTGAGTCCTTGTAGAAAGAGGGTGGGAGGGCGGGAAAACAAATACAACTTGGGACGGATGAAGCAAACACCGTTGCAAAGAACTGAGAATTTATCTCGCGAATGTTGAAATGATCGGATCCACTTGAAAAAGAGCACGTCGGTTGGAAAAGAATTTGCATGACGATCTCGATGATCAAGAAGGATTGGTATTCACATAGAAGTATGAGAACACCGCTTAGGAAAGGTATGGAATCAACACTTGACTTTGAAGCAACTCGAATACCACAAACCAAAACAAAACAAAGGATTGACTTAGGAAATAAGCCGGAAACAAACATATGATAGATCCCATATCATATCATGTGTGTGTTGGAAAGATATCCTACGAGATACTTGAATTCCCACTTATAAACTCCCAAAACTTTCTGGTTATGCAATCTGGTGTTGGGGATACAGGGGACGCAATATATCTCACCCAAACTAACAATACCTAGATCCAGCTGTATCCATCCTTCAACACATAACCAAGAAACCTTCAGAAATCATTTACCTCAACCTTCGAAAAGCATCCGTTATACGAGTTATGGCAATACTCCCGAACTCCCGCCCCAGTACTGGGTGGCGTCGAGGTGATCTCACCAACAACTGCATAAAAGAGATTTTCGATGTCGGCGAAAAGAAACTCAGGTATTCCAGAACTGCAACGATAAAATTGTGACGACAACACCTCGGAGCTCAACTCCCCGGGACACTGCCACAACCCCTAAATGTCAGGAGGCACCAAGAACAATGTTCTCGTCACAAAACCATCGGAACGATTCCAACATACCCGCGTGATCCTAATTTTTTTTAGTGAAATTTGAGGAGAGGAAAGTCAAAAGATATACGTCGGGAGGCCTCACCAGAGCGACGAAGGGGCAGAGGAGTAAAAAGAATCCTACTCTCCGATATATATAATCCTAAGACTCAAAACATTTTTTTCTAGACTCAACAACATCAGCGATTCGATCAAGTAGGGGGCTCCTAAGTCGGGGATGGCTCTGATTACCAACTTGTAACACCCACGATGCGGCTATATCTCCCACGTGTCGAGGCACGACTTAGAGGCATAACCGCATTGTGGTTTTGTCGCAAGAAGGGTCATCTTCACACAATCCCATGTAATGAACAAGAATGGGATAAAGAGTTGGCTTACAATCGCCACTTCACACAATACATAAATAAATCATACATCAAACAGAGTACACACATAGGTCCGACTACAGAACCAAAATAAAAGAAGACAACCCCAAATGCTAGATCCCCGATCGTCCCAACTGGGCTCCACTACTGATCATCAGGAAACGAAACATAGTAACGACCAAGGTCCTCGTCGAACTCCCACTTGAGCTCGGTTGCATCACCTGCACTGGTATCGTCGACACCTTCAACTGTTTTGGAAGTATCTGTGAGTCATGAGGACTCAGCAAGCTCACACTCGCGAGATCAAGACTATTTAAGCTTATGGGTAGGAAAGGGTAGTGAGGTGGAGCTGCAGCAAGCACTAGCATGTATGGTGGCTAACATATGCAAATAAGAGCGAGAAGAGAAGCAACGCAACGGTCGAGAAGCTAGAAGTGATCAAGAAGTGATCCTGAAACTACTTACGTTCATACATAACACAAGAACCGTGTTCACTTCCCGGACTCCGCCGAAAAGAGACCATCACGGCTACACACGTGGTTGATGTATTTTAATTAAGTCAAGTGTCAAGTTCTCTACAACCGGATATTAACAAATTCCCATCTGCCACATAACCGCGGGCACGACTCTCGAAAGTTCAAACCCTGCAGGGGTGTCCCAACTTAGCCCATTATAAGCTCTCACGGTCAACGAAGGATATTCCTTCTCCCGGGAAGACCCGATCAGACTCGGAATCCCGGTTTACAAGACATTTCGACAATGGTAAAACAAGACCAGTAAGACCACCCGCTGTGCCGACAAATCCCGATAGGAGCTGCAAATATCTCGTTCTCAGGGCACACCGGATGAGCCAGACGTCGGGTTGGCATAGACCCTGGTTGCCCAGGGGGCGCCGGACATCGCTCGGTTTGGACCAGCACTCGAAGGAGCACTGGCCCGGGGGGTAAATAAAGATGACCCTTGAGTCTGCAGAACCCAAGGGAAAAAGGCATAGGTAGGCAAATGGTAAAACCAAGGTTGGGCCTTGATGGAGGAGATTTATTCAAAGCGAACTGCCAAGGGGGTACCATAAATCACCCAACCGCGTAAGGAACGCAAAATCAAGGAACATAACACCGGTATGACGGAAACTAGGGCGGCAAGAGTGGAACAAAACGCCAGGCATAAGGCCGAGCCTTCCACCCTTTACCAAGTATATAGATGCATTAATTAAATAAGAGATATTGTGATATCCCAACATATCCATGTTCCAACATGGAACAAACTTCATCTTCACCTGCAACTAGCAACGCTATAAGAGGGGCTGAGCAAAAGCGGTAACACAGCCAAACAACGGTTTGCTGGGAAAGGTGGGTTAGAGGCTTGACATGGCAATATGGGAGGCATGATATAGCAAGTGGTAGGTAGCGCGGCATAGCAATAGAGCGAACAACTAGCAAGCAAAGATAGAAGTGATTTCGAGGGTATGGTCATCTTGCTTGAGATTCCGCAAGGAAGAAGAACGAGTCCAAGAAGAAGACCAACGGACGTAGTCGAATGAATCCTCACAACTCCGGAACGAAACCGAAGCTATCGAGAGAAGCAAACCGGAAAGAAGCAAACAACATGGTAAACAACCATCACATAAACATGGCATGATGCACAAACAAATATGATGCATGTCCTGTTTAATGAGGCATGGCATGGCAAAGTGCACAAACAATACTACAAATCAAGTGGAGCTCAATATGCAACGAGTTGCATATTGACGAAACACCACATTCGGATTATTTAGTTCACTCCCATTTAAGCTACTCAACAATATCAAATGTTGTTAAACATGGGCAAGAGGTGAAACATAATTAATCTACCTATCTAGGCAAGTTTAAATGGGGCCGGAACAACAAACAACAATTTCGGAAATCCCCATATGTTATTTAGCAATGTAACGCAAACAACAATTTTAAACATTTTAATTGTTGTTATCATGATGCGGATGACATATGCAAGTTTTATGCAATTTTATGAAAACGTTGACATGCGCATGTTATGAAGCATTTGTTACCGTGGTGGAACGAAAGGGGTGCCACGGCAACGACAACGAAAATGGTGCCACGGCAACATTCCGATGATCCGATAACTCATTGAGATACCGGTGCAAAAGAGCAAGTGTGCGGATGTGCGAAACATGCAAAAGATGGTGGGGTGATCCCGATTACCGGGTGATCCCGATTACCGGGTGTCCCACATGTCGGTGGCATGGAAACAAGGAACGCGCAAGCGACAACTGGGACACGGTGCAAACGCGAGCATCTCATACAACAAAGCATTCGATCCAAGGGTGATCGTCTCGTTGGTTATACCTTTGAAGCGTGCATTCGGGGCAGAACGCGTTGGTGCGATGTAGAGGAAGTAGACGTTCTCGGGACGGTCGTCGTGGAAGTAGTGGCACACGGCGATGATAGTGGAAGTAGTGGTTCACATTTCGTAGTCGTACACACTCCGTAGAGGATCGGGGTCTCGGCGAGGAACTTGACGTCCACGGGGTCGACGGTAGTCGGGGTACTTGTTGGCCCGGTCTTGGCAACAGTAGTTGTACATGTTCGAAGATGTTCAAGTCATCGGTGTCGTGGTACTTGGGGTCTTTGGACTTGCCGGTCTCGCTTCTTGCGACGGTAGTGGTACACGGTCGTAGACATCTAGGGTCATCGTAGATGTACTTGACGTCCACGGAACTAGCAGCGGAGCGCCCGGGTCTCGGGTCCTGATCCTCGGGAGGTCAGCGGTGACCGCAGGTACATGGGGAGGCTACACCGGGGCCCAAGGCAAGCAGGAGGCCAATGGCACAAAGCAGCAGAGATGGCAGCAGTGCCATCGGGGGTGCCAGGAGGAGGAGCTCGAGCAGAGGAGGCTCGAGGCGCGGCAGAGCTCCTGGTGGTCGCAGCGTGTGACGAGGAGATGCAGGAGGCAGCGGGGTCCTATGGGTCATGCAGAAGAGGGGCCGAAGCAAGGCAAGGAGGGCGACGGGGATGGTGTGGAGGCGAGGTGCGGGCGAGGTGGGCGCCTCGTCCTGGATGAAGCAGAGGACGCAGGGCGCTGGCAACAAGTCGACACCGTGAGGCATCTGGCGGCGGCGGCGCTTGGCGGAGGGAGGATGTCAGGACCGGATTTCCGGGATATTAATTTCCCAGAGAACGGCCTTTGTGCTCACCAGCCCCAGGATTACTGTTAGCTGATGAGGCACCAACTTGATACAAGAATTCCAAGCAAAGAACAAAATATGTAGTACAAGACCATTGTGGCCTATGAGTACAACACTTGGTTTCTAGTGGTTGATGGCGGAAGCGGTTTGTGGTACATCTGCGTCTATGAGACTCCATTTCCCACAAGAACAGCTGACCAGGATAACTCCTATCTTTGCGAGGATGCTATCGTCAATGCGTAGGTTCCGGGGCTGTCATCGCGATGCTTATCTCCATGCGCGAAATCTGGCCAAGATAATAGCCAGGGACAAGCCAGTGAGTACGTTTGAATGTACTCGCAAACATTAAGAACACGGGTATAATATAATAAGAGACAATCATGCTCCGAAATATTTATGATCATAACGTCAGTCACGAAATAAACAAAATTTTCATGATGCACGCATGCAGGTAGATTCGTGTAAAATGCATTACGGGAGTAGAAATAGGATGCACCGATCGAGTGTCTGAAGCGACGCCTCGAAAGGATAATAAGATAAATCACGCCTCAGTTGGGCGTCTGAGCGACACCACATAAAGGGCTTATAAAGAATAAATAAATAACAAGCATGCCGCAGTCGGGCGTCTGAGCGACACCACATAAAGGGCTTATAAAGAATAATTAAATAACAAACAAGCCGCAGTCGGGCGTCTGAGCGACACCACAGAGAGGGCTTATAAAGAATAATTAAATAACAAACATGCCACAGTCGGGCATCTGAGCGACACCACAGAGAGGGCTTATAAAGAATAATTAAATAACAAACATGCCACAGTCGGGCGTCTGAGCGACACCACAGAGAGGGCTTATATAAGAATAATCACAGTGAATATCCAGGAGGTAGAACTGTCCCAGGGATACTCAATAATTCAAATAATGTAAATGGTTAGTCCATAATAATAATAAACATAATCCTCATATGTTACAGGTCAATAAACAATATCTAGTCTAGCCGTTTCTCCATCCGAAGACCGTCACTAGATTCTAGTTTAGCCGTGTCACCATCCGAATACCGTTACTATGGTCCAGTTTAGCCGTGTCTCCATCCGAATACCGTCACTAGACCCATCTCAGACTGAAGTCCTTACCCATGAACATGGCTATCCGAATAGATATAACCTCTGCAGAGGGTGTACTCTTTACCCACGAGTAACGGGTTTATTTAGCCCATCGGGACTAATTCCGCCTACGGCCTTTTAATTGAAAACACGCCTGACCTGCACACACCAACTTAGCTTACCGGTGTCTGGAATCACCCACGACACCTGTCAAGCAAAACTCTAAGTGGGGAGGCTACAACCTCGACGTAGCATGGGATCAAATTTATATCGCGCGCTCTAAGGGGTGCCCCCCTCTCGGTCCCAACCGGAAACACCCATGCCCCCGGACCAGGTGTCATGCCTACCGGATGCATCCGGTATCTTCCACCATGGCCTCTCTGTACGGTGTGTGCCTTGGTAAGGGGTTGACAACTTACTGAACCGTACCCTACCTGCGGTAGGGACAAGTGGTAGTACAAAACAAGTAGTGGAAGTTACTAATCAAGACTCGACCTATGACCGACTCAGGGGTCCAAGTATTCTCCGAATGATTTGCATAACCAATATATTTCCATTTAACAGATAAACTCACCACTCATCAAGCCTCACCATGCCATACCGGACATACTCGTCTCAATGAGGAACTATGGACAAGCTCGTGTCTACCCAAGACCACGACTTTCCCGGCTTCCTTCCAGTATGCATGAGAAGCTCACGAGGATGATCACTAACACCAGCACATCCATTTATAACAGCAAGGAAATCTCCATTATGTACTCATGCGTGTGATTTTTACCGTTACATAAAAATAACGTATGCTCCAAGTCAAGTGGTGTTATAACCGTATCAAAACACCTCACGAAAATATTATGCCAGAGTTCAGAATGCTTGCCTTCAAGAGTATGCAAGGGGGTGCACTTTTTGAAAGTTTTCCTCCCTCTCCATTTCCTATTTTGAAAAATATTCAAATAACAAATATTTCAAACACAGTACAAAAAGTTGTCCCAAATATTTTTGAAATAAATCTTAAAATAAACTAGATGAAATTTGAGAGAGGTAGGAAAAAGAATCAACTCATTTGGAGTTTTATTTTAAAAGATATATCCAGTCAAAGTTCTGTTTTTAAATAAAACCAGAAAAAGAAAACGCTTCGATACAGAATATGCTTTCGAAGCAGAGGAAACGTACTCAGGCGTTTACGCGACCACTTAAGCCAGCGTGGGCGGCGCGGGGGTCACTGACAATGGGTCCAGGGGGCCCACTGGTCAGGTTTGACCATTCCCCCCCTTCCTCCTCTTCTCTGCCCGAATGGGAGCGGGACTCCGGCGGTCGCCGTCGACGAACGGCGGCTCCTCGAGGGCACCTGAGGGCAGGGATGGACCCGCCAGACCAGGGCGGTCCTCTCGGTGGTCGTTGGGTCGACGGTGGTGGGAGGAGTCGCCGGTGGCGAGCTCCGCGGCGGAGGGGGCTACGGGAGTGAAGTGGGTTTTGGGCTCCGGTGGTTTCCGATCGAGGCTGAGGCGCTGGGCAGCTCCGCAAGAACGAAGGGAAGCGGTTGGTGGCGCTGGATGGGCGGGGGATAGCCTGGTTGCGACGATTGGCACCGGACGACAGCGGCGGCCGAACTGACCGGAGGTGGGGGAGATGGCCTCCTCCGGTCAATCCACTGCTTGGGCAACTCTAGGGGGAAGGCTTGAGGTCGCCTGAGCGCTCGGAGGGGCTCGGGGCCTCCTTTTATAGGCGCTCGAGGCTGGTCCCGCGGCGGCCGTGGATAAGAACGCCGGCGACTGCGGTGCTGTAGCTGCAGGGCGACGTGGCGGCGACGAGCGCATGCCGACGGGCTCCAGGATAAGCTCGAGCTGTTCACAGGGGCAGCTGGCGCGCGCGGGTGGCTTGGGCGGCGCCGTCCATGGCAGGAGCTCGCTGCCGACGCCGGCGTGCCGCCAAAAGCTCTGACGGTGGCGCTGTATGGCGCCAGGGGTGGCGTGGACAGTGGGCGAGCGTAGTGCGCGGCTCTGCAGGTGAGCAAGGGCCAGGGGCGGGATGCGGCGAGGGCGGCAGTGCGACGCGGCGACTCGGTGCGCGCGCGTGCAAAACGTGCGCTCTGGGCGCGCCCAGAGCACGCACGGGACGTGCTCGACGAAATGCCAGGGCAGCCTAGAGTGCGAGAGGGAGGCTGGCAACTAACAGGGCAGGTTATGGATAGCCAGGAGCTTAGTGGACAAGGTTGCTGGGTCAGAGGATCAAGATCATAATGCAAACTAGAAAACATGCCAAAACTGACTGTGCACACCAAGTGTTCGACAGAATGCCAAGTGCATTTAGGCAACTCTTGGAGTGGCGAAAATCTCCAGATCAGGGTCTCTCTGGGTGTAGGTGATGATGGCAAGATCATCTGGGCAAAACCAGAAACTTGCCAGTCCAAGTTTTGCAAAACTTCAGTTTTGGACAGAAAGAAAAAGGTCTCATTGCATGCACTTAAAATCCTCCAATGGGTCCACTCTCCTGGACTTAAAGGTTTTGCAGGGAGGGCTACAAGCAGGAAAAGGCTCATGGGCACTAGAGCAAAATAAAATAGGGTTGCAGTACAAATCACCAAACTGGACCAGAATGAAAAAGAGGTTGATTCACTCAAATGTTTCAAAGGACAACACTGGTTTTTAGCATAAAGTTTAATTATATGCATCTACTGACATCTCCAAACACTTGGAAGAATTTTTAAAAGAATATTTAACTAGGTTGTAGTGCAAAAATGCCTACTGGACCAGATTTGAAAAGTTGATGTAGAGCTCAAAATCTCCAATAACCAAAAGATATTTTTGCATAAAAGTGGTGTGGAAACATCACATGACATCCCCAAATTTTGGTGAAAATTTTAAAAGCATTTGTCAAATGGTTGCAGTGCAAAACAGGCTCCAAATTTATGAAAGATCATCTTAAAAGAGTAAAGCTCAAGAAAAGGCAAACCTTGCAATTTAATCCACTGATAAAGAATTGTTTTACAGAGAGAGTATACAAATCCAATAATACCTTTGGAAAGTTTCCACTTGAGGTAAAACCCACAATATAAAAAGGGCAAATCTTGACAAATGGAAAAGTTTAATTTCCTGGCAAAAATTTTAATTAATAAAACAAGGTCAAAATTTTGGGGTGTCACAACACTACCCCCCTTAAGAAAAATCTCGTCCTCGAGATTTGTTAAAATATGTTTTGAACAAACCTTGCTTTTATCAAAAGAAAACATTCTACTGTGCAATAAAAATGTGGCTACAGTGAGAGGGCAATTAGTGGTGTAAAACCACAGTGTGGTCTACTGGCGTTGCGTGGAAAAATCCATGGTTGGGGAAAACGAGATATTTCTACGCGGATACAGTAATTTAGAATAAATTATAAATTACTAAAATACGCTGGTCGTACCCGAGAGCACAGTGCTCCCTCTGGCTGACAAGTGGACCCAGGGCCCACTGTTGGCCTCTTCTTCTACCTCTGGCTCTCTCTTCTCTCTCGCGTGCTCTCCCGCGCTTCCTCCACCGGCGACGCCTAGCGCGTAGGGCATCTAGGCCGTACTGCGGTAGTGCGCGGCGTGCTAGCTGCCGGTGCAGCGTGCACTCACCTCGCGGGCCAGTGCACTGTCGGCACTGCTCGCGGACTCGCCTCCGAACACCGACGATCGAGCGACGGGTGGCGCTGGTGGACCTCGCCCACCGTACACCGATCTCGAGCTATAAAATGATCGCGGTGCTCCTCTCTTCTTCCTCACACCTGGCCTCGCTTCTACTTCTCCTTCCTTCTCCTCCATTGCTGTTAGCAGGAGCTCGAGACGAGGCTCTAATGGCGGAGGCGATGCCGGACTGGTACGTGGTCCTGGTGTGTGGAGGTTTGGCGATGCTGCTGGGGTTGTCCGTGCTCTTGTGCGCGATGATCCTGGATGATCGTCGCAATGCTGCCGCTCGAGTGTTAGCTCTCCGCGGCGGCGGCGATCACGAGGATTAGGTGCGGCATCGAGTGCTAACTGCTGTCGGTGTGCTGGGGCAACTCGCGCCCGAAGGATTACTCACAAATCTCTCTTACTGGGACTGTGGTGTCCTCGGGTGTGCAGAAAAATGTGTACGAGGATTTGTAATTAGTGCACGAAGTCGAGTGGTTGTGGTTGTGAGTCTGCTGTTATGGTGCTGCGCGAATAAAAATCTATGCCGTGAAGATATGTACGCTGCAGTAACTCGGGGAAAGAAATCTCATTACAAAATTTATCGTGAGTGCAAATTAGTTAAAACAAAATTAACAGCAGTAAAATTGCTCACATAATTGAAAAACAAAAATCGGATCCACCGCACAAATTTTTGGATACCACGCACAAGTTACAACACATAAATCAATACTGGGATAATAAACACAGCGGTGACATTTACAAAGAAAACGGCAAAAGGACCGGGTCCCGAGAAAACGCCTCTGGTACTGGGGCGCAGTCTTCTTCTATCGGGGGAACCGGTTGACCAGTCGATGGATGCGCCTCTCCTGGTCAGGCCTCAGTGGTCTGCCAATAGCGATCCGAGGATTTAAATCAGCGAGGCTCTGGAGATAACCCATTACTCGCTGAGTCAAACGCTCCTGAGCGATAACGTACTGGGCAAGGTTGGCCAGTACTGGATCTCTCTCAATACGTCCACCGGGAAAAGATGCTAGTTCTCCGGGTGCTGCACGACTCGAAAAATAATAGTATCCTCGTTCGCTGGCATAGGGTACCGCGAATCGAAGACGAGCGAGCGCCTCGTACGCAGCAGCTTCTATGGCCATATGCGGAGTCGGCATGGATTTTCCCACGAAGGAAACCTCCGTTGGGTCTTGGTTTGGGTTTGAGGGAGGGATGTGCACTACTGCCCAATACTTCGAGGTGGATGGGGTGATCCTCGATTTGAGCAACTCGTACTGGGGTGGATGGATGGCACTCATGGTACTGCAGGTAAAGTCCCACAATAATTTAACAAAACTACCCGGGGTTGCGTCTGGGGTTCTCAGATAAATACTGGGGGGTCGGCATGGCAAAGAAATGGCTGTGAGTGTTGCGCACAAGGAGAGGGGTACTTGGCAAGGTCACGAGGTGGCCTTTTATATAGCATTGGGGCTGGGTTATCTACCGTGGTGAAGGGTAACTGGTTGTCGATCCTGTTCTTGGGTCAAAGCCACAGATATACATCTCTCATAAAAGTGACGCATTACTGTGGGTGCCGTCGAGGTTGGTCTTGGTAGCTGCGCCCGAAATTTAAAAAAAATGCAACTGTACGCCAACGTACATATGCATAGCTACTACTCCAGAAATAGGGGCGCTCAAGCAGACAGCATTTAATAAAAGCGATACAGGACCACACAGTTACAAAGCGTAGGAATACTAAGGCTCGACATTACTTGAGCGACTTAGTCTACTTCGTTAATGTCTAAGTGGGCTGGCCTGGCGGATGCCGAGGTTTCTCCACGGGTTTCACCTGTTGGAAATATGCCCTAGAGGCAATAATAAATGGTTATTATTATATTTCTTTGTTCATGGTAATCGTCTATTGTTCATGCTATAATTGTATTGTCCGGAAATCGTAATACATGTGTGAATACATAGACCACAACGTGTCCCTAGTAAGCCTCTAGTTGACTAGCTCGTTGATCAACAGATAGTCATGGTTTCCTGACTATGGACATTGGATGTCATTGATAACGGGATCACATCATTAGGAGAATGATGTGATGGACAAGACCCAATCCTAAGCATAGCATAAAAGATCGTGTAGTTTCGTTTGCTAGAGCTTTTCCAATGTCAAGTATCTTTTCCTTAGACCATGAGATCGTGCAACTCCCGGATACCGTAGGAGTGCTTTGGGTGTGCCAAACGTCACAACGTAACTGGGTGACTATAAAGGTGCACTACGGGTATCTCCGAAAGTGTCTGTTGGGTTGGCACGGATCGAGACTGGGATTTGTCACTCCGTGTGACGGAGAGGTATCTCTGGGCCCACTCGGTGATGCATCATCATAATGAGCTCAATGTGACTAAGGCGTTAGTCACGTGATCATGCATTGCGGTACGAGTAAAGAGACTTGCCGGTAACGAGATTGAACAAGGTATTGGGATACCGACGATCGAATCTCGGGCAAGTAACATACCGATTGACAAAGGGAATTGTATACGGGATTGACTGAATCCTCGACATCGTGGTTCATCCGATGAGATCATCGTGGAACATGTGGGAGCCAACATGCGTATCCAGATCCCGCTGTTGGTTATTGACCGGAGAGGCGTCTCGGTCATGTCTGCATGTCTCCCGAACCCGTAGGGTCTACACACTTAAGGTTCGGTGACGCTAGGGTTGTAGAGATATGTGTATGCGGAAACCCGAAAGTTGTTGGAGTCCCGGATGAGATCCCAGACGTCACGAGGAGTTCCGGAATGGTCCGGAGGTAAAGAATTATATATAGGAAGTCAAGTTTCAGCCACCGGGAAAGTTTCGGGGGTTACCGGTATTGTACCGGGACCACCGGAAGGGTCCCGGGGGTCCACCGGGTGGGGCCACCTATCCCGGAGGGCCCCGTGGGCTGAAGTGGGAAGGGAACCAGCCCCTAGTGGGCTGGGCGCCCCCCCATGGGCCTCCCCCCTATGCCTAGGGTTGGAAACCCTAGGGTGGGGGGGGGGGGCGCCCCACTTGCCTTGGGGGGCAAGGCACCCCCCTTGGCCGCCGCCCCCCACCCTAGATGGGTCTTGGCCGGCGCCCCCCCTCCCAGGGGGCCTATATAAAGGGGGGGAGGGAGGGCAGCAATATCTCAGCCTTGGGCACCTCCCTCCTCCCCTGCTACACCTCTCTCTCTCTCTCTCTCTCTCTCTCTCTCTCTCTCTCTCTCGTAGAAGCTCGGCGAAGCCCTGCCGGCATCCCGCTACATCCACCACCACGCCGTCGTGCTGCTGGATCTCCATCAACCTCTCCTTCCCCCTTGCTGGATCAAGAAGGAGGAGACGTCGCTGCACCGTACGTGTGTTGAACGCGGAGGTGCCGTCCGTTCGGCACTCGGTCATCGGTGATTTGGATCACGGCGAGTACGACTCCGTCATCCACGTTCATTGGAACGCTTCCGCTCGCGATCTACAAGGGTATGTAGATGCACTCCTTTCCCCTCATTGATAGTATACTCCATAGATGCATCTTGGTGAGCGTAGGAAAATTTTAAAATTATGCTACGATTCCCAACAGTGGCATCATGAGCCAGGCCTATGCGTAGTTACTATGCACGAGTAGAACACAAAGAAGTTGTGGGCGTTGATGTTGCCAATTCTTCTTGCCGCTACTAGTCGTTTCTTGTTTCGGCGGCATTGTAGGATGAAGCGGCCCGGACCGACCTTACACGTACGCTTACGTGAGACAGGTTCCACCGACTGACATGCACTAGATGCATAAGGTGGCTAGCGGGTGTCTGTCTCTCCTACTTTAGTCGGAACAGATTCGATGAAAAGGGTCCTTATGAAGGGTAAATAGAAATTGGCAAATCACGTTGTGGTGATACGTAGGTAAGAAACGTTCTTGCTAGAAACCTACAAACCACGTAAAAACTTGCAACAATAATTAGAGGATGTCTAACTTGTTTTTGCAGCATGTGTTATGTGATGTGATATGGCCAGAAAATGTGATGAATGATATATGTGATGTATGAGATTGATCATATTCTTGTAATAGGAATCACGACTTGCATGTCGATGAGTATGACAACCGGCAGGAGCCATAGGAGTTGTCTTTATTATTTTGTATGACCTGCGTGTCATTGAATAACGCCATGTAAATTACTTTACTTTGTTGCTAAACGCGTTAGCCATAGAAGTAGAAGTAATCGTTGGCGTGACGACTTCATGAAGACACAATGATGGAGATCATGATGATGGAGATCATGGTGTCATGCCGGTGACAAAGATGATCATGGTGCCCCGAAGATGGAGATCAAAGGAGCATAATGATATTGGCCATATCATGTCACTATTTGATTGCATGTGATGTTTATCATGTTTTTGCATCTTATTTGCTTAGAACGACGGTAGTAAGTAAGATGATCCCTTATGATAATTTCAAGTAAAGTGTTCCCCCTAACCGTGCACCGTTGCGATGGTTCGTTGTTTCGAAGCACCACGTGATGATCGGGTGTGATAGATTCTAACGTTCGAATACAACGGGTGTTGACGAGCCTAGCATGTACAGACATGGCCTCGGAACACACGCAATACACTTAGGTTGACTTGACAAGCTTAGCATGTACATACATGGCCTCGGAACACGGAGGACCGAAAGGTCGAGCATGAGTCGTATAGAAGATACGATCAACATGGAGATGTTCACCGATCTTGACTAGTCCGTCTCACGTGATGATCGGACACGGCCTAGTTAACTCGGATCATGCTTCACTTAGGTGACTAGAGGGATGTCTATCTGAGTGGGAGTTCATTGAGTAATTTGATTAGATGAACTTAATTATCATGAACTTAGTCTAAAATCTTTACACTATGTCTTGTAGATCTAATGGCCAACGTTGTCCTCAATTTCAACGCGTTCCTAGAGAAAACCAAGCTGAAAGATGATGGCAGCAACTATACAGACTGGGTCCGGAACCTGAGGATCATCCTCATAGTAGCCAAGAAAGATTATGTCCTAGAAGCACCGCTAGGTGAATCACCAATCCCAGAAAACCAAGACGTTATGAACGCTTGGCAGCAGCGTGCAGATGATTACTCCCTCGTTCAGTGCGGCATGCTTTACAGCCTAGAACCGGGTCTCCAAAAGCGTTTTGAGAAACATGGAGCATATGAGATGTTCGAGGAGCTGAAATTGGTTTTTCAAGCTCATGCCCGGGTCGAGAGATATGAAGTCTCCGACAAGTTCTTCAGCTGTAAAATGGAGGAGAATAGTTCTGTTAGTGAACACATACTCAGAATGTCTGGGTTACACAACCGCTTATCCCAGCTGGGAGTTGATCTCCCGGATGATGCGGTCATTGACAGAATTCTCCAGTCGCTTCCACCAAGCTACAAGAGCCTTGTGATGAACTACAATATGCAGGGGATGGAAAAGACCATTCCTGAGGTATATTCAATGCTGAAATCAGCGAAGGGGGAGATCAGAAAAGAACATCAACTGTTGATGGTGAATAAAACCACTAAGTTCAAGAAGGGCAAGGGTAAGAAGAACTTCAAGAAGGACGGCAAGGGAGTTGCCGCGCCCGGTAAGCCAGTTGCCGGGAAGAAGCCAAGGAATGGACCCAAGCCCGAGACTGAGTGCTTTTATTGCAAGGGAAGTGGTCACTGGAAGCGGAACTGCCCCAAATACTTAGCGGACAAGAAGGCCGGCAACACCAAAGGTATATGTGATATACATGTAATTGATGTGTACCTTACCAGTACTCGTAGTAGCTCCTGGGTATTTGATACCGGTGCGGTTGCTCATATTTGTAACTCAAAACAGGAACTACGGAATAAACGGAGACTGGCAAAGGACGAGGTGACGATGCGCGTCGGGAATGGTTCCAAGGTCGATGTGATCGCCGTCGGCACGCTACCTCTGCATCTACCTACGAGATTAGTTTTGAACCTCAATAATTGTTATTTAGTGCCAGCTTTGAGCATGAACATTGTATCTGGATCTCGTTTAATTCGAGATGGCTACTCATTTAAATCTGAGAATAATGGTTGTTCTATTTATTTGAGAGATATGTTTTATGGTCATGACCCGCTGGTTAATGGTTTATTCTTGATGAATCTCGAACGTGATGTTACACATATTCATAGTGTGAATACCAAAAGATGTAAAGTTGATAACGATAGTCCCACATACTTGTGGCACTGCCGCCTTGGTCACATTGGTGTCAAGCGCATGAAGAAGCTCCATGCAGATGGACTTTTGGAGTCTCTTGATTACGAATCATTTGACACGTGCGAACCATGCCTCATGGGTAAGATGACCAAGACTCCGTTCTCCGGAACAATGGAGCGAGCAACCAACTTATTGGAAATCATACATACCGATGTGTGCGGTCCAATGAGTGTTGAGGCTCGCGGAGGATATCGTTATGTTCTCACTCTCACTGATGACTTAAGTAGATATGGGTATGTCTACCTAATGAAACACAAGTCTGAAACCTTTGAAAAGTTCAAGGAATTTCAGAGTGAGGTTGAGAATCAACGTGACAGAAAAATAAAATTCTTACGATCAGATCGTGGTGGAGAATATTTAAGTCACGAGTTTGGTGCACACTTAAGGAAATGTGGAATAGTTTCACAACTCACGCCGCCTGGAACACCTCAGAGAAATGGTGTGTCCGAACGTCGTAATCGCACTCTATTGGATATGGTGCGATCTATGATGTCTCTTACCGATTTACCGCTCTCATTTTGGGGCTATGCTTTAGAGACTGCCGCATTCACTTTAAATAGGGCTCCGTCGAAATCCGTTGAGACGACACCGTATGAATTATGGTTTGGGAAGAAACCTAAGCTGTCGTTTCTAAAAGTTTGGGGATGCGATGCTTATGTCAAGAAACTTCAACCTGAAAAGCTCGAACCCAAGTCGAAAAAATGCGTCTTCATAGGATACCCTAAGGAAACTATTGGGTATACCTTCTACCTCAGATCCGAAGGCAAGATCTTCGTTGCCAAGAACGGGTCCTTTCTAGAGAAGGAGTTTCTCTTGAAAGAATTGAGTGGGAGGAAAGTGGAACTTGATGAGGTGATAGTCACCCCTTCCGAACCGGAAAGTAGCGCAGCGCGGGAAAATGTTCCTGTGGTGCCTACACCGACTGGGGAGGAAGTTAATGATGATGATCATGAAGCTTCGGATCAAGTTACTACTGAACTTCGTAGGTCCACAAGGACACGTTCCGCACCAGAGTGGTACGGCAACCCTGTCCTGGAAATCATGTTGTTAGACAATGGTGAACCTTCGAACTATGAAGAAGCGATGGTGGGCCCGGATTCCGACAAATGGCTAGAAGCCATGAAATCCGAGATAGGATCCATGTATGAAAACGAAGTATGGACTTTGACTGACTTGCCCGATGATCGGCGAGCCATAGAAAACAAATGGATCTTTAAGAAGAAGACAGACGCATATGGTAATGTGACCATCTACAAAGCTCGACTTGTCGCTAAGGGTTATCGACAAGTTCAATGGGTTGACTACGATGAGACTTTCTCACCCGTAGCGAAGCTGAAGTCCGTCCGAATCATGTTAGCAATTGCCGCATACTATGATTATGAGATATGGCAGATGGACGTCAAAACGGCATTCCTTAACTGCTTCCTTAAGGAAGAGTTGTATATGATGCAGCCGGAAGGTTTTGTCGATCCTAAGAATGCTAACAAAGTATGCAAGCTCCAGCGCTCAATCTATGGGCTGGTGCAAGCATCTCGGAGTTGGAACATTCGCTTTGATGAGATGATCAAAGCGTTTGGGTTTACACAGACTTATGGAGAAGCCTGTGTTTACAAGAAAGTGAGTGGGAGCTCTGTAGCATTTCTCTTATTATATGTGGATGACATACTATTGATGGGAAATGATATAGAATTCTTGGAAAGTATAAAGGCTTATTTGAATAAGTGTTTTTCAATGAAGGACCTTGGAGAAGCTGCTTATATATTAGGCATCAAGATCTATAGAGATTGATCAAGACGCCTCATTGGTCTTTCACAGAGTACATACCTTGACAAGATATTGAAGAAGTTCAATATGGATCAGTCCAAGAAGGGGTTCTTGCCTGTATTGCAAGGTGTGCAATTGAGCACGGCTCAATGCCCGACCATGGTAGAAGATATAGAAAAGATGAGTGTCATCCCCTATGCCTCGGCCATAGGGTCTATTATGTATGCCATGCTGTGTACCAGACCTGATGTAAACCTTGCCGTAAGTTTGGTAGGAAGGTACCAAAGTAATCCCGGCATGGAACACTGGACAGCGGTCAAGAATATCCTAAAGTACCTGAAAAGTACTAAGGATATGTTTCTCGTTTATGGAGGTGACGAAGAGCTCGTCGTAAAGGGTTACGTCGACGCTAGCTTCGACACAGATCTGGATGACTCGAAGTCACAAACCGGATACGTGTATATTTTGAATGGAGGAGTAGTAAGCTGGTGCAGTTGCAAGCAAAGCGTCGTGGCGGGATCTACATGTGAAGCGGAGTACATGGCAGCCTCGGAGGCAGCACAGGAAGCAGTCTGGATGAAGGAGTTCATTACCGACCTAGGGGTGATTCCCAATGCGTCGGGCCCGATGACTCTCTTCTGTGACAACACTGGAGCTATTGCTCTTGCGAAGGAGCCCAGGTTTCACAGGAAGACCAGGCATATCAAGCGTCGCTTCAACTCCATTCGTGAAAGTGTTCAAAATGGAGACATAGATATTTGTAAAGTACATACGGACCTGAATGTAGCAGATCCGTTGACTAAACCTCTCCCTAGGGCAAAACATGATCAACACCAGGACGCAATGGGTGTTCAATTCATCACAATGTAACTAGATTATTGACTCTAGTGCAAGTGGGAGACTGTTGGAAATATGCTCTAGAGGCAATAATAAATGGTTATTATTATATTTCTTTGTTCATGGTAATTGTCTATTGTTCATGCTATAATTGTATTGTCCGGAAATCGTAATACATGTGTGAATACATAGACCACAACGTGTCCCTAGTAAGCCTCTAGTTGACTAGCTCGTTGATCAACAGATAGTCATGGTTTCCTGACTATGGACATTGGATGTCATTGATAACGGGATCACATCATTAGGAGAATGATGTGATGGACAAGACCCAATCCTAAGCATAGCACAAAAGATCGTGTAGTTTCGTTTGCTAGAGCTTTTCCAATGTCAAGTATCTTTTCCTTAGACCATGAGATCGTGCAACTCCCGGATACCGTAGGAGTGCTTTGGGTGTGCCAAACGTCACAACGTAACTGGGTGACTATAAAGGTGCACTACGGGTATCTCCGAAAGTGTCTGTTGGGTTGGCACGGATCGAGACTGGGATTTGTCACTCCGTGTGACGGAGAGGTATCTCTGGGCCCACTCGGTGATGCATCATCATAATGAGCTCAATGTGACTAAGGCGTTAGTCACGTGATCATGCATTGCGGTATGAGTAAAGAGACTTGCCGGTAACGAGATAGAACAAGGTATTGGGATACCGACGATCGAATCTCGGGCAAGTAACATACCGATTGACAAAGGGAATTGTATACGGGATTGACTGAATCCTCGACATCGTGGTTCATCCGATGAGATCATTGTGGAACATGTGGGAGCCAACATGGGTATCCAGATCCCGTTGTTGGTTATTGACCGGAGAGGCGTCTCGGTCATGTCTGCATGTCTCCCGAACCCGTAGGGTCTACACACTTAAGGTTCGGTGACGCTAGGGTTGTAGAGATATGTGTATGCGGAAACCCGAAAGTTGTTCGGAGTCCCGGATGAGATCCCAGACGTCACGAGGAGTTCCGGAATGGTCCGGAGGTAAAGAATTATATATAGGAAGTCAAGTTTCGGCCACCGGGAAAGTTTCGGGGGTTACCGGTATTGTACCGGGACCACCGGAAGGGTCCCGGGGGTCCACCGGGTGGGGCCACCTATCCCGGAGGGCCCCGTGGGCTGAAGTGGGAAGGGAACCAGCCCCTAGTGGGCTGGGCGCCCCCATGGGCCTCCCCCCTGCGCCTAGGGTTGGAAACCCTAGGGTGGGGGGGGGGGCGCCCCACTTGCCTTGGGGGGCAAGGCACCCCCCTTGGCCGCCGCCCCCCACCCTAGATGGTTCTTGGCCGGCGCCCCCCCCTCCCAGGGGGCCTATATAAAGTGGGGGGGGAGGGAGGGCAGCAATATCTCAGCCTTGGGCACCTCCCTCCTCCCCTGCTACACCTCTCTCTCTCTCTCGTAGAAGCTCGGCGAAGCCCTGCCGGCATCCCGCTACATCCACCACCACGCCATCGTGCTGCTGGATCTCCATCAACCTCTCCTTCCCCCTTGCTGGATCAAGGAGGAGACGTCGCTGCACCGTACGTGTGTTGAACGCGGAGGTGCCGTCCGTTCGGCACTCGGTCATCGGTGATTTGGATCACGACGAGTACGACTCCGTCATCCACGTTCATTGGAACGCTTCCGCTCGCGATCTACAAGGGTATGTAGATGCACTCCTTTCCCCTCGTTGCTAGTATACTCCATAGATGCATCTTGGTGAGCGTAGGAAAATTTTAAAATTATGCTACGATTCCCAACATCACCGTCGGGATTTGCTGGTTGAGGTTGAGGGGCTGCAGGATCGGGGTAGTGGTGATGACCATCGCGGGGGTTGCTGGCCACAATCCCGTTGGAACGGGTTCCCAAAAGGCGACGAAGCGCTTCTGGGGAGACCAAAGCACTTTGGTTGATGGCTGGGGCAGACCTCAAGGGATCGATCGGGTGTCCGAACAGCACGACTGGGTTGTCGGTGTCGGGCTCCACTTCTCCTCTCGCCGGGGCTCGGCGAACCAGTTCTCCACGAGCTGCGATCAGATCAAGGGTGATCTGATCGAACAGTTGCTCTAGTGCGTTTACATAGCGCACCAGATGCAATAGTGCAGGGTCTGTCTCGTGATCTCCGTTGGCAACCTGGGGCGGCCTACCATACCCGTCACGACTGGGGTAGTAGTAGAACGAGCGACAGTTAACTCTGGGCGACAAGTGCCTGAGTTGAACTATAGCTTCTCGAGCTGCCAGTTGGATGGCTTGTGGCTCAAAAGAAGTTGTCCTTCCAGTGAACCTGTAGGGGCGTTCTGGCGACAGACCCCTACCGTAGATGTGCACAGTGGCCCAGTACTGGCGGCTCTCGCCGTACATGGGTCCTTGGTACACAACATATTCAGGAGGCTCTTCTAATGCGTAGGCACGGCGGGTGAGATTTGCGAGCACGGTCACAAAACCTCCAAGGTTGGTTGCTGTGGTCTCATTGTGAACAATGGGGCCAGGCATCGTGGCTTGGTTTGGGGAAAGAGGCTGTGCTGTGCTGTGTTGAGGCTAGCGTGCCCTTTTCATAGGAAAAGGGTACGGAGTCTTCCTTCGCACGCCCGCGAATGAGACGTGTTAGGTATTGGTCACTGGCGCGAGATCGACGGGCTAGGCGGGTAGGTTGGGCACCGTCTGCCGAAAGGCGTCGGGTCACTGTGGGGCTATCTTACGCGAGAAGCTTGGCCGGGGTTTTGGTTAAGGTCTGGTGGTTTGGTTACCTAGGTTTATTGACCTGGCTAAGATAGGATTAGCCAATGGTCAGCCTGGCTCTGATACCAAGTCTGTTAGGACCGGATTTCCGGGATATTAATTTCCCAGAGAACGGCCTTTGTGCTCACCAGCCCCAGGATTACTGTTAGCTGATGAGGCACCAACTTGATACAAGAATTCCAAGCAAAGAACAAAATGTGTAGTACAAGACCATTGTGGCCTATGAGTACAACACTTGGTTTCTAGTGGTTGATGGCGGAAGCGGTTTGTGGTACATCTGCGTCTATGGGACTCCATTTCCCACAAGAACAGCTGACCAGGATAACTCCTATCTTCGCGAGGCTGCTATCGTCAATGCGTAGGTTCCGGGGCTGTCATCGCGATGCTTATCTCCATGCGCGAAATCTGGCCAAGACAATAGCCAGGGACAAGCCAGTGAGTACGTTTGAATGTACTTGCAAACATTAAGAACACGGGTATAATATAATAAGAGACAATCATGCTCCGAAATATTTATGATCATAACGTCAGTCACGAAATAAACAAAATTTTCATGATGCACGCATGCAGGTAGATTCGTGTAAAATGCATTACGGGAGTAGAAATAGGATGCACCGATCGAGTGTCTGAAGCGACGCCTCAAAAGGATAATAAGATAAATCACGCCTCAGTCGGGCGTCTGAGCGACACCACATAAAGGGCTTATAAAGAATAAATAAATAACAAGCATGCCGCAGTCGGGCGTCTGAGCGACACCACATAAAGGGCTTATAAAGAATAATTAAATAACAAACATGCCACAGTCGGGCGTCTGAGCGACACCATAGAGAGGGCTTATAAAGAATAATTAAATAACAAACATGCCACAGTCGGGCGTCTGAGCGACACCACAGAGAGGGCTTATAAAGAATAATTAAATAACAAACATGCCACAGTCGGGCGTCTGAGCGACACCACAGAGAGGGCTTATATAAGAATAATCACAGTGAATATCCAGGAGGTAGAACCGTCCCAGGGATACTCAATAATTCAAATAATGTAAATGGTTAGTCCATAATAATAATAAACATAATCCTCATATGTTACAAGTCAATAAACAATATCTAGTCTAGCCGTTTCTCCATCCGAAGACCGTCACTAGATTCTAGTTTAGCCGTGTCTCCATCCGAATACCGTTACTATGGTCCAGTTTAGCCGTGTCTCCATCCGAATACCGTCACTAGACCCATCTCAGACTGAAGCTAATTCTGCGTCGCCATTTCAGCTACTGCAAATAATAGTGGGGCCAGAAAATTAATGTGTATTTGAGTCAGAGGAAGCGCTAGTAATCATGGGTATGCTCGTATTTGTGAGTTGTTGCTGTTGCTGTAATCAAGTTATTTAATGATTGGACGAAACCAAAAAATAATAGATATAACCTCTGCAGAGGGTGTACTCTTTACCCACGAGTAATGGGTTTATTTAGCCCATCGGGACTAATTCCGCCTACGGCCTTTTAATTGAAAACACGCCTGACCTGCACACACCAGCTTAGCTTACCGGTGTCTGGAATCACCAACGACACCTGTCAAGCAAAACTCTAAGTGGGGAGGCTACAACCTCGACGTAGCATGGGATCAAATTTATATCGCGCGCTCTAAGGGGTGCCCCCCTCTCGGTCCCAACCGGAAACACCCATGCCCCCGGACCAGGTGGCATGCCTACCGGATGCATCCGGTATCTTCCACCATGGCCTCTCTGTACAGTGTGTGCCTTGGTAAGGGGTTGACAACTTACTGAACCGTACCCTACCTGCCGCAGGGACAAGTGGTAGTACAAAACAAGTAGTGGAAGTTACTAATCAAGACTCGACCTACGACCGACTCAGGGGTCCAAGTATTCTCCGAATGATTTGCATAACCAATATATTTCCATTTAACAGATAAACTCACCACTCATCAAGCCTCACCATGACATACCGGACATACTCGTCTCAACGAGGAACTAGGGACAAGCTCGTGTCTACCCAAGACCACGACTTTCCCGGATTCCTTCCGGTATGCATGAGAAGCTCACGAGGATGATCACTAACACCAGCACATCCATTTATAACAGCAAGGAAATCTCCATTATGTACTCATGCGTGTGATTTTTACCGTTACATAAAAATAACGTATGCTCCAAGTCAAGTGGTGTTATAACCGTATCAAAACACCTCACGAAAATATTATGCCAGAGTTCAGAATGCTTGCCTTCAAGAGTATGCAAGGGGGTGCACTTTTTGAAAGTTTTCCTCCCTCTCCATTTCCTATTTTGAAAAATATTCAAATAACAAATATTTCAAACACAGTACAAAAAGTTGTCCCAAATATTTTTGAAATAAATATTAAAATAAACTAGATGAAATTTGAGAGAGGTAGGAAAAAGAATCAACTCATTTGGAGTTTTATTTTAAAAGATATAGCCAGTCAAAGTTCTGTTTTTAAATAAAACCAGAAAAAGAAAACGCTTCGATACAGAATACGCTTTCGAAGCAGAGGAAACATACTCAGGCGTTTACCCGACCACTTAAGCCAGCGTGGGCGGCGCGGGGGTCACTGATAGTGGGTCCAGGGGGCCCACTGGTCAGGATTGACCATTCCCCCCCTCTCCCTCCTCTTCTCTGCCCGAACGGGAGCGGGACTCCGGCGGTCGCCGTCGATGAAAGGCGGCTCCTCGAGGGCACCTGAGGGCAGGGATGGACCCGCCAGACCGGGGCGGTCCTCTTGGTGGTCGTTGGGTCGACGGTGGTGGGAGGAGTCGCCGGCGGCGAGCTCCGCGGCGGAGGGGGCTACGGGAGTGAAGTGGGTTTTGGGCTCCGGTGGTTTCCGATCGAGGCTGAGGCGCTGGGCAGCTCCGCAAGAACGAGGGGAAGCGGTTGGTGGCGCTAGATGGGCGGGGGATAGCCTGGTTGTGACGATTGGCACCGGACGGCAGCGGCGGCCGAACCGGCCGGAGGTGGGGGAGATGGACTCCTCCGGTCAATCCACTGCTTGGGGAACTCTAGGGGGAAGGCTTGAGGTCGCCTGAGCGCTCGGAGGGGCTCGGGGCCTCCTTTTATAGGCGCTCGAGGCTAGTCCCGCGGTGGCCGTGGATAAGAACGCCGGCGACCGCGGTGCTGTAGCTGCAGGGCGACGTGGCGGCGACGAGCGTGTGCCGACGGGCTCCAGGATAAGCTCGAGCTGTTCACAGGGGCAGCTGGCGCGCGCGGGTGGCTTGGGCGGCGCCGTCCATGGCAGGACCTCACTGCCGACGCCGGCGTGCCGCCAAAAGCTCTGACGGCGGCACTGTAGGGCACCAGGGGTGGCGTGGAGAGTGGGCAAGCGTAGTGCGCGGCTCTGCAGGTGAGCAAGGGCCAGGGGCGGGACGCGGCGAGGGCGGCAGTGCGACGCGGCGACTCGGTGCGCGCGCGTGCAAAACGTGCGCTCTAGGCGCGCTCAGAGCACGCACGGGACGTGCTCGACGAAATGCCAGGGCAGCCTAGAGTGCGAGAGGGAGGCTGGCAACTAACAGGGCAGGGTTATGGATAGCCAGGAGCTTAGTGGACAAGGTTGCTGGGTCAGAGGATCAAGATCATAATGCAAACTAGAAAACATGCCAAAACTGACTGTGCACACCAAGTGTTCGACAGAATGCCAAGTGCATTTAGGCAACTCTTGGAGTGGCCAAAATCTCCAGATCAGGGTCTCTCTGGGTGTAGGTGATGATGACAAGATCATCTGGGCAAAACCAGAAACTTGCCAATGCAAGTTTTACAAAACTTCAGTTTTGGATAGAAAGAAAAAGGTCTCATTGCATGCACTTAAAATCCTCCAATGGGTCCACTCTCCTGGACTTAAGGGTTTTGCAGGGAGGGCTACAAGCAGGAAAAGGCTCATGGGCACTAGAGCAAAATAAAATAGGGTTGCAGTACAAATCACCAAACTGGACCAGAATGAAAAAGAGGTTGATTCACTCAAATGTTTCAAAGGACAACACTGGTTTTTAGCATAAAGTTTAATTATATGCATCTACTGACATCTCCAAACACTTGGAAGAATTTTTAAAAGAATATTTAACTAGGTTGTAGTGCAAAAATGCCTACTGGACCAGATTTGAAAAGTTGATGTAGAGCTCAAAATCTCCAATAACCAAAAGATATTTTTGCATAAAAGTGGTGTGGAAACATCACATGACATCCCCAAATTTTGGTGAAAATTTTAAAAGCATTTGTCAAATGGTTGCAGTGCAAAACAGGCTCCAAATTTATGAAAGATCATCTTAAAAGAGTAAAGCTCAAGAAAAGGCAAACCTTGCAATTTAATCCACTGATAAAGAATTGTTTTACAGAGAGAGTATACAAATCCAATAATACCTTTGGAAAGTTTCCACTTGAGGTAAATCCCACAATATAAAAAGGGTAAATCTTGACAAATGGAAACGTTTAATTTCCTGGCAAAAAATTTAATTAATAAAACAAGGTCAAAATTTTGGGGTGTCACAAAGGAGGCAGTGATGAGCATCCGGATCGAAGGCGGAGGAGGTCACGGGCAGCCAATCCAGACCGGGTCCGGGCGAAGGAGGGTCGGCCCGGGCGCAGGAGGAGGAGGCAAGATGGCGCTGCGGTGGAGGGAACTCGCAGGCACACCATCGGGCAGAGGACGGCGCGGGGCTCTGCTCCTCTCTGCGTGTCGCAGCGCAGGAGGAGGACGATGGGGAGAGGGGATCGGGCGTGAGCGAGAGAGGGATGGCGGCGCGCGTGGGAATGAGGAGGAGGAGATGGATCGGGGTGAGGCTAGGGTTATAGGTTTAGGTGGGCTGGCTAGGCTAATGGGCCGGCTTAGTTGGTCGGGCCTAAGAGGCCGGCTGGGCCGGCTCTCGTCTCTCTCCCTCTAATTTTCTAGCAGAAAAGAAATAGAGAGAGGAAAAGAAAGAGAGGGTTAGGGAAAGATTTTGCGCATGGTGATTATTTTCCCGGACTTATAAATATGCGCTTGATCCAGGAAAAATAGAAGTGGCACAAATGCAAGATCTAAATTCAAACTCATTTGAATTAAATTCAAATGGTTTGAACTAGGACAAGGTTTAGGAGTGGCAAAAATATTGAGGCTTGAGGAGCCTCAATAAAAGAGATAAGAATTGTTGACAAAGTTTGAGGCAAGGAATTGAGATAGAAAATGCATGTAACTTAAACTGCAGGTGTGTTATGGTGATTCCAAAGTTAATGGAATATTTTAATATAGCTCCCTAATAATATTGGGAGACTTTTATATGTTCTAAAGAGAAATCACCATGTGCATTTCCCTCAATTTAAATGGACCGAAGATCCATACAATTTATTTATCTGAGTTTTTAAAAAGGGTTGCATGATGACATGAGATGAAATATATGACATGAACAAAATTCAAAACGAAAGACAAAACCCAACCACGAAGGAAATAACATATCACATAGCCGGAAATGGCAAGAGTTGGAGTTATAATTATGGAAAGTTACATCCGGGGTGTTACACAAACGGCCTGCAGGGCTGACTGAATTGCAGCATTGTGTTCAGAAACCGAATGAAACTTTGAGGGATTACATCCAGAGATGGACCACTCTGCATCATACAGTGGAAAATGTGTCACAACACCAAGCAGTTTGCGCCTTCAAGGAGGGTGTTCGGTATAGAGAGCTTAACCTGAAATTCGGTTGGACATGGGATATGACCCTGGCCCGGATGATGGAAATAGCCACTCGGTACGCTAACGGTGAGGAAGAAGATCGACTCTGCAGTGGCAAGAACAAACCAGTTGCCCAGGACACCGGAGGAGGGAATTCTAGTCGGAAGCAGAAGCGCAAATCCGAACCCGCAGGTCCCGGTGAGGCTGTAGTTGTGACTCAAGGAAAGTTTAAAGGGAAGCCTAAGGGGCCATGGGTCCCCAAGAAGGTGAAAGATCAAGCGGGAAATGATGTGCTAGATTTGCCGTGTCATATACACACCAAGAAGGATGAAGAGGGAAACCTGATTTATCCCAAGCATACCACTCGACAGTGTCGACTCCTAATTCAGAGCTTCCGAGAGGGTCAGCCCAGTGAGAAGGAAAAGGAATCCGATAAGGATGAAGACAAAGAGGAGGATGATGGTTACCCCAATGTCAATGCCACTTTAGTGATTTTTGCTGACAATGAAAGCAAAAGTCAACTGAAAGTTATCAACAGAGAAGTGAACATGGTTGCTCTGGCAACGACAACATATCCGAAGTGGTCAAAAACTCCCATTACATTCGACCAGTCCGATCACCCAGCACACGTTGCTACCCCCGGGCGGAAGCGTTGGTGGTCGACCCACTCGTTGGGGGCACCCGACTGACCAAAGTCCTGATGGATGGTGGCAGTGGCTTGAACATTTTGTACACTGAGACCCTCCGAGGGATGGGCATTCCGATGTCCAAACTTAGTGAGAGCAACATGCGGTTCCACGGAGTCATTCCGGGGAAGAAGGCCGATTCACTCGGTCAGATCACTCTTGATGTGGTTTTCGGTGATTCCAAGAATTACCGCAAGGAAAAGTTGGCATTTGAGGTCGTGGACTTTCACAGTGCCTACCATGCTATTCTGGGTAGGCCTGCATATGCTCGTTTCATGGCTCGACAATGTTACGTGTACCTCAAGTTGAAGATGCCTGGTCCTAGAGGTGTGATCACAGTCACTGGAAATCGACAGGGAGCTGAAGAGTGCCTCCAGAAGGGCTCAAAGATTGCCGATGAACAGATGGCAACCATAGAGATGCAAGAGTACCAGAAGAATGCAGATCCGAGTGATTTGTTGCGTGCTAAGAAGCCTGCTTCGGAGTCCGCATTTCAGTCGTCTGAGGAAACAAAGCAAGTTCACATTCACCCGACCGACCCCAATGCTGCTCCGACTCATATCTCAACAACACTCGACAGCAAATGGGAAGAAGTGCTCATCCAGTTCCTCCGTGAGAACTGGGACATCTTTGCATGGAAGCCGTCTGACATGCCAGGTGTACCCAGGGAATTGGCTGAGCACCGTTTGCGAGTCGACCCGAAAGCAAAACCCATCAAAGAGCATCTCCGTCGGTCCGCCGTGGAGAAAAGGAAAGCAATTGGCGAAGAGGTGGCTCGGCTTCTGGCAGATGAGTTCATCCACGAGATATACCACTCCGAGTGGCTCGCCAATGTTGTCATGGTCCCCAAGAAAGATGATTCACTTCGTATGTGCATCGACTTCAAGCATATCAATCGGGCCTGCCCGAAAGATCATTTCCCTCTACCCCGCATCGATCAAATTGTCGACTCGACTGCAGGATGTGAGCGTTTGTCCTTTTTGGACGCTTATTCCGGGTACCATCAGATCCGACTGTATGGACCCGACGAAATAAAAATAGCTTCATCACCCCATCCGGGTATTTTTGCTATGTTACCATGCCTTTTGGTCTCAAGAATGCTGGCGCCACATTCATGCGCATGATTCAGAAGTGCCTGCTCACTCAAATCAGTCGGGATGTGGAAGCTTACATGGATGACATCATGGTTAAGTCACGTAAAGGTTCCGACCTACTGGCTGACCTCGCTGAAACTTTTGCCAACTTGAGAAGATATGATATCAAGCTTAATCCGTCGAAATGCACATTCGGAGTCCCAGGTGGAAAGTTACTCGGTTTCCTTGTTTTTGAACGAGGGATCGATGCAAACCCAGAGAAGGTTGCACTACTGCAGGATGCTGCTAACGCGACACTACGATCATAGACCCTTCGACGAAACTGTGTGCGATGCCATAATCGCAAACGGTGGTGTAAAAAAACCATCAAAAAAGGTGCAAAACGTTTGCAATGGAGGATGCATCAAACACGGTTCAGATTTTAGTTGCGTGTGCGATGCAGGGCATATGGTTCAGCTCAATTAACTATTTGCGATGAGGAGGAACAAAAGAAACGGGCAGCCAGATGAAGGTGTGTGCGATGTACATCATACGGTTCACTCGGATGAACTGTTTGTGATTAGGCAACACAAAAGAAACGGCCAGCCAGATCAAAGGTGTGTGCGATATACGACATGCGGTTCACTCGGATGAACTGTTTGCATTGAGACATGAGAACAAAAACGGTTCAAATGAAAAAGATGTGTGTGATACGAGGCAAACAGGTCTGTAATCAGAAACGTGTGCGAAGACCGATAAGAACACAGACGATTACTGCTAACAAGCCGTGTGTGTTGTGAGCAAACGATTGCTGGTATACAATTGTGAGTGATTGATGAAAACATCACCGACGGGTTCCATTGTTTAGTCCGTGTGCAATGGGATTTTCTTTGTCCGCACACCATCTACGCTCTGTCTACAGAGCATCAACAGATATACTTAAAAAGACAGCATTGCATAACCAAATTAAGCATACAATTACACAAGTGACTACACACATAACATTTGCACACACCAAAGTAAGCAATTACATGCATACTAAAGTATGAGAAATGAGGATCTAATCATCTACTTATTGTTGTGACGACGCTTGCCATTGCTCTACTTCCGGCTGGATCCCTGGCCGTTTTGGGGGAAGGAGGCACTTCCTCATGTCAACGATCCACCTGTACATGTTGTAGCTCATGTACGTCTCCTTGGCTGCGTACACGACGTGAGCTTTGTCGAGTTTCTCCATCCAGGCCGAGTGCCAGGAACGCTTGTCCTTGTTGCACGAATCCTTCATGTCTCTGTAGTAGGGGTCGATGATGGCCTTGGCGAGGTGAACCAGTGAGTCCTTCTCATGGTCCTTGCTGCCCCAGATCTTGTATTGGCCCTGGATGTCGACAAGATTCTGGCAGGTGATGCCTGAATTCTCGAGCGCCTTTACATCGTTGGTGATGTCCACCGTAGCGAACATGTAGTGGGGGCTGTTGACAAACCTGGCAAAACGCTTGAGAGGCCTTGTGTCCAGGCAGTAGTGGTAGACGAGGATGTATTGGCGCACGCACATCTGGGCAATGGCGACCTTGGGACGAGACCCGGCACGAGCGTGGGTGTACTCGAGGTCGAACCCGACCACCTTGTACTTCTCCTCGGCAAGCAACAATGCCATGATGTGGATGGAATGCTCCACCCAGACCGGCTCATTGGTGTACACCATCGAGAGGTCCATGAATCTTCTGTGGGTGTCCACCACGGCACGCCTGGTGAACTGCTGCTCGTCGTCGGCAGCCGCTCGGAGCGCCATTGGAGCCGCGCAGGATACCCTCTAAGAATTTCTCGTGGTGGGTGTGCTTCTTGGAATGGTGGGGCGCGATCGAAAGGTTGAAGAGACACAAGGGTAGGTTAAATGACCGCTGTAATAAATGGGGGCCGGCCTGTAATCATCACGTCTTGTCACATCGTTCATAGCGGAGGATTCCAGTGCATGCTTGACAACACCGCACCGCATGCGTGGGCTCGAAGAGGCGCCAAATGTATCATCGGTGAGCCTATTCCCACGCTACCGCGCTGTTTACCGCGCAAGCTTCCTGCCCGGCTAGTTTGGCCACGCGTCGGCTAGAAGAGGGACAAATCGCGGGCGTTTATTGGCAAAACGCTTTGTAAAAATGAAGTGTGTGGAATGACTTCGGTCATAAGTTTACCCTTGGGTGATGAGGTCTAAGTTACACAGAAGGGTGAGACACTCGAGTGCGATAATTAATTCTGCGCTCTACAGTGCACACGGTGGAAGAAACCAATTGTGTGCAATAATGTCGAAGATCGCAGTCGAGTTAGCTATACAGATCGTGTGCTGTGAGATCGACAAGGTAAACTGATTCGAGAATGGTTAATAAAATCTAAGACCATTGCATATCAGTGTCAAAATAGTGCGAGCAATATACGAGTCTCATACAATGCCATTTCAACAATTGTACCACAAAAGCTCGAAATGTTACAAGGTTCAAATTCCAGAGTTATATGGCTCAAATTCAAAGATTACAAGGTTCAAACTGATATTAGAAATGAAATTCAGCTCATCAGCTGCAAACTCTCACGCTGATCCGCTGAACATGGATATCAGAGAGGTTCAAACTAATATCACCGCTTCTAAGTCTGGCTTCGAAACCTCACAATTTTTGCAAAGGGGTCAGCCACTGAGAAGTCATGTATGGGGTTGACACGATGACTTCCGATTACTCTATCATCTGAAGTTCCAAAATGAAATTTAGCATTTTTGGAGCCTACTCCATTCTGCCGCAGGCGCCGACGCTGATCAACAAACCATTCATTTTTGCAAAATAAATGTAGGGCAAACCTCATTGCCTTCAGCACCCTTGCTCTGAGAACAAAGAACCCGGCGAATATAATCTCTAGTAAGGTCCCTCGGTAGGAGTTCAAAGTAATTTCTGAGAGATGCAGATCTAGGCATTCGACGTGATTGTTATATTGTATCACATTATCCACCACTGGGCCTAATCTTATCTGCAAAAGAAGAAAATGTGTTAGTGCCTACATGTAGTTTTGAACATTACTACATGCCTAGCTGTTTGGTTTGCAGGATTTGTAAAATGCACTAACATGCCATCTTCGATCTGACATGATTAACATGGGCATTTGATTACATTCTAGAAAAATGTAGCCTTCTTCACAAGAGGTTGGAGTAGATGAAAAGTTCCCTAAGAAAACTAGTATAGATGAATCCAAAGGAGAAATGTTTATTGATTGTAACCATATGGATCAAGCAACCAGTATGGGGGGGACATGTATGTACTGAAAGCCTCCAAAATAACCTTCAGAAATCATAGTACATTGTCATTGTAAACTGGGAAAAAGGTGTCACAAATTGAACTCCCTTATGGTTAACATTTAACAGGAAAGGAACATCACCTCGATATATAGCTTCTCCAGGCACGGAAAGCATCTCAGGAAACTGACAACTTGCTCCAGGTCGGGGCCGATAGATTCTAGTGCCAAGACCTTCACTGTGCGCAGTTTCGGGGTCAAGTTTGTCGGAATCATTTTCTGAATGACAGACGAACAAACATCTTCAAAATTAGAAATAATGTTAATTTGTAGAAGGAGAGGTAGAAGGCGGCTGTTGTACCTGAACGGGTGTGGATCCAATAACAGGTTCGGAGTATTTGTCAGACGAGTAGCCCACCAGTGTCAATTTCGGCGCAGAAATGACATTGATTCTTGTTGGACCTTCTTGATCAACTACAAGTAATCTCTCAAGTGCAGGTGTGTCCTGGATGACCATAAGTGGTCCACCTTTTGTGATGTCTTCCTGCCGCACCAGCAACACACGTAAATAGTCCGGAGAGTCATGGAGGTGATGGGGAAGGTACTCAACCCATTGATCGCCTGAAGACGAAGGTATTCGAGTGCAGTACAGCCACGGAGCAGGCGCTCCATGTCACCCTTTGAGAGGCAGACAGCGACGAGCTCGAGGTGCTTCAGTCGTGGTAGAATAAGAGCCGGCGCATCATTAAGGGGCGGGAAATGGCAGTTCCTGAGGCGGAGTGTAGACGTTGGCAGTAATCGCATATGCCCATCATCAAAAGTGAGCTTCTCGAGCTGATCAAGGGTAGGGGATCGGAACCAGTCGTCAAGCTTGGCTCGGTCCTTGCCGTTGGAATGGAACTTGCCCATTCTAAGGCCTTTGGTTGGGCCAAGGTGACTGCCGAGGATCTTGGAGAACGCATCCAAGCTTTTGCAATAGCCATGGTGAGGGAGTCCTGGACTAAGGGGTCCTCAGGCGTCCGACCTGTTATCCATGGGCCGGACTGATGGCCCGTGAAGACATGAAGACCGAAGACTATGCCCGTGTCCAGATTGGACTCTACTTGGCGTGGAAGGCAAGCTAGGCGACCTATTATGGAGATTTCCTCCTATGTAACCGACCTCATGTAACCCTAGATCTCTCCGGTGTCTATATAAATCGGAGAGCATAGTCCGGATAGGACAGATTCATTACCATATTCACATAGGCTAGACTTCTAGGGTTTAGCCATTACGATCTCGTGGTAGATCAACTCTTGTAACACTCATATTCATCAAGATCAATCAAGCAGGAAGTAGGATATTACCTCCATAGAGAGGGCCCGAACCTGGGTAAACATCGTGTCCCCCGTCTCCTATTACCATCGATCCTAGACGCACAGTCCGGGACCCCCTACCCGAGATCCGCCGGTTTTGACACCGACATTGGTGCTTTCATTGAGAGTTCCACTGTGCCGTCGACGAAAGGTTTGATGGCCCCTTCAATTGTCAGTAATGACGTGGTCCAAGGGGAAACCTTCCTCCCCGGACAGATCTTTGTATTCGGCGGCTTCGTACTGCGGGCCAACTCGCTCGGCCATTTGGAGCAGATCGATAGCTACGCCCCTGGCCATCAGGTCAGATTCGGAAGCCTGAACTATGTCACGGACATCCATGGAGACTTGATCTTTGACGGATTCGAGACCGCGGCAACCGCTCCCCTTCGCCCCGATGAACATGGCTTAAACCTGTCATCGGGCCGCATCTAGGAGATAGCTCCTGTAACAACTCTGGCCTTAGATCTGGAACAGATCAAGTCGTCCGAAGATGGGAGACTCGACCCCATCATGGGGGCTACCGAGTCTGCGGCATTGGAGCCGCGCGCAGATCCCACTTCATACAGTACCTGCATCAACGGAACCCCGGACTCGTCTCCGATATCGAGTTCCGAACCCTGCGAGCTCGCGAATACCGAACTCAATCGTTTATCGATATTCAAGTTCAGCTCCGCAGATGTCTTCCAACACTCACTCATGGGCGACCTACTAAACTTACTAAAAAACATATCCCTGGCAGACGGCTCGTCGCCGAACTATGTTCGGTTCGACCTTACGGCGGATGATGGAGAATTTCGCTTCCCACCCGCCACCCACTTCACAGCCACCGTCGAAGACCCAACCAACACACCGGGCCTCTGCTCCGAAGACATCGACGGTCTAGACGACGATGAGGGGCAAGGCCAGAGCTTACTATCAGCTAGATGCAGGGCGACCACTTCCTGGTATGACGTGTGCATGGTAGACACACCCAACGACGATCTCGACGATGACAAGGAAGATCCAGTCAAGGATAAGCCTCCTGGTACACAGTCCGAACACCTGCGCCCCCGGCGCCACTCTAAGTCACGTCACTCAAGAGAAAACAATACTAGCACCAGAGGCGATAACACTCCGGACAACGAAGGCCCTATTGAGACAGGATCCGAACAGGAGGACCAGGAAAACAGGCAAGATAGCCCTGATGAACAAGTCACATTCGGAGACTCGGAGGATAGTAATTATCTCCTACTCTCCAAGGAAGAGGAGAGCCTCGGCAACGAGAAATTCATCGGAAACGGTGGAGTCACATACTAAGCAAACGACGACAAAGGAATGAATGGCTCCCACCTCTCTCCTTTCCACCTCTGGCGACTACGATGGCGATTCTAGGGTTTAACCCTACGATCTCCTCCTGGCGAACCCAATGGATGGCCTCCTCCATTGGGACTTTTCCCCCGGCCTTAAGGTCGAGGCACAGGTGCGTGCACGGTTTGGATCTACGGTCCACTTCGTCCCCAACTCCGGCTCCAAGGAATTCTTCCTTGAAGTTTCCTTCTCCTCGACCTCTTTTCCCCTTTCGGTGGATTCGGTTGGTTTGGCTCTTCAGTCTTGTATTGGAGGGCTTGGTGCGGGTTTCAATGTCGTTCGCTTGGGTGATCGTCATTTCCGGTTTTCTGTGGCATCAAATCGAGTGGGACATTTTATCTTTGGGCTACGGGACCGTATTTGGCCGGACTTTATTTGTCATTTTCATTTGCATCGTGGTATGGACAAGCGCCCCAGGATTCAATCATGGCATACGGATTCTGAGTTGACTGGTTTGGCTTCTTCACCTGGCCCGGCGATCAAATCTAAATGGTTATCATCTCAACATAATATGCCTATGGATCCTGCATCTATTCCAGTGTTTCAGAAATTGGGTTTGATCCCGCCGCCGATGGATTTGCATTCCGGCGAGCCCCCGACTGTGCTCTCTTTTGGTAGTTTTCGGGCTCCGGTTTCTCCGGATATTTCTCGGATTGGATCCATATCCGTACCTATTTCCTCCGATTTTCCGGCCAAGTTGCCCTCTTTTCGAGGTGAGTTGTTTGATCGGGGTTTATGGGAGTCCATTCCGGATGATACTCTTTATTCCATATTGGATGGATGGCAGGCTGGTTATGATAATGACAGTGTCAAGCAAATGGTACAAATCTCTTCAGTTCCCACCAAAGATTATATATACAAGCGGCTTAAGCATTGCTCTTTATGTGATCGGCTTGGTCATGTTGCTGACTGTTGCAATGGGTATTTTTATCAGCCTTGTGGGGATGTTTCTGTGCATGGCTCCTGTGTTTCTACACGTAATAATCCCAATTACCATATGCCATGCAAGGTGGGCCTGGACCCTCTAGGCCATCCATGCAATGCATGCTCTGCAATTGATCACATGACTAGCTTTTGTCCTAGGCTTCGTCGTTGCACGTTATGCCACCGTCTGGGTCATGCGGCTCGTAAGCCCAGCTATTGCAATACTTTACCTCATTTGGTTTGGGCACCAAAATCTTTACCAGAAACAAAATCTGAGAGGATCCTGCCTCGGGGTGAGCTGGGGGCGTCTGTGTTTGGTAATTCTATGGTTGTTGGTATGGCCCGTGTTGCGAGGGATACGCGGGCTCGTTGGATTTGGAAACAGAAACAGAAAATCCCACGCTCCTCGGAAGTGGCCACCGCTCAACGCTTGACGATACGCCTCCCTGGTCAGGGTGTAGTCACTTCAGCCTGCCAAAAACCCCAATCGAGTCAGCCGGCGTCCTCGAGCTCACCACCCCAACCTTCATTGCCCCCGCTCCCACCGATTTCTTGCTGTCCGTCATCGGCGATTCCTCTTTCGGCGGATTCCACACCTCCGACAACTCTAGCTATGGCGAACTTTCCAGTGCGCCCGTTCGCCTTCGCCCCAGTTGGATCGACCTTCGACCGTGGCCCTGCTCATCGCGTTCAGCGCCATGTCATGGTGGTCGATGATCCGCCCCTCAACCATGACAGGTATGCCATTGTTACAGTCCATCCTCCAGTCCCTGATCATCAAAAGGAGCTTTGGTTGGTCGAGGTCTGTCGCATCATTACTGGGGATCTAGAGTATGATTTGGTGGATGATTTTATTTACCCGTTAGGAATTGGCTGTGTGGTCTTTGCGGATATGGAGAGTCAGGATGCTGCAATTAGGGAGGGACCTCACGCTCTGTCTGAGGATTCTACTTTTTCTTTAGTACCTCATGATGAAGGTCTCAATATGCACATGCCTGCTTTTGAATATGAGGTTTGGGTTATGTTTCTAGCTTTCCCTATGGATTACCAGACTGAGCACTATATTCATAAGGCCGTTTCTAATTTTGGAAAGCTCCTTGTGTGGCCACGTCCGGGTTTCAACAAATCTAGAGTTCTGGTTAAGTGTCATATCAAAGATGTGGCTGAAGTGCCACACAGTCTGTTGGTTACCAGGGTTGGTTTGCTGCCAGGGCTTGCTCGATCCTGGTCTGTACCAGTGTATGTTCTGAATGGCAGGAATACTATCCCCAGTTTAGTTGGCAATGAAGATGCTCCTCCGCTTCTGAATGCATCACCCCACCCGTATGAGCTTCCCTACTACACCCTCATGCTGCAAGCAAGAATTGATGAGATGGCTGCCCAAGAGGCTCTGAATGAAGCGGCATGGAACGCCCTAGAACCGGCCCAGGTGCAATTTCAGGATAATGGTTGGCCTATGTGGCCTGTGGTTCCTCAGCCATACGCAGGGTTCAGTTTCAGAACGTTCTTCCAGTACGATGGGCCGTCTCTAATGGATGGTGTGGATCCTGAAAACAATGTCCAGGACAACCTGTCGGATGTTTGGTCTTCTGACTTAGAGTTTCAAGCGGTGGAAGCATTGGCGGATGGTTTTGTGCTTGGGAATCCTACTGCACGACTTGCGTTCGTCAGAGCTGGAGGAAATTCAGCTAGTTTCTTTGTGGCTGTCGATCATGATTTGTTGCTCTGGATGGGAGGGATGCTTAAACGCATATATACGCCAGCCCTAACCTTTCAGACATCTGAGGCTGTTATGTTTCCCCTTAATCCTTTCAAGTTTATACAGAACCAGTTGAATGTTGCTGTGTCTACCTGGCTGGAAGGCATAGTCCCAGAGCGTGATGTTCTGACAGAGGTGTTCAGTTCAATCTTTCAGTTGGGGGCTGCCATCATCCCGTCGTCTTGGCTGCAGGAGGCCGCTGAATGCAGGTTTTCAGCGTTTGACACTGCTTGGGGGAGGGCGGCTCGCTCTCCTGGTCTTAAGGAGATTTCACGACTTGCCCCCCAAGATGCAGAGTTACATCCAGTGACCTTGTCTGTTCAAGAGACGGCTCTTCAGGTGATTGCTTCTACTTCTCTTTATAATGCCTCCCAGTCCCGCAATGTGCTTGTGCCTCTTGACACAACCACTGTCAGAAGAAGTACTCGTTCTACTAAGTATGATGGTTTCAAGATCAACCACGTCTCTGACATCAAACGCTCTAAGTCACGGGTGAAACCACGCGAAACTTCTTTTATCACAGCTGTTTCTTTGGCTGCTGCCCCCGTGCAGGTTCGGTCTGATGATTGCCCCCCTCCTATGACGATTGAAGATCTTCAACAGATGGGCAAACACTGCGGGATTGCGCAGGATGCTCTTTCCCCCGAGAAGCTGCTGGATGATCAGCGCTCGTCCACGGGAGCTGGAGACTGAACTTTTGCTGGTTCATGAATAAGTCATGGAATGTCTTGTCGTGGAACATCAGGGGCATCAACTCCGATGCTAAAACTTTGGCTCTCAGGAATGCTATCGATACTAGTGGCTGCTCTGTGATATGTATCCAGGAAACAAAGCGTGACTCTTTTGATCTGGCGTTTATTAAAACTTTCTGCCCTAAGCGGTTTGATAAATTTGTGTTTGCCCCATCTGTGGGTGCCTCTGGTGGTCTTATTATTATCTGGAATAGCTCCGTGTTTGTGGGCACACCTTGGTATGTTGATTCGTTTGCTGTGGGTGTCTCTTTTGTTGCTACACAGTCCAGTGACTCGTGGAAATTGATCAATGTCTACGGTCCATGTTCTGGTCAGCGTCGGGTGGATTTTACTAATTGGTTATTTGACCTACATATACCTGATGATGAGAACTGGTTGATCCTCGGTGATTTCAATTTTATTCGTTCCACGAATAACAGAAACAAACCTGGGGGTGACGCTGCGGACATGTTGCTTTTTAATGAAATCATTAGAGCATAGTCTCTGATGGAGTTACCTGTGAAGGGCCGAACATATACCTGGAGTAATATGCAAGACGACCCCTTACTTGAACAGCTTGACTGGTTCTTTTCGTCCTCTTGCTGGACCACCTCGTTTCCAAACACAATGGTCTTGCCATTAGGAAAGCCGGTGTCTGATCATATTCCCTGTGTGGTTACAATTGAGTCCTCTATCCCCAAGTCCAAACTCTTCCGTTTTGAGAAATTTTTGGATTAACCATTCTGGGTTTATGGAGGTGGTTGCCGCCTCCTGGTCCAAGGCATGCCATGCCCCGAACGCTGCCGCCCGCATTTGTAAAAAACTGAAAACACTGAGGTATGATCTCAAGAGATGGAGCAGGGATATCTCAAAGCTGAAAATCATAATTCAAAACAGTAATGAATCTTTAGCTACGATGGATAATCTCTAGGACAAACGACCTCTATTTATCCAGGAATCAAACTTCCAGAAAATTTTGAAATCTCACTTGCAGACATTGTTACAGTTTCAGAATGAATACTGGAGGAAAAGATGCATGATCAGATACTTCAGATTTGCGGATGAAAATACCAAACTCTTTCAATCCCTGGCCACAGAGAGATACAGACATAACTCTATCGCCATGCTTCGTGATGGCGATGTGGAAATACATGACCATGTTGGCAAGGAAGGGGTGTTGTTCAAAACCTACAAGGAACGTTTGGGTTCTTCTAAACCCACTCACATGCGTTTTGATCTTTCCAGAATCATCCGTCGGATTGAGGGACTGGAGCACTTGTCGGCACCTTTTTCCAATGAAGAGATTGACACTGTTATTAAGGAAATGCCGAGTGATCGGGCTCCGGGTCCTGATGGCTTTAATGGTTGCTTCCTTAAGAGCTGCTGGCAGATCATCAAGTCGGACTTCTATGAGTTGTGCCATGCATTTCATGCCGGAGGGCTAGATATAACCAGTATTAGTGAGGGGTATATCACCTTGATCCCAAAGAACTCTTCTCCAGAAACTGCAAATGATTATAGACCAATTACTTTACTGAATTGTTGTCTGAAAATCATCACTAAGATATTGGCAAATCGGCTACAGAAAGTCATCCTCAAGATCATACACAGAAATCAGTACTGTTTCCTCAAAGGGAGGACAATCCAAGATTGCCTAGCGTGGTCGTTTGAATACATCCATCAATGCCATACCTCAGCGAGGGAAAACATCCTCCTCAAACTAGACTTTGCCAAGGCATTTGACACTATTGAGCACGCCCCCATGATGGCAATTATGAAACACATGGGTTTTGATGACAAATGGCTTGGATGGATGAATACGATCTTTGGCTTGGGGGTTTCTTCTGTACTCCTTAATGGAGTCCCTGGTCGAAAATTCAACTGTAAGTGTGGAGTGCGCCAAGGGGACCCTCTCTCACCGTTGATCTTTGTCCTTGCGGCTGATCTCCTCCAAGCAGCAGTTAACGATGCTTTTACTCGAGGACTGTTCGATCTTCCTCTCCCTCGTGATAGGGCGGGTGACTTCCCGGTTGTCCAATACGCTGACGACACGATTTTAGTTATGCAGGCATGTCCCGTGCAGGCTGCCCGTATGAAAGCTATCCTAGAAGATTATGCTACTTCCATTGGGCTGAAGATCAATTTTCAGAAATCAACTCTCATACCCATTAACATTGATCACCGACGTGCTTGTGAACTGGCTGGGGTTTTTGGTTGCTCTGTTGGTTCCATGCCCTTCACATACCTCGGCCTGCCAATGGGCACGACGAGGCCCAGTGTCCTTGATCTTATGCCGCTGGTTCATGCAGTTGAGCGGAAGACATCCACTGCGCTGTCACTGATGTCATCCGGGGCTAAACTGACCTTGGTCAATTCAGTTGTAACTTCGATGCTGATATATGCAATGTGCACAATCAAAATGCACCCAAAGGTGATTGACCATCTGGACAAGCTGCGTAGATATTGCCTCTGGGCTAAAAACTCTGACGACGGGGTCAAAAATAACTCTCTCGCGGCCTGGGAACTTGTCTGCCGCCCAAAACGCTGCGGAGGCCTTGGTGTTATTGATATTAAAACACAGAATGCAGCCCTCCTCCTAAAATATCTATTCAAATTCTATAATCATGAAGATGTTCCCTGGGTGGAGCTTGTTTGGGATGCCTACTACAGAAACAAGATACCGCATGCATCTGAGGCGGTGGGCTCTTTCTGGTGGAAAGATGTGATGCAACTCAGTGGGATCTTCCGAGGGATCACTAAAGTCACCCCCGGAGATGGCTCTAGTGCTCTGTTCTGGAAAGATGTTTGGTTTGATAATACTCAGGATTCCCCAATAATGGATATATACCCACGAGCCTTTTCATTTTGCTTGAATGAGGACGACTCCATTGCTAAGGTTCTTACTGCAACTGACCCAGCCACGATTTTTAGCCTACCTCTCTCGACCCAGGCGAGAGAGGAAATCAAAGAGATCCAGGAGGGGTTGCCGCAAAATCGGCTGGCCGCCGATAGCTGTGATGTCTGGGAATGCATGCTCGGGCGTTTTTCGTCCAAGAAGTTCTATAACCACTGTTACAAACAGGTTGTGGCAGATGAGGCATTTGGATGGCTCTGGAAAGCTAAAAGCCTGATCAAATTCAAGATGTTTGGGTGGCTGCTCCTAGTTGATCGTCTGAATACCAGGAATATGCTCAAACGCAGACATTTTGTTGCCGTGGGGGGCAACTATGCATGCATGTTCTGTCAAAACCCTCCAGAGGAAACGGTGGAACATCTGTTCTTCAATTGCCCCTTTAGTCAACGCTGCTGGGATGTAGTTGGAATGACATGGCCGATAGATGACAACAGACTGGCTCTTCTGCATGGAGGTAGGGATAATTGGAGACAACCTCTCTTCATGGATATCTTTCTCTTGGCTGCTTGGAGTCTTTGGATGGAGAGAAACAATCAACACTTTAGAGGGATTCAACACTCCTATGGAGCATGGCTAGCTAGATTCAAGCACCTCTTGGAGCTGCTAACACATAACTGCCGAGAGGAACTTCATCCCTTCCTGTCTAATTACATTGTAAATTTGGGTCACTAGGACCGTGGATAGCTAGCATGGCCGGGGGGCCACAAAAACCCTTTGTAACACATATGTAATTGTTCCTTTGTGAGTAATACAAAGTTAGTGGGAGCCTCTCCCACTGTCGTTCTTCCTAAAAAAAAAACGAGGAATTCATCGTGGCTGAGGAACCTCTCGAGCAGGAGCGCTTTAAACGCCGGCTAATAGCCACGGCAAGGAATCTAAGAATAAAGCAGCTGCAGCTTCAAGCAAGCCAAGATCCGCTCAATGATAAATGGACCGAGGTCCTGGCCGCCGAAGAATACGGCCTTAGCGGCCTAGACAAAAGCCACCACAACTGCAGGTGGCTCCCTCAATACGATGGCAAGGCGTTGGAGCCCACACCACCATTGAATAAGCCGGTAGGCCGACCATAGTTCGGTCTGGACAAAGCAGTAGCCCGAGCAGAGCACCATACCAACCCATCCGGCCGTCCAAGCAAGAATAAAGAAGCTCGGGGGAACACTCGCGACATCCAACAAGACCTGGAGGGTAGAACAGGACACACAAAATCGACACACAGATCGCGGAGACATGCCCCGGCCAGTAATAACGGTTATCTATTCGGACACAACAGACCCAAGCATGCTCGGTCTGAAAACCATAAGCGGAGTCCGCCGGAGGTGCTTCACAGTGTGGCCCAACATAGAGGAGTCGCACACCCTTCACCAACGAGGTAATGGAGCACGAATTTCCAGACGGGTTTAAACCCATCAACTTCGCATCATACGATGGAACAACAGATCCCGCAGTATGGATTGAGGACTATCTCCTCCATATCCACCTGGCTCGCGGAGACGACCTTCATGCCATTAAATACCTACCTCTCAAGCTTAAGGGGCCAGCGCGGTACTGGCTAAACAGTTTGCCAGAAAATTCTATTGGCAGCTGGGAAGATTTGGAAGACACCTTTGGTGACAACTTCCAAGGAACATATGTCCGACCATCAGATGCCGATGACTTAAGTCATATTGTCCAACAGCCCGGCGAGTCAGCCAGGGAACTCTGGACTAGGTTCTTAGTCAAAAAGAACCAAATTGTCGACTGTCCGGACGCGGAAGCCCTTGCGGCCTTCAAATATAGCGTCCGGGACGAATGGCTAGCACGTCACCTCGGCCAGGAAGGACCTAAATCCATGACAGCCCTTACCGCTCTAATGACTCGCTTTTGAGCGGGAGAAGACAACTGGCTCGCTCGTAAAAACAACAACGTCAGTGACCCGGGCACTTCCGAAATCCGAGACGGCAACGGCAAGCCACGACTAAACGAACACAACAGGCACAACAATAATGAAATATTACGCGACACAGCGGTCAACGCCAGATTTCACAATCCGAAAACCGGTCAACGGAAGAAGCCATTCAAGGCAAACAAGGATGGACCATCCACCCTCGACAGGATATTGGACCGACCTTGTCAGATTCACGGTCACCCTGATAAGCCAGCTAATCACACCAACAGAAACTGTTGGGTCTTTAAGCAGGCAGGCAAGCTTAACGCCGAACACAATGGGAGGAGGCCACGAGGCGATAAAGACGACGGAGCGGCTCGCCAGCCGAACACCAGGGGCCAGAAACAGTTTCCCTCTGAAGCTCGACCACTCCCAGAACGGAAATAGCAGTTCGGCTTCCGCCACCCACCCACTATACCGGCAAGATTCACACCACGCATACATCACTATGCGCTCAAGATACCATGGGCATCGGCGGAAGCACAATACGGGCAACCCTGCAAACATTCCCGTAATGTTTTTTATCTGTTTTCCATATTTTTCTTTATTATCTCTTAAAAATAGGTGACCACCAGGACAACATCTAATCAGACTCTATTGGAGTTCGGATCTGTACACTCACCTAAGGGGTCACTTCCGCTAAGGACTCCCCTCCTCGAGGACGGGCGGCGCAGACGTGCAACAGGAGGTCCAAAACAGCTTTTTTGTAGACCGCACTCTTTATTTTGAGCCTGTACTATGCCTTTTTCCTCCATTCCCGACCCCGAGCATGTCAAATAGCCGGGTTGTGGTTTTTCTCTTCTTTTTATATATATGAATTTATCATTGGCTTATTGCTCCACTCCCAGTAAACTTCATCCGAACTAATCTTCCATACTCTTTCTACAACGAGTACGCCCATAACGGCGGTGTTACAAGACGCACCTCGGCATAACTTGCCAGGGGCTCGGTATGGGAACAAATGAGTCACCAATAAAAGTCCGAACAACTCTATAGCATAATTCGGCGTCGCAAGTTTGGCCTTATATGCATCAGCTCCGAATCATTGTCTTTGGTCAATAGTTGGGTTGCCCGGCTCCTGTGCTGGCTACCCGACGTTCTGCTCTATCGGCTAGGGTAGTAAAGGGAGAACTACTGCGATTGTGCCCTGGCTTTGACCGGATGAGCACCTCAGTAGAGAAAGCCGAAAATTGACTGTCATGATGTGGCGAGAGCTGGTCAACCACTTGACGATTTATCTGAATCTTTAGCGATTCTCCGTGTTACACGAAGGATCTTTTTCAGATCAAAACATGTAAGGCAAAATATTACGATACGCCGCATACATACCAGGGGCTATGTCGTAGCCCCACCATAAAACTCCTATGGCTAAGTGAAAGTGTTAACGCCCTATAGTCCGATTGCCTGGTTCGCTGCATTATCACCTCCTCTATGGACCAAGACGTTGGATAAAGAGTGATACAATGCTTTTTCGAACACCCCCGTATTTCCTACGAGGGGGCTGAAGCCGACGACTGGAAAACTTTCAAATTACATTAAAACGGCCGCACAGGAGGAATACAAACTTTCGAGCAAAAAATAGATTAGCTATAAAGTTGTCTATTACAACCCTTGTACACATCACTCGAATGTTATGTCTTTCGAGCATTGACCCTCTATCAAGCGGGCGGCCTCTAGGACGTCTCCAAAATAATGCTCCGGTTCCGGACGGTCCTTGCCTTTGGGTGGACTATTCGTCGCAACATCGATGGCCTTCATCTTCCCCCAGAATGTCTTGACTCGGGCGAAGGCCATCCGTGCACCTTCAATGCATGCCGACCGCTTCACAGCGTCGATACGCGGCACCGCGTCAGCAAGCCGCTGCACCAGGCCAAAGTAACTACTCGGAACAGGTTCAGTCGGCCACAAACTGGCCACGACGTTCTTCATGGCAGCGCCGGATATCCTATGTAGCTCGGCCCACTGGGACATCTGTCCATTCAGCAACAGAGGGCGCTTCAACGCGCCAAATTGCGACCAGAAAAGCTTCTCCGTTGCATACCCCTCTTGCGCCTGATAAAACTGTGCGGCATCGGAAGAACTCTTCGGCAAGTCTAAAAGATTGTCCGGAGAACTCCATACTTGGTTAAGCTGAGCATAGTTCGGATCGCCGAACTTAAACTGTAGCAAAAAGGGCTTGCCAGCCACAATTTCCCCAGCTTGCCGGATCTCCTCACGGGCTGCTCTGGATTCAGACCGTGCTTCTCTCGCCTCTCATAAGGCCTTGTCAAGTTCAGTCATTTTGGCTTCATTTTCCTTCTCAAGAAGTTTACAGCGGCCAGCCGCATTCTCTAACTCGCGCGCCATGGTAAACATTGCCTCCTTGTCCTGGCGCCGCGCGGCTTGTTCGGCCTTCAATTCAGCTGATGCCTTGCCGGCAGCCGCATTACTAAACCGGGCCTGCTCCTTGGCCCAGGATAGCTCCGCTCGAAGGGCTTCCACGGCGGCAGCACCATCTGCATTGATGCACATTTCATATCAAACTCTCTTCAGAGTCAGGCTTACATTACAAGCATATTGGTGTAAGGAATGCTCAAAATATATACCTTGCGAGTCGTCAAGACGCCTGTTGATCAATGCAATATCATCCTCCGCAATATCTAGCTTTCGCTATAGTTCGGCCACTTCCGTATTGCGAGTAGTGGCAGGAGGGGCGGTAGCCTGCATTCCAAATTCAATCAAGATCAGTACCTGAGCATATCTTTTTGATCCTCCGATTGCTTCCTTCGGAAGGCAATCCGAGTCTCAGGGGCGCTGCATACACATCAGGTGCATTCTGTCAATGTCATTCAATTGGCAACATTACATCACAAACCTCAAAACCTCTTAGAAGGCTCGTAAAGGCCTCTTTCAACCCGCTCTTCGCGGATAGAACTTTTTCGACCACCGTAACCATTAAGGCACGGTGCTCTTCCGAAACGGACGCTCGTCGCAGCATGTCCGTCGGCGTCTCCGGCACTCCTGGGTTTTCGGACACCGCCGCCGGAGCACGACACTCCTTTGAAGGAATCCGCTCACCCGCCTCCAGAATCGTCTCTGGCTGTAAACCGGATAGTTCGGGGCCGTCATTTTTGATCCCCGAACCCTGAGTGACAGAGGCGCCACCTTCGGGAAACTCCTTCCTCATTCCGGCGCTACTTGCCGGTTGGGAGGAGCCCTCCGGGATGACACCTCAAGATCATCCGCCCTATTGGGCGAGGAGGCCGGAGAAGGCGTGTCACTCTCCATCATCTCCGGCAGAAGGTCTCCCGAGGGGGAGGACGATTGAGAAACACCAGGCGTTAACCTGCGAGGGCGTACATATGTCGGAGGGTTACATCAGTAATAAGAAAGGAATGAGGTATGGTTAAAGTACCCTGTGTCACTTACGGTCTGACCGGAGGTTCATCCTCATCATCAAGCTCTACGTCAACATCGCTCGCCCGACCCAAGCCGCCCGACGATGGCATTCTTCCTTTCTTGGAAGGTTTCCCCTCCTGATCTCCAGAAGCGGCCCTCTTCTTGCTATGGAAGGCCCCCTCTACACCTTGGCCCCTGGGCAGAAGGGTTTCGGTTTCCCCGAACACAGCGTCTGAATCGTCCTCAGGGCGGACATCTCCTTTGGGCTCCCCGCTGTCACCCCCCTTTGTAGACACCTGGTATGGTGTCGGAGTTAACATCCGCGTAGCAGGGCGGACGCGGTGTCTTCGGGAAGGGGCGCTGGACACCAGATCAGCACCGATTTCTTTATCCAGTCCTGTACAAGGACGGGTCGTTCAGTATCTTGTCAAGAGATGCTTGAATGAAAGGTGTTTGGAGATTGAATACTTACCGGAGTGTCCGGATGATTGCAGTCAAGGCCAACGTCTTCAGTGGTGTCCGGCCATTGCTCTCACTCCCCGAAATATAATCTCCACATCCCTTCGTGCGTAGCGCCGAAGAAGTGCTGAAGAGTCCGCCGCCCTTCTGGATTAAACTCCCACATACAGAGAGGCCGCCGCTGACATGGCAGGGTCCGGCAGACTAGCATTACTTGAACAATGTTCACAAGTTCGATGCCCTTCTCGGTAAGGCTTCGGATGCGACTTTGCAGAGTCTGCACCTCATTGGCGGACCCCCAGTCCAACCCCTTGTTGATCCATGAAGCAAGCTGAGTCGGAGGGCCGGGTCGGAACGCAGTCGTAGCCACCCACTTGGAGCCCCACGGCTCGTTGACATAAAACCACCCCTGCTGCCATAATTCAGAAGACTCGACAAAGGATCCTTCAAACCAAACTGCGCTGGCAAGGTTGTTTATTACAACGCTGCCGCACTCCGCCTGCTCCCCCTCTATCGCCTGCAGCCTCACATCAACAGTCTTGAGCCACAAACCAAAGTGCGGAGGAGTCCGGAGGAAGGCCTCACACGTGACGATGAATGCTGAGATAAGAAGAACAGAGTCCGGGGCCAGATCGTGAAAATCTAGCCCATAGTAGAACATGAGCCCCCGGACAAAGGGGTTAAGCGCGAACCCTAACCCATGGAGGAAGTGGGACACAAATACTACCCTCTCGCCGGATTTGGGGGTGGGAATAATCTGCCCCTCGGCAGGAAGCCGATGAAGGATTTCTGGGGTTAGGTACCTCGCTATGCGGAGCTTCGCAACATCCTCCTCCGTGACGGAAGAGGCCACCCACCGGCCTGAACGGCTGGATCCGGACATGATTGGGGCTGGTGGTGATTGGAACTCGAGGGCTAGAACTCGGGGTGGCTGGGGTTGAGGAAGAAGCAAGCGCGGAAGAAAAAGACAAGTCTGGGTCCCTATATGAAGGCCCAGAATATCGAGCGTCCCCTCCTGGGTCTTGAAACTTACCTATCCCCAAAGATTTGTACCCAGGGGACAGTTGGGTTACCCATACCTACATTATCGAAAATCCCGTGAATAAGGGGACACGATCTCTGCTTTGACAAGACGTGCCAATAAAACCGCTTCCCGGAACGTGGGGCGACGGGCTAGCCAACGGTTGGAAATAATAACCGGGCAGGTGTGATACAATGTCATAAACAGTTGTCAGCAGATTGGACTCATGGAGTATTGTATTTTCTGCAATTATATACATAGGTCCGGATACAATCGTCACATCCAAAGACTGCCTTGGGGTTCGGAAGAAGGGGAACCCGCCTTGCAATGCCGAAGACAATCTGCGCGCCGGACTCCTCGTCATTGAAGCCAGGTTCAGGGGCTACTGAGGGAGTCCTAGACTAAGGGGTCCTCGGGCGTCCGGCCTATTATCCATGGGCCGGACTGATGGGCCGTGAAGACATGAAGACCGAAGACTATGCCCGTGTCCGGATTGGACTCTACTTGGCGTGGAAGGCAAGCTAGGCGACCTATTATGGAGATTTCCTCCTATGTAACCGACCTCATGTAACCCTAGATCTCTCCGGTGTCTATATAAATCGGAGAGCATAGTCCGGATAGGACAGATTCATTACCATATTCACATAGGATAGACTTCTAGGGTTTAGCCATTACGATCTCGTGGTAGATCAACTCTTGTAACACTCATATTCATCAAGATCAATCAAGCAGGAAGTAGGGTATTACCTCCATAGAGAGGGCCCGAACCTGGGTAAACATCGTGTCCCCCGTCTCCTGTTACCATCGATCCTAGACGCACAGTCCGGGACCCCCTACCCGAGATCCACCGGTTTTGACACCGACACATGGCAGAGCTCGTGGGTGTCGATGAAGTCGAGAGGGCTGGAGTTCCATAGGGGGCGCCACCGCCGGGAAAGGAGGGTTGTCCGCGCCCAATATTTGATTGGGAGGAGGGAGATGATGACTCTCAACATATCATCGGGGAGGTTGCTGATTAAGTCTAGGCCTGCTGGAGTCGCTTGCGGTTCTAGCTCGCCCCGCCTCCGCTTGTTGGCAGCCCCGTTCTCCACCTCCGGAGTCTCCTTGTCAGCGGCACTTTCTGATAGAAATGGGAGTACAGGGAATATTTAGTTAAAATAGGGCAATAGAAAAGTGTATTGGTAACTAGAAGTTATTAGGTAGGAATATAGTAAGAAAAGAGAATAATAATTGGTTGCTTAACTACTACACAATTCATTTGACATTGTTGGGTAAGTCAACATATGCAGATAGTTGAAAAGAAAACTTACTTCGAACAAAGTCTGGACGGATGATTTTGTCGGGGAAGTTAGCATATATCTCATGACCAGGCCCTTCTGTGTGCAGTGCAATTTTAGTGCCAGCTTTCAGTACATAAAACTTTGCAATTTCATTCCAAAAGCCAGTGGTAAAATAGGAGTCACCACGTTCATCAAGTCTTACAGTAGCAACGATTATAAATCCATGGTTTGTGTGCAGTATGACATCCGTGGAGCCTTGATCTATGTAAAGGGAAAAATTGTGCACTACATATTCTGTTGCATAGCGAGGGATGTCCTGCAAAAAATGGTAGGATTGTTAAAGAAAATATGGTAACATGCAAATATGGGCCCAAATTGAAAGAACTATACAACAGTTGAAATCGAAGGACAAAAATCTATAATTAAACATATAGGGTAAACATGATGTCATGGAAAAATGAGAGTAATCGAAAGAACAATACATCATTAACTTGCCTAATATATAAAGAAAAGGGGGAAAAATCCCCTTTGACGTATATGGTGCATGTGGCACCTTTTATCCAAATGTAGCAATATTTAGAATATGTTCAGGAAAGTAGGCCATGCCAACCGACTTAGGGTGAGATTGAACATACCGCGCGCATCCTCAAGTTATCTGGTACGAAGAGTTGGAATCTCTGGTGGCGGTCGCCAAGTCCTGAAGTGTCAGCGCACTATACATTCTATGAATGAAAGAAAACCCTCAAATCAGCTCGAATAAAAATGAATTCACGACGATTTCTGCCGGGTGATTAAAGGGGGCAGATGAACTGGGATAAGAGATGAGATAATATCTCATTAAATTAGTTACCTCATCGTCCATGAGAAAGAACCCTCAGTACGGCAGATTCCCCAACCGAGCAGAGCTGGGTCGACCACGAGCAGCATCGAGAAAGTCGATGGCGATAGGCGGCGGCAAGCGGAAGTGGCGAAATGCGGTGGGCTTTGCCGGGAACCTGGCGGTGGCGGCAGGCGTCGAGCTAAGTGTTTACCGCCGCGATAGGCGGTGCCATGGCATAGACGTGGAGGAGCTTGTGCAGGTGTGAATGGGGACCGTACCGGAGGGGTGGCGGGCGGGGTGAGGGTTTTCTTTTTTGAATTGGGTGGTGAGGGTTTTCTGTCCCACAAAGAATTTTGGGGGCGACGGTTTGCTAGAGCGAACCGTGTGTGATTGACGCAGCAGGCAAAATGAAAGTCATTGCACACGGTTCCAATTTTGGGAACTGTGTGTGATTGACGTACTACCTCCATCCTGGTTTATTGGTCCCCCGTTTTATTTTTTAGCAAAATTTGGCGAAATATTTAACATACTTAGACATAGATAATAAACATACATGTACATAAGCATAGTTCAACCATAAGTACATAGTTCAACCGTCATTAAGCATACTCAAGCGTACAAAGTTCGTCCATCCCACATCTCATCTCACATGCGGCCGTCACGATCCTGAAGCTTCTCCAGGTAGTCAGCGTACGCGCCGTGCGCCACCCTGCGAGAATACTTCTGCTTGAAGGAGCCAATGGCCCGTCCTCTTGCATGCGCCAGAACACTTAGATACGCATCATGAATCTTGTGGTTGAAAAATGGGCATCCATAGCCGTCGTTCCAGGTCCCTCAGGATTCGCCTATTATGCATTCCCTCATAAAGCTCCCTCAGGATTCGCCTCTTGTACCTCCTTTGGGCATCTTCATCCTCGCTGTCCACATCATCAGACAACACCTATACAAATAGTAAAACAAATTTGGCATCAAATCACCGATTACATGCCGTGAAGTAGGATTAGGAATTTATGACTATTTATTTATACATATCCAGAGATTATGGTTCGATTTTTAAGCACAGTCGTCTATGTACAGACCAATCTTGAAGAAAATAATGGCACAAACTATGTAGGTCATTCAAAATCAATTGTCAAGTCCTGGCTAGGAATTATTAGCACGAACACTAACCCTAGTCGGAATACTAGCAGAAATCATTTGCACAGATGAAACAACTAATCACTTATCACGTGTACCATTCAAACAATCAATACACTACATGGATCTAACGAAACTTACTCAGATTTCATGGATTGGGAGAACATAACCACAGGATTTCTATTCCAAAAAGGGGAGACAGGAGTAACCAGAGAAACCCTATGATCTATTTGACACATAAATGGGTATAAATGACTAACCAGCTGTCCATCGTCGTCGGAGTCGTCGCCGGAGTGGTCGTCGGAGTCGTCGCCGGAGTGGTCGTCGAAGTCGTCGCCCAAGTGGTCATCGGAGTCGTTGCCGGAGTGGTCGTCGGAGTCGGTGTGGAACTCCGCCTCCGGCTATGGAAGCTCGACGCCGTCAATGATGTCAGGGTGCAGCGATAACTCACCGGCGGTAATGGAAACCTCTGTCTCCGTCTCCACGCCATGCTCCGGTGCTTTAGCAGCCCCGGCGTCGCCACTCCCTCTGATGGGGCACTTCGGTGGCATCCTCATACACTGACGGCTTTGAGGACTGAGAGCGGCGTCGAGGATGCAAGCGGCGAGAGAGGATTGTGTGTGCGTAGCGAGGATGGAGGGTGCGGCCGCTCGGGCGCACCATTAATATGGAGTAGTGGGAGTTGTGGGAGAGAGGCGGGCGGCGGTCAAACCGATGGCTCGCCTCCCGGTGAGCCCGCGCACTGGACTACTGGCATGCCTACCAAAGTTTCACATAGCTATTCGCACGCCTCCCGATGACACTACACAACGAGCATGCCTCCGTCAATTCACACACCTGCACGCATGCCTCCCGTCTGCCTACATAGCGGACTGCTCACATGTGTCCCATCAACTCATGCTTGCTCGCACGCCACACGGGTCGCGCCGCGGCACGTATATTGTTTTTCTATTTGGATGATTAATGCTGCCGCTTTATTGCTTAGCCAAGCATGTCACGTATCCATTGTTGGTCTAACACTCACGGTTCGAATAAATAATCTGTTTGGGATATTGGTTCCCAATTATTAATAATCTCACGTCTGTAATTAGATAAAGATTACATCAAAACTAGTCTCAAATTTGACAAAAAAAGTATAATGCCACTTTGTATTGGTGTCCATATGACAACACGATAAGTTTCGTGAACTTCAAATAAGTTTTGGATGTACTAGAATTTAAAAATCAAGATTCTCAATGTTTGAAATTTGTTGCATAGGGAGTAAACATGCACCCAGTGAGACACATGTGTTTTTGCAATCCATTTAGGTGCACTGTCACGTGTGCATGTAGCTCAAATTTGATTTTTGCACATTATACCTGTAGAAAACCAATCAATCAATGTACTAAAACGTCTTAATGATCTCTGTGATTTTTTTGAAATTAAAACGTCCCTCCTTTGGTAACATGTATGTTAACCGCGGGATAATTAATTTAACATGCATCGTAGTTGCGGTGGATTCGCGGTGTGTGTGTGGGTGTGTGCGTCCGGGGGTGGCGGGTGGCTCGCACTACACTACGAGTTGTGAGCCACCGTGTGGGTTGGCCGTTTTGTTAGGCAGGCCGGTGCCACATCAGAGTCGTGAAAATCGTTATTTAAAACATTACACAACCCTTTCATGCATAAATGTTTTGGCCACATGCAGTCGATGGTTGTCCTACACGACACTCGATACTCGCGTGTGACGCTTTCTGTGGGCCCGCGAGGTCGTCGTCCATCACTTTGACGAACATCCGGCATTGAGGTTAATTTGACCAGCAAGGTAGAATCTTTTTTGATTGTGTTATGGTGGTATATAGTACGCGTCGAAGAGGTGGGAGGGGACTAGCATATATATTATACGTACACGTCCGTGAACAAGTACACCTCACTCAGTGTCGGGACTTTTTGGTTACCGAGGCACGTGCCACATCAAAATTGTGGAATTGGTTATTCAAACATCACACAACACCTTTTTGGGCCACATGCATATCCTAGCTAGGACACTCACGTGTGACGCTTCCATCTGTGGGCCCACGAGGCCATCGTCGATGCATGCATGCATCACTTTGACCTACATCGGGAGAGGTTAATTAATTTCACCATCAATGAGGATTCTTTTGGGCTGTACATATATTACGGCAGGAGCATATAGTATGCGGTGAAGAGGGGGGAAGGGGACCATCATATGTAGTACGCTTGATATGAACCTCACTCCGTGTGGGTGCATGGTTTATGGTTTTTGAGGCATGTGGCACATCAAAGTTGTTCATTTTGGGTATTCAACATATATATATATGTTTGGCCCACATGCAAAGTGGTGGTGGTTGTCCTCTCGCACCCACTTAAGCGGTTATCAGTGATATTGATGCTTTGCATCTGTGGACCCACTTGGTCCATCACTACTTTTTTCCTGACAACAAGAGAGGTTAATTTGACTTAGGAGGGGATTATTATTTTTGCTCTGGGATGACATGCATGATACAGCTTGAGCACACACACATGCATGTGTACACATGAATCCCTCCCATCGAGTCGAAGTGGCTAGTACAACGACACATCATGAACCGATCTCGCTCTGTGTGGGGAGCTAGTGTACGATTTTTGAAACACGCGCCACATCAATGTTGTGTATTCAAACATGCATGCACGCATCACCTCCATACATATGCATGTAGTGGTTGCCTTCGAAAGATACACTCCCTCGCGTGGTTATCGGCGACAAGCCTATATATTCGTGGGCCCGCGTGGACATCCATGATCACCTTGACCAACAACAAGATAGGTTACCATGGCGGATTCTTCATTTGGTTCGTGTTATCGTAGTATAGGTCATGGTGAGATTTAGACCTAATTAAGTTTGAGCACATATACTATGCACGCATGCATGCATGAATCCCCGCCGTTGGCTTGAAGTGTGGTGTAACATACATATGCATCGTCACTCAGTGTGTGGATTTCTAGTTCGAAATCACAGTGCCACATCAAAGTTTTTCCATTGTTACTCAAAAACACACCTCTCCGGTACATATGTTTGGGCCACACGCATGCAGTGGTTGTCTACGGGACTAGCTACTTGCGTGATTATTGGCGAGCTAGCCCATCTCTGGGGTCACATGGACGGCCATCATTTTGACCAACAACAAGAGAGAGGTTGTACGACCAAGGTGGATTATTCTTGGTCCATTTTACGATCCATCCTGGTGATGCCTCTCTGGCCCGTCGACTGAAAGTGTGTGTGTGTGTGTGTGTGGGAGGGGGGGTTGCTACTTCGCACTTTGCTAGGTGAACCTCGGTTGGGGGGGGGCATGCATTCATAGCTTAGGATTCCCTTCGTGGCGACACGAGGGGGGGGGGTGGGGGCTGCTAGCTAGTTCGCACTTTGCTAGGTGAACCTCGGTTGGGGGGCAGGGGGCATGCATTCATAGCTTAGGATTCCCTTCATGCCGACACGAGGGGGGGGGGCTGCTAGCTGTCGGTGTCAAAACCGGCGGATCTCGGGTAGGGGGTCCCGAACTGTGCGTCTAAGGTCGATGGTAACAGGAGACAGGGGACACAATGTTTACCCAGGTTCGGGCCCTCTCTATGGAGGTAATACCCTACTTCCTGCTTGATTGATCTTGATGAATATGAGTATTACTAGAGTTGATCTACCACGAGATCGTAATGGCTAAACCCTAAAAGCCTAGCCTGTATGACTATGATAATGAATATATCTCCCCCTCCAGACTAAGTCCTCCCGTTTATATAGACACCGCGGAGGATCTAGGGTTACACAGGGTCGGTTACAAAGAAGGGAATCTACACATCTGGTCGCCAAGCTTGCCTTCCACGCCAAGGAGAGTCCTATCCAGACACGGGTGCAGTCTTCGGTCTTCGTATCTTCACAGCCCATTAGTCCGGCCCATAGCTAACAGGCCGGACGGCCGAGGACCCCTTAGTCAAGGATTCCCTCAGTAGCCCCTGAACCTGGCTTCAATGACAAGGTATCCGGCGCGTAGATCTGTCTTCGGCATTGCAAGGTGGGTTCCTCCTTCCGAACTCCATGATAGTCTCAGGACATATTGAACATGTCCGGACCTGTAACATAAGTTTTGTATACTTCCACAGAGGGCACAATAATTTATAAATCTAATCCACCGACAACTGTTTATAGCATGACGCCACGTCACCGTCGGGACATTACTTTAAATCCGTTGTTGGCCTGTAGCCCCGGGTTTCGAGGCACGACTTTATTGACACGTCTTATCCAAGCCGAGATCGTGTCCCCTTTATTAAGGGATTCTTATTAACACAGACATGGTTAACCCAACCGTCTATATGGTACAACTCCTGGGAAACAGGCAGGTTTCAAGGTCCGGGAGTTGACGTTTAGATACTCATGGCCTTTATAAAGGGGTACAGATCCGCCTCCCCCTCTTCCACGTTTGCTTCTTCCTCAGCCCTTGCTATCTCGAGTTCTAAAACCCAAGTTTCGACTACCTCAAACCTTAGTCATGTCCGGATCCAGCCTTCCCGGTCGGTGGGTGGCTTCTTCTGTTATAGAGGAGGATATTGCGAAGCTTAGGGCGGCGAGATATCTGACCGCAGAAATGCTCCATCGGCTCCCTGCCGAAGGGCAGGTTGTCCCTACCCCAGATCCGGCGAGAGGGTCGTGTTCATCTCCCACTTCCTCCGAGGGTTAGGCTTTGCCCTTAATCCCTTTGTTCGAGGGCTTATGTTCTACTACGGGCAGGATTTGCATGATCTGGCCCCGAACTTTGTTCTTCTTATCTCGACGTTTATCGTCACATGTGAGGCCTTCCTTCGAATCCCTCCACACTTTGGCTTGTGGCTCAAGACCTTCAATGTGAAGCCGCAGATGATAGGGGGAAAGCAGGCGGAGTGTGGTGGCACCACCGTGAGCAAGCTTAATAACGCTCTTTGGCTAAAAGGATCCTTCACCGAGTCCTCTGACTTATGGCAGCGGGAATGGTTCTATATCACCGAGCCCCGCGGCTCCAAGTGGGCGGCTGCGCCTGCGTTTCGATCCAGCCCTCCGATTCAGTTCACATCATGGATCAATAAGGGGTTGGACTGGGGGTCAATTGATGAGGTACAGACTCTGCAGAGCCGCATCCGGAGCCTCCTTGAGAGGGACATTGATCTTATCAACGTTATTCAAGTAATGCTGGTTCGTCGGACCTTGCCGTGCCAAAGGCGGCCTCTCCGTCAGTGGGAGTTTAATCCTGAAGGGCCGCGGACACTTCAACACTTCTTCGGCACTACGCACAAAGGGATGTGGAAATTATTTTTCGGGAAACGGAAACAGTGGCTGGATACTACCGAAGACATCGGCCTTGACTGTAACCATCCGGACACCACTGTAAGTATCCATCTGCCGAACACCTCCTAATCAGGTATCCCGTGGTAAGACACTAAGCAAACCATCTTTTTCCAGGGCTGCATAAAGAAAGCGGAACAGATTAGGTGTCCAGCCCCTCTTCCCGAAGACTCAGCGGACCTCGTGTTAACAAGGATGCTGGCACCGGCACCGTACCAGGCGCCGGTAGAGGAGGGCAAGGTGGAGAGTGGGAAGACCCGGGATGACCTTTGTTCCAGAGGTAAATTAGATACTGAGTCTGGAGAAATCGACATTTCTTCGCCCGAAGACAAAGGCGAAGGAGAGGCAAGCATCCCTTCTCTATTCAGGAAGGAAAGGGCCGCCTCTGAAGGTTGGGAGGGGCGGTCTCCCAAGAGGGGCAAGATGCCATCGTCGGGCGGCTTGGGATTGGAAGGCGACGCCGTTGAACAGCTCCGTCGTGAGGACAAGCCTTTCACCAAATCGTAAGTGAATCCAAGGTATTTTGATCACGTCCCGTTCCTTTCCTATTACCGAAGCGACACGTAACGTACATGTGTATCTTTACAGTTCGGCGCAGAGTTTTCCTAGGCAATCCTCTTCTTCGGGAGATCTTCTCCCAGAGATGATGGAGAGCGAGACGCCTCCCCCGACCTCCTCGCCCAATAAGGCGGACGACTCCGAAGTGTCATCTCGGAGGGTTTTTCTTGATCAACAAGCGGCGTGGGGGATGAAGGAGGCAGTACCCAACGGTGAGCCTTCGATCGTCCGGGATTCTGGGGCCAACAATGAAGGCCCCGGACTATCCGGTTTTCAGCCAACGATGATTCCGGAGACGGGTGAACAGGTTCCTTCAAAGGATGGTCGTGCTCCTACAGCGGCTTCCGGAGACCCGGTGGTGCCGGATATGTTGAGGGATATGCTGCAAAAAGCATCTGTCTCGGAGGAACAATGTACCTTGATGGGTACGGTGGTTGAGAAGATTCTGTCTGCGAAGAGCGGATTGAATGAAGCCTTCATGAGCCTGCTAAGAGGCTTCGAGGTTTGTGATGTAATATTTTCAACTATATTGTATTTGCAAAAATGCACCTGTGTATAGGTAGTAGCCCCTGAGACTCAGGTTGGTTTCCCATGGGAGGCGAACGGAGGATCAAGAAGAAACCCTCAAGAACTAATCTGGTTAATTGGAACACAACCTGTTTCCCCCCTGACGACTACCCGGACTACGGATATTGTCGAGCTGCAGCAGAAGCTTGATGTGGCAGTGGATGACATTGCGTTAATCAATATGCGTCTTGACGAGTCGCAAGGTATGTATTCAGAGCAGTCCTTACACATACGTGTTTGTAATATAAGCGTGACGTTGAAAGTTGCATACTAGGATATGCATGGCTGCAGATGGTGCCGCCGCCGTTGAGATTCTTCGGGCGGAGCAGGCTCGGGCCAAGGAGCAGGCCCGGTATAGTAATGCGGCTGCCGAAAAGGCATCGACTGAGTTAAAGGCCGAACAAGCTGCTCGGCGCCAAGACGAGGAGAAAATATCCATGATGGCGCTCGAACTAAAAAATTCTACTAGCCGTTGTGAATTCCTTGAGAAGGAGAATGAAGCCAAAACGGCTGAACTTGACAAGGCCTTGTGAGAGGCGAGAGAAGCGCGGTCCAAATCTAGAGCAGCCCGTGAGGAGATCCGGCAAGCTGGGGAGATTGTGGCCGGTAAGCCGTTTTTACTACAGACTAAGTTCGGCGATCCGAACTATGCCCAGCTTAACCAAGTGTGGAGTTCTCCAGACGAGTTTTTAGACTTGCCGAAGAGTTCTTCCGATGCGGTGCAGTTTTACCAAGCGCGAGAGGGGTATGCGACGAAGAAACTTTTCTGGTCACAATTTGGCGCATCAAAGCGCCCTCTGTTGCTGAATGAACAGATGTCCCAATGGGCCGAGCTTCATAGGATATCCGGCGCTGCCATGAAGAACGTCATAATCCGGCTGTGGCCGACGAGCCTATTCCGAATAGCTACTTCGGCTTGGTGCAGCGGCTTGCTAATGCGGCGCCACGTATCGACGCTGTTAAGCGATCGGCGTGCATTGAGGGTGCACGGATGGCCTTTGCCCGTGTCAAGACATACTGGGGGAAGATGAAGGCCATCTATGTTGTGGCGAAGAGTCCACGCAAGGGCAAGGACCATCACGCACCGGAGCATTATTTTGAGGACGTCTTAGAGGCTGCCCGCTTAATAGAGGGTCAATGCTCAAAAGGCATAATATTCGAGTGAACTCTGTACGAATTGTAAAAGACAATTTTTATAATCAGTCTATATTTTAGTTTTGCCTAAAGGCTTTTGTTCCTCCTGTGCGGCTATTCGTATATAATCTGAAAGTTTTCCAGTCGCCGGCTTCAGCCCCCTCGTAGGAAATACGGGGGTGTTCGGAAAAGCATCTGATCACTCTTGACCCAACGTCTTGGTCCGTGAAGGAGGTGTCAATGCGGCGAACCAGGCAACCGGCCTATAGGGCGTTAACACTTTCACTTAGCCATAGGAGTTTTATGGTGGGTCTACGATATAGCCCTTGGTATGTACTCGGCTTATTCTCGTATGATGCGTTTACATATTTGACCTGGAAGAGGTCCTTCGTGTGGCACGGAAGGAACCGTGAAAGATTCCAATAAGTCATCGAGTGGTTGACCAGCTCTCGCCACATCATGATAGTCAGTTTTTGGCTTTCTCTACTGAGGTGCTTAACCAGGTTAACTGGAAGCACAATCGCAGTAGTTCTCCCTTTACTACCTTAGCCGATATCGCGGAACGTAAGGTAGCAAGCATAGGAGCCGGGCAACCCAACTATTGACCAAAGACATGATTCAGAGCGGATGCATATAAGGCCAAACTCGCGACGCCGAAGTAAGCTGTAGAGCTGTTCAGACTTGTCGGCAACTCGTTTTGTTCCCATACCGAGCCCCTGGCAAGTTATGCTGAGGTGTATGTTTGAAACAACCGTAGGGGCAAAAACTCGGTCTTCTAGAAAAGAGTGGATTATTTTTACCGGGATCTGAGTGATGTGCCAATCGTTTATATAAATAACAAAGCCATACCCTGGCTATTTTACATGCCGAGGGTGGAAGGCTGAGGATAAAGGTACTTTACAGGCTCTAAATACTGAGTACGGTCTACAAAAATTTATTTTGGACCACCTGTCGCATGTCTGCGTCGCCTGTCCTCAGTTAGGGTATTCCTTGACGGAAATGACTTTTGGATGAGTGTGTGCATCCGAACTCTGATAGAGCCCGTGGGTGACCCGCCTTTGAGCCATCTGTAGAGAGGAAAGTAGTAAAAAAAGGAAAGATAGTTAGGAAAACCATAGAGTTTATGGGAGTGCTTGTAGGTCTATCCTTATTGTGCTTCCGCCGACCAGGGTATTTTAAGTACATAATTATGTATGCGTGGAACCGACTTCTCAGGCATACTAGGCGAGCGGCGGAAGCCGAGTTGCTAGTCCAGTATGGACATTGACCGATCACGTTGAACGGAGACCGGCGGCGCTTTGTAGTTCGGCTGGGGTATCCATAGTATGATCTTCTGTATGGGGGGAGTTTTCCATGTGTTCACCTCTAGGGGTGTATGTGACATATACCATGTTTACTGTTTTTACTTCGGGAGGAAACTGCTTCTGTCCCCCGGTGTTCTGTTGGTGAGTCTCTTCGCCGTCGCTATCGTTGGGCGGCCCCTTCTCCTTGTGTCCTGTATTCGACTTGCTGGTCTGTTTGAAAACCTAACAGCTTCTATTGGTGTGATTAGCTGGTTTATTGGGGTGGCCATGAATCTGGCAGGGCCTATCCAATATTCTGTCTAAATTGGATGGTCCGTCCCTTTTTGCCATGAACGGCTTTTTTCGTTGGCCGGGTCTGCGGCCGCTGAATCCAGCGTTGACCGCTGTGTCACGTGTTCCCTCATTGTTATTGAGGTGCTTGTTTTTATTGCGTCGTGGCTTCCCATTGCCGTCCCGGACTTCGGAAGTGCCCGGGTCGTTGGCGCTATTGCTTCTACGAGCGAGCTAGCTGTCTTCTCCCGCGCAAAAGCGGGTCATCATAGCCGTAAGGGCTGACATGGATTTTGGTCTTTCCTGACCAAGGTGGCGGGCGAGCCACTCATCCCAGATGCTGTGTTTGAAGGCCGCTAGGGCATCTGTGTCAGGACAGTCTACGGTTTGGTTCTTTTTAACTAAGAACCTAGTCCAGAGTTTCCTGGCGGACTCCCCGGGCTGCTGGACAATGTGACTTAAATCATCGGCATCCGGTGGCCGGACATATGTACCCTGGAAGTTGCCGCGGAAGGCGTCTTCCAGATCCTCCCAGCTGCAAATCGAGTTTTCAGGCAGACTGTTTAACCAGTGCCGAGCTGGTCCTTTGAGTTTTAACGGGAGGTATTTGATGGCATGAAGGTTGTCTCCGCGGGCTATATGGATATGGAGAAGGAAATCCTCAATCCACACCGCGGGATCGGTTGTTCCATCGTATGATTCAATATTTACGGGTTTAAACCCTTCAGGGAATTCATGATCCATCACCTCATCAGTGAAGCAAAGGGGGTGTGCGGCTCCTCTATATCGGGCCACAACGTGACGTATCTCTGATGGAGTTCGTCTGCGGTTTTCGGCACGGGCGTGACTAGGTTCGGTACGTCTGAATAGATGGCCGTCGTCGCGTGTTGAGTTGCGTCTTTGTGATCCATAGATCGATCTGGTATGTCTTGTTCTGCTGTCCAGGTCCTGCCGAGTGCTGTGTTTATAATTCCGGGCTACTTTATATTCATTTTCATGCTCCGGTGGTATAGGCTGCTGTTCGGCTTGAATTGCCGCTTCCTCCCGACCACGTAGTGGTCTGTTAGCCATATTGCACGAGGGAGGTACGAACTTCGGTGCATCCTCATCGAACTGAGGCAGCAGTTTGCGCTTCGGGTAACTCTTGGCTGGGCGTTTGAGGCCGTATTCTTCGGCTGCTAGGACATTAGTCCATCTATCGTTGAGCAGATCTTGGTCAACTTGAAGCTGCTGCCGTTTCTTTTCCAGGCTTCTTGCTGTGGCAATGAGCCGACGCTTGAAGTGCTCCTGCTCGGAGGGTTCCTCTGGCACAACGAATTCTTCATCACCGAGGCTTGTCTCATCTTTGGAGAGTGGGAGATAATTGTCATCCTCCGAATTGTCATGTGTGTCCTGTTCATCAGGGCTAACTTGCCCGTTTCCTGGTTCCCCCTGTTCGGAAGTTGCCTCAACAGGGTCTTCATCGTTTCGGAATCTTGCGGAGTATTATGTCCTCCGGTGCCAGCGTTGTTGTCTTTGGAACGACGTGACTTAGAGCGGCGCCGAGGACGCCGGCGTTTGTTCTGTGTCTCAGGAGTTTTATTCTCAACTGGATCTTTTTGGCCATCATCGTTGGTTTCTTTAGGTGTATCCACCATGTACATGTTGTACAAAGAAGTGTCCGTCCGTCATGCCGTGAATGGCGGATTTTGGTTTTGCTCCTCATCAGCATCGTCGTCTATACCGTTGATGTCTTCGGAGCCGTAATCAAGCGTGTCGGTTAAATCCTCGGCCGTGGCTATGAAGTGGGTGGCGGGTGGGAAGCAAAATTCTTCGTCGTCAGCCCCTAGTTCGAACCGGACATAGTTCGGCTGTGGGTCCCCTGCCAAGGACATGCTCTTTAATGAGCTTAGCACATCGCCCAAGGGTGAGTGCTGGAAGATGTCTGCGGCGCTGAACTCGAAGATCGATAAACGATCAAGTTCGGCATCCGCGGACTCGCATGGTTCGGAACTTACAATCGGAGACGAGTCCGAAGTTCCGGTGACATAGGTATCGTGTGAGGTTAAGTCCATATGCGGCTCCAACGCCGGGGAATCTGTGGCCTCCGTGGTGGGGTTGAGCCTCCAATCCTTGGATGGCGCCGTATGCTGCGGATCTAAGGCCAGAGCAGTTACAGGAGGTATCTCCTGAAGCGGTCCGATGACAGATTTAGGTCATGTTCATTGAGGTGACCAGGAGCGGTCACCGCGGTCTTGAATCTAGCAAAGATCAAATCTCCACGGATGTCTGCGACGTAGTTCAAGCTCCCAAATCTAACCTGGTGGCCAGGGGCGTAGCTATCGATCTTCTCCAGATGGCCAAGTGAGTTGGCCCGCAGTGTGAAGCCGCCGAACACGAAGATCTGTCCGGGGAGGAAGGTCTCGCCTTGGACAGCATCGTCGCTGACGATTAAAGGGGCCATCAAACCTTTAAAGGACGACACAGTGGAACTCTCAATGAAAGCACCAATGTCAGTGTCAAAACCGGCGGATCTCGGGTAGGGGGTCCTGAACTGTGCGTCTAAGGTCGATGGTAACAGGAGATAGGGGACACAATGTTTACCCAGGTTCGGGCCCTCTCTATGGAGGTAATACCCTACTTCCTGCTTGATTGATCTTGATGAATATGAGTATTACAAGAGTTGATCTACCACGAGATTGTAATGGCTAAACCCTAAAAGCCTAGCCTGTATGACTATGATAATGAATATATCTCCCCCTCCGGACTAAGTCCTCCGGTTTATATAGACACCGGGAGGATCTAGGGTTACACAGGGTCGGTTACAAAGAAGGGAATCTACACATCTGGTCGCCAAGCTTGCCTTCCACGCCAAGAAGAGTCCTATCCGGACACGGGTGCAGTCTTCGGTCTTCGTATCTTCACAGCCCATCAGTCCAGCCCATAGCTAACAGGCCGGACGGCCGAGGACCCCTTAGTCCAGGACTCCCTCACTAGCTACTTCGCACTTTGCTAGGTGAACCTCGGTTGGGGGGGAGGGGCATGCATTCATAGCTTAGGATTCCCTTCGTGCAGACACGAGGGAGGGGTAGCTGCTCGCTACTTAGCACTTTGCTAGGGTGAACCTCGGTTGGGGGGAGGGCATGCATTCATAGCTTAGGATTCCCTTCGTGCAAACACGAGGGAGGGGGGCTGCTAGCTACTTCACACTTTGCTAGGTGAACCTCGGTTGGGGGGGGCATGCATTCATAGCTTAGGAATCCCTTCGTGCCGACACGAGGGAGGGGGGCTGCTAGCTACTTCGCACTTTGCTAGGTGAACCTCGGTGGGGGGGGGCAAGCATTCATAGCTTAGGATTCCCTTCGTGCCAACATGAGGGAGGGGGGCTGCTAGCTACTTTGCACTTTGCTAGGGTGAACCTCAGTTGGGGGGGCATGCATTCATAGCTTAGGATTCCCTTCGTGCCGACACGAGGGAGGGGGGCTGCTAGCTACTTCGCACTTTGCTAGGGTGAACCTCGGTTGGTGGCATGCATTCATAGCTTAGGATTCCCTTCGTGCCGACACGAGGGAGGGGGGCTGCTAGCTACTTTGCACTTTGCTAGGTGAATGAGCCTCGGTTGGGGGGGCATGCATTCATAGCTTAGGATTCCCTTCGTGCCGACACGAGGGAGGAGGGGGGCTGCTAGCTACTTTGCACTTTGCTAGGTGAACCTCGGTTCGGGGGGGGGGAGGGGGCATGCAATCATAGCTTAGGATTCCCTTCGTGCCGATATGAGGGGGGCAACCAATGCCGTGCGCTTTGCGAGAGAGGTGCCACATCGAAGTTGCATTTGGTATTTGAAAATCAAACCACCCTTTTGATACATAAATTTGGTCCACATGCAAGTGTGTTCGTGTTCTGACCCTCTCCCGCGTCATTTTTCACCAAATTTATGAACATTAGACAAGTCGGATGACGCAACAGACACGATTCACTCAAACTAACCGTGTGGCACGCCGGTGCACGTGTCACACACACATCCGCACAGTACATTGGGCTCCACGAGGCTCCCCCTCTCAAAAATATCTGCCCGCCTCGAGGGTTTTTCTGTTTCATAACACACGGTTGTTATCTCCGGACCGTGTGCGATATTTCTTGTTCCCAATCCCACCTGCATCCCTAGAAAATATCTGCCCGCCTCGAGGGTTTTTCTGTTTCATAACACACGGTTGTTATCTCTGTACCGTGTGCGATGTTTCTTGTTCCCAATTCCGCCTGCATCCCTAGAAAATATCTGCCCGCCTCGAGGGTTTTTCTGTTTCATAACACACGGTTGTTATCTCCGGACCGTGTGCGATGCACTATCATCAAAATTTTCAATAGCCCGGAATTTCACTCCCGCGTTTGACTCCTGCGTAGTAAAATTTTCAGTACTCATGTCATTTCCTCAAACACCCCGCGCCCCCCTCCACACACACACACACACACACACACCAAAACCTCCTCGGGCGTGCGCGTGCACACACACAGACACACCCTCGCTCGCTCGAAACCCTAGCAAGGTCCCCGCCGCCACCGCCGCCGCCGCCGCTGCCGCCGCAAGGCCTCCATTGTCAACATCTGCCGGTTTGCCCTTGCAGCTTACCCACCGATCTCATACCTAGTCCGCCCTGAGTTTTTTAGATGACGCCTGCCAAACGCCCCCTTTCCCACAGATCCCCATCCCCATCCCCCACTCCAGAGCATCGCGGCCTATGCCCGGCTATGCTTCCCGTGAGCTCGAGGAGCGACTGGCCCAAAAGAGGTGTATAGCGGTCTCTTCGCCCGACGTCGCCGAGGAAGCCGACGACCATTACTGGCGGCAGGCACTCAAGCAGCAGGCTAGAGTATGCAGGCATGTCTCGTCCGCCGGCTACGACATCAAGGTCATCGACAGCGACGCCCTGGGGCGGGTTGTGTCACAGGTTAAGTTGCCCACCCCCAACCCCTCGGGTTCAACCGCCGTCGATCTCATCCATGGACCCGCCGCTGATCTCCTCTGGCTCGCTGTCAACAATTTGCCATTCTACATCACCATCGAGCCCCTTTTGTCATTTCTGAAGGACACGTTCTGCGACGCTGGCTTGGGATCCACAGCTTCCAAGTCAGACCTCATCGACAACGACCATGAGGAGGGCACCCTCTCTGGCTCTTCCAAGGGGAAAGCGCCCGTCTGCGACATCAGGGAGGGCACCCTACAGTCGTGCTCTTCCAAGGGGAAGGAGCCCATCTGCGACATCAGGGAGGGCACCCTACAGTCGTGCTCTTCCAAGGGGAAGGAGCCCATCCATGACAAGTGAGGAAACCCATGATTTTTTTATTTCAGTTGTTCACATGTGATGCTCTATATGTGCAATTATTGACTGTGCAGTACATTTCGTCAATCCAGTTTTAAACATACCGATAGGAATGCACATATTTGCTTGCTGTTAAGCCTGTTATAGCTAGCATATGCCTCTATTAAAGTTTTTTGATTGTTCGGTTGTTTGTAGTTAGCATATGTTCAGTTTCAAATGCTATCTTTGGTTGTTTGTAGTATGCCTTGTTTATTCCAGTTATTCACAACGTGATGTTCTATATGTGCAAGTATGAACTGTGCAGTTCAATTTCATCAGTACCAGTTTCAACAATACCACTATGAATGACTACATTTGGTTGCTGCATCTTGTACTTAACACGCCTTCCATTTTTATTTAACCATAACCAGTGTACTTAGACCGGCACAATACCCGTTTGAATGACTATGTTTGCTTGTTGTTAAATGTTAGGCCTGTTGCAGTTAGCACACCTTTCCACTTGTTTTGCTTTACTGGCGTGCTTAAACCTGCACACTGAAGCTATCTTTTGGAGATTATTTTGTCTACCATGTATAATTTTGGTTGATGTTTAGCCTGTTGTGCTTAACATTCTTCTTGATGTACCTACACAGGACAATTTTGGGAACGACTGCTATTTTCCATCGAGGTTAGTTTCATCCCATGGCTTATATCTGCTCACTGTTCAGGATATCGGTAGCTGGTACCGTTTAGGCCAGCGGCTGATAAGGGACTAATTGGTGAATCAGACTTTTAACTGAATATATCTGCAACCCATTTTTTGTTAGGTTAACTAGGGCCATATGTAATGTATCTGAGGCTACATAGCAACATGCACTGTACTTAATGTCTAAATATGCAATCCTAGGATAAATAGCAACAAGGAAGAGTGTTACATTAATGTTCTAATGATGTCTAGATATACGTAGAAGAGCGGCAGCAGCAACAACAACAACAACACAACCCTGTTTGGATAATGAACTTAGCTAGAGGTTAAAGTTAGTTTCTAGCTCATTACTAACCCTGAACTAACTCCATCCAAAGAGTTGTTTGGATGGCAGGGTTAGATTGACAATAAATGCACTAGGAGAACTAGCTCCAATTAGCACCTCTTGGGTTGGATAGTTTTTTTGGGTGGGTTATAGATGCAACTAGCTCAAACTAGCCCTCATGTTTAGATATACTTTAGGGCTATTTGAGCCCGAACTAGCTCAAACTAATCGTAACCCATGGATACAGCAGCAGTTAATCAGCCGATAATTTGTAAGAATGAACTAAACTCCTTCCGACCCATAATATAAGATGTTAATTCATCTAATATGTGAGTATATTGGATGTTATAAGATACTCCCTCCATTCCTAAATATTTGTCTTTTTAGAGATTTCAAATGGACTACCACATACGGATGTATATAGACATATTATAAAAGAGTGTTGTACTACATCATTGTGCAATTGCTGTTTAGCTTCTAATATTAACTTGGTGCTTTTAGGTACATATGTCATTGGTAAAGATCCACGTTTCGACCCTTTCTGCGTATGGGGCAATGAGATATCGATGAACCAGCATCAAGTGAGTAAGCTGATAAAGATTGTTAGTAAAATGGGTCCAAAGATGGCAATTAAACTATTTGTTTACACTTTATCCAAGACAACAGCGAACTGTGGGATGGTAAGTAAGAACTCTGCAGCCTTCTTTTTACTGCCCATAATGAGTTGTGTTAGATGACAATGTCTGAATCTTTTTCCTTTGCAGTGGTTGCCAAAGCAGTTTCCTCAAGATTACCTCTCAAACTACATGATTGGTGGGCATGCAAAGGTTAAAGTATTTCTACCAGAACACGATGATTATATAGATGTTTTCATGAAGACCGTGAAGGATGGGCGGTCGGCCATCACAAGGGGTTGGACTAGAGTCGTGCGTGCCTTCTGCACGGAGGAGGGCACAATATGGGCATTCCGCTTCACCTTGTTCAGCAACCAGAATATATTTCGCCTCTTTCTTTACCGTCTTTAATAGTACAAGTATATATACAACTGTGGTTCATCATTCTTTATTTGGTTCTTATGTAATTCTTGAACATATGTACCTATGAATCGAATAATGCTTTGGTTGTTTGAACCTGATGGATATGAATAAAGCTGTAGCATACATTCAAATTCAAATCCAAATCCGGTACAATTTGGAAAAGCAGGAATTAAACTACGGTGAAATTACGCTCTCCAGGTTGTTACGGCACACACGGTTGGTAAAACACAAACGTTTGCGATATGCACCATAATCCGAGACGGTTCACTGAGAGGAAACATGTGCAAGCATGCACACAGTTGCCGTTTGCAAAGCATGTGTGATGTCAGACAATATCACAAACGGTGCGGGCAAACTAAATGTTTGTTTTAGTTGCCTTATCATACACGATTCACAACCATGAACTATTTCTGATGAAGTCTGCATCGTAAACGTTGCACCACAGAATAGCCTGTGCGATAGTTGTCGTGTACGACGATGTTACGACGGTCCGACGTTTCGTAATCCTGTCCGACACTCATACGACGATTAGCTAATCTTCTTAATGGTGAACCGTTTGTGATAGGCCGCGCATCATACACGTTCTATAATAGTGAACCGTTTGTGATGGGCCGCGCATCGTAAACGTAGCACCACAGAATACCGACTGCGATGGCAATGCGAGCAGAAACGAGTAGGAGTGCTGTAGGGGCCCTATCCCCGACGGTTTCTGGGTCGTGTGGGAAGGACCCCCTATCGCCCACACTCACTTGGCGACGGTTCCAAATGCCGTCGCGGAAAGGGGTTAAAAACCGTTTGTTTAGGACCGACGCGTACCAGTCTTGGTGCAATCCTCCGAATGAAACACCCCGTGCGTGTGCATGATGTTCAGAAGCTTACTGGTTGTTTGGCCGCTTTGAGTCGATTCATTTCTCGTCTCGGTGAAAAGGCATTGCGTCTTTACCGACTGATGAGGAAGTCTGACAAGTTCGAGTGGACTCCTGAAGCTGAAGTAGCGTTTGTAGAGCTCAAAGCCCTGCTTTCCACCCAGCCGGTGCTTGTTGCCCCAATCAACAAAGAGCCTATACTACTGTATATAGCAGCCACTAGACAGGTTGTCAGCACAATGCTCACGGTCGAGCGGGAAGAAGAAGGCAAAGCCTACAAAGTTCAACGCCTAGTGTACTATATTTTGGAAGTCTTGACTCCGTCCAAGCAGACATATCCACATTATCAGAAGCTTGTCTATGGAATTTACTTGACCATGAAGAAAGTTGCACAGTATTTCTCAGACCACTCGATTTTAGTCGTCAGTGACACTCCATTATTAGAAATTCTGAACAACAGGGATGCAACTGGTCGAGTGGCAAAGTGGGCGATTGAACTCCTTCCGCTGGATATCAAGTTCGAGGAAAAGAAAGAAATCAAGTCCCAAGCAATAGCAGATTTCCTCGCCGAGTGGATTGAACAACAGCAACCGACTCAGGTTCACTTGGAGCATTGGACTATGTTCTTTGATGGATCCAAGATGCTGAATGGATCTGGTGCTGGTGTAGTCTTGGTATCCCCAAGAGGTGATAAGCTTAATTATGTTCTCCAGATTCACTTTGATTCTTCCAACAATGAAGCTGAATATGAGGAACTTCTGTATGGATTGCGTATGGCCATCTCACTCGGCATCCGACGCCTAATGGTTTACGGCGACTCGGATTTAGTGGTCAATCAAGTGATGAAGGAGTGGGACATCAGGAGCCCAGCTATGACCGGCTATTGCAATGCAGTAAGAAAGTTGGAAAAGAAGTTTGAGGGGTTAGAGCTCCACCACATACCCAGAATCAAGAATCAAGCAGTGGATGACCTGGCGAAGTTAGGTTCCACTCGGAAGCCTATACCCAGCAATGTGTTCTTGGAGCATCTCCATTCCACGTCAGTTCAAGAGGATCCTTTCACAGAAGAGCCCCCGTAACCGGAAAGTTCTACCGATCCGACTGAGATCGAGGTCCCAGCCGTGGTCGGCCTAATCATGGAGGTTTCGGTCATCACCCCCGAGTGGACGGTGCCATATATTGCATATCTGCTCGGGAAGGAGCTTCCGGAGGATGAAGATGAGGCCCGTCAGATTGTCCGTCGATCCAAAGCCTTTACCGTGATAGGTGGAAAGCTCTACAGAGAGAGTGTTACTGGAGTCGCTCAGCGATGCATCACGCCAGAAGAAGGTCGAATGATTCTCAATGATATCCACTTGGGGACCTGTGGTCACCATGCGTCCTCTCGGACCATCGTAGCCAAAGCATACCGAGCGGGATTCTACTAGCCACGTGCAAATGAGATGGCAAAAGATATAGTCGACAAGTGCGAAGGCTGTCAGTTCTACTCAAACATGTCCCGTGCCGGCTCATCTGCCTTGAAGACTATCCCACTCATCCGGTCGTTTGCTGTTTGGGGGTTGGATATGGTTGGACCTTTCAAGACAGGCAGAAGTGGTTTTACTCATTTGCTTGTAGTAGTCGACAAATTCACTAAATGGATCGAAGCCAAGCCTATCAAGAATCTTGATTCAAGCACTGCCATCAGTTTCATCAGAGAGTTAATATTCAGATATGGAGTTCCTCACAGTATTATCATAGATAATGGCTCCAACTTTGCTTCTGACGAGTTCAGAGCATTCTGCGCTTCCCAAGGCACTCGGGTCGACTACGCATCTGTTGTGCACCCGCAGTCGACTGGGCAAGCAGAAAGGGTGAATTGTTTGATGCTTCAAGGGCTGAAACCCCGACTGATGCGTGATCTCAAGCTTGCTGCTGGAGCTTGGGTGACTGAATTGCCATCTGTCTTGTGGGGTCTGAGAACAACTCCAAACCGGTCGACTGACCGAACTCCCTTCTTCATGGTATATGGTGCTGAAGCTGTGCTTCCGAGTGATTTGCTATAGAATGCTCCCCGAGTGGAACTTTTCTCAGAAGCTGAAGCTGAACAAGCACGCCAACACGCAGTTGATCTCTTGGAGGAAGAACGTGAGATGGCTCTGATCAGGTCGACCATCTATCAGCAAGACTTGTGTCGATTCCATGCCCGTAATGTCAGAGGTCGAGCATTCCAAGAAGGAGATCTTGTGCTCCAAGTGCATCAGAAACGACCTCATAAGCTTGCTCCTGCCCGGGAAGGTCCCTTCATCATCACCAAGGTGCTCCACAATGGAGCTTATCACCTTTACAACATAGCCAAGAAAGTAGACGAGCCACACTCGTGGAATGCGGATCTGCTCCGCCGTTTTTATACCTAAACACTCGGATCGATGAGTTGTAATAAGAATCATTCAGTTTGCTTAGACAAGATTCTTGCAGTATCTTAATGATTGTCATCCCACAAACACATGTGTTCAAATACCCCAGTGGGTGGCTTAGCCGCGAACCCGATTCGCCTAAGTTTCAAAAACACTCCGAGTGGAGAGCAACCTTCCCACTCGGGGGTTTAGCTGCGACCCCATACTCGCCTAAGTTAAAAAATCCTCCGAGTGAAGAGCAATCCTCCCATTCGGGGGCTTAGCTGCGACCCCGTACTCGCCTAAGTTAAAAAATCCTCCGAGTGGAGAGCAACCCTCCCACTCGGGGGCTTAGCTGCGACCCCGTACTCGCCTAAGTTAAAAAATCCTCCGAGTGGAGAGCAACCCTCCCACTCGGGGGCTTAGCTGCGGCCCCGTACTTGCTACCTCTTGAGCATGCGTTGGTTTTCCCTTGAAGAGGAAAGGGTGATGCAGCAAAGTAGCGTAAGTATTTCCCTCAGTTTTGAGAACCAAGGTATCAATCCAGTAGGAGACAACGCACAAGTCACCTAGTACCTGCACAAGCAATCAAGAACCTTGCAACCAACATGATAAAGGGGTTTTCAATCCCTTCACGGTCACTCGCAAAAGTGAGATCTAATAAAGATAGTAAAGTAAATATTTTTGGTATTTTTGTTGTATAGATTGGAAAGTAAAGATTGCAAAATAGTAAACGAGATGCGATGTAAATAAAAGAGATGCAATATAATAAGAAAGACACCCGGGGGCCATAGGTTTCACTAGTGGCTTCTCTCAAGATAGCATGTATTATGGTGGGTGAACAAATTATTGCCGAGCAATTGATAGAAAAGTGCATAGTTATGAAGATATCTAAGGCAATGATCATGAATATAGGCATCACGTCCGTGTCAAGTAGTCCGAAACGATTCTGCATCTACTACTATTACTCCACACATCAACCGCTATGCAACATGCATCTAGAGTATTAAGTTCATAAGAACAGAGTAACGCATTAAGCAAGATGACATGATGTAGAGGGATAAACTCAAGCAATATGATGTAAACCCCATCTTTTTATCCTCGATGGCAACAATACAATACATGCCTTGCTGCCCCTACTGTCACTGGGAAAGGACACCGCAAGATTGAACCAAAAGCTAAGCACTTCTCCCATTGCAAGAAAGATCAACCTAGTAGGCCAAACTAAACCGATAATTCGAAGAGACTTGCAAAGATATCAAATCATGCATATAAGAATTCCGAGAAGAACCAAATAATATTCATAGATAATCTTGTTCATAAATCCACAATTCATCGGATCTCGGCAAACACACCGCCAAAGAGTATTACATCGAATAGATCTCCAAGAACATCGAGGAGAACTTTGTATTGAGAATCAAAGAGAGAGAAGAAGCCATCTAGCTAATAACTATGGACCCGAAGGTCTGTGGTAAACTACGCACGCTTCATCGGAGAGGCAATGGTGTTGATCTAGAAGCCCTCCGTGATCGATTCCCCCTCCGGCAGATCGCCGGAAAAGGCCCCAAGATGGGATCTCACAGGTACAGAAGGTTGCAGCGGTGGAAAAGTGGTTTCGTGGCTCTCTGCGATGTTTCTAGGGTATAAGAGTATATATAGGCGAAAGAAGTACGTCGGTGGAGCTACGAGAGGCCCACGAGGGTGGGGGCGCGCCCTCCTGCCTCATGGCTGCCTCGTGGAGTTCCAGACTTCGACTCCAAGTCTTATGGATTGCTTTCAGTCCAAGAAAGATCATCGCGAAGGTTTCATTCCGTTTGGACTCCGTTTGGTATTTCTTTTCTACGAAACTCTAAAATAGGCAAACAAAACAGAAACTGGCACTGGGCCTTCGGTTAATAGGTTAGTCCCGAAAATAATATAAAAGGGCATATTAAAGCCCATTAAACATCCAAAACAGATAATATAATAGCATGGAACAATCAAAAATTATAGATACCTTGGAGACGTATCAAGCATCCCCAAGTTTAATTCCTGCTCGTCCTCGAGTAGGTGAATGATAAAAACAGAATTTTTGATGTGGAATGCTACCTAACATAATTATCAATGTAATTTTCTTTATTGTGGCATGAATGTTCAGATCCGAAAGATTCATGACAAAAGTTTAATATTGACATAAAAATAATAATACTTCAAGCATACTAACAAAGTAATCATGTCTTCTCAAAATAACATGGCCAAAGAAAGTTCATCCCTACAAAATCATATAGTTTGCTCCATCTTTGTCACACAAAATATTCAGATCATGCACAACCCCAATGACAAGCCAAGCAATTGTTTCATACTTTAGTATTCTCAAACTTTTTCAACTTTCCCGCAATACATGAGCGTGAGCCATGGACATAGCACTATAGGTGGAATATAATGGTGGTTGTGGAGAAGACAAAAAGCAGGAAGATGGTCTCACATCAACTAGGCGTATTAATGGGCTAAGGATATGCCCATCAATAGATATCAATGTGAGTGAGTAGGGATTGCCATGCAACGGATGCACTAGAGCTATAAATGTATGAAAGTTCAACAAAAGAAACTAAGTGGGTGTGCATCCAACTTGCTTGCTGACAAGACCTAGGGCATTTTGAGGAAGCCCATTATTGGAATATACAAGCCAAGTTCTATAACGAAAATTCCCACTAGTATATGAAAGTGACAAAATAAGAGACTCTCTATCATGAAGATCATGGTGCTACTTTGAAGCACACGTGTGGAAAAAGGATAGTAGCATTGTCCCTTCTCTCTTTTTCTCTCTCTTTTTTTGTTTGGCTTCTTTGCCCCCTTTTTTCATTGGCTTCTTTAGCCTCTTTTTTATTTCCTCACATGGGACAATGCTCTAATAATGATGATCATCACACTTCTATTTATTTACAACTCAAGGAGTACAACTCGATACTTAGAACAAAATATGACTCTATATGAGTGCCTCCGGCGGTGTACCAGGATGTGCAATGAATCAAGAGTGACATGTATGAAAAATTATGAATGGTGGCTTTGCCACAAATACGATGTCAACTACATGATCATGCAAGGCAATATGACAATGATGGAGCGTGTCATAATAGACGGAACGGTGGAAAGTTGCATGGCAATATATCTCAGAATGGCTATGGAAATGCCATAATAGGTAGGTATGGTGGCTTTTTTGAGGAAGGTAAATGGTGGGTTTATGGTACCGGCGAAAGTTGCGCGGTACTAGAGGCTAGCAACGGTGGAAGGGTGAGAGTGTGTATAATCCATGGACTCAACATTAGTTATAAGAACTCACATACTTATTGCAAAAATCTACAAGTCATCAAAACCAAGCACTACACGCATGCTCCTAGGGGGATAGATTGGTAGGAAAAGACCATCGCTCGTCCCCGACCGCCACTCATAAGGAAGACAATCAAAGAAACACCTCATGCTTCAAATTTGTTACACAACGGTTACCATACGTGCATGCTACGGGACTTGCAAACCTCAACACAAGTATTTATCAAATTCACAATTATCTACTAGCATTACTCTAATATCACCATCCTCATGTCTCAAAACAATCATCAAGCATCAAACTTCTCATAGTATTCAACGCACTTTATATGAAAGTTTCTATTATACCCATCTTGGATGCCCATCATATTAGGACTAGTTTTATAGCCAAAGCAAACTACCATGCTGTTCTAAAAGACTCTCAAAATAATATAAGTGAAGCATGAGAGATCAATAATTTCTATAAAATAAAACCACCACCGTGCTCTAAAAAGATATAAGTGATGCACTAGAGCAAAATTATCTAGCTCAAAAGATATAAGTGAAGCACATAGAGTATTCTAATAAATTCCGATTCATACGTGTCTCTCCCAAAAGGTGTGTACAACAAGGATGATTGTGGTAAACTAAAAAAATCAAAGACTCAAATCATACAAGACGCTCCAAGCAAAAGACGTATCATGTGGTGAATAAAAATATAGCCTCAAGTAAAGTTATCGATAAACGAAGACGAAAGAGGGGATGCCTTCCGGAGCATCCCCAAGCTTGGCTTTTGGTTGTCCTTGAATTTTACCTGAGGGTGCCATGGGCATCCCCAAGCTTAGGCTCTTGCCACTCCTTATTCCAAAATCCATCAAATCTTTACCCAAAAACTTGAAAACTTCACAACACAAAACTTCAACAGAAAATCTCATGAGCTCCGTTAGTATAAGAAAATAACCCACCACTTAATGGAACTGTAATGAACTCATTCTTTATTCATATTGGTGTTAAACCTACTGTATTCCAACTTCTCTATGGTTCATACCCCCCCGATACTACTCATAGATTCATCAAAAAAGCAAACAACACACAAAAAACAGAATCTGTCAAAAACAGAACAGTCTGTAGCAATCTGATTTGTTCGAATACTTCTGGAACTCCGAAAATTCTGAAAAACTAGGAAAACCTAGATAATTTGTATATTAATCTTCTTCTAAAAGAATTAGCATTTTATCACGTTCTGGTGAATTTTAACAATTAATTCCGTGAGCAGAAAGTTTCTGTCTTTTTCAGCAAGATCAAACTGTAGGAGATATGCCCTAGATGCTATAATAAATGCTATTACTTATCTCCATGTTCATAATTATGTTTATGTTCCATGCTATAACTGCTATGGTTCTCGAGTCTGCAATAACATGAGGCTCGGAGGAAGACTCATATGCATGTGTGGAATAATAAACGGTAAGAAGTATTCCTAGTCTGGCCTCTAAGACTAGCTCAAGTGTTGCATGATGATTCTGTTTTCCTGGTCATAGGCATGTCTATGCCAGCAACTTTGAGGGCACAATGTTAAGAGAACATTTGTGTTGAATCGACCCGGATTGATGTTATGCTATGAGATTCATTCGTCACAAGTTTAACGGTACATAACACAGAGGTGGTTAACGTTTGCATGATTCCTTAGACCGTGAGAGTATCGAGTTTCTTCATGCTTGCTTCATGAACTTTGGGGTTTGTTAAACGTCATCCGTAAATGGGTGGCTATTACGGCGGCTTACGGGTTCATGGAAAAGTATGTCAAGTAACTTGATAGCTCAAGATTTGGATTTGCTCCTCCGATGATGGAGAGATATTCTCGGGCCCTCTCGGTGTTACGGTATCCATAATCGTTTGGCCAGACACCTTGTGATTTGATCACTGGGATGCCGGAACACGGAAACAAGAAAAGAGAACAAAACCGGTAACGAGGTAACTTGCATGGTGGACAAATTTTTCGTCCATGGGGATGCAATAAATCTCACCTTGGGTGTTTGTGACATATCGCGAAGCAACAGGAATAGCTCACTACAACTGGAGGTTCACTCGAATATTTATTCGTGTGGGTATAGGGGTCAATATGGGTGTCCACGGCTCCGATGTTGAGCATTGATCGGAAGGGGTTCGGGGTCATGTATATACTTCACCTAACCTATAGGGTCACACGCTTAAGGGTCATCTATCTGCTGAATACTAGACAGGGAGTCTGAGAGAAAATCTTCGAAAAAGTTTCGGACACCGAAAAGTTTCGGACAGCAGAAAAGTTCCGCAGAGAGAGGTCACCGGATGAGTTTCGGTGAAACCGAAATAGTTGTTTCGGGGTATGCCATTAAGTCAAAATGGTTTCGGCACATGCCTGATAATTCTTGGAGGGTGCCAGAATCATTCTGGAAAGTTTTTGGAATTTTCAGAAATAAAAACCGGAAATGTTCCGGAGCTGCAGGAACCGGTTCAGATGCTTTTCGCAGATGAAAATCACTAAACTGGAATTGTTCCAGAACGCGTTGAAAATTATTATGGTGGGTACTGGAAATGTTCTAAGCCCACATAAATATTTTTAGTTCGAACGGACGCTGAAAAATGTTGTCGTGAATAGTGAAACTGCTTTTTGGGATATTTTATGGAAAGCCACCTTTTGGGGCTTTGCCCAAAAGATCTAGGGATGACATGGAAGGGTGGGAACCTCCTTTTGGGGGGCCCCACAAGGGGTGGGACGTTCATGGGTGCAGCTCATCCATGGGGCCCCACTTGTCCCTTGTTTTCACTCTTTAGGTCCTTGGGAAGGACTCCATTTCATGTGGGTTTTGGGGTTTCTTGTAAAACCACCCTACCCCTTGGGATTTCCTATAAACAGAGGTGGAGGGGCAGCCCTCCACGATCATCCCTTGCTCTCATACACATGCCATGCATTATCTGGCTTCTTCTCTCCCTCCCACGAAAAGAGTTTCGTAGAGCCGTAAGGCTGTCTGGGTTCCGTCAGGAACTAGTTCTGGACGGCGAAGCCCTGCCGAATAGATGACACCGTATGTGTGCAACTCTGTAGAGAGATCGTAGTTTCGGTCTTAGTTCGTGAGTGCCTCCCGAAGGGCTGTCCGTGTGACCGTCCGAGTTTCGAAGGTCCTCCCGAAGGGCTGTCCGAGTGACCGTTCGAGTTTCGAAGGTCCTCCCGAAGGGCTGTCCGCGACACCGTCCGGGGGGCTGTTCGACCGCCTCCCGGAGGGCCGTCTGAGGAGCAGATGAGGGTATACATCCTCGCGGTTGGGAGGTTGTAAATCCCAGCTGCGGGGATCTGCACCGCCGAACATCTTCGACTCTACTTCCCGCTGCGCTACGAGTCGGTAACGAAAAAGATCAAACCATGTATGCAGTCTCCATAGTGGTCCTGGGCTGGTGCATAGGTCGGAAACTTTTTGTTTTCTGCTATGTTACCCTACATTGGCATCATGAGCCGTGCTATGCATAGATGCAGGTTGCGATCTAGAATACATAGAGATGTATGGGTATTGCATAATATAATTAGGTAGTAGATGAGATCTATTGCTGAAAATTATTTATGCGGGTGACAGATGAAATCTGTTACCCAATGTTCTTGTTGCTTCCCTGGAATTTGCATATTTCTGATCTTGATAACAGTATGGTGGAGTTTCAATGTTTTGGCAATCCGCGATCCTGATTGATCAACGAAGTGCTAACAGTTCATTGAATTCCACTGTAGTTAAAAAGAAAGATGAAATTTAGCAGACGAAAGGGCAATGCAGATATGATCTGCACGGGGGTCATGTGTATGACGAAGTTCAGTATGGGGCTCGAGATTTATTATCTCGTGTTTCATACACCCCGCAAAGTTAATCTAGCGACTTGAATTATCATACTTAATGATGGACGTTGGTAGCTTCGGTTTGTTTCGAAACCTTAGAAGCCACGAAAAACAAGTCTTTGCGTGAACCGATTAGAGGCGTCTAACTTGGTTTTGCAGGAGGGTTTTGCATGTGCATATGATGTGGTATAGCAGTGCTCATAATAATTTGATTATGTATGAGATGACTATATGATGTAAATTGATTAACATGCACTACAAAAAAAAGACACATCCGTGACATTTTGGGCCGAACAATTTTTTTTTCTGTCATACATATGACACTTCTATGACGATAATTGTGACAAAACCCGGTATCATCATAGATGTACTGGGCTCCTACTTCTATGACAAAAAATCATGACAGAAAATGGGCTTTTCGTCCTAGGCGGGCCGGAGACGCAGCTGCATGACATTCTTTGGGCTGTCCATGACGGAAAAAAACCGTGGTAGAAGCGAGGGCGAGGAAAATTTCGGGGAGTTCCCGGTTACGGTGGGAGGTCGGGGGCCGAGCGATGCGCGTTTCTCTCATACACGTATGCGCGTGTGTGCGAGGCGTTGGCTCTAACTGAACCCGAGCGAGGCGTTGGGCTCTAACTGAACCCGAGCGATTGCAATGCAGGCTACGCGTTACTAAACCCGAGCGATCGATCGATGGCTGTTAACTGAACCCGATCGAGCGATTCCTTCGCTACTGCTGCTAACTGAAGCCAATCGATGCTGCCTCTGGGATGAACAGTGAGCGTTGCGCGCGGGGGGGGGGGGTTGGATGAACAGTGAGCGGTGGCGTTGCCTCTGGATGAACAGGACCCCATGGTGTGGTGGAGGGCTGGATGAATAGTAGACGGTGGAGGGGTGCCCGTGGAGGGGTGGTTGAATAGGACCCCGTGGTGTGGAGGGCTGGATGAACAGTAGACGGTGGAGGGGTGCCCGTGGAGGGGTGGTTCAACAGGACCCCGTGGTGTGGAGGGCTGGATGAACAGTAGACGGTGGAGTGGTGGTTGAACAGTAGCCAGTGGAGTAGCGCGCGGTGGAGGCTGGATGAACAGGAGCCCGTGGAGGCTGGAGGAGGTCGACGGTAGCCCGTGGAGGCTGGAGGAGGTTGACGGTGGAGATGAACAGTATCCCGTGGAGTCCCGTTTTGTGGTACGCCACACCCCTCCCGATGAACAGGACCCCTGTTTCGACCGTAGGAGGTCCGTTTCGTCCGTTTTGCGGTACGCCACACCCCTCCCAATCAACATGACCCCCGTTTCGACCGTAGGAGGTCCGTTTAGTCCGTTTTGCGGTACGCCACACACCCCGATCAACAGGACCCCTGTTTCGACCATAGGAGGTCCGTTTCGTCCGTTTTGCGGTACGCCACACCCCTCCCGATCAACAGGACCCCCGTTTCGACCGTAGGAGGTCCGTTTCCTCCGTTTTGCGGTACGCCACACTCCTCCCGATCAACAGGACCCCCGTTTCGACCGTAGGAGGTCCGTTTCCTCCGTTTTGCGATACGCCACACCCCTCCCCATGAACACGACGCATTCCGTTGCCTCCCCATGAACACGACGCATTCCGTTGCCTCCAAATGAACACGACGACGACGCTGTTTCTCCGTTCCGACCTAGCCATGTACACAAGCCCTGGCCGTACGTATGCGCGAGTAGGCGTTCGAGACCCCGCCCGTATGTACACATACGTGGCTGTATTTTCTTTCTTGCACCCTGGCCGTTGTACGTACATGTACATGCTACGTGCGCGCCTCTACTACGACACGTACGCGCCTCTACTACGACACGTGCGCGCCTCTACATCCACCAGTATATATGTACGTACACGTTCGCGACCAGAATGACAACGCTACGTACGCTTCGACCAGGTGGGTCCCGACTGTCAGGCACTTCCTTGCCTGCGAAGATGTAGCTGGTGGGTCCCAACAGTCAGGGGGCGAATCGTTTTTTTTGCCCGGACGCACTTCCTTGCGTGCGAAGATGTAGCTGGTGGGTCCCAGCAGTCAGGGCAAACGTTTTTTTTCGCGAAATACGGTGGCCCGTCCGGTGGGTCCCCGCTGTCAGGTGGAGGAATAATTATTTTGCACGTAATAAGGAGGCACTTCCTTGCTGCGGCCGTGGACCCAGCTGTTAGCCTCTCCACATACAGTCCACGTCCGATGGAAGCCGTTCCTTGACCACGTTGACCACGCCGCGCCAAGAGCACCAGGGCGGTGGACGACGGCGAGGCCTAGGAAGGGGACGACGCGGAGCCGGGGAAGACGGGGCAGTGGATGCCCACGCGTAGAGGAGTACGAGGGTTCATTAGTTCGCTGCGGTGTGAGGCTGCCGTCGCTGCAGAATAACAGGGGGTGTGGGTGAGTAGAGGGATGGCCTGGCCAGCGGTGGGAGTAGTAGGGGGCGGTGAGGCCTCCGCCGCATCGCAGCCGGCCACGGGAGGCAGGAGCACGAGGCACGACCGGCGCTGGTTTGGGCGGCTGGAGCAAGAAGACCAGAGGTTGAAGAAGCACTACGGCCGTTGGATGGACATCGTACGGTCACTAGAGCTAGAATCGTGCATATTGACTAAGTTGACAAAGCCCTCCGTCCCCGTCAACTTAGTAGGCCCACAAGTCAGCCTGCCACTATACTGGGTCCCATCTAACAGGGGGGTATTCATTTTTTTGTGCGTAATAAGGAGACACTTCCTTGCGTGCGAAGATATAGCTGGTGGGTCCGAGCTGTCAGCGGCGGTAACGTTTTTTCGCGAAATACAGAGGCCCTTTCGGTGGGTCCCTGATGTCAGGTGGAGGAATCATTATTTTACGCGTAATAAGGAGGCATTTCCTTGCGTGCGGCCGTGGACCCAGCTGTCGGCCTCTCCACGTACAGTCCACTTCAGATGCATGTGAGTCGTTGACCACGTTGACCAGGCCGCGCCGAGAGCACCAGGGCGGTGGACGACGGCGAGGCCTAGGAAGAGAACGACACGGAGGCAGGGAAGACTCGGCAGTTGTTTCCCACACGGAGGGGAGTACGACTGTACGAGGGTTTACTGGTTCGTCTGCCGTCGCCGGAGAATAACAGCAGGTGTGGGTGAGTAGAGGGATGGCTAGGCCAGCGATGGGAGTACGATGGGGCGGTGAGGCCTGCGCGGCAGTAGAGCCGGCCGCGGGGAGGAGGGAGCAGGCAGTCCCGCCGGCGCTTGTTTGAGCGGCTGGAGCAGGAAGAGCAGAGATTGAAGAAGCACGACGGCCGTTGGATGGCCATCCAACAGTCACTGCTTGTGCGTCAACCTTTTTTTAGGAAAGCCTCAAATATGTGGAAAACAGCATACAACCCATCTGCCATTATTTCTAATAATTTACAGCCCATTTGCTAATTATTAAGGTATTTTTGGAGCCCATATTCTTCTTTTAGCATTACAGCCCATATTGTGGCCACGGTTAAAAAATTATACGAAATTTTGCATATTTCGGTGCGGTCCGAACTGTTTTTAATCCCGAAATTTCGACTCACATTCAAACTGATTTTAAAAATAAATGTATATCAATATAAAATCCAACAAATTCTCCACGCATAAAAATTAATGTAATTTAAAATCTCGAAATGAAAAAAAAGATATTTGAAACTAATTGCCGGTTTGATGTGTTTTAAAAATGTACAACCCATTTCTCATTACTGATGGGCCATTTTCTCGGCCAGCCGAATGAAAGCTCTCCTCGTCTTGAAAGATTTGCAGCCCAACAGGCCTGACAAAGCGACTTACTTGGCAAATCACAAAAAAACTGGGCTGTGGCCGTGGACCCAGCTGTCAGCCTCTCCACGTACAGTACTCTTCCGATGGAAGTCGTTCCTTGACCATGTTGACCACGCCGCGTGGAGAGCACCACGGTGGTGGACGACGGTGAGGCCTAGGAAGGGGACGACGCGGAGCCGGGGAAGACGCGGCAGTGGAAGCCCGCGCGGAGAGGAGTACGAGGGTTCACTGGTTCGGCTGCGGTGTGAGGCTGCCGTCGCTGCAGGGCCTGGCCAGCGGTGGGAATAGTAGGGGCGGTGAGGCCTCCGCGGCAGCACAACCGGCCACGGGAGGCAGGAGCATGCGGCACGACCGGCGCTGCTTTGGGCGGCTGGAGCAAGAAGACCAGAGGTTGAAGAAGCACTACGGCCGTTGGATGGACATCGTACGGTCACTGGAGCTAGAATCGTTCATATTGACTAAGTTGACAAAGCCCTTCGCCCCCGTCAACTTAGTAGGCCCACAAGTCAGCCTCCCACCAAGGTGGGTCCCAGCTAGCTGGGGCAGTATTCATTTTCTTGTGCGTAATAAGGAGGCACTTACGGTGGGTCCGAGCTGACAGCGGGGGGAACATTTTTTCACGAAATACGATGGCCCGTCAGGTGGGTCCCAGCAGTCAGGGGGCAAACGTTTTTTTCACAAAATACGGTGGCCCGTCCAGTGGGTCCCTGCTGTCAGTTGGAGGAATCATTATTTTCCGCGTAATAAGGAGGCACTTACTTGCTGCGGCCGTGGACCGAGCCGAGACTCTCCACGTACAGTATACTTCCGATGGAAGTCGTTCCTTGACCACGTTGACCTCGCCGCGTTCTGTTGCATGCATGCGTCCATGGGCGTGGTGCGTCCCCACTGTCAGCCTCTCACGCACAGTCATCTTCCGATGACTCTTGGTTATTGACCACGTTGACCACACCGTGCCGAGCGCACCCAGACTGGAACGACCCGGAGATGGGGAAGACGGGGCAGTGGAGTCACAGATGGAGAGGAGTGGGAAACTTCACTGGTTCGGGTGCGCGGCAGCACAGCCGCGGTGCCGCCCACGGGAGACATGAGCAAGAACAGAGGTTGAAGACGGAGCACGGCTGTTGGTTCAACATCCAACGGTCCAGCTGCTAGAATCATTTGTTGAGTAAGTTGACAAAGCCGTGCGTACACGTCCGCTTAGTAGGCCCACAAGTCAGTCACCAAATCTGACGGGTCCCAGCTGTCAACGGGATGAATAATTTTTTCGCAAAACAAGGAGGCACATCCTTCCGTGCGAAGATACAGCCGGTGGGTCCCAGCTGTCAGGTGGAGAAATAATTTTTTTCGCAAAACAAGGAGGTCCCTCCTGTAGCTGGTTCGAATCCAAACCTAGACTATGACTATATATGGTGCTATGCTACTCTGCAAGTAATGAAAATGACATATCCAACGTTCGCTTCTCCTCTTCTCTACTTACTCTGCCTAGCATCAGAAGCTCTGGCCGCGGCAACCATGTCCGCTGGCTGCTCGTCCACCTGCTCTTTAGCAGGCAACAACCAGATATGCGCCAAGTCGCCACCCGTACCATCGCCTGTGGGTCTCATCACACCCCCGCCGGCACGCGCACCGCAGCCGATTGCTCATCGCAACCCGCCGCCGTTGGTGTGGTGCCACTGCTACAAATCACGCAGAGTCATCCGTCGCGTCTCAACCACAATCCGCAACCCTGGCCAAGTCTTCTACAAATGCCCGAATCATGGGGTAATAATATGTTTAAGTGTTGTTCTGCTGCTTTCAGTTGCTGATTTTTTTAATAGTTTGGTTGATGATCTTCCAATTTGATTCGTGCAGAAAAGGGAAGATTCGTGTGATTTGTATTTCTGGGAAGTTGCTGATGTGGGGGAATGCAACTACGCTGATTATTTGGTTAGCCGAGGAATCCCAATACCAGCAGGTTGGGGTGTTGGACAAGTAACTGAAGGAACGACAGAAGAGGAAGATGCAGAGCAGAAGGTTAAAGATGCAGTTCCTCTGATCATGGCCAAGCAACAGCTGCTGAACGGCCTTGACAGCAATGAGGAGATGAAAGAGCTTGTGAAGATAATGAGCAAAATCGATGTGCTCTGTAGGATGATTGTCTCTTTATTTGCAGTGTATGTAGCACTCGTGATGTATTCAGTGGCTACGACATGAGCACTTTGCTGAAACTAGTAATGAATGAAACCTGTGTAGCAGGCTGGGCGTAGTGTTGTGAACATCTAATGATTTCTATTAACGGAAATCAGGGGGTATCCTCTTTTTCTCATATAAATAAATAAATAGCAGAGGCCCTGTCGGGTCAGCTTTGTTCTCATTCGAAGACGTCGAGCAAATTGCAGTCCAACAGCAAACTATGTCATCAAATTCAAGTTTCACAGCCAAATATGAGTACAACTAAACAAGAATGTCATCATGTTTTAGTTGTCATACAATCACCAAACACAAATCAGCATACATAACAAGTGATGTTCTCACAGCAAAATACTAAACAACATGTTCATCAGGTTTCAGTTGTCATAGCAAACACAATTTCAAATAGTAGATAAAAAACGTCTTCTGACAGGCAAATACGACAAAAGCAATGTAATCATCATCCGCAGCAGCAGCGTCAACATCTTCGCCATGTGTATCAGTCTGAATCGTAATTCCCCATGGTGTCATCTTCTTCTTCGTCCTCAACGTCCTCGAATGTTGGCTTCTTCTTGATCAACTCTTGTATGTCCACATCACGACAGGCAATCTTTTCGCCGGCGTCATTGACGTGATGGTTCTCAAAGATATTAGGAACATCTGTGTTATCTTGTACATCAGGAGCAGTGTAAGCATCATCTTGTTGTGCAACTTCATTAAACGAATTCCTCTGCTCAAACCTTTGCAATACTCTCCAGTCATCGCTACGTGCAAATGTGTCTTCCAAGAAAAATATCTGTGTTGCTTGATTTGCCAAAATAAAAGGCTCGTTGGTCTGGTACGCCGCCTTGACATTGATGGATTTGAAATAATCATCAGCTCTGGGTTTTGCGATCCTGGAAAACAGGTTATACCAACGACAGCACAACAGAACCACACACCGATGATCCTCGAAACTGGAGATATACTGCAACTGAACAATGTCTGTTATGTGAGCATACATTTCAGTTGTCTCTTTGTCATACGTATCCGTGCTCATGATGGCACTGTTTTGTGTCTTCCTGCCTTCGTCTCGTGCAAGGGTGTTGTAGCGCACATCTCCAACAACGCAAGATTCATAATGTCTTACCCAAGTATCAGGACCCATTGCTAGTGAGTAAAGGGCATCATCAACTGCCTGCCCATCCTCCCGCATCTTCTTAACCTATGGTTAGAAAATAGACAAGCTGATCATCTTATGTACTCAATATATTAAAAAACTGACAGTGCACTTCAAAAGCTTACATGGTTCTTGAACCATTTCGCAAATCCTGCCATAACCAGTTTGTCAATGTTTCTTGGATTTTGCGGCAGTAACTCCTCTTTGTAGATGCTGCACAACATAGTGATCGCGTCAAACATCTAAATATATAAGAATGTGCTGCAAGTTTAGTAGATTACGATGTATAAGCTGCAGTACTGCACTTACTTGATATAAGGTAGTATCTCAGGACAGTTATTCAACACATACCAAACCATTTTGTCCAAATCTTTAGGTTTTTCCTCTTGTCGACTCTTCCCTGTAACTCGAACAGAATAATCGAAAACATTGAGCCCGGGATTGTCTTCACCCACCTCTTTGCTAAGCTGATCAGCTGTTTCAATGTATTTTGAGCAGAATGTCAATGCTTCTGTAGCAATGTAGGCCTCTGCAATGGAACCCTCGGGTCTAGCTCTGTTCCTAACATAGCCCTTGAAAGTGCCTAGCCGCCTTTCAATAGGGTACATCCAGCCATACTGTACTGGACCTCTAAGTAGTGCCTCATCAGGCAGATGAACAACCAAATGCACCATCACATCAAAGAAGGCTGGAGGATATATCTTCTCAAGGTCGCATAGGATAGTTGGTATCTTGTCTCTAAGACGCTCCAAAGCATCTATCCTGATATTCCTGCTGTAGAGTTCCCTGAAGAATTGTCCCAACTCTGCAACTGCTCTGTATAAGTCAGGGCGGCCCAATCCTCTAAGGATAACAGGTAAAACCCTTTGAAGTAGGACGTGGCAGTCATGAGTTTTCAACCCTTGTACCTTGTTTCCATCTGCACTGACTCTCCTTTCAGGGTTGGAAGCAAATCCATGTGGGAATCTCACACGTGACAGGACCTCGTAGAATTCTTTTCTTTTTACCTTGTCCAAGACGTACACAGCTGGTGCCATATCCCGTGGTTTACCTTCATCTTGCACCTGCAAATCCTTTCTGATACCCAGGTGTGTCAAATCAATCCTAGATTTGAAGGTATCTTTCATCTTGCCTTCAATATTAAGAAGTGTGCCGATAATGCTGTCACATATATTTTTCTCGATGTGCATCACATCAAGATTATGCCGCAGATCCAAATCTTTCCAATACTCCAAGTCCCACAAAGTGGACCTGCGGGTAAACAATAATCTCTCTTCTACCCTGCCACGCTTCCTTTTCCCGCTATCATTACCAGGATGGTTTCCTGGTGTAATATGCCTGACCTTCTCTAATTCCACTTGCAACTCATCGGCGGTGAGCCTCTTTGGCGCATCACAGTTTTCATGCTTTGCATTGAACACATGTCTTCGGTATTTTCTAGGATGCGGCTTGTCCTTGGCAAGGAAATGGCGGTGTCCAATGTAACAGATCTTGCTAAGTATTGCGTATGACAACGGATTCCTGTCACAGCGAACACATGCATTGTAACCATGTGTCGTTCGCCCTGACGTAGTGCCCAAAGCCGATAATCATGGATGCACCAAATTATAACAGCACGCAGAAAGAAATCAGCTGGTGGGTTGCTATATAGGTCTCGAGTGAGAACACCCTTCCATAGCTGTTGAAGTTCCTCCACAAGAGGCTCCATGAACAAATCAAAATCCTTTCCAGGACTTTTTGGACCTGGGATGAGCAAGGCCATCATGTAGTTTGATTCTTTGGTGCAGACATTTGGAGGCATGTTGTAAGGGATAACAAGCACTGGCCACATGCTATATGTGGCGCTCTGGTGGCCAAATGGGTTAAATCCATCTGAAGCTAAGCCAAGTCTAATGTGCCTCGGGTCAGCAGCAAACTCTTTGTGTTTATCATTGAAGCTTTTCCACTCACTACCATGAGATGGATGGCTCATTACATTCTGATCTCTGTACTCCTGGTTCCTAGAATGCCACAGTACATCCTCTCTTGTTTTAGCATCATGAAACAACCTCTGCAATCTTGGTATAATTGGAAAATGTCTCAGAACATTATGAGGAATCCTCTTCACAGCATCGCCATCTTTCCATCTTGATGATTTGCATTTCGGGCATTCACTTAAGTTGGCATAATCCTTCCGGAACAGAACACAATTATTCTTACAAACATGGATCATATCATATCCAATTCCAACTGCACGAAGGAAATTCTTCATTTTACTGTAGGTGTGTGGCAGCTCAGACGCATCTGGGAAAGATTCGCGGAAAGCAGCCAACATCGCATCGAATGATTTGTTGGTCATCCGCTCAGATGTCTTCACCTGAAGAAAGGTGACCATAGCTGAGAATACTGACAACTTATTTCCTGGGGTGACAGCAACGTTGCATTGTTCCAACATGCGGGCCCACCGTTTTTCTTCTGCAGGTGAAAGTTCACGGAATGCACAAGCATTTCGTAGCATTGTTTCAATGTTGGTCAAACTCACTGGCTCCGCCACCACCACCTCCTCCTCCTCTTCCACCTGAGCATCAGGCAGATCAAGATGGTGATCTGCTGCTTCCACGTAGTCAATAACATTGACGTTCACAGCTTCACCATGATGAACCCACCTAGTATATGTGACCGACATCCCATACAAGTGTAGATGATTTTGCACAGTTGACTGGGGTCTTGTAACTGAATTCATACAACTGCTACACGGGCAGAGCACATCTGATTTTGGACCACCGTACTCAGCTCTGATAAAGTTCATGAAGTTTTCAACCCCCTCAACATATGCAGAGGAGAATCTTCGAGCAGAAGTTATCCAAGTCCTGTCCATCTGTTAGACATACAAATTAGTTCTTCTACTAGATATTACAGGAAAAACATATATGCTTTTTTATAAAGTCCAGAAAAAAATACCTACGTCGATGTCTAAAGCTATGGCAAGATATTTGGACGAGCAGATCTAAGTAACAAAATATATGTAAAGCTAATTCGGCAAACAGATTTGAGTGCCAAATTATGGCAGGCTGTTTCAGCAGTCAATGAGGCCGAGCACATAGCCATCGAACTATTGAAGGCCATCGCAGCAACAAAGATCGAGTATAAAACGGTGTAGAGCTATTTCACCTAACAGATTGGCTACTAGACCATGGCAATCTACGTCACAATAAATATATGGCAGGATATTTTAGCAACTAATCGGCCTTGGCATGCCATCTCAGCTAAGCAGATTGAGTGCAGAATAGGGCAAGGAAGCTTCTTAAGCAAAGCATATTGACAGTAAACTACTTCGGCAAACAGTGAGATTAACAACGTCTATCAGCTAACATTCAGGGCTACACCGACATGAACGGGGCCTCAGTCTAGAATGCGCGTACCGTGGGAGAAGCTGACCGCCGTGCGTCTCCACACGAACGTCGCCAGCGGTGGCGGCGCTGACCGCCGTGTGCCTCCACAAGAATGTAGCCAGAGGTGGCGGCGCGGCTAGAGGACGGCAGTCTACGAGAGCGTAATGTGGGAGCGAGTGGATCGCCGAACCGCGGCACCGATGTATCGGCGCGGCGGGGAGGGCGGCTTTGGCGGAGCGAATGGAGTGGAGGGGGACAGGGGGAGGGGGGTTTGGGGAATATTATTGGCTAGTTGGCCGAAGGGCGGTTGAATCGGATTTGGGGGGAATTTTTGGGTGTGGGGGGAGGATTTTCGCGCGGTGGGCGGGGGGAGTTTGGCGCATGGTCGGTTTCTCCAAGTGCAGTCCCACGTGTCAGTGAAGAGGCAAGCCGAAGCGCGTTCTGTTTGCGTGAGCCGTGTGCAGGACCGAACGTGTGTGGGGTGCAATGCGACCGCGACAGGAGTGCTGTGAGTGTACCGCCTTTTTTCCTTTTAAACTAGGTGCTTCACCCCCTCAAATTTTGTTGTTGCTTCGCGCGATCCATCGATACTACTAGTAGTAATCCGGTAATCCCGACTAAAACGGCGCGGCCGGGTCTTTTCCCGCGCGATATGCTGGGAGGTTGGCTTAGTTGGGTTTTTTAGGATGAGTAATGCTACACCTACGTAATCCCAGTTACGTAATTAACGTAATGTGAAACGTGTGAGCTGTTGATTGTAGATTGGGGGGAGGGAGGGGCCCACCACCATGAAAATCAGGGGAGGAGAGAGAGAGGCAATTTACGTTAACCCTTTCGTAGGTTCCCGTAGATGTAGAAAGATGTGAAATGCGTGAATGTGTAGTGGACGTACTATTGGAGTGCCTAAGATAATTTGTGTATGTATAGACCCTATGTGTTTATTTTACTTCGCATGTTAGATTTGTCTCGGTTCAATAAAAAGCAGAGTTGGTGATGATGGTGTGCCTGTCATCCTGCAATATAGGCCGTCCGATCTATATCTAACGGATAGGAAGGAAACTATGACAATTTACCCGCACTCCTCTCCACATTTGCAGATAAGGCTTTCCCTCATTCATCCTTTTCTCTGACAAGATCTTGATCTTCCGTGCAACACACGAGCATCTTGCTAGTAGTCCTACAATATGTAAATTATTGTGAAAGTTCATATACACCGGCCGAGATTAATGCAAACACGGCAGATTTTCATTACATTTCGAACTTTTATAGGACAGAAAAATAAAAGAAACCCAACCCTAAACCTATTCTACGGCGGCGACCGACGTCCTCCATCTGCGATCTCTATGTACGGGGGCGGGGTTCAAGACCCGTGAAGTGAAGGTGCGGTCTCCGGCGAGGAAGAGTAGAACACGGGATATGGACCGGCCAGTTGGCACACCATGCCCTGCCGCCTCCCATGCCCTACTCATCCTCGGAGGAGTCCCCGACCTCGGCGGTGCCGGATGTTGGACGGCGGCAAGTAGGACGCGTGGCTGACGGTGCTCCCGTCCTCGGCCGCCAGCGTGGCCACCGCTTGTGCGGTCGCGTCCACGTCCGGCTACGCCGCTATTGCGTCGCGAGAGGCGATTTGAGCGAGGGCGGCGACCTCGAGATTCATCCCCGAAGACAAGCTCTCCCGCAGAGCATTCGCACTTGCGGTCATGGCGGATGTGGTGCCAGGTAGGAGGACGATGCGCTATGGTGTGGAGGTTAGCTGGGCGTTGCCGCTTTAAGTAGCGCATTCCGGTGAGGCCAAGCGTCCGGGTGCGTCATTAAGTCGCCGGAGTTGGTTCCTCGGGCACCGAGCCTCTTAACGACGACATACGAACGGACGGCATGAATGCGGGCAGCTGGAGCCGGCTGGGAACGCATCGTGCGACGGCGCGAGGGACGAGGGTTTTGGTGTGCCAGGGTAGTCAGCTGCGGTCGTGGCAACGTTGGAGATGCCCTTTGCTCACATGCGATCCCCGCATGTCATTGAAAAAGCAAGACGACCCGGCATGGTCTCAGGTCCAGAGGATGCAGTTAGCCGCGCTACACCACTCCGCGGACGCGTCGCGGCGCCCCGTGCATCCTCGACGAGCCGGGTGTTGGGGTGTGTTTGGATTGTGGCCAAAGTGCACCTTACCAAAATTTTGGTCATGACCCAAAGATTGGTCTTTGTTTGGATGATTGCCATTTTTTTGGCATGCCAATGAACTCTAGCCAACTCTAGTTCATTTTTCTTGCCAATGTCGGCCAAATCATGGGCAACCAATACCTCAACCAAAATTTTGGTCATGACCCAAAGATTGGTCTTTGTTTGGATGGTTGCCATTTCTTTGGCATGCCAATGAACTCTAGCCAACTCTAGTTCATTTTTCTTGCCAATGTCGGCCAAATCATGGGCAACCAATACCTCAACCAAAATTTTGGCTACCCAATGCTTTGATGGGGCAACCTTGGGCACAAACCAAACATACCGTTGGTCGTGCCACAGCACTAACGCCACCCTCGACACACTGAAACCGACCGTGTCTAGCGACGATATGAGCGTGTCGCTCACCGCGGTCGCCGTGTCCAGAGGCGGTGCTGGAGCTGCGCCCCGTTGTTGGCCCCAACGACCCACATGAACGATTGTCGGTGGCGAGGAGGTCGTGGGCCAGCTCCTCCATTGGACTAGTCTGCGCTACGTCGTCCCGACGGGTGTGCCCCACATGTCGGTTTCCCTGTTTTCCCGGCCATATTCGAGCGTCAGTGCTCCGCGTTGCGCATTAGGCCTTTCACTATGTAGGCCAAGCGAGACAACTTATTGTTTATTTGAGCCGTTCAAGTATAATCATGTGGCGTTTGCTTATTTCTCATTCCCCTCCAACCCTCTTCTCCATCGATCATGTCGCCCTCCAGTCGAGTCCATCCTCCCGCATGCCTCATTTGAACATTCCGCCGAGTATCATTCGCATGTACCCACCCTAGTCCTCTTTCAATAGATCTCTGGACCCCAAGATGAAATCGAGAGGGAACGAGTGGGGGCACGTGATACCTAAGGCGGATTCAAAATTTTGAACCGGTGATCATAGCATCCGCAAATCATATATAAAGGGTATTCAATGTTCGTTTCGTTTTTGAACGTACAATATACTCCCCCTATCCTTTCTAGTTTACATATAAGTTTTATGTGTAGTCAAAGTATCTCTACTTTGATCAAAAAGGTATCAACATTCAACAACGCCCAATCAATATTGTTAGATTCGTACGTACTCCTAGATTTGTACTCGAGATGGTTTCCAATTTGACTATTGACAAGATTAATAGTACATGAGATGTATAATGTGAAAATTATACCATTGGAAACTCCTTTCACATACGAATTTGACCGTATGCTTTGTGTAAGTTGCATGTCATATATTATTACTCTAACATTTGGTCAAAGTTAGCCTCGAAAAACGCATTAGACCCTGTATGCTTTGTGTAAGTTGCATGTCATATATTATTACTCTAACATTTGTGTAAGTTGCATGTCATATATTATTACTCTAACATTTGGTCAAAGTAGTATAGTGGAAGTGGATCCTCTGACGTAGGTATCCCTGCCTTACCCTCCCTTTCGGTCACTTACTGGCGGACCCCATGCTTGCTAGGCCCCGCATGTCAGTTACTCAATGGGTTCGGCCACGTCAGGGGATACTCATCCGTAGTATACTCCCTCTGTTTTTATTTACTCCGCATAAAACGGAGGGAGTGGTGGTATAATAAATGACGCGGGCGGGGGAGGGGGAGGGATGCCGGTTTGCTCTCAACTGCGGTCCCACAAGCGAGCGAAAATGCAAGATGAAGCGCGTTCCATTCGGTGAGCGACATGGAGGGTCCAGCGTGCCGGGCTGCAACGCGAACGCAACAAGAGCGATGTACAGTCAAAACCGATTGACCAGTCGTCACCGGAACCACTATTCACACCAGAACCTTCGCTGCTCGGCCTACGCCAGCCACTGCCCTAAAACCACACCAAATCTCCAGCCCATTCCCCCACCTTTCGATCCCCTAGCATGCATCAAGCGTCCCCTAGTTCGCCGGAAAGCCATGGTGCGCCACAAGATCACTTACTACAAGATGCTGACGCCGTAGCGCCGCGCAGAAATCGCGGCGGCGGTCGGTGCCACAGACCTCCGTTCCCAAGCTCGCTTTGCGGCGGGCCAATCCCCGAGTTCTCTGGAGCCAAGCTATGAGGAGGAGGAAGCCGATCCAATGTTCATGGCGGAGGTCGCGGCGCAGAAGGCGCCCGATGGGTATGAGACGATGGACGTCGACTTCGTGCCGGCGTCCGAGTCCCCCATGGTGCAGGCGGACCAGCGGTTCAACATGGCGATACTAAAGGAGGACCGGGAGGTAGAGGCTCAACTCTACGCGGAGCGCGTGCATGCCGCTGCCATCGAGGCTCTCCTGCAGGCGGAACCGGATGTCGTGGATGTGAACCGGGCGGCGGAGGCTCAGCTTGAGGCGGAGCGCGCGGATGCCGCTACCATCGAGGCCCTCCTGTAGGCGGAATCGGACGTCCTGGACTTGAACCGGGCGGCAGAGGCTCGACTCGACGCAGAGCGCGCGGATGCCGCTCTCATCGACGCCCTCCTGCAGGCGGAACCGGACATCCTGGACTTGAACTGGGCGGCGGAGGCTCGACTCGACGCGGAGCGCGCGGATGCCGCTGCCATCGAGGCCCTCCTGCAGGCGGAACCGGACGTCCTCGACTTGAACCGGGCTGTGCTCTCGTCTGTGCAGAGCGCCCGCAGGCTCCGCTTGAACGAGTAGCTGGAGGCCGAGGACAACCACGGTGCGGAGACACACGTCGGCAGCGACGACTGGTTCGCGCCGGCAGCCAAAGACGACGAGGCCGTCTCTTTCCGCGAGCACTGATAGTTTTTCTTTATGTTGTTGTTTTTATGGATCTTTTGCTGTGTAAAAACATATATTTGTTATGCAAGTCGCCTGACTTGGGTTAGTCTACCATTTCAGGCGGTTGGATGAATATCCTACGTCTCCTAACCCTTCTTTCCTTCTTCCTCACCTCTTCTTCTTCCCCAACAGACCACCGCACGGGCCGTACGGATACTCGCCAACATGCGGTTGGATAAACATACTCTATGAACGAAAATTATGTGTCAGCGTTAGGATGGCTGAGTTTGGTTTGTTCACATGCGACAACACGTGTCAGTGAGGGTGCGTTCCCATGGTTGGGTTTGCGGCGTGCAGGAGCGACTGTGTGAGGGTGCGGTGCGACCGCGACGTGCAGGAGCGACCGTGTGAGGGTGCGGTGCGACCGCGATAGCCGTGCGCAAGTGTACCTCCTTCTCATTTTGAAAACTTTAGGCAAGCTTGGCAAAAATGTGTGGCGAAGTTTGGCAATGCAAGGCCTAGACCCAAACAGGATAAGTACGTACGTACTAGGAGTACTAGTGTTAAAAAATAAAGGCGGGGTTTTCCTTCGCGGGATTTAATCGATACAAATCCTCGTTTCACGTGTCAATTAATGCGTATTTTTTCTCCAAAGACCAAAGAGCTAACCATCTCACTCCTCATCGCTTGATTAATGCAGCGCCATGCAAACCAACCTTCTCACTTCCGCATGCATGCAGGGGATATTAATGTCCTTGGTTGCTAACCCCATCAATTTTGCCTCGATTAGTGTTAGTGGCCCTTTGCAAATTGTAATTTTGATATACTGGCCTTGTGTACAAAAAAATGGAGGTAGTAGCTATATTTGACTTCCTTCCCCATTGCGGTGACGTCGACGATATCTTTTTTTGGTGGTTTGGCGAAGTGCGTTCTACGGAGAACACCATTGAGGGAGACCACGGCAAGTCGTTCGCAAGTGCCGCCTGCAAGCCGAGACAACCGCCTTATTTGCATCCAGGAAGTCCTTTACTAGTACTACTAGGAGTACTAGTGCGGTGACATGGTTTCTCGAAGAAGACGATGGAGAAGCGGAGTCAGCGAAGAGTGAAATGATGGTTGCTTCGTCCGTGCTTTTGTGATTTGATGCCTCACTGCTTTGTGATTTGTGATAGAAGGGACAGGGGAGTAGACTCTGTGCTCTATACTGTACTACATGCGTCCAAGCATGGGAGAAAGAGGAGAGACGTTGCATTTTTCTATTCCTTCAATCAATCAATCAGGGAGCTTTGGTTCCATCTTTTTGGCTTTTGCAACACCGTCCACAATGGTTCCCACGATGCCAAAAGCTATTTTCACATTTGGCTACACATTGTGGATGCCCTTAACTGTACCACTTGGTTTTGCTCCTGTGTGCTATCTATACAAATCTCAATTATATGGATCTAAAAATTATAGAATCAAGATTAGTAAAAAGGAGGTGATTTTGCCACGCGGATGGCGGGGGAGGTTTCTTATTTGAGCAATGCTACATCCACGTAATGATTTACGTAAAGTTACGAACTGATGGGATGTGGGACTATTTGATTGGATTAAAGGAGAGGATTAGGCCCACCCCACCTGAAAATCAGGGGGGGCATATATAGATTAGATGGAAAGTATACGTAGCAGCTACGTAGCCCTTTGTAAGTCTAGGATTAGGCTTCTTATTTTCGGAGGACGTTGTCCTGGCGGTTTGCTAACATGCGGTCCCACGTGTCAGTGCTTTACCAAGCCGATCCGCATCCCACATGAGGCAGAACAACGGCAGAAGCAACACGTGGTTAAGTTGAAGAAGATGAGGGAGAAGAGGATTCAGCAACGAGTGAAATGATGGTTGCTTCGTCCCTCCAACTTAACCGCGGGAAAGGTGCAGCTTGTGATTTGACACCTCATTGCTCATTACTACGCCGACGCCATGACTGGGGTGCTTCACCCCGGCTGCTCTGCACTGTATTCCGGTATGGCACGTGGACCCGGTAGCTTGATGTCCCACATGTCGGCGAAAGGGACTAGAAGATTTATGAAAGCGAGCGCTCCACTCTTACGACGGAGGAGTAGACGACACGACGGCCCAGTGAAATGTCACTTGTAGTACTGTATAGTACTATAGTTTTGTTGTTTCGCACGATCCATCGATACAAACCCGATTAAACAGGAAAGGGCGGGATTTTTCCCGCACGGTAGATGATACTGGCCATACATTTCAAAGGCAATTTTAATGTATGCAAACTGAATAATTATAAGTAACAATATGATATCTAGTAAAACTAAAAACACATATGATTTATTGTGTTAGAGTGTAGTAGTAGTGCTGTATTGCATAGTTGTTAGATGTAACATGCGAGAACGTGTAGAGATGTAGTTTTGGAGGGCCTACAGAGAGAAAAGCGAAACCGGTCACCGAACTTCAGAATAAGCTGATTACGGTCACTATATACGTTTTGCGGTGATTATACGGTCACTTGCTCACAGTTCAGCATCGGATTGCACTCTGTTAACCGGCCAAATAGTCTGCGTGGCGCCATGTTGACTAGTTAAATTGACCACGTTCCTTGTGGGTCCCACCTGTCAGTTTGCATAGGCAAAATGTCAGATAAACACAAATTTACGCAGGCGCGACAAGGCTCCAACCCGTGCGCGGGAATCACCTGGTTGTGTATGTGTCTGTTAGGGCCTGATGTGTGCGCATGCACGTGTAGGTTGAGCACTTGAGCGTGAGAGTGTGTGTTGGTCGTGTGGTGTACTGGTGTGTGCATGCATGCGTGCGTGTGTGCGTGTGAGTGTTGCGTGCATGCATGTGAGTGTTGCGTGCGTGCATGGCTGCATGTGTACGTGTGAGTGTTGCGTGGGTGCATGTGTTTGTGTGAGTGTTGCGTGGATGCAGTTTGTGTGCATGCGTGCGTGTGTGTATAATCACCACACCAGCTCCTGTGTGTTAAAACAGACGGCTCGGCATACCAATACAAGGCCACCTTGTCCGCTGTGCCCGCGGTCACTAAACGTAAATGGTGACCGTAATGAGTGGATTCTGAAGTCCAATGTATGTATCGTGCTTTTGCTTCGAATACAATGATCGCCATTGCATATATCGCGAGAGAAAGATGAAACATGCGTGAATTTTCTGGGGGCTTACTTTTAGAGGACCTGGAGATAGTTTTGTGTGCATACGTGAAAGGGGCGTACAGGGGGAGTATGCGATGGAGAGAGAGATGCTCTTCGTTTCTCTTTATTATGACTAACTTTGTATATAGTATAAAAATATACAAACTCATAGTGCGGAATAAATATCATTGTGGGCACCATGCAATGCAAATTAGCGTTCGTACTCCTCCATATAACTTTGTAATGTTGTATATATGTAGAAACTCTAAAATAATTTTTTGGCCACACTTTATTCAAAAGGAATGTTGTATGCGAAATAAACGAGAAGAGAGGGCTTTTTAGATCAATGGGGTACGTGATGTAACTTGTGTGAATGTGTAGTTGATGCATTTGGCGGGGCCTAGAGAGGTATGTGTGTGTATTACGGATTCAAGAGAGGCATGGATAGAGGGGCCGACGGGGGGGGGGGGCGTGGGAGAGATAGCACGAGAAATGAGAGTGGTCTAGAGAGAGAGACGAATATGACATCACGACAAGAGATTCCATTCCCTTGAGTGTGTATATGCAAGGGGGGAGGGAATAGAGGCACCAGGAGAAATTTTCTCTGTGTGTGGTGTTTGTGTTGGTATGTGTGGGTGTGAGAAGATAATGAGACGTGGGGGCAGAGGGTGTGTCACCGCGTGAGGTCCGGTGGGTCGAGGTGAGGCCCTTCGTTCGGTTCCTACCTGCGCCACATTGGTCGGCCCGTGACGCATTTAGGAAGACCCATGGATGACTAGTCGTACAAGACAAAGATAGCAGAATTGTGAAGGACTCTATGTCCACAGACAAAGCCGGCTAGGATTTGTAACCCTAGGTTCTCGGACTAAGGTAACCCCTTTATCTCTGATATTACTATTCATCCAACCTAACTTTAAGGGGCATCCTACAGAATGCTCTGCTAGAATCATACTCGTCGATTAGGAAGAGAGGTGTGAGACAATGCGTGAGAGACAGGCGTAAAGATAATGTGCGTACATGAGACACGTAGGCAGGTCCATGTATATAGAAAGGTTCGATGAGGATTGTGCGTGTGTATGTTTGCGAGAGGAAGAGTGCTTGTGATAAAGGTTAGTGAAAACAGTTGTAAATGGTTACGAGAGGGAGGGAGGGTTATATCTAGAGCATGTGTGCGAGAAAGACACCTCGGGAGAGAGTGTGTGAGCATGTGTGAGAGACCACCGATGGAGAGTGAAACTACACGTAAAAGACTGCTCTACACATTGATTAAATATATAAATTGTATCCAAATATTAGGATGGGATCATGATATTTGCAATTCGCGTAAGGAGCGGTCATTGATCCATCGGACATCTAGATTCTATCGAATTTGAGCATGTCTATATTATTATTCAACACAATTGATCCACATAGTTAGTATTTTGAACTCCAGACAATGCATCGCTTTAGCAATCGAATATAAACGTGAGTATTGTTCATGTTGTGCGTGTAAAGCACATTATACATACGAAAGTTACACAATGGACATTATAAATAGCTACCTATGAACTAGCATACATTTGAATTCAACTTAAGGTGGTTTAAAAAATCGAATTCAACATGAAGTCCATTCAATTATTTGAATTTGATATCATGCCATTTGTAAACCATACCTAAATTATGGGGGCACCAATCTTTGCTCTGATTTTGTACATAATAGCATATGTAGTCGTGTACAAAATAGATTCAAATTTAGCTCCTCCATTACAAAATAATCGTAGTTATAGGATTTTCAAGTGTCAAAATTTCAAAAAGAAGCGGATAATGTAATGAGGTTTTCAAACATACAAGGTCAAATATAACGCTGTCTATTTAGGTCAATCCTCATAGTTCAAGAGTACTCTAAACGTGAATGCTTGTGTTTCAAAATTTCGAACAAAGCGCCAAAAGAGCCTCTACTCGCCCGAAACCGCGTGAGACCAATGTTTGACAGTACAAGGAAATTACTTTTCTAATAACTCCGACCCGTGAAACCTACCGGCCCGACGTCCAAAGGTCTAAACCGGGGTAGGTTTGTAGCTTCATCTAGACACCACACAACCGCATCCGAAAAACATTCATACACAATGGCCGCCTAAGCACACATGCGCGCGGCCGAAATCGCTCCCGCCCACTATTTGGGACCCCTGGGATTACCATCCTACCCCCGACCCACAGTAGGTCCGAAATTTAAGAGGGGGGCAAAGTTTGTACTTTCCCCAAATTTCAAACAAGCGCGTCCCATCTTCTGTTCAAAAAAGCCAAAAACAAGTGCGTCCCAGACCGAAACATGGTTCCCCCCACCCGTCCGATTCCCCATTCGTACTCCATGGGCGCCAAAACTACCTCTCCACCAGCCGCGAAACCCCGGCGTCCTCCGTCCGCCACCCCATCCCACCCATCAACCGCCGCCCTCCTCCATCTCGCCGGAGCCGATACCCCGACATCGTCGTCCACCGCAACCTCAACCGCAACGCCCTCCATGGCTAGTAGTTGAAGCCGAGGCCGAGCCGTCCGTACCCGAGCCAGTTCAACCACGCCGTCCTGCACCTCACCGCTGCCGCTCCAACTTCGCCACCCTCCACCGCACCGGAGCTGTTCCTGCTACGCCATCCTTTGCCGCCTCGGATCTGCTTCCCCTCCGCCGACATATGGCCACGGCAACACAGTCAACAATTTGGCCATGGGTTCGTCCAAGCCTGCACCCTCCAGAACATCGGTTTCCCCGGTAAAAAGAAGAAGATCGGCGCGACATGTGGAGGTGACCACACCGGCAACCGAAAAAGGTACTCCTCTTCCCTTATTCATGCAAATCTTACGTCTCTGCTTGCACGGTATTCATCCCACAGAAGACACTAGTTGACCGCTTCTTCTTGATACCAGATGTTCCTAGTAACTCGCGATGCACAAGGTTTCTCCTCATATACTATTTCACCTTAGCTAGAGGTCCGTCGCCCCCCCCTGAATTTCAATTTCTGGCCAGTTGATTCCCAATTAACGGAAGCATTCCCCGGCGTAACAGGCGCTAGTACGCCTATTACGCCGGGGAAGCAGCGCCTTGGTGTTTATCTTAGGGGTGTGTGCGGCCTAGAGCTACTGGCGCCCGATCTGGAGGTCGGCCGGGATTAAAGGGATGGCCTGGGGGCGCTGCCAAGCACGGCGGTGGTGTGAGGTCGATGGGAGGGCGGGGCGGCGGAGGCAGGGGTCTGGGCCGGTGGTCGCTCGCAGTTCGAGAAAGAGCATCAACAGTGACTGGCGGGAGGTAGACGAAGGCCATCTGCCCGTTCCTTATAGATCGGACGGTTCATTAAAAAAATCGACTGACCTATTTATTTTCAGTCGACTGCCACATGTGGTGGTGTGCTGGAGGAGTACCTGCATTTCCTGTGCTCATATATTACAAAATCATACGGAGTAGAATCTAATTTTGTTTGCCATGCAATGTTGTAGAGCTATCATATGTCTCCTGTCATTTATTTTTCAGCCACCTGCTATCTGCTACTTTTACAGTGCACTAGTTCTGCACACACTTCACCCTTACTCTCACTATTGTGTTTTTATGCAAGGGTATTTCAGACTCTGCTACCATGAGAGAAGCCAAAAAGAAAAGAGAGAAGTCGCTCTAGCTTCGTGTGCGGTTAGGCAAGACACGTTACAACGCTATAAAGGGTGCAGTGTCAGCAGATGGAGACGGTAAACGTAGCTCTGGAGTTGATGACCTCGCTCGCAATGAACCACCATCCCAGGTGCTTGCTTTAACTTCGCGGTGTCATATGTGGTTACATGTTCCATATGGTGTCTAGCTTGTATTCGAAAGGCCGAAGTCGGTAAGATAAGGAAAGATATTTTTTTACATGAACCACCATCCCGTGAGCACCAAAAGACAAATAGCTAGTCAGGGCACTGGCCGAGCCAGTGACAAGCCCAGCAAAGATAGGCATCACCTGAAGCCAACTAAAAAGCTGCGATGGTGGCGAAGCAGCCCGCCTCCCACCAGGCTCTCAGGTCCTAGATGATCATGCTCACCACTCCAGCCGGATGTCTAGCTTGTATTGCTTCCAATTTGGTTAAATTGCATCTGCTTAGCTTACACATTATACCTTTGAATATGACATGCCTTTCTGTTTTTGGTACATACTAGTACATCTGTGTATTAACCATGTTCTTACATCAAACTAATGTTCTTGTGTATCCCTCATCAATCACTTATGACGAGGCAGGCAGGCAAGGGGACTACTCCTCATTTAAAGAATGCAGCGTCAGCCTCCCGACATGATTCTCAAGAAACAGAAATGCTAGATGAAGATAGTGAACGTAGCTCTGTAGTTGATTACAGCATTTCCCCTACACTAGCATCGCAGGTGCTTGCTCTAACTTGGCAGCGTGATATGTGGTTGCAGGTTGCATATGGTGTCTAGATTGTAATTCTTCCAATCTGGTTAAACTGCATGTGCTAGTCTGCTTAGCTTATACATTATACCTGTTAATGTGACATGCCTTCCTGTATTTAGTACATAGTACATCTGTCTATTGAGCATGTCCTTACATGAAACTATTATTTTTTTGTATCCCGCATCAATCAACATGACGAGACACCTTTAGTATATGCAGTGCGATATTAGTTGCATCTTCCATATGATTTATAGCATGCGCTGCTTCTAATTTGTTGAAATTCCATTTATGATGGGACGCTTTTAACTTGGCAGAGTCATATTGGTTGCATCTTTCATGTGGTGTCTAACTTGCATTGCTTCTTATTTGCTTGAATGGTTTCTGCTTAGTTTACACAAACAGTTGTGAACATGCCATGCCGTCCTGTTTTTCGTACATATTCCATCCTGGTATCATGTGTTTGCCTTACATCAAAGTAGTGATTGCCAGTATCATGCATGAATGAGTTCTGAAGAGAGAATTTTATTGCTTTTTCTTGTCGGTTTTACTTGACAATTCAAAATCAATAAAGCGGAAGGAAGTTAGCAAGGCAGCGGATAAAGGTGCTCCTTCCGAACGGAGGGCCTCTACAGTTTCTACTCCTCCACACCCCCAAGATGATTTCCAAGACAACACATGCATAGACACTCAACAAAGCTGTGTTTATGATGAGCACGTCTCCCCTAGTGCAGCATCACCGGTGCTCCCTCTAACTTGGCACTGTTATATGTGGTTGCATGTTATGTGTGATGTCTATCTTGCATTGCTTCTAATTTTGTTGAATTCCATATGCTTACTTTACACATTATACTTGAATAAGACACGTGTTCCTGTTTCTAGAACATACAATATCTGTCTATCACACCATGTTCTTACATCAAATTACTACTGTTGTGTAACCTGCAACAATCACTTATCATAAGACACGTTTGACTTCGGAGTGTGATATAGGTTACATCTCACATTCTTTTTCTAGCTTGTACTACTAATTTGTTGAAATGGCACTTATGACGAGACAATTTTAACTTGGTAGAGTGATATTCGTTGCATCTTTCATATGGTGTCTAGCTTTCATTGCTTCTAATTTGTTGAAATGCCTTCTCCTTAGTTTACACATCATAAGCTGTGAATATGCAATGGCACTAATGACGAGAGACCTCTAACATGGTAGTGTGATGTTGTTTACATCTTGCATATGATTTATTTCTTGTACTGCTTCACATTTGTTTAAACGCCATTTATGATGAGACACTGTTAACTTGGCAGAGCGATATTTGTAGCATCTTTCATATGGTGTCTACCTTCCATTGCATTGCTTCTAATTTGGTGAAATGTCTTCTTCTTAGTTTACACGTCATAGTTCTGGTTATCTCTTCCGTCCTGTTTTTCATACATATTACATCCTCCTATCATGTGGTTGTCTAACATCAAAGTTCAGTTCGTCTGCATCACGCATCAATTTGTTCTGAAGAACTAAATTGTTATTCGTTTTTCTTGTTGGCTTGACTTAACATGGCACAGAGAAAGAGGAAGAAACACATAATGGCAGGGAATGAGAAGCGGATGAATCCTGCAGATTCTGCTGGTACTGATGGTGCAATAGAAGGTCAAAGTCCAGCGGAAAATTCTACAAACACGGCATCCCATGCTACACGAGTTGCAAAAAAAACCAAACAGAAACAAATAGCTGCCACCAAACAAGCAGAGACAACCCTAGTTCTTGCAACACCTACCACAGTACTACCAGCTGCACGACTTACTCGTGCGTCAACTGAGCTAGCAGCACGTTCCCAAGCTCCCTTGCCACCTGACACTACTTCCCAAGCACTCTTGACACAAGACGAGTTGGCAATATCAGATGAACCTTGTGAGCTTCAATAGCAAGAAGGTAGTTGCTGGAGTCAAGTTATAGTTGCATGCTTCTTTATATGTAGTCTCACAGTTTGATGTACACTAACACTTCCTATGTTCGTTGTTGGACTAGCACCTAGGCGCAAGAGGAAACAAACATCAGGGATAATGCTTGATAGGTTAACTAAATCTAGAGAAGGAAGAATGGAGATCCGTTTTGAGGCAGGTTTAAAAAGGCCACGTGATGCTACAGAGTCAACCAAGTTAGTATCAGAGGCAGCGGTTGCTGTTAGGTGTCATGTACGTATCCTCCCACCATGGATTCAGTACAGGAATGACAAAGACGAAACCCAGTTCAACACCTTCCTCGACCATTTATCTGTAAGTATGGTTATGTATGGAAACTAGTAATATCGTCTTGCTCTGTCCCATACTTTCTAGGTTGCTGATAATGAGACTCCCATAATTTTCAACAGATGAGGTTCAAGTTGGATAGCCAAGATGATGCAACCAGACAAGCTTGCACCCATGTTTTCAAGTCTGCTCTGCGACAGTATCGGTATAACTTGAGGAAAACTCACTTTGAAGGCAAGGCTAACAGTGAACTTTCCCAAACATCTCCAGTAGAAAATATATTGGATGAAGACTGGAGGGGCCTTGTTAAACACTGGTCTGATCCGAAGTATCAGGTACATTATATATATGTGACCAGATCACATGTTGAAGTCCTATTTACGCATGTGCCACACAAATCTATCTTCTTGTAGGTGAACTGTTCAAAGAACAAGGCCAATCGTACGAAAGTGAAATTCCAACAGACGACAGGATCTCGTAGCTATATTGCACACTGCGATGCTCTTGTAATTAGCTGTTGTTTCACTCTTTTCGCTGTACCATATTATCAGATCTATATTGACTTGTTCGAAATGCAGAGGAAAGCCTGCAAGGACCAAAAAGTACCTGAACCAAATGCTATGGAAATCTTCAAGGACTGTCACACCAGCAAGAAGAAGGTCATGACTACACCAGTCAAAGCCGCTGTTGTAAGTCCTTAATCCTCATGCCTTTTAACTACTACTTACTCTGACTTGTGCCTTGCACTGCATGGTTTGCAGCCAATGTCTATTACTCTTTTCAATTTTATACACAATTGTCTTGCATATCATTGCACCTTACAAGTTTTAAAAGAGAGGAGTGATGTTCCTTTGATATTGACCCGTAATCTAGTTCCGTGCTGGACTTGCCCACACAACGTTACAATGGCCTGTTTGTCTGTTCTCAGTTGTTTTGTGATATGAATGATGTCATACTATGCTTACCGTATTATAAACTTCGTCTCTTTATCCTTAGCCCTCGATACAATGTGAAGAAATAGACAATACATTAGCGATGGTACATGGTCATATGTTTGGAACCTGGTTTTATTATGTACTTTGCAATAAAATACAACTAGTTTTATTATGTACTTTGCAATAAAATACAACTAATATTTTACATGGGTTCACCAGAATAAGTTCTGTATATAGACCAAAGCTATTTTGTTTGGTTTTGCTGCCTCCTTAATATCTTCTGTTCTGGTACTACTAATGTAAAACCTCAACTTTTTAGCAAGCTATGGAAAAATGGTGGAACCGCCACCTTCTGAAGGTGGCGAGGCGACTATAACCGCAATGTCAGCTCTTGCTGCAGTGGGTCAGTACCTGTCCACTAATAGTGCCAAAAGCACGTTCCTGCGTAATACTGGGTTGGTTTTTAAGGCAATATCGTCCAAACTGCCTCATGATCAAGATATGCAAGCTCAAAGCAATGTTGTATCTGCGCTCCAGACACAAGTCCATTCCCTAACAGAGACCCTTTGTGAAACAAGGAGAAACATTGCTCAATGTCGTCAAGATATGCATGGTTTTGAAACCAGACTATCAGACATTTGCTATGTTGTTCAGGAGCCTAGGGGAAATGAAGGCGAGGGTTATGGTGCTCCATCGGACAATACAGCATGAAAACGTAACAGTCAGGTCAAATGAACTGAGCTTCTGAACTTCTGGTGGTGCATTTATCTGCTAGACTGTTAAGTTTTATGCCAACCTTCCTTTTGTTATATAGTTGTAATTTGTTTTGGTGCGATACAAAATTTATTCTTAACGTGCAGCCACCGGCTGCAGAAAAAAGCAAGCCATTTTTGTATAGTGTAGGGTGTTCCCTATATTTGCACTGGTGGCGATCTTTGATGCCGAGTGGATGTAAGCTGTGCAATCGCCTTAATAGCCTAGCGTTAGTTTCGGCCTTATTTATTTCCTAGTCTTCTTTTTCCCTGGTTTGCTAGTGGCCGCAACTACCATGGGCCATATACGGGCCGTAGGATCCATGGGTCTCCTACGGGCCGTCGATAAATGGGCCTGTAATCGGTGGGCCTCGGGCCGTCGGATAAATGGGTCTACATGGGCCATAATCGGGCGTAATTGGTATCGGCCCAGCACGATAACAGGCCGTTAACAGGCCGTAGGACAGCAAAGGCTAAATTCTGTCACAGGCATAACGGGTCGTTAATGGGCCAGAATATAGGACGGGCTGGAAACGGCGCAACGGGTTAACAGGCCAGAAACGAGCTGACTCTTGCCATGGGCCGAATTTGGCCCATTAGGGGAACAGGCCAGTAACGGGCCGACTCTTGCCATGGGCCGAATTTGGCCCATTAGGGGAACAGGCTAGTAACGGGGCGGAAGTAATTGAGGGCCGAAAAGGAGCCCAAGAACGTATGGGCCGTCAATAGGCCAAAAGCTAACACAGGCTGGAAACGGCCCATGTAAATCACGGGCCGTTAACGGGCATAAAGAAAATTACTGTTCATTATGGGCTAGAGTAACCGTGGGCCTATAAAGGGCCAAAAGATACGAAGGCCTCACATGGGCCGAAAGATGTCGTGGGCCATACATGGGCCGAAAGTGAAATGGGCTGGTGTTATATTCGACGGCCCACATGACGTTGTTGGGCCGATTTCCTTTAGGGACTAACTGGCCGTAAAATGGGCTATTTGCGAAGAGACCGTTAACAGGCTTTTCATGGGCCAGCCCGTTAACTTTTGACCAAGTCAAACGGGCCGGCTTTGTAAGCTAAATGGGCCAGTGGTGGGCCGTGGCACGTGTCGACATATCATAGGCGCCTATCTGACCCACTGACGAGCTGACACGTGTTTCGTCCGGCCAATAAGAATTTTACACGTGGAAATTTCCCATTAGTCCGGGCTATTAACGGGTTATCGGATCCAAAACCCGACCCGATAGCTTAACGGCGTTCCGTTACGGTGGATGCCACGTGTCGGTCACCCTTGACGAAAGCACTTCTGTGACGCGCGATTTATCGTCATGGAAGTGGACACTTCCGTGATGATAATTTTGGTAATGTCATGGAACACTTCTACGACAGCACAGGTATGACTATCTTCATTCTGTCATAAAATCGTCATGGATGTACATGCATGACAAAAAACGCGACCTACTGTGACAAACACGTATCATCACGGCAGTGTATTTTTTTTGTAGTGATGACCTGCGTGTCATGATTCGGCATGATGGCTGGAGCCATAGATTGTCACTTTAGTGACCTGCGTGTCAACCTTAAGTAATGCACTTATTTTATTAGCTATGGAGATAGCAATATTATCTGGTGCATCGACAAGGTGGTGGCAATCTTCGTGAAGGTGAACACCGACGCGAATGCTGAAGACGAAGGAATGAAAGACTTCTCCGTCATAAAGGGTTATACCATATCATGCTATTATGAATTGCCTGAGATGTTTATCCCTTTGATGCACCCTTTTTGATTGCGTGGTAGTCGCTTTTTATTAGGGTGATCTCTCACTAAAATATCAAGTAGTTAGTGTTTTCCCAAGTGTAGCACCGTCACGGCACCTATCTTTTCGGGGTGCGCCATGGATGCATGGGTACGAACGATTAGAGAAGTGTGAGGCGGGTGAGGTCAGACCTCGCAGCAAGATCACTTGGTTGTCTTGACGTTCATGGTAGGATCGTCCTGAGCTCGGAACACACGCATTGAAAGATGAGCAAGAATCACATAGAGATGTGATCGTCAAGTTGGCCTACCGATTAAAATTCCCGTTATGAGATGATGATTCTATGGCGATGAATTGAAGTCTGGATCTTGTATCACCCAAAATTAATTATGAGAGATATTGATTTGAGTGGGAGCGCACTGTTGAATTAACATGTTTAATTCTCAGTGCAATTAATTATGAACACTATCTAAGTGTTTCTTGCAAAATAGTTGTAGAATAATGGCTCGTGATTCCACTTTCCCTATTAAAATTGAATAGCTGTTAAATATCTGGTTAAAACTTTACGATTGGTAACGTAATATGAGGATTGTCCTCAAAAGTGCCGAGAAGGACTTTGTCCTATCGCATGCTTTCTGTATCCTCCTGCTAATGCTATGGATCATGTGACTCTCGTCCTTCGATCCAAAAGCTAGAATTCCGTTGCGGTCAAGTGCAATATGTTTGCTTCCATGAAACTCGAACTTCGAAAGTTTGGGATAGTTATGTGATATTCATGGAACTGAAAATTAATTTTTAGATACAAACAAAGGCTGAAAGATATGAAATATCCAAAGCAATGTTTGTTTGCAAATTATTAGTAAAGTGTTTACTATGCATTAGACTGATAAGAGAGGGATCCCGAAGAACGCCTGTCATATGATGAAAGGTGAATAAAACAACAACTTAAAGAGAAAGGAAGTGTCCAAAGGGTGTTAGTATGACTTACACGCTTAGGAAGTCTGGGGCTAACGCCACTCTTAAGTTGGGTGCTTCTTTTGCGAGTAGGAAATACTAAAAGTTGAATTGTTAGAAGTATAAAGGCAGAAAAAAAGATGACTGGAATATCCAGCTCATGTATGAATGTCATACAAGTTTTTGATGTATAGTAGGCTGGTCAAAGATATAGTTCTTGGGAATTATGGTTAAACATGTTAATCACTAATTCTTGGGTATTGTGAGTTAATCACAAAGATACCCGCTCGATTGCATTCTGTTACGAATCAATGTAAGAGCTACTATGGCCTAAAAAGACTAGCCAGAAATGAGGTTAAGGTATACACAGGGAACATAGTAAATGTTACTATACCTTCCATCGGTGTATTGCCGTCTGTATTTATTTTCATAATTCATTTAGAGTTTTACAAAATCTAGCCCATTGCATAAGGTATCTTGCAAGAAGGTTGTTCATAAGAGAACTTTTTATGTTTGATGTTATGAATAACACAAGGGCCATACTTTCATTATGAATGAGATGTATGTTATGAATATTGATAATATACAATAACTCTGGGTTTACTTTCATAATTCATTTTAGAGTTTCATACACTCTAGCTCATTGCACAATGTTTGTTGCAAAAGAGTTGTTCATAAAAACAACAATTGTTGTTAAGTATTATGAATAACATGAAGGGCCATGCTTCCATCCAAGATGGGATGTATGTTATGAATATTGATAGTAATATGATACATCCATAACACTGACGCTAAATGTCGCAAGACTAAAAGAATACCACACAAGTGTGGCACTACATTTGGTCACATTGGAGAAACCCGCATGGAAAATTCCATCATGATGGATTTTGAAGTCTTTTTGATTTTGAATCATCTGACACTTGCAACTTTCGTCCGAAAAGTGAAGTGACTAAAATACCATTCACAGGCCATAAGGAACGAACAACAAACTTATTAGTGATCATACATTTGATGTGTGTAGTCCATAAGTGTTGTTAGTGGTAGATTTATTTAACTTCAGAAATGACTCAAGTAGATATATATGGATATTTACTTGATGAGACGTAAGTCTGGATCTTTTGAAATCATTCGAAAGGTTTTCAAAAATGAAGTAGAAGTTATTGCAACAAGAAAATTATGTTTCCGCAATTTGATTGCACAAAGGAATATTTGAGTTACATGCTTAGCGAATGTCTGATGAGTTGTGAAAGGGTTTTCATAACTTGCACCTCCCGGAACACCACTGCAAGTGAAAAGTCCGTGGAGATGTAATCTAACCATTTATGACATGGTAAGGTCAAAGAAGACATAAATAAATTTGCCATTATCCCTTTTAAAGTGATGCTTTAGAGACTGCGGCTTTTACACTGAAAAGAGCTACATCGGGTCTGTTGAAATGAAGCCATGGTATGGTACGCCCAACCATGTTATATCTTTTCTTAACATTTGGAATATGGGGCTTGTGTAAAAGGTTACAAACCTATTCCAAATCAGACAAGTGCTACTTTGTAGGTTATACCAAAATGTTGGGTATTCCTCCCTCACTATACCGAGGCAAATAGTTTTGCCGCGAAACGGTGTGCTTTCAAAGAGAATGGTTCTTTCAAAAAGGTGAGTGGGTGAATAGTGCAACTCTACGAGATAAACAGTATCTTCGTCATCAGATCAAATGAAAGAGACCTTGGTAGTAATTCCAGAGTTTCCTACTGCGACTGATATGGAAGTCTCTACAATAAAATGTATGAACTTCGGTCGAACTTGCAGCTGAACCACGTAGGCAAGGCTCGTGCAAACCTCTCAGGTGCGCAAACGAGATATTGTTGTTAGACAACATTATACCTACGATACACAAGGAAGCGTTGATGGGCCCTGACTCTGGAATTGGCTAAATGCCAATACAACCCGAGTTAGTTTCCATATAAGTGATTCAAGATTAAAACCTTGATACACCTTTCGGAAGGCTTAGAGTCTAAGAAATATTTATGGAACTTAAAACTGATACGGATAAAATTGTTTTATCCATAAAGCTCGACTACAATGAGGTTGTTTTCATTGTAGCGATGTTTAAAGTCGGTTCGGGTTGAACTAGCAATTAATACATATATATTTCAATCATGAGATATGAAACCTGGATGACAATAGGATTTCCATCTGATGGAAATGAAACCAAGGACTTGCATGTGTTACAGTCCAAGGCATTTTGTCTATCCAGAGGATGCTAGTAAGGGTGCAAACTTTAGAGTTCTAGCGATGGACAGAAGAGAGCAAAATGGAGTTGGAATCTTCGTGCTTTGATGAAATGGTCAAAGGGGTTTGACTTCATCAATGGGTAACGAAGATGCTTGTAATTCAAGAAAGTAAGTGGGAGCGTAATAATATTTCTAAAAACCTTGCGTGCTTGACACATTGTTAATTGGAAATAAATTTCTTGACACGAATTAGGACTTCATTTGAAAATAGTTTTTTGATGAAGTGCTTAGGCTAAATAGCCTCAATATTAGGCATAATGATCTATGGCGATAGATTTACCTAATAGGGCTAAGCAATGAATACATATTTACAAGGTGCTAAAACCTTTTAGCATTTAAAACCGCCAAGGAGTGATTCTTGCCGGAGTCACATGGAAGAGTTTTTTGCAAGACTCGGTGTCCCAAAACACTGATGAGCAAAATACATGATGCAGATTCCACACACTTTTGTGTTTGGATTAATCATGTATTCCATGGTATGTAAAACAACCAGATATGTCCGATACTCCCAAGGTGTTGCGCGTATACATACCAAAGTGATCAAAATTACTGATCATGGGAGAACAGTGAAAAAAGATCATTGAGTACTAAAGTAGCACTGATGACATGTTTTCTCGCAAGTGGAGATCATGAAGAGTTCGTTGTAAAAGGTTACATCGATACAGTCTTCATCATTTCTCCATGCGATTTTTCATTTAAATTGAGGGTTTTTGTGAAACACACAATATGGTGGTGCAGTTAGTTGGAAATTGTTCCAAACAAGTTACTGTGGCGAATTCTATAACAGTGGCAAAGTATGTTGCCACTTTAGAAGCGACAAACAAGATGTTGAATCATATAGTTCATTCATGAACTTGGTATGGTTCCAAGATGGGTTTTGTCAATGGGACACTACTGCAGGTAGTTTCTCCATAACTCAGTCTGAGGAATCCAGGTTCGACCTGTGATTCACATACATAAAAGCCAAGTCCGCACAAAATATGAATTTTGTGAAAGCATGAAAACGCGAGGATGTGCAGAGATAGACACGGAACTGAAGTTGTCAGATCCGATGGAAATCAGGCTATACCACATGCGAAGCATTTTTTACACCGGTATGCCATATGTGTAAAGTGCATTAGCATTAATTAGATTATTGACTCTAGTGAAAGTGGGAGTCTGTAGGAGATATGCCCTAGAGGCAATAATAAATGCTATTACTTATCTCCATGTTCATAATTATGTTTATGTTCCATGCTATAACTGCTATGGTTCTCGAGTCTGCAATAACACGAGGCTCGGAGGAAGACTCATATGCATGTGTGGAATAATAAACGGTAAGAAGTATTCCTAGTCTGGCCTCTAAGACTAGCTCAAGTGTTGCATGATGATTCTGTTTTCCTGGTCATGGGCATGTCTATGCCAGCAACTTTGAGGGCACAATGTTAAGAGAACATTTGTGTTGAATCGACCCGGATTGATGTTATGCTATGAGATTCATTCGTCACAAGTTTAATGGTACATAACACAGAGATGGTTAACGTTTGCATGATTCCTTAGACCGTGAGAGTATCGAGTTTCTTCATGCTTGCTTCATGAACTTTGGGGTTTGTTAAACGTCATCCGTAAATGGGTGGCTATTACGGCGGCTTACAGGTTCATGGAAAAGTATGTCAAGTAACTTGATAGCTCAAGATTGGGATTTTCTCCTACGACGATGGAGAGATATTCTCGGGCCCTCTCGGTGTTATGGTATCCATAATCGTCTGGCCAGACACCTTGTGATTTGATGACTGGGATGCCGGAACACGGAAACGAGAAAAGAGAACAAAACCGGTAATGAGGTAACTTGCATGGTGGACAAATTGTTCATCCATGGGGATGCAATAAATCTCACCTCGGGTGTTTGTGACATATCGCGAAACAACAGGAATAGCTCACTGCAACTGGAGGTTCACTCGAATATTTATTCGTGTGGGTATAGGGGTCAATATGGGTGTCCACGGCTCCGATGTTGATCATTGATCGGAATGGGTTCCGGGTTATGTCTATACTTCACCGAACCTATAGGTCACATGCTTAAGGGTCATCTATCTGCTGAATACTAGACAGGGAGTCTGAGAGAAAATCATCGTAATAGTTCCGGACACCGAAAAGTTCCGGACAGTGGAAAAGTTGCGCAGAGAGAGGTCACCGGATGAGTTTTGGCGAAACCGAAATAGTTGTTTCGGGGTATGCCATTAAGTCAAAATGGTTTCGGCACATGCCTGATAATTCTTGGAGGGTGCCAGAATCATTCTGGAAACTTTTTGGAATTTTCAGAAATAAAAACCGGAAATGTTCCGAAGCTGCATGAACCGGTTCAGATGCTTTTCGCAGATGAAAATCACTAAACTGGAATTGTTACAGAACGCGTTGAAAATTACTATGGTGGGTACTGGAAATTTTCTAAGCCCACATAAATATTTTCAGTTCGAACGGACGCTGAAAAATGTCGTCATGAATAGTGAAAGTGCTTTTTGGGATATTTTATGGAAAGCCACCTGTTGGGGCTTTGCCCAAAAGATCTAGGGATGACATGGAAGGGTGGGAACCTCTTTTTGGGGGGGCCCACAAGGGGTAGGACGTTCATGGGTGCAGCTCATCCATGGGGCCCCACTTGTCCCTTGTTTTCACTCTTTAGGTCCTTGGGAAGGACTCCATTTCATGTGGGTTTTGGGGTTTCTTGTAAAACCACCCTAGCCCTTGGGATTTCCTATAAACAGAGGTGGAGGGGCAGCCCTCCACGATCATCCCTTGCTCTCATACACATGCCATGCATTATCTGGCTTCTTCTCTCCCTCCCACGAAAAGAGTTTCGTAGAGCCGTAAGGCTGTCTGGGTTCCGTCAGGAACTAGTTCTGGACGGCGAAGCCCTGCCGAATAGATGACACCGTATGTGTGCAACTCTGTAGAGAGATCGTAGTTTCGGTCTTAGTTCGTGAGTGCCTCCCCAAGGGCTGTCCGTGTGACCGTCCGAGTTTTGAAGGTCCCCCCGAAGGGCTGTCCGAGTGACCGTTCGAGTTTCGAAGGTCCTCCCAAAGGGCTGTTCGCGACACCATCCGGGGGGCTGTCTGAGGAGTAGATGAGGGTATACATCCTCGCAGTTGGGTGGTTGTAAATCCTAGCTGCGGGGATCTGCAGCGCCGATCGTCATCGACTCTACTTCCCGCTGCGCTACGAGTCGGTAACGAAAAAGATTAAACCATGTATGCAGTCTCCATAGTGGTCCTGGGCTGGTGCGTAGGTCGGATTTTTTTTGTTTTCTGCTATGTTACCCTACACAAACAACTATCACCCAAGAAGATCCTATCAGTTATTCTTGGCACAAACTCTAATTAAAACACAAAAAACACAATTATAACAGAAGCTAGATGAATTATTTATTACTAAACAGGAACAAAAAGCAAGAAACAAAAATAAAATTGGGTTGCCTCCCAACAAGCGCTATCGTTTAACGCCCCTAGCTAGGCATAAAAGCAAGAATAGATCTAGGTATTGCCATCTTTGGTATGCAATCCTTCTATTGAACACACATAACCCCTAGGAGGTTCTTTGTTTTTGGTAATGATCAAACCCCTAGGCAAGAAATCAAGAAATTCATTTGTAGCAAAAGGTTCCTTAATGATATCGAAAGAGTTGGGGTGAACACTTATTGATTTGAGGTCTTCATTTTCCTTACTAGAAGATTCACCCTTATTTTTAGGAACATAGATAAACTTGGCAACTTTGGTAGGAGGAGGATTTGAGGTATTTTTAATGGCAGAAAAAGCGGTCCCCAAGTTGGTAATAATATCTTCGAGTTTACTATGACCGGCCATCATATTAGCAAATAAACGTATTCCTAAGCTTAATGCACGAAAACAATAAGAGATTAGCTCAAGGAGTACTAAGAAAGGTGCTAACGGCAGTGGGACTCCCGCAGGTAATAAGAAGCTAAAAAAATGAAGCCCCAGTGGAATCTTGATCTATCTTCTCATTAACTATGGGTTCCTTTTCCCTAAGATTTTTTAGAGTAACTCCTACCTTAGATCCGTATTGGGTAATTTGGTTGTGGATCTTTTTATCCAAATTTTCGATTAACTCTACAGTGGAAATTTTATTTTCAATAATATCAAGCCTTTGCATCACATGTTCCAAAGTTAAAATAGTTCCATTGACCAAAAGAGGTGGTGGGCCTAACAAATCTATCATAGCATTATAAGAATCAAAAGTATGGCTTCCCAAGAAATTCCCTCCGGTAATGGTGTCAAGAACATATCTATTCCAAGGAGTGATGCCTATATAAACATTGCGAAGAAGAACAGAAGTAGATTGCTTTCTAGTAGATCTATTTTGAGCATTGCAAATTCTATACCAAGCATCTTTTAGGTTTTCTCCCTCGCTTTGTTTAAAATTAAGAACTAAATTATTGGGAGTATCAACAATGATAGGAGGACTAGCCATGAAGGCGAAACAAACGATCTAACACACGAACGCACAAGAAACAAGCGAAAAGAGACAAACGGAGAAAGGGCGAAGAAAAGGCAAAGGTTTTCGAAAACCGTTTTAGAAGTGGGGGAGAGGAAAACAAGAGGCGAATGGCAAATAATGTAATGTGAGGGAGAAGAGTTTATGATGGGTACTTGGTATGTCTTGACTTGGCGTAGATCTCCCCACCAACGGCGCCAGAAATCCTTCTTGCTACCTCTTGAGCATGCGTTTGTTTTCCCTTGAAGAGGAAAGGGTGATGCAGCAAAGTAGCGTAAGTATTTCCCTTAGTTTTGAGAACCAAGGTATCAATCCAGTAGGATACAACGCACAAGTCACCAAAATGTTGTCAATCAAGAACCTTGCAACCAACGCGATAAAGGGGTTGTCAATCCCTTCACGGTCACTCGCAAAAGTGAGATCTAATAAAGATAGTAAAGTAAATATTTTTGGTATTTTTGTTGTATAGATTGGAAAGTAAATATTGCAAAATAGTAAACGAGATGTGATGTAAATAAAAGAGATGCAATATAGACCCGAGGGCCATAGTTTTCACTAGTGGCTTCTCTCAAGATAACATGTATTACGGTGGGTGAACAAATTACTGCTGAGCAACTGATAGAAAAGCGCATAGTTATGAAGATATCTAAGTGTCGGAGTAAATGGCCACGGGTAGCCTAACCGGCTACCCCTGGCTCTTCAAAAATTATCGGGCCATCTGAGCCTTCAAGCATTCGAAGCATTGGGCCGCCTTCCCCTGGCCGGCTACCCCAGGGGCCGACTCTCAGAAGGCGACCCAGTCCCAGAAACCTCCCCCAAGATAGCTACGAGATGGCCGACTCCAGGAAGCCGACCATGGAGAACGCCGACTTCCAAGAGCCGGCCATATAGAGCGCCGACTCCAAGAAGCCGGCCAAGACCGCACCCACCAAAACTACGCCCACATAACGGTGACAAGACGGGGTGTGGCTACAGTACGACCCACTACCCCCGAATCCCGAGGCAGGCATGGCCACAGGACGCCGTACGGGTCAGCCATCTCCCGTCCGGCTCGGCACTGTAGCCATGCTGGCCTCAACGTCATCCGCGACAGACGCCAGTATGGCCCGCGGGCGGCGGGCCCCTTTAGCCAGAGAGAGGCACGAAGGTGGCCCGACCTCCCCCAGTCGGCCAGGGGCGTAGCCGGCCCCCAGAAGCCGGCTACCCCCTCCCTCGAAACATGTGACACATTAAGGAGACAAGACGGGGTAAGGCTACAGTGAGAGCCCTCGAGGCGGCACACTGTAGCCACGCTTACCTCGACAAAGCCCTCGTCATCAGGGGCGAGGCTACAGTAAACAGCCGCCGACAAGACCCCCAGGCGGTGGGGCCGGCCTGTCGACCAAGAGGCCGGCAGCCGGCGGGACCCACCAGTCGGCGGGCCCCAATGGCCGGCGGAGAAGCCGGCGAGCGCGGGCACTGACGACTGGGACCCGCGCCTAGCCCGATTACAACTGTACCCCCGGGGGGTAGGCCTATATAAACCCCCTGGGGCACCCATGCAAAGGGTTGGCTTCTTAGAGTTACACATACACCATATAGAGAGGGAAACGAGAGCTAGACTTGCTCTTCTTTTCCCTTGAACCCGATAGCTCAAGGAGCACTTGTAGCTACTCTTTCTGATCTAGTGATCATGCGGAGACCCCGCAGAGCAGGACTAGGGGTGTTATCTCCACGGAGAGCCCCGAACCTGGGTAAGATTTGCCGGCGAGCATGTCTTCGCCTCATCCCGTTTCCAGGCACCGGCGACGTCTTACTGGCTCCCACAATGATAAGCCACCCGTTGGCATATGTCGCACCTACCACCCGACATTTGGCGCCCACTGTGGGGCCAGGTGCACCGTCGTCCGGAGACCTGTTCTGAACGGGTACCCTTTTCTCCCCCGCGAGCGCAGCCAGCCTGCTGCGCCCGATGGAGTTTGCCCCGACGCGCTGCAAGGCGTCGACGACGCCTGCGCGGTGAGCCGTCTCACCGATCTGCTCGGCGAGGCTCGCATCTCCGACGAGCCCGCGTCCGACGCGGGCACGGACTACCCCGAGAGTCGCCTCGTCAGCCTCCTCGACCAACTTCACGTCTCCAGCGAGCCTCCTGCAGACTTGGAGTCGGTCGGCTCCACCGACCCGATGCTTGTCGATTCCGACACGGCATCGCTCGACGCCTACCCCTCCGACGTGGTGGTCTTCGACGACCCTCTCCATCGAGCTGACAGCGGCAGCAGCGCTGTCACCGAAGTGTTGGTCATTAGCCACGTCGCCAACTCGGGCGAGAACGCCCGCGACGCCCTGCAAGCGGCGATGCACGACTTATCCGTCCCCATCCCGGCCGACGCCGACGCCGAGACCTTGGAGGCACGCCGCCTCGCCCTCATCGCGGAAGGCCAGAAGATAGCCTCCATGAGACGCCTCACCGAGGCCCACCAGCGTGAAGTCGATCACGCCGCCTTCGGTACGCCGCCGCATAGCGGGCCGAGCCGAGCCGGCTTCGTCCAGAAGCGTGGCGCGGCTATCGCCAGCATGCTGGGGGCAGATCGCCCCATCTACGCCACCCCGCTCGAGAATCTATGAGCCGCTCAGGCGGCCGCTGAAGAGCTAAATGGGCTGGCAGCCGATGAGCTCCCCTACATGACAAGGCGGATCCAGCAGCTGATCGACGCAGCCACAGAACGGCACGAAGCCGGCGCCCGCGCTGATAGTCATCCCCCGCACTGGGAGCACGCCGCGACGTCCCGGTCGCCGACTGCGAGCGGCGCCCGCGAGAGGAAAGACAAGGAGCCGGCTGCTAGCCACAGCCGGACTCGTATCACCATCGAGCGCGACGCGGAAGGCCGCCCTCGAGCGGTGGAGCGCCAAGGAAATCCGCCTCCTCCCCCGCCTCGAGGGGAGAGACGTCCCACCCCGCCGCCTATCACGCATCCGACTCTTGGTGGCCGACTAGGCCGCCGCGAAGGAGTCGGCGAGAACGACGCCCACCACCGGATCGACCGCCTAGCTCGATCCCTGGCGCTAGAAGAAGAAGACGATGTCGGCCCGCCATGCTTTGGCCCCCGCATCCGCGACGAGCCCTTCCCCAAAGGGTTCTCGCTCCCCAGAGACACGCCCAAGTACAACGGCTCTGTGAAGCCGGAAGATTGGCTCATCGACTATTCTACTGCGGTCAGCATAGCCAACGGCAACAGACGCGTCGCCGTGAAATACGTCCCCCTCATGCTGCAAGGCACGGCGCGCACCTGGCTCAACAGCCTCAAGCCCTACAGCGTCAACAGCTAGCTGGACTTCACGGAAGTCTTCGTCCGCAACTTCACCAGCACGTACAAGCGGCCTCCCAAGCCTCGCCAGCTCTCCCTATGCGTCCAAGGGCCCAACGAGTCGACCCGCGACTACCTCACGCAGTGGGCCGAGCTCCGCAACTCCTGCGAGGGGGTGCACGAGGTTCAGGCCATCGAGTACTTCACCGCCAGGTGCCGAGAGGGCACCCTCCTCAAGCACCGGCTCCTCTGCGACGAGCCGGCTACCCTCGACGAACTGCTGACCATCGCGGATAAGTACGCCACGGCCGACTCCTCGATGAAGACCGAGCTCCGAGTGGACGCCTCTGGGAAGGTGCTTGCTCCGGCTCCCAAGACGCTGGCTAGCGAGTCCAGTCGGCGCCCCTACCAGAACGACCACAAGCGTAAGGCCCCTATGCCGCCTTCCACCAGTCGGCAGGTGGCCACAGTTGAAGATGAGCAACCCAAAGAACGGCCCGATCCCAAGAAGAAGGGTGGCAGGCCAGCTTGGCAGCCGGCTTTCTCCTACGAGCAGACTCTCGACGCCCCCTGCAAGTTCCACAGCGGCGCGAAGCCGTCCAACCACACGACCCGAAAGTGCCACTGGCTCACGCGAATCTCCAAGGGCGAGGGGCTGGTGCCGCCTCCGCCTCCCGGCCCGCCGCCTCTGGCCCCCCAGCAGCCGGCGGCTCTGCCAGCAGTCGGAGCCATTCAAGATGAGTTCGCTGAAGAGCACGCTGCCTACGTCGTCTTCACAAGCCAAGTTGAAGACAAGCGTAGTCGGCGCCGTCAGCATCAAGAGGTCAACGCAGTCGCCTCTAGCGCTCCCGAATTCATGCACTGGTCCGAGAAGCCCATCAACTGGAGCCAGGCCGACCACCCAGAGGTGATGCCATCCCCTGGCTCCTATGCACTAGTCTTGAATGTCACCCTCGTGACGGAGAGGCGAGCTGCCCGATTCTCCCGCGTCCTGATTGATGGCGGAAGCAGTATCAATATACTGTACCGCGATACCATGGAGAAGCTGAACATCAAGGCGAAGCAGCTCATGCCAAGCCGGACCGTGTTCCATGGCATCGTGCCCGGCTTGTCTTGTTCCCCGATCGGCAAGATCAAGATGGATGTTCTCTTCGGAGACAAGGATCATTTTCGCCGAGAAGCAATCTAGTTTGAGGTAGTGGATCTGGAGAGCCCCTACCATGCTTTGCTTGGCCGACCTGCTCTGGCCAAGTTCATGGCTGTACCCCACTACGCCTACCTAAAGATGAAGATGCCAAGCTCGAAGGGGATCATCACCATAGCCGGCGACTACAAGAAGTCCATCGAGTGCGCCATGGCCAGCAGTCGGCTGGCCGAGTCCCTCGTAGTGGCAGAAGAGAAGAAGATGCTGGAACGGGTTGTGGCCATGGCCGGCAAGCAGCCGGCTCTGTCCCCCAACCCCAAAGATTATGATGCGCAGGGCTCCTTCCAGCCGGCCAAGGAGACGAAGAAGATACCCCTGGACCCGGAGAATCCGGAAAGGTTTGCTGTCATTGGGGCAAACCTGGACAGTAAATAGGAAGGCGAGCTCGTCGACTTCCTCCGTGAGAATCGAGATGTCTTCGCATGGTCCCCAAAGGACATGCCGGGTGTCCCGAAGGATTTCGCCGAGCACAAATTGCACGTCCGAGCCGACGCGAAGCCGGTCAAGCAGCCCCTCCGCCGACTGTCAGAAGAGAAGCGAAGAATCGTAGGAGAAGAGATAGCCAGGCTCCTCGCCGCTGGCTTTATTATGGAAGTATTTTTTCCAGAGTGGCTTGCCAACCCAGTCTTGGTTTTGAAAAAGAATAACAAGTGGCGTATGTGCATAGACTACACCAGCCTCAACAAGGCCTGCCCCAAGGATCCGTTTGCTTTGCCACGGATTGACCAAGTGATAGACTCCACAGCCGGATGCGAGCTGTTGAGTTTTTTGGATGCCTACTCAGGGTACCATCAAATCAAGTTGGACCCAGCAGACCGACTGAAGACTGCCTTCATCACACCATTCGGAGCTTTCTGTTACCTGACTATGACATTCGGCCTAAGGAATGCCGGTGCCACTTTTCAGCGTTGCATGCAGAAATGCCTCCTCAAGCAACTCGGCAGAAATGCCCACGTCTACGTAGACGACATTGTGGTGAAGACAGAGAAGTGCGGCACCCTGCTGGAGGACCTCAAAGAAACATTCGCCAACTTGCGCCGATTCCAAATCAAGCTCAACCCCAAGAAATGCGTGTTCGGAGTACCAGCCGGCCAGCTGTTAGGCTTTCTGGTCTCCGAACGTGGCATCGAGTGCAACCCTGTGAAGATCAAGGCCATCGAGAGGATGGAGATTCCCACCAAATTGCGAGATGTGCAGAAGTTCACCGGGTGCTTGGCCTTCCTAAACCGCTTTATCAGCCGGCTAGGAGAGAAGGCTCTCCCCCTGTACCGACTAATGAACAAGTCCACTCACTTCGAGTGGAATGACCAAGCCGACCAAGCCTTCCATGAGCTGAAGAAGATGCTGACCACTCCACTTGTCCTAGCGGCGCCGACTAAGAAGGAGCCCATGCTCCTCTACATTGCCGCGACTAGCTGAGTGGTCAGTACAGTTGTCGTGGTCCAGCGCCCGGAAGAAGGCCGAGCCCAGCTAGTTCAAAGGCCGGTGTATTATCTAAGCGAAGTACTATCCAGCTCAAAGCAAAACTACCCGCACTACCAGAAGATGTGCTATGGGGTGTACTTCGCCGCCAAGAAGCTGAAGCCCTACTTCCAAGAGCATCCCATCACGGTCGTGTGCACCGCCCCGCTTGCCGAGATCATAGGCAGCCGGGATGCATCCGGCCGGGTGGCTAAATGGGCCATTGCATTGGCACCATACACAATCTTCTACCAACCCCGCACCGCCATCAAGTCCCAAGCATTGGCCGGCTTCCTCGTCGACTGGGCCGAGACCCAGTACCTACCGCCGGCTCCCGACTCTACCCATTGCCGGATGCACTTCGACGGGTCCAAGATGCGCACCGGCTTGGGAGCCGGCATCGTCCTCACCTCTCCCAAAGGCGACAAACTCAGATACACGCTGCAAATCCACTTCGCCGCCTCCAACAACGTGGCCGAGTACGAGGCGCTCATACATGGGCTCCAGCTAGCCAAAGAACTCGGCGTACGCCAGATCCTGTGTTATGGCGACTCAGACTTGGTGGTCCAGCAGTCGTCTGGTGACTGGGACGCCAAGGATGCAAACATGGCGAGCTATCGATTCCTCGTCTAGCAGATTAGTGGGTACTTTGAAGGGTGCGAGTTCCTTCATGTACCAAGGGCCGACAACGACCAAGCAGATGCCCTGGCACGGATCGGCTCCACCCGACAGGCTATATCGAGCGGCGTCTCCCTCCAGCGCCTCCTCAAGCTGTCCATCAAGCCGACTCCAGAGTCGGACTCTATCTTCGTACCGCCTGTCCCCGATGCAGCCGGATCCGACTGGAGGAACCCTGCAGGCGGCACGGGGACTTCGACAACTGGCCCGGGGACTGCCGTAGTCGCACCCGGCCCGGGGACTTCAGAACCCGGCCCGGGGACTGCAGCAGTCGGCCCGGGGACTGCAGCAACACAAGAAGCGGTGGCCGACTCCAATTCCACACCACCCGACCCACCCACCCGAGTCATGGTGGCCGCACTATCAGAAGAAGAAGTCACAGCTCCATCATGGGCTCAGCCCATCCTCAAATTCCTAGTCAACAGAGAGCTGCCGACTGATGAGATCTCAGCAAGACTAGTGCAACGACGAGCCGGAGCATATGCAATAATCAACAGAGAGCTTGTTAAGCGCAGCGTCACTGGAGTCTTCCAGCGCTGTGTCGAGCCAGGAAAAGGAGTGGCAATCCTCAAGGATATCCATCAAGGCGAATGCGGCCACCACGCAGCCTCAAGATCACTCGTGGCCAAAGCTTTCCGCCACGGTTTCTTTTGGCCGACTACTTTGGAAGATGCCAAAGAGATAGTCAAGAGCTGCAGAGGATGCCAAGTCCTCAGTTCCAAGCAACACCTGCCGGCTTCTGCACTCAAGACCATTCCCCTCATCTGGCCCTTTGCCGTCTGGGGACTGGACATGGTGGGCCCTTTCAAGACAGCCCGCGGCGGCTTGACACATCTGCTTGTCGCCGTGGACAAGTTCACCAAGTGGATCGAAGCGAAGCCGATCAAGAAGCTGAATGGGCCGACTGCCGTGACGTTCATCACCGACATCACTACTCGGTACGGCATACCGCACAGCATCATCACCGACAACGGCACAAACTTTGCCAAAGGAGCACTGGCACGTTTCTGCACAACGCAGGGTATCCGACTGGACTTAGCGTCCGTTGCCCACCCGCAGTCAAACGGCCAGGTCAAGCGAGCAAATGGACTCATCCTCTCCGGCATCAAGCCCCGACTGGTTGTACCACTGGAGCGATCGGCCGGCTGCTGGCTCAATGAGCTGCCGGCTGTCCTCTGGAGTCTGCGTACTACCCCCAACAAGTCAACCGGCTTCACTCCATTCTTCCTTGTATATGGTGCCGAGGCTGTCATCCCAACCGACATTGAGTTCGACTCGTGTCGGATCACCATGTACACGGAGGCGGAGGCCAAGGAAGCAAGAGAAGACGGTGTCGACCTACTAGAAGAAGGCCGGCTGTTAGCACTCAGGCGGTCCGCCATCTACCAGCAGGGGTTGCGCCATTACCACAACCGCAGGGTCAAGCCAAGATCTTTCCAGGAGGGCGACCTTGTGCTTCGGCTGATCCAGCGAACAGCCGGCCAGCACAAGCTCTCGGCCCCCTGGGAAGGCCCTTTCGTCATCAGCAAGGCACTAGGCAACGACTCCTACTACTTGATCGACGCGCAAAAACGAAGAGCACGCAAGAGGGATCACTCCGGCAAGGAGTCGGAGCGACCATGGAACGCGAACCTCCTGAGAAGATTTTACAGTTGAAAGCAGTATGTATCATGCTACCCTTTTGTATTAAGTACGAAACAACAGACCCCCCGAGGAGCACTCGGGGACTGCCTTCATTTATCTATGAGTGACGAGTGTCATATCCATGAATGTATTATTGCATTTGATTTCCTGTCTGGCACTGGGTTCGACTAGTCGGCCCGGGGACTGGCCGCCTTAAGCTATATTAAGTTCTACCTGAAGTCAGACAAGTAGTGTGCCGGCTCCCGAGTCCTCTCTTGTTGAAAGTCGCAGCTCGAAGAACCGACTGTCCGACCAGCAAGAGCCAAGGCAGAAACGATGCCCACACGAAAAACGGCTAAGGACTAATGAACTTGTCTAGCGAAAAGACGGCCTCCGACCACGCTTGCCGGCTGTCAGAACAGCCGGCTGGCCGGCTTCCCAAACACTTTGCTATAATCCAACAAAGCTAGAGTACTTGCCCTCCCAATTGGCCAAGCACTTCTCCAGCCACAGATTGCAGAGCAACTGCCTGACTGGGGAGGCGGCAACCAAGGGAGGGCGGCAAAGGAAACAACAGAAGGATGAAAAGCAAAGAACAAGGAAAAGCCAAACACTTGCATAGTCATATATACATATAAAGCCCCCAACAGGCCGGCAATCGACATTGTTCGAATACACCCCAAGTGGGTGGAATTGTGTAAACTTAACAGAATATTGTTCCAAAAGTGATAAGACAGGAAAATAAAAGATAGCAGACTAGACTATAGGCGCGGTGTGGGAGCCGGGTTGGTCGGTTGAGACGGCGTCACCGGCTGAAGGAGTGGCCGGCTGGCGGGTCTCGGCTTGATCACTGCCGGTGGCAGGCGGCGCACCCGCGCGTGCCATGTTGCTGGAGGCACGGTCAAGCTGAGGCTGGCCGGCCGCTCCACCATCCGGCCCGACGTCTTCACCCTCCTCCTCCTCCTCTTCGCCCTCGTCGCTGGAGTCGATCTCCTCCGCCGAGTCTTCGCCGTCTGCCGGGTTCAGCCCGAACCATTCCTCCGGCTGGGCGACACCGTTGTCATCTACCTCAGGGGCGAAGGCGCTGGTGTCGGTGTAGTCGGCGATCGCCGAAGCCCGCCGGATGATAGCCGGCCGCGCCGGCTCCAGCTCCGTGTCGGCCTGCTGCCGCCAGGTAGCCAGCTGGTCCAGACTCAGGCCGGGATACCAGGCCTTGACGAACTCCAGTGCCCGCCTGGCGCCGGACCGAGCCGTCGAAGCCTTCCAGGCTTCGAAGCGGCCGACCGTCACCTCCAGCCAATCAGCAGTCCGACTGGGGGTGCGGGGAACCACTTCGCCAGGCCAGAGGGCGGCCAACATCTGCGCCCCGGCATGCTGAAGCCGGCGGAGCAGACGATGAGCTGGCTGGAGAAGGGCCTGGATCGCCAAGAGCTGCTCCTCCAGCGACCGGCTAGCGTTTGGTGCAATATCGGCGCCAGCCTGCCTCCGTGCCTCGCGGCGAGCCTCGATGATCTGGTTGGCGGCGGTAGAGTAGCCAGGGAAGTACTCTGCGCAAGAAAGAAAGAGAAAGAAGAGAAAACACCAAGTCAGAAAACGAGCCAAAAGCGGCAAGCGGCAAGAAAGGACGAAGAAGAAGGCGGCTTACCGTCAACCAAATCTTCGATTTGGCCATAGCCATTGATCAGCGTCTGCCTTGCTTCGGCCCAGCCAGCCGCCTCCGTCTCATACTCGGCCTGGAGGGCGGCTTCGCTGTCCTGCACTGCCTTCAGAGCCCCCTTGTCGCTCTCCTCCTAGTCGGCCAACCTCTTGGCCAGGCGGTCACGCTCCTGCACCAAGGCGGCAAACTCGGCCTCCTTAGCACGAAGGGCGGCCTGAGACCCTCCCAGCTGCTCCCTTAGACTGGCGTTGGCCGCTGCAGGGATGGTAGAGAAAGAAGAAGCAATAAGAAGAAGTCGTCAAGAAAGATCCGACCCGACTGCTCAGCAGTCGGCCCGAATCTCGGGGACTACACCCAGTGGGTGCGCTGACGCGCCCCCATGTGAGATAAAGGACGAAGCACTTACCCGGGCTCTCAGATAGGTTGGCGGTCTTCTGGGTCAGCTCCCGAGCCTGGGAGTTGAAGGCAGCCGCGCGAAGATTGTGGTAGTCCTGCAAGACAGGCAGAAGAGCGAAGTAAGAGCAAGAATAGCAAAACTAGATCCGCTAAGAAGTTCCAAGCCGCCTGCTCAGCAGCCGACTCAGAACTCGGGGACTACACCCAGTGGGTGCGCTGACGCGCCCCCACGGAAGAAACCAAGATCAAAAAAGTAAGATAAGAAGACTAACCCGGATGGCCGCCCGCGATGCAAGGAACTCGTCGTTGTATTTCCTCAGCGCCGTAGCCTGGGCTTGGAGCCGGGTCCGGACGTCCTGCGCGGCCACATTCATCACGGCTGTCCCTCCGCCTGGCGTCCACCCCGAGCTAGCTCTGACCGCCTCCATATCCTGGGCCGACGAGCTGGAGCCCGCGGCCGGCTGCGGCTCTGATGCGGCCTTCCCCGTGCGCTGGCCCGACGACGTCCGGACCGCCAGATCAGTCCTCGCGGCCGGCTCGCCCCCGGCCGATTGCGCAGGCGGCAGATCAGGCCGGCCGCCTTGAGCCGCCCCAGTCGGCGGGGCCGGTGCCGCCACCCTCTCTAGGATGACGATGTCGTCTTCCCTCTCCAGCCCCGGCTGGTCACCGCCGGCTTCTTCTGGCGGGGGCTCCGGGGCCCCAGGCACCGCGACGCGCAGTGGGGTGACCAGCAAGGCCCCCTCCGCCATCGCCGCAGCCGCAGCCTCCGCTTGGGCCTTGGCTGCGGCGTCAGCGCGTGCCTTCGCCGCCTCCTCCTCCTGCGCCGCCTTGGCGGCGGCCGCCCTCAATGCCTCCGCCTCCCGCTCCTCCCGCGCGTTCCGCTCCATTGCCGCCTGAAGATCGGCATGGGGGTCCACGCGGCGAGTAGTGCTCCCAGATCCTCCCGGCGACCCAACGACGGAGGCGGCAGCAGCCCGCTCGAGCGACAATGGAGCCCTGGTTTTTTGGAGAAAAGACAAGGACTCAGGAGCTACTAGGGAAAAGAAAAAAGAATACACGAAGGAGTATATACTTACGTCGACACCGTCTGCGGCTGCTTCACCGCCTTGCGGAAGCGGGCCGCCTTCGTGGCCGCCTCCTCCCGCCTGGTCGCCGCTGCCCCACCTCTGGGCTTCTTCGGCCGACTGCCGAACAAGCCCGGCGCGGCACGACGCTTTTGCCCGCCGCCCCGAGCAGGCGGCACGGTGGAGGAGCCCGCGCCGTGGCCAGGTGCCAGCTGGCAGCGGGGGACGAGTTCAGCCTCGTCATCGTCCGGCCAGTCGTCAAAGCTGACTCCAAGCCCGGAGCCGCCTGCCTCGCCGCCGTCTTGGCCACCGCCCGCCTCGATGTTGTCGTCCATAGCGGCCGCCCCCAAGTCGGGGTCCTCCAGATCGTGCTCCATCCGGTCGGGGACGAATCGGCGCTCCGCGTCCGACCCGCCTGCAGGCCGAAGAAGAGGGCTCTGTCGAGACAAGCCAACTAGTCAGAGTCGGCCAAAAGGAACTCGGCGACAAAACTGAGAGAAGAGAAAGAGAAAAAGAGAACATACTGCGGGCGGCGGATGGGCTTGGCAATATGGCTCCTTGCCGAACTGCCACTCTGCGGAGAGCTTGCAGTTCGCAAGGTAGTTCACCATATAGGCCACCTCGTCGTGCGGCATGTCTTTGGTGCACATCCGACTCGGATCGAGCTGGCCGCTCATCTGACAGATCAGATGAGGGCGGCTCTGGAGCGGGAGCACCCGGCGCGTGACGAAGGCGGCCAGCAGGTCGGGCCCCGACAAGCCCTCCGACTGGATCATCACCCGCAGTCGGGCGACAGCTGCGGCTCCAGCCGACGTCAGCGTCACGGCCCGATAGGACCACTGGGGCCGCCTGCCTGCCGGTGGGCCGGCTACGTAAGCCGGCAGATTGACGTAGTCGCCCTGCGTGGCGACGTTCTTCACGTAGAAGTATGACTTCTGCCATAGCTTCACCGACTGGATCAGCGTGATGACGGGGAAAGGGTTGTCGCCAGCCACCCTCCGCATCACGACGAAGGCGCCACTCTGAGCCGGCACGCCCTGCATGCACGTGCCCAGCTTGGACTAGAAGAACTCCCCCCAGAGCTCAAGGGTGGGGAGGACGCCGAGGTAGCCTTCGCACAAGGTGACGAAGGCGGACAGCAGCACCACCGTGTTCGGGGTGAGGTGGTGCGGCTGGAGTTGGTAGAACTCGAGAAAGGAGCGGAAGAAGGCGCTCACGGGCAAGCCGATGCCGCGCAAGAAATGCGAGCGGAAGACTACCCGCTCGCCTTCCTCCGGCTCCGGCGTAATCTCCTTCGCCGGCGCAAGACGGACCTCCACCTTGTCCGCGCCGGGCAGCCGCCGCGTCTTGCGGAGGAACTCGACGTGATCCTCATGGACGTTGGAGCCGTCCCAATCCCCACGGTACTGCATCATGGCGTGGGGCTGGCGAGAATGAGCGCGGCGGTGGAGGATCGAGTGGTAGAGCGGTGCGGCGGCGAGGCGCTGTCGCAAGAAAGAGCAGAAGGAAGAAGATGGCGGAGAGGGGAGGGGCGTGCGAGCGCCTGCCGCTCTCCCCCCTCCCCCTACTTATAGCTTCGCACGGTGAAGCCGAGGAGGCAGGGCGTGGGGTGAGACGTGGGATTAACTACACCCACTCCCCCCACGCCTCGCGATTATTACGCCCTAAAGGCGTGCCGAAACCGCCGCAGGAAGACGTGCGGGCGGCTTCGGGCTGCAGAGAATCCGCGCCGGGGCCCGGGCGTAGGCGTGGCGGGCCCCCGACCTGCGGCGACGTCCCATCGCGCGCGTGGCTTGGCAGGCTTTTTAGCCAAGGGATGCCACGTGGTTCGCAGGCCCGCCCGCGGCCCGGTGCGCGCGCTGGTAGGCTCCCGCCCTCAGACTCCAAAACATTTCGACGAGATGGCGCACCCAACCGAAGCCGGCTCCCAGCTGCCGGCTCGTCAAGATAGGAAGCTGACCGAGCTTCTCGACTCCCACCCAACCTCGAAGCTCAATCAGCTTCGGGGACTACTGTCGGAGTAAATGGCCACGGGTAGCCTAACCGACTACCCCTGGCTATTCAAAAATTATCAGGCCATCTGAGCCTTCAAGCATTCGAAGCATTGGGCCGCCTTCCCCCGGCCGGCTACCCCAGGGGCCGACTCTCAGAAGGCGACCCAGTCCCAGAAACCTCCCCCAAGATAGCTACGAGATGGCCGACTCCAGCAAGCCGACCATGGAGAACGTCGACTCCCAAGAGCCGGCCATATAGAGCGCCGACTCCAAGAAGCCGGCCAAGACTGCACCCACCAAAACTACGCCCACATAACGGTGACAAGACGGGGTGTGGCTATAGTACGGCCCACTACCCCCGAATCCCGAGGCAGGCATGGCCACAGGACGCCGTACGGGTCAGCCATCTCCTGTCCGGCTCGGCACTGTAGCCATGCTGGCCTCAACGTCATCCGCGACAGACGCCAGTATGGCCCGCGGGCGGCGGGCCCCTTTAGCAAGAGAGAGGCACGAAGGCGGCCCGGCCTCCCCCAGTTGGCCAGGGGCGTAGCTGGCCCCCAGAAGCCGGCTACCCCCTCCCTCGAAACATGTGACACATTAAGGAGACAAGACGGGGTAAGGCTACAGTGAGAGCCCTCGAGGCGGCACACTGTAGCCACGCTTACCTCGACAAAGCCCTCGTCATCAGGGGCGAGGTTACAGTAAACAGCCGCCGACAAGACCCCCAGGCGGTGGGGCCAGCCTGTCGACCAAGAGGCCGGCAGCCGACGGGACCCACCAGTCGGCGGGCCCCAATGGCCGGCGGAGAAGCTGGTGAGCGCGGGCACTGACGACTGGGACCCGCGCCTAGCCGGATTACAATTGTACCCCCGGGTGGTAGGCCTATATAAACCCCCCGGGGCACCCATGCAAAGGGTTGGCTTCTTAGAGTTACACATACACCATATAGAGAGGGAAACGAGAGCTAGACTTGCTCTTCTTTTCCCTTGAACCCGACAGCTCAAGGAGCACTTGTAGCTACTCTTTCTGATCTAGTGATCATGCGGAGACCCCGCAGAGCAGGACTAGGTGTGTTATCTCCACGGAGAGCCCCGAACCTGGGTAAGATTCGCCGGCGAGCATGTCTTCGCCTCATCCCGTTTCCAGGCACCGGCGACGTCTTACTGGCTCCCACAATGATAAGCCACCCGTTGGCATATGTCGCACCTACCACCCGACACTAAGGCAATGATCATGAGTATAGGCATCACGTCCGTGTCAAGTAGACCGAAACGATTCTGCATCTACTACTATTACTCCACACATCGACCGCTATCCAGCATGCATCTAGAGTATTAAGTTCATAAGAACAGAGTAACGCATTAAGCAAGATGACATGATGTAGAGGGATAAACTCAAGCAATATGATATAAACCCCATCTTTTTATCCTTGATGGCAACAATAGAATACATGCCTTGCTGCCCCTACTATCACTGGGAAAGGACACCGCAAGATTGAACCCAAAGCTAAGCACTTCGCCCATTGCAAGAAAGATCAATCTAGTAGGCTAAACTAAACCGATAATTCGAAGAGACTTGCAAAGATATCAAATCATGCATATAAGAATTCAGAGAAGAACCAAATAATATTCATAGATAATCTTGTTCAGAAATCCACAATTCATCAGATCTCGGCAAACACACCACAAAAGAGTATTACATCGAATAGATCTCCAAGAACATCGAGGAGAACTTTGTATTGAGAATCAAAGAGAGAGAAGAAGCCATCTAGCTAATAACTATGGACCCGAAGGTCTGTGGTAAACTACGCACGCTTCATCGAAGAGGCAATGGTGTTGATGTAGAAGCCCTCCGTGATCGATTCCCCCTCCGGCAGATCGCAGGAAAAGGCCCCAAGATGGGATCTCACAGGTACAGAAGGTTGCGGCGGTGGAAAAGTGGTTTTGTGGCTCCCTCCGATGTTTCTAGGGTATAAGAGTATATATAGGCGAAAGAAGTACGTCGGTGGAGCTACGAGGGCCCCACGAGGGTGGGGGGCGCGCCTACCCCCCTGGGCGCGCCCTCCTGCCTCGTGGAGTTCCAGACTTCGACTCCAAGTCTTCTGGATTGCTTTCGGTCCAAGAAAGATCATCGTGAAAGTGTCATTCCGTTTGGACTCCATTTGGTATTCCTTTTCTGCGAAACTCTAAAATAGGCAAAAAAACAGAAACTGGCACTGGGCCTTCGGTTAATAGGTTAATCCCAAAAATATTATAAAAGGGCATTTTAAAGCCCATTAAACATCCAAAATAGATAATATAATAGCATGGAACAATAAAAAATTATAAATACCTTGGAGACGTATCAGTACTCGCCTAAGTTAAAAAAATCCTCTGAGTGGAGAGCAATCCTCCCACTCGGGGGCTTAGCTGCGACCCCGTACTCGCCTAAGTTAAAAAATCCTCCGAGTGAAGAGCAGTCCTCCCACTCGGGGGCTTAGTTGCGACCCCGTACTCGCCTAAGTTTAAAAAATCCTTCGAGTGGAGAGCAATCCTCCCACTCGGGGGCTTAGCTGCGACCCCGTACTCGCCTAAGTCAAAAAAACCACTCTGAGTGGCCGAGTCATAAGAACAACGTACGTTCCATCCCGATCCGCAAGGACGACGAGATGCAGGTCTAGCGCAGCACCTAGTGCTCTTACCCATGACCCTCTCGACAGAGCTGCATCACCAGTACAATGTACGCTCCATCCTGATCCACAAGGACAATGAGATGCAGGTCGAGCGCAGCACCTAGTGCTCTCACCCACGACCCTCTCGACGAAGCTGCATCACAAGTACAATGTATGCTCCATCCTAATCCGCAAGGACGACGAGGTGGAGGTCGTGTGCAGCACGTAGTGCTCTTGACCATGACCCTCTTGACGGAGCTGCATCACAAGTACAATGTATGCTCCATCCTAATCTGCAAGGACGACGAGGTGCAGGTTGTGTGCAGCACCTGGTGCTCATGCCCGCAACCCTCTCGTCAGAGCCGCGTCACAAATACAACATCTATTCCGAGTAAAGAATCAAGCTTCAATCGGAGTTAAGAGATTTGATAGCGGTAAAAGCAAAGCAACCATATTGAAAGAAAAACCAACTTCGGATAAATCCAACAAAGTCCAGAACCACAAACGGAAGTACTCGGGCGTCAGGCCCGAAGGAGTTTAACGGTTACAAAATCACTCGGCATTCTGAGGAAAATAAAAGTGAGGCTTAAAGTTTGTTCACTCGGCAGGAGGAGGGCTAGCTGGCTCGACGAACTCGTCCAGGTCGATTCCATCAGCAATACGGGTGGCAGCGTCGATGAAGCTCTCCATGAAGGACTGGAAGTTAAGTTTCTTGGTATTGACAACCTTGAGAGCCACGAGCTTTTCTTCTTTAACTTCCTTGCAATGGACGCGGACCAGAGACAGGGCCACGCCAGCACCACACCGAGCGGATGACTTCTTCCACGCCTACACTCAACCAGGGATCTCATTGAGTCGAGTCATCTAAGACTCGAGGTCATTCTGGAATGTTTCTCTCGGCCAGAGTTCCGCATCGATCCTTGATACTGCCACCTTCAGTCAAGCAAGATAATTGGTGACACTGGCGAGGCGAGATTCCAGTCGCAGCACATTCATTGCAGCTTCATCCTTGATGGGGGAGTTTATAGGGTCCAGCTCGGTCTCAATCCACCCGGTCTCTTCCTCAAAGTTTTGACAGAATTCTGCACACACAGAAAAATGATGATTCAACAGCTATATGGAGAGTCGACAGTGGCAAATCAGTCGGACAAGAGAAAGTACCTTCAAGCATACGGAACAGATTCTTGGCGAGTCCTCCCAGATAAACATCCAGCTCGTCCCTCTTCCGAGTGAGATCTCCAACTTTGTCGGTTAGAGCCACCTTGTCCTTCTTCAGTTGCATGACTTCTTTGTTGGCTTCATTGATGGCAGTCTTCAATTTGGCGTTTTCTTCTTCTAGCTTGCCGACTGAAGCCAGCTTCTTGTCGGCAAGTTCAGTTCTTTCCCGCGCCATCTTCTGAGCTGCGGCAAGGTCAAGGTCCTTCTGCTCCAGCGCCTGCTTCATTTTGTCTAAAGAAATAACATTCTTTAGACGAGCTTGGAGTTGTCTGTTTTCACTACGCACATCTGTTCGAGTGGAGTCACTCGGTTCAAAAGGCGAAAAGTAAAGCTGGCAAGACAAACAGTTGACAAGTGGTTACCTCCCATAGCAGTTGCTTCCTCCTTGGCCTTCTGCAGATTTTGCTTAGCCAGTTCCAGATCAAAGTTGAGCTGAATTTGTTTCTGCTCCAGTTCAGCGAACTGAGCCCCGAGTGCACAAGATTTCTGCAATCGACAGATAAGACACGTCAGTCGACAGGAACAAAGATCGATCGCTTCTGAGCAATAAGATACAAGTTCAGATCATTACGGCAAAAAGAGTTCTAAGACTACTGCTAAAAATCAAGCATTCAACAGTAGTCTCGGGGACTACACCCAATGGGTGCACTTAGCATGCCCCCACTGGTTCGACTTTTCAATCGACATGGTCCGTCCGGTTGAGAAAAAAAGAAGGCAACACTTGTTCTCAGACCACCGCCGACTGCCCGCAGTCGACCGCGGTCTCGAGGATTACACCTAGTGGGTGCACTCAGCGTGTCCCCACTAGTCCGGATTCCACTCGACACGACTTGTCTAGACCGAATCAAACATTCAATGGCGGCCTCGGGGACTACACCCAGTGGGTGCACTCTGCGTGCCCCCACTGATTCAAAGATACACTCGACGCAACCTAGTCGACTCAAGTGGAAAAACTATTCAGCAAAAGTTGAAACACCTAGTGGGTGAACAGATGCAAGTTATCAAGTACCATATCCTAACAGAACAAGCGTCAAGATAAAGATCAGTCAGAAATCAACTAACCTAGACGTTGGTCTGGAGAGCTGATCTGGCATCATAAGTAGCTTGGCTGGCCTCGCGCACCACCTTCATCTGCTCCATCATAAGGCCTGCCTGGCGTATAGCTTCCTTGGCAGCACTCACCTGGTCCATGGAGATCCTGGTTCAAGTGACAAAATGAGAGCAAGGTTGTAGAGTCGTACCCGCTTTGGAAGTGGCCGCGTCTTTAGTCTCCTCATCATTTTGATTCTTGTAAATGTCCATGGAGGTCCCAGAGGTAGTAGCGCTGAAAGTTTCAGAACTTACTCGGTCAAGCAAGAGAGTGAGTCGACAGAAGCATAGAAGTTTCCAAACAACACAAAAGCAAAGAGAGAAAACAAAATACGTACGCGGAGGCAATGGGGACGTCCACTTTGATCTTGGGCAGGGCCTTCCAAGTCTTTGTAGGCGCAACCTTGGGCTACTTCAGGGCCTTCTCTATCGGCTCGGGAGTGGATGTCCGAGTGCGCTTCAATGCCTGCACGCTTGGTGCAACCGCTTTGCCATGTCCACCTGCTGGGTCATGTGTCTGTTTGGAGCGTCTTTCAGGCGGTGAGTCGACTTCCTCATCACCGTCCGAATCATCACTGTCATCTTCATGGTCGTCGGGGGACTACCAATCACCGCTCTCGTTAGCGCTCTCCGTTCCCTCCTGGATCTGCTCCCTGTTCGGCATCGAGTACATCTCAGTATAAATCTGCAAGGCAAGAAGTTGTTCAGACGTCAATCAGATTCAAGGACAGTCGCAAGTCAGAATAGAAATACACTCAGAAGCAAAGATCAGACCTTGTCTGGCTCGTTTTCGGCATCATATGGTGCAACCCTCCTGGACCCCCTGGGGTTGTCCTTGTTTCCAGTAATACTGCTTAGCCACTGCTCCACCATCTCCTCGGTGACTTCCTCTAGGTCGACCCGAGCGGTGTCGTTAGGGCCCGAGTACGGCCACATTGGATGGTCACGAGCTTGAAGAGGCTGGATGCGCCTGCTGAGGAACACTTCCAACAAGTCCAGGTCAGTCACGCCATCGCGGACCAGTTGAACTACCCGGTCGACTAACACGGACACCTCTCCCTTCTCTTCTGGGGTTACGACCAGCGAGGAAGGTTGGCGGACCCGATCCATGGTTAAAGGAGGAAGACCGATCGACTGACCAGGAGTCGAAACATCTTGGCAGTAAAACTAGGTCGACTGCCACCCTCTAACTGAGTCGGGAAGAGTCAGAGGTGGAAAAGTACTCCTACCCCTCGTCTGAATCCCTAAACCCCCGCACATTTGGATCACGTGCGCCTTTTTATCATTCGGATTTGCCTTCTTCACGGACTGAGAATGACAAGTAAAGATGTGCTTAAACAACCCCAATGTGGTCGACAGCCTAAGAAGTTTTCGCACAGAGAGATGTATGTAGCGAGGTATGTGATTGTGTTAGGGGAGAAGTGGTGAAGTTGGGCACCGAAAAAGCTCAGGAAACCCCGGAAAAAAGGATGTGGAGGCAAAGTGAAACCCCGGTCGACATGGGTAGCCAGAAGAACGCACTCACCCTCTTGCGGTCGAGGCTCGGACTCGTTCCCCGGCAGCCTCCAAGACCCGTGGGCAATCAAGCCTCCGCTGGCCAGATCCTCCAGGTCTTCCTTCTGTATCGTAGACAGAATCCAGTCCCCCTGGATCCAGCCAGGCGACAAACCGGACCTCGACAATGACTCCCCCCCGACTCGTCTTCTTGCCCTTCGCCGTCGCCGTCGCCTTCTTCGCGCGCTCCAGGGCCGCCATCTTGTCCTTTCCCATCGCGGCAGACTACCCACGGGCGGGGCAGTGGCATCGAGAGTGGAGGCGGACGCGGTGGAGAAGCAGAGGAGGAAGAGGGGGAATAAGGCGCACTATGCAAACTCATCGGCTACGACGCCTTTTATGGGCCTGCTCCGAGTGGCTGACTCGTGGGCCCAAGTGATCCTATCAAATCCCGCAACAGTCGCGCGCCAGATACGTGGCGAAAAAGGTGGCGTGAGAATCATGGCGCCTCCGTCTATCCACTCTGTTTACTGCGGCACTCTCCGTCCCGCGCGCTTCCCCAAAATTTTGAATCCCATGATATCCGAAAACCGCAGAGTAATCAATCGCGCCGAAGATTTTGCACCAAACCCACACTCGAAGATTATTAGTTGAGTTCACTCGACGACCTCTGAATCGATTGAGGCGACTGAAACAAGATCGAAGCTTCAACATGACTCACAAACCGACATGATATGCCTCCGAAGTATAGAATCAAGTCGGAGTCAGCTTCAGCTCTTTTTCCACTCGGACCTCCATCCATTTGGGGGCCAATGACGATGACATGTACCTAGGGTAGGGTTATAGGCCTGACCTAGACGCCCTACCCAAGAACACTGCCCTAGACTCAAAGACATTCAAAGCACAAGAAGAGAAACTGACTGAGTTATTGAAGAGTGCAATCCACTCGACCTTCAACCTCACTCGGATACCCCAATTCCATTCGACCAATATGAAGTCATTCGACGATACAAGAAACCACTCAGAGTGTAGAAGACCTAACGTCACTCAGGATGGCAACGGTCAGACATTCACTCTGTAACCTTAAAGATCATTTATATCTCTTTATTACTGGCGTTACCAGCAACGCCCTACCTTAATGTACATTGAACCCTTTGTAATGTGGGCTGGCTAGGGTCCTGGCGCACTCTATATAAGCCACCCCCTCCACTGGCACAAGGGTTCGCACCCCCTGTAACTCTCACGCATAATCCAGTCGACCAAGCCTCCAGGCACCGAGATGTAGGGCTGTTACTTCCTCTGAGAAGGGCCCGAACTCGTAAATCTTGCGTGCACAACCATGTTGTAGCTAGGATCTTGGCTCTTCCTACGTACCCCCTACTCTTACTGTCAGACTTAGTACCACAACAATTTGCCCTTTACTTCCTTCAGCTTCTGACCGAGGGTAAAATTCTCCATCATCAACTCGCAATTATCTATTTCAAGTTTTATTACCCTCTTGCATAACGCCTCCATGCTCTCATCCTTGAACCGAGAAGGAATCGATTCATCTTCTTCTTCCTCGGAGGTCCAGCTATATTGCCCCTCATCCCCATAGGACTTGGGGTTTGCGATGAGATTAGCAACATAGCTCTCACCCTCAGAGTCTTGGGAGGACATATTTTCAGATCTACGCAGGAAACAACAAGAAAAGAGAACAAAGGATTTCTCCGTGATACGGTGGTTAACAGGTTCGGGAAGTATATATAGATTTTTTATCTTGCAGGACAAGTATATGGAAGAAAAACGGAGTACGGAAGGTGTCCCGGGTGGGGACAAGCCACCTGGGCGCGTCAGGCTCCTGGCGCCCCCTAGTGTCTTGTGCCCACCAGGGGACGCTTCCTGGTAGTTTCTTTATTTCAAAAATTCTAAAATGTTCCAAAACTGATAAAAAATAATTTTGCAGATTTTTCGGAGTCCGTTTACTTACTGTATCACGTACCTCCTTATTTTTCACGATTCTGCAGTGTTCCGGAAGGACTCTTTTATGTGCTCTTCCGGTGTCAAAGTTTGGATAATATTACTTTCAACATTAATAGGCATACCTGAGATATAATGCTTTATTCGTTGACCATTGACAACCTTTGGGTTAGTACCTTTGGAATTATTTATTTTGATGGCGCCAGACCGGTAAACCTCCTCGATGACATATGGGCCTTCCCATTTCGAGAGGAGCTTTCCTGCAAAAAATCTAAAATGAGAGTTCTACAAAAGAACATACTCTCTGACTTTAAACTCACGCTTTTGAATTCCTTTGTCATGCCATCTTTTAACTTTTTATTTAAATAACTTTGCATTTTCATATGCTTGGGTTCTTCATTCATCTAATAACCTAATATCAAATAACCTCTTTTCACCAGCGAGTTTGAAATCATAGTTGAGCTCTTTGACTGCCCAATATGCTTTATGTTCTAACTCAAGAGGCAAATGACAAGCTTTTCCATAAACCATTTTATAAGGAGACATACCCATAGGATTTTTATATGCTGTTCTGTAAGCCCAAAGTGCATCATCTAATTTCTTAGACCAATTCTTCCTGGACCTATTAACAGTCTTTTGCAAAATTAATTTTATTTCTCTATTACTAAGTTCAACTTGACCACTAGACTGAGGATGATAGGGTGATGCAATTCTATGGTTAACATCATACTTGGCAAGAATTTTACGGAAAGCACCATGAATAAAGTGTGAACCACCATTAGTCATTAAATATCTAGGGACTCCAAACCTTGGGAAAATAACTTCATTAAGCATTTTAATAGAGGTGTTGCGATCAGCACTACTGGTTGGAATAGCTTCTACCCATTTAGTAACATAATCAACAGCAACCAAAATATGTGTATACCCATTAGACGAAGGAAAAGGTCCCATGTAATCAAATCCCCAAACATCAAATGGTTCAACAGCAAGTGAATAATTCATAGGCATTTCTTGACGCTTACCGATATTACCTATTCTTTGACATTCATCACAAGATGAGACAAACTTACGGGCGTCCTTGAAGAGAGTAGGCCAATAAAATCCAGATTGCAATACCTTGTGAGCAGTTCTATCTCCAGCATGATGCTCTCCATAAGCCTCGAAGTGACATTTCTGTAGGATTTGTCCATGTTCATGCTCAGGTACACAACATCTAATAATACCATCTACTCCTTCTTTATAAAGATGTGGGTCATCCCAAAAGTAATGTCTTGAATCATAGAAGACTTTTTTCTTTTGTTGGTATGTAAAGCTAGGTGGTAAATATTTAGCAACAATGTAATTAGCATAGTCAGCATACCAAGGAGTACTATTAGCAACATTTATTGCAGCTAACTGCTCATCAGGAAAACTATCATCAATACGTAGTGGGTCATCAAGCACATTTTCAAGCCTAGACAAGTTATCAGCTACGGGGTTCTCAGCTCCTTTTCTATCAATGATATGTAAATCAAATTCTTGTAACAAGAGAACCCAACGAATAAGTCTAGGTTTAGCATCTTTCTTTTCCATAAGATATTTAATAGCAGCATGGTCTGTGTGAACAGTTACTTTGGAATCAACAATGTAAGGTATGAATTTATCACAAGCAAACACAACTGCTAAGAATTATTTTTCAGTAGTAGCATAATTTCTTTGAGCACTGTCTAAAGTTTTACTAGCATAATGAATAACATTCAATTTCTTATGAACTCTTTATCCTAGAACAGCACCAATAGCATAATCACTAGCATCACACATAATTTCAAAAGGCAAGTTCCAATCAGGTTTTTGAACAATAGGTGCAGATATTAGGGCTTTCTTGAGTATTTCAAAGGCTTCAAGACAATCATCATAAAAAACAAAAGGAATATCCTTTTGAAAGAGACTAGTAAGAGGCCTAGAAATTTTAGAAAAGTCTTTGATAAATCTCCTATGGAAACCAGCATGACCCAGGAAACTACGAATACCTTTAATGTCCTTAGGACATGGCATTTTCTCAATTGCATCAACCTTAGCTTGGTCCACTTCAATACCTATTTCAGAAATTTTATGACCCAAGACAATGCCTTCATTAACCATAAAGTGGCACTTCTCCCAATTCAAGAGAAGATTTGTTTGTTCACATCTCTGCAAAACTCGCTCAAGATTGCTTAAACAATCATCAAAAGACTTCCCATAAATAGAGAAGTCATCCATAAAAACCTCAACAATCTTTTCACAAAAGTCAGAGAATAGCCATCATGCATCTTTGAAAGGTAGCAGGTGCATTACATAAACCAAAAGGCATACGTCTATAAGCATAGGTTCCAAAAGGACAAGTAAAAGTGGTATTTTCTTGATCAGGTTGAGAAACAGGTATTTGTGAAAAACCAGAATATCCATCTAAGACGCAAAAGTGTGAGTGCTTAGATAATCTTCCAAGGATTTGATCAATAAAAGGCAAAGGGTAATGATCTTTTCTAGTTGCTTTACTTAATTTTATAAAATCAATTACCATTCTATAGCCTGTAACAATTCTTTGTGGAATAAGTTCATTCTCATCATTAGGAACAACAGTAATACCTCCGTTCTTAGGGACACAATGAACATGACTTACCCGTCTACTATCAGCTATAGGATAGATTATACCTGCTTCCAGAAGTTTTAATATTTCTGTTCTTACCACTTCTTTCATCTTCGGGTTTAACCGACGTTGGTGATCAACAACTGGTTTAGCATCAGGTTCCATATTAATTTTGTGCTGAAATAGAGTGGGACTAATGCCCTTTAAATCATCAAGAGTATATCCAATAGCAGCCCGGTGCTTCCTTAGAACTTTCAATAATATTTCTTCTTCATGTTCTGAAAGGTTAGCACTAATAATAACATGATATATTTTATTTTCATCAAGATAAGCATATTTCAAAGTGTCTGGCAATTGTTTTAACTAGATGCCACCCCGCGCGTTGCTGCGGGAATTTTGAACACACAAAGTTTAAATAAAATATAATACAACCATGGTTCTCAAGTCTCAACCGTTCAATAATAATAATCCGAAATAAATAGTGGAAACAAATTAATAAAAAGAAAATAGAATTATACCAATTGAACATGGGGCAGTAAAGACTAAAAGAAATTTGAACATATCTTGTTTGGAAATAGCAAGGATTTAGTGCAAGTGAAGAAGGATGTGACTGATTGTACGAACCAAATTGTGTCCATTGAGCTTTTTATGAAAAAGCATACTCTACATGACCTTATAAATAAGGGAAGTGGTGTCAAACATAACAAAAGAAATTAATCGCACCTAACAGTACGGATGAAAATATTTAAATAAATGATACTAAGAATTTGGTCCTTACCTAATGTAATTTGTGGCTGAATAGCTTCTCTGTTTTTCAGATAGCCAAGATCTATATATCTGTTGGCAAAAGAAATACCCATGGACAACAATTTAGTAATCACTATGGATTTATCAACCAGTAAACATTGGCACCATACACAGGGAAATATTCTTTCAAGATGATAGTACATTCTTGGCCTCTAAGGATGAAAGCTAGAGAGAATACATTGATTTATGACTCAGTGGTTTGGTCCACAGATGAAGTTATAACCTTGATAAGCCAAATATGTGTCTTTGTATATTCCAATTCCTGCTTCAACACTCAACAGCAAATATAATATATTTTGTCTAGTGTTGAAGGTGAACTGAAGGTTGCTTATAGTGACCAAATAGAAGTTGTCGCTCAATCTGGCATCTCCTGAAATTTAACAATTTCAAGTTTTATAACCAAAACACACCCTGATCAGATTACCCCATAGAATATATCTGTCTAGTGTTGAAGGCAAACTGAAGTTTTATGAATGATGACCATAATAAATAGAGTACACGTTACCTCAAATAGATTTATTCGCCCAGATCAAATCTCATCTGTTGGCAATTTGGCTGGCAACAACATAGGTGGTCTTTGAGAGCGATACGATCCAGGAGATAAGAGGGAGGGATGGCCGTGCTTCGCAGGAAGGGAGAACATCACAAAGATTACCGCATGCGAGCTTTGGTTCGGTTGAGCAAGATGAGGAGGACCCGCCATTATGAACAATCATGTTCAAAGAGAGAGAGAGAGAGATCCCGAGATCCATACTTCGGTGACCTGCCAACACAGTCTGGAGGCAGAATCCCATGCAAATCCAACGACCGGAGAAAGTGGTCACCAACACTATCCGGAGGCAGAATCCCATGTGAATCCAACGACCGGAGAAAGAAAGAAGCCAAATATTATGGGTTCATGTCAACGTAGAAACTTCTGATCCACAATCCACAAAGCCATCAACGATTTATGTGGTGCCAGTAAAACACCGTTGATGTTGAGTGGCGATGTACAATCAGATCACTGTACCTGCAGAACCACAAATAACGAAATTAGATAAGAAAAAAGGAGGAGATCAGATTGATTTGGACCAACACGCATCAATCTGAGATGGTTCTGGAGTGAGGAGAGATAAGACGAAGAAGATTCGAGGTCAGGAAGAAGAGAATATGAAGAGGAAGGGTCAACGAGGACAAAATCATCTCGTTGATTCGCTACAATGAAGAGGCAACGTTTTTTAGGGAATAAAAGAGGCGAGGTCAGATGAAACGCTTGGGTAAATTTCTGGTGGGCCACAAGTAGCCTCTTTAAAGCCCACGTACACAAACTTGGCTGGAAGGAGAATTAAACGATGTGTAGCATGGGCAATAACCGATGGGGAAAAAGGGGTGACGTGGCTGCACTTAACACTGATGAGGCACCATGATGATGTGGATAGTTTGCATGGTGAGAGAATAGGGAGTAGTGGGGAGCAACTTCTTAAGAATGGTAGATTCAAACACAGGATCACCTTTAGGTGGAGGTGGACCTCCAAGAGTTTCAATATGCAAATTGTGTTTAAGCAGAGGACATTGTTCAAACAAAATCTTATCTATTTAATTTCTTTCATGCATATGTAAATCATTCTCATGATCTAGCAAATATTGTTCTAAAGGATCAATAGGTGGCACAGCAATAGAAGCAAGACCAATTAATTCATCCTTACTAGGCAATTCTTTTTCATGATGATTTCTACTAAACTTGGAAAAATTAAATTCATGAGACTCATCATCATAGCTAACACCCACAATTTGTTTCTTGCAATCTATCTTAGCATTTACTGTGTTCAAGAAAGGTCTACCAAAGATAATGGGACAGAAATCATCTTGCGGGGTACCAAGAACAAGAAAATCAGTAGGATATTTTATTTTCCCACACAAGACTTCAACATCTCTAATAATCTCACAAGGTGATATGGTGTCTCTATTAGCAAGTTTAATAGTAACATCTATGTCTTCTAACTCAGCAGGTGCTATGTCCTTTATAATTTCTTGATATAGAGTGTAAGGAATAGCACTCACACTAGCACCCATATCACATAAACCATGATAACCGTGATCTCCTATTTTAACAGAAATAACAGGCATGCCAACAACAGGTCTATGTTTTTCTTTTCCATTAGGTTTAGCAATTCTAGCAGCTTCTTCACAGAAATAAATAACATGCCCATCTATATCTTCTTCCAAGAGATCCTTAACCATAGCAATGCTAGGTTCTACTTTAATTTGTTCATCTGGTTTAGGTGTTCTAACATAGCTTTTGTTAACCACAGTTGAAACTTTAGCATGTTCCTTTATCCTAACAGGGAATTCTTTAACTGGTACTGGTTCTTCCATTTCTTCTTTAACTGGTGGTTTCTCAATATAAGAAGAAGGAACAACTGGATCAACATTATAAAGTATAGTTTCTTCTTTAACTGGTACTGGTTCTTCCATTTCTTCTTTAATAGGTGGGTGATATTTAATCCACTTCTCTTTAGGGAGTTCAACATGAGTAGCAAATGATTCACAAAAGGATGCTACTATCTCACAGTCAAGTCCATATTTAGTGCTTAACTTTTGAAAAAGCATCAGTATCCATCAAAGATTTAACACAATCATATTTAAGTTCAATACCTGACTCTTTACCTTCGTTCGAGTTCCCAATCTTCAGAGTTGCGTTTAATTCTTTCCAAAAGATCCCACCGGAATTCAATAGTCTTCTTCATAAAAGAACCAGCACAAGAAGTATCAAGCATGGTTTGATCATTACGAGAAAGCTGAGCATAAATGTAGCGACCCGACCTCAGACGGTCAAGTCTGTGCTTAAGAGTCATCACTGGATCGGTATTGCTGACACACACAGTACTCGAGGATTTATAACAGAGTTCAATCACACAGTTATTACATCGAAAGTCTCAAAAGAGAACTTATTACAATAATATGGCTGAAGGCCATCTAAATAAGATAACAGCGGAAGCTTCGAAGGGTGAAGAGTCCATCCAACTCCACGGCAAAACTGAGTGCATGAAAACGACCTAGCGCACCTTACTCTTCGTCTGAAAACTCTGCAACATAATACGTTGTAGCTTGTGTAGGTCAGCACATGGAATATGCTGGCAAGATAACACTATAGAGCAATGAACAAATAACAGCTATCACTACAGGCATATATGGCTGGTGGAGGCTCTATGGTTATCATTTGCATAGAGCTAATTTTTCCCTACAACAAAGGAATATATCTTATTTAACTACAAAGTTTGTTGAAAACATTCAGAAGGTAACCCCAACTCAATCCCAAATTAAAAGTTAATAATCCCAACAAATTAATTAAGTAAAGTGATGAGACTAAAACAATAATTCAAGTACCAGATACTCAAGATGTCCATAACCGGGGACACGGCTAATCATGATTAGTTTGTACACTCTGCAGAGGTTTGCGCACTTTTCCCCACAAGACTCAATCTCCTCCGTTATATTTCTCGAGCTGCATGATGTTTGAGAAATGGATGACCGAGACACAGTCTTTCCGAAGAGGTCCCCTTAACCGATAGATAGGCCGGTACACCTACAATCCCCTACATCTGCTAGCCCATCATGGAAAGGCTTCCCACAACTTACTCAACTATGCCAGAGCCCATAATGGCTTGTGGCTGCACACGGAAGTTTCTAGCATGAATAATCTTATGATCCCTTTGAGCCTGGGTGGCGAACCATAGGATGATCACATGGATACCCCAGGATCTCCTTGGACAACACTGGATTCCCCAGGTGCCCACAAACAATCCACCAAGATGTGTATTAAAGTAGCCACCTTAAGTTAAACCTTAGTTAACAATACTCTCACATCTTTCATGAATTCTCTCAAACCAAACCACGTCTACGAGCATATCATAGCAGTATAAGCATAACGTAGTAAATATCCATGGTTTGATATAAGACATTAGGTGCTACCTCATCAACTACTTCCCAATACCCACATGTTAATCAAATCCTACTCATGCAATGTTTGAGGGTAGAAGCTAATGCATAAAAACTGGGTAATCAAAGGATATGATCAAAGTGTTACTTGCCTTGTTGACGATCGGAAAACCCTAGTGATTCGTAGTAGCAAGCCTCGCAATCCGGAAACTCTATCATAACGAACAATAGCATACATAAGCACTCAAGCATAAGATACAAAGGTCAAGAGAAAAGATCTCAACAGAAAGTTCAAGAGAAGAGCTTCGATTTGCAAAAAGAATCAATTGAATCGGAGCTACGAAACTCAAACTACGATCAAAAGAAGTTCAAAATCAAATCTGCTTGAAACCAAATTTTAAATTGTCAAAACCATGTTCAAGTTGATTATCTGTACAGAGGGGAACAAGACGAAGATTTTGGCGTTGGTTTCACTAGATTTGGATAAACGTGCAAAAAGTAGCGAAGGTTTGAAGATCAGGGACTAATTTGCGGTAAAAGTAATTACGAATAGGTCCCTGGACGAAAAAACAAACAGAAAAAGAAAAATCTACGGAACGAACGATCGCTAACAGAGGCAAACGAAACGAATACCGTTCGTTAAAACGATCTAACCAGTGAATGTTTACTAATTAGACTAGAACAAAAATGAAAAACCGATCTAAAAACTAAACCGACAAAACCAAAAAAACAAAAGAACCTACCGGTTCTTACCGGTCAACGGCGTCGGGGGCGGGATCAGATCGGCGGTAGCGGAGACGGCGAGGCGGGGTGGCGGCGCGGCTTATAAGGAGGCCCCGAGGGGGTCCTCGGCTTGCGCGAGGGGCGCGAGGAGGCCGACCCAGACTCCTCCTCGCCGGAGTCCGGTGTCCGCACGGGAGGAAGGCGGCGACGGCTCGGTTGGGCCGGCTGGGCTTTCGGCCCAGTTCGGTCCGAAACAGTTTTTTTAATAATTCCGCTCGAACGGAAAAATCCAAAATAAAATAAATAAAAATCCTAAAATCCCAAAAACAATTTTCACGGTCCTCTCCTAATATTTAGGACAACATGAACATTTTTCTGGGCTAAAATGCAATTTTTAAAAATGCACATTTTCCCTAATTTACTCGAATAAAATCTCAAATAAAATTCGAATAAAACAAATATTTTCATTTAAAATTAGATTTCCATTATTTCCTCTGTTTTGAAGAAGTCATATTATCTTCTCTCATTATTTTATTCGTTTTTGAAATAATCGGAAAAATTATTTCAAATAAAAAATCACTTTGATCCAATTTACCAATTTTGAAAAATTAAAAAATGGAATTTTTATAAAACCTCCAACTCTCTCAAATGGTCCTTGAGTTGCTTAAGGTCTTTAGGATCAAACTATTCAAATAAAACCAAATAAAATGCAAAGAGCATGGATGCATATGATGACCTAATGATTAACATCCAAATTGAAAATTGGGATGTTACAAACCTACCACCCTTAAGATGAATCTCGCCCTCGAGATTCGGGTTGGCTAGAAAATAGGTGTGGGTGGTCTTTCCGTAGGTCTTCTTGTCGCTCCCAGGTGGCTTCTTCCTCGGTATGGTGGCTCCACTAAACTTTGCAAAACTTGATAACCTTGCTGCGTGTATCTCGGCTGGCATACTCGAGAATCTTGATGAGTTTCTCCTTGTAGGTTAGGTCACTCTCTAACTGAATTGCTTCCAGGGACACTGTATCCCTTAGAGGAATATCGGCCATCTCTGCATGGCACTTCTTCAGTTGGGAAATGTGAAATACATCATGAACTCTTAACAATCCTTCGAGTAACTCCAACTTGTAGGCCACTTCCCCCATACGTTCCAAAACTCTGTATGGTCCTACGAACCTTGGGGCTAACTTTCCTTTGACTCCAAATCGTTTAACTCCTCGCAGTGGTGACACACAGAGATATGCTCTGTCTCCGATTTCGTAGACTACCTCCTTGCGCTTGGTGTCAGCATAACTCTTCCGCCTGGACTGAGCTACCTTCAGTCTATCACGAATCAACTTAACCTTCTCTTCAGACTCTTTGATTAAATCTGGTCCGAACAACTGACGGTCTCCAACTTCATCCCACATCAACGGTGTTCTGCACCTCCTTCCATACAAAGCATCGAAAGGGGTCATCTTCAAACTAGCCTGGTAGCTGTTGTTGTATGAGAATTCTGCTTAAGGCAAATTATCATCCCAACTGGATCCATAATCTAGCGCACAAGCTCTCAACATGTCCTCCAGAATCTGATTGACTCTCTAAGTCTATCCATCTGTCTGCGGATGAAAGGTTGTACTAAACTCTAGCCTGGTACCCAAAGTCTGGTGTAACTGATTCCAAAACTTCGAGGTAAACTGTGTTCCTCTATCTGATACGATGGTCCTCGGAACTCCATGCAGACATATGATCCTGGTCATATATATCTTGGCCAACTTCGCGCTCGTATAAGTGGTTTTCACGGGGATAAAGTGTGCCACTTTGGTCAAGCGATCAACTACTACCCAGATGGAGTCATATCCTGACCGGGTCCTGGGTAATCCGGTGATAAAATCCATGCCAAGCTTATCCCACTTCCATTCGGGTATCGGCATAGGCTGTAGTAATCCTCCTGGCTTCTGGTGTTCTGCCTTAACTCTCTGACATACATCACATACTGCTCCATACTCGGCAATATCCTTCTTCATACCTGTCCAACAGAAATGTTCCTTCAAATCCAAATATATCTTAGTGTTTCCGGGGTGAATCGAGTATGGCGAGTCGTGAGCCTCTTGAAGTATTAACTTCCTGATCTTGGCATCATTGGGCACATAAATACGATCCTCAAACCATAAAGTTTCGTGCTCATCCTCACGAAACCCTTTGGCTTTTCCTTTACTCATCTTCTCCTTTATCTCAGTAATCTCCTTATCAGTCTTCTGTGCTTGTCGAATCTTTCCCAACAATGTGGACTGAACCTCCAATGCTGCTACAAAACCTCTCGGAACTATCTCCAAACGAAGTTCTCTGATATCGTTTGCTAACTCCTGTGGTAATCCTCCGGTTAAGAGGGTATTTACATAACTCTTGTGGCTTAAAGCATCTGCTACAACATTGGCCTTTCCTGGATGATAGTGTAACTTCATATCATAATCCTTTATGAGCTCCAACCATCTCCTCTGCTTGAGATTCAACTCCTTCTGCGTGAAGATATACTTCAAACTCTTATGATCCGTGTATACATCACAACGGTTTCCGATAAGAAAATGTCTCCAGGTCTTGAGCGCATGCACTACGGCTGCTAACTCCAAATCTTGCGTGGCATAATTCATCTCATGAGGTCAAAGCTGACGTGAGGCATATGAAACAACTCCCACGTCTTGCATAAGTACACCTCCAAGTCCTTGGCGAGAGGTGTCGCAATACACTTGGAAATCCTTGCGTATATCCGGAAGAATTAGCACCGGGGCTGTAACTAAACGTTTCTTCAACTCTTGAAAACTGGCCTCACATTCCTCGGTCCATTTGAACTTGGTGTCCTTCTTCAACAACTCTGTCATGGGCTTCGCAATCTTGGAAAAATTCTCAATGAATCTACGATAATATCATGCGAGTCTTAGAAAACTGCGTATCTCTCCAACTAAGGTGGGTGCCAACCACTCAGTGACAGACTGAACCTTGGTAGGGTCTACTACTATACCTTCTCCTGATATAACATGTCCAAGAAATCCAACTTCCTTCAACCAAAATTCACATTTGCTGAATTTGGCATATAGCTGATGCTCTCTGAGCTGATCGAACAAATCATTGATCATCGGTAGTGGGTACTTGTTCTTAATCGTCACTTCATTCAATGCACGATAATCAACAACCATTCTCAAGGATCCATCCTTCTTCTCAACTAAGAGCACTGGGGCTCCCCACGGTGATGAACTTGGTCGGATATAACATTTCTCCAATAACTCCTTAATCTGTTTCTTAATTACCTCCAGATCATTTGCGGGCATCCGATACGGTCTCTTTGATATTGGTCCGATGCCTGGTAACAGCTCTATCAAAAATTCTATATCTCGATCTAGTGGCATGCCTGGTAATTCCTCTGGAAACACATCGGGACAATCCTTCACAACAGGCACTTCTTCCTGAACAACTCCTGAGAGTGAATTTACTTGAGTCCTCCTTGGCGCATGCCTAGACACATACTTGATCCTTTTTCCCTCTGGGGTGGTGAGGAAAATTAACTTACTAGCACAATCGATATTTCCTCCATACATCGATAGCCAATCCATGCCTAGTATCACATCCAATCCTTGTGACTCCAAAATTATTAGGTCTGAGGGGAAAACATGCCTACCTATGGTCAATGGCATCTGAAAACATCCTCTGCTTGCCATATACTCCGCTCCAAGTGAACTTACTAACATATGCGTCTTAAGGGCTATGGTGGGCAACTTAAACTTATCCACAAATCCCCTCGATATGTATGAATGCGTTGCACCAGTGTCAAAAAGAACAATAGCAGTAAATGACTTAATCAAAAACTTACCGATAACTGCATCCAGCTGCTCTTCAACTTCCTCCATGTTAACGTGGTTCACCTGCCCTCTGGTGAAAGGGTTGGGCTTCTTCCTAGAACTTCCATTTTCGTTACCATTCTTCAAGTCAGAACAATCATTGGCGTAGTGTCCAGTCTTCCCGCACTTGTAACAGGTGACGTGACTCAGATCCTTCTTGGCGGGTGTTGCTAGGTTGGAACGATTCTGGCTGCTGCTTCCTCCATTCGCATTTCCATTCTTAGGGCTACTGTGGTTATGTGAGCTTCCTCCATTGTAAGTATGGCCTCCATGGTTATGACGGGTATGTACTCCCGAGTTTGGGGTAAAACGAGGCTTCTGCTGAGCTCCAGAGTTGTACTTCCCCTGTCCATACTTCCTTTTGCGGCTCTCTATCTGCTGCTTGCCTTCAATCATAAGGGCCCTGTCTACCAACTCCTGATAGTTAGTGAATGTTGCCACCATCAACTGCATACTCAGCTCATCATTCAGCCCTTCCATAAACTTCTCATGCTTCGCGGCATCTGTGGCCACATCATTTGGACATTGCGAGCTAACTTGCTAAACTCATCCACATACTGCGCCACAGTATGATTTCCCTGGTGTAAGTTGCGAAACTCACGCTTCTTCATACTCATAGCTCCAGCTGAGACATGTGCAGTGCGGAAAGCTTGCTGAAACTGATCCCAAGTGACATTGGCCACGAGGAAAGTGGCAGTGTAGTTCTCCCACCATGAGGTTGCGGGTCCATCCAGTTGATGTGCGGCAAAGCGCACCTTCTCAGCATCTGTGCAACCTGCGGTGGTCAGCTCCCTTCCAATCTTGCAGAGCCAGTCATCAGCAACAATCGGCTCGGTGCTACTAGAGAACACCGGCGGATTCAACCTCAGAAAACAGGCTAAGTTGTCAACTGGACTAGCAACTGCATCAAGGCATTCTGCTGTTGGATCAACTGAGTGAGCTCCGGTGGGAAGACAAATCTGGGGTCACGTCTCGGAGGCATCTGATAGGTTTTTAGAGGGGTGAGAACAGAATAGAATGAGGTCTAAAGAGAAATTCACTACCCATATGCACATGAGACAAACACATTCATTTCACACGACTCAATTCAAACAAGATCAAACAATCTATCTAAACTACCGTTACAAAATGATCGGACCATTACTATATACATGGGGGAATACTAATGGTAATTTGGTGGTCGTCTAGAAATTATGATCGGTGGAAGACTCCATGATATCTGCTCCAGCTTCGTCTTCATAATCATCATCACTATCGGGGTCGGAGTCGGTGTCATCGATTATGATGTAGTCTTCAGGATGGTTATCCTCCTCAGGTTCGGGATCTCCCATGAATATTCCTAGCTTCTTCTTCAGGTCTTCATTCTTCTCCAGTAGTACTGCAATTTCTCCTTCATATCCATCGCATGTATACTTGAGTTCCTCTTCTAGCTCCATGTTCTTGGTCATCACCTTCTTCTTGTCTATCATGTCGGCACACATTTGGTTCTCCTGACGACGAATGTGCTGATTTAACTCTTGGATGTAGGCTGCAATGGATTTATCCCTCCTGGTGCAAATCATCTCCCATTGCTCATCTCGGCGTCCACATATCTGGTAGATGGTGTCCTTAAGATCCTTGTTGTATACCTCGTCGATGCGTCCAATGGCGATGTTGGCGCCCATGCTCTGTCGGTGTACAAAAGTAGGGGCACTCCTTTTTTACCCCTTTACTTGTGCACGGGCAGTCGGAGCCGCGCCGACGGCCACACTAAGCAGGGCAGAGGAAGGAAATCGAAGTGCAAGGCGACCAAAGGCAACGCCAAGACCAAGAAATACAAAAGAGCAAGAGGGCAAGGTGGACTCCCCCGGCAAGACCCTTGCCGGGGCAGCCTCCACGGCCCCGGCAAGAGCCTTGCCGGGGCAACTTGCCCGGTGCCAGCAGAATGAGCCACCCTTGAGCCCACAAGTTCCAACTACACCAGCCAACTACATTGGAACCAAGGCTCGGGAGGCACCTCTGTGGTGGCATGCAGATCTTCATCAAGATCAAGAACACACAAGATCAGATGAGGACCAGAAGGTGACGACCCTCGGCGAGATCCTAGCCGAGGAAATCCACGAGACCCCCGACAAGATGCTTGCCGGGGAAGACCATGGAGCCGCGGCGAGACCCTTGCTGGGGCCCCAGCAAGGCCCTTGCGAGGGACACCTGTGGGGCCGCGACCAGGCCCGCGTCTGCCAAGGCTCCACCGCCGTCCCCATGCAGCTGCCAGCTCAACCAGCTGAGCAGGCACCTGCGTGGCGACGAGCGGCCTCCACAACCAACTCAGCAAGCACCTGCGTGATGGCATGCAGGTCTTCGTGAAGGCTCCACCATTGCACCAGCCCAGCAGCCAACCAACGTGGCGCCACGATGCCTCATCAGCTCGGACGCATGTCGAGGCCAGGCGAGGCAACGACAACTAGGACGTGCTTCCTTGTCGTCCCCGATAAAGCAAGGGGGCACGTCGGCAGTGCATTAAATGCGTTTGTCCGACGGTCCCAGAAGATAGGCTTATCGACTGTAGACCTTTCCACCTCCTGTGTGCCACTGTGGCGACCCCTTTTGCCTATAAAAGGAGGCCCGAGGCGACCAGGAGGAGGATTGGGATCTTTTGGGCAAGTTGCACCCCGTAGCTAGCTCAAGAACACTCAAATACATCCACCAAAGCAGGACTAGGGTATTACGCATCTTCGCGGCCCGAACCTGGGTAAACGATCTGTGTGCTTCCTGTCAAACCCGCTCTTTGCACAACCTCGCGCCCGCTGACCGTAGAAGGGATCCCAGTGATTCCATAGGTGTCGTTCCCACCGACATCTTTGGCGCGCCAGGTAGGGGGCGCAGTTGTGAGAATCTGGTCTAGCAGTTAGCCTAGCAGTTCTTCATCGCCATGGCTCCCAAGAAGAAGATGATCACAGCGATCGGCTCGTCGGGAGCCGAACGGCCCGTGCCAGTGCGGGCGAGCAGCGGGCCGGTCGCGGACAGAACCTGAGCCGCGGCCCGCGAGCACCAGCATCACTCTGGCAGTCAGAGCCTGGCGAGCGGCGTCGTTCATGCGCCAGACGACGGGCCGCGCACCACCAAATCCAAAGACGGGGCTGCCCCCCCTCAAGCGGCGCGAGGCCCTCCAGGGGTGTCGCTGTGCCACCTACGGGCGGTGCAGCGACCTCCAAGACGCCTACGCCAGCGCCCACAGCGCGCTCTTCCCAGCGTGTGCGCGACGAGTAGCGCCACCATGCTCGTGACCCCGGACACCGCCGTGGGAAGAGTCCTGTGCATCACTCGCGGGATGGAGGGGGTTAGCATGCCCACCGAAGTGCTGGTGAAAATGGCGCGCAGCCGCCGGGCCGTGATAGAGCTCCTTCTAACATGGTTAGAAGTCAGAGTGCATCACGGTCCACGCAGCTTTCGCTGCCACCCACGCCAGCAGATGCCTTGGCGCGCGTGTAGCTGCTCCTCGACTTCCCTCCTGCCACAGAAAAGCTCAACAAATGGAGAGCCGCCATCCGGAGCCTCGTCGCTGTCGCCAATAAAGATGAACCGCGACCAACGGGGCCCTCGGGCCGGCGCTCCGTCGAGCCACCACATGCCAGCGGTGGAAGGACCGGAGGAGCTGTAGCCACGGTGCACTCTCCTCCCCCGCGCCAGTTGCCGCGGGTGCCAGTCCGTCGTGATGACGCTTGTGATAACATTTCCATAGCGTCGTCTGACCCACGGACCCACCGCGATCAGCGCCAAGTTCTTCTGGAGAGAGCCCATGAAGACGCTCGAACCACCATCGAGCGCCGACACGACACACGCCACCAGTCAAATAACCGGGCGGGGCCCGCAATGGATCACCCAGCACCGGGAGGCTCCGACGGCCTACCTTATGAGGTGGGCTGTCCAGCCTTTACCCGGGAGCTGTGGCAGTTCCAGTGGCCGTCCCACCGCACGTTCAAGCCCGACGTCGGCGAGAAGTACAACGGCAAGACCCACCCGTCAGAGTTCATCAACATCTACACCATCGTGATGCAAGCTGCTGGAGCTCGCAATGAGAAGGTGCTTGCCAATTACTTCCCGTTGGCACTGAAACCCAATGTCATGTCTTGGTTGATGCACTTGCGGGCGGATTCCATTTCTTCTTGGTCGGATCTGTGCCATGAGTTCGTTGGTGCCTTCACTGGAGGCCATCAAGCTCATGGCCAGGCCAGTGATTTGCATATCATTCCCCAGAAGGAAGGGGAAACCCTGTGCAAGTACATACAAAGGTTCAGCCGGGTGCAGTACAACATCCCAGATGTTCATCCCGCCGCCGTGATTAGCGCGTTCCATCAGAATGTGCGCAATCGCAAGATGCGTGAAGAACTGGCGATGAACAAAGTTAAAGATGTGGCCGAACTTTATGTTCTGGCCGATAGATGCGCCCGGGCAGAAGAGGGAAGGATGCACCCCGGCGAGGACGCCGGCGTGCAAACCGACTCTACTGATGAAGACACCGCCGCCCCGACGAAGAAGGCTTGGCGTCGCAATAGGAAACGCAAGGGCAAGGTCGTGCTTGCCGTCGAGGGATCCGACGACACCGGTGCCGCCAAGAAGGCCAAGGCAGACGACCACGGCAAGGAGATTGCTGGGTGCGCCGCCTACCGGGCCTTGGCAGCTGCCGACAAGCCAGGAGGCTCCGACAAGCAGTATTGCAAGATCCACCGCACCAATGGCCACAACCTCCAGAACTGCCGACAGGTCGAGATGCTTGCCGAAAAGCAAAAGGCCGAGTATGAGAGGCGGGACAAGGAGAAGGGTCAGGATGGTGCCGAAGGATCCGGCAAGAAGCATGGCGGCCAAGGAGGCCGCCGCGGCAGGGTTAACTAGCAAGAGAGGCCCGCTCGGGCCGTGACAAGAAGCAGGAAGATGATGATCATGACGAGGACGACGAGTCCGGCGAGGAAGAGTTTCAGAAGGCTACGGAGGCCATGTGCGTCGATGGTGGCATCTCGCTGCACACTTCTCACCGCCAGCTCAAGCAATGGGCGCGTGAGATCACAGCAGCGGAGCCATCGTTCGATGCTCAGAAGCCGCTGAAGTGGTCCAGCACGCCCATCATTTTTGACACCGAGGATCACCCTGATCGCACAACTGCGGTCGGGTGTTTGCCGTTGTTGGTTTCACCAACGATACGCAACCTCAAGGTGAACAAGATGCTGGTCGACGGCGGGGCCGATCTGAACCTGATCTCACCCGTCGTGATCAAAAGGCTGCAAATTCCTGACAGAGACCTTGAGGAGACGGGCACGTTTCAAGGGGTCAACCCGGGAAGGAGCCAGCCGAAGGGGAAAGTCACGTTGCCTGTGACGTTTGGAGGTGAGTTGAACTACAGGACGGAGAGGATTGTCTTCGATGTAGCCGAGATCCCCTTGCCCTACAATGGGATCCTCGGCCGCCCGACACTAGCCAGGTTCATGGCGTCGGCGCACTACGCCTACAACACGCTGAAGATGCCTGGGCCGATGACCATCATCACCGTCCCCTGCGACAAGAAGGACACACTGATCTGCGCCGACCTACTCTACCGGGAAGCAGTTGCAGCAGCTGCCGCCAAGGCACTTGCTCCTGCCGCTGAAGCCCCGGGAGGGAAGAAGAAGACCGGTAGGACCTCCCGCACCCACTCCGGCAAGCGCACCTCTTCGGAGTGTTGCGCTACCATCAAGGACGTGCTAGAGAGCTCCACCGGCAAGAGTAAGAAATCCAGAGCTGCACCGCTAGAGACCAAGAAGGTGTCCGTCAAGGAGGATGGCACGGGAGGGGCTTTCACCATAAGCTCCACCCTCGACAGCAAATAAGAAGGCGCGCTCATCACCTTCCTGCGGGCGAATGTCGATGTGTTTGCATGGAAAGCATCCGACATCCCCGGTGTTCCCAGGGAGGTGATTGAGCACCACCTTGCTATTTGTCCTCATGCACGACCCGTCAAGCAGAAGGTCAGGAAGCAGGCTTTGGAAAGGAAAGAGTTCATCACAGAGGAGATCAGGAAGTTGGAAGCGGCAGGCTTGGTGAGAGGAGTTCTCCATCCGACGTGGTTGGCCAATCCGGTGGTGGTGCGCAAGGCAAATGGGAAGTGGAGGCTATGTATTGACTACACAGATATCAATAAGGCTTGTCCCAAGGACCCTTTCCCGTTGCCGCGCATCGACCAGATTGTTGACTCCACGGTCGGGTGTGATCTGTTATCGTTCCTTGATGCCTACTCAGGATACCACCAGATCTTCATGACAAGAGAGGACGAAGAGAATACAGCATTCATCACCCCATGTGGTACGTATTGCTTTTTACGGATGCCTTTCGGGTTGAAGAGTGTTGGCTCAACGTTTGCAAGAGCAGTCCAAATTGGTTTTGAGCCCCAGCTACATAGAAATATGGAAGCATATATGGATGACATAGTGGTCAAAACCAAGGACAGGGCAACACTTGTGCAAGATCTAGAGGAGACATTTGCAAATTTGCGTAAGATCAACCTCAAGTTGAACCCTGAGAAGTGTGTCTTCGGAGTTCCGTCCGGCAAACTTCTCGGGTTCTTTGTGTCACAACGTGGGACCGAGGCGGACCCAGATAAGATCAAGGCTATCGAGCAGATTGAGGTGCCTAAGCAGATCAAGGATGTGCGTCGGCTCACTGGCTGCGTTGTCGCCATGAGCCGATTCATCTCCAAGTCTGCCGAGCGCACCCTTCCCATTTTCAAGATATTGAAAAAGGCGGGCCCAATGGATTGGACCCCGGAGGCCGAAGCAGCACTGCAGGATCTGAAGAAATACCTCTCCTCTACACCAGTACTGGTGACGCCTAAACCACGAGAGCTGTTGCTGCTGTATCTGGCGGTGACAAATCAAGTGGTCAGCACCGCGCTGGTGGCGCAGAGGGAGGTCGAGGAAGAGGCAGTGGCAACGGCAGGACCGGCGGATGGCGAGTCAGAGATTCCCCCGCAGGGCCTGGTGCCGGCAAGGCAAGGCCCCCGGCAGAGTCTGACGCCATTGGGACAGGGCCCGCGTAGCCAGATGAGGTGGTGCAGAAGAAGAAGATGATGCAGCACCCGGTTTACTTTGTCAGCTCCCTCTTGTAGGGGGCTAGGTCAAGGTACTCCGGTGTGCAAAAATTGCTCTTCGGCCTCCTTATGGCCTCGAGGAAGCTGCATCATTACTTCCAAGCCCACGAGATCACTGTCGTCACCCGCCTCCCGTTGCAACGGATATTGCATAACCCAGACCCAACCGGGAGGATTGTGGGGTGGGCCTTGGAGCTGTCGAGCTTTGGTTTGAAGTTTGAAAGTACTTCGATGATCTAGAGCAGAGTCCTGGTGGAGTTCGTTGCAGAATGGACTTCAACGCCCGACGAAGAGATCCAGGAGACCACTCTCCCCGGCAAGGAAGCAAGTCGCGACTGGATCATGTACTTTGACGGGGCTTTCTCGCTGCAAGGCGCCGGTGCTAGTGTGCTTCTCGTCGCACCCACCGGAGAGCACCTCAAGTATGTGATCCAGATGCACTTTCCCAGGGAGGTGTCCACAAACAACACTACCGAATACGAGGGGTTGCTTGCCGGTCTCAGGATCGCAGCAGACCTCGGGGTTAAAAAAGCTCATCGTCAGGGGTGATTCACAGTTTGTTGTCAGGCAAGTCAACAAGGATTATCAGAGCCCGTTGATGGAGGCCTACGTAGATGAGGTGAGGAAGCTGGAAGAGCGCTTTGACGGTATACAAGCAGAGCACGTTTCCCGAGCGGAGAACGACATCGCCGATTACCTGTCAAAGCGCGCTGCCTTCAAACTACCTGTGGAACCAGGTACTTTTGTGCTTCGGCTAACTCAACCATCCGTCGAACCATCAACGGAGCGGAACAAGCGGAGGAAATCAGGCCCCGGCAAGCACTTTCCCGCCTTTGGTCCTTGCCGTCGAGCCCCAGGCTCCGGCATGGGCACAACATACCGTCCGTTTCCTCCAGACAGAGGAACTTCCTGAGGAGCAGGAAGAAGTGGAAAAAGTAGCCCGTCAGTCTGCCTTGTACCAGTTCGTCGACGACGTCCTGTATAGAAAAAGACCTAACGGTGTGAAATTGAAGTGTATCCCCCAGGAGGAAGGACTGGAGCTGTTGGCAGAGATACATGGAGGCTTATGTGGCTCCCACATAAGGTCAAGGGCCCTTGCCGGCAAGGCATTCCGGCAAGGCTTCTTCTGGCCCACTACCCTCCAGGATGCGACGGCATTAGTAACCAAGTGTGGAGCGTGCCAGTTCCATTCGAAGAAGCTTCATCAACCAGCTCAAGCCCTTCAAACAATCCCTCTCTCCTGGCAGTTTTTGGTCTGGGGGCTCGACATACTGGGCCCTTTCCCTCGCGCTGTCGGGGGCTTTGAGTACTTGTACGTTGTGATCGACAAGTTCACAAAGTGGCCGGAGGTGGAGGCAGTCAGGAAGGTTACTGCACAGTCAGCCGTCAGGTTCTTCAAAGGGCTAGTCTGCCGTTTTGGTGTGCCAAACAGGGTCATCACCGAAACGGCACGCAGTTCACAAGCCACATCTTCATGCAATACATCCAAGACCTCGGCGCCAAGGTCTGTTTCGCTTCCGTGGCACACCCGCGGAGCAACAGCCAGGCGGAGAGGGCAAATGCTGAAGTGCTGCGAGGCCTGAGAACAAAGAATTTTGACAAGCTGCACAAGAGTGGAAGGCGCTGGATTGATGAGTTGCCGGCGGTTCTTTGGTCGATCAGAACGACGCCAAATCGAGCCACCGGCCAGACACCCTTTGCCCTGGTATACGGGTCAAAAGCAGTTCTCCCCACATAACTCACGTACGGGTCACCTCGAGTGCTCGCTTATGATGAGCTTGAGCAAGAGCAATTGCGGCAAGATGACGCGACGCTCCTTGAGGAAGATCGTCTTTGGGCGGCTGTGAGAGCAGCACGCTACCAGCAAGCCTCGCGCCGCTACCATAGCCGCAAGGTTCATGCCCGAAGCTTTGAGGAAGGAGACCTTGTTCTTCGGCGCGTTCAATCGGCCAGGAATTCCAACAAGTTGACACCGAAGTGGGAAGGCCCTTATCGGGTAATATGAGTCACCAGGCCCGGCGCAGTCCGCCTGGAGACCGAAGATGCTATTCCAGTTAGCAACTCCTGGAACATTGAACATCTTCGCAAGTTTTACCTGTAAGGCGCGGTTGCCAGGCCCCCCGGCAAACCACCTTTTGTACAAGCCTTGCCGACAAGGCATGTAACCCTCTGTATGAAGCCAGGCGCAAACCCTGAGCATAAATAAATGAAGCGCTGGCGCCCTAAGTTATAGCATGCATGCTAGGTTGAGTCTCTCGCTCGGTTAGGGTTGATAGTGCTTAGCGGTGACTAACCCCTAGCATAGAGGTCGAGTGTGCGTTTCTCTGTTCCTTTCCATCCTCTTTGGTTTGCAGGGTACATGGATGTTTCTGCTGAGCTGTTTGGAAGAAAGAGAATGAGCCGGCGCTCCGGCCTCGGCAAGCCAAGGTTGCCGGGGGCTGCAGATACAAGAATCCAACCACGGCAAGCCAAAGCTGCCGGGGGCTGCAGATTCAGATAAGTCTTTCATCCTCTGTTGTGCATTTCCGTATGAAGTTGGGGCGTATGAAACCTCGTTTTGCTCCTGGACCACCGTGCTCCCCCTTTTTTCTGTACCCAAGTCCCTAGGTCGGAAGCGGGTCATAGTCGCGGTGGTGAGGAAATAAACTAGGGGCCTAACTCTACTTCGCCCCTGCCTCCGCCAAGAGTGTGAGAATGGTCGGCTGAAGAAAGGGGACGGCAAGGCCTGTTGCCGGGCGTCAATTTTTATCTTAAAAGTAACAAGGATTCGCTCCTTGGCGTGGGCCTCGCTCACGCACAAAGAACCCGGCAGGCACCCTTTTTCATTAAAAACGTCCCATACATGTACAGTTCATACGGGATGAAAAACATGAGCAAGGGGATTACAAATTTTAAATCTAACAAGTGCCCGCAGGCTTACAAACTAAAAAGAGATAAGGTGCCCATAATCCCTTTCTTGTCCCTCTCCTCAGAAGGTGGAACAAGATAGCGGGAGGGCAACAAGAGCACCTAGGCGAGGTACGAGGAGCAGAAGGCACCAAGAGAACATCCCGGTGCCGGGAGGGGAGCTGGAAGATGAGGCAGCGGGCCGACAATACGCGACGATGGCGTTGGTGCCCGCGTACTCCGACTTGACGGCCGCCACCCGCCTTCTTCGCCTTCTCCGGCCCTACTACGCCAGCCGCCCAAGGAGACGACGGGGAGCGTGCCGATGGTGAGCTTGACGAGGAAGGCCCTCAGCAGGGCGCGTGGCCGAGGGAGGGGCGACGCGGTCAGTCAGGGTCGGCATCCCGCCGCTCGACTCCCTCGTCGTCGCTGTCGTTGTCCTCCTCGTCACTCCCGCTCGAGGAGGAATCTTCATCGTCGGAAGAGCTCTCCACACAGCACTTTAGGTGAGTTCCAAGATCTCCAAAGACCTTGACGGAGAGCAGGCCGCCCTCCATTAACTTGAAGTAGAGGACGAGCCCGCCGTCAGGCTGTGGACGCGAGCAAATGTCTTCCATCCGCGACGGAGGTACATGACGTGAGGAGCGGGGAAGTCGACGTCGACCCACGTGCCGCCGTTCCCGCAACCCCTCATGTGCAGCCTGAGGGTATGGGGCGGATCGAGCTCCATCTCCCAAGCAAATGGGGTGGGGAGACGGAGACGACGACACGGTGGCCGGCGCAGCCTGATGAAGAACTCATGGGGCTGGTCCCCGACGTGGCCCTCCATCACGGGAGGCATCGCTGGCGGGGGCAAGGCCGGTGTACCTCCCCGTCCCCTTCTTCCCCGAGCGCCACAACGACCTCGGCCTCGCCCCCTCCCCTTCATCTCGTGGCCGGCTCCGCCGCTGCGGGCTCTTGGGAAGGAGGGATGCGCTGTCGAGCAGCGACCCTCGCCGCCACCGTTGAAGGGCCTGCGCCCCCTCTCGCCATGGCAGATGGGAGAAAGGAGCGGAAGTGGAAGGAGATGGATGCTGGTAGAATGTGGGATGACATCCCCCTCCCCCTTCTTATAAAGGAGCAGGGTCGGGGCTCGGCCGCCCCACTCAACCAATCCAACAATCGGGGGCGCAGGGAATCGGGACCGACCCACTGCCCCAATCAACGCCGGCCCGGTTTCCCGCCTCCGCCACCTGCCACCTGCATGGGGGACACGTGGCGAGCGAGCAGGATCGAGGGGACGGGTGAGGCGACCGTTCCCAACCACTACAAAAAAATACACTTCCGTGATGATACGTGTTTGTCACAGTAGGTCGCGTTTTTTGTCATGCATGTACATCCATGACAAATTTATGACAGAATCAAGATAGTCATACCTGTGCTGTCGTAGAAGTGTTCCATGACATTACAAAAATTATCATCACGGAAGTGTCCCCTTCCATGACGATAAATCGCGCGTCACAGAAGTGCTTTCGTCAAGGGTGACCGACACGTGGCATCCACCGTAACGGAACGCCGTTAAGCTATCGGGTCGGGTTTTGGATCCGATAACCCGTTAACAGCCCTGACCAATGGGGATTTTCCACGTGTAAAATCATCATTGGCTGGAGGAGACACGTGTCAGGTCCGCGTTGGCACAGGTGTCACTCATCCAATGGGCGAGACGCGCCTATGATATGTTGACACGTGGACCGGCCCATCAAGTTTAAATGGGCCGGCCCAACTGAAGGCCCACAAGATTTTGCGGACCATAATGGGCCGGCCCAGCTAAAGGCCCACGAGATTTTGTGGACCATAATGGGCTGGCCCAGCTAAAGGCCCACAAGATTTTGCGGGCCATAATGGGCCGGCCCAGGTAAAGGCCCACAAGATTTTTGTGTGCCATAATGGGCCGGCCCAGGTAAAGGCCCACAAGATTCTTGCGGATCATAATGGGCCGGCCCAGCTAAAGGCCCATGAGATTTCGCCGACATTAATGGGCCGGCCCAGCTGTAGGCCCACAAGATTTTGAGGACCCTAGTAGGCCGGCCCATTAACTGGCTGCCATGTTTTGGGCCAAATGCCAGCCCATATTTGATCCGGTCCATTAATGGCCTGCCATGCTCCGGGCCTAATAGTGGCCCATATGAGATCCGGCCCGTTAAAAGCCTACCACGTTCTGGGCCAAATTACGGCCCAGATCAGGTCCGGCCCTTTAAGAGGCTTTGGGCTCAATTATGGCCCATATCAGATTCGGCCCATCAACTGGACACTATGCTTTTGGGCCCACTCGCTAAAGGCCCACTTAGTAATTTGGCCTGATATTAGTTTTGGCCTGTTAAAGGCCCGTTTAACATTTCGGCCCTATATTAATTTCGGCCTGTTAAAAGCCTGTCATATAGTTGGGCCTAACTACGGCCCGGTTTGCATCCGGCCTACTCGCAGCCGATATCTGATTGGGCCAAACAAGGACCGAGACAATTTTGGCCTGTTAAAAGCCCGTGATTTGATTCGCACAATCATGGGCCGGGGTTCATTTCGGGCTGCTGCCGGCCCGTGAGCTGTTCGGCACGTTTCAGGCCCAACCTACATCGTGATTGCATGACGGCCCGATTATGTACCGTAATTTTACGGTTTGGCCGGTTTACTGCGAAGACAGGATATATATACAGTAAAATAACTGCAGCATCGTGAATAAGAGAAAACCTAGACTATACAATAAAGAAATTACGGCATATTACATCCACTGGGCATCAAAGTTCGCCACTATGATAATAAAGCACAAGCAGACAACAGATTACATACACTGGGCATCAAAGATCGCCACCAGTGCAAATAAACACGCCGACAAAATAATATACAAAACTGACAGCACTTCAATAGAGTTCAAGAAAGGTTAGCCCTGCTGGGGAGCTGCAGCGCAAGCAGCTGAGCAAGATGATGAGACTGCGCTTGTTCAACACTTATATCTTCCTCACTCTGAAAGATAAACAAGCAGACAGATGACAGGTTTTGCACATAAAAGTATCGGTGCTGACAATTCATCACATTTCTTACTGACGAATAAAGTGACACAGTTTAAAATTGCATTAACACAATATGGTATTGTTCAGGTCAAGACATGGCAGGAAATGACATTGTGAAGGAGTTGGCAGCTTCACGACACCACTTGATTACAGATCAAGAACTCATAAGTATGAATGGTTAGTGTGCTGTCAATTTATACCATTTCAGATTGGCGAATAAAGAGACGGTTTAAATAATAGTAGAATGATATGACATTGTTCATAGTTAAGACATTGCAGAATATGCATTGTGCTGTAGTGGGTAGGTTCACCACACCACTGGATTACGGATGAAGAACAGAAGCATACATGCAGTGCAAAAGAAGATCACTTGCTCTGTATAGTTTAATTTACATGGTATGAAGAAGGAACTTGGTTGTACAACTGAAAACTTAAATTGAGAAACGACAAACTTTTGTTTATGAACTACATAATAAACTTTAAACAAGCAATTTGATGCAAACACCAAAAATAAACAGCTGTTGCAGTCATGCCTAACCAAATATATACAACAAAGTTTGAAGGCTTGAGATGGACAAACTTACATTATTGGTGAAGACAGGCTCTATAAAGGCCTTGTCCATGCTGATGGGTGGGCAATTCAAGAAGTTTACCACAGAATCTTCTTCAAAAGCATTGCCTTTATTCTACATTTTGTTAAAAGTAAATATAGATGTGATAATATACGAAAAAATGGAGAATATTTAAGATAAGATGAAGAGTGATGCTACACAACCAAGTAGCTATAAATGTAAGTGCAGCGACACAGGCAAAAGGTACAGCCAAGAGCAATGCACAGCTAAACTTCTTCAGTACCAACCTTATGGTAAGAGTAAATATAGATCTGATGTGTAGAAAATGGAGGGCAAAGGAAAATAAGCTGCAGAGTGATGGTACATGAACAACTACCTGTCAGTATAAGTACACTGATAAAGGACAGCATGTACTTACAAGAACAATGCAGAGCTAAAAAAACATTGGCATTGGATATATTCTACACTAATGTAACCATTCATACAGATCAGATAATTTGGAGCGAACAATTGATAAGCAAGCTATCATGCATACTACTGTCACATAATGAACCAGGTATGTATGCAAGTACAGTGATACAGGACAACAGGTAATAACAAGAGCAAAGCAGCGGGCAGCATATTTGCGATATCCTGTCGTTCTTGTCAAACCGGAATTCTTCTTCGAGCAGATTTCCTGCAAAAAAGATCCGTAAGGCACATGCGAAAAAATAGAAGTTCAAATTGTCATGTGATTTCATAGACAGTACCTCATCCTGGGAACGAGACCAGTGCATAACAAGGTTTTTCCATTCAATGTCTTCTAAATTTAGCACAGGAGACTTCACTGGAACTTCGTTTATAGACTTGCCATCAAAGTGTGATTTCCTCAGGTAACATCGATACTGCTGCAATGCTTCCTTGAAAAGCACAAGCAAGCTTTGCTCGTCATGACTATCCAGATTGACCCTCGCCTAGTTACAACAATGTAATGTAAATCATTGATGTGTTCAATCAGCAGAAAACAGGAAAATAATAACCATGAATAATAGCACTTACACATAAGTTGGACAGGAAGATGTGAAAATGGTGTTTGTCTTCACAATAATCTTCCCATGATGGGAATATATGCACGTAGTCCCTAACAACACTGAAAGCATTGTCTTTTAAACTGGGAATAAATGGAATGGGGTTCCAATCTGCAGGAATTGGCCGTCTCTGCAGTTGGGATAGGTCTTCGGCCGGTGGACTTGCTGTACTTTTTGCTGGAGTGGGATTTTTCTGTGGTACAGCTGGTGCTATGGCAAATGAAATCGGTATACCTTTTGCTGGAGTGCAGGTCCTGTGTGGTGGGGCTAGTGGTCTGGCCAGTGAAGTATGGGTACAGTCTACTGGAGTCGGTCCTACGTTTTGTGTCACTGGTTGTACCACCAATATAAGTGGGGTGATGTCTAATTTCTCTGGCACCACCACGTTTTTCAAGGACTTTGCTGGTGCTCCTTCAGGTTCGGCAATCACCCTCTTCCTTTTTGATGTCTGATGCACAAGAACAACATTTGAGTGGAAAAAACATGGTATGATGACAGATGGAATATGTATTGATAATGGATGGGCATGGCATCTCGACATATATGATGAGTAAACTAAGCAGATGGCGGTGCAACAAAGTAGAAGAAATGCAAGATAACATATGCAAGATACCCGCAATCAATAAAACATTGCCAAATTAGAACAGGCACCTTGATGGGTGAACAGGACAGGCCATCTGCCTTTGACTCCTCGAGGTTAGAATAGTCATTAGGATCATATTCTGAACAAGAATCAACAGGTGGGGAGCGTATGAGTTTCATTGCATCCAGAATGGCACTCAATGCCTTGGTGCCAATTTTGTAAGTCATTGCAGTGTTTAACTTCAAGAGTGGACTGCTGCTAGTGCGACACAAAGCAGCTACACAGATCATAGTGTAGATATAACGGGAAAACCTTAAGCATCAGAGTAAAATCAGCAAAGTGGAACTTGCTGGAATATATGTGCTAGTATTGCCGGTACGGCTAGAAAGGCTTCGGATACCAGCTCTCTTCAAGTGAAGGTGCGGTACTATTAATATCAGTGTAACTCTCAAAGGCGACACAGCTCCCCGCATTTCCTTGCTATTCTTATAGGATTCAAGTGGGCAGGCCACTACAAATCCTATTCCTATGTTTACAAGATCCTACGAATCAAAGAGGCTCAAAGTGTCCATCACAACCGACCGTATAGACCTCTACACTGCAAATGTCCCTGCTCATCTTCAGTACAAGGAACATACTGTACTACTATCATACTCCCTCCATTCCAAAATATAAGTCTTGGTAGAGATTTCCACTATGGATCACATACAGATGTATCCAGATACATTTTAGAGTGTAGATTCACTCATTTTGCTCCATATGTAGTCCATGGTGGAATCTATACAAAGACTTGTATTTAGGAACGGAGAGAGTACATATTAAAGAAGAACGGAAGAGGAACATGGTAAAGAAGAGCAAGCAGATTTTGGATAATAAAATGTTGGTTGCGCAGTGCCCACACATGATGAACCAGAGCGCATTAAGAATGCAACTCCCAGCTGTCTCTCGACCATTTCAGGTGGTTGGATGAAGATCCTACGTCTCCTAACCCTTCTTCTTCCTCGTCTCTGATTCTTCCCATACAGAACACCGCACGGGCCGCCGGCCGGACCACCAGCCCCCACCGCCTGTGTTCCTCCGCCACCCCCACCCCACCCCCGCCCCAACCCCCACCCGCGTCGAGTTTTCTTCGTTCGGCGAGGCCCCACAACCACCCGAGCCCCTTCGATCGCACCGGCGAACTCCGGCGAGCTCTGAAAAATCGACTGGCCCAATTTTGAAATTTAGTCTACTATGATTTAACTAATGTGGAATATAAAAGGGGAAAACCATAAGCATTGGGAGTGTAGTGTTGAGTGTGCCATGGCGGATCTGAAGGTGCAAACCGGACAAAGGCAACTTCGCAACCAAGACAAGAAATCAGAGTAAAGCAGTGGTGATCTATTTTCTTGCTGCAATAAATAAGTTGAGTAGATACGAAAGAGTACCGCCTCTGGTGCGGCGCCGTGTACGCATCTGCTGAGAATTTGACGGTGCTGCGGTAGCGATGGCTGTCGGCGGCGTGGAAGCAGATCTAGGAGGGTAGACGGTGGCAGCAGGGCGCGATGGACGAGACGGTCGTAGGAGCGGCGCCGGCAAGGTGGACGACGGCGGGGATGAAGCGAGAGGACGGGATGCAAGGATCCCGGTCCGAAGCCGTGGATGAGAGAGGTCGATCTCTTGTAATGGACGGCGGCGTCGGGGTATCAGCTCCGGCATTGTGGAGGAGGACGGCGGTGGATGGGGTGGCGGACGGCGGCGGACGGAGGAGGGTGGGGTGGAGAGGGTGTTTTGGCGCCCATGGAGTACGAATGGGGAAAAGGGAGGTAGAGAGGAAGGGGGGAACCATGTATTCAGGGCGCGCTTGTCTCAAATGCGAGGAAATTTACAAACTTAGCCCCCGTTTCAAATTTCTACTACATCACAGCAACATTAGTCGGTTGGGGATAGGACGGTAATCTCGCATACACCGAATATTTGCCGACGAGAGTTTGTTTTTGGCACCCACCGTGTATGAATATGAATCGGGGAGGGAGTCAATTTCGGTGGAGGACACACTGTGATTTGGCGCCCACCGTGTATGAATCCGGGTGAGAGGCGGTTACGTCACGTTTGGGGTGAAATTACAAACCTACCCCTATCGAAACCTATAGAAATCCAGCAGATAGACTTTGCGTGGCAGGGATAGGCAGTAGTGATTTCCATCTCGCCGATTTTGGTTTCGGGCGGTTACTGCGACTTTCCCCGCTTCCTTCAAATTTTGCAGAGTGCACGTTTACCGTGCCAACTCAATTTGAATCCGTTTGTATTCTTTTTTTTCGGGCGGGATCCATTTTCAATTGGAATTACATTCTATATACATCATTTTTTATATATACTTTCAAAGCACAACACCATTTATACATATATATGGTTTACAAATGGCATGATCTCAGATTCATAAGGTTGTATCCATCAATTTGGATTTTCAAATATTTGAAACCACTTTATGTTGAAATCCAATGTAAGCATTCCTCGCTAACTGTCTCCAATTAATGTGTGTTTCATGCGGGGTTTTTTTTTACTTCTCAAACATGTATAATGTGTTTCACACACGCAACATATAGTGTAATCCCATTTAGACATTAATTGCATATAAACCATGCATTGTTTGTAATTGAAGAATCTATGGATCACCAATATTGATAAACTATATAACATTACACGTGTGCCCAAATTCAAATGAATATGCATGTTTGATACACCAATTTGCGTTATGATATTATCGATGTCGTGATCTCCAGTTTAAATATTTGAATCCCCTTTAATCCAGATATTCGTCTCATATAGCTATCAATCATGCTTATATAGGACTATCTCTCTGGACCTATACGCGTTCATCGTCTCTCAGGTATCTCTCGTGCTACCTGTATGTCGACAATGATCTTTTATCTTCGTAACACACTAACGGTACTCTCTCCCTCGACCTTCATCACTCTATCTCTCTCTAAGTATATCTCGCTCCCTGCTATGTGTCTCTAACTATGATTCTCCATGTGGAATCTCTTTCTCTCACACAAACACAAAACTTTGTCTCCCGGGGTCTCATTTCTCTCTACTATTCCCATGTGTGCCACTCGCACACCCCTCATACAGAGATGTCTTTCGCTCCTTAGATATGAGAACCTACGACTCTTCCTCTTCAATATCTCTTTCTCACACACAAACACATACTCTGTCTCCCAGGGTCTCATATTTCTCCATTGTTCTCTTGTATGTCGCTCACACACACCCTCTCTCCCTAGAGATATCTTGCGTTCCCTCGTATGTCTCTCTAGCTATCACTCTCGTTGTGAAATATCTTTCTCTCTCGGAGACACAAAACTCCGTCTCTCTGGATCTCATTTCTCTCTGATATCTATTTGTATGTGACTCACATGCACCCTCTCTCTATCTCTCTCACACCCACACACATAACCCAGCCTTCTGATCCACTCGACTCCTATCTCTAACGCACACTAGCTAGCATCTTTATCTTTCTATTTATCTGTTTCTCCATCAACCTTCTTTCTCGCCCTCACTCTTGATTCCTATCACGCACACTACATATGTTTCTCTCTACATGCAGTCAAGTGCCCTCTCACACACATATATAACTTCACCCTTTGAACCACCCGACGGTCATCTCCAACACCCAAACTAGCGGATGTCCCTCTAGCTAGCATCTCCATCTCTGTATCTATCTGTAGTTTCTCCGTCAACATTTCTTTCTCGCACGGAGTCTTGCTTCCTATCACCCACACTATATATGTCTCCATACATGTGCATTTATAGGTTGGTCTCTTTTGCACAATCGTTGCGCCTCACTCCCTCTGCTCGCCATAGATGCATGCTCTAGCTGTTGGGAATCGTAGCATAATTTAAAATTTTCCTACGCTCACCAAGATGCATCTATGGAGTCTACTAGCAACGAGGGGAAAGGAGTGCATCTACATACCCTTGTAGATCGCGAGCGGAAGCGTTCCAATGAATGTGGATGACGGAGTCGTACTCGACGTGATCCAAATCACCGATGACCGAGTGCCGAACGGACGGCACCTCCGCGTTCAACACACGTACGGTGCAGCGACGTCTCCTCCTTCTTGATCCAGCAAGGGGGAAGGAGAGGTTGATGGAGATCCAACAGCACGACGGCGTGGTGGTGGATGTAGCGGGTCTCCGGCAGGGCTTTGCCGAGCTTCTGCGAGAGAGAGAGAGGTGTTGCAGGGGAGGAGGGAGGCGCCCAAGGCTGTAGGTTGCTGCCCTCCCTCCCCCCTTTATATAGGCCCCCTTGGGAGGGGGGGCCGGCCAAAAACCCATCTAGGGTTGGGGGGCCGGCGGCCAAGGGGTGGAAAGGGGTGCCTTGCCCCCCAAGGCAAGGGGGAAGCTCCCCCCTAGGGTTCCCAACCCTAGGCGCATGGGGGGAGGCCCAAGGGGGGCGCCCCAGCCCACTAAGGGCTGGTTCCCTTCCACTTTCAGCCCACGGGGCCCTCCGGGATAGGTGGCCCCACCCGGTGGACCCCCGGGACCCTTCCGGTGGTCCCGGTACAATACCGGTAACCCCCGAAACTTTCCCGGTGGCCGAAACTTGACTTCCTATATATAATTCTTCACCTCCGGACCATTCCGGAACCTCTCGTGACGTCCGGGATCTCATCCGGGACTCCGAACAACTTTCGGGTTTCCGCATACATATATCTCTACAACCCTAGCGTCACCGAACCTTAAGTGTGTAGACCCTACGGGTTCGGGAGACATGCAGACATGACCGAGACGCCTCTCCGGTCAATAACCAACAGCGGGATCTGGATACCCATGTTGGCTCCCACATGTTCCACGATGATCTCATCGGATGAACCACGGTGTCGAGGATTCAATCAATCCGTATGCAATTCCCTTTGTCAATCGGTATGTTACTTGCCCGAGATTCGATCGTCGGTATCCCAATACCTTGTTCAATCTCGTTACCAGCAAGTCTCTTTACTCGTACCGCAATGCATGATCCCGTGACTAACGCCTTAGTCACATTGAGCTCATTATGATGATGCATTACCGAGTGGGCCCAGAGATACCTCTCCATCACACGGAGTGACAAATCCCAGTCTTGATCCGTGCCAACCCAACAGACACTTTCGGAGATACCCGTAGTGCACCTTTATAGTCACCCAGTTACGTTGTGACGTTTGGCACACCCAAAGCATTCCTACGGTATCTGGGAGTTGCACGATCTCATGGTCTAAGGAAAAGATACTTGACATTGGAAAAGCTCTAGCAAACGAAACTACACGATCTTTTATGCTATGCTTAGGATTGGGTCTTGTCCATCACATCATTCTCCTAATGATGTGATCCCGTTATCAATGACATCCAATGTCCATAGTCAAGAAACCATGACTATCTGTTGATCAACGAGCTAGTCAACTAGAGGCTTACTAGGGACACGTTGTGGTCTATGTATTCACACATGTATTATGATTTCCGGACAATACAATTATAGCATGAATAATAGACTATTATCATGAACAAAGAAATATAATAATAACCATTTATTATTGCCTCTAGGGCATATTTCCAACACCAGCCCACGCCACTATCTCTTAAAGACAAAAACACATGCTCAATTGTCGGGCCTTCTTCCCTGCATTCTCACATGCATGCATATTGTCATACCGATCTGTCTCTCCCATGTCGTTGATCTTATGACTTATGTCTTCTTTCTTTTATCTCGATCATGCGCGCGCGCACACACACACATCCCACGTATACATGTATACCTCTCACACATGCACGTTCAAGGTCTCTATGTCTCCATACGTTTAATTACCCTCAATCCTAACGCCACATCGAATCGTTCTCCTCTTTTGTGCACATAACTTCCGCCAGGATGGGTAAAACACACACTCACACTTAACAATCTCCTTCTAGCTACCCCCCCCCCGCCTCTCACTCTTCCCCTATATCCCCGAAACCAATAAGACCATCCCTTTGTTTAATTCCCGCCTACATGCACCATCGATATATAGTAGTCTTCCTCGGTATCTCTCGAACAAACACGTTCTCTCGATGTCGACTCCTCTCACGCGCACACACCTTCTCTTCCCTCTCTATGGGCATTTTCTCTCTCGCACCCCATCGTTGGTGGCCTCTGCCATACACATCACCTCTCTATGATGAAGCCATGCACACTTAAATTACATCCTCCACAGAGGACCCCGCGACACACACACACACGCATGCACGCAACCCCCCCCCCCACACACACACGCACACGCACACTAAGACTCCATCTCTCTCTCTCTCACACACACACACACAAACACACACACACACGCACGCACACCCCCCCCCCACACACACACTAAGACTCCATCTCTCTCTCACACACACACACAAACTAAGACTCCATCTCTCTCTCTCCTCTCTCTCTCTCTCTCACACACACACCCCACACACACACTAAGAATCCATCTCACACACACATGCTCTAGGTAGAGCATTTGTTCCTACCACCCTTCATCCAACCTTACCCGTATGATAAACAATCACCTTTATTTACTTGCATAACATGGACAAATTCCACTTTACTTTAGTAGTCAGCAAACTTATCATCTGTACCCTTATAAAAAAATGAGTTGGCGGTGATGGTGTGCCTGCCATCTTGTAATACTATGATAATTTTACAAAAGATACCCACACCTCTCTCCACATCATTATCTCCCGCAACCTCATTGCTCAGCAATTAAAAAAGGAATAAGTCTCTGGAACAATCTAACATGCATGGTGGCCGCTGCCGCCTGCCGGCGCCGTCCATCCCCATGCCTCCGCCCATTCCGACCACCAGTCACCACCACGCTCCACTCCTCCTCGCCTTATCTCTCATCTTTCATTTTTTCGATGACATTCTCGAGATACCAGTTTTCCGATAAAATTCTCGAGATATCATTAGTTTTTACACATGGGATTACCCCTGCATGGGTCAATCACAACAGGTGTTCTGTAAAAAAATGCTTATTGATGTTCCGTGCAATGCATGAGAATCTTGCTTGTAATTATATAACGCAAATCCTTCTTGATCCAGCAAGGGGGAAGGAGAGGTTGATGGAGATCCAACAGCACGACGGCGTGGTGGTGGATGTAGCGGGTCTCCGGCAGGGCTTCGCCGAGCTTCTGCGAGAGAGAGAGAGAGGTGTTGCAGGGGAGGAGGGAGGCGCCCAAGGCTGTAGGTTGCTGCCCTCCCTCCCCCCCCTTTATATAGGCCCCCTTGGGGGGGGCGGCCAAAAACCCATCTAGGGTTGGGGGGGCGGCGGCCAAGGGGTGGAAAGGGGTGCCTTGCCCCCCAAGGCAAGGGGGAAGCTCCCCCCCCCCCCCCCAGGGTTCCCAACCCTAGGCGCAGGGGGGAGGCCCAAGGGGGGCGCCCCAGCCCACTAAGGGCTGGTTCCCTTCCACTTTCAGCCCACGGGGCCCTCCGGGATAGGTGGCCCCACCCGGTGGACCCCCGGGACCCTTCCGGTGGTCCCGGTACAATACCGGTAACCCCTGAAACTTTCCCGGTGGCCGAAACTTGACTTCCTATATATAATTCTTCACCTCCGGACCATTCCGGAACCTCTCGTGACGTCCGGGATCTCATCCGGGACTCCGAACAACTTTCGGGTTTCCGCATACATATATCTCTACAACCCTAGCGTCACCGAACCTTAAGTGTGTAGACCCTACGGGTTCGGGAGACATGCAGACATGACCGAGACGCCTCTCCGGTCAATAACCAACAGCGGGATCTGGATACCCATGTTGGCTCCCACATGTTCCACGATGATCTCATCGGATGAACCACGGTGTCGAGGATTCAATCAATCCGTATGCAATTCCCTTTGTCAATCGGTATGTTACTTGCCCGAGATTCGATCGTCGGTATCCCAATACCTTGTTCAATCTCGTTACCGGCAAGTCTCTTTACTCGTACCGCAATGCATGATCCCGTGACTAACGCCTTAGTCACATTGAGCTCATTATGATGATGCATTACCGAGTGGGCCCAGAGATACCTCTCCGTCACACGGAGTGACAAATCCCAGTCTCGATCCGTGCCAACCCAACAGACACTTTCGGAGATACCCGTAGTGCACCTTTATAGTCACCCAGTTACGTTGTGACGTTTGGCACACCCAAAGCACTCCTACGGTATCCGGGAGTTGCACGATCTCATGGTCTAAGGAAAAGATACTTGACATTGTAAAAGCTCTAGCAAACGAAACTACACGATCTTTTATGCTATGCTTAGGATTGGGTCTTGTCCATCACATCATTCTCCTAATGATGTGATCCCGTTATCAATGACATCCAATGTCCATAGTCAGGAAACCATGACTATATGTTGATCAACGAGCTAGTTAACTAGAGGCTTACTAGGGACACGTTGTGGTCTATGTATTCACACATGTATTATGATTTCCGGACAATACAATTATAGCATGAATAATAGACTATTATCATGAACAAAGAAATATAATAATAACCATTTATTATTGCCTCTAGGGCATATTTCCAACAGTCTCCCACTTGCACTAGAGTCAATAATCTAGTTACATTGTGATGAATCAAACACCCATTGCGTCCTGGTGTTGATCATGTTTTGCCCTAGGGAGAGGTTTAGTCAACGGATCTGCTACATTCAGGTCCGTATGTACTTTACAAATATCTATGTCTCCATTTTGAACACTTTCACGAATGGAGTTGAAGCGACGCTTGATATGCCTGGTCTTCCTGTGAAACCTGGGCTCCTTCGCAAGGGCAATGGCTCCAGTGTTGTCACAGAAGAGAGTCATCGGGCCCGACGCATTGGGAATCACCCCTAGGTCGGTAATGAACTCCTTCATCCAGACTGCTTCCTGTGCTGCCTCCGAGGCTGCCATGTACTCCGCTTCACATGTAGATCCCGCCACGACGCTTTGCTTGCAACTGCACCAGCTTACTGCTCCTCCATTCAATATATACACGTATCCGGTCTGTGACTTCGAGTCATCCAGATCTGTGTCGAAGCTAGCGTCGACGTAACCCTTTACGACGAGCTCTTCGTCACCTCCATAAACGAGAAACATATCCTTAGTCCTCTTCAGGTACTTCAGGATATTCTTGACTGCTCTCCAGTGTTCCATGCCGGGATTACTTTGGTACCTTCCTACCAAACTTACGGCAAGGTTCACATCAGGTCTGGTACACAGCATGGCATACATAATAGACCCTATGGCCGAGGCATGGGGGATGACACTCATCTTTTCTATATCTTCTGTCGTGGTCGGACAATTGAGCCATGCTCAATTGCACACCTTGCAATACAGGCAAGAACCCCTTCTTGGACTGATCCATACTGAACTTCTTCAATATCTTGTCAAGGTATGTACTCTGTGAAAGACCAATGAGGCGTCTTGATCTATCTCTATAGATCTTGATGCCTAATATATAAGCAGCTTCTCCAAGGTCCTTCATTGAAAAACACTTATTCAAATAGGCCTTTATACTTTCCAAGAATTCTATATCATTTCCCATCAATAATATGTCATCCACATATAATATGAGAAATGCTACAGAGCTCCCACTCACTTTCTTGTAGACACAGGCTTCTCCATAAGTCTGTGTAAACCCAAACGCTTTGATCATCTCATCAAAGCGAATGTTCCAACTCCGAGATGCTTCCACCAGCCCATAGATTGAGCGCTGGAGCTTGCATACTTTGTTAGCATTCTTAGGATCGACAAAACCTTCCGGCTGCATCATATACAACTCTTCCTTAAGGTAGCCGTTAAGGAATGCCGTTTTGACGTCCATCTGCCATATCTCATAATCATAGTATGCGGCAATTGCTAACATGATTCGGACGGCTTCAGCTTCGCTACGGGTGAGAAAGTCTCATCGTAGTCAACCCCTTGAACTTGTCGATAACCCTTAGCGACAAGTCGAGCTTTGTAGATGGTCACATTACCATCCGTGTCCGTCTTCTTCTTAAAGATCCATTTGTTTTCTATGGCTCGCCGCTCTTCGGGCAAGTCAGTCAAAGTCCATACTTTGTTTTCATACATGGATTCTATCTCGGATTTCATGGCTTCTAGCCATTTGTCGGAATCCGGGCCCGCCATCGCTTCTTCATAGTTCGAAGGTTCACCGTTGTCTAAAACCATGATTTCCAGGACAGGGTTGCCGTACCACTCTGGTGCGGAACGTGTCCTTGTGGACCTACGAAGTTCAGTAGTAACTTGATCTGAAGCTTCATGATCATCATCATTAACTTCCTCCCCAGTCGGTGTAGGCACCACAGGAACATTTCCCGCGCTGCGCTACTTTCCGGTTCGGAAGGGGTGACTATCACCTCATCAAGTTCCACTTTCCTCCCACTCAATTCTTTTGAGAGAAACTCCTTCTCCAGAAAGGACCCGTTCTTGGCAACGAAGATCTTGCCCTCGGATCTGAGGTAGAAGGTATACCCAATAGTTTCCTTAGGGTATCCTATGAAGACGCATTTTTCCGACTTGGGTTCGAGCTTTTCAGGTTGAAGTTTCTTGACATAAGCATCGCATCCCCAAACTTTTAGAAACGACAGCTTAGGTTTCTTCCCAAACCATAATTCATACGGTGTCGTCTCAACGGATTTTGACGGAGCCCTATTTAAAGTGAATGCGGCAGTCTCTAAAGCATAGCCCCAAAATGAGAGCGGTAAATCGGTAAGAGACATCATAGATCGCACCATATCCAATAGAGTGCGATTACGACGTTCGGACACACCATTTCTCTGAGGTGTTCCAGGCAGCGTGAGTTGTGAAACTATTCCACATTTCCTTAAGTGTGTACCAAATTCGTGACTTAAATATTCTCCACCACGATCTGATCGTAAGAATTTTATTTTTCTGTCACGTTGATTCTCAACTTCACTCTGAAATTCCTTGAACTTTTCAAAGGTTTCAGACTTGTGTTTCATCAGGTAGACATACCCATATCTACTTAAATCATCAGTGAGAGTGAGAACATAACGATATCCTCCGCGAGCCTCGACACTCATTGGACCGCACACATCGGTATGTATGATTTCCAATAAGTTGGTTGCTCGCTTCATTGTTCCGGAGAACGGAGTCTTGGTCATCTTACCCATGAGGCATGGTTCGCATGTGTCAAATGATTCGTAATCAAGAGACTCCAAAAGTCCATCTGCATGGAGCTTCTTCATGCGCTTGACACCAATGTGACCAAGGCGGCAGTGCCACAAGTATGTGGGACTATCGTTATCAACTTTACATCTTTTGGTATTCACACTATGAACATGTGTAACATCACGTTCGAGATTCATCAAAAATAAACCATTGACCAACGGGGCATGACCATAAAACATATCTCTCAAATAAATAGAACAACTATTATTCTCGGATTTAAATGAGTAGCCATCTCGAATTAAACGAGATCCAGATACAATGTTCATGCTCAAAGCTGGCACTAAATAACAATTATTGAGGTTTAAAACTAATCCCGTGGGTAGATGCAGAGGTAGCGTGCCGACGGCGATCACATCGACCTTGGAACCATTCCCGACGCGCATCGTCACCTCGTCCTTCGCCAGTCTCCGTTTATTCCGTAGTTCCTGTTTTGAGTTACAAATATGAGCAACCGCACCGGTATCAAATACCCAGGAGCTACTACGAGTACTGGTAAGGTACACATCAATTACATGTATATCACATATACCTTTGGTGTTGCCGGCCTTCTTCTTGTCCGCTAAGTATTTGGGGCAGTTCCGCTTCCAGTGACCACTTCCCTTGCAATAAAAGCACTCAGTCTCGGGCTTGGGTCCATTCTTTGACTTCTTCCCGGTAACTGGTTTACCGGGCGCGGCAACTCCCTTGCCGTCCTTCTTGAAGTTCTTCTTACCCTTGCCCTTCTTGAACTTAGTGGTTTTATTCACCATCAACACTTGATGTTCTTTTCTGATCTCTACCTCAGCTGATTTCAGCATTGAATATACCTCAGGAATGGTCTTTTCCATCCCCTGCATATTGAAGTTCATCACAAAGCTCTTGTAGCTTGGTGGAAGCGACTGGAGGATTCTGTCAATGACCGCGTCATCCGGGAGATTGACTCCCAGCTGAGACAAGCGGTTATGCAACCCAGACATTCTGAGTATGTGCTCACTAACAGAACTATTCTCCTCCATTTTACAGCTGAAGAACTTGTCGGAGACATCATATCTCTCGACCCGGGCATGAGCTTGGAAAACCAATTTCAGCTCCTCGAACATCTCATATGCTCCATGTTTCTTAAAACGCTTTTGGAGACCCGGTTCTAAGCTGTAAAGCATGCCGCACTGAACAAGGGAGTAATCATCAGCACGCTGCTGCCAAGCGTTCATAACGTCTTGGTTTTCTGGGATTGGTGCTTCACCTAGCGGTGCTTCTAAGACATAATCTTTCTTGGCTACTATGAGGATGATCCTCAGGTTCCGGACCCAGTCCGTATAGTTGCTGCCATCATCTTTCAGCTTGGTTTTCTCTAGGAACGCGTTGAAATTGAGGACAACGTTGGCCATTTGATCTACAATACATAGTGTAAAGATTTTAGACTAAGTTCATGATAATTAAGTTCATCTAATCAAATTATTTAATGAACTCCCACTCAGATAGACATCCCTCTAGTCATCTAAGTGAAACATGATCCGAGTTTAACTAGGCCGTGTCTGATCATCACGTGAGACGGACTAGTCAAGATCGGTGAACATCTCCATGTTGAACGTATCTTCTATACGACTCATGCTCGACCTTTCGGTCCTCCGTGTTCCGAGGCCATGTCTGTACATGCTAGGCTCGTCAAGTCAACCTAAGTGTATTGCGTGTGTTCCGAGGCCATGTCTGTACATGCTAGGCTCGTCAACACCCGTTGTATTCGAACGTTAGAATCTATCACACCCGATCATCACGTGGTGCTTCGAAACAACGAACCTTCGCAACGGTGCACAGTTAGGGTGAACACTTTCTTGAAATTATTATAAGGGATCATCTTACTTATTACCGTCGTTCTAAGCAAATAAGATGCAGAAACATGATAAACATCACATGCAATCAAATAGTGACATGATATGGCCAATATCATCATGCTCCTTTGATCTCCATCTTCGGGGCACCATGATCATCTTCGTCACCGGCATGACACCATGATCTCCATCATCATGATCTCCATCATCATGATCTCCATCATTGTGTCTTCATGAAGTCGTCACGCCGATGATTACTTCTACTTGCATGGCTAACCGTTTAGCAATAAAGTAAAGTAAATTACATGGCGTTATTCAATGACACGCAGGTCATGCAAAATAATAAAGACAACTCCTATGGCTCCTGCCGGTTGTCATACTCATCGACATGCAAGTCGTGATTCCTATTTCAAGAATATGATCAATCTCATACATCACATATATCATTCATCACATCTTCTGGCCATATCACATCACATAGCACTTGCTGCAAAAACAAGTTAGACGTCCTCTAATTGTTGTTGCAAGTTTTTACGTGGTTTGTAGGTTTCTAGCAAGAATGTTTTCTTACCTACGTATGACCACAACGTGATTTGCCAATTTCTATTTACCCTTCATAAGGACCCTTTTCATCGAATCCGTTCCGACTAAAGTAGGAGAGACAAACACCCGCTAGCCACCTTATGCAACTAGTGCATGTCAGTCGATGGAACCAGTCTCACGTAAGCGTACGTGTAAGGTCGGTCCGGGCCGCTTCATCCTACAATGCCGCCGAAACAAGAAACGACTAGTAGCGGCAAGAAGAATTGGCAAACTCAACGCCCACAGCTGCTTTGTGTTCTACTCGTGCATAGTAACTACGCATAGGCATGGCTCATGATGCCACTATTGGGAATCGTAGCATAATTTAAAATTTTCCTACGCTCACCAAGATGCATCTATGGAGTCTACTAGCAACGAGGGGAAAGGATTGCATCTACATACCCTTGTAGATCGCAAGCGGAAGCGTTCCAATGAACGTGGATGACGGAGTCGTACTCGCCGTGATCCAAATCACCGATGACCGAGTGCCGAACGGACGGCACCTCCGCGTTCAACACACGTACGGTGCAGCGACGTCTCCTCCTTCTTCATCCAGCAAGGGGGAAGGAGAGGTTGATGGAGATCCAACAGCACGACGGCGTGGTGGTGGTTGTAGCGGGTCTCCGGCAGGGCTTCGCCGAGCTTCTGCGAGAGAGAGAGAGGTGTTGCAGGGGAGGAGGGAGGCGCCCAAGGCTGTAGGTTGCTGCCCTCCCTCCCCCCCCTTTATATAGGCCCCCTTGGGGGGGGCGGCCAAAAACCCATCTAGGGTTGGGGGGCGGCGGCCAAGGGGTGGAAAGGGGTGCCTTGCCCCCCAAGGCAAGGGGGAAGATCCCCCCCCCCCAGGGTTCCCAACCCTAGGCGCAGGGGGGGAGGCCCAAGGGGGGCGCCCCAGCCCACTAAGGGCTGGTTCCCTTCCACTTTCAGCCCACGGGGCCCTCCGGGATAGGTGGCCCCACCCGGTGGACCCCCGGGACCCTTCCGGTGGTCCCGGTACAATACCGGTAACCCCCGAAACTTTCCCGGTGGCCGAAACTTGACTTCCTATATATAATTCTTCACCTCCGGACCATTCCGGAACCTCTCGTGACGTCCGGGATCTCATCCGGGACTCCGAACAACTTTCGGGTTTCCGCATACATATATCTCTACAACCCTAGCGTCACCGAACCTTAAGTGTGTAGACCCTACGGGTTCGGGAGACATGCAGACATGACCGAGACGCCTCTCCGGTCAATAACCAACAGCGGGATCTGGATACCCATGTTGGCTCCCACATGTTCCACGATGATCTCATCGGATGAACCACGGTGTCGAGGATTCAATCAATCCGTATGCAATTCCCTTTGTCAATCGGTATGTTACTTGCCCGAGATTCGATCGTCGGTATCCCAATACCTTGTTCAATCTCGTTACCGGCAAGTCTCTTTACTCGTACCGCAATGCATGATCCCGTGACTAACGCCTTAGTCACATTGAGCTCATTATGATGATGCATTACCGAGTGGGCCCAGAGATACCTCTCCGTCACACGGAGTGACAAATCCCAGTCTCGATCCGTGCCAACCCAACAGACACTTTCGGAGATACCCGTAGTGCACCTTTATAGTCACCCAGTTACGTTGTGACGTTTGGCACACCCAAAGCACTCCTACGGTATCCGGGAGTTGCACGATCTCATGGTCTAAGGAAAAGATACTTGACATTGGAAAAGCTCTAGCAAACGAAACTACACGATCTTTTATGCTATGCTTAGGATTGGGTCTTGTCCATCACATCATTCTCCTAATGATGTGATCCCGTTATCAATGACATCCAATGTCCATAGTCAGGAAACCATGACTATCTGTTGATCAACGAGCTAGTCAACTAGAGGCTTACTAGGGACACGTTGTGGTCTATGTATTCACACATGTATTACGATTTCCGGACAATACAATTATAGCATGAATAATAGACTATTATCATGAACAAAGAAATATAATAATAACCATTTATTATTGCCTCTAGGGCATATTTCCAACACCAGCCCACGCCACTATCTCTTAAAGACAAAAACACATGCTCAATTGTCGGGCCTTCTTCCCTGCATTCTCACATGCATGCATATTGTCATACCGATCTGTCTCTCCCATGTCGTTGATCTTATGACTTATGTCTTCTTTCTTTTATCTCGATCATGCGCGCGCGCACACACACACATCCCACGTATACATGTATACCTCTCACACATGCACGTTCAAGGTCTCTATGTCTCCATACGTTTAATTACCCTCAATCCTAACGCCACATCGAATCGTTCTCCTCTTTTGTGCACATAACTTCCGCCAGGATGGGTAAAACACACACTCACACTTAACAATCTCCTTCTAGCTACCCCCCCCCCCCCCCGCCTCTCACTCTTCCCCTATATCCCCGAAACCAATAAGACCATCCCTTTGTTTAATTCCCGCCTACATGCACCATCGATATATAGTAGTCTTCCTCGGTGTCTCTCGAACAAACACGTTCTCTCGATGTCGACTCCTCTCACGCGCACACACCTTCTCTTCCCTCTCTACGGGCATTTTCTCTCTCGCACCCCATCGTTGGTGGCCTCTGCCATACACATCACCTCTCTATGATGAAGCCATGCACACTTAAATTACATCCTCCACAGAGGACCCCGCGACACACACACACACGCATGCACGCAACCCCCCCCCCCACACACACACGCACACGCACACTAAGACTCCATCTCTCTCTCTCACACACACACACACACACGCACGCACGCACACCCCCCCACACACACACACACTAAGACTCCATCTCTCTCTCTCACACACACACAAACTAAGACTCCATCTCTCTCTCTCCTCTCTCTCTCTCTCTCACACACACACACACACCCCACACACACACTAAGAATCCATCTCACACACACATGCTCTAGGCGGAGCATTTGTTCCTACCACCCTTCATCCAACCTTACCCGTATGATAAAAAATCACCTTTATTTACTTGCATAACATGGACAAATTCCACTTTACTTTAGTAGTCAGCAAACTTATCATCTGTACCCTTATAAAAAAATGAGTTGGCGGTGATGGTGTGCCTTCCATCTTGTAATACATACCATATGATCTATATCTGAGATAGAAAGCAAACTATGATAATTTTACAAAAGATACCCACACCTCTCTCCACATCATTATCTCCCGCAACCTCATTGCTCAGCAATTAAAAAAGGAATAAGTCTCTGGAACAATCTAACATGCATGGTGGCCGCTGCCGCCTGCCGGCGCCGTCCATCCCCATGCCTCCACCCATTCCGACCACCAGTCACCACCACGCTCCACTCCTCCTCGCCTTATCTCTCATCTTTCATTTTTTTCGATGACATTCTCGAGATACCAGTTTTCCGATAAAATTCTCGAGATATCATTAGTTTTTACACATGGGATTACCCCTGCATGGGTCAATCACAACAGGTGTTCTGTAAAAAAATGCTTATTGATGTTCCGTGAATGCACGAGAATCTTGCTTGTAATTATATAACGCAAATCCTTCTTGATCCAGCAAGGGGGAAGGAGAGGTTGATGGAGATCCAACAGCACGACGGCGTGGTGGTGGATGTAGCGGGTCTCCGGCAGGGCTTCGCCGAGCTTCTGCTAGAGAGAGAGAGAGGTGTTGCAGGGGAGGAGGGAGGCGCCCAAGGCTGTAGGTTGCTGCCCTCCCTCCCCCCCTTTATATAGGCCCCCTTGGGGGGCGGCCAAAAACCCATCTAGGGTTGGGGGGCGGCGGCCAAGGGGTGGAAAGGGGTGCCTTGCCCCCCAAGGCAAGGGGAAGCTCCCCCCCCCCAGGGTTCCCAACCCTAGGCGCAGGGGGGAGGCCCAAGGGTAACAACATACGCCATACTCCCGCCGGAGCGGCGCTTTAATATGGAAATTTTAGTGGTCATGCATGCATCTTTTTGTGCTAGCACTCCTATATAAGGGTTGACCGGTCGCTTCCCGCGGACGTGCGCGGGCGATGGAAGAGGAAGGAGAAGGGAAGCGGGCTGTGGAGTAACGTTTTTTACCACAATTTCTTAGGAAACTAAGTGCAATAATTGAGTAGTTTTGCAAACTACCAGTACTACACCTGAAACGGTTCAAAACCTATACTCCCTTGCCAGCGCGCGCTTCCCGCGTGAAACGGTCAGCGTCGCCCTGGAGCGTCAGTGCCGCATTAATGCCCGGCCAGAGCGGAGGCGACCTCTCACTGGCGCCGGCTTTGAAGTGGCGCGACGGCCGAGAGAGCGCCGCTTCCCGGTGCACGCGACTGCTCCACGTCGAGACTGGCCATAGGCCCTGCTTGGATCCATGGGTTAGAGTTAGTTTGAGCTAGTTGGGGCTCAAATAGCCCTAAAGTATCCAAGCATGAGGGTTTAAATTGGAGCAAGTTGCACCGAACCCACCAAAAAAAACTATCCCACCCAAGAGGTGCTAACTGGAGATAGTTCTCATTGGGACCACTGAAAAATCACTTTTCTCTCTCCATGAAGTGCATTTATTGTCAATCTAACCCTATCACCCAAACACCTCTTTGGCTACAGTTAGTTCAGGGTTAGTCATGCGTTAGTCTAACCTCTAGCTAAGTTAGAGTATCAAACAGGAGCAGTATAGGACATGCAAGTTGCTCAAAGCATAGAGGCAAATTCGTACGTGAAAGGATTTTTTTTCTTTTTGAAAACGGAACGTGAAAGGAATTTTTTTTAGAATGCTCTTGGCATGTCGCTAACATGTGATAGTTAACCGACCTCAATAGACGGCAGAAACGCCAGCCCGCCGCACTTTGATAGAGACGAGGAGGGAGAAGCGATACAGGCTGCTGGATTACTAGAGATAGGTGTCGCACGGAAGCCAAGAAATATGGTGATAGCATGGGTTAGCCATGTACTAGTATGATGTAACTACACTGGACTGCCGTGTTTCGTACTCTTCCAGTCCACTGTGGAGATGATTGGTTAATTTTATATCGCTGAATAATATTAAATATTATGAGTGCAGACGCTCCACCACGAGGTTCCTTGCTCCTTCTCGGTCGTCCGGAATCTATGTTCTTCCACTCTATTTTTTTACGTGAGCTTTGTTCATCCTTTTGCCAACACGCGAGACATCTAGCATCAAGGTGCACGTGTTATGCAAGGATCATTCCATCTATATGAAGAACACGTGGGACTGGAACTACGAGACGGACATGTACCCAGGAGTGGACGTACGAACCTGAGTAATGTAGCGCAGTAAGTGAAGTAGAAAGGCACAAATGGTATGAACATGCGTGGCATATAGGGTGTGTTTGGTTGTGTTCTCGTCTCAGCATAGTTGTTCCCTCTTCATGCATGCTCAACTCAACACCCCTCTTCATGCATGCTCTCTTCATGCATGCTTCTAGTGTATTTGTGCTAAACTAGTGTGGACTCATGCACCCTCCATACACTCTACCAAACACCCAAAAGTAGGTCGAGAAGGGAACTCTTGGGCGGCATTTGTCTCTTACTACGTACTACCACTAAATGTTGTACGTGCAATGCACGGTGATGTTATGGAGTACGTGCCTAAGTACTCTACTACTACTATGTTAGTTGGAGGCACATATTAACTTTTATATTTGTTTACGTGTATGCCCTGAGACCTTCCAACTAGACGTGTCTTTCTCTCCGGATCGCACTTTGTATCGTTCATACCACTAAGTACTACTACATGTGGTCTCCGACCTAGAAGTGGAGGTGCTCTACTACGCTGTTTTTTTACGCTGGGCTCTACCACGTTGTTCATGTCCCACTCCTTTCGCTGACGTGTGGGACATCCAGCACGTGTCGTGTTTGGCACCCTTCGTCGTAAGAGTTGAAATGCTAGCATTCATCAGAAATAAAAAATAATTATAAATTGGCAGTGATACTATTTTTTGCGAACCAATCAGCAGTGATACTATACCACACGGTTTCCTTGCTCCTCGATATCGGAAAGAATACTTCCGTTCGCCAACATGTGGGACGTCGACCATCCTGGTCCACTTGCCATGCAAGCAGAACTCCAAGGGAGAGTCACCCAGGTCGTCGTGCCGCAGTAACAATGACTAATGAGCCGTCAAATCACAGGCCCACTTCCCACTTTGAAGTTGCTCGGACGAAGGAATCATCATGACTTCGTTGAATTCCGCTTCTTGAAGAAAACTACTGTACCAGCAGTACTGCTAGCTACAGTAGTTACTCCAACAGAGGCCTCCTTTCGTTCATAGGATAGGAATATGAAAATCATAGGAAGTGAGATGACATGCATCTCAATTCCTATAGAGAAAGAGATGCCATTTGATGCTTAGGATTGGAATTTTTCCATTTAGTCTAGGCTAATGTACTAGTAATTTGCTCTAAAACTACAGTAGTAACTAGTAGTATTGGTACATGCTCGTACTCAGACACAAACACACACACTAACTACTAGTACTACTACTTCTCGCATGCTAGCCAGACGCCGTCGTTCTCCTTCCCGGCTTTGTCGGCCACACCCCACCGTGCTTGGATCTCCGCCGACCTCTCTGTAGCAGCGCGTGCGTCCTTTTCTTTCTTGCGGCGGCGGGCCTCTCTTTTCTTGAGCGCTTTCTGACTTTTCCGCTCCCTCTGTGCGGCTTTGGCCGCCTCTTGCTCTACCGCCCATTCGGCCTTGGCATCTTCAAATTCCTCCCACATAGTTGTGAGGTCGCGAGCGGCGATGAACTCGGCACGGCGGGATGCCATCGCTTCCCTACCATTTTGTGTGCGGTCGTGGGCGGCGAGGAACTCGGCGCGGCGGGATGCCATTGCTGCCTTACCGGTTAGTGTGCAGCGCGGTGGCATGAACGACGCTTGGTGAGAGCTCTGGGGTGGAGTGGCCGGACAACCATATAGTGCATTGGTTTGTCAAGAGCTCAAGGACGGAAGACGAAGCAAATTTGGATTCCCCTTCAATCCTGGTCATTTATTACCGAGTAAAATGCATTGGCGGTCATCGAACTTGTCTTGATAGCTCACTTTGATCATTGTATACGAGATATGGTGATTATACGGTCACTGGCTCAGCGTATAGCTCCGTATTTGTCTGGTTGACCAGTCAAACAGTCCGCATGCGCCTCATCAACTCGTGTTCTTTATCTATCTACGCGGGCCTACCTGTCAATGGAGAAAGAAATACTGTAAAAACCAAAATTATGCGTATGTGGGGAATCAAACCACGGACTCGTCGCTGCAACGCACCCTCGTTAGCCAAATGAAAATGAAATACTTCGCGTCAGACACTCACGCTCACGCTGTCAAAGCATGCTAATGCATGCACGTCGCCCTCTAAATCAAAGTCTTGCTCATGGCGCAATGCAAACGGCGAGCCCATCACCTGCGCGCCCCGGCGGTGCCTGACATTACTGTTTAGACATTTGATGGAGGCCTACGCGAACGCCGAGCATGTATTCACCTGGCTCAACACCAACGGTCATACCCGGACCGCCTTGCTCATGTATATCGTCCATCACAACGACAATCTATAAAACAGCCTAAGCTAGAGAGGGTACTATGGTAGTATGTTACGGAGTATGTACTATCGTGAGCGACCGATCTTAGTGCCACTGCACACCGAAACCCCTTCCATCGCTAGCGCGCGCTTCCCGCCTGAAACGGTCACCATCTCTCCAGAATGTCAATGCCGCATTTACCGGACTTAACTGCAGGTGCAATTGGTGTGTCACTGACATGCGGGCCAGATGCCCGTTGGGCCCACATGTCAGTAACCCAAACGCATCTGCAGTTAAGTCATTGAAGCAGCGTCCGCATTCATGCCCGACGAACCTACTCCGGCGCCAGTTGTCCATCCGTCTGCCGCGGCTCATTGCCATTCGCCCGCTATATTAACTTGAGCCCCAGCTCCCAGCCATAGCCAAAGACCCACACGTATTCTCCTCCGGTCCCTTCCTTCTGTCGGCACCACTTCAACCATGGCCTCCTGGCGCTCCAAAGCTCTCTTGGACGTACTGTCGCAGGAGCAGACAAGGGATATCGGCGGCTCCGCTCCGGGCGCGCTCCAAAGCTCTCTTCGACGTACTGTCGCAGGAGCAAACGAAGGAGATTGCCGGCACCCCCCCCCCCCCCCGGCCGCCCTCCAACGCCACGACCACGAAGCCGGCGCGCGTGCGCGGGCGCAGCCGGCAGCGAGGAAGAGTAGTACACGGTAGGTCGCCGCCGCTCTGGTCCCGGGAAGGCCACCGCTACTCCACTCAGTCGACGCCAAGCTTGGTGGGGTAAACATCGGCGGCCGATTAGCCGCTTGACGGCGACGTGGAGGCGGAAATCTTCAGAACCTTGTGCTCCGGAGGAGGAGGTTATCGAGGCAGATGAGGAGGAGGCAAAGGCAATGGCCGGCTTTCTCGGGTTCATGGCCGGACATGGTGGTCGGGCGCCGGCGATCGTTTAGATTAGGTTTACAGTAGGTTTTAGTATGGTTTGTGTGAAATATGTAATGAATTTCGTCCAGTTTGTAGGAAAAGTTTTCGAAATGTAATGAATTTCATCCGATTAATTTGAAAATTGCTTTGTTTGCACGAATTTCGTCCGGTTAGTTCATATAGTTGTCGAAAGGTATGCGGGCAGCATCGGATGGCATCCATGAGTGTCCTCGGACAGATGCCGGTGTAAATTTGTGGGCCAGCGCTGGAGATGCCCTAACTATCATGCTATAATCGCTAACAATCCTCCATTATTTGGTAGGGAACAGTTATCCCTCGATCAAAATCAGATCCGCGGTGTTTCGCACTCCTCCCGCGTAAGAGTGTAAACTCTTGCTTACATAAAAATGGAGCAAGTGGACGGCACTGTAGCACGTCATATCACTCGAACTAGCCCGCCTAACGAGCAGGAAAGCACCGCCCTCGTCATTTTGTTCTGGATTTCTATCGATCGATCGCGCGAAAATGTTATGCTTCGAAAGTTCTTAAGGAAAAGGCGACACACTTACGACTCGTACGCGTCGCAACCCTGACAGTCCGGCTTGCACGCCGCTCACCAGAGGGGACACGCGTTGTCTTGCAATTTCACTGACATGTGGGACCATAATTGAATAAACCGTCGATAGCCGAAATCTAATCGCTCGGCGGGCGTCGGCTAAGAAGAGAGACACGGGGGAGGGAGAAGAGATCGCCCGCCCGCCACACACGGACTCCAAGAAATATATGGTGATAATGTGAGGTGGGCCATGCTGGAGTCCGGACCACTTCCGGAGCCCGCTCTCACCGCCCTGGCCCCTAGAGACGCCAGCTGCCCGCCGCATGCATGCATAGCAAGTAGTACTCCTTATGTGGAGGAGAGAGAGGCATTGACAAAGTCAAGGAGTGGGCTCTGCAAGAGCCTGTCTCTACACGTGCTCCTAGGTATAAAAAAATAATTCTAAAAAAAGGCATACAAAACAATTGTGTCTTAAAAAAAGAAAGGTAAAAAACATTTGAGAGGAAATAGATAGAGAGAAAGTGAGAAAAAGCTGTAACCTGGGCATTACATGAGGAAGGAGGGAGTGGTGCACATGCCAAGTTCACTGGGCTGCCGTGTTTCACACTCCTCCGTCGTAACAGTGGAGACAATAGCTTTCATCAAAAATAAACAATGAATACTCGTTGCTCGTCCTCTATATCGAAAAGAATACTTTCATTCGCCGACATGTGGGACGTCGACCATCCTGGTCCACCTACCATGCACAAAATTATCCTGGTCTACCCCGGTCGTATCGCAGGCCCAACCTTTCCCACTGTAAGTTGTTCGGACGAAGGAACCATCATGACTTCGTTGAATTCCGCTTCAAAACTTACTGTACCCGCAATACTGCTACCACACGCGAAGACTGGACGGTACTGTACCAAGTCATATCACTGAAACCCACTAGGCCAAACTAGCCCGCCTAGGTCATCTATTTTGGAACGGAGGGAGTACGTCTCTGCACTGCTATGATTTTGTGTTGCACGTTCTCTGTACTTTTGCTACGATTTTCCTACCCTATGAACCAAATGAGGCCTGAATGTATGTCGACTATTGTCTGATCGATCGCTAAGCCTACAATTTTAGGAGCTAGGGCTATTGGTCGATCGACGAGGGATAAGTATAAGCGTACCACGAGCTCATCAGCCCCAATGTTTCTCTTCGGTGAGTGTTTTGCAAGTACTATAGCTCGCACAGTAGCTAGCCTACTAACACCAAGAATCATCAAACAAGCCCTGTTGATATGATAAATAGTTCAAACTTACATCTAAGCATGCCATATATTACATCAAAAGCCGGTGAGGATACATCTGTTTCCATAACTCGGAGAGGGTTCGCCTGATTCATCGCATGATTCACTATCAAACAAAAGTAGCAAGATCCGCATCAAAGCACTGCACTCGATATAAGTCTTTTTACACATTTCAAATGGACTACTTCGTATGTAGGAGTAGACATATTCTGCTTCGTATGTAGTCACTTGTTGCAATCTCTAAAAAGACTTATATTTGGAAACGGAGGGAGTACAACGCATGCATGCATGCCGTGACTTTCCTTTTGATACTTGCATGTGTTGATTTGATGCACCTTGCCAAATTTTGACTATAAATTTAACTAACCAAATTTTCATGCATGTCACAAAAAATTACGGGGTTGTTTGGATTGTGACTATGTTTGTCTTATGTTGCCACATTATTTTTCCCACACTTGCCTAACCTGAGTTGCTCAAATTGTTAGACACACTTTGGCTTGCCTAAGGGAATCTTGCCACAATTTTTGTGTCTATGACATCTGGGGTTCACTGCTAATAAAAAAATTCTTGTCTTAGGTGTGGCTTATAAAAAGACTTATATTTAGGAACGGAGGTAGTAGAAATATAAATAATAATGCATGTTGGGGCAACCCACGTTTCCGCTAATTTTAGCCGTGGGCTCGTTCACAATTTTTACGAGGGGGTGGTTGTTCATTTAATGGAGGGACTTGTAGTACCAGACTTGAACGATACAAAGTGCGACCTGGCACACCGTAACACCACTTGGAACAAGCGGGTAGCTATCTCAAAAAACAATCAACAACTAAAAAACCCGCGACCTGGCATGTAGTAGTACACAATTTTAAACAATTGTTTTGATGGAGTGAAAAAGGAAAAGTACCCCACTACGTATATATAGGCCGGAGCCTCCGCGCTTGCTTGCTAGGGTTGCTCTATTCACACACTCTCATCCTCTCCAGATCTAAACAAGATAGGGGTAGTAACATTGTCTTTCTCCCTTCAAAAAACACTGGCTTTCTATCCTCACCGCTGGTTACAGATCCGGACGTATCCCCCTCCGCTGGTGAAGGGGAGGAGGGGCAGCGTTTAGGCCGTCGTCGACAGCGAGGGAGGAGACCCACTGCCGGCGGCACCGTTATCTCTGGCCGAGCGCCGGCGCGGGAGGTCCTCCGATCCCTTTGTCGTTGCCTGTGGGTGGATCCGGCCTCCCGCCGACCACCTATCCACATCCCGACGACCTTCAGGTATATCTTCGTTCGAAACCGCCTTAGCTCTACTTCCCCAGCTCGCTACATTGCTGCATGTGCATCATTTTCTACCTCTCAGCCCCTCTCGATCGGATGGTCCAACGTCACATTTTTTTCTTCTGTTGTTAGAGGTAAAGCTACTTCATGGAGTCGAATCTTGTACTCCCTCCGTCCGAAAATACTTGTCATTGAAATGGATGTATCTAGATGTATTTTAGTTCTAGAAACATCCATTTTGATGACAAGTAATTCTGGACGGAGGGAGTACTTGGTTCAAACAAGAAATAAAGTGGGGCTGGGGGAATTTAGTATGTACATCGGACTTGGTAAAAACAGGAAGGAAAGGGGGTGAAAGTAGTACAGACTGGTCATCCAACCGGTCTCTTGGTCGAAAAGGGAAATATAGGGGTAACGCTGTACATAGTGGTATGACCAAGACTAGATTTGCTATCCACACATAGGAGTAGGTGGCTAGAGTGAACAAAAATGGGACCAACCCAGATATGTTTCTTGGATGTTTGTTTCTCGGGGCAACAAACTATGAATCACCACTTTATGCCCCTGTTTACGTACATGGTGCTGGACTGCTGGTGCACCCACTGTCCCATGCCCTTATACCAAATATTTAGGCTCCGTTCGGAATAAAGGGGCAAAAAACATAGGTCTTGATGAAAATAGAGGAATAGGAAAGGAATGTAGGTATAAAACTATGGAACAGCGAACCGGAGGAAACTCTCAAGAGAATGTGTTCGGATGGACTATGAAATGTACAGATTTGTTTTTTTAGAGTAGCATGCTTGGCAGTATGAGATGCTATTTGTTTATTCAGCTGCACAGTGACTACTCTTGTCCTCACCTCATGTACCACACATAGGTTGATTTTTTTATTCCGGCAACACAGCACAGCAACCTGTCTAATGCATGGCAGCGAGCGCCTGCCTCGGGCTTCCGCCCAAAAAATGAGCAGCGCATGGATGTTTCTAATCCTATGGAATCAGTACTACCAGACCAGCTTTCCTATGAAACACTTTTCACCTTTCCCGTGTTCCGAACGGTTGGAAGGGAAAGAATACCGTAGGAATTGTGTTCCTACGAAAATCCTGCACCAAACCTGTGAACCGAACGCAGCCTTAGTTGTTCTTAATCTAATGTCCCTGGTAAAAATGAAGCCATGCCACTGTTATAAGCCATGACAAGTTTAGCCAAATGTTTTTGCCTGTAATTGTTTGAGACTCTGACTGTTTCCTCTGTGCCTTTTTGTGCAAACAGGGATATCCAATTCACCTGGTTGCTGTTGTGACCTTTTGGTGCACTGCACAAAACTCTTCTTAAAAGAAGTGACTTTTGTGCTGTTTAACTAGAATGTCAGAATGGAACAGTTGGTTCATTTTGGTGGAACTGCACAAAGGGAGATCTGTGTTCCAATCCTCATCATCCATATTGGCGCCATAACCTTCCTTTAGGTAAGAATGATATTTAATGCATGTGTTCATCTCTATTTTCCGACTGCCATGAGAAAATAATGATGTTTTTTACTAGTACACTTGTACTCCCTCACTGACAAAACCAATTCTGAATTAGAAGGCCAATCATGTACTTGGTTTCACCAACTGGTGAGGAGAAAGAGAAACAGAGCATGAAGAGGAAGAAGAAGAAGAAGAATAAACAGTGCCAAGGCGATCTTGCTGAAGCCAGAGGCCTCAGTCGAGGCCATTCAAGGGCTCCGACAACGACTACCTTACATGTGAGACGATCCTCCAGGGAGCCCTTCCACTTCTGCTGTCTCACTTAATTAATTAGGAGTACTTAAGTACCACTAATTTATTACTGCCTAATTTTCCTGTTGGAGTTAAACAAATCTTTAGTAGGACCCTATGCTGAGTCATGTACGTGTGTATGTTTGTCTATGGAGGTGAATCATGTGGTGGAGCAGGGAGGGAATATTATTAGTGTCATGACATAATAGTGCTATTGTTTTGCATGTCAATTTATTGCCATTGGTTCAATGAGGCAATGTTTTGCGTATTGTCCATCATGAATTTGATGCTACTATTTGAGTAATATGCTAATGTCTTCCTATCCTTTCTCACTAAGCTAATGAAGGTTTCACCTTGTTCCTACTTGTGCAAACAGGGATCATGTTGTGCCAATCATACATTTTAGTGGAACTACACAAGACAATATAATGAACTGTATCCCAGCCAGTGCTTTAACTCTGGTGGAAGTTCTTGATAATCTTTCGATATAATCTCAGCACTGGTAAACAAGAGTGATTTCAACTATACATTTGAAGTGCAAAAAAATATATACTATTGTGTGATTCCAGTGAGTGCTTTATCATCTCTTATGGGACTACATGAATAAGCTTTTTTTCTCAGGTTGGTACGGGCCTAAGGCCTTCATCCATATTAGTTTGCTGTCATCTCTATTTGTATCGTGCTACTGTCATGAGAAACTCCTTTATCTTTGCACGTTAAAGTTTTGCAACCTATGATAAATGGCAATGCTTTGAGTGTTGAGTTGAGCTAATTGGGACTGATTAAATAAACTAATACCTCTCTTTAAGCAAGACTACTATGTTGCTAACTTTACCCATTCAGATAATGAGGGTGCTTCTATTTGTTAGTGTATGTTTCATCAACTAGTCCCACTATTACAGTAATCTCACTCTCTCAATATATGTGCCAACAGGGATGCTCGATTTTGGTGGAACTGCACAAAAACTTTGGGTGCTTCATTGCCTCGACAGCTTCCGTCCTTTCCTGTCAGTCGCTAATCTCCGCTTGCTTTCTTCCTTTGTTGTCAGTCGCTTGGCTTATCTCGGCTTCCAGTCAAAGGAAATAGTAATTGATATGCTACCTCACACAGGTTGGTACTGGTCTTTATCCTGATTATTGTGCCTGTCATATGTATTGGTAATTTGGTATTGTGCTACTGTTTGCCGATTTCATAAAGGAGTAATTTGGAGCCTGAACTCGCAGGCAAATCATTACATCGGGTGATTTTAGTAGAACTGCACAAAATGATCAGATGGACAGGTACTTATGCTGCTGCTATGTACTCCAAAGTTCACTCAGACAAGCATCGATGTTGACAAGAAGTGCCTATATTCATCGAGTATCAACCGGCGTCAACCAATTGTCAAACTCCAAGTATTAGGAGAGTGAACGCCAAAAATATTGCTTGGTGCATGGCCCAGAAAAACGCAGTCCAGTCTTTGGTCCCAACTTGTGCCTTTTGGTTATCGGCGCATATGGTAGCGAACTATATGGCATGGAGTCTAAAGATTCCAGACAAGTTGGTTGACGCGTATATTCATCTGGCACTTAATCATTCTGCACGCCAAGGATGCTCCATTTCAGTTGAACTGCACAAAAAATTTGGGTGGTTCATTTTCTCAACCGCCCCCTTTCTCGTCTGCAATGTAGAATTTTGGCGAGATACAGGACCAAGATGAGCCGGTAAACTAGTTGGATGAAAGTAGTGGCCAAGTTGCTCAAACCTCCCTCGGCACGAGGCCACTATTTGAGGATAAACCTACAAGCAAAGTTCAGATTGTCTGTGCTGCCTCTTATGTACTCGAAAGTTTACTTGTACAAAAACTAATTTTAGCAAGAAGTACCTCCGATTGAACACCATTTACCAGTCTGTACCCTAGGTAATTAAAGTTCGTCCATGGATCATATTGGCTGTGATCTCAATCATTTGGATGCATAAACATACTGAACATGTGTATATCTGGATCTTTTTGTGAATTATGTATGAATATTGTCGTGTGATCTATCAATCATTTGGATGCATAGATATGCTGAGCTTGTGTATATATGAATCTTTTGAGTTGTTGATAGTGAATGTTGGCTATGAATATGAACGTGTCCTGTGAACCTGAGTTTGATATGGATGTTTACCTTTTCTGTTGTATTTGTGTGTGAACTTGTTAGTATGCCTAATGTGGGGTATAAAACGCGGGTCTCTTATAAAAGTAATGTTGTGTCCAATTTATGTTTTCCCTTCTAACCACATTATATATATTTATATTATTACTATTATCGTATATTTTGTAGAGACTTATATTACATTATAAAAACATCCCACGTGTTATTAACTTATAAAAGTAAATGTTTAACGGAAGTTGGCAAGGAAAATCCTGGTTGTTTTTGACTCACAGGCAAGGAAAATCCTGGTGATTGCGTACAAAAGCTTGCGAAGATTTTAAGGACCAATTTAATAATAACGCGCTCATTTTTTTTGAGCAATAACTCGCTAATTTCTTAATTATATATATAAAAAATGTGCCTCTCCGGTTTATTCTTTGATATTAATTGCTCCTTCTAACATAACATTATATATATAACGAGCCCACCTAATACGTGTATTTCAAGGAAGTGCAAATGGGCTGGGATTTCTTAGAAAATATAAATGGGCCTAATTGACGCGAAATTATTTGTTCACCCAGCCCAGCAAATGGACTGTACATTCTAGAAAACATGGGTTAAATATATGCCACATTTTTGCAGGCTGACATGTGGGCCAATAGGTCGAAGCCTACGCAGGGCGTTGTCAACTTGGTCAATAAATGATTGTGTCATCCACAGCCATTGGATTTATATCCAACGGCCGGCATGCACCTTTAATCTCTCGTCTTCTTCCTCCAGCGTCGCCGGGACCACCTGGTCTGGCCTCCGGCGGCTAGCGGCTCTGCTTAGCACGCATCGCTGTGAAGCGCTACCCCACCACCGGCCAGGCTATCCCTCCACCCCTCGACACCTCCTGTTATTCTCCACAGACTACAGCCCCACGCCACAACAGAACCAGTTATAACCCTTCTCCTCCTCTCAATCTGCGACTCCACTGCCGCGTTTTCCCATCTCTGAGTCGTTCCCGTCCGGGGCCTCGCCGTCGTCCACCGCCTCGCCGCGTTCGGTGCGGCGTGGTCAACAAACGAGAGTCATCGGAAGAGGACTGTACGTGGAGAGCCTGACGGCTAGGACCCACGAGGTCCATGGTCGCACGCAAGGAAAGCTCCTCCTTATTAAGCTGAAAAAATGTTTCCTCCACCTGACAGCTGGGACCCACCGGCTATATCTTCGCACGGAAGGAAGTGCCTCCTTGTTTTGCGAAAAAAATTATTCATCCCGTTGACAGCTGGGACCCGTCAGATTTGGTGACTGACTTGTGGGCCTACTAAGCGGACGTGTACGCACGGCTTTGTCAACTTAATCAACAAATGATTCTAGTAGCTGGACCGTTGGATGTTAATCCAACAGCCGTGCTCCTTCTTCAACCTCTGTTCTTGCTCCTGTCTCCCGTGGGCGGCACCGCAGCTGTGCTGCGCACCCGAACCAGTGAAGTTTCCCACTCCTCTCCATCTGCGACTCCATTGCCCCGTCTTCCCCATCTCCGGGTCATTCTAGTCTGGGTGCGCTCGGCACGGTGTGGTCAACATGGTCAACAACCGAGAGTCATCGGAAGATGATTGTACGTGAGAGGCTGACAGTGGGGACGCACCACGCCCATGGACGCATGCATGCAACGGAACACGGCAAGGTCAACGTGGTCAAGGAACGACTTCCATCGGAAGTATACTGTACGTGGAGAGGCTGACAGCAGGGACCCACTGGACGGTCCGCCGTATTTTGCGAAAAAAGTTTGCCCCCTGACTGCTGGGACCCACCTGACGGGCCACCGAATTCACGAAAAAATGTTCCCCCCGCTGTCAGCTCGGACCCACCGGAAGTGCCTCCTTATTACGCACAAAAAAATGAGTACTCCCCCGGCTAGCTGGGACCCACCTTGGTGGGAGGCTGACTTGTGGGCCTACTAAGCTGACGGGGACGAAGGGCTTTGTCAACTTAGTCAATATGAACGATTCTAGCTCCAGTGACCGTACGATGTCCATCCAACGGCCGTAGTGCTACTTCAACCTCTGGTCTTCTTGCTCCAGCCGCCCAAAGCAGCGCCGGTCGTGCCGCATGCTCCTGCCTCCCGTGGCCGGCTGTGCTGCCATGGAGGCCTCACCGCCCCCTACTATTCCCACCGCTGGCCAGGCCCTGCGGCGACGGCAGCCTCACACCGCAGCCGAACCAGTGAACCCTCGTACTCCTCTTCGCGCGGGCTCCCACTGCCGCGTCTTCCCCGGCTCCGGGTCGTCCCCTTCCTAGGCCTCGCCGTCGTCCACCGCCGTGGTGCTCTCCGCGCGGTGTGGTCAACGTGGTCAAGGAACGACTTCCATCGGAAGAGTACTGTACGTGGAGAGGCTGACAGCTGGGTCCATGGCCACAGCCCAGTTTTTTGTGATTTGCCAAGTAAGTCGCTTTGTCAGGCCTGTTGGGCTGCAAATCTTTCAAGACGAGGAGAGCTTTCATTCGGCTGGCCGAGAAAATGGCCCATCAATAATGAGAAATGGGATGTACATTTTTAAAACACATCAAACCGGCAATTAGTTTCAAATATCTTTTTTTCATTTCGAGATTTTAAATTACATTAATTTTTATGCGTGGAGAATCTGTTGGATTTTATATTGATATACATTTATTTTTAAAATCAGTTTGAATGTGAGTCGAAATTTCGGGATTAAAAACAGTTCGGACCGCACCGAAATATGCAAAATTTCGTATAATTTTTTAACCGTGGCCACAATATGAGCTGTAATGCTAACAAAAAGAATATGGGCTCCAAAAAAACCTTAATAATTAGCAAATGGGCTGTAAATTATTAGAAATAATGGCAGATGGGCTGTATGCTGTTTTCCACAGATTTGAGGCTTTCCTAAAAAAAGTTAACGCACAAGCAGTGACTGTTGGATGGCCATCCAACGGCCGTCGTGCTTCTTCAATCTCTGCTCTTCCTGCTCCAGCCGCTCAAACAAGCGCCGGCGGGACTGCCTGCTCCCTCCTCCCCGCGGCTGGCTCTGCTGCCGCGCAGGCCTCACCGCCCCACCGTACTCCCATCGCTGGCCTAGCCATCCCTCTACTCACCCACACCTGTTGTTATTCTTCGGCGACGGCAGACGAACCAGTAAACCCTCGTACAGTCGTACTCCCCTCCGCGTGGGAAACAACTGCCGAGTCTTCCCTGCCTCCGTGTCGTTCCCTTCCTAGGCCTCGCTGTCGTCCACCGCCCTGGTGCTCTCGGCGCGGCCTGGTCAATGTGGTCAACGATCGACATGCGTCTGAAGTGGACTGTACGTGGAGAGGCCGACAGCTGGGTCCACGGCCGCACGCAAGGAAATGCCTCCTTATTACGCGCAAAGTAATGGTTCCTCCACCTGACATCAGGGACCCACCGAAAGGGCCTCTGTATTTCGCGAAAAAAATGTTACCGCCGCTGACAGCTCGGACCCACCAGCTATATCTTCGCACGCAAGGAAGTGCCTCCTTATTACGCACAAAAAAATGAATACTCCCCTGTTAGCTGGGACCCAGTATAGTGGCAGGCTGACTTGTGGGCCTACTAAGTTGACGGGGACGGAGGGCTTTGTCAACTTAGTCAATATGCACGATTCTAGCTCCAGTGACCGTACGATGTCCATCCAACGGCCGTAGTGCTTCTTCAACCTCTGGTCTTCTTGCTCCAGCCGCCCAAACCAGCGCCGGTCGTGCCTCGTGCTCCTGCCTCCCGTGGCCGGCTGCGATGCGGCGGAGGCCTCACCGCCCCCTACTACTCCCACCGCTAGCCAGGCCATCCCTCTACTCACCCACACCCCCTGTTATTCTGCGGCGACGGCAGCCTCACACCGCAGCGAACCAGTGAACCCTCGTACTCCTCTACGCGTGGGCATCCACTGCCGCGTCTTCCCCGGCTCCGCGTCGTCCCCTTCCTAGGCCTCGCAGTCGTCCACCGCCCTGGTGCTCTCGGCGCGGCGTCGTCAACGTGGTCAAGGAACGGCTTCCATCGGACATGGACTATACGTGGAGAGGCTGACAGCTGGGTCCACGGCCGCAGCAAGGAAGTGCCTCCTTATTACGTGCAAAATAATTATTCCTCCATTTGACAGCGGGGACCCACCAGACGGGCCATCGTATTTCATGAAAAAACGTTTGCCCCTGACTGCTGGGACCCGCTAGCTACATCTTCGCACGCAAGGAAGTGCGTCCGAGCAAAAAAAATGATTCGCCCCCCTAACTGCTGGGACCCACCAGCTACATCTTCGCAGGCAAGGAAGTGCCTGACAGTCGGGACCCACCTGGTCGAAGCGTACGTAGCGTTGTCATTCTGGTCACGAACGTGTACATACATATATACTGGTGGATGTAGAGGCGCGCACGTGTCGTAGTAGAGGCGCGTACGTGTCGTAGTAGAGGCACGCATGTAGCATGTACACGTACGTACAGCGGCCAGGGTGCAAGAAAGAAAATACAGCCATGTATGTGTACATACGGGCGGGGTCTCGAACGCCTACTCGCGCATACGTACGGCCAGGGCTCGTGTACATGGCTGGGTCGGAACGGAGAAACAGCGTCGTCGTCGTGTTCATGTGGAGGCAACGGAATGCGTCGTGTTCATGGGGAGGCAACGGAATGCGTCGTGTTCATCGGGAGGCAACGGAACGCGTGGGAGCCAACCGGCTGGGTCGGAACGGAATGCGTGGTCATGTTCATCGGGAGGGCTTGGATGGAACAGGCGATGGAAACGAGGCCTGGCGTACCGCACAACGGAGGAAACGGACCTCCTACGTTCGGAACAGGGTCCTGTTGATCGGGAGGGGTGTGGCGTACCACAAAAAGGAGGAAACGGACCTCCTACGGTCGAAACGGGGGTCCTGTTGATCGGGAGGGGTGTGGCGTACCGCAAAACGGACAAAACGGACCTCCTACGGTCGAAACGGGGGTCCTGTTGATCGGGAGGGGTGTGGCGTACCGCGAAACGGACCTCCTACGGTCGAAACGGGGGTCCTGCTCATCGGGAGGGGTGTGGCGTACCGCAAAACGGGACTCCACGGGATACTGTTCATCTCCACCGTCGACCTCCTCCAGCCTCCACGGGCTACCGTCGATCTCCTCCAGCCTCCACGGGCTCCTGTTCATCCAACCTCCACAGCGTGCTACTCCACCGGCTACTGTTCAACCACCCCTCCACGGGCACCCCTCCACCGTCTACTGTTCATCCAGCCCTCCACACCACGGGGTCCTATTCAACCCCCTCCACGGGCACCCCTCCACCGTCTACTGTTCATCCAGCCCTCCACCACACCACGGGGTCCTGTTCATCCAGAGGCAACGCCACCGCTCACTGTTCATCCAAACCCCCCCCCCCCCCCCCGCCAACGCTCACTGTTCATCCCAGAGGCAGCATCGATCGGCTTCAGTTAGCAGCAGTAGCGAAGGAATCGCTCGATCGGGTTCAGTTAACAGCCATCGATCGATCGCTCGGGTTCAGTAACGCGTAGCCTGCAGTGCAATCGCTCAGGTTCAGTTAGAGCCCAACGCCTCGCTCGGGTTCAGTTAGAGCCAACGCCTCGCACACATGCGCGTACGTGTACGAGAGAAACGCGCATCGCTCGGCCCCCGACCTCCCACCGTAACCGGGAACTCCCCGAAATTTTCCTCGCCCTCGCTTCTACCACGGTTTTTTCCGTCATGGACGGCCCAAAGAATGTCATGCAGCTGCGTCTCCGGCCTGCCCAGGACGAAAAGCCCATTTTCTGTCATAGAAGTAGGAGCGCACCACATCTATGATGATACCGGGTTTTGTCACAATTATCGTCATAGAAGTGTCATATGTATGACAGAAAAAAAATTCGTTCGGCCCAAAATGTCACGGATGTGTCTTATTTTGTAGTGCACCCCGTGATCGTGGGGCGCGGGCGCCTTGAAGACCGCGACCCGAGTCCACTCAGTAAATGAGCCGCGCCTCCGTCCCTTCCTCTTTTTTACGGGGAAGGCGCGAGCTGCCTCTTTACCACGATGTGACGCATGCATGCGGAAACCGTCCCACGCATGCCCCCCACATCACGCACGACCCTCCACGACGCGCATTCGACACGGGTCGTGGGGAAGCGCAAGCCAGCGAAAAGTTACCACGGTAAAATCCCGCCCTGCCTGCCCGCGCACCTTTCTGGGCTTGGCCCAACAACGTGTCGCGCTTATGTGTGGCCCAGGCCCGGGGGCTCCTGTCGGTGTACAAAAGTAGGGGCACTCCTTTTCTACCCCTTTACTTGTGCACGGGCAGTCGAAGCCGCGCCCACAGCCACACTAAGCAGGGCAGAGGAAGGAAACCGAAGCGCAAGGTGACCAAAGGCAACGCCAAGACCAAGAAATACAAAAGAGCAAGAGGGCAAGGTGGACTCCCCCGGCAAGACCCTTGCCGGGGCAGCCTCCGCAGCCCCAGCAAGAGCCTTGTCGGGGCAACTTGCCAGGTGCCGGTAGAACGATCCACCCTTGAGCCCGCAGGTTCCAACGCCACCAACCAACTACATTGGAACCAAGGCTCGGGAGGCACCTCTGTGGTGGCATGCAGATCTTCGTCAAGATCATGAACACACAGGATCAGATGAGGACCAGAAGGCGACGACCCTCGGCGAGATCCTAGCCGAGGAAATCCACGAGACCCCCGACAAGATGCTTGCCGGGGAAGACCATGGAGCCGCGGCGAGACCCTTGCCGGGGCCCCGGCAAGGCCCTTGCCGGGGACACTTGTGGGGCCGCGACGAGGCCCGCGTCTGCCAAGGCTCCACCACCGTCCCCATGCAGCTGCCAGCTCAACCAGCTGAGCAGGCACCTGCGTGGCGACGAGCGGCCTCCACAACCAACTCAGCAAGCACATGCGTGGTGGCATGCAGGTCTTCGTGAAGGCTCCACCACCGCGCCAGCCCAGCAGCCAGCCAACGTGGCGCCGCGATGCCTCATCAGCTGGGACGCGTGTCGAGGCCAGGCGAGGCGGCCACAGCTGAGACGTGCTTCCTTGTCATCCCCGATAAAGCAAGGGGGGCACGTTGGCAGCACATTAAATGCGTTTGTCCCACGGTCCAAGAAGATAGGCTTATCGACTGTAGACCTTTCCACCTCCTGTGTGCCACTGTGGCGACCCCTTTTGCCTATAAAAGGAGGCCCGAGGTGACCAGGAGGAGGATTGGGATCTTTTGGGCAAGTTGCACCCCATAGCTAGCTCAAGAACACAAGAACACTCAAATACATCCACCAAAGCAGGACAAGGGTATTACGCATCTTCGCGGCCCGAACCTGGGTAAACGATCTCTGTGCTTCCTGTCAGACCCGCTCTTTGCACAACCTCGCGCCCGCCGACCGTAGAAGGGATCCCAGTGATTCCATAGGTGTCGTTCCCACCGACATGCTCTTTCCTAGACTCCAGGTTGGTGCATCAAAGGAAAACTCTATGGGCTCAGTAACTGGTGCGAACTTCCTTCCTGGAACATCAACTCGAATCGTCCAACGCTCTTCTTCTGGTAAAGTGGCGGTGTAGGTCCCGGTGAAGCTTGGTATTCCGATGCTCAGGTACCTAGTGACTTCCTACAAGTGTCGTCCAAAAGGGGTGTCCTCATCTGGTTGAGTGAACTTGTTCCTTGGGTCCGCCATCTATAGAGTAGAAAATGGAGAAGAGTCAGAAATGAGTAGAGAAGAGTATCCTGTGGCTTTTCCTAGTGGTCACGTCCTACAGTCAGTGTGTGCTCTGATACCATCTTGTAGCGACCCGACCTCAGACGGTCAAGTCTCTGTGCTTAAGTGTCATCCCTAGATCGGTATTGCTGACACACACAGTACTCGAGGATTTATAACAGAGTTCAATCACACACTTATTACATCGAAAGTCTCAAAACAGAACTTATTACAATAATATGGCTGAAGTCCATCTAAATAAGATAACAGCGGAAGCTTCGAAGGGTGAAGAGTCCATCCAACTCCACGGCAAAACTGAGTGCATGACAACGACCTAGCGCACCTTACTCTTCGTCTGAAAACTCTGCAACATAATACATTGCAGCCTGTGTAGGTCAGCACATGGAATATGTTGGCAAGATAACACTATAGAGCAATGAACAAATAACAGCTATCACTACAAGCATATATGGCTGGTGGAGGCTCTATGGTTATCATTTGCATAAAGCTATTTTTTTCCTACAACAAAGGAATACATTTTATTTAACTACAAAGTTTGTTGGAAACATTGAGAAGGTAACCCCAACTCAATCCCAAATTAAAAGTTAATAATCCCAACAAATTAATTAAGTAAAGTGATGAGATCAAAACAATAATTCAAGTACCAGATACTCAAGATGTCCATAATCGGGGACACGGCTAATCATGATTAGTTTGTACACTCTGCAGAGGTTTGCACACTTTTCCCCACAAGACTCGATCTCCTCCGTTGTATTTCTCACACTGCATGATGATTGAGAAACGGATGACTGAGACACAGTCTTTCCGAAGAGGTCCCCTTAACCGATAGATAGGCCGGTACACCTACAATCCCCTACATCTGCTATCCCATCATGGAAAGGTTTCCCACAACTTACTCAACTATGCCAGAGCCCATAATGTCTTGTGGCTGCACACGGAAGTTTCTAGCATGAATAATCTTATGATCCCTTTGAGCCTGGGTGGCGAACCATAGGATGATCACACGGATACCCCGGGATCTCCTTGGACAACACTGGATTCCCCAGGTGCCCACAAACAATCCACCCAGATGTGTATTAAAGTAGCCACCTTAAGGTAAACCTTAGTTAACAATAACTCTCACATCTTTCATGAATTCTCTCAAACCAAACCACGTCTACAAGCATAGCATAGCAGTATAAGCATAACGTAGTAAATACCCATGGTTTGATATAAGACATTAGGTGCTACCTCATCAACTACTTCCCAATACCCACATGTTAATCAAATCCTACTCATGCAATGTTTAAGGGTAGAAACTAATGCATAAAAACAAGGTAATAAAGGGATATGATCAAAGTGTTACTTGCCTTGCTGACGATCAGAAAACCCTAGTGATTCGTAGTAGCAAGCCTCGCACTCCGGAAACTCTATCGTGAACAAACAATAGCATACATAAGCACTCAAGCATAAGATGCAAAGGTAAAACCAAGAGAAAATATCTGAACAGAAAGTTCAAGAGAAGAGCTTTGATCTGCAAAAAGAATCAATCGAATCGGAGCTACGAAACTCAAACTACGATCAAAAGAAGTTCAAAATCAAATCTGCTTGAAACCAAATTTTAAATTGTCAAAACCATGTTTAAGTTGATTATGTGGACAGAGGGGAACAAGACGAAGATTTTGGCATTGGTTTCACTGGATTTGGATAAACGTGCAAAAAGTAGCGAAGCTTTGAAGATCAGGGGCTAATCTGCGGTAAAAGTAATTACCGATAGGTCCCTGGACGAAAAAATAAACAGAAAAAGAAAAATCTATGGAACGAACATTCGCTAACAGAGGCAAACGAAACGAAAACCATTTGTTAAAACGATCTAACCAGTGAACGTTTACTAATTAGACTAAAACAAAAACGAAAAACCGATCTAAAAACTAAACCGACAAAACCGAAAAAACCCGAAAGAACCGACTGGTTCTTACCGGTCAACGACGTCGGCGGCGGGAACGGATCGGCGGCGGCGGCGGCGGGCGGCGGCGGTGAGGCGACAGCGAGGCGGGGTGGTGGTGCGGGGTGGCGGCGCGGCTTATAAGGAGGCCCCGAGGGGGTCCTCGGCTTGCGCGAGGAGCACGGTGAGGCCGACCCGGACTCCTCCTCGCCAGAATCCGGCGTCCGCACGGGAGGAAGGCGGCGGCGGCTCGGTTGGGACGGCTAGGCTTTCGGCCCAGGTCGGTCCGGAATTGTTTTTTTAAATAATTTCGCCGGAACGAAAAAATCCAAAATGAAATAAATAAAAGTACTAAAATCCCAAAAACAATTTTCATGGTCCTCTCCTAATATTTAGGACAACATGAACATTTTTGTGGGCAAAAATGCAATTTTTAAAAATGCAAATTTTCCCTAGTTTACTCAAATAAAATTCGAATAAAACAAATATTTTTATTTAAAATTAGATTTCCATTATTTCCTATGTTTTGAAGAAGTCATATTATCTTCTCTCATTATTTTATTTATTTTCGAAATAATCAGAAAAATAGTTTCAAATAAAAAATCACTTTGATCCAATTTACCAATTTTGAAAAATTCAAAAATGGAATTTTTATAAAACCTCCAACTCTCTCAAATGGTCCTTGAGTTGCTTAAGGTCTTTAGGATCAAACTGTTCAAATAGAACCAAATAAAATGCAAAGAGCATGGATGCATATGATGACCTAATGATTAACATCCAAATTGAAAATTGGGATGTTAAAATAAAAAATCTGGATAATAATTTCTCTTGAGAGCTCATGATTGGGTCATGAATATAACATTGACTTAAGCCTCCCCCACGCTAGAGCGATACTTTCTCCTTCACGAGACCAAAAATTATATATATAATTCCGATCATGATGAACTAGATGCATAGGATAAAATTTTTGGTGGAACTCCAATTTCAAACGATTCCAATTCCATGATCCAATATCATCGCATAGCCTATACCATGCCAATGCTTTTCCCTTCAACGATAAAGGGAAAACCTTTCTCATCACCTCATCTCCGGGTAAACCTGCAAGCTTAAACAGTCCACAAATTTGTTCTACATATATCAAGTGCATATCGGGATGTTCTGTTCCATCTCCTACATAAGGATTAGCTAGTAGTTGTTCTATCATACCCGAAGGTATTTCATATTCAATATTTCCAGTAGGTGCAGTAGGTTGAGGGGTAGCTAATTGTGGTTCCGGACGAGGTGAAGATAACCCGAACAAGCCCCTCAAAGGATTGTTTTCCATAGTAACAAGTGACAATAAATTTCAGCACACTATATAAATGTTTCCTTACCAAATTCCACTTACCAAAGGCGCTTCACTCCCCGGCAACGGCGCCAGAAAATAGCCTTGATGACCCACAAGTATAGGGGATCAATTGTAGCTCTTTTCGATAAGTAAGAGTGTCGAACCCAACGAGGAGCAGAAGGAAATGACAAGTAGTTTTCAGTAAGGTGTTGTCTGCAAGTGCTGAAATTGTAAGTAGCGAGTAGTTTGATAGCAAGATAGTTTGTAACGAGCAAGTAACGATAAGAGTAGCAAGTATGCAGCAAGGTAGCCCAATCCTTTTGAGGCAAATGACAGGCCAAAACGGTATCTTATGATAAGCAAAGAGTTCTTGAGGGTACACGGGAATTTCATCTAGTCACTTTCATCATGTTGATTTGGTTTGTGTTCGCTACTTTGATAATTTGATATGTGGGTGGACCGGTGCTTAGGTTTGTTCTTACTTGAACAAACCTCTTACTTATGATTAACCCTCCCGCAAGCATCCGCAACTATGAGAAAAGTATTAAGAATAAATTCTAACCATAGCATTAAACTTTAGGATCCAATCGGTCCCTTACAGAATAGCGCATAAACCGGGTTTAAGTTTCTATCACTCTTGCAACCCACCATTTATTTGCTACTCCACAATGCATTCCCTTAGGCCCAAGTATGGTGAAGTGTCGTGTAGTCGACGTTCACATGACACCACTAAGGGAATAACAACATACATACTATCAAAATATCGAACACATATCAAGTTCACATGATTACTTGCAACATGATTTCTCCCGTGACCTCAAGAACAAAAGTAACTACTCACAAATAACAAACATGCTCATGATCAGAGGAGTATTAAATAGAATAATGGATCTGAACATATAATCTTCCACCAAATAAACCATATAGTAATCAACTACAAGATGTAATCAACACTACTAGTCACCCACAAGCACCAATCTATAGTTCCGGTAACAAGATTGAATACAAGAGATGAACTAGGGTTTGAGATGAGATGGTGTTGTTGAAGATGTTGATGGAGATTGCCCTCCCCAAGATGGGAGAGTTGTTGGTGATGATGATGACAATGATTTCCCCCTCCGGGAGGGAAGTTCCCTTGGCAGGGTCGCTCCGCCGAAGGGCAAAAGTGCTCCTGCCCAAGTTCCGCCTCGAGACGGTGGCGCTCCATCCCGAAAGCCTTCCCCTTATTTTTTCTAGGTCAAAATGACTTATATACCAAAAGATGGGCACCGGAGGTGGGCCAAGGAGGCCAAAACCCACCAGGGCGCGCCTGGGGGGCCTGGCGCGCCCAGGTGGGTTGTGCGCACTTGGTGGCCCCCCTCTGGTGTTTATTGGCTCCAATATTTCTCAAATAATCCATAAAAAATCTCCATGAAGTTTCAGCTCATTTGGAGTTGTGCAGAATAGGTGGCCTGACGTAGCTTTTCCAGGTCCAGATTTTCAGCTGCCGGAATTCTCCCTCTTGGTGTGTTCCTTGCAAATTATGAGAGAAAAGGCATTAGAATTACTCCAAAAAGCATTATTATGGATTAAAACATTGTAAATAACAGTAAGAAAACATGATGCAAAATGGACGTATCATGAAGTGATCCGCGCAGGGCTTCGCCTAAGCACTACGAAGATATGACCGGAGGCGTAAACTATGGAGGGGGCGCCGCACACGGCTAACAATTGTTGGTGCGTGTTCTAGTGGTGCCCCTCCCTTCATATATATAGGTTGGATGGGAGGAGAGGCAGCCAAGGGGGCACCCCAAGTAGGAGGAATCCTACTTGCGGTTCTCCCAATTCGGCCTCCCCCCTTTCCTATTCGTATTCGGAGTAGGAAGGGAAGAGGGGGAAGGGGGAATCCTATTCCCTTTTTCCTTTCCTCCTTCCCCTTTTCTACTCCAATTTGTCCAGCCCATATGGGAGGGGCGCACCAGCCACTTAGGGGCTGGTCTGTCCCCCTTTTGGCCCATTAAGGCCCATGTAGTTGCCGCGGGATGCCCGGAACCCCTTCCGGTGACCCGATATGCACCCGATTCCCCCGGAACACTTCCGATGTCCGAATATCATCGTCCAATATATGAATCTTTACCTCTCGACCATTTCGAGACTCCTCGTCATGTCTGTGATCTCATTCGGGACTCCGAACAACATTCGGTCACCAAATCACATAGCTCATATAATACAAAATCATCATCGAACGTTAAGCGTGCGGACCCTATGGGTTCGAGAACTATGTAGACATGACTGAGGGAGTCCTGGATTAAGGGGCCCTCGGGCGTCCGGGCTATGTGACATGGGCCGGACTGATGGGCCATGAAGATACAAGACAGAAGACTTCCTCCCGTGTCCGGATGGGACTCTCCTTTGCGTGGAAGGCAAGCTTGGCGTTCGGATATGAAGATTCCTTTCCCTATAAACCGACTCTGTGCAACCCTAGGCCCCTCCGGTGTCTATATAAACCGGAGGGTTTAGTCCGTAGAGGCAATCACAATCATACATGCTAGACCTCTAGGGTTTAGCCATTACGATCTCGTGGTAGATCAACTCTTGTAATCCTCATATTCATCAAGATCAATCAAGAAGGAAGTAGGGTATTACCCCCATCAAGAGGGCTCGAACCTGGGTAAACATCGTGTTCCCTGTCTCCTCTTACCATCAACCTTAGATGCATAGTTCGGGACCCCCTACCCGAGATCCGCCGGTTTTGACACCAAGATTGGTGCTTTCATTGAGAGTTCTGTTGTGTCGTCATCAGAAGGTTCGATGGCTCCATCAGTCATCTACAACAATGCCACCCTGGGGGAGGTTTTTCTCCCCGGCCAGATCTTCGTATTCGGCGGCTTCGCACTGCGGGCCAACTCGCTTGGCCATCTAGAGCAGATTAACAGCTACGCCCATGGTCACCAGATTAGTTTTGGGAATCTGGACTATGTCGCTGATATCCGAGGACACTTGATCTTCCAAGGGTTCACGACCCCAACCTCCGCTCTAGTCTTAGAGCCAGAGCGCATCGCCAGGTCCGAAGACGGGATTCCTGAGCCCGGCGGACTATCTGCGGTCACTAAGCCCAGAACGGGAGAGCCGGAGGAAGTAGAGTCGCTGGCAACCATCATGAAGCCGAACTCTCTTCCGGACACTGGCTCCGAACCCTCGGAGTCAGCATCGCGTGAGCTCGGCCAAGGAGTCCCCTTCTCGCCGTACTCCACGAACTCTCTTCCCCCTGGCCAAACCTCGCCTTTAAGTGAGGCTCTGGACTTCATGTGATCCCTCGTCATTACAGAGGAGCAATGTCCGAACTACGCCCAGCCCAGACTAGGGGCTGAGAGCAGGGAATTTTACATCCCACCCACCACCCACTTCATAGCCACTGTCGAGGACTTAACTCAAATGTTCGATTATGGCTCCGAAGACATCGACGGTATGGACGACGATGCCGGAGAAGAGCAGGCCCAAAACCCGCCGTTTACCGGACGCTGGACGGCCACCTCTTCGTATGACGTGTACATGGTGGATACACCCAAAGAGGGTAACGGCGATAACGAGAAAAATGCAGTCGAGGATAAACCTCCTGAGATACAACCTAAGCGTCGACCTCAGCGGCGCCGCTCTAAATCACGCCGTGGAAAAGACAGCAATACCGGCACAAGAGACAACAATACTCCGGACGACGCCGAAGACCAAGAAGAACCCGTCGAGCCAACCTCCGAACAGGACGATCGGGAAGATGGGCAAGTTAGCCCTGATGAACAGGCCGTAACCGAAGACTCGGAGGACAGCAATTATCTTCCACTCTCCGAGGATGAGGTGAGCCTTGGCAATGAAGACTTTATCATGCCTGAGGAACCTATCGTGCAGGAGCGCTTTAAGTGCCGGCTAATAGCCACATCAAGGAGCCTGAAAAAGAAGCAGCAGCAGCTTCAAGCTGATCAAGATCTACTCACTGACAGGTGGACTAATGTCCTAGCAGCCGAGGAATACGGCCTCGAGCGCCCAACCAAAAGTTACCCAAAGCGTAAACTGCTACCTCAATTCGACGACGAGGCACTTGAGCCCATACCATCAGCACGTAATGCGGTTGACCGACCACCACGTGGCCTGGACAAAACGGCAACTCAAGCCGAACACCGGCCCATACTACCTCACCGCAAACGTAGAGATACAATAGCTCGGCGATATACATATGACCTGCGGCAGGACCTGGAAAATAGAGCAGGTCGGACCAGATCGATCTATGGATCGCGGGGGCGTGCCCTGACGCGCGACGACGGCTATCTAGCCGGACATGACAGGCATAACCATGTCCAGGCCGAAAACCGCAGACGGACTCCATCCGAGCTACGTCGCGACTTGGCCCGATATAGAGGCGTCGCACACCCCCTCTGCTTCATTGATGAAGTAATGGAGCATGAATTCCCAGAAGGGTTTAAACCCGTGAATATCGAATCATATGATGGAACAACATATCCCGCGGTATGGATTGAGGACTTTCTTCTCCATATCCATATGGCCCGCGGTGATGATCTTCATGCCATCAAGTACCTACCGCTAAAACTCAAGGGACCAGCTCGGCACTGGTTAAACGGCCTGCCAGAAAACTCCATTGGCAGCTGGGAGGACTTGGAAGACGCCTTCCGCGACAACTTCCAAGGTACATATGTCCAACCTCCAGATGCCGATGACAGTCCGGAGAGTCAGCCAGGAAATTCTGGACTAGGTTATTAACTAAAAAGAACCAGATCATCGAATGTCCGGATGCCAAAGCCCTAGCGGCCTTAAAGCATAGCATCCGCGATGAATGGCTTGCTTGACACCTCGGCCAAGAGAAGCTGAAGTCCATGGCAGCCCTCACGGCACTTATGACCCGCTTTTGCGTGGGCGAAGATAGCTGGCTAGCCCGTAGCAATAGTAATGCAAGCGAACCTGGCACCTCTGAAGCCAGAAATAGCAACGGCAAGCCCCGACGCAACAGGCACAAGCGTCGGAGCAACGGTGACAATACTGATGACACGGTGGTCAATGCCGGATTCAGTGGCTCCAAGTCCGGCCAGTGGAAGAAGCCATTTAAAATAAATAATCCGGGCTCATCCAGCTTGGACCGCATACTCGATCGTCCATGTCAGATCCATGACACCCCCGATAAACCAGCCGATCATACCAACAGAAGGTGTTGGGTCTTTAAACAGGCCGGCAAGTTAAATACCGAGAATAAGGAGAAGGGGTCGCAAAGTGAGGACGACGACGAGGAGCCCCGTCCGCCGAACACAGGGGGACAGAAGAAGTCCCCCCCCCAGGTTAAAACGGTGAGCATGATATACGTTACCCATATCCCCAAGAGGGAGCGCAAACGCGCGCTCAGGGACTGATACGTCTCCAACGTATCTATAATTTTTTATTGTTCCATGCTGAACCATAAGACTGAATGACTTGCGATGCCTGTGCCCACAAGAAATCTCGAAGCCACCCATTCTGTCTTACCGCGGCTGCTGGCACAGAGTTAGCCGATGCTTATTCCTCAGATACCGTCATTGTTTCTTCTCCGAGAAAAGAAGTTGACGACCCGTAGGCCTTCCACCTCCACGCGGCATTGCTCCGTCAGGCTTTCGCCCATTGCGGAAAAGAAGTAATTCGTCGAGATCGTGCACCCTTTTCTTATTTATCCGAAAAATACTAAAAAATATTATAAAGTAACAGGTATGTGCCAAAAAAGGTCTCATAAGTAGTTATTAATAAAATTGAAGTTGAAGTTGGAGTTACCAAAGTTTGGGGAGTCGGTTTCGATTGACGTATGAATACTCTACAAATAGTTTTTTGAACTGCATGTTGTAAACGACCAAGAGCCAATCCGAATTGATCTTGTAACATATCTATAGGTGAATCCATGGAGGGTCATCATTGAAATGACTCTTTTTGGAAATAGTATTTTTTTGCAGCTTAGCTCAACGCTTTGTCGAAATCCCTATAATGAGTAGCATTTGCGGCTGCCGAATAAACCAACTTTAAGATGGAATAAGATGCTCGATAGGGCATGAGGTTCAGTATCTATATTATCTATTGTGGATGTTTAATGGGCTTTATAATGCTCTTTTATATTATTTTTGGGACTAACCTATTAACCGAAGGCCCAGTGCAAATTGCTGTTTTTTTGCCTATTTCAGTGTTTCGCGGAAAAGGAATATCAAACGGAATCCAAACGGAACGAAACCTTCGCGAGGATCTTTCTTGGAACAAACGCAATCCAAGAGACTTGGAGTGGAAGTTAGAGACGCAACAAGGGCCACGAGGCAGGAGGGCGCGCCCAGGGGGTAGGCGCGCCCCCACCCTCGTGGGCCCCTCTTAGCTCCACCGACCTACTTCTTTCACCTATATATACTCTTATACCCTGAAAACATCCGGGGGAGCCACGAAACCACTTTTCCACTACCGCAACCTTTTGTACCCGTGAGATCCCATCTTGGGGCCTTTTCCGGCAATCTGCCGGAGGGGGATTCGATCACGGAGGTCTTCTATATCAACACCATAGCCTCTCCGATGATGTTTGAGTAGTTTACCACAGACCTTCGGGTCCATAGTTATTAGCTAGATGGCTTCTTCTATCTCTTTGGATCTCAATACAAAGTTCTCCTCGATGTTCTGGGAGATCTGTTCGATGTAATACTCTTTTGCGGTATGTTTGCCGAGATTCGATGAATTGTGGGTTTATGAACTTGATTATCTATGAATATTATTTGGTTCTTCTCTGAATTCTTATATGCATGATTTGATATCTTTGCAAGTCTCTTCGAATTATCGGTTTAGTTTGGCCTACTAGATTGATCTTTCTTCAATGGGAGAAGTGCTTAGCTTTGGGTTCAATCTTGCGGTGCTTGATCCCAGTGCAAAAAGGGAAACGACACGTATTGTATTGTTGCCATCGAGGATAAAAATATGGGGTTTATATCATATTGCTTGAGTTTATCCCTCTACATCATGTCATCTTGCCTAATGTGTTACTCCATTCTTATGAACTTAATACTCTAGATGCATGCTGGATAGCAGTCGATGTGTGGAGTAATAGTAGTAGATGCAGAATCGTTTTGGTCTACTTGACACGGACGTGATGCCTATATTCATGATCATTGCCTTAGATATCATCATAACTATGCACTTTTCTATCAATTGCTCGGGAGTAATTTGTTCACCCACCGTAATACATGATATCATGAGAGAAGCCACTAGTGAAACCTATGGCCCCCGGGTCCACTTTACATCATATAAGTTTCCGATCTACAATTCTAGCTTACTATTTATTTTGCAATCTTTATTTTCCAATCTATACAACAAAAATACCAAAAATATTTATCTTATTATCTTTATCAGATCTCACTTTTGCAAGTGTCCGTGAAGGGATTGACAACCCCTTTATCGTGTTGGTTGCAAGGTTCTTGATTGTTTGTGCAGGTACTAGGCAATTTGTGTGTAGTCTCCTACTGGATTGATACCTTGGTTCTCAAAAACTGAGGGAAATACTTACGCTACTTTGCTGCATCACCCTTTCCTCTTCAAGGGAAAACCAACGCATGCTCAAGAGGTAGCAACAAGGATTTCTGGTGCCGTTGCCGGCGAGATCTACGCCAAATCAAGACATACCAAGTACCCATCACAAATTGTTATCCCTCGCATTACATTATCTGCCATTTACCTCTCGTTTTCCTCTCCCCCACTTCACCTTTGCCGTTTTATCCGCCCTTTTTCCGTTCGTCTCTTTTCGCTTGCCTCTTGTTTGCTGGTGTGTTGGATTGATTGTTTGTCACGATGGCTCAAGATAATACTAAATTGTGTGACTTTTCCAATACCAACAATAATGATGTTATTAGCACTCCGATTGCTCCTACTACCGATGCTGAATCTTGTGAAATCAATACCGCTTTGTTGAACCTTGTTACGAAAGATCAGTTTTCTGGCCTTCCTAGTGAAGATGCCGCTACCCATCTAAACAACTTCGTTGATTTGTGTGATATGCAAAAGAAGAAAGATGTGGATAATGATATTGTTAAATTGAAGCTATTCCTATTTTCGCTTAGAGATCGTGCTAAAACTTGGTTCTCTTCTTTGCCTAAAAATAGTATTGATTCATGGAATAAGTGCAAAGATGCTTTTATATCTAAGTATTTTCCTCTTGCTAAAATCATCTCTCTTAGAAACGATATTATGAATTTTAAGCAACTTGAGTATGAGCATGTTGCACAAGCTTGGGAGAGGATGAAATTAATGATACGTAATTGCCCTACACATGGTTTGAATTTATGGATGATTATACAAAAAAATATGTTGGATTGTATTTTGCTTCTAGAAATCTTTTAGATTCGCCTGCGAGAGGCACTTTTATGGAAATCACTTTAGGAGAAGCTACTAAACTCCTAGATAATATTATGGTTAATTATTCTCAATGTCACACCGAAAGATCTACTAGAAAAAGGTTCATGCGATCGAAGGGATTAATGTTTTGAGTGAAAAGATGGATGAACTTATGATTTTTTTTTGCTAATAAGAGTGTTTCTTCTGATCCTAATGATATTCCTTTGTCCACTTTGATTGAGAATTAATAATGAATCTATGGATGTGAATTTTATTGGTAGGAACAATTTTGGTAACAACGCGTATAGAGGAAACTTTAATTCTAGGCCGTTCCCTAGTAATTACTCTAATAATTATGGTAATTCCTGCAACAACTCTTTTGGAAATTTTAATAAGATGCCCTCTGATTTTGAGACTAGTGTTAAAGAATTTATGAATTCGCAAAAGAATTTCAATGCTTTGCTTGAAGAAAAATTGCCTAAGATTGATGAGTTGGCTAGGAACGTGGATAGAATTTCTCTTGATGTTGATTCTTTGAAACTTAGATTTATTCCACCTAAGCATGATATCAATGAGTCTCTCAAAGCCATGAGAATTTCCATTGATGAGTGCAAAGAAAGAACCGCTAGGATCCGTGCTAAAAAGATTGCTTTGTGAAAGTGTGTTCTTCTAGTTTTCATGATAATAATGTTAAAGATCTAAAAGTGATTGATGTGTATCCTATTAAATCTTTGTTTTCCAATATTAATCTTGATAAAAATGGGACTGGAGATGAGTCCACTTTAGTTAAAAGGCATCCCAATGATTCGGAGTTTTTAGATCTTGATGCAAAGATTGGGAAAAGTGAGATTGAAGAGGTCAAAACTTTACATAGCAATGAACCCACTATTTTGGATTTCAAGGAATTTAATTATGATAATTGTTCTTTGATAGATTGTATTTCCTTGTTACAATCCGTGTCAAATTCTCCTCGTGCCTATAATCAAAATAAAGCTTTTTCCAAACATATCGTTGATGCTTTAATGCAATCCTATGAAGAAAAGCTTGAATTAGAAGTTTCTATCCCTAGAAAACTTTATGATGAGTGGGGACCTACTATTAAAATTAAGATTAAAAATCATGAATGCTATGCGTTATGTGATTTGGGTGCTAGTGTTTCCACGATTCCAAAAACTTTGTGTGATGTGCTAGGTTTCCGTGAATTTGATGATTGTTCTTTAAATTTGAATCTCGCGGATTCCACCATTAAGAAACCTATGGGAAGGATTAATGGCGTTCTTATTGTTGCAAATAGGAACTATGTGCCCGTAGATTTCATTGTTTTTGATATAGATTGCAATTCTACATGTCATATTATTCTTGGTAGACCTTTCCTTAGAACGATTGGTGCAATTATTGATATGAAAGAAGGAAATATTAGATTCCAGTTTCCATTAAGGAAAGTCATGGAACACTTTCCTAGAAAGAAAACTAAATTGCCTTATGAATCTATTATGAGAGCCACTTATGGATTGCATACCAAAGATGACAATACATAGATCTATTCTTGTTTTTATGCCTAGCTAGGGGCGTTAAATGATAGCGCTTGTTGGGAGGCAACCCAATTTTATTATTGTTCCTTGCTTTTTGTTTCTGTTTAGTAATAAATAATTCATCTAGCCTCTGTTTATATGTGGTTTTATGTTTTAATTAGTGTTTGTTCCAAGTAGAACCATTGGGAAGACTTGGGTGAAGTCTTTGTGATCTTGCTGTAAAAAACAGAAAGTTTAGCGCTCACGATATTAGCTGCCATTTTTTACTGGAGAGTGCTTTTAGGTTGATTATTTTTGAAGATGATTAATAGATAAATTCCTCACGTCCACCAATTTATTTCAGAATTTTTTTAGTTACATAAGTATACGTTTGATACAGATTACTACAGACTGTTCTGTTTTTGACAGATTCTGTTTTTCGTGTGTTGTTTGCTTATTTTGATGAATCGATGGCTAGTATCGGGGGTATGAACCATAGATAAGTTGGAATACAGTAGGTTTAACACCAATATAAATAAATAATGAGTTCATTACAGTACCTTAAGGTTGTGATTTGTTTTCTTATACTAACGGAGCTCATGAGATTTTCTGTTTGAGTTTTGTGTTGTGAAGTTTTCAAGTTTTTGGGTAAAGATTTGATGGATTTTGGAACAAGGAGTGGCAAGAGCCTAAGCTTGGGGATGCCCAAGGCACCCCAAGGTAAAATTCAAGGGCAACTAAAAGCCTAATCTTGGGGATGCCCCGGAAGGCATCCCCTCTTTCGTCTTCATCTATCGGTAACTTTACTCGAGGCTATATTTTTATTCACCACATGATATGTGTTTTGCTTGGAGCGTCTTGTATGATTTGAGTCTTTGCTTTTTAGTTTACCACAATCATACTTGTTGTATACACCTTTTGGGAGACACACACATGAATCGGAATTTATTAGAATACTCTATGTGCTTCACTTATATCTTTTGAGCTAGATAAATTTTGCTCTAGTGCTTCACTTATATCTTGAGAGCACGGTGGTGGTTTTATTTTATAGAAATTATTGATCGCTCGTGCTTCACTTATATTATTTTGAGAGTCTTTTAGAACAGCATGTTAATTTGCTTTGGCTATAAAATTAGTCCTAATATGATAGGCATCCAAGATGGGTATAATAAAAACTTTCATATAAAGTGCATTAAATACTATGATAAGTTTGATACTTGATAGTTGTTTTGAGATATAAAGGTGGTAATGTTAAAGTCATGCTAGTTGGGTAATTGTGGAATTGAGAAATACTTGTGTTGAGGATTGCAAGTCCCGTAGCATGCACGTATGGTAAACGTCGTGTGACAAGTTTGTAGCATGGGGTGTTATTTGATTGCTTTCCTTATGAGTGGCGGTCGGGGACGAGCGATGGTCTTTTCCTACCAATCTATCCCTCTAGGAGCATGCGCGTAGTGCTTAGTATTGATGACTTGTAGATTTTTGCAATAAGTATGTGAGTTCTTTATGACTAATGTTGAGTCCATGGATTATACGCACTCTCACCCTTCCATCGTTGCTAGCCTCTTCGGTACCGTGCATTGCCCTTTCTCACCTTGAGAGTTGGTGCAAACTTCGCCGGTGCATCCAAACCCCGTGATATGATACGCTCTATCACACATAAGCCTCCTTATATCTTCCTCAAAACAGCCACCATACCTACCTATTATGGCATTTCCATAGCCATTCCGAGATATATTGCCATGCAACTTACCACCGTTCCGTTTATTATGACACGCTCCATCATTGTCATATTGCTTTGCATGATCATGTAGTTGACATCGTATTTGTGGTAAAGCCACATTCATAATTCTTTCATACATGTCGCTCTTGATTCATTGCATATCCCGGTACACCGCCAGAGGCATTCACATAGAGTCATATTTTGTTCTAAGTATCGATTTGTAATTCTTGAGTTGTAAGTAAATAGAAGTGTGATGATTTTCATTATTAGAGCATTGTCCCATGTGAGGAAAGGATGACGGAGACTATGATTCCCCACAAGACGGGATGAGACTCCGGACGAAAAATAAAAAATAAAAAAAGAGGCCAAAGAAGCCCAAAAAAAGAGGCCAAAGAAGCCCAAACAAAAAAATGAGAGAAAAGGAGAGAAGGGACAATGTTACTATCCTTTTTCCACACTTGTGCTTCAAAATAGCACCATGATCTTCATGATAGAGAGTTTCTTATTTTGTCACTTTCATATACTAGTGGGAATTTTTCATTATAGAACTTGGCTTGTATATTCCAATGATGGGCTTCCTCAAAATGCCCTAGGTCTTCGTGAGCAAGCAAGTTGGATGCACACCCACTTAGTTTCTTTTGATGAGCTTTCATATATTTATAGCTCTGGTGCATCCGTTGCATGGCAATCCCTACTCCTCGCATTGACATCAATTGATGGGCATCTCCATAGCCCGTTGATTAGTCGCGTCAATGTGAGACTTTCTCCTTTTTTGTCTTCTCACATAACCCCCATCATCATATGCTATTCCACCCATAGTGCTATGTCCAATTGCTTGGCTTGTCATCGGGGTTGTGCATGATGGGAGCATTTTGTGTGACGAAAATGAAGCATGGCCGAACTATATGATTTTGTAGGGATAAGCTTTCTTTGGCTATGTTATTTTGATAAGACATAATTGCTTGGTTAGCATGCTTGAATTATTACTATTTTTATGTCAATATTAAACCTTTGTCTAGAATCTTTTGGATCTAAACATTCATGCCACAATAAAGAGAATTACATTGAAAATTATGTTAGGTAGCATTCCACATCAAAAATCCTGTTTTTATCATTTACCTACTCGAGGACGAGAAGGAATTAAGCTTGGGATGCTTGATACGTCTCCAACGTATATATAATTTTTTATTGTTCCATGCTATTATATTATCTGTTTTGGATATTTAATGGGCTTTATTATACTCTTTTATATTATTTTTGGGACTAACCTATTAACCGAAGGCCAAGTGCAAATTGCTGTTTTTTTCCTATTTCAGTGTTTCGCAGAAAAGGAATATCAAACGAAATCCAAACGGAACGAAACCTTCGCGAGGATCTTCCTTGGAACAAACGCAATCCAAGAGACTTGGAGTGGAAGTTAGAGACGCAACAAGGCGGCCACGAGGTAGGAGGGCGCGCCCAGGGGGTAGGCGCGCCCACACCCTCGTGGGCCCCTCGTAGCTCCACCTACCTACTTCTTTCGCCTATATATACTCTTATACCCTGAAAACATCCAGGGGAGCCACGAAACCACTTTTCCACCACCACAACCTTCTGTACCCGTGATATCCCATCTTGGGGCATTTTCCGGCGATCTTCCAGAGGGGGATTCGATCACGGAGGGCTTCTACATCAACACCATAGCCTCTCCGATGATGTGTGAGTAGTTTACCACAGACCTTCGGGTCCATAGTTATTAGCTAGATGGCTTCTTCTCTCTCTTTGGATATCAATACAAAGTTCTCCTCGATGTTCTTGGAGATCTGTTTGATGTAATACTCTTTTGCGGTGTGTTTGCCGAGATCCGATGAATTGTGGGTTTATGAACTTGATTATCTATGAATATTATTTGGTTCTTCTCTGAATTCTTATAGGCATAACTCGATTCTGGTCCATAATACGGCTCGACCTCCCCCGGGCACACATACTTTCCCTTTTCTTTTTTATCCTTTTTAGGTTTCTTTTCCACAGGCCCCTCACGACGGCCTGATCATCAATCCTTTCGAAGGATAGATATACCAAGGCGGCAAGCAGCATAGACGTGTGGGGGAATCTCTAGGTGGTCTTCTCAACGATCACTCTACCTGTTTTCAGGACTCGCACGCAGCTCCCCCTTGGTCTCGGCATGTTAAATAGCCCTGTTGCTTATCACACTATTTGTACAAATATGCTTTGACGTATTAATCAAATTATAATGGAGACAGTTCGCGGCCCAACTTATGTGGCACTGGCTTACTACTTCATTTTATTTTGCTATTCTTATCGATTGAACCCGTACACTTTGGTACGCCTTAATTCGCCAGGGGCTTCATTGCGCTCCATACTACGGCAACAAAGTCCGAACACTTTTTACAGTATAGTTCGGCACCCCAAATTTAGCATTATATGCATCAGCTCCGAATCATGTCTTTGGTCAATAGTTGGGTTGCCCGGCTCTTGTGCTTACTACCTTACGTTTCGTCCTATCGGCTAGGGTAGTAAAGGGAGAACTACTGTGATTGTGTTTCTAGTTTATCCGGGTAAACACCTCAGTAGAGAAAGCCGAAAACTGACTGTCATGATGCTGCGAGAGCTGGTCAGCTAATCGGAGGTTAAAATCTCTTGCGATTTTTTCCCGCATTATGCGACGGATCGGCCTCCACCCGATCAGGTGTCTATAGCACCCTAGTCCGGATTAACAAATCCTAACTAGGGGTTGCACCTACATTTCTATTGTCAAACTCCTATGGCTAAGTGAGGGTGATAAAGCCACATAGTCCGATTGCCTGGTTCGTTGCGCTAAACACCTCCTTCAAGGACCAAACTCTTGGATAAAGAGTGTTTAGGTTTCAACCCAAACACCCCCGTACTACCTACGTGGGGGCTGAAGCCGACGACTGGCCAACTCTCAGATTTAATAAAACGGCCGCACAGGAGGCAAAATTTTAAATAAACAACAAGCATTATATTACATATCGGCTTTGTTTCATAATACAGGACGGGATAACATGAATGTATTCATTCAAAGATAATGTCTTTTGCACACTGGCCCTCTACAATGCGGGATCCCTCCAGGACATCATCAAAATACAGCTCGGGCGTGCGGTGCTCCTTGCCCGCGGGCGGTCCCTCGATCGCGAGCTTGACGGCGTTCATCATCGCCCACTGCACCTTGACACGGGCGAAGGCCATCCGCGCACCTTCGATGCAGACCGACTGCTTGATGGCATCAAGCCGAGGGCAGGCATCGAGCAGCCACTTCACGAGCCCGAAGTAGCTGCTGGGTATGGCTTCGGCAGGCCATAGATAGATTATCAAATCCTTCATGGCCAATTCGGCCACCCTATGCAGTTCGGTCAACTGTTTCAGTTGATCACTAAAGGGCACCGGATGCTCTGGCGAAAGGTATTGCGAGCAGAACAGCTTCTTCGTTGAGCTCCCCTCTTTGGCTCGGAAGAACTCCGCGGCATCAGCAACACTGCGCGGCAGATCCGCAAACGCTCCTGGAGAACTCCAAATCCGGGTCAGTAAGAGGTACCTTTTCTTCACATATTTGCTCTGTATAATAAAGGCCTTACCCGCCGCGATTTTCCTGGCCTCCTGGATTTCCTGGAGGGCGCCCTGGGCTTCAACCCGGGCCTCTTGTGCGCTTTGGTGGGCCTTAGCAAGTTCGGACTCTTGGTCCGAAATCTTGCGCTCCAAAGACTGGCATTTCTTTACGGCATCCTGGAGCTCGTGCTGGACCTCCCCAACCCTTGCCTCATGTTTTTCGCGAGCGGCTTGTTCCTTTGCCACTCTCTTCTGGGCCTTGGTGAGCGCATCCTTGAGGGACTCCACCTTGGCCGCAGCTCCTACGAAACATCATAATAAACATGATGAACAAAAACATTCATATCTTTCTAGAGCTGAATAGAACATTGCATACCTTGCTTGTCCTCTAGTTGTTTTTTCACACGGCCGAGCTCTTCCTCGGCCCGCTCCAGACTCTGCTTCAGTTTGGAGACTTCGGCAGAATAGGAGGTCGCAGCCAGCATCAACGCCTGCTTATTCACATAGACATGTATGGTTACTCTCCTACGAAAATTATTTGATCCTCTGTCCGGCTTTTCTTTTCGAACACCGGACAAAGTCTCAGGGGCTACTGTCTATGACATTCTTTTTGCATAATTACGTCACATACCTCAAAGCCTGTTAGAAGGCTAGTGCAGGCTTGGGTCAGTCCGCTCTTAGCGGACCGAACCCTCTCAACCACCGTACCCATGAGGATACGGTGTTCCTCAACAATGGAAGCACTTTGCAGCGCTTCTAGTAGAGTATCCGGTGCCTCTGGATGGACAGAGGTCACCGGCGGAATAGGTGCACCTCCTTCTTTCGAAGGAGGCTGCTTGCCTGATTCCGGAGCCGTATGGGCCTCTGGAATAGTATTCGGCCGGGGGCCGAATTGGATATGGCCCCCATCGCCAGTCTCCAGGGGGACTTTCTCCCCCATGTGTCCGGCGACGGAGGTATCACCTGCTGGCGCCACCCTGACGGCCTCCTGTACCTCTCCCTGGCCTGGGAAGGTCCTTCGGGACAACACCTCGGTGTTGTCCGTGGCCTTGGGAGAGGAGGTCGTCGGAAGAGACCCGCTGTCCATCACATTCGGATCCAGCGAATTCCCCGAAGATGAGGATCGCTGGGGGCGGACGTGGGCCGGACTGCAGCGCATGATTCGACATATTAAAACCACGAAGTAAATAAGTTGGATATATGTGTGAATAAGTGCCTTTGAGTACTTACGATTCGGCCAGGGGCTTCTCCCTGGGGCGCCACTCGGAGCTGCTATTAGTGTCCAATGCGGAGTTGTCCGCGAGGGAGACCTTCCCCTTCTTGGACGCCTCTGTCTCCAGATCCGTGGAGGCCGCCCTTTTCTTCCTTCCCCCCTCAGGGGGGAGTTGCTTTCCTCCTCCTCCTCGTTGTCCTCGGTGGCGGGGGAGGAGTTGGTTTCGGCATCTTCGGACGTCACGTCCGAAGTGCCTTTACGGCGGAGGCCACTTCTGGTCTCCTTGGCCTTCTTCTCCGGCGCCTGGTAGGGCGCCCGAACCAGCATCTTCGTCAGAAGTGGGATAGCTGGGTTTTCGGGCAGCGGAGCCGGACACTGGATCCGCTCCGCCTTCCTTGTCCAGCCCTGAAAAGGCAGATAGGGAAGCTTAGACATCTTCCTCGAATGTACAGGTGAAGGATACACCTTGAAATATGAAAAACTTACCGAACTGGCGGGATGGGTCAGGTTGTACCCACGATCCTCAGTCGTCTTTGGCCACGTCTCATTGGCCTTAAAAAGCACCTTCCAGATGCCTTCGTGTGTAGCGCCGAAGAACTGTTGCAAGGTCTGGTGCTTGGCCGGATCGAACTCCCACAAATTGAAAGTCCGGCTTTGGCAAGGAAGGATCCGGCGAAAAAGCATCACCTGGATCACATTGACAAGCTTGATGTTCTTGTCCACCATGCTCTTGATGCGCGTCTGCAGCGCTGACACCTCGTCCAACGACGCCCAGTCTAGGCCCTTTTCTAGCCAGGAGGTAAGCCGCATTGGGGCCCCGGACTTGAATTCAGGAGCCGCGGCCCAGGTGGTGTCGCGGGGCTCTGTGACGTAGAACCACTGCTGCTGCCACCCTTTGACAGTCTCCACAAAGGTGCCTTTGGGCCACGTAACATTGGACATCTTGCTCACCATAGCGCCTCCGCACTCTGCGTGTTGACCACCCACCACCTTCGGCTTCACATTGAAGGTCTTCAGCCACAATCCGAAGTGAGGCGGGATGCGGAGGAAGGCCTCGCACACGACAATGAATGCCGAGATGTTGAGGAAGGAGTTTGGGGCCAGATAATGGAAATCTAGCCCATAGTAGAACATGAGTCCGCGGACGGAGGGGTGGAGAGGAAACCCTAACCCACGGACGGAGTGGGGAATGAACACTACCCTCTCGTGGGGCTCCGGGGTGGGAACGATCTGCCCCTTGGCCGAAAGCCGGTGGGCGATTTCCTGGGCCAAGTACCCCGCCTCCCGGAGCTTCGTGATGTCCTTCTCCGGGACGGAGGAGGCCATCCACTTGCCCTGCGCTCCAGATCCGGACATGGTCGGAGTGCTTTTTTGAGGCAGAAGGGATGGAAGCTTGGGCGCTGGAGCTCAAGAATGGGTGGGCAGAGAGAAAGAAGGCGTGGGTGAAAGGGTGAATCCTTGTCTCTTTATAAAGGCAGTGAATATCAAGCGCCTCCCCATTCGCGTAAAAACTAGCCTATTCCCCAAGGGTCGTGCAGACGGCGCGGTTGGATTACCCACGCCCGTATTGATGAGAATCCCGCAATAAGGGGACACGATCTCTGCTTCGACAAGACGTGCCAATGAGAACCGCATCTTGAAACATGGAGCGGGAGGCTAAAAACGGTTTGAAATAATGACCGGGCAGGGACATAATGTCTCGCTACAAAAGTTGTCAGTAGATGGGACTCATAAAATATTATACTCTCTGCGGTTGTGTGTGGTACTAGTTTTGCAGAGCCAGACACGTTTTCTGTGTTCGAGGGCTGCTTTGGAGTATTCGGAGGAGGAACCCGCCTTTCAATGCCGAAGACAATCTGCCGCGCCGGACACATCGTCATTGAAGCCTGGTTCAGGGGCTACTAAGGGAGTCCTGGATTAAGGGGTCCTCGAGCATCCGGGCTATGTGACATGGGCCGGACTGATGGGACGTGAAGATACAAGACAGAAGACTTCCTCCCGTGTCCGGATGGGACTCTCCTTTGTGTGGAAGGCAAGCTTGGCGTTCGGATATGAAGATTCCTTCCCCTGTAAACCGACTCTGTGCAACCCTAGGCCCCTCCGGTGTCTATATAAACCGGAGTGTTTAGTCCGTAGAGGCAATCACAATCATACAAGCTAGACCTCTAGGGTTTAGCCATTATGATCTCGTGGTAGATCAACTCTTATGATCCTCATATTCATCAAGATCAATCAAGCAGGAAGTAGGGTATTACCTCCATCAAGAGGGGCCGAACCTGGGTAAACATCGTGTTCCCCGCCGGTTTTGACACCGAACTAGGTATCCACACATGACCGAGACACCTCTCCGGTCAATAACCAACAACGGAACTTGGATGCTCATATTGGTTCCCACATATTCTATGAAGATCTTTATCGGTCGTACCGTAATGACAACATATGTTATTCCCTTTGTCATCGGTATGTTACTAGCCCGAGATTTGATCATCGGTATCTTCATACCTAGTTCAATCTCCTTACCGGCAAGTATCTTTACTCGTTCTGTAATGCATCATCCCATAACTAACTCATTAGTCACATTGCTTGCAAGTCTTATTATGATGTGCATTACAGAGAGGGCCTAGAGATACCTCTCAGATACTCGGAGTGACAAATCCTAATCTCGATCTATGCCAACCCAATAAACACCTTCGGAGATACCTATAGAGCATCAATATAATCACCCAGTTATGTTGTGACATTTGATAGCACACAAGGTATTCCTCCGGTATTCGGGAGTTGCATAATCTCATAGTCAAAGGAATATGTATAAGTCATGAAGAAAGCAATAGCAATAAAACTTGACAATCATTATGCTAAGCTAACGGATGGGTCTTGTCCATCACATCATTCTCCTGATGATGTGATCCCGTTCATCAAATGACAACACATGTCTATGGTTAGGAAACTTAACCATCTTTGATTAACGAGCTAGTCTAGTAGAGGCTTACTAGGGACACTTTGTTTTGTCTATGTATCCACACATGTATCAAAGTTTCCGGTTAATACAATTCTAGCATGAATAATAAACATTTATCATGATATAAGGAAATATAAATAGCAACTTTATTATTGCCTCTAGGGCATATTTCCTTCAGTCTCCCACTTGAACTAGAGTCAATAATCTAGTTCACATCGCCATGTGATTAACACCATTCACATCTTTATGTGATTAACACCCATAGTTCACATCGCCATGTGACCAACACCCAAAGGATTTACTAGAGTCAATAATCTAGTTCACATCGCTATGTGTTTACACCCAAAGAGTACTAAGGTGTGATCATGTTTTGCTTGTGAGAGAAGTTTAGTCAACGGGTCTGCCACATTCAGATCCGTATGTATTTTGCAAATTTCTATGTCTACAATGCTCTCCATGGAGCTACTCTAGCTAATTGCTCCCACTTTCAATATGTATCCAGATTGAGACTCAGAGTCATCTGGATCGGTGTAAAATCTTGCATCGACGTAACTGTTTACGACGAACTCTTTATCACCTCCATAACCGAGAAATATTTCCTTAGTTCTCTAAGGATAATTTTGACCGCTGTCCAGTGGTCTACTCCTGGATCACTGTTGTACCCCCTTGCCAAACTCATGGCAAAGTACACAATAGGTCTGGTACATAGCATGGCATATCGTATAGAACCTATGGCTGAGGCATAGGGAATGACTTTCATTCTCTCTCTATCTTCTGCCGTTGTCGGGCTTTGAGTCTTACTCAACTTCACACCTTGTAATACAGGCAAGAGCCCTTTCTTTAACTGATCCATTTTGAACTTCTTCAAAACTTTATCAAGGTATGTGCTTTGTGAAAGTCCAATTAAGCGTCTTGATCTATTTCCATAGATCTTGATGCCTAATATAGAAGCAGCTTCACCGAGGTCTTTCACTGAAAAACTTTTGTTCCAGTATCCTTTTATGCTTTCCAGAAATTCTACATCATTTCCAATCAACAATATGTCATCCACATATAATATTAGAAATGCTCAGAGCTCCCACTCACTTTCTTGTAAATACAGGCTTCTCCAAAAGTCTGTATAAAACCATATGCTTTGATCACATTATCAAAGCATATATTCCAACTCCGAGATGCTTGCACCAGTCCATAAATGGATCGTTGGAGCTTGCACACTTTGTTAGCACCTTTAGGATCGACAAAACCTTCTGGTTGCATCATATACAACTCTTCTTTGAGAAATCCGTTAAGGAATGCAGTTTTGACGTCCATTTGTCAGATTTCATAATTATAAAGTGCGGCAATTGCTAACATGATTCGGATAGACTTAAGCATCGCTACGGGTGAGAAGGTCTCATCATAGTCAACTCCTTAAACTTGTCGAAATCCTTTCGCAACAAGTCGAGCTTTGTAGACAGTAACATTACCATCAGCGTCAGTCTTCTTCTTGAAGATCCATTTATACTCTATGGCTCGCCGATCATCGGGCAAGTCAATCAAAGTCCACACTTTGTTCTCATACATGGATCCTATCTCGGATTTCATGGCCTCAAGCCATTTATCGGAATCTGGGCTCATCATCGCTTCCTCATAGTTGTAGGTTCGTCATGGTCTAGCAACATGACTTCCAGAACAGGATTACCGTACCACTCTGGTGCGGACCTTACTCTGGTTGACCAACGAGGTTCGGTAGTAACTTGATCTTAAGTTTCATGATCATTATCATTAGTTTCCTCTCTAGTTGGTGTAGGCATCACTGGAACTGATTTCTGTGATGAGCTACTTTCAAATTCGAGAGAAGGTACAATTACCTCATCAAGTTCTACTTTCCTCCCACTCACTTCTTTTGAGAGAAACTCCTTCTCTAGAAAGGATCCATTCTTAGCAACAAAAATCTTGCCTTCGGATCTGTGATAGAAGGTGTACCCAATAGTTTCTTTTGGGTATCCTATGAAGCAGCAATTCTCCGATTTGGGTTCGAGCTTATCAGTTTGAAACTTTTTCACATAAGCATCGCAACCCCAAACTTTAAAAAATGATAGCTTTGGTTTATTGCCAAACCATAGTTCATACGGTGTCGTCTCAACGGATTTAGACGGTGCCCTATTTAATGCGAATGCAGCTGTCTCTAATGCATAACCCCAAAACAATAGTGGTAAATCGGTAAGAGACATCATAGATCGCACCATATCTAATAAATTACGGTTATGACATTCGGACACACCATTACGCTGTGGTATTCCAGGTGGCATGAGTTGTGAAAATATTCCACATTGTTTTAAATGAAGGCCAAACTCGTAACTCAAATATTTGCCTCCGCGATCAGATCGTAGAAACTTTATTTTCTTGTTACGATGACTCTCCACTTCACTCTGAAATTCTTTGAACTTTTCAAATGTTTCAGACTTGTGTTTCATCAAGTAGATATACCCATATCTGCTCAAATCATCTGTAAAGGTCAGAAAATAACGATACCCGCCGCGTGCCTCAACACTCATTGGACCACATACATCGGTATGTATTATTTCCAATAAGTCATTGGCTCGCTCCATTGTTCCGGAGAACGGAGTTTTAGTCATCTTGCCCATGAGGCATGGTTCACAAGTATCAAATGATTCATAATCAAGTGATTCCAAAAGCCCATCTGCATGGAGTTTCTTCATGCGCTTTACACCAATGCGACCTAAACGGCAGTGCCGCAAATATGTTGCACTATCATTATCAACTTTGCATCTTTTGGCATCAATAAATATGTGTATCACTACGATCGAGATTCAATGAACCATTTACATTGGGTGTATGACCATAGAAGGTTTTATTCATGTAAACAGAACAACAATTATCCTCTGACTTAAATGAATAATTGTATTGCAATAAACATGATCCAGTCATATTCATGCTCAACGCAAACACCAAATAACATTTATTTAGGTCCAACACTAATCCCGAAGGTAGAGGGAGTGTGCGATGGTGATCTTATCAACCTTGGAATCGCTTCCAACACACATTGTCACCTCGCCCTTAAATAGTCTCTGTTCATTCTGTAACTCCTGTTTTGGGTTAATAATCTTAGCAACTGAACCGGTATAAAATACCATGGGGTTACTATGAACACTATTAAAATACACATCAATAATATGCATATCAAATATACCTTTGTTCACTTTGCCATCCTTCTTATCCGCCAAGTATTTGGGGTAGTTCCGCTTCTAGTGACCATTCCCTTTGCAGTAAAAGCACTCAGTTTCAGGCTTAGGTCTAGCTTTGGGTTTCTTCACGGGAGTGGCAACTTGCTTGTCATTCTTCTTGAAGTTTCCTTTCTTTTCCTTTGCCCTTTTCTTGAAACTAGTGGTCTTGTCAACCATCAACACTTGATGCTTTTTCTTGATTTCTACCTTCGCCGATTTCAGCATCGCGGAGAGCTCGGGAATCATTTTCGTCATCCCTTGCATATTATAGTTTATCACCAAGTTCTAATAGCTTGGTGATAGTGACTAGAGAACTCTGTCAATCACTAACTTTATCTGGAAGATTAACTCCCACTTGATTCAAGCGATTGTACTACCCAGACATTTTGAGTACATGCTCACTGGCTGAGCCATTCTCCTCCATCTTGTAGGCAAAGTACTTGTCAGAGTTCGCATACCTCTTAACACGGGCATGAGTCTGAAATATCATTTTCAGCTCTTGGAACATCTCATATGCTCCATGGCATTCAAAACATTTTTGAAGTCCCAGTTCTAAGCCGTAAAGCATGGTGCACTAAACTATCAAGTAGTCATCATACCGAGCTTGTCAAACATTCATAACATCTGCATCTGCTCCTGCAATAGGTCTGTCACCTAGCGGTGCATCAAGGACATAATTCTTCTGTGTAGCAATGAGGATAATCCTCATATCACGGACCCAGTCCGCATCATTGCTACTATCATCTTTCAACTTAGTTTTCTCTAGGAACATATCAAAAATAAAACAGGGGAGCTATACGTGAGCTATTGATCTATAACATACATATGCAAATACTATTAGGACTAAGTTCATGATAAATTAAGTTCAATAAATCATATTACTTAAGAACTCCCACTTAAATAGACATCCCTCGAGTCATCTAAATGATCGCGTGATCCATATCAACTAAACCATGCCGGATCATCACGTGAGATGGAGTAGTCTTCAATGGTGAACATCTCTATGTTGATCATATCTACTATATGATTCACGTTCGAGCTTTTGGTCTCCAGTGTTCCGAGGCCATGTCTGTACATGCTAGGCTCGTCAAGCTTAACCCGAGTATTCCGCATGTGCAAAACTGTCTTGCACCCGTTGTATGTGAACGTAGAGCTTATCACACCCGATCATCACGTGGTGTCTCGGCACGACGAACTGTCGCAACTGTCAGGACCCCGATTCCAAGTCACATCGATCTAGCCGATAACACCTCATATCACTTTGCGGCCTCACGCACGGTATTCCCACGGGTGTCGCCTTACCATGGCCCGGGACCGTTTGCACCTTTTGGCTCACGTATATGATAGTGTCGCTAGCATCCATATGACAGAGAACCCGGGCCGACATGACTAGTCGTGAACCCAAAGTGGCACTAACTTACGGGGACATGCATACAAGAATCAACATCGAGCATGTCGGTCAGCAGCGTGCAAATCCGGGCTGTAGCACTGGGCTAACAGGACTCCGGTGAACCAGGCTGTAGCAGGCTAGGCAGGACTCCGGATGTCACCGCGTGACATTTCCCCGAAGGGACAGACACAGGAACGAAGTGAATCACATGCCGGCCAGTCAAGTGTTCCGGAGCAGTAGTGCTGGGCTAGCAAGACTCCGGTGAACCGGGCTGTAGCGGACTACTATGGCTCATGGAAGCACAAGACTACATTTCCCCATAAGAGAGGCTACCAAGGATAAACAACTAGGTTGTCGGATCCCACACATACCAAGCATTTCAATCAGACACACAATATGCTCGATATGTGTAAATACAACATGGCATCACAACAAAACTCTACGACTCAAAGTATTTATTCATTAGGCTTCGAGGAGCGAGATATTACAAACATGGGTCTCATGACCCAACATTCAGAGCATACAAGTCAAAGCACATGCGGAAGCTTAACATGTCTGAGTACAGACATCTACAAATGAAAAGGGCTGAGAAGCCTGACTATCTACCAGATCCTGCCAAGGTACAAGATCGTAGCTGAGGTATCAAGCTAAACGTCGAAGTCCACGCGGAACTACTAGTGAGACTGAAGTCTCTCTGCAAAACATAAATTAAGCAAACGTGAGTACAAATGTACCCAGCAAGACTTACATCGGATCTAGCTACATATGCATCAGTATCAATAAAGGGGTGGTGGAGTTTAACTGCAGCAAGCCAGCTTTGACTCGGTGGCTATCCTAAACTATGACTACAAATAACTCTTTTGAGTTGGCGCACACGAGTCCACATATTCACCATACCAATACACCACTATGGATCCGCTCCCGTCTCCCTACGAGAACGCCATCCATAGCACTCACGCTTATCTTGCGCATTTTAGAGTATCCACTTCCACTTGTCTATGAACTATCATAGGCAACCCAGAAGTCCTTTACCGTGGACACGGCTATTCGAATAGATCATTTATAACCCTGCAGGGGTGTACTTCTTCACACATGTTTCCACCACTTAGCGTCTGCACACGACATGTGCTCAGCAGACTTCAAGCGAAAGCCGACGTGGGTGTAGACCACGACCTACCTAAACACTCAAGTCTCTAGTCCAGGTTTATCGCCTATCCAGGTTCCATCTGCAGGGAGTCCGGCCGAGGTTTCCACATACGGCCCTGAACGATGTGTGCAGGGTTCCCGAGACACCAAACGGGCGCCCGGTACACCGTGCCACGTGCCTACCGCATCACAGCCCACCCCTCGGGTCAGCGCTGCGCACGGCCTCCAGCATACTACAAACACCAGAAACTACTTGCAACTCCTGGACAGAGGACTAGGGTGGTTAAGAAGTCGAGCGAGGTCATATTTCAGGGCCCAACGTGTGGTAGTAGCTGTTTCATGGATCACAAACACAGAACTCAGTTCCTGAGGACGGCTTCAATGAGACAACCCACCATGTACTCCTACATGGCCTCTCACCGCTACCTTTACCAAATCATGTTCACACACTTAGCTCACACAGTAGGACATGTTCATCACCATTCCAATTCATCCCCGATGAATCAGACCTGACTCAACTCTAAGCAGTAGCAGGCATGACAACAAGCATGAATGAGTAGGCACATCAGGGCTCAAACAACTCCTACTCATCCTAGTGGGTTTCATCTATTTACTGTGGCAATGACAGGTCATGTAGAGGAAAAGGGGTTTAGCTACCGCAGCATGTAACAGTTGAATCGATGTTGTCCTAATGTAGTAAAAGAGAGCAGGAGCGAGAGAGTGGGATTGTATCGGAATGAACAAGGGGGTTTTGCTTGCCTGGCACTTCTAAAGATAGCATTGGGTCTTCATCAGTGTCAACGATCACAGCGTCGGAACAACGTCTACCGAGGGGGAACAACACTGGCAAACAAAGAATAAACACAATCAATGCAATGCACAATATGATGCATGAACATGGCATGTATATGTGATGTTGTTTGTGCTAATGCAAACAGCAACAAGTTCAATGGAGCTCATTTGAATCAAGGATTCAAATGCAACTCCAAACTTTAGCATTTTAAATGCCCTTTATGTGTTTTCATCTATACAGCAGGTTTAGGTTGGTTTGTCATGCATGAAACTAGTACAGATGGATAGATTGAATTTTTCTGATAATTTTTCATATATATAAATTATTTCATTCTAAGCTACGGTTGATTTTATATGATTTTTAGAAGTTTTGGGCATTTTCTGAAAATAATAAATCATTTAAGATTTATTTAAATTCCAGAAAGGAATTATTGCGTCAGCATGACATCACAGTGACGTCAGCAGGTCAACGGCTCGGTCCAGGTCAAACCTGACGTGTGGGGTCCACACGTCAATGACACGGTTAACTAAGAGAGTTAATTAAAATTAAACTAAACCTAATCTAGATTAGTTAAGGCCTGGGCCCACATGTCAGTGGCACTTGCTCTAATTAGTGATTAAGTTAAAACTATTAGGGCGATGGGCCCACTAGTCAGTGTATAGGTTGGTTAGCTGGCAGTGATTAGCACTAATCACGCGGCCACGTCGGCACGCCGGAGTTTTGTCGGCGACGACCAACGGGACGGCAGACGCGTCGGGTTCACGCTACAGGGCATCGTTTAGGGCGCGGTTGGGTTCTACGGCGAGCTGGATGGGTGCCGCATCCAGTGGTGCAAGCGGTTGGGTGCGGGGAGGCTGGGAACGACGGCGACGATGACAACTGCGGTGGCCGGAGTTCGTACCTCAGCTAGAACGGCGTTGCAGCGCACGGCAGGAACAGCGGGTGGGTGCTATGGACTCCTGACGGTGTGCTGAGCACGGTGACACGCTCAGTTGCGGCTATAGGTGACGGTGCCCACGGCGGAGACATGGCCGGCGGAGCCAAGCTCCCGACCGTGATGGCCAACGGGGTTAGGGACAGCTAGAGTGACGTGGCTAAGGGGATAAGGAAGAGAAGCTCACGGGGAGTGCAGGAGTGGCCTCGGCGTGCTCGGGGAAGCACCGGAGCGAGCGGAGCGGCGAGGGGGATCTCCGGCGGCCGGCGACGAAGATGATGAAGATGGCGATGATGCAGGGCCTCCAGCGGGGCGTGTCTGGACGGAGAGGATGAGGGAGGCGCGGCGATGCTTGTTGACACGTCGGGGAGGCGAGGGGAGCACGGAGGCTGCGGCTACGGCGAGCGGCGGCGGTGAGCTTCGGTCGGGCAGAGAGGGAGAGAGAGCAGAGAAGGGGGTCGAGCTCGAGAGAGAGTGAGAGGCGACCAGGGGGGATGCATGGCGTCGTGAGGGAGGTCCAGGGCGACGAGGGAGCACGCAGGCAGGGTGGAGGTGGCCGCGAGTGGCTGCGCGCGCCGGGCATGCGCCCCTGCCTACTGGCACGAGGAGGAAGGCGACAGAGGGGCTGTGGTGGTGGGCTAGGCTGACTTTGCCCAACTGGGCTGCTACAATCGTGGGCCGGTTGGGGTGCCAGGTAAGTTCTCTCTCTTTCTCTTTTAATTCCTGTTTTCTATTTTTCTGCAACTTTGTGGCTTTATTAAAAATAATAAATCAATCCCAAAAATCATGAAACTGCTCATGACCACTGTTGGAAATATATCCTACAGTAAACATTTCAGTTTATGATTATTTGGACATTTAAAATATTTTATAGCATTTAAATGTCCAACTGCAAATAACATATGATTTAATCCAGTGACCTTATGATGTCCTAGAAAAGTGTGCACCATTTTTGTCACAGGTTCTAGACCAAGGCAAAGATGATGAACACTTTAGAAGGGCATTTCAGGTTCATTGAAAAAGATTTTAGTAAACCCTAGTTGGATTAAGGGGGGTGCTGGGGGTTCTGTCATCCCCATTTCAACTTCCTGAGAAAATTTAACATGATGACATGATGAACATGCAAGGACAAGCAAAGGGTAAGGTAGGGCTGTGACAACTCACCCCCACTAAACAAGAATCTCGTCCCGAGATTCAAGACGTGAGGTAAGAAGACAGAGGGGGCACAAGACCAACACAATCTTCGCGATCCAGGTTGCACCTCATAAGGTTGTTGATTCGTTGCATACGTTGATCTTGACATCCTCGCTTTTGAGATCTTCATCCACGCGATGACGACGGAAAGAAACTCTACTAGGATTGATCTTCTCGAAGATCGAGCTATACAAGATCAACTCATGGAATGAGATGTTGAAACATCTCGAGTTGAGACTCAAAACACATCGAGAGGGATGGAAGAACAAACGACGAGGTTCGATTTGGTGGGCAACAATTCCACACTTAGAGAGGTGGTGGATGGTGTCAAGGTGGCAAGGAAATAATTGCCATGATCCCATAACGGGGTACCTTGGGGGAGGTGACTCGTAGAGTTATTCCCTTAATTGGCAAAAGAATTACTTTTGATATCTAGATCATTGAAACTCTTTATACCAGCCTAAGGCAATCACAATCGATCGTTTGGCGGAGTTCAAAGGAATGGCATATCCGGATTCGAATGGATGATGTGGACTACCTTGTTGAAGACAACGCGATGGATGATTTTGCTTATCATCGGAAATGGATGGGACCCATGGTAGGACCACTTTTGAAGATGATCCTAAACAACAATTACTGAGAGGGCAGCCCATGGGAATTGGCACAATGGCGGTGCAAGCTGGGAACAAAATGTAGATGTTGGGAGTGTTCCAACCATCATATCTGCCTGAGATTCAGATCTGGTTGGTGTCAGGATATTCCAGACTCATCCAGTCTAGAGAGAGAAATGAAAGATTGCAACACAAATCGACGAGATGGCGTTGCGAGATTCTCGGGAGATGAACTACGATAGCAAGCTCCAAAACATGAGTTGGTTCTGCTACATACATGTGAACACGTTGTCCAAGACAAGCATGACCACATAGTAGTCTTACAACGCAACACTACCGAGTTCCGATTGGGAACCGTCATTGCAGAGAGCGAAGTCCTGCGCATGTACCTTTGGGTCCTTAAGGATTAGCACTTGAGAACTTCTTTTCCTTGCACAAATCAATCAGTGGCTTCGTGTGCTAGGAAACACATATAGAATGGAAGCGGCCAACCTATCAAACCATAGAGCACTTCGCACGTGCATGACTAACTTGGGATGATTCCAGAGGAAGCAAAAACAATCTTTCTCGTATTCACGGCGGCAACTTGCATAGAATGCGCATGAATTCGAGGAAGTCACTTCTTCCATCCAAGCATAAGCTTCATGAACGAAACACGAAAGCATTTCTTACAAAGTTTCCAACACTAACTTAGATGTTCAACATGAATCATGGACAAGATGAAATTGTTGTCAATGGGCTCAACAACAAACCATCCAGGCTTCCGTGTAGATGGAATTCCATAATTAGGTGAACACGGTGATAGCATTGGTCAGACCAAAGGATGTAATGGTGTATGCCCGAGGGATCAACCACGAGTAAGACAACAGTACGAACATCGTTGGTTCTGATTTGATTTGAGGATAGCCCACACTCAAATCAAAGTTTGGACAAGATAATAGATCCAATAACTGATCACGAGGACCAATTGATGAAGATATCATCTTTCTTCAACACACACACACACACACAAAAAGATATCCCTTAACATGAACTAAGTCAGACAAGCTTTTATCTTCCAACTCTCCAAGTTGTTGTTTAGCTTAACCAACTAGCTCAGGGATATCCAACACAGATTCTTGGAGAATGGTTGGTTTAGAGGAAAACCAACTTGATCACGAGCTCAACATAACAGTCAGGGGACAACCTGGTAATACTTCTGAGAAGATATTCGGAAAATCACGAACCACCGATATGTTACTAAGCTCGAGAACAACCTTGCTTTTCAGGGCAAGATGATATGATCAAAAGAGTGAGGGATTGACACAATCCTAACTCATTGATCGAGGAGTGCACCAGAAATAAGGACGTAGCACGATCAATCTTAGGATGATGATTTAATAACCAACACGCTAAGAATGAGAATATTGTCCATTAACTACCAGGCAACACGGTTGCTAGGAGTATAGATTTCACACATCATGGTTCACTTGTCGGCATTCCGGTTGCAACAACACGGGACCGAGGAATGAAAAGGGATGGCAAGAAGTATCACTGCGTCGAAAATTCATGAGAGATGGTGCAATTCTCATGACAATCATGACATAAAGGGGGTAATACTCCGAGGTAGAACAGAACAAAAGCTGGATTGGCATTTTGATCTGCGGAATACAACTACTTTGACCAGTCCAAGAAATGGATGAGGTGCTGGAGTTTGTTTCTCCTAGTCATTCCGGAATAGAACGGCTTGACGGACCACAAAAATAATAGGCATCCATATCACGAATGCACAGCTAGTCCTGACTATCAATTGATAGACAGGGGTCAGAATACAACTAAAGAGAGACAACTCAAAGGAATATATGGTTTTCTGAGTTGCGGACGCATAGATTTAGTATGTCAAACGAGTTCAACATATTTCTTCCAGATAATCCATGCAGAAAGGTAGGACTGGCAGATTCATAATGCAAAATGGAAAACTCATCAAGAGCACTCTTATTGTGATGTTTTAGTTCAGGAGAGCTTCTGCCATAAGTAGTTCATGGTATTTGGAAGAGGGAAATACCACGGACCTGAAAGACTATCACAAAGGTTACTAATATCCTAAAGGAACGAGCAAACACTACCAACACGAGGTAAGCAGAGCGAATCTTGGGCTCAAGACCCCGAAATAGAATACCTACTAACTAAATGGCATCACGGGGTGCTTTAGAGAATGGCGGCCAGAATCATCACACTTGGGATACAAAGCATTGCTAGATTACTAGGTGGTTCTCTAGGACACCTAGGGTCATAATAATAGCTCCAACATGTACGTCGAGGCAATGGAGTACCTCAACTCAGCAATTAGTGTGGTTAATCTGGCCCAAAAGGATATCGGGATCGGAAAGAAGGGATTTGCAAACGCATAAGACTATTTAGAAACCTGGGATGACTCGGACAGCATAACGGCTGTAAATGCTCAAAAATATTTGAGACATCCTGCAAAATGGTAGCATAACCACTTAACATCACAATATCAAGGTTCTGAGATCAACTGTCAACACACAAAAGTAGTAGGAACTGAACTGGGCTTTAAACCATCAATCTTATAAGTCTACAAATTAGTAACACGCGATCCTGATAGATAGATGAGAAGGCCTAGTTCTTAATCCCCGTAGAAAAGAAGAGGTTGACTCAGATCAGAAGGGCATAACGTAAAGGAGTAAAAGGAGCCTTACGTTCCCTTCCACAATCAATTCCCTTACATAACTAAAGCATTTCTAGACTCAACTTCGACCAGTTTGGCTTGGTAATCCTACAAGCAGTCAGGCTCTGATACCAAAGATGTCAGGACCCCGATTCCAATTCACATCGATCTAGCCGGTAACACCTCATATCACTTTGCGGCCTCACGCACGGTATTCCCACGGGTGTCGCCTTACCATGGCCCGGGACCGTTTGCACCTTTTGGCTCACGTATATGATAGTGTTGCTAGCATCCATATGACAGAGAACCCGGGCCGACATGACTAGTCGTGAACCCAAAGTGGCACTAACTTACGGGGACAGGCATACATGAATCAACATCGAGCATGTCGGTCAGCAGCGTGCAAATTCGGGTTGTGGCACTGGGCTAACAGGACTCCGGTGAACCGGGCTGTAGCAGGCTAGGCAGGACTCCGGATGTCACTGCGTGACATTTCCCTGAAGGGACAGACACAGGAACGAAGTGAATCACATGCCGACCAGTCAAGTGTTCCGGAACAGTAGTGCTGGGCTAGCAGGACTCCGGTGAACCGGGCTGTAGCGGGCTACTATGGCTCATGGAAGCACAAGACTACATTTCCCCATAAGAGAGGCTACCAAGGATAAACAACTGGGTTGTCGGATCCCACACATACCAAGCATTTCAATCATACACACAATATGCTCGATATGTGTAAATACAACATGGCATCACAACAAAACTCTATGACTCAAAGTATTTATTCATTAGGCTCCGAGGAGCGAGATATTACAAACATGGGTCTCATGACCCAACATTCAGAGCATACAAGTCAAAGCACATGCGAAAGCTTAACATGTCTGAGTACAGACATCTACAAATGAAAAGGGCTGAGAAGCCTGACTATCTACCAGATCCTGCCGAGGCACAAGATCGTAGCTGAGGTATCAAGCTAAATGTCGAAGTCCACGCGGAACTACTAGTGAGACTGAAGTCTCTCTGCAAAACATAAATTAAGCAAACGTGAGTACAAATGTACCCAGCAAGACTTACATCGGATCTAGCTACATATGCATCAGTATCAATAAAGGGGTGGTGGAGTTTAACTGCAGCAAGCCATCTTTGACTCGGTGGCTATCCTAAACTACGACTACAAATAACTCTTTTGAGTTGGCGCACACGAGTCCACATATTCACCATACCAATACACCACTATGGATCCGCTCCCGTCTCCCTACGAGAACGCCATCCGTAGCACTCAAGCTTATCTTGCGCATTTTAGAGTATCCACTTCCACTTGTCTATGAACTGTTATAGGCAACCCAGAAGTCCTTTACCGCGGACACGGCTATTCGAATAGATCATTTATAACCCTGCAGGGGTGTACTTCTTCACACATGTTTCCACCACTTAGCGTCTGCACACGACATGTGCTCGGCAGACTTCAAGCGAAAGCTGACGTGGGTGTAGACCACGACCTACCTAAACACTCAAGTCTCTAGTCCAGGTTTATCGCCTATCCAGGTTCCATCCGCAGGGAGTCCGGCCGAGGTTTCCACATACGGCCCCGAACGATGTGTGCAGGGTTCCCGAGACACAAAACGGGCGCCCGGTACACCGTGCCACGTGCCTACCGCATCACAGCCCACCCCTCGGGTCAGCGCTGCGCACGGCCTCCAGCATACTACAAACACCATAAACTACTTGCAACTCCTGGACAGAGGACTAGGGTGGTTAAGAAGTCGAGCGGGGTCATATTTCAGGGCCCAACGTGTGGTAGTAGCTGTTTCATGGATCACAAACACAGAACTCAGTTCCTGATACGGCTTCAATGAGACAACCCACTATGTACTCCTACATAGCCTCTCACCGCTATCTTTACCAAATCATGTTCACACACTTAGCTCACACACAGTAGGACATGTTCATCACCATTCCAATTCATCCCCGATGAATCAGACCTGACTCAACTCTAAGCAGTAGCAGGCATGACAACAAGCATGAATGAGTAGGCACATCAGGGCTCAAACAACTCCTACTCATGCTAGTGGGTTTCATCTATTTACTGTGGCAATGACAGGTCATGTAGAGGAAAAGGGGTTCAGCTACCGCATCATGTAACAGGTGAATCGATGTTGTCCTAATGTAGTAAAAGAGAGCAGGAGCAAGAGAGTGGGATTGTATCGGAATGAACAAGGGGGTTTTGCTTGCCTGGCACTTCTAAAGATAGCATTGGGTCTTCATCAGTGTCAACGATCACAGCGTCGGAACAACGTCTACCGAGGGGGAACAACACTGGCAAACAAAGAATAAACACAATCAATGCAATGCACAATATGATGCATGAACATGGCATGTATATGTGATGTTGTCTGTGCTAATGCAAACAGCAACAAGTTCAATGGAGCTCATTTGAATCAAGGATTCAAATGCAACTCCAAACTTAAGTATTTTAAATGCCCTTTATGTGTTTTCATCTATACAGCAGGTTTAGGTTGGTTTGTCATGCATGAAACTAGTACAGGTGGATAGATTGAATTTTTCTGATAATTTTTCATATATAAATTATTTCATTCTGAGCTACGGTTGATTTTATATGATTTTTAGAAGTTTTGGGAATTTTCTGAAAATAATAAATCATTTAAGATTTATTTAAATTCCAGAAAGGAATTATTGCGTCAGCATGACCTCACAGTGACGTCAGCAGGTCAATGGCTTGGTCCAGGTCAAACCTGACGTGTGGGGTCCACACGTCAATGACACGGTTAACTAACAGAGTTAATTAAAATTAAACTAAACCTAATCTAAATTAGTTAAGGCTTGGGCCCACATGTCAGTGGCACTTGCTCTAATTAGTGATTAAGTTAAAACTATTAGGGCGATGGGCCCATTAGTCAGTGACTATAGGTTGGTTAGCTCGCGGTGATTAGCACTAATCACGCGGCCACGTCGGCACGCCGGAGTTTGGCCGGCGACGACCAACGGGACGGCAGAGACGCGTCGAGTTCATGCTACAGGGCACCGTTTAGGGCGCGGTTGGGTTCTACGGCGAGCTGGATGGGTGCCGCATCCAGTGGTGCAAGCGGTTGGGTGCGGGGAGGCTGGGAACGACGGCGGCGATGACAACCGCGGTGGCCGGAGTTCGGACCTCAGCTAGAACGGCATTGCAGCGCACGGCAGGAACAGCGGGTGGGTGCTATGGACTCCTGACGGCGTGTTGAGCACGGTGACACGCTCAGTTGCGGCTATAGGTGACGGTGGCCACGGCGGAGACATGGCCGGCGGAGCCGAGCTCCCGGCCGTGATGGCCAACGGGGTTAGGGGGCAGCTAGAGTGACGTGGCTAAGGGGATAAGGAAGAGAAGCTCACGGGGAGTGCAGGAGTGGCCTCGGCGTGCTCGGGGAAGCACCGGAGCGAGCGAAGCAGCGAGGGGGATCTCCGGTGGCCGGCGACGAAGATGATGAAGATGGCGACGATGCAGGGCCTCTAGCGGGGCGTGTCTGGACGGAGAGGACGAGGGAGGCGCGGCGATGCTTGTTGACACGTCGGGGAGGCGAGGGGAGCACGGAGGCTGCGGCTACGGCGAGCGGCGGCGGCGAGCTTCGGTCAGGCAGAGAGGGAGAGAGAGCAGAGAAGGGGGTCGAGCTCGAGAGAGAGTGAGAGGCGACCAGGGGGATGTATGGCGTCGTGAGGGAGATCCAGGGCGACGAGGGAGCACGCAGGCAGGGTGGAGGTGGCCGGCGTGTGGCTGTGCGCGCCGGGCACGCGCCCCTGCCTACTGGCGCGAGGAGGAAGGCGACAGAGGGGCTGCGGTGGTGGGCTGGGCTGACTTTGCCCAGCTGGGCTGCTACAGTGGTGGGCCGGTTGGGGTGCCAGGTAAGTTCTCTCTCTTTCTCTTTTAATTCTTGTTTTCTATTTTTCTGCAACTTTGTGGCTTTATTAAAAATAATAAATCAATCCCAAAAATCATGAAACTGCTCATGACCACTGTTGGAAATATATCTTACAGTAAACATTTCAGTTTATGATTATTTGGACATTTAAAATATTTTATAGCATTTAAATGTTCAACTGCAAATAACATATGATTTAATCTAGTGACCTTATGATGTCCTAGAAAAGTGTGCACCATTTTTGTCACAGGTTCTAGACCAAGGCAAAGATGATGAACACTTTAGAAGGGCATTTCAGGTTCATTGAAAAAGATTTTAGTAAACCCTAGTTGGATTAAGGGGGGTGCTGGGGGTTCTGTCATCCCCATTTCAACTTCCTGAGAAAATTTAACATGATGACATGATGAACATGCAAGGACAAGCAAAGGGTAAGCTAGGGCTGTGACAGCAACGGTGCATACTCAGGGAGAACACTTATACCTTGAAATTTTAGTAAGGGGTCATCTTATAATGCTATCGCCGTACTAAGCAAAATAAGATGCATAAAAGATAAACATCACATGCAATCAAAATATGTGACATGATATGGCCATCATCATTTTGTGCTTTTGATCTCCATCTCCAAAGCACCATCATGATATCCACCGTCACCAGCTTGACACCTTGATCTCCAGTGGAGCGTCGTGGTCGTCTCTCCAACTATCGCTAACGCATAGTGATAAAGTAAAGCAATTACATGGCATTTTCATTACATACAATAAAGTGACAACCATAAGGCTCCTGCCAGTTGCCGATAACTTTTACAAAACATGATCATCTCATACAATAACGTATATCACATCATGTCTTGACCATATCACATCACAACATGCCCTGCAAAAACAAGTTACACATCCTCTACTTTGTTGTTACAAGTTTTACGTGGCTGCTACGGGGCTTCTAGCAAGAACCGTTCTTACCTACACATTAAAACCACAACGGCGATTTATCAAGTTTGCTGCTTTAACCTTCAACAAGGACCGACCGCAGTCAAATTCGATTCAACTAAAGTTGGAGAAATAGACACCCGCCAGCCACCTTTATGCAAAACTAGTTGCATATCTGACGGTGGAACCGGTCTCATGAACGTGGTCATGTAAGGTTGGTCCGGGCCGCTTCATCCAACAATACCGCCGAATAAAAATAAGACATTGGTGGTAAGCAGTATGACGATCACCGCCCAGAACTCTTTGTGTTCTACTCGTGCATATCATCTACGCATAGACCTGGCTCGGATGCCACTGTTGGGGAACGTAGCATACAATTCAAAAAAATCCTATGCTCACGCAAGATCTATCTAGGAGATTCATAGCAATGAGAGGGGGAGAGTGTGTCCACATACCCTCGTAGAACAAAAGCGGAAGCGTTTGACAACGCGGTTGATGTAGTCGTACTTCTTCTCGTTCCGACCGATCAAGCACCGAACGTACGGCACCTCCCAGTTCTACACACGTTCAGCTCGATGACGTCCCTCGAACTCTTGATCCAGCAAAGTGTCGAGGGAGAGTTCCGTCAAGACGACGGCGTGGTGACGGTGATGGTGAAGTGATCTGCGCAGGGCTTCACCTAAGCACTACGAAGATATGACCGAAGGCGTAAACTATGGAGGGGGCGCCGCACACGGCCAATAATTGTTGGTGCGTGTTCTAGCGGTGCCCCCCCCCACTTCATATATATAGGTTGGAGAGGAGGAGAGGCAGCCAAGGGGGCGCCCCAAGTAGGAGGAATCCTACTTGGGGTCCTCCCAATTCGGCCTCCCCCCTTTCCTATTCCTATTCGAAGTAGGAAGGGAAGAGGGGGAAGGGGGAATCCTATTCCCTTTTTCCTTTCCTCCTTCCCCTTTTCTACTCCAATTTGGCCAGCCCATATGGGAGGGGCGCACCAGCCACTTAGGGGCTGGTATGTCCCCCTCTTGGCCCATTAAGGCCCATGTAGTTGCCGGGGGATGCTCGGAACCCCTTCCGGTGACCCGATATGCACCCGGTTCCCCCGGAACACTTCCGGTGTCCGAATATTATCGTCCAATATATGAATCTTTACCTCTCGACTATTTCGAGACTCCTCGTCATGTCCCTGTTCTCATCCGAGACTCTGAACAACATTCGGTCACCAAATCACATAACTCATATAATACAAAATCGTCATCGAACGTTAAGCGTGCGGACCCTACGGGTTCGAGAACTATGTAGACATGTCCGAGACACCTCTCCGGTCAATAACCAACAGCGGAACCTGGATGCTCATATTGGTTCCCACATATTCTACGAAGATCTTTCTCGGTCGTACCGTAATGACAACATATGTTATTCCCTTTGTCATATGTATGTTACTTGCCCGAGATTCGATCGTCGGTATCTTCATACCTAGTTCAATCTCCTTACCGGAAAGTCTCTTTACTCGTTCCATAATGCATCATCCCGTAACTAACTCATTAGTCACATTGCTTGCAAGGCTTATTATGATGTACATTACCGAGAGGGCCTAGAGATACCTCTCTGATACTCGGAGTGACAAATCCTAATCTCAATCTATGACAACCCAACAAACACCTTCGGAGATACCTGTAGAGTATCTTTATAATCACCCAGTTATGTTGTGACATTTGATAGCACACAAGGTATTCCTCCGGTATTCGGGAGTTGCATAATCTCATAGTCAAAGGAATATGTATAAGTCATGAAGAAAGCAATAGCAATAAAACTTGATTATGCTAAGCTAATGGATGGGTCTTGTCCATCACATCATTCTCCTAATGATGTGATCTCGTTCATCAAATGACAACACATGTCTACGGTTAGGAAACTTACCCATCTTTGATTAACGAGCTAGTCTAGTAGAGGCTTACTAGGGACACCGTGTTTTGTCTATGTATCCACACATGTATCAACTTTCCGGTTAATACAATTCTAGCATGAATAATAAACATTTATCATGATATAAGGAAATATAAATATCAACTTTAGTATTGCCTCTAGGGCATATTTCCTTCAGTCTCCCACTACTAGATGAAACACACAACTTGCTGACATAAAAAAACTCACAACTTGCTGACAAAAAAAACTTATCTAAACACTAACACACCACTGATAAAGCAAATAACACACAACACTCACACCTAGACAACACCCACAACCCCAAACAGCAAGCAAATAATCCATTAGTCACTGACAAAAAGCCTTTTCTGCATTTGGCCACTACAAAAAATGAAACCACTAAAAAAAGGTATGGGTTGCGATGAAGCACCACCTCCCAATTGCAAAGAATCCAAACCCGTCACATCCAAACAATGAAAGCCCAATGAGTACATATCTCAGGATGTGATGCACCGAAACACTACTTTGGCCACACACAAAAATTTGAAGCCCATCACTATGAATGTGGGATTTGTTGCGCTCAGTGGAACGAAAACCCAATTCGGTTCGAGGCTCATCTGGACCCGTTAAAAAAATCAAAAAATACTAAAAAATCCAAATTTCTTTTGTGTGGTAGACAAGTCTATGCGTGAGGTTCGCTCCAAATTTTAACTTATTTGGATATCTGAGCAGCTCTCAACAAAAAAAAAATCTGGTCAGTACAGTGTGTGAACTGTAAACCTTTTTTACAGACCCTGCATTTGTCTTTTTTGCTGAGAGTTTCTTAGATGTCCAAATGAGTTGAAACTTGGAGTGCACCTCACGCATAAAATTATCTACCTCACGCATAAAATTGAAATTTTTTTGAATTTTTTTAGCATTTGTTTTGATTTTTTTCGTCAGGGCGAGTGCAAATGAGCTTGGGAGCAAAAACGCCGCACTGTCGGTGGAATAGTTACTCTGAAACTCTTCATGAAACTAAGCAAATCAACTTGCAAGCGCGACCTTCTACTGTGCAACGAGCCCTACGCTCGAGTAGAGCTCCCCTGCCCCAATTGGCAGCTCTGATGTGCCCCTCCGCCCCCAAGAGCACCGCTCGACAAGCCCCTTTGCACGCGTCCCCCGCCCGATTTGCACACCCCATTCTTGCGTCAGCTTCGTCGTTCCGAAAGATCGGCATCGCGAGGACCGTCGCATCAGGTGGTTCGGTTAGATCTGAGTGTTGCTCAAATTTGGTCAGGGAATAAATGTTGCAACCTCTTTCCCTTTCCAGGTCGCAGAATAGGTACGCGAGACGCGAACGGCCTGGGCCTAGTTGCAGTGCACTGGCTGATTGGGCACGCGCGACACACGAGAGTCGCACGATCTCGAACAATTGGACGTCTCACGAGGAGGTTCGCGCCAGTCAAAAAATCAATCGGTTGAAAAACTTGAAATAAAGGGTTTTCTTTTGTATTACTCAGTGCACAAATGAGACCGTTCTCAATGATCTTGGACATGTGTATAAATGACCCTCAAATAAACTAAGTTGTACGACATCAACGTTTTTTATATATACTATGAACATCCTAATTCTTTTTTCTTTTTGTTCGCGGGGAATCCTAATATTCTTTTCATTTGTTCAAAACTCTCCGTTCTTGTTTATCTATCCTAATTTTTTGAATGAAAATATACATAATGTGTTCATCCGCGCCATAATATCGAAGCACGTGATTCCATCTAGTAGTTGAATACTACAATTAATCAGAACCAACGACTATTGAAAGCTGTAGTAAAATATAAGAACCACCGAGATTTCGTCCTCTTTATGGATTCAATGAACCACATCATTTCTTCTCTTAACTAAGTAATGGTTTGTGATAAGCGCCGGCTCCGAAAGGGAGGTTGATTCCTTTCGAAACAGGGTGGGGAGGGGGGATATGAGTCCTCCTACTTCCCGACCCGCGCCCTAGAAAGCGATGTGACACGCGCCCCCGGCTGCCCCACGCGCCAATTTGAGCCAGCCCAGGTGCAGGTTGGGCGCTCCAATTTTCCATTTTTCTTTACTTCAATAATTCTTCACGAATCTCAAATTTGAAAAATAGAAGTTTGGATTTCAAATAGTGTTCTTCATTTTAAAAAGGAAATTATGAAAAGAAAAATTCCAAATTTTACGAATTCGAATATGTTTGGGATATCATAAAATGTTCACGATTAAAAAAACTAAATTCAGTTATTTTGTGAATTTTTAAAAAATGTTCCCAAAATTTAAACAGTGTTCTTCAATTGTTCATGAATTCAAAAAATGTTCACGACTTTTTAAAATATTTTCAATCCAAAAGTTTTATGATTTTAGAAAAATCCCAAAATTTGAATAGCGTTCGTCGATTGTTCATAAATTCAAAAAATGTTCGGCATTTCATAAAATGTTCATGATCTTTTCTAAAATATTATTTTACAAAAATATAAGTAATGTTCGGCGATTTTTCATGAATTCAAAAAATGCTGACAATTTTTTATAAATATTTTGAATTCAAAATGTTTGAGAATTTTATAATTTGTTGCCAAAATTTAAATAATGTTCATCGATTGTTCATGAATTGAAAAAAATTGTCAATTAAAAAATTGTTCATGAACTTCAAAAATTGTTTGTGAATTTCAAATTTTGTACCCAAATTATTAAAAAATCACCTATGTAAGACGATTCAAAAAATGTTCTTGAATTCAAAAGTTGTTCGTCAATTAAAAAAATCGTCGCAAATTACAAAAATTACCCATCCATTCAAAAATGTTCATGAATTTCAAAAAATTATTCATCGATTCAAAAAATGATCGTCACTTCCAAAAATTGCTCCTGGATTTAAAAATGTTATGTTACTGATGTATGAGAAACAAGTGATAAATGATAAGGTAGGTGTTTGTTTACTTCTCAAGAACGTGATGATTGGGTGGTCAGTCATGACGCCGTGATGGAGTGGTTTGTAATCCTGAACGTTGTCTTACTGGGTTTTTTGGATATGAAAAATCAGGTATGAAAGCTCCTTGATTCGGAAAAGAAAGACAATTAATCAATGTGCTAAGCAGCAATTACCATACTTCTAAGGCCCTTTACCAGCAGGTGTTCCAACCAGAGAATCCAACACCAAAAATACAAAGAAAAACGTGTTATTCACCAGAAGAGAAGATGAACATTTGCTTGTATCACGTGGATGTGCTCCCTCAAATGGAAAAAAGGCGCTCCCGGCAACCAAATGGGGGCAGTCCCTTTGTTTTTAATTCAGTGTCAATTTGAGTCATGTGGACAAACCGACCGTCCAAGTGTACCTGCGGTTCACCACGTATGCATTTAAGTAGCTCTAATGCGGAATTGCAATGGTATTTTTCAAAAGAGGAAAGCTGCATTGGCATCTTTCAAATTGGAGAAAATTGGAGTGGCATCTTTCCAGTTAACCCCAAAACAAGACATAAGCATGGAAACAAGAAAGTTTGAGTAAGTGCCTATTATGATCCTCATGGCCTGGTTTATGCATCAGAATTGATTGTTGTCGTGTGTCAAGAAAAAAAATACATGCAACAATTCTGCTAGGATCTGTATGCGGGCAAAACCACAACTCTCAATGACTCGCTCAACTCTGAATCTGGAACAGACAAAATATACTAATTTTGATAAATCTCTTCAAATAACACATTGAAAGACATGGATCTAATAGCACCACATGGGAAAATGGTGTTTCAGTGGCATAATAGAGCATCACGATAAAACAGGTATGCTAAAATATTTGTCAGTCCATATGAGCAAGCTTCCCATGTGTTGATGCACATATGAGCTGTTTCAGAATTGATTGGTAGCTGCACAAGAAACCAGCAGATTGCCATTTTACTTATAATAACCAGCAGATTGCACAAGAAATCCGCGGTAAATAGTGAACTGTATACGGGATTACTAGTTTAGTTACTCAAAAGAGAACATCACATCAGCAATTTCACTTCACCTATATGTGCTCAGAGATCCCAACCTAAATTTCCAAGAAACTCGTAGTGGCCAAAAGACAACATGAAACTGCAGCACGAGATGCACTACCAGATCGCAGCAACCAAATGGGAATCTTACTTACAGTGAACCCACATAAGCAGACCATCAAGCATACAAGATCTAGCAGCAAAAAGAAAATGGAGAACAGCAAGCCAGATTTTGCATAAAAGATGTGTGATTCCATTAATCAAACCAGAGATTTGAACAATCGATGGCATCCACAGGACATACAAGGAGGGCAAACAACTACAGAATCATAGACAGCTGCTAGCAACCAAGCGAAGCGGGCAGGGCGCGTGCGGAGCCTAGGCGCGCTCCCCACGGATGCGGCGCGCGAGCTGGATGTCCTTGGGCATGATGGTGACGCGCTTGGCGTGGATGGCGCAGAGGTTGGTGTCCTCGAAGAGGCCGACGAGGTAGGCCTCGGCGGCCTCCTGCAGGGCGGAGACGGCGGAGGACTGGAAGCGGAGGTCGGTCTTGAAGTCCTGGGCGATCTCCCGGACGAGGCGCTGGAAGGGGAGTTTGCGGATGAGCAGCTACGTGCTCTTCTGGTACTTGCGGATCTCGCGGAGGGCGACGGTCCCCGGGCGGAAGCGGTGGGGCTTCTTCACGCCGCCGGTGGCCGGGGCGGACTTGCGCGCCGCCTTGGTCGCCAGCTGCTTCCTCGGCGCCTTGCCGCCGGTGGACTTGCGCGCCGTCTGCTTCGTGCGGGCCATCGGGGCTGGGGGGGTCGGATGCGAGGGGAGGGATGATGCTGCTGCTACGGTTTGGGGATTGAGATTGAGATTTCTCGCGGTGGTGGATAAGTGGAGGGATGGAGGGATTTAAATAGGATCTGATGCTTTGCGCGCGACGATTTTGGGGTTTGGATTTCGCCGGGCGGGAGGCGGAGGGCGGCACGGGCGCCGTTGGATCGCTTCTGAATGGAGGGTGGGGATTCGAATTTGCGGCCGTCACGCGGATCGCCATCCGTGCGCCTCATGAGCGGTACTGCTGTGGTCTGTGGACGACCGGAACTAATACACATAGGAATTTCTCAAGGATTGATCATCATTTCATTTCAAAACGAAAAACAAACTAAGCTCAATTCCAGAGCAATTTGTTACAAGGATGGTAAAAATGTTAGATGGAACGTGGTAGGATCGATTTTTTTTACCACGTGCTCGTTGACCTCTCCGGCATCAGTCTTACCTATCTTGTTCCATGGAAATGTATTAGAGCTTTTCTGAATCTCTCTTGATTAATCGCATCATGAAGCTGATAAAAATAAACACTAGAACACCCATGTCGATGAATCCATCCTCTCCCTCGTTGTGCTAATCAGACAAGCTTCCTCCTTGGGCGTCAGCATCTGAGAGACCATTGTTTACGTGACCGACCTTCTTCATTGATGCCATAATCGTAATGTTTTCACGGTCACCTTTTTTCTGTGGATCGCCGGAGGCGAGCTCCCACACCTGACTATATTACTCAAAGAGCTACAGATAGCCGCAGGCCACATAGTCACAATACTACATAGGCACGTGTAAACGTGAGGTGAGGAAGAACCGTCACGAGAAGACGGCCTCCTTGTCGAGAAGACGGCCTCCTTGTCGGATGGCTTAGATATCTTGTGTGACCATAAACCAATGACTGCTATGATGAGCTTGAGAGTAGATAGCTAAGTATGTGTCTTGGTCTTTAAATGTCTTGCGTTCTGTGTGTCCCATATACGACATGGCACTGGTAGCAGAACAAAAGGCCATGCCTCTGGTGGTGGACCAACATGCATGACTACATCTCATAGATCATTAGTGGATGGTGAAGCCGGAGCGATGCCCAGTCGCTACTGAACCCTATTAGCGAAAGGGCAAGTGGTGAAGAGGTGTGCGGCATCCTCAGGGGCAATGTTGCGTCTTGGGCGGTCCTGGGCAGTTGTGTTGTTCTTGTGCGCGAGGTTAGCCATGGTGTTAAGCCGATCTCGGAAGTCAAGTCAAGCAAAAAAACTTTAATCCGGTTGGGTACTCTTAACTCCCAGATAATCTTAGCGTTGACATATTCTTCAGGTTCTCGTGGTATTGTCTTGGTGAGAACGGATTTTCAACTCCCGGGTGTCGGGACACCCCCTGCTTCTCCTGCCTCGTGAACTGATCTCTGTTCTGTTATTCCGTTGTAATTTGCAGTGCGCCAGCTGATGCACATGGGCCTTGCCACTGTACTGCATGCAGGGATCCATCCCATCACTGTGCACTTTTTCTTTACTTGTCTGGATATGAGAAGTTAGGTTTTATTCTAACGTGACAAGTAGACAACTCTCTCTCTCTCTCTCTAAACCTTGCATGCAACTCCCTCCCTTGCATGCAACACACTAGTATCTCTCTTTTAATAACTCGGCATGCAGCAGACAACTCTCTCTCTCTTAACCTTGCATGCAACACACTCTCTCTCCTACCATTTGCGTGCAACACACACTCTCCTTTTATTTATTTCAATTCTTACAATCTTGAGTCATGTGATATGGGTGGGCCGCATGCAGAATCTATATGCTGTCACTTCATCCATGACCGCATGACCTCCTGCCAGCCTAGCCCTGCCAAACTTGGTTCCGCATGCAAAAAAGCCTGCCTAATTACGCTGCTACTGCAATGCGTCTGTAACTGGATAGAGGCTGCACGAATCTTATTGCCACTGGACGGACAGATTGGAGGGTGCCTAGACTCCCGGGTGCCATCATACCTTTTCGATTATTCTTGTATGCACCTTTTGTTGAGAATAGATGGCCCCTGGTGAGGAAGCGAATGTCCTGATCAACCGACGCCATGAAATCCTGCAGCAAAGACACTAGAGACACAAATTCTAAAGCAACAACAGATGTTAGGCGGTTACGCAGGTTAGTTTCTAAACCATAACACGCAACATTTGCCACTCTAACACACTGACTAATGGAGTGGGAGGAGAGCCATGGGAAGGTAGAGGCTAGGGGCGTTGGTGTAATCCAAGTGTCAGACCAAAAGTAAGGGGATGAGCAATTGTTTGTTAGGACAAAGGAATTTTTCTGAAACAGGGGGATTTGTGAGTTGATGGCTTTGCATATGAATGATTGGTTAGAAGCGTCAGCAACAAAAGCATCTGGGTGTTGCATGGAAACTAATGTAGCCAAGGAGTGGGGGAGGGTAGTAATGATATGACAACAAGTTTCATGAGCGGACAATTATTTTGAACATGCAATTTTTTAATCCCTAAACCACATACAAAAAGGTTTGCAAACATATTGCACGCGGTGAGGCATTGAGCCCCTGAACAAGTGTCCTCAGCTGTCCAAAATGAAGGCACGCCCAAGAGCATCAATATTTAAAAGAATGGAATTAGAAAGACACGCATAAAATAGGTTAAAAGTGAGTCAAGTACCGTCGTGACAAGTATTAACCTATCCCCGTTAGCTAACAGTTTGGCATGCCGACCTAATAGATTTTTTTTTGAAACATTCTATAATCTGTTGGGTGGCGTGAATAGTGACAGAGGTAGTCCTAGATACTTATGCGTGAAAGAGGAAACTGAGCAATCTAGGATGGAGGCTATGGAGCATTGAGTAAGTTGGTCGATATGTAGAGGGACAAAGCTTGTTTTCGAGAAGTTTATAGTGAGCCCATTTGGCTAATGTGAAGTCATCGATAAAGGTTTTCAGTGTGGAGGTGGTCGTGGGTGAGGCATTAACAATGATTAATGTATCATTGGCATAGGGTCATGGGTGCTAGACGTGAGAACAAGGGGTGGTATAGTTGTGTGAAATGAATGTATTGCGTGATAAGCTCCTGGAGAAGATCCATGCACTCATGGTCACGTTAAAAAATGGCTTCCTCTTTTCTGAAACAAAAAGGCACCAAAGCCCCATATATTGCAGCTCATAAACAAATTATAAGGTGAAATACAATGCCTCATGGAAATGTCTGACACAGAACTTGAATAACACGATATGGCCTATTCTTTTCAGCTGATCAAACGCAAATAAAGATAAGTTCAACACGATGGTTTAGAAACCTCGTGTGCGAAGTTGTGGGGAACACCATTAAATCTCTAGGGATATGAAAAACTTGGGCCTACTAATCCTTTGTGACGGAAATGGGTTCTACCAGATTTTGTTTTATGATCCACGAGGTTTTCTCCGAAGCAATGCTCTTGTTCTCCTCCCACTCTCGCCGAACTCAAGTTATATTTCAAAATGGTGACATGAGATATGTCAGAGGAGAAAAGCAATCTTTGTTGCAGGCAGAAGAGTATAAGCTTTTTAGCCTTGGGGGTCTCGTCCTCTATCATACAACACTGGCACATGTGGTCTTTCTGCATCATTGTTGGCTAGGGATGCCCGTGCCTCGGGGTCGGTGTGGAAGTCGGAGCAATGGCTTCAAAATTCGCCTTGTAGGTTGTTTTCATGGGTTGCTTAGGAGGCAAACTCGATGGCTCGTTCATTGTGTAGCCTCATGGCTGATGTGTGCGTTGATGTGCTTTGTAAGTTGGAGCAGCGGCTTCAGATCATGTTGTAGGGTTTCGTCTCTGGCTCCTTGGACAGTAGGGTTGTCACCTCATTTGGAACACAACCTTGAGGCTAGTGTGCTTGTGTGGTTTGTAAGCCGAAGCGGTGGTTCCAGGTTGTGTGGTAGGGTGTCGCCTCTGGTTTCTTGGGAGACAAAGCCGTTGACTCATTTGGAGTGCACCTCGAAGCTGGATGTGTGGGTATTTAGATTTCAAACATTTTTCTTATAATTTGGTTGTCTGAGGACCCCCCCCCTCGCGTTGCCCATCCAGGAACTCGCAAACTCCCTCACGTCACCACCCTAGGGCGACGCCGGGGCAATCCCTAGCGCCACCAGCCCTCCTAGCAGCGTGATTTGTGTCACCGCTGCTGCCGGTTGATGACCCACAAGTATAAGGGATCAATCATAGTCCTTTTGATAAGTAAGGGTGTCGAACCCAACGAGGAGGAGAAGGAAATGGCAAGTAGTTTTCAGCAAGGTATTCTCTGCAAGCACTGAAATTATAAGTAACGAGTAGTTTGATAGCGAGATAATTTGTAACAAGCAAGTAACTGTAACTGTAACAAAAGTGCAGCAAGATAGCCCAATCCTTTTGAGGCAAAGGACAGGCCAAAACGGTCTCTTATGATAAGCAAAACGTTCTTGAGAGTACACGGGAATTTCATCTAGTCACTTTCATCATGTTGGTTTGATTCGTGTTTGCTACTTTGATAATTTGATATATGGGTGGACCGGTGCTTAGGTGCTATTCTTACTTGAACAAAACTCCTACTTATGATTAACCCCTCGCAAACATCCGCAACTACGAGAAAAGTATTAACAAAAAATCTAACCATAGCATTAAACTTTTGGATTCAAATCAATCCCTTACGAAGTAGCGCATAAAGTAGGGTTTAAGCTTCTATCACTCTCGCAACCCATCATCTAATAACTACTCCACAATGCATTCCCTTAGGCCCTAACAAGGTGAAGTGCCATGTAGTCGACGTTCACATGACACCACTAAGGGAATCACAACATACATACCACCAAAATATCAAACACATATCAAATTCACATGATTACTTGCAACTAGATTTCTCCCGTGACCTCAAGAACAAAAGTAACTACTCATAAATGATAATCATGCTCAAGATCAGAGGGGTATTATATAGCATAATGGATCTGAACATATAATCTTCCACCAAATAAACCATATAGTAATCAACTACAAGATGCAATCAACACTACTAGTCACCCCCAAGCACCAATCTAAGGTTCCGGTACAAAGATTGAACACAAGAGATGAACTAGGGTTTGAGAGGAGATGGTGCTGTTGAAGATGTTGATGGAGATTGCCCTCCCCAAGATGGGAGAGTTGTTGGCTGTCGATGTACAAAAGTAGGGGCACTCCTTTTTACCCCTTTACTTGTGCACGGGCAGTCGGAGCCGCGCCCATAGCCACACTAAGTAGGGCAGAAGAGGGAAGCTGGAGCACAAGGTAACCAAAGCAACGCCAAGACCAAGAGACACAAAGAGCCAGAGGGCGAGGCGGACTCCCCCGGCAAGGCCCTTGCCGGGCAGTCTCCGCGGCCCCGGCAAGAGCCTTGCCGGGGCAACTTGCCCAACACCAGCAGAGCGAGCCACCCTTGAGCCCGAGGGTTCCAACGCCGCCACAACCACATTGGAACCAAGGCTCGGGAGGCACTTTTGTGGTAGCATGCAGATCATAAACACACAAGATCAGATGAGGACCAGAAGACGACGATCCTCGGCGGGATCCTAGCCGAGGAAATCCACGAGACCCCCGGCAAGACCCTTGCCGAGGACGACCACGATGCCACGGCAAGACCCTTGCCGGGCCCCGGCAATGCCCTTGCCGAAGACACCTACAGGGCCGCAGCCAGGCCCGCGTCTGCCAAGGCTCCACCATCGTTCTCATGCAGCTGCCAGCCCGACCAGCTGGGCAGGCACCTGCGTGGCGACATGCAGCTTCCAGGCCAGCTCAGCAAACGCCTACGTGGTGGCATGCAAATCTTCGTGAAGACCCTACCACCACGCCATCTCAGCAGCCTGCCAGCTTACATGGCGCTGCAGGCACCGCTGGCGTGGACGCGTGTCCGAGCAAGGTGAGGCGGCGATAGACGGGACGGGCCCCGTTGCTATCCCCAGTAAAGGAACGAGACACCTAAGGGGGCGCATTGAATGCGTCTTGTCCCGTAATGACAGGCGATAAGCTTGTGTACTGTACACCTTTCCACCTCCTGTGTGCCACTGTGGCAACCCCTTTTGCCTATAAAAGGAGGCCCGAGGCGACCAGGAGAGGGATTCGGATCTTTTGGGCTAGACACGCACAGTAGCTAGTTCAAGAACTCAAGAACACTCAAATACATACACCAAAGCGGGACTAGGGTTTTACGCATCCCCGCGGCCCGAACCTGGGTAAACGATCTTTGTGCTGGCTCCTAGACCTGCTCTTTGCACAACCCCGCGCCCGCCAACCATAGAAGGGATCCCAGTGATCCCATAGGTGTCGTTCCCACCGACATCTTTGGTGCGCTAGGTAGGGGACGCAGTTGTGAGAATCTGGTCTAGCAGTTAGTCTAGCACTTCTTGACCACCATGGCTCCCAAGAAGAAGACGATCACAGCGATCGGTTCGTCGGGAGCCGAACAGCCCGTACCAGTGCGGGCGAGTGGCGAGGCGGTCGCGGACGGAAGCCGAGGCACGGCCTACGAACACCCGCATCGCTCCGGTAGTCAAAGCGGGGCGAGCGGTGACGTTCGTGCGCGAGACGACGGTCCGCACGCCGCCAAATCCAAAGACGGAGCCGGGCCCCCACAGGCGGCGCGAGGCCCTCCAGGGGCGGCGTCGTGCTGCCTACGGGCGGCGCGGTGACCTCCAAAACGCCTACGCCGGTGCCCACGACGCGCTCGTCCCAGGTTGCGCGCGATGAGCAGCGTCACCATGCCGGTGACCCTGGGCGCCGCCGCGGGAAGAGTCTTGCGCTTCATGCGCGGGACGTGGAAGGCCAGCATGCACGCCGAGACGCTGGCAAAAATGGCGCACAACCGCCAGGCCGTGATAGAGCTCCTTCTAACGTGGTTAGAAGTCGGAGTGCATCACGGTCCACGCAGCTTTCGCCGCCGCCCACGCCGACCGAAGCCTTGGCGCGCGCAGTTGCTCCTCGACTTTCCCCCTGCTGCGGAAAAGCTCGACGAGTGGAGAGCCACCATACGGAGCCTCGTCGGCGTTGCCAACAAAGATGAGCCACGACCAGCGGGGCCCTTTGGCCGGTGCTCCGTCGAGCCACCGCATGCCAGTGGTGGAAGGACTTGAGGTGCTACTGCCATGGTGCACTCTCCTCCGCCACGCCAGCCACCGCGGGTGCCGGTCCGTCGTGATGACGCTTGTGACAACATTTCCATAGTGTCCTCCGACCCACGGACCCACCGCGATCAGCGCCAAGTTCTTTGGGAGCGAGCCCATGAAGACGCTCGAACCACCATCGAGCGTCGGCGCGATGCGCGCCACCAGTCAGATAGGCGGGTGGGGCCCTGCTACCTCTTGAGCACTGCGTTGGTTTTCCCTTGAAGAGGAAAGGGTGATGCAGTAAAGCAGCGTAAGTATTTTCCTCAGTTTTTGAGAACCAAGGTATCAATCCAGTAGGAGGCCACGCACGAGTCCCTCACACCTACACAAACAAATAAATCCTCACAACCAACGCGATAAGGGGTTGAATCCCTACACGGTCACTTACGAGAGTGAGATCTGATAGATATGATAAGATAATATTTTTGGTATTTTTATGATAAAGTGCAAAGTAAAATAGAAAGCAATAAAAATAACTAAGTGTTGGAAGATTAATATGATGGAAAATAGACCCTGGGGCCATAGGTTTCACTAGTGGCTTCTCTCAAGAGCATAAGTATTTATGGTGGGTGAACAAATTACTGTTGAGCAATTGACAGAATTGAGCATAGTTATGAGAATATCTAGGTATGATCATGTATATAGGCATCACGTCTGAGACAAGTAGACCGACTCCTGCCTGCATCTACTACTATTACTCCACACATCGACCGCTATCCAGCATGCATCTAGAGTATTAAGTTCATAAGAACAGAGTAACGCTTTAAGCAAGATGACATGATGTAGAGGGATAAACTCATGCAATATGATATAAACCCCATCTTGTTATCCTCGATGGCAACAATACAATACGTGCCTTGCTGCCCCTACTGTCACTGGGAAAGGACACCGCAAGATTGAACCCAAAGCTAAGCACTTCTCCCATTGCAAGAAATATCAATCTAGTAGGCCAAACCAAACTGATAATTCGAAGAGACTTGCAAAGATAACCAATCATACATAAAAGAATTCAGAGAAGATTCAAATATTGTTCATAGATAAACTTGATCATAAACCCACAATTCATCGATCTCAACAAACACACCGCAAAAGAAGATTACATCGAATAGATCTCCACGAGAGAGGGGGAGAACATTGTATTGAGATCCAAAAAGACAGAAGAAGCCATATAGCTAATAACTATGGACCCGAAGGTCTGAGGTAAACTACTCACACATCATCGGAGAGGCTATGGTGTTGATGTAGAAGTCCTCCGTGATTGATGGCCCCTCCGGCGGAGCTCCGGAAAAGGCCCAAGATGGGATCTCACGGGTACAGAAGGTTGCGGCGGTGGAATTAGGGTTTTGGCTCCGTATCTGGTAGTTTGGGGGTACGTAGGTATATATAGGAGGAAGGAGTACGTCGGTGGAGCAACAGGGGGCCCACGAGGGTGGAGGGCGCACCCAGGGGGGTAGGCGCGCCCCCCTACCTCGTGCCCTCCTGGTTGATGTCTTGATGTAGGGTCCAAGTCCTCTGGATCACGTTCGTTCCGAAAATCACGTTCCCGAAGGTTTCATTACGTTTGGACTCCGTTTGATATTCTTTTTCTGCGAAACTCTGAAATAGGCAAAAAACAGCAATTCTGGGCTGGGCCTCCGGTTAATAGGTTAGTCCCAAAAGTAATATAAAAGTGTATAATAAAGCCCAATAATGTTCAAAACAGAATATAATATAGCATGGAGCAATAAAAAATTATAGATACGTTGGAGACGTACCAAGCATCCCCAAGCTTAATTCTTGCTCGTCCTCGAGTAGGTGAATGATAAAAACAGAATTTTTGATGTGGAATGCTACTTGGCATAATTTCAATGTAATTCTTCTTAATTGTGGTATGAATATTCAGATCCGAAAGATTGAAGATAAAAATTCAATATTGACATAAAATAATAATACTTCAAGCATACTAACTAAGCAATTATGTCTTCTCAAAATAACATGCCCAAAGAAAGTTCATCCCTACAAAATCATATAGTTTAGTCATGCTCCATTTTCGTCACACAAGAATGCTCTCATCATGCACAACCCCGATGACAAGCCAAGCAATTGTTTCATACTTTAGTAATCTCAAACCTTTTCAACTTTCACGCAATACATGAGCGTGAGCCATGGATATAGCACTATGGGTGGAATAGAATATAATGATGGGGGTTATGTAGAGAAGACAAAAAGGGAGAAAATCTCACATCAACGAGGCTAATCAATGAGCTATGGTGATGCCCATCGATTGATGTTAATGCAAGGAGTAGGGATTGCCATGCAACGGATGCACTAGAGCTATAAATATATTAAAGCTCAACAAAAGAAACTAAGTGGGTGTGCATCCAACTTGCTTGCTCACGAAGACCTAGAGCACTTGAGGAGGCCCACTATTGGAATATACAAGCCAAGTTCTATAATGAAAAATTTCCACTAGTATATGAAAGTGACAAAACAAGAGACTCTCTATCATGAAGATCATGGTGCTACTTTGAAGCACAAGTGTGGAAAAAGGATAGTAGCATTGTCCCTTTTTATTTCCCCTTTTTTTGGGCCTTCCTTTTTTTATTTGGCCTTTCTCTTTTTTTGGGACAATGCTCTATTAACGATGATCATCACACTTCTATTTATTTACAACTCAAAGATTACAACTCGATATTAGAACAAAGTATTACTCTATATGAATGCCTCCGGCGGTGTACCGGATATGCAATGAACCAAGCGTGACATGTATGAAAGAATTATGAATGGTGGCTTTGCCACAAATACTATGTCAACTACATGATCATGCAAAGCAACATGACAATGATGAACGTGTCATGATAAACAGAACGGTGGAAAGTTGCATGGCAATATATCTCGGAATGGCTATGGAAATGCCATAATTGGTAGGTATGGTGGCTGTTTTAAGGAAGATATAAGGAGGTTTATGTGTGAAAGAGCGTATCATATCACGGGGTTTGGATGCACCGGCGAAGTTTGCACCAACTCTCAATGTGAGAAAGGGCAATGCACGGTATCGAAGAGGCTAGCAATGGTGGAAAGGTGAGAGTGCGTATAATCCATGGACTCAACATTAGTCATAAAGAACTCACATACTTATTGCAAAAATCTACAAGTCATCAAAAACCAAGCACTACGCGCATGCTCCTAGGGGGATAGATTGGTAGGAAAAGACCATCGCTCGTCCCCGACCGCCACTCATAAGGAGGACACTCAAAGAACACCTCATGTTTCAAATTTGTTACATAACGTTTACCATACGTGCATGCTATGGGACTTGCAAGCTTCAAAACAAGTATTTCTCAAATTCACAACTACTCAACTAGCACAACTTTGATATCACTACCTCCATGTCTCAAAACAATCATCAAGCATCAAACTTCTCTTAGTATTCAACGCACTCATAAGAAAGTTTTTACTAGTCTTGAATACCTAGCATATTAGGATTATTTAAGCAAATTACCATGCTGTTTAAGACTCTCAAAATAATCTAAGTGAAGCATGAGAGAATAATAGTTTCTATAAAACAAAACCACCACCGTGCTCTAAAAGATATAAGTGAAGTACTAGAGGAAAAACTATATAACTCAAAAGATATAAGTGAAGCACATAGAGTATTCTAATAATTTCCGAATCACGTGTGTCTCTCTTAAAAGGTGTGTACAGAAAATATGATTGTGGTAAACTAAAAAGCAAAGACTCAAATCATACAAGACGCTCCAAGCAAAACACATATCATGTGGTGAATAAAAATATAGCTCCAAGTAAAGTTACCGATGGAAGTAGACAAAAGAGGGGATGCCTTCCGGGGCATCCCCAAGCTTTGGCTTTTAGGTGTCCTTAGATTATCTTGGGGGTGCCATGGTCATCCCCAATCTTAGGCTCTTGCCACTCCTTCTTCCATAATCCATCAAATCTTTCACCCAAAACTTGAAAACTTCACAACACAAAACTCAGCAGAAAATCTCGTGAGCTCCGTTAGCGAAAGAAAACAAAAGACCACTTCAAGGTACTGTAATGAACTCATTATTTATTTATATTGGTGTTAAACCTAATGTATTCCAACTTCTCTATGATTTATAAATTCTTTTACTAGCCATAGATTCATCAAAATAAGCAAACAACACACGAAAAACAGAATCTGTCAAAAACAGAACAGTCTGTAGTAATCTGTAACTAACGGAAACTTCTGGAACTCCAAAAAATCAGCCAAAATAGGACGACATAGACAATTTGCTTATTGATAAGCAGCAATTAGAATCAATATTTTATCACGTTCTGGTGATTTTTAACAATTATTTTCGTGAACAGAAAGTTTCTGCAATTTTCAGCAAGATCAAATAACTATCATCCAAGAAGATCCTATAGGTTAAACTTGGCACAAACACTAATTAAAACGTAAAAACACATCTAACCAGAGGCTAGATCAAAGATTTATTCCTAAACAGAAGCAAAAAGCAAAAAAAAAACTAAAAATAAAATTGGGTTGCCTCCCAACAAGCGCTATCGTTTAACGCCCCTAGCTAGGCATTGATAATTTTAATGATGCTCACATGAAACATAGCAATTGAAACACAAAGAGAGCATCATAAAGCATGTGAAAAACACATCTAAGTCTAACATACTTCCTATGCATAGGCATCTTATAGGCAAACAAATTATCATAGCAAGCAAAAACTAGCATATGCAAGGAAGAGGAAAGAAACAATAGCAATCTCAACATAACGAGAGGTAATTTAGCAACATGAAAATTTCTACAACCATATTTTCCTCTCTCATAATAATTACATGTGGGATCATAAGAAAATTGAACAAAATAGCTATCACATAAAATATTTTCAACACGATCCACATGCATGCGAAGTTGACACTCTTCCAAAATAGTGGGATTAACATCAACTGAAGTCATGACCTCTCCAAACCCACTTTTATCAAAAACTTCATAAGATTGAACATTCTCCAAATATGTGGGGTCTAAAGTTGACACTCTTCCAAACCCACTTTCAATATTATCGCAAACATTATTATCAATCTCATATTCATCATGGGGCTTAAATAAATTTTCAAGATCATAAGAAGAATCACCCCAATCATGATCATTGCAACAAGTAGTAGACATAGCAAAACTAGCATCCCCAAGCTTAGGGTTTTGCATATTATTAGCACAATTGACATCAAGAGAATTTATAGTAAAATCATTGCAATCATGCTTTTTATCGAAGGAACTATCAAGTATGGGTGCAATAGCAACGATCTCATGTTTAACATACGGAACTATAGAAAATTCATCTTCATAAATATTGGCATCATGGCCACAAGAATAGCAAGCATCATGTTCATCAAGGGATATTTCAATCAAATCATCGGAATCACAATTGTCTATAGATTCATGCATATCATTATTTTCTTCCGAAGCAACGGTCATTCTTTCAATAAATTCTTGGACATAGACATTATGAGCAAAGTTTTCATTGCAATATTTAAGTATGACAGAATTTTCAGATTTGTTGAGAGTAAAATCATACTTTTCAATCAAAGAAGCAACTTCATGAGCACCCTTAAAAACGACAAATTCTTCAATTTGTTCGATATCATAGTAACTATAAACACCCTTTTCATAAGAAGATAAGATTTCATTATCATTGAACTCACATAGGTAGGGAAGGTGTTTTTTAGGGTTCTTAGAGCAACAAGTAAAATCACAAATTTCACAAAGATTCCAAGCATAGCATAGCAAACTATTTATATGATACCATAAGAGCTCCCCCTTTTCAGACAAACGATGACGCACAAAATGAGCATGCTCATGTAAAGATTTCCCATCAACTAGGCTAGTTGGGGTTTCAACACAAGCGCATAAGGATCGAAGATGATCCAAGTAGAACACTTTAAGTGGATCCATATCAATAGATTTTTAGCAAGCAAAGATGCAAGCAAATAGAAGGCACGTGGAAACACAAACAGAAAGGCATACAGGAAGAAGGCGAATAAAATGGCAAGGGTGAAGTGGGGGAGAGGAAAACGAGAGGCAAATGGCAAATAATCTAATGCGGGAGATAAGGGTTTGTGATGGGTACTTGGTATGTTGACTTTTGCGTAGACTCCCCGGCAACGGCACCAGAAATTCTTCTTGCTACCTCTTGAGCACTGCGTTGGTTTTCCCTTGAAGAGGAAAGGGTGATGCAGTAAAGCAGCATAAGTATTTCCCTCAGTTTTTGAGAACCAAGGTATCAATCCAGTAGGAGGCCACGCACGAGTCCCTCGCACCTACACAAACAAATAAATCCTCGCAACCAACGCGATAAGGGGTTGTCAATCCCTACACGGTCACTTACGAGAGTGAGATCTGATAGATATGATAAGATAATATTTTTGGTATTTTTATGATAATGATGCAGAGTAAAATAGAAAGCAATAAAAATAACTAAGTGTTGGAAGATTAATATGATGGAAAATAGACCCTGGGGCCATAGGTTTCACTAGTGGCTTCTCTCAAGAGCGTAAGTATTTACGGTGGGTGAACAAATTACTGTTGAGCAATTGACAGAATTGAGCATAGTTATGAGAATATCTAGGTATGATCATGTATATAGGCATCACGTCCGAGACAAGTAGACCGACTCCTGCCTGCATCTACTACTATTACTCCACACATCGACCGCTATCCAGCATGCATCTAGAGTATTAAGTTCATAAGAACAGAGTAACGCTTTACACAAGATGACATGATGTAGAGGGATAAACTCATGCAATATGATATAAACCCCATCTTGTTATCCTCGATGGCAACAATACAATACGTGCCTTGCTGCCCCTACTGTCACTGGGAAAGGACACCGCAAGATTGAACCCAAAGCTAAGCACTTCTCCCATTGCAAGAAAGATCAATCTAGTAGGCCAAACCAAACTGATAATTCGAAGAGACTTGCAAAGATAACCAATCATACATAAAAGAATTCAGTGAAGATTCAAATATTGTTCATAGATAAACTTGATCATAAACCCACAATTCATCGGTCTCAACAAACACACCGCAAAAGAAGATTACATCGAATAGATCTCCACGAGAGAGGGGGAGAACATTGTATTGAGATCCAAAAAGAGAGAAGAAGCCATCTAGCTAATAACTATGGACCCGAAGGTCTGAGGTAAACTACTCACACATCATCGGAGAGGCTATGGTGTTGATGTAGAAGCCCTCCGTGATCGATGCCCCCTCCGGCGGAGCTCCGGAAAAGGCCCCAAGATGGGATCTCATGGGTACAGAAGGTTGCGGCGGTGGAATTAGGGTTTTGGCTCCGTATCTGGTAGTTTGGGGGTACGTAGGTATATATAGGAGGAAGGAGTACATCGGTGGAGCAACAGGGGGCCCACGAGGGTGGAGGGCGCGCCCAGGGGGGTAGGCGCGCCCCCCTACCTCGTGCCCTCCTGGTTGATGTCTTGACGTAGGGTCCAAGTCCTCTGGATCACGTTCGTTCCGAAAATCACGTTCCCGAAGGTTTCATTCCGTTTGGACTCCGTTTGATATTCTTTTTCTGCGAAACTCTGAAATAGGCAAAAAACAGCAATTCTGGGCTGGGCCTCCGGTTAATAGGTTAGTCCCAAAAGTAATATAAAAGTGTATAATAAAGCCCAATAATGTTCAAAATAGAATATAATATAGCATGGAGCAATCAAAAATTATAGATACATTTTAGACGTATCAGGCCCACTATGGACCACCCAGCACCAGGGGCTTCTGGCGGCCTACCCTACGAGGTGGGTTGCCCAGCCTTTACCCGTGAGCTGCGGCAGTTCCAGTGGCCCTCCCACCGCACATTCAAGCCCGACGTCGGCAAGAAGTACAATGGCAAGACCCATCCGTCGGAGTTCCTCAGCATCTACACCATCGCCATGCAAGCTGTTGGGGCTCGCGACGACAAGGTGCTTGCCAATTACTTCCCGTTGGCACTTAAACCCAATGTCATGTCATGGTTGATGCACTTGCCAGTAGATTCTATTTCTTCCTGGTCGGATTTGTTCCATGAGTTTGTTGGCGCCTTTACAGGAGGCCACCAAGCTCATGGCCAGGCAAGCGATTTGCATATCACCCCACAGAAAGAAGGTGAAACCCTGCGCAAGTACATACAGAGATTCAGCCGGGTGCAGTATAACATCCCCGATGTTCACCCTGCCGCCGTGATCAGTGCATTCCACCAGAATGTGCGCAACTGCAAGATGCGTGAAGAGCTGGCGATGAACAAGGTCAAAGATGTAGCCGAACTTTATGTTCTTGTCGATAGGTGCGCTCGGGCTGAAGAAGGGAGGAAGTACCCTGGCGAGGACGCCGGTGCGGAAACCGACTCCATAGACGAGGGCACAGCCACCCCGACAAAGAAGGGTCGGCGCCGCAACAAGAAACGCAAGGGCAAGACTGTGCTTGTCATCGAGGGATCCGAGGACACCGGCACTGCCAAGAAGGCCAAGGCAGACGACCCCGGCAAGGAAATTGCCGGGTGTGCCGCTTGCCGGGCCTTGGCAGCTGTCGACAAGCCAGGAGGCTCCGACAAGCAGTACTGCAAGATCCACTGCACCAAGGGCCATGACCTCCAGAACTGCCGACAAGTTGAGCTGCTTGCTGAAAAGCAAAAAGCTGAGTATGAGAGGCAAGACAAGGAGAAGGGCCAGGATGGTGCCGAAGGATCCGACAAGAAGCGTGGCGGCCAAGGGGGTCGCCACGGCAAGGATAGCCAGCAAGAGAGGCCCGCTCGAGGCCACGACAAGAAGCAGGAAGACGACGGTCATGACGAGGACGACGAGTCCGGCGAGCAGGAGTTTCAGAAAGCTACGGAGGCTATGTGCATCGACGGTGGCGCCTTGTTGCACACTTCTCACCGCCAGCTCAAGCAGTGGGCGCGTGAGATCATAGCGGCGGAGCCATCATTCGATGCTCAAAAGCCACTGAAGTGGTCCAGCACGCCTATCATTTTTTACGCCGAGGACCACCCTGATCGCACAACTGTGGTTGGGTGCTTGCCGTTGTTGGTTTCGCCAACGATACGCAACCTAAAGGTGACAAAAATGCTAGTTGACGGCGGGGCCGATCTGAACTTGATCTCGCCTATTGTGATCAAAAGGCTGCAGATTCCTGATGGAGACCTCGAAGAGACGGGCATGTTTCAAGGGGTCAACCCGGGAAGGAGCCAGCCGAAGGGTAAGGTCATGCTGCCCGTGACGTTTGGAGGCGAGTTGAACTACAAGACGGAGAGGATTGTTTTTTATGTAGCCGAGATCCCCTTGCCCTACAACGGGATTCTCGGCCGCCCGGCACTAGCTAAGTTCATGGTGGCGTCACATTACGCCTACAACATGCTGAAGATGCCTGGGCCGATGACCATCATCACCGTCCCCTGCGACAAGAAGGATGCGCTGATCAACTCTACCGGGAGGCAGTTGCAGCGACTGCCGCCAAGGCACTTGCTCCTGTCGCCGAAGCCCCGGGAGGGAAGAAGACCGACAAGACCTCTCACGCCCACTCCGGCAAGCGCACCTCTTCGGAGTGTTGTGCTCCCGTCGAGGACGTGCCAGAGAGTTCCGCCAGCAAGAGCAAGAAATCCAGAGCTGTGCCACCAGAGACCAAGAAGGTGTCCGTCAAGGAGGATGGCACGGGAGGGGCTTCCACCATAAGCTCCTCCCTTGATAGCAAATAGGAAAGCGCACTCGTCACCTTCCCGCGGGCGAATGTCGATGTGTTTGCATGGCAAGCATCCGACATCCCCGGTGTTCCCAGGGAGGTGATTGAGCACCATCTTGTTGTCTGTCCTCATGCGCGACCCGTCAAGCAGAAGGTCAGGAAGCAAGCTTTGGAGCGGCAGGAGTTCATCACGGAGGAAATTAGGAAGTTAGAAGTGGCAGGCTTGGTGAGGGGAGTACTCCATCCGACGTGGTTGGCCAATCCAGTGGTGGTGCGCATGGCAAATGGGAAGTGGAGGCTGTGTATTGATTACACGGACATCAATAAGGCTTGTCCAAAAGACCCTTTCCCGTTGTCGCGCATTGACCAGATTGTTGACTCCATGGCCAGGTGCCACTTGTTATCGTTCCTCGATGCCTACTCAGGATACCACCAGATCTTCATGACAAGAGAAGATGAGGAAAAGATAGCATTCATCACCCCATGTGGTACATTTTGCTTTCTGTGAATGCCTTTCGGGTTGAAGAGTGCTGGCTCAACATTTGCAAGGGTAGTCCAAATTGGTTTTGAGCCCCAGCTACATAGAAATATGGAAGCTTATATGGATGGCATAGTGGTCAAAACCAAGGACAAGGCGACACTCGTGCAAGATTTAAAAGAGACGTTTGCAAACTTGCGCAAGATCAACCTCAAGTTGAACCCTGAGAAGTGTGTCTTCGGTGTTCCGTCCGGCCAACTTCTCGGGTTCTTTGTGTCACAGCGCAGGATTGAGGCGAATCCAGATAAGATCAAGGCCATTGAGCAAATTGAGGCACCTAAGCGGATCAAGGATGTGCGCCGGCTCACTGGCTGCTTTGCCGCCATGAGCAGGTTCATTTCCAAGTCTGCCGAGTGTGCCCTCCCCTTTTTCAAAATCTTGAAGAAGGCTGGCCCAATGGAGTGGACCCCAGAGGCCGAAGCAGCGCTGCAGGATTTGAAGAAATACCTCTCCTCTACACCGATACTGGTTGCGCCTAAACCACAAGAGCCATTGCTGCTGTATCTAGCGGCAACAAATCAAGTGGTCAGCGCTGCGCTAGTGGCACAGAGGGAGGTCGATGAAGAAGCAGTAGCAACGGCAGGACTGGCGGATGGCAAGTCAGACACTCCCGGGGCAGGGCCTGGTGCCGGCAAGGCAAGGCTCCAGGCAGAGACTGACGCCGTCAGTACGGGGCCCGCGCAACCAAATGAAGTGGTGCAGAAGAAGAAAATGATGCAGCACCCGGTTTACTTTGTCAGCTCCCTCTTGCAGGGGGCTAGGTCAAGGTACTCCGGTGTGTAGAAATTGCTCTTCGGCCTCCTTATGGCCTCGAGGGAGCTGCGTCATTACTTCCAAGCCCACGAAATCACCGTCGTCGCCCGCCTCCTGTTGCAACAGATACTGCATAACCTAGACGCGACCGGGAGGATCGTGGAGTGGGCCTTGGAACTGTCAAGCTTTGGTTTGAAGTTTGAAAGTACTTTGACAATCTAGAGCAGAGTCTTGGTAGAGTTCATTGCAGAGTGGACCTCAACGCCCGATGAAGAGATCCAGGAGACCACTCTCCCCGGCAAGGAAACAAGTCGCAACTGGATTATGTACTTTGACGGGGCTTTCTCGCTGCAAGGCGCCGGTGCTGGTGTGCTACTCGTGGCACCCATCGGAGAGCACCTCAAGTATGTAGACCATATGCACTTTCCCAGAGAGATGTTGATGAACAACACTGCTGAGTACGAGGGGTTGCTTGCCGGTCTCAGGATCGCGGCGGACCTCGGAATCAAGAAGCTCATCGTCAGGGGTGATTCGCAGCTTGTTGTCAAGCAAGTTAACAAACACTACCAAAGCCCGTTGATGGAGGCCTACGTGAATGAGGTGAGGAAGCTGGAGGAGCATTTTAACGGTATACAAGCGGAGCATGTTCCCCGAGTGGAGAACGACACCGCTGATTACCTGTCAAAGCGCGTTGCACTCAAATTACCTGTGGAGCCAGGTACTTTTGTGCTTCAGTTAACCCAACCATCCGTTGAACCATCAACGGAGCAGAACAAGCATAGGAAATCAGGCCCCGGCAAATACTTTCTCGCCGAGCTCCCAGGAGCCGCCGGCAAGGATGTTGCCGTGGACACCGAGCCTGCCATGGGGCCACAGACTCCGGCAGGGCGTCAAGCCCTGGCCGTAGAGACAGCCGCTCCCGTGGTAGAGGAAATGCCTTTAGTCCTTGCCGTCGAGCCTGATACGTCCATTTTGCATCATGCTTTTATATCGATATTTATTGCATTATGGGCTGTTATTACACGTTATGTTACAATACTTATGCCTATTCTCTCTTATTTTACAAGGTTTACATGAAGAGGGAGAATGCCGGCAGCTGGAATTCTGGGCTGGAAAAGGAGCAAATATTAGAGACCTATCCTGCACAACCCCAAAAGTCCTGAAACTCCACGGAAGTCATTTTTGTAAATAATAAAAAGTACCGAGCGAAGAAAATACCAGAGGGGGCCCACACCCTGGCCACGAGGGTGGGGGGCGCGCCCCCTACCTCGTGGGCCCCCTGGCAGGCCTCCGGTGCCCATCTTCTGCTATATGAAGTCTTTCGTCCGAGAAAAAATCATAAGCAAGCTTTCGGGAAGAAACTCCACCACCACGAGGCGGAACCTTGGCGAAACCAATCTAGGGCTCCGGCAGAGCTTTTCTGGCGGGGAAACTTCCCTCCGAGGGGGAAATCATCGCCATCGTCATCACCAATGATCCTCTCATTGGGAGGGGGTCAATCTTCATCAACATCTTCACCAGCACCATCTCCTCTCAAACCCTAGTTCATCTCTTGTATCCAATCTTTGTCCCAAAGCCTCAGATTGGTACTTGTAGGTTGCTAGTAGTGTTGATTACTCCTTGTAGTTGATGCTAGTTGATTTAATTGGTGGAAGATCATATGTTCAGATCCTATATGCATATTAATACCCCTCTGATTATGAACATGAATATGCTTTATGAGTAGTTACGTTTGTTCCTGAGGACATGGGAGAAGTCTTGCTATAAGTAGTCATGTGAATTTGGTATTCGTTCGATATTTTGATGAGATGTATGTTGTTTTTCCTCTAGTGGTGTTATGTGAACGTCGACTACATGACACTTCACCATTGTTTGGGCCTAGAGGAAGGCATTGGGAAGTAATAAGTAGATGATGGGTTACTAGAGTGACAGAAGCTTAAACCCTAGTTTATGCGTTGCTTCGTAAGGGGCTGATTTGGATCCATATATTTCATGCTATGGTTAGGTTTATCTTAATACTTATTTTGTAGTTGCGGATGCTTGCAATAGGAGTTAATCATAAGTGGGATTCTTGTCCAAGTAAGGACAGCACCCAAGCACCGGTCCACCCACATATCAAATTATCAAAGTACCGAACGCGAATCATATGAACGTGATGAAAACTAGCTTGACGATAATTCCCATGTGTCCTCGGGAGCGCTTTTATCTATATAAGAGTTTGTCCAGGCTTGTCCTTTGCTACAAAAAGGATTGGGCCATCTTTCTGCACCTTATTTACTTTCATTACTTGTTACCCGTTACAAATTACCTTATCACAAAACTATCTGTTACTGATAATTTCAGTGCTTGCAGAGAATACCTTACTGAAAACCGCTTGTCATTTCCTTCTGCTCCTCGTTGGGTTCGACACTCTTACTTATCGAAAGGACTACGATAGATCCCCTACACTTGTGGGTCATCAAGACTCTTTTCTGGCGCCGTTGCCGGGGAGTGAAGCGCCTTTGGTAAGGAAAAATTTATATAGTGTGCTGAAATTTACTGTCACTTGTTACTATGGAAAGTAATCCTTTGAGGGGCTTGTTCGGGGTATCTTCACCCCGACCAGTAGAGCAAATAGTTGCTCCTCAACCTACTGAACCTTCTGAAAATTTCTACTTTGAAATTCCTTCGGGTATGATAGAGAAACTGCTGCCTAATCCTTTTACAGGAGATGGAACACTGCATCCCGATTTACACTTAATCTATGTGGATGAAGTTTGTGGATTATTTAAGCTTGCAGGTATGCCCGCTGATGTTATCAAGAAGAAGGTCTTCCCTTTATCTTTGAAGGGAGATGCATTAACATGGAATAGGCTATGTGATGATATGGGATCATGGAACTACAAACGATTGAAATTGGAATTTCATCAGAAGTTTTATCCTATGCATCTTGTTCATCGTGATCATAATTATATATATAATTTTTGGCCTCACGAAGGAGAAAGCATCGCTCAAGCTTGGGGGAGGCTTAAGTCAATGTTATATTCATGCCCCAATCATGAGCTCTCAAGAGAAATAATTATTCAGAATTTTTATGCTCGGCTTTCTCGTAATAACCAATCCATGCTCGATACTTCTTGTACTGTCTCCTTTATCATGAAGACTATTGAATTCAAATGGGATTTATTGGAAAGAATTAAACGCAACTCTGAAGACTGGGACCTCGACGAAGGTACAGAGTCAGGTATAACACCTAAGTTTGATTGTGTTAAATCTTTTATGGATACCGATGCTTTCCGTGAATTTAGCACTAAATATGGACTTGACTCTGAGATAGTAGCTTCTTTCTATGAATCCTTTGCTACTCATGTTGATCTCCCTAAGGGGAAGTGGTTTAAATATAATCCCCCCATTGAAGTAAAAGTAGTTGCCCCTATTAAAGTTGAAGAAAATACTATCACTTACAATGATCCTATTGTTCCTACTGCTTATGTTGAGAAACCACCTTTCCCTGTTAGAATAAAGAATCATGTTAAAGCTTCAACTGTAGTCAAAAAAAGTAATATTAGGCACATAAACCCCCTGAGCAAGTTAAATTTGAACCTAATATTGCAATGGTAAAAGATCTTTTGGTCGATAATATTGATGGGCATGTTATTTACTTCTGCAATGAAGCTGCTAGAATTGCTAGACCTGATGCTAAAAATAAACATAGACCTATTGTAGGCGTGCCTGTTATTTCTGTTAAAATAGGAGATCATTGTCATCATGGCTTATGTGATATGGGTGCTAGTGCTAGTACAATACCTCATTCTTTATACGAAGAAATTATGCATGATATTGCACCTGCTGAGATAGAAGATATCGATGTTACCATTAAGCTTGCCAATAGAGATACTATTTCACCGATTGGGATTGTTAGAGATGTTGAAGTCTTGTGTGGGAAAGTTAAATATCCCACTGACACTACTGGAATCAGCTTCTTTGCTGGCGGACGGCAAAGGCATAGATCACGGATGGCAAACTTCTTTGCCGTCCGCTAGCGGACGGCAAACTGTCCGGATGAACGCCTGCCAGCAAAGGCCTTCTTTGCCGTCCGCTTATTAGAAACGGACGGCAAAGGATTACACCGTCCGCCATCTGAGGCCAGCAGACGACAAAGACAGCTGACGGCAGTGCGGTGGCGTGAGAGCCGTTAGGGGGTTAACGGCGCTCTTTGCCGTCTGCCAGCGGACGGCAAAGAGCCCAGCTAGGCAGCACTGGGAAGCTGCCACGTGTCCAGATATGCCGTCTGCCAGCAGACGGCAAAGAGGTTTGAATCATTGCCGTCTGCTGGCAGACGGCATAGCTGGTCACTTTGCCGTCCGCCAGCAGACGGCAAAATGACCAAATAGCCAGCCAGTGTTCCCAGTTTGCACAGGTGACTGCCACGTGTCCTCTTTGTCGTCTGCCATGGTTTCAAACACAGATATACATGCATACATATCCAACATCATGTCCAACAACATATTTCATCCAATCCAACAACATAGTTCAACAAAGTCCAACATATCCATATATACATAACCAGAAACAAGTTTCCAACAACATATGCATATAGACATACATATCCAAACAAGTTTTCATAAACAACAAGGAGGCACCACAAGGAATAGTACACTCCATGAATCCAAGCTTCCTCATGTAAAGCAAATCTGCAAATTGGGAAAGATGAAAGTTAGAAGAAGAAGAAGACTAGTTAGAAGAAGAAGAAGAAGATTTTTTTCTTCTCTTTCTTTTTCTCCTCTCCTCTTCTTTATCTTCTTCTTCTTCTTCTAACTAAGGTAGGTAAAAATGTCATTTGATTGCTAAGCTAGGTAAAAATGCTAAGTGTAGGTCATTTTAGAGCTAAGGTAGGTAAATAGGTCATTTTGGAGCTTAGTAAGGTTATTATGTCATTTTCGAGGAAAATAAGCTAAGTCTATATCATTTTGGAGCTAACAAAGATTATCATGCCATTTTTACCTAAGTATGTCATAAATGAACTGAATAAGCTAAGTATAGCTTATTTTTTATCTAACTTAGGTAATTATGCCATTTAGGAGGAAAATAAGCTAAGTATCCATTTTTAAAGCAAAACACTAGAGAAAACTTACCCTCATCACAACAAATGTGATGAAGATCGCAACTAAGGTAACAATTGATCCAACAACATAATGATACCAAGCCTCATTATCAATGGCATATTTTCTAATCTTCTTAAGCTTCAGGCGCATTGCATCCATCTTCAAGTGCATTGCATTCATCTTCATCTTGTGATCACCGATGGCATCAGCAACATACAACTCCAATGTCATCTTCTCTTCTTCAATTCTTTTAATTTTTTCTTTCAAATACTAATTTTCTTTCTCAACTAAATTTAACTTCTCGACAAGAGGGTCCGTTTCAAATTCCGGTTCACATACCTCCTAGATTAAAATATCTCTAGCTATGTCAACTTGATGGCCATAATTTGCATAAATGCGAAATGCAACAAATAGTTATGAAAGAGAATTTACCCCATCCGAATCATAAAGCGGGCGAGGGCCGACCGGGACGGAAATCAACACCATGGCACTATGTATAAGAAACAATCATACAAAGTAAGAAAATTATAAATACCAACTATATAAATCATACAATCATACAAATAACTATATAAATCAAGTACAACATAAAAATTTGAATACCTAATAATCATTATTGGTAATGACGCGCTTGTCATCATCATTAATAAAAGCATCATCATCATCACTATCGGTAATGATGTGCTCATCATCATCATTAATAAATGCATCATCATGTGGAAGGCCACCTTTACGTAATCGTTCAAGCATTGACAGGTCATCTGCAGCAGTAACTTCTTCTTCCTCCGGCTCTTCTTGTTCCGGCTCAGGGGTGAAGTCGGATTCACTATCGTTGTCTACTTCAATGTCCTGGGGTGGAGTAGAGCGGTTCTTGAAACGTTTTTTGGAAAGATGTGTTTCTTGGAAGAATTCTCCTTCGTCATATGTGTCTTGGTTAATGTGAGGTTCATAATCCTTTTCATTGGGGGGAGGTGGTCTAACACGTGGCGGCACTTCATAAACGACATCCCAACCACTGAGATTTGGATCACTTTGACAGGCCCACGGTAGATAGAAAACTTGGGTTGCCTGTTGAGCCGTAATATAGACATCGGGAACATCCAAATGGGTGCTTTGTTTGATTTCGACTAGCCCTATATGTTCATGAGTCCTTCTAGTCTCCCTCGGCTGGAACCAATAACATCTGAAGACTAAGACATTTGGTGGGTTTTCACCATAGAATTCAAGTTCATAAATTGCTTCAACTCTTCCATAATACTCGATACCTCCTTCGCCGATAGCAGAGACACAACAATTTGTAGACTTTCGGTCGGCCATAGATAGCTCATTGCCATAGGTACGAAAGCGATACCCGTTGATGTCGTATTTGTCAAATGAACGGACCTTATAGTCAAAACCATTAGCTACTTGTCTCAATTCGGCATCCATAATCTCTGAATTAGCCTACAAGTTTAATACGAAAGGATTGTTTCATTAGTCGCAAATTAGCCAAAGAAAAAAGGGTCTAATGGAAATTATCGTTTTTTTGAACCAAGAGATGAAACCGGGAAATTCGGCTCCTTGTTTTGCCAGAAGCTCATACTCTTCGACTGAATCCTTTTGGATCACCGCTCCATACGAGAATATGGTGACGTATCGACTGCATCAAAAATCCAGGAATAAGAGAAGTTCAAAGGAATTAGAAGTTGTGAAACAATGTACCGAGATCTTACTCGATGTACGGCCGCACTTCTATTAGGTTGTTGAAGAGATACAGCGAAATGGTCCTCCATTCTTCAACATCCAACCTTACTGGTTTCCAACCACCGGCTGGTGCGAGATTCCCTTTGAATAGGTTGAGGTTGGATTGACCCTTTTGAGGTTCATCAGCATTGTACCGAGGCTTCGGATTATGCAAATGATGATTTTTGGCTTCGTAGTGTGCGGTCACGAAGTTTGCCGCCTCCTCAATGATGAATGCCTCCGCCATCGATGCTTCTATTCTATGTTTATTTTTACATTTTGCTCGAAGCGTCTTCTGCATCCTCTCAGTTGAGTAGTACCAACAATTTTGCATGGGCCCCCCCAATCGTGCCTCGGTCGGGAGATGCAAAATCAAGTGTTGCATTGGATTAAAGAAGCTTGGCGGAAAGATCTTCTCTAACTTGCAGATCAACTCCGGCACCAACTGTTCCATTTCTTCTAGGAGGCCAGGCGATAGTTCTTTCGCACAAAAAACACGGAAGAAATAGCTCAGCTCTGCCAGTACTAGCCATTCACCCTCAGAGATGAAGCCACGCAACATCACCGGCATTATCCGCTCAATCCATATGTGCCAATCATGACTTTTTAGACCAAATATTTTCAATTTTTGAAGACTCGCTCCCCTCTTTAGATTTTCTGCATACCCATCGGGGAACATCAACTGCATTTTCACCCACAAAATAATTTCCTTCATAGCTGGCCTTCCAAGATTGAACCATGCCTTTCGCTTTGTCCAGTTGATCCCCTTTCCTTTCGGTTCTTTCATGTTTTGTAACGGTTTATCACATAGCTCCTCTTGATCGACTCTAGCCTTAGTATTATCCTTTGATTTCCCCTCTATGCCGAACAATCCAAAATGGCTTCGGCGATGTTCTTTTCAGTGTGCATCACGTTGATGTTGTGTGGGCAAAGGAGGTCTTTGAAGTAAGGCAGATCCCAGAAGCATGTCTTGTGAGTCCAAGCGTGTTCCTTATTATACCCCTTGAAATACCCTGGACGCTCTAGATCTGGCTCGAGAGTGTTTAACTGATCTAGGGTCTGTTGGCCTGTCAACGCAGGTGGTGCAGAGTGTTTGACAACTCTACCTTTGATGAAGTTCTTCTTGTCTTTCCTGAACTTATGGCCAGGATGTAGAAACGGTCTATGCAAGTCGAAGCAACTATACTTGCGCCTTGCTGTCAGCCAACGAAACTCAAGAGCTCCCTTGCATGTGGGGCACGGGAACCTTCCATGCACACACCAGCCAATGAATAGCGCATACGCCGGCAAGTCATGCGTCGAGTACATGTACCAGGCACGCATTATGAAGTTCTGTTTGCTAAAGGCGTCGTATGTCTTGAACCCATTATCCCAAGCTTCTTGCAATTTGTCCTTAAGCGGCTGCATGTACACATTCATATTCGTCCCCGGATAGTTGGGCCCTGGAACTATCAACGTCAGGAAAATATTCTTTCGTTGCATAATCTGCCCGGGGGGGGGGGGGAGATTGAGTGGAATGACAAACACGGGCCAACAACTGTATGGGGCTGTCATCTGACCAAACACACTGAACCCATTTGTGCTGACGGCGACTCGAGGATGCCTTGGATCTGCCTTTTTTCCTTATGTAATGCATTGAAGCGCTTCCACGCTTCACCATCCAATGTGTGCACCATCATCACATTCCCATCTGCATCTAGTTCGGTTCTTTTGCCCATTTTGTGCCATGTCATCTGTCTGGCCGTCTCTTCGACCATGAAAAGACGTTGAAGTCTTGGTACGATTGGCATATACCGAAGAACATTAACGAGTATTTTGGTCTGCGTCTTCTCACCCATACCGTTGTCTACCACAACATACCTGGAAGAATTGCAAATGGGACAATAGTTCAAGTCCTCATACTGAAGCCTAAATAAGACACATCCTTTCTCACATGCATGTATCTTCTCATAGGGCATCTTAAGAGCACGAAGGATTTTGTCTGACTGGTACAGGTTTGGAGGTAGCACATGGCCTTTGGGTAGAAATCGTCCGAATACTGTCATCATCGCGTCGTAGCATTCTCTGCCCAAGTTGAATTGAGCCTTCAAAGCCATTATTTGTGAGATGGCATCCAGCTGACAAAGCTCAGTGTGCTCGTGGAGAAGACGTTTTGAGGACTCCAACATTTGAGTGAAAGCCTTTGCAGATTCCTCCATCTCCTCGTCCGAGTCCCGAGCATCGTCAAAGTCCTGCACCATGTCCGCGGTCCCAGTACCATGCTCGTCGGTGCGACGACGAACCTCGGCTCTGGCACGTTGGGCAGACTCACCATGTAATGTCCAGATCATGTAACCAGGCGTAAAACCAAACTTCTGCAGGTCTTTACTCATTTCAAGCTCGTCCCTCTTTTTATAGTTGTCGCAACGGGCACAGGGGCACCAGCTAAATTCCTGGCCATTTGCAAATGCGGCTCTAACAAACCCCTTGGTTTTTGTTAACCATTCCTCGGTCCAAACTTTCTGACTAGTGTAACCGGTGTACATCCATGCACGATCACTCATATTGACTTCCTACTAGACACACAAGAAATATATACATAATTAAGCAAACCATATCCATCAATTAATGGAGTTTGTTAGTTTTATTACGTCCATGCAACCTACACGCTAATAGGTAAAGACAGGTCCTAATCCCACCCGAGTATGTGTAGATCGGGTTCATTTTCCCATGCTCTGCTCCGGATCCGACGCAAAATTTCGGCAGCACCTCCCCGCTGTTCTCCTGATACACGTCTCGGCAATAAGCAGAGAGAATGTGTACCCGGAGAACAACAGGGAGGCACTGACAAAATTCTGCATCGGATCCGGAGCTGAGAATATGGGAAAATGAACCCAATCTACACATACTCGGCCTGTCCATGGATAACGTTGGACAATTTGAAAGAATCACGATTATAAATATGCAAATGCATGCATATTTATAGATGTAACCCTTTCGAACGGGAGACGCATAGTGGTTACGCATACTGATGATTGACACCTATAGCTAGCAAGTTTCATCGGCACGAAGACCGGAACAAAGTAAATGAAGGGGGGGGAGGAGGAGATGTCATTTGTGCTCACCAACGAACGCAGGGGCGGAGCTCGTCGAACACTAGACCCTTGCAGCGATGAAATACCTGCATATTTAAATCGAACAATGAGTAACATAGCAAGTATTCGACACCGATGGCCACATGTACCTCGCACTGACGATACTTGCTATTTACGGTACCATCGACACCGAGGAACCCTCTAACCCGCTCGTCCCTAGGTAAACTAAATAGCAACTACCATCGGCGCAAGGTACATGAGGCGGTCGGCGTTGAACACTAGATCCACATCCCACAAGTGAAGCCGGCGCCCGGCGTCCCGCAACCATAGTTCTGGTGGCCGATGACGGTCGAACACCTTGGCGAATTTGTCTGGCAGCCTCTGCGATGAGGATTAAAGCCAAGTTTTGAAATTTCAAACAACCAAACCGACTTGAGTTAGTTTGGGTGTTTCAAGTTTCAACACTTCACTTTCAATCGTCATCTCTGAGGCTGCCAGGCAAATTTGTAATGGTGTTCGACCGCCATCGACGCCGAGAACTGTTGCTGCTGGATGCAGGACCCCCGTGTCACTTGTGGGACGTGGATGTAGTATTCGACACTGACGGCCACATGTACCTCGCACTGACGATACTTGCTATTTAGGGTACCATCGACACCGAGGAACCCTCTTTTTCTTCTTCTTCTTCTTTCTCTTTTTTCCTTTCCTTCTTCTTCTTCTTCTTCTTCTTCTTCTTCGTCTTTCTCTTTTTTCCTTTTCTTCTTCTTCTTCTTCTTCTTCTCCTTTTTCCTCTTCTTAAACCTAGCACTAACCTAAACCTATAAACTCAAAACTACACCTAAACCTAGCACTAACCTAAACCTAAAAGCTCAAAACTACACCTAATTAAACCTAGCACTAACCTAAAACAAATCAAGAAAATAGAGAACAAAAAAAGGAAAAAATAGAAAAAATTACCTCTTGCTCTGGCGAGGTCGGCCGGTTGGGCGGGGCTGCGCAGGGGCCGCGGGGAGGAGGACGGCAGCGGGGCGGGGCGGCGCAGGGACCTCGGGGAGGGGTCTGGCACCGGGGCGGCCCGGCGCAGACCACTCCAGCGACGAATAGCGGTGGGGCGACGGGGCGGGGATGGCCGGCAGCGGCGACAGAGGAGAGAGGCGGGCGCACGGGAGGGAGGGAGAGAGAGAAAGAGAGAGAGGGGGGAGACGGCTCGGCCCGTTAAGTGGGCCTTCTTTGCCGTCTGTTAGCAGACGGCAACGAGGGCCACCGTTAGGGCTGGCCCACGTCTCCTCTTTGCCGTCCGCAAGCAGGCGGCAAAGGACTAACATTGCCGTCCGCCAGCAGACGGCAAAGTAATCACCTCTTTTGCCGTCCGCTAGCGGACGGCAAAGAATCTGACCTAGCCACGCCGTGCCCTGTGGGGCCCACCTGGCTCTTTGCCGTCTGCCTTATAGCTCTTTGCCGTCAGCTAGCGGACGGCAAAGAAGCAGCTGACGGCAAATAGCATTTTTGCCATCTGCCCTTTCTTTGTCATCCGCTTTGTGGAAGCGGACGACAAAGAGGCTCTTTGCCGTCAGCTGGCGGATGGCAAAGACCTGGCGGACGGCAAAGAAGCTGATTCCAGTAGTGTGATTTTCTTGTTCTTGGTTCCCCACAAGATAGCTTCTGTCCCATTATATTTGGTAGACCCTTCTTGAACACTGTTAATGCTAGGATAGATTGCGAAAAGGATGTTGTTACTATTGGTTTGGGTGATATGTCTCATGAGTTTAATTTTGCTAAATTTCATAGACAACACCGTGATGAGGAATTGCCTAGTAAAGATGAAATTATTTGTCTTGCTTCTATTGCCCTGCCTCCTAATGATCCTTTAGAACAATACTTGCTCGACCATGAAAATGATATGTTTATGAATGAAAGAAGGGAAATAGATGAAGTATTCTTTAAACAGGGACCTATTCTGAAACACAACTTGCCTGTTGAAATCCTAGGGGATCCTCCTCCACCCAAGGGTGATCCCGTGTTTGAGCTTAAACCGTTACCTGATACTCTCAAATATGCTTATCTTGATGAAAAGAAGATATATCCTGTTATTATTGGTGCTAACCTTTCAGAGCATGAAGAAGAGAAATTATTGAAAACTCTGAAGAAGCACCGTGCTGCTATCGGATATACTCTTGATGATCTTAAGGGCATAAGTCCCACTCTATGTCAACACAGAATAAATTTGGAGAAAGATGCCAAACCTGTTATTGATCACCAACGACGGCTAAATCCTAAGATGAAAGAAGTGCTAAGAAAGGAAATATTAAAGCTCCTTGAAGCAGGTATAATTTATCCCGTTGTTGATAGTCAGTGGGTAAGTCCTATTCATTGTGTCCCTAAGAAGGGAGGTATTACTGTCGTTCCTAATGATAAAGATGAATTGATCCCGCAAAGAATTATTACCGGTTATAGGATGGTAATTGATTTCCGCAAATTAAATAAGGCTACTAAAAAAGATCATTACCCTTGCCTTTCATTGATCAAATGGTAGAAAGATTATCCAAACATACACATTTTTGCTTTCTAGATGGTTACTCTGGTTTCTCTCAAATACCTGTGTCAGCTGATGACCAAGAAAAGACCACTTTTACTTGCCCTTTCGGTACCTTTGCTTATAGACGTATGCCTTTTGGTTTATGTAATGCACCTGCTACCTTTCAAAGATGCATGATGTCTATACTCTCTGACTTTTGTGAAAAGATTTGTGAGGTTTTCATGGATGATTTCTCCGTTTATGGATCCTCTTTTGATGATTGCTTGAGCAACCTTGATCGAGTTTTGCAGAGATGTGAAGAAACTAATCTTGTCTTGAATTGGGAGAAATGCCACTTTATGATTAATGAAGGCATTGTCTTGGGGCATAAATTTCTGAAAGAGGTATTGAAGTTGATAAAGCTAAAGTTGATGCTATTGAAAAGATGCCATGTCCCAAGGACATCAAAGGTATAAGAAGTTTCCTTGGTCATGCCGGTTTTTATAGGAGATTCATTAAGGACTTCTCAAAAATTTCTCGGCCTCTGACTAATCTCTTACAAAAAGATATTCCTTTTGTCTTTGATGATGATTGTGTACAAGCATTTGAAATACTTAAGAAAGCTTTGATTTCTGCACCTATTGTTCAGCCACCTGATTGGAATTTACCTTTTGAAATTATGTGTGATGCTAGTGACTATGTTGTAGGTGCTGTTTTAGGGCAAAGAGTTGATAAGAAATTAAATGTTATTCAATATGCTAGTAAAACTCTAGACAATGCCCAGAGAAATTATGCTACTACTGAAAAAGAATTTTTAGCAGTTGTTTTTGCTTGTGATAAGTTCAGACCTTATATTGTTGATTCTAAAGTAACTATTCACACTGATCATGCTGCTATTAAATACCTTATGGAAAAGAAAGATGCTAAGCCTAGACTTATTAGATGGGTTCTCTTGCTACAAGAATTTGATTTGCATATTATTTATAGAAAGGGAGCTGAGAACCCCGTTGCAGGCAACTTGTCTAGGTTATGGAATGTTCTTGATGACCCACTACCAATTGATGATAGCTTTCCCGATGAACAATTAGCTGTCATAAATGCTTCTCGTACTGCTCCATGGTATGCTGATTATGCTAATTACATTGTTGCTAAATTTATACCACCTAGTTTCACATACCAGCAAAAGAAAAAGTTTTTCTATGATTTGAGACATTACTTTTGGGATGACCCACATCTTTATAAAGAAGGAGTAGATGGTGTTATTAGACGTTGTGTACCTGAGCATGAACAGGAACAGATCCTATGCAAGTGTCACTCCGAGGCTTATGGAGGGCACCATGCTGGAGATAGAACTGCACATAAGGTATTGCAATCCGGTTTTTATTGGCCTACTCTCTTCAAGGATGCCTGTAAGTTTGTCTTGTCTTGTGATGAATGTCAAAGAATTGGTAATATTAGTAGACGTCAAGAAATGCCTATGAATTATTCACTTGTTATTGAACCATTTGATGTTTGGGGCTTTGATTATATGGGACCGTTTCCTTCCTCTAATGGGTATACACATATTTTAGTTGCTGTTGATTATGTTACTAAGTGGGTAGAAGCTATTCCAACTAGTAGTGCTGATCATAACACTTCTATTAAGATGCTTAAAGAAGTTATTTTTCCGAGGTTTGGAGTTCCTAGATATTTAATGCCTGATGGTGGTTCACACTTTATTCATGGTGCTTTTCGTAAAATGCTTGCTAAGTATGATGTTAATCATAGAATTGCATCTTTGTATCACCCGCAGTCTAGTGGTCAAGTAGAATTGAGTAATAGAGAGCTCAAATTAATTTTGCAAAAGACTGTTATTAGATCTAGAAAGAATTGGTCCAAGAAACTTGATGATGCATTATGGGCCTATAGTACTGCATATAAAAATCCTATGGGTATGTCTCCGTATAAAATGGTTTATGGAAAAACATGTCACTTACCTCTCGAACTAGAACATAAGGCATACTGGGCCATTAAAGAGCTCAATTATGATTTCAAACTTGCCGGTGAGAAGAGGTTATTTGACATTAGCTCACTTGATGAATGGAGAACCCAAGCCTATGAGAATGCCAAATTGTTTAAAGAAAAAGTTAAAAGATGGCATGACAAAAGGATACAAAAGCGTGAGTTTAATGTAGGTGATTATGTGTTGCTATTCAACTCTCGTTTAAGATTTTTTGCAGGAAAACTTCTCTCTAAATGGGAAGGTCCTTACGTTATCGAGGAGGTCTATCGTTCCGGTGCCATAAAAATCAACAACTTCGAAGGCACAAATCAGAAGGTGGTGAACGGTCAAAGAATCAAACATTATATCTCAGGTAATCCCATAAATGTTGAAACCAATATTATTGAAATCGTAACCCCGGAGGAATACATAAGGGACACTTTCCAGAATGTTTCAGACTCCGAAAAGGAATAGGTATGTGGTACGGTAAGTAAACCGACTCCAAAATAGTTCTAATGGCAATTTTTCTCCGTTTTGGAATATTTAAGAAAATAGGAAAATAAGAAGCAGTCCGGGAAGGACACGAGGCTTCCATGAGGGTGGAGGGCGCGCCCCCTGCCTCGTGGGCACCTCGTGCGCTCTCCGGACTCCATTTTCTTGCACGATACTTCTTTTGGTACGTAAAAATTCATTATATAATCTCCCGAAGGTTTTGACCCTCGTATCACGCAAATATCCTCTGTTTTCATTTCGAGCTGTTTTTCTGACAGATCTAGATCACCATGACGTCTCCAAGCGCCCCGAAGGACAAGTTCTTCGAGAAGGTCATCAACCCCTACCTCGCGGAGGTGCTGCAACACCCTCAAACCATTGAGATGCATGATGGGTTGCTGCACATCCGCGATGTTGAGGGACCTAGGAGGACAGGAAGCATGGAGACAAGGCTCGAAGCAATGGAGCAACAAGTTTTCAAGTGCCAGTGGATGGTGGAACGTGGACTCAACGCCAACCACATGATGATCGCGGAGTTCACCAACGACCACAAGCTGGATGCCAAGAACATTGGGGAGACCATCTTCAAACTTCACGAGAAGATCGAGCACCTCCAAGCCCAAATCTACGACCTGCAAAACCAAAACTGTGAGTATGAATATACATTCAAGAGGATGAGTTTGGCTGCAGATTTGAGGATCCCGGAGACTCGATCATCCTTCTATGATGGTGAGCCTATGCCTTGGAAGATGGACGACAAGCCCACATCATCAACAACTCCATCATCACCACCTCCGAGGAAAGAGGTATAATCACATGGGTATGGGCACTCCCCTTGGCAACTGCCAAGCTTGGGGGAGGTGCCCCGGTAGCGTATCACCATCACACTCCTACCTTTACCTTTTTCTTAGCTCGATCCTTTTGGTAATATCTTGATCTAGTAGAATAAAGTTTTAGTATGATTTAGTTTTGAGTTTTGCCTTATGATCCCTCTATGTAATCGAGTCCGTGAGCTATATATAATAAAGATTAGTGTTGAGTCAAGGGCTTGATTATCTTGCTATGATCTTGAGGGAATAAAAGAAAAAGAAAGAATAAAAAGAAACAAAGAGATCATATTGATCTTATGGAGAGTAATGACTTCACATATAAAGAGTATGATGATTAAAAGTTGTTGAGAGTTGACAAGCATAGTTTTGGTCATCATTGCAATTAATAGGAAGTAATAAAGAAAGAGAGGTTCTCACATATAAATATACTATCTTGGACATCTTTTATGATTGTGAGCACTCATTAAAATATGACATGCTAAAGAGTTGATGTTGGACAAGGAAGACAACGTAATGGGTTATGTTTTCTTACATCCGAAATAAAGTATATTGTCATGGATCATCCAACATGTTGAGCTTGCCTTTCCCTCTCATGCTAGCCAAATTCTTTGCACCAAGTAGAGATACTACTTGTGCTTCTGAATACCCTCAAAACCAATTTTTCCATGAGTGTCCACCATATCTACCTATGGATTGAGTAAGATCCTTCAAGTAAGTTGTCATCGATGCAAGCAATAAAATTGCTCTCTAAATATGTATGACTTATTAGTGTGGAGAAAATAAGCTTTATACGATCTTGTGATGTGGAAGAAATAAAAGCGACAGACTGCATAATAAAGGTCCATCACAAGTGGCAATATAAAGTGACGTTCTTTTGCATTAAGATTTCGTGCATCCAACCAAAAGCACGTGACAACCTCTGCTCCCCTCTGCGAAGGGCCTATCTTTTACTTTTATTTTCTACCCTTATGCAAGAGTCGTGGTGATCTTCACCTTTCCTTTTTACATTTTATCCTTTGGCAAGCACATTGTGTTGGAAAGATCCTGATATATATATCCAATTGGATGTAAGTTAGCATGAACTATTATTGTTGACATTACCCTTGATGTAAAAGGTTGGGAGGCGAAACTGTAAGCCCCTATCTTTCTCTGTGTCCGATTAAAACTCCGTAACCACAAGTATTGCGTGAGTGTTAGCAATTGTGAAAGACTAAATGATAGTTGAGTATGTGGACTTGCTGAAAATCTCTTATATTGACTCTTTCTGATGTTATGATAAATTGCAATTGCCTTACTGACTGAGATTATAGTATGTTAGTTCTCAATGAAGTTTCTGATTCATACTTGACATTATGAATAGATTATTACTTGAGCATAAGAAATCATATGACAATATCCATATATGTTGCTATTATAAAAATGATCATGATGCCCTCATGTCCGTATTTTATTTTATCGACACCTCTATCTCTAAACATGCGGACATATTTATCGTTATCGGCTTCCGCTTGAGGACAAGTGAGGTCTAAGCTTGGGGGAGTTGATACGTCCATTTTGCATCATGCTTTTATATTGATATTTATTGTATTATGGGCTGTTATTACACGTTATGTTACAATACTTATGCCTATTCTCTTTTTTTAAAGGTTTACAAGAAGAGGGAGAATGCCGGCAGCTGAAATTCTGGGCTGGAAAAGGAGCAAATATTAGAGACCTATCCTGTACAACTCCAAAAGTCCTGAAACTCCACGGAAGTCATTTTTGGAAATAATAAAAAATACCGAGCAAAGAAAATACCAGAGGGGGCCCACACCCTGTCCACGAGGGTGGGGGCGCTCCCTACCCCCTGGGCGCGCCCCCTGCCTCGTGGGCCCCCTGGCAGGCCTCCGGTTCCCATCTTCTGCTATATGAAGTCTTTCATCCGAGAAAAAATCATAAGCAAGCTTTCGGGAAGAAACTCCGCCTCCACGAGGCGGAACCTTGGCGGAACCAATCTAGGGCTCCCGCAGAGCTTTTCTGTCGGGGAAACTTCCCTCCGGGAGGGGGAAATCATCGTCATCGTCATCACCAACTATCCTCTCATCGGGAGGGGTCAATCTTCATCAACATCTTCACCAGCACCATCTCCTCTCAAACCCTAGTTCATCTCTTGTATCCAATCTTTGTCCCAAAGCCTCAGATTGGTACCTGTAGGTTGCTAGTAGTGTTGATTACTCCTTGTAGTTGATGCTAGTTGGTTTAATTGGTGGAAGATCATATGTTCAGATCCTATATGCATATTAATACCCCTCTGATTATGAACATGAATATGCTTTGTGAGTAGTTACGTTTGTTCCTGAGGACATGGGAGAAGTCTTGCTATAAGTAGTCATGTGAATTTGGTATTCGTTCGATATTTTGATGAGATGTATGTTGTTTTTCCTCTAGTGGTGTTATGTGAACGTCGACTACATGACACTTCACCATTGTTTGGGCCTAGAGGAAGGCATTGGGAAGTAATAAGTAGATGATGGGTTGCTAGAGTGACAGAAGCTTAAACCCTAGTTTATGCGTTGCTTCGTAAGGGGCTGATTTGGATCCATATGTTTCATGCTATGGTTAGGTTTACCTTAATACTTATTTTGTAGTTGCGGATGCTTGCAATAGGAGTTAATCATAAGTGCTTGTCCAAGTAAGGACATCACCCAAGCACCGGTCCACCCACATATCAAATTATCAAAGTACCGAACACGAATCATATGAACGTGATGAAAACTAGCTTGACGATAATTCCCATGTGTCCTCGGGAGCGCTTTTCTCTATATAAGAGTTTGTCCAGGCTTGTCCTTTGCTACAAAAAGGATTGGGCCATCTTGCTGCACCTTATTTACTTTCATTACTTGTTACCCGTTACAAATTACCTTATCACAAAACTATCTGTTACCGATAATTTCAGTGCTTGCAGAGAATACCTTACTGAAAACCGCTTGTCATTTCCTTCTGCTCCTCGTTGGGTTCGATACTCTTACTTATTGAAAGGACTAGGATAGACCCCCTACACTTGTGGGTCATCAGAGCCTCGGGCTCCGGCATGGGCACAGCATACCGTCCGATTCCTCCAAACCGGGGAACTCCCTGAGGAGCAGGAAGAAGCAGAGAAAGTAGCCCGTTGGTCTGCCATGTATGAGTTCATCGACGACGTCCTGTACAGGAAAATATCGAACGATGTGAAATTGAAGTGCATTCCCCGGGAGGAAGGACTGGAGCTGTTGGCAGAGGTACACGGAGGCATATGTGGTTCCCACATAGGGTCGAGGGCCCTTGCCGGCAAGGCATTCCGGCAAGGTTTCTTCTGGCCCACTGCCCTCCAGGATGCAACGACACTAGTCACCAAGTGTGAAGCGTGTCAGTTCCATTCGAAGAAGCTTCATCAACCAGCTCAAACCCTTCAAACAACTCCTCTCTCCTGGCCATTTTCGGTCTGGGGGCTCAACATACTGGGCCCTTTCCCCTGTGCTATCGGGGGCTTTGAGTACTTATACGTTGCAATCGACAAGTTCACAAAGTGGCCGGAGGTGGAAGCAGTGAGGAAGGTGACAGCGCAGTCAGCCGTCAGGTTCTTCAAGGGGCTAGTCTGCCGTTTTGGTGTGCCAAATAGAGTCATCACCGACAACGGCACGCAGTTCACAAGCCACACCTTCATGCAATACATCCAAAACCTCGGCATCAAGGTCTGTTTCGCTTCCGTGGCACACCCACGGAGCAACGGCCAGGCGGAGAGGGTAAATGCTGAAGTACTGCGAGGCCTGAGGACAAAGACTTTTGACAGGCTGCACAAGAGCGGAAGGCGCTGGATTGATGAGTTGCCGACGGTTCTTTGGTCGATCAGAATGACGCCAAATCGAGCCACCGGCCAGACACCCTTTGCCGTGGTATACAGGGCAGAAGCAGTTCTCCCCACGGAACTCACATACGGGTCACCTCGAGTGCTCGCTTATGACGAGCTTGGCAAGAGCAATTGCGGCAAGATGACACGATGCTCCTTGAGGAAGATCGTCTTCGGGCGGCTGTGAGAGCAGCGCGCTACTAGCAAGCCTTGCGCCGCTACCATAGCCGCAAGGTTCGTGCCCGAAGCTTTGAGGAAGGCGACCTTGTTCTTCGGCGCGTTCAATCGGCCAAGAATTCCAACAAGTTGACGCCGAAGTGGGAAGGCCCTTATCGGGTAATACGAGTCACCAGGCCCGGCGCAGTCCGCCTGGAGACCGAAGATGCTATTCCAGCGAGCAACTCCTGGAACATTGAACATCTTCGCAAGTTTTACCCATAAGGTGCGGTTGCCGGGCCCCCCGGCAAACCACCCTTTGTACAAGCCTTGCCGGCAAGGCATGTAACCCCCTGTACAAAGCCAGGCGCAGACCCTGAGCATAAATAAATGAAGCGCTGGCGCCCTAAGTTTTAGCATGCATGCTAGGTCAAGTCTGTCCCTCGGTTAGGGTTGATAGTGCTTAGCAGCGACTAACCCCTGGCATAGAGGTCGAGTGTGCGTCTCTCTATTTCTTTCCGTCCTCTTTGGTTCGCAGGGTACACAGACATTTCCACTGAGCTGTTTGGAAGAAAGAGAACAAGCCGGCACCCCGGCCTCGGCAACCCAAGGTTGCCGGGGGCTGCTGACACAAGAATCCAACCACGGCAAGCCAAGGCTGCCGGGGGGCTGCAGATCCAGATAAGTCTTTTATCCCCTATTGTGCATTCCCGTATGGAGTTGAGACGTATGAAACCTTGTTTTATTCCTAGGCCACCGTGCCCCCCCTTTTTCCTGTACCCGAGAACTATTCCCTTGGTCGGAACTGGGTCGTAGTCGCGGTGGCAGGGAAATAAACGAAGGGCCTAACTCTACTTCGCCCCTGCCTCCGCCAAGAGCGTGAGAATGGTCGAATGAAGTAAGGGGACGGCAAGGCCTGTTGCCGGGCGACAATGTTTATCTTAAAAATAACAAGGATTCACTCCTTGGCATGGGCCTCGCTCACGCACAAAGGACCCGAGAAGCACCCTTTTTCATTAAAAACGTCCCATATAGGTACAGTTCATACGGAATGAAAAACATGAGCAAGGGGATTACAAGTTCTAAATTTAACAAATGCCCGCAGGCTTACAAACTAACAAGAGATAAGATGCCCGTAATCCCTTTCTTGTCCCTCTCCTCAGAAGATAGAACAAGATAGTAGGAGGGCAGAAAGAAAGCCTAGGCGAGGTACGAGCAGCAGAAGACGCCGTGAGAGGAGCCGAAAGATGAGGCAGCTAGCCGACAATACGCGACGAAGGTGTCGGTGCCCGCGTAGTCCGACTTGACGGCCCGCCACCCACCTTCTTCATCTTCTCCGGCCTTCCTACGCCAGCCGCCCAAGGAGGCGACGGGGAACGTGCCGATGGAGAGCTTGACGAGGAAGGCCCTCGGCAGGGCGCGTGGCCGAGGGAGGGGCGACGCGGTCAGTCGGAGTCGAGGTCGGTGTCCCCCCGCTCGACCCCCTCGTCGTCGCTGTCCTCCTTGTCACTCCCGCTTGAGGAGGAGTCTTCATCATCGGAGGAGCTCTCCACGCAGCACTTTAGGCGAGTTCCAAGGTCCCCGAAGACCTTGACGGAGAGCAGGCCGTTCTCCATTAATTTGAAGTAGAGAAGGAGCCCCGCCGTGAGGCTGTGGACACAAGCTAAAGTCTTCCATCCACGACGAAGGTACATGACATGAGGAGCGGGAAAGTCGACGTCGACCCGCGTGCCGCCATTCCCGCAGCCCCTCATGTGCAACATGAGGGTCTATGGCGGGTCGAGATCCATCTCCCGAGCGAATGGAGTGGGGAGACGAAGACGACGACGCGCAGCCTGATGAAGAACTCACGGGACTGGTCCCCGACGTGGCCCTCCATTGGGGGAGGCATCGCCGGCGGAGGCAAGGCCGGTGCGCCACCCCGTCCCCCTCTTCTCCGAGCGCCACGGCGACCTCGGCCTCGCCCCTCCCCTTCCTCTCATGGCCGGCTCCGCCGCCGCAAGATCTTGAGAAGGAGGGACGCGCTGTCGAGCAGAGACCCTCACCGCCACCATCGAAGGGCCGTCGCCTCCTCTCGCCATGGCAGATGGAAGGAAGGAGATGAGGTGGAAGGAGATGGATGATGATAGAGTGTGGGATGCCATCCCCCTCCCCCTTCTTATAAAGGGGCGGGATCGGGGCTCGGCCGCCCCCACTCAACCAATCCGGCCGTAGGGCGCACAGGGAATCAAAACCGACCCGCTGCTCCAATCAGCGACGGTCCGGTTTCCCGCCTCCACCGCCTACCACATTAGGGGCATGGGGAACACGTGGCGAGCAAGCGGAAATCAAGGGGACGGGTGAGGCGACCGTTCTCCACCCCGTGATCATGGGGCGCGGACGCCTTGAAGACTACGACCCGAGTCCACTCAGTAAATGAGCCGCGCCTCTATGCTTTCCTCTTTTTATAGGGAAGGCGCGAGCCGCCTCTTTACTGTGATGTGATGCATGAGGGCAGTGGCCGCCCCACACATGCCCCCCACGTCATGCACGACCCTCCACGACGCGCGTTCAACACGGGTCCTGGGGAAGCGCAAGCGAGCGAATAAATTACTGAGGTAAAAATCCGCCCCGCCTGCCCGCGCACCGTTCTGGGCCTAGCCCAACAATGCATTTCGCTTATTTATGGCCCAGGCCCGGGGGCTCATGTCGGTGAACAAAAGCAGGGGAACTCCTTTTTACCCCTTTACTTGTACGCGGGCAGTCGGAGCCGCGCCCACAGCCACACTAAGTAGGGCAGAAGAGGGAAGCCGGAGCACAAGGCAACCAAAGCAACGCCAAGACCAAGAGACACGAAGAGCTAGAGGGCGAGGCGGACTCCCCAGGCAAGGCCCTTGCCGGGGCAGTCTCCGCGGCCCCGGCAAGAGCCTTGCCGGGGCAACTTGCGCAACACCAGCAGAGCGAGCCACCCTTGAGCCCGAGGGTTCCAACGCCGCCAACAACCACATTGGAACCAAGGCTCAGGAGGCACTTTTGTGGTAGCATGCAGATCTTTGTCAAGATCATAAACACACAAGATCAGATGAGAACCAGAAGATGACAATCCTCGGCGGGATCCTAGCCGAGAAAATCCACGAGACCCCCGGCAAGACCCTTGCCGAGGACGACCACGATGCCACGGCAAGACCCTTGCTGAAGACACCTACGGGGCCGCAGCCAGGCCTGCATCTGCCAAGGCTCCACCGCCGTTCTCATGCAGCTGCCAGCCCGATGGGCAGGCACCTGCGTGGCGACATGCAGCTTCCAGGCCAGCTCAGCAAACACCTACGTGGTGGCATGCAAATCTTCGTGAAGACCCTACCACCACGCCATCTCAGCAGCCTGCCAGCTTACATGGCGCTGCATGCACCACTGGCATGGACGCGTGTCGGAGCAAGGCGAGGCGGCGATAGACGGGATGGGCCCCGTTGCTATCCCCAGTAAAGGAACGAGACACCTAAGGGGGCGCATTGAATGCGTCTTGTTCCGTAATGACAGGCGATAAGCTTGTGTACTGTACACCTTTCCACCTCCTGTGTGCCACTGTGGCAACCCCTTTTGCCTATAAAAGGAGGCCCGTGGTGACAAGGAGAGGGATTCAGATCTTTTGGGCTAGACACACACAGTAGCTAGTTCAAGAACTCAAGAACACTCAAATACATACACCAAACCAGGACTAGGGTTTTATGCATCCCTGCGGCCTGAACCTGGGTAAACGATATTTGTGCTGGCTCCTAGACCTGCTCTTTGCACAACCCTGCGCCCACTAACCGTAGAAGGGATCCCAGTGATCCCATAGGTGTCGTTCCCACCGACATTGGTGATGATGATGGCGATGATTTCCCCATCCAGGAGGGAAGTTCCCCTGGCAGAATCACTCCGTCGGAGGGCAAAAGTGCTCCTGCCCAAGTTCCGCCTCGAGACGGCGGCGCTTCATCCCGAAAGTCCTCCCCTCATTTTTTTTCTAGGTCAAAATGACCTATATACCAAAAGATGGGCACCAGAGGTGGGCCAAGGATGGCACAACCCACCAGGGCGTGCCTGGGGGCCCTGGCGTGCCCAGGTGGGTTGTGCCCACCTGGTGGGCCCCCTCTGGTAGTTATTTGCTCCAATAATTCTTATATACTTCATAAAAAATCTCCGTGAAGTTTTAGCTCATTTGGAGTTGTGCGGAATAAGTGGCGCGACGTAGCTTTTTTAGGTCCAGAATTCCAGCTGCCGGTATTCTCCCTCCTTGTGTGAACCTTGCATATTATGAGAGAAAAGGCATTAGAATTACTCCATAAAGCATTATTATGCATAAAAACATTATAAATAACAATAGGAAACATGATGCAAAATGGACGTATCAGCTCCCCCAAGCTTAGACCTCGCTTGTCCTCAAGCGAAAACCGAAATCGAAAACATGTCCACATGCTTAGAGAGAGAGGCGTCGATAAAAACAAAATACAGACATAGAAGCATCATATGTATTATTATAACATCAACAAACTTTAACATAAAACTTTTACCATAACTTCTATCATATAACTTCTCATGAAAAGTAACAATTCATCACAACATCGAAGTATAAAGCATAAACTCTATTGAAAACCAATAAACTATGTTCTCAGTCAACTTTGCAACTACAATTCATCATCTTTTTAGGAAGGGTCATGTATTGGAGCCTTTTGGCAAGTCCATGATAACCCACAAGTATAGGGGATCGCAACCGTTTTCGAGGGTAGAGTATTCAACCCAAATTTATAGATTCGACACAAGGAGAGCCAAAGAATATTTGAAGGTATTAGCAGCTGAGTTGTTGATTCAACCACACCTGGAGATTAATTATCTGCAGCAACGTGATCAGTAGCAAAGTAATATGATAGTTTTGATAATAGTAACAGTAACGGTAACAATGATAGCTGTAGTTTTGTAGCAAGTGTAACAGTAACGATAGCAGTAGTAACTTAGAAAGAACAATATATGATAAATTCATAGGCATTGGGTCGGTGATTTGTTGGATGATATTCATCATGAGACAATTATAACCTAGGGCAATACGACACTAGGTCCAGTGTTGGGGATCGTTGCAGAAATTAAATTTTTTTCTACGCATCACCAAGATCAATCTATGGAGAGACTAGCAACGAGAGAGAGGGGAGTGCATCTTCATACCCTTGAAGATCGCGATGCGGAAGCGTTACAAGAACGCGGATGAAGGAGTCGTACTCGTAGCGATTCAGATCACGGTTGATTCCGATCTAAGCGCCGAAAAACGGCGCCTCAGTGTTCAACACCCGTACAGCCCGGGGACGTCTCCTCCTTCTTGATCCAGTAAGGGGAGAGGAGAAGTTGAGGGAGAACTCCGGTAGCATGACGGCATGGTGGTGGAGCTTGCAGTTCTCCGGCAGGGCGTCGCCAAGCACTACTACTACGGAGGAGGTGTTGGGGAGGGAGAGGGCTGCGCCAGGGGAAGGGGTGCGGCTCCCATGCGGCTCCCCAATATAATAGGGGTGGAGGGGGCTGGTTTCTTGCCCTCCATTGGGGCGTTGGCAAAGGTGGGGGAAAGAAATCCCATCATTTCCCTTCCTCACCGATTGTTATCCCCCTTTTTTAGGGATCTTGATCTTATCCCTTCGGGATATGATCTTATTCCTTCTAAGGGGGGATCTTGGTGCGCCTTGACCAGGGGTGTGGGGCCTTGCCCCCACTACCCATGTTCATGTGGGTCCCCCCATGCAGGTGGGCCCCACTCCGGAACCTTCTAGAACCTTCCAGGTACAATACCGAAAAATCCCAAACATTTTCCGGTGGCCAAAATAGGACTTCCCATATATAAATATTTACCTCCGGACCATTCCGGAACTCCTCGTGACGTCCGGGATCTCATTCGGGACTCCGAACAACATTCGGTAACTGCACACTAATTCCCATAACAACTCTAGCGTCACCGAACCTTAAGTGTGTAGACCCTACGGGTTCGGGAATCATGCAGACATGACCGAGACAGCTCTCTGGCCAATAACCAATAGCGGGATCTGGATACCCATGTTGGCTCCCACATGTTCCACGATGATCTCATCGGATGAACCACGATGTCGGGGATTCAATCAATCCTGTATAGAATTCCCTTTGTCAATCGGTACGTTACTTGCCCGAGATTCGATCATCGGTATCCCAATACCTCGTTCAATCTCGTTACCGGCAAGTCACTTTTACTCGTTCCGTAACACATCATCCCGTGATCAAATCTTTGGTCACATTGAGCTCATTATGATGATGTCCTACCGAGTGGGCCCAGAGACACCTCTCCGTCACACGGAGTGACAAATCCCAGTCTCAATTCATGCCAACCCAACAGACACTTTCGGAGATACCCGTAGTGTGCCTTTATAGCCACCCAGTTACTTGTGACGTTTGGCACACCCAAAGCATTCCTACGGTATCTGGGAGTTGCACAATCTCATGGTCTAAGGAAACGATACTTGACATTAGAAAAGCTTTAGCAGACGAACTACACGATCTTGTGCTATGCTTAGGATTGGGTCTTGTCCATCACATCATTCTCCTAATGATGTGATCCCGTTATCAACGACATCCAATGTCCATGGTCAGGAAACCGTAACCATCTATTGATCAACGAGCTAGTCAACTAGAGGCTTACTAGGGACATATTGTGGTCTACGTATTCACACATGTATTACGGTCTCCGGTTAATACAATTATAACATGAACAATAGACAATTATCATGTACAAGGAAATATAATAATTTCCATTTTATTATTGCCTCTAGGGCATATTTCCAACAGTCTCCCACTTGCACTAGAGTCAATAATCTAGTTCACATCACTATGTGATTATAATGAATCCAACACCCATGGGGTTTGATCATATCTCGCTTGTGAGAGAGGTTATTAGTCAACGGGTCTGAACCTTTCAGATCCGTGTGTGCTTTACAAATCTCTATGTCATCTTGTAGATGCAGCTACCATGCGCTACTTGGAGCTATTCCAAATAACTGCTCTACTATACGAATCCGGTTTACTACTCAGAGTCATCCGGATTAGTGTCAAAGTTTGCATCGACATAACCCTTTACGACGAACTCTTTTACCACCTCCATAATCGAGAAAATTCCTTAGTCCACTAGTTACTAAGGATAAGTTTGACCGCTGTCATGTGATCCATTCCTGGATCACTCTTGTACCCCTTGATTGACTCATGGCAAGGCACACTTTAGGTGCGGTACACAGCATAGCATACTGTAGAGCCTACGTCTAAAGCATAGGGGACGACCTTCGTCCTTTCTCTCTCTTCTGCCGTGGTCAGATCTTGAGTCTCACTCAATGCTCACGCCTTATAACACAACCAAGAACTCCTTCTTTGCTGATCTTATTTGAACTCCGTCAAAATCTTGTCACGGTATGTATTCATTTGAAAGTACTATTAGGCGTTTTTTGATCTATCCTTATAGATCTTGATGCTCAATATTCAAGTAGCTCAATCCAGGTTTTCCATTGAAAAACACTTTTCAAATAACCCTATATGCTTTCCAGAAATTCTACATCATTTCTGATCAACAATATGTCAACAACATATACTCATCAGAAATTCTATAGTGCTCCCACTCACTTCTTTGGAAATACAAGTTTCTCATAAACTTTGTATAAACCCAAAATCTTTGATCATCTCATCAAAGCGTATATTCCAACTCCGAGATGCTTACTCCAGTCCTTAGAAGGATTGCTGGAGCTTTGCATACTTGTTAGCATCTTTTAGGATTGACAAAAACCTTCTGGTTGTATCACATACAACCTTTCCTCAAGAAAATTGTCGAGGAAACAATGTTTTGACATCCTATCTGCAAGATTTCATAAATAATGCAGTAACTGCTAATACAATTCCAACAGATTCTTAGCATCGCTACGAGTGAGAATGTCTCACCGCAGTCAACTCCTTGAACTTGTCAGAAAACATCTTAATGACAAGTCGAGCTTTCTTAATGGTGATACTTACCATCATTGTCCGTCTTCCTTTTAAAATCCATCTGTACCCAATAGCCTTACGACCATCAAGTAGTTCTTCCAAAGTCTATACTTTGTTTTCACACATGGATCCTCTCGGATTTTATGGCCTCGAGCCATTTGTCGGAGTCCGGGCCCACCATCGTTTCTCCATAGCTCGTAGGTTCATTGTTGTCTAGCAACATGACCTCCAAGACAGGATTACGTACCACTCTGAAATAGTATGCATCCTTGTCGACCTACGAGGTTTGGTAGTGACTTGATCTGAAGTTTCATGATCACTATCATCAGCTTCCACTTCAATTGGTGTAGGCGCTACATGAACAACTTCATGTGCCCTGCTACACACTGGTTGAAGTGACGGTTCAATAACCTCATCAAGTCTCCACCATCCTCCCACCCAATTCTTTCGAGAGAAACTTTTCCTCGAGAAAGGACCCGTTTCTAGAAACAATCACTTTTGCTTCCGGATCCGAAATAGGAGGTATACCCAACTGTTTTGGGTGTCCTATGAAGATGCATTTATCCGCTTTGGGTTCGAGCTTATCAGGCTAAACCCTTTTCACATAAGCGTCGCAGCCCCAAACTTTTAAGAAATGACAGCTTAGGTTTCTCTAAACCATAGTTCATACGGTGTCATCTCAACGGAATTACGTGGTGCCCTATTTAAAGTGAATGCGGTTGTCTCTAATGCCTAACCCATAAACGATAGTGGTAATTCGATAAGAGACATCATGGTTTGCACCACATCCAATAGGGTGCAGCTATGATGTTCGGACACACCATCACACTATGGTGTTCCAGGCGACATTAGTTGTGAAATAATTTCCACAATGTCTTAGTTGTGTACCAAACACGTAACTCAGATATTCATCTCTATGATCATATCATAGACATTTTATCCTCTTGTCACGACGATCTTCAACTTCACTCTGAAATTACTTGAACCTTTCAATAATTCAGACTTGTGTTTCATCAAGTAAATATACTTAGAATCTACTCAAATCATCTGTGAAGTAAGAGCATAACGATATTCACTGCGTGCCTCAGCACTGATTGGATTGCACACATCAAATGTATTACTTCCAACAAGTTGCTCTCTTGTTTCATCTCACTGAAAACGAGGCCTTTCAGTCATCTTGCCCATGTGGTATGATTTGCATGTCTCAAGTGATTCAAAATCTAGTGAGTCCAAACGATCCATCTGCATGGAGTTTCTTCATGCGTATAAACCAATAGACATGGTTCGCATGTCTCAAACTTTTCAAAAAATGAGTGAGTCCAAAGATCCATCAACATGGAGCTTCTTCATGCGTTTTATACCAATATGACTCAAATGGTAGTGCCACAAGTATGTGGTACTATCATTACTATCTTATATCTTTTGGCATGAACATGTGTATCACTACGATCGAGATTCAATGAACCATTCAATTTAGGTGCAAGACCATTGAAGGTATTATTCAAATAAACAGAGTAACCATTATTCTCCTTAAATGAATAACCGTATTGCGATAAACATAATCCAATCATGTCTATGCTCAACGCAAACACCAAATAACAATTATTTAGGTTTAACACCAATCTCGATGGTAGAGGGAGCATGCGATGCTTGATCACATCAACCTTGGAAACACTTCCAACACATATCGTCATCTCACCTTCAGCTAGTCTCCATTTATTCCATAGCTTTTTATTTCGAGTTACTAACACTTAGCAACCGAACTGGTATTTTAATACCCTGGTGCTACTAGGAGTACTAGTAAAGTACACATTATAATGTATATCCAATATACTTCTGTCGGCCTTCTCATCTACCAAGTATCTAGGGTAGTTCTGCTTCAGTGACCATTCCCCTTATTCTAGAAGCACTTAGTCTCGGGTTTGGGTTCAACCTTGGGTTTCTTCACTAGAGTAGCAACTGATTTGCCGTTTCATGAAGTATCCCTTTATTGCCCTTGCCCTTCTTGAAACTAGTGGTTTTACTAACCATCAACAATTGATGCTCCTATTTGATTTCTACTTTCGCGGTGTCGCGAATAGCTCAAGGATCATCATATCTATCCCTGATATGTTATAGTTCATCACGAAGCTCTAGTAGCTTGCTGGCAGTGACTTTGGAGAACCATCACTATCTCATCTGGAAGATTAACTCCCACTCGATTCAAGCGATTGTAGTACTCATACAATCTGAGCACATGCTCAACGATTGAGCTTTTCTCCTTAGTTTGCAGGCTTAAGAAACTTGTCAGAGGTCTCATACCTCTTGACGTGAGCACTAGCCTGAAAAGCCAATTTCAGTCCTTGGAACATCTCATATGTTCTGCGATGTTTCAAAAACGTCTTTGGTGCCTCAATTCTAAACCATTTAGCATTACGCAATGAACTATCATGTAGTCATCAAAAAGTGTATGTCAGATGTTCGCAACATCCACAATCGACGCTCGAGGTTCAGCACACTGAGTGGTGCATTAAGGACATAATCCTTCTGTGCAGCAATGAGGACAATCCTCAGTTTACGAACCCAGTCCGCATAATTGCTACTGTCAACTCTCAACTAAATTTTCTCTAGGAACATATCTAAAACAGTAGAACCAAAGCCTGAGCTACGACATAATTTGCAAAGACCTTTTGACTATGTTCATGATAATTAAGTTCATCTAATCAAATTATTTAATGAACTCCCACTCGGATAGACATCCCTCTAGTCATCTAAGTGATACATGATCCGAGTCAACTAGGCCATGTCCGATCATCATGTGAGATGGACTAGTCATCATCGGTGAACATCTTCATGTTGATCGTATCCACTATACGACTCATGTTCGACCTTTCGGTCTCTTGTGTTCCGAGGCCATATCTGTACATGCTAGGCTCGTCAAGTCAACCTAAGTGTTTTGCATGTGTAAATCTGGCTTACACCCGTTGTATGCGAACGTTAGAATCTATCACACCCGATCATCACGTGGTGCTTCGAAACAACGAACTTTCGCAACGGTGCACAGTTAGGGGGAACACTTTCTTGAAATTTTATGAGGGATCATCTTGTTTATGCTACCGTCGTTCTAAGCAAATAAGATGTAAAAACATGATAAACATCACATGCAATCAAATAGTGACATGATATGGCCAATATCATTTTGCTCCTTTTGATCTCCATCTTCGTGGCACCATGATCATCATCGTCACCGGCATGACACCATGATCTCCATCATCGTGTCTCCATGAAGTTGTCTCGCCGACTGTTACTTCTACTACTATGGCTAATAGTTAGCAATAAGTAAAGTAATTACATGGCATTTTCATTGACATGCATGTCATACAATAAATTAAGACAACTCCTATGGCTCCTGCCGGTTGTCATCACTACAAAAAAAATACACTTCCGTGATGATACGTGTTTGTCACAGTAGGTCGCGTTTTTTGTCATGCATGTACATCCATGACAAATTTATGACAGAATCAAGATAGTCATACCTGTGCTGTCGTAGAAGTGTTCCATGACATTACCAAAATTATTATCACGGAAGTGTCCACTTCCATGACGATAAATCGCGCGTCACAGAAGTGCTTTCGTCAAGGGTGACCAACACGTGGCATCCACCATAACGGAACGCCGTTAAGCTATCGGGTCGGGTTTTGGATCCGATAACCCGTTAACAGCCCTGACCAATGGGGATTTTCCACGTGTAAAATCATCATTGGCTGGAGGAAACACGTGTCGGCTCAACGTTGGGATAGATGTCATCCACTCATTGGACAGAAGGCGCCTATGGTACGTCAACACGTGGCACGGCCCAACAGAGGCCCATTCCTGTAAAAAGGCCGGCCCGTTTGACTTGGTCAAAAGGTGGCGGGCTGGTCCATGGAAAGCCTGTTAACGGCCTGTTCGCATATAGCCCATTTACAGCCCGCTAACCCAAGGCCCGTTACGCCCTATCCGAATTAGGCCCAGTAGCATCAGCTGGGCCATCCAATATGATTCCAGCCCATTTTCACTTCTGGCCCATGTATGGCCCATGACGTCTTTCAGCCCATATGAGGCCCTATGTAACTCTTGGCCTATTAACGGCCCGTGGTGAAACTGGCCCGTAATGAACAGTGTATCACTTTATACCCATTAACGGCCCGTTATTCCGTTGGGCCATTTCCAGCCCATGTTATCTTTCGGCCTTCTCAGAGCCCATTTATTCTTGGGCTCATTTCCAGCATTCGTTTACTTACGGCCCTTACTGTCATTTTCTGCTTTTGGGCCAAATTCAGCCCGTGGTTACAGTCGGCCCGGTTGTGGTCCGTTAATACGTTGGGCCATTTTCATAGCGTCATCAAATACGGCCTATTAACGATGGCCCGTTATGGTCGGCCCATGAATGGACGATTCCAACTCTAGCCCGTTTACGGCCATAATGCGGCCTATTATTGGCCCATGTTTGGCCAATCGATCATACGGCCCGTATAAGGCCCATTGATGATACGGCCCATAGAAGGCCCATTGTTTCTACGGCCCGTAGAAGGCCTACTATTTCTACGGCCCGTAGAAGGCCCACTGTTTCTACGGCCCGTAGGAGGCCCAGTGTCACTACAGTAAATATTAGCCCATGGTTATTGTGGCCTAGTTTTAAAAAATAGGTTATTGCAGCCACTAGCAAACCACGGAAAAAGAACTGCACTGACTACAAGCAAACAAATAAACAAGATAACAAGGAAATAAATAAGCAAGCAAGTTATGCTAGGCTATCACGGCTATTACACATATTACATCCACTGGGCATCAAAGTTCGCCACCAGTGCAAATATAGGGAACAAAGCAGCATATAAACGCCGCAGCAAAACAAGTCCAGAACTGAAACCACTTCAGAAGAGTTCAAGAAACAATATCCTGGGTACCCATAATGCTGGCAAGATGCTTAGCAAGCTTATTAACTTTCTGTTGTTTGGCGCTTAAATCCTCCAGCGCTTGCTGTTGCACAAGAAAGTACGCATCTGAATTCTGCAGGGACTTCCTTAGTCCTTCGGCTTCTTGCCGCAGCACAGCTGACTGATGCCTTTCAGCTTGTAGCAAAGGCTGAAGAAGCCGAAGTGATTCAGGTAGCGAGTTCAAAGAGCTTGTGCCAGCGGTACTGGCCAGTAACTCGAACACTACATCAACGCAGGACTGTGGGGTTTTCTCACTGTCTACAAGATCGTTTTTATCACCTTTCTTGGAGACCAACAGGGTTGTCTCACTATCTTGAACCTTATCTGCATTACTTTCTCTACCATGCATAGTGGGGTGCTCTTCTCCAATATTCTGTTTGCATACTACAAGAGAAACAAGCAGACACATCACAGGTTTAGCTTGTAGTATACGAAACTCATTTTGGTAAACCGGTTCAGTAGTAAGGTGGACAGGATAACAGCATGAAACAAACATATATCTATGTACTATGGTCACTGTATTGTCCATATCATTCTAGTTTATGTTCCCTAATCAAGATAGAGACACAGTTCAACTCATATATTTTTAAGACATAGCAGCATAGACAGAATATAAGTGTGAGAAACTACACAGCATTGGCAGCACTTGTAATGTGCATCACATGAGAACATAACTGTTTATACAACTTAAACTGAAATCAACATAGAGCAACAAGTTAGAACAGCAATCCAGTTAAAGAAATAGGTTTAAAACATACCTGTTGCGCCATTGGAGTTTCAATTGGATCCTTCTAATTCGAAAGTAGTTGGTATGAGTAAATACAGTGATGCAACAACAAAGGAGTATGGACCATAGCTACGGAATCTGACCTGAGAACAGTTGCTCTTCTGCTTTAAACGTGGAGTTTGGGTTAGCTGTGGTGGTCTTCGTGCTTTGGGCACTGCAGTAGCTTTACAAACTGCTCGTGTGGGGGTACTCTGTGGTGGACATGGTGCTTTGTCAACTATAAGTGGGTTACTATCCGCTGGGGTTGCGGTTAGATGGGTTGTAGCTGGTTCTCTGCCCAACAGTGTAAGTGTGCAATCTGGAAGAGTCTCGATTATGTGTGGTGGGGCTAGTTTGTGGGCCAGTACAACCATGGTTCTATCTGCATCGACGGGTAGCACTGTCTTTTGTGAAGAACAGGTTTTTGCTCCCTTAGATACTGCCATCACCCCCTCCAATTCAAATGGCTGATAAACAAGAAAAGAAATTGAACGTACAGACATTGTATGATAGACAGATGTGGTAATTCACATATATGTTGTCTAACCAAACAGGACAGCATGACACAATTTCACATATATGATGCCTAACTAAACAGGATAGCATGACATAGTTTCAGATATATGATGGATAACTTAACAGGATATAATGGCATAATTCAACATATGATCAGTACCTAAACAGGATGACATGACAAAACTATATGATGTCTTTCTAAAATAGGTTGGGATGAAATAATTCACATACATGTTGTCTAAGTATACAGGATGGCATGATATAATTGACATAATTGATTCATATACTAAGCAACTGGCACTCGCATGTATGATCTCTAAACTAAGCAGATAGAATTCAATATTGTGCATATGATGTCTAAACTAAGCAATGCAAGACACCATATGCATCATATGAGAAATATAAACATTGCAACTTAGAGCATACACCTCAGGTGGGATATAGGACTGGTCATCTGTCTCTGAATCCTCCTCTGAGGAGCTCCCTATAACCATCGAGATATATGCTTCAACAGGTACCATTGCCTGATCTGAAGACCTTGTTTTCACTCCAGATTTTTCCATAACCGGCTCAAATGGCTGATACACATGAAGAGTAGTTCAATATACACAGATTGTCGACAAATGGAATACGTAATGAAAAAAAAGATGGCATGAGATAATTCACATATATGATGCCTGGCTCCATGGCGGTGCATAATTCACATATATGATAACTGGCTGAAAAACATGGCATTGCATAATTCACATATCTGATATAGAAAGCAAACAGGAGGCATTCACACAAAGCATGTCTAATCTAAGCAGATGGCATGGCAATGCAAGACACCATATGCATGATATGAGCAATATAACCCAGCCAAGTTAGAGCATGCACCTTGGGGGGGGATACAACTGGTCATCTCTCTCTGAATCCTCCTCTGAGGAGCTATCTGTAACCAGCAAGAAATCTGCATCGACAGGTAGCACTGACTGCTCAGAAGACCTTGTTTTCACTCCAGATTTTCCTATGACCGACTCAAATGGCTGATGCACAGGAAGAGTAGATGAATGTATAAACATTGTTGACAAATGGAATACATTATGGAAAAAAATATGGCACAATACAATTCACATATACGATGACTGGCTAAACAGGATGGCATTGCATGATTCACGTATATGATGCCTGGCTAAAGAAGATGGCATTGCATAATTCCCATATACTCCCTCCGTTCCTAAATATTTTTCTTTTTAGAGATTTCAAATGGACTACCACATACGGATGTATATAGACATATTTTAGAGTGTAGATTCACTCATTTTGTTCCGTATGTAGTCACTTGTTGAAATCTCTAAAAAGACAACTATTTAGGAATGGTGGGAGTATGATATAGAAACCAAACAGGTGGCATTCACACAAAGCAAATCTAAACTAAGCTGATGACATATAAGATGTATAATGTAAGCAATGCAAGGCGCCATATGCATGATATGACCAACATCAGCATGTCAGGTTAGAGCAAACACCTCAGGTGGTAAACAGGAGTGGTCTGCTCCTTCTGAATCTCCATCCGAACAGTTATCTTCCTCTGGAATACAATCTGGAAATGCAGGAGGGGGGGCACTTCGCCCACCATGGAGCGGCGTCTGCATGACATTATATTCGCACGCAACGGTCTTCTCTTTTTCTCTATATGTTCAGTACGATTGTGTACAATATCTGACATGCATAATAAAAAAAATAGTTAGATTTTGTAAGGCCTAAGGGGTGCATGCAAAAATCAAGACTGATGGTAGCAAACGAGTGGATGGATCCAAAACTAATGATAGCAGGTAGATTATAGCTTCAGTTTAAAAAGATAGACAATGGATCATCTATTGTTTGTTGCCCACCCAACATGAACCACATAGAAGACCCCAGATGAACCAGATAGTAGACATATACTATTCGTTGCTGGCTCGGTATGAGACCCATGGGCAATTCAAAACTCAAGATTGAACGATAAAGTAGCAGGTAATAATAACCGATGTATAACGTAAGCAAACACGAAAGACTGCGACCTCTCTTCCGGAACTGTGTAGTCCTCAGGTTCATCTGCTCAGTCGATGATGGTAATGCAGTAGGCGTGGCTGCCGGCAACGGGGAAGATGATCTGAGGTGGCGAAAGGAAGTCTGCAGGGGGGATCTCTGCTGCAGTGAACGCTTCTGTCGATGGTGCACCTCAGGTGGGGTGGATGACGGCACGACAGGAGCAGGACATAACACACAGAGTTTTCTTTGACGCCTATCTGAAAATGAAGTAAATCTGTAAGGGCTCCTTAGAATTGGAGGATTCTATAAACGCAGGGACAGGAAAAACACAGGAATAGGATAGGAATGCACGTGCAAAACAGAGCATTTGGAAACATAGGATTTCAGTCAACCTGGGTGTTTGGCTCACATGAATTGGAAGAACAGAGGAATGGAGAAACAAAGTGATGCGACGAGTGTTCAACCTCTTTGGCATAGCCTTGTGGACCTCAACATCATTGGGTTGGACGTGGAGGATGGTGATGATGCTGGTGTGACTGTCGGACGCGGGGAAGAAGATCCGAGGCCTCTGGAAACGGCGCCGAGGGTACTGCTCCGCTGTGATGGACGGTTCCGTCGTTGGAGCAGCTCCGCTAAGGTCTACGGCGACGAGGCTGAAGCATGACAAGACATACAACGTTAATCTGAAGTGGGACCCTAATATCATATGCAATAGATGATGTAAAATACATCACCAAAAAGTGCTAGATGTAAAACGCATTAGCCGCGCCACGGCCGCTCCGACAGATGCTGTAAGTACTGTTCACTCTGAACTTAACTGAAGAAAATGAACTTCACAGTCGAAACTGAATTTTACTGTCGAAACTGATTGAACTATTAACAGAGCATTGCAATAGATGTTTAGGGCGTTCGAGCACTAGTAGCAGAGAAGCAGTGATCTAAATCAGCAGACGCTCGAGCAGGGAACGCACTAGCAGAGAGCAAGTCATGCAGTAGCACCGTGAGCGAGTGCTAAAGCAGCAACTCATGTAGCTGCCGGAGGTCGTGCAACAGCAGCAGCGCAAGTGAGAGCAAGAGCAGAGCAGCAGCACGAACGGAAGCAGGAGCAGTGCAGCAGCGCGACCGATAGCAAGAACAGAGCCGCAGCGCGAGCGAGAGCTGGAGCAGCTGCAGCTAGTGCCGTTGTGGAAGTCGCCGCTGAGGAAGCAACGACATGGGGAGAGACGCCGTGGATGATGTGGCCGGCGACGGCGCCGTCGATGGAGACACGCCATGTCTGCTCGGTATCGAGCACCGGCAGCCCCGTGAGATCGAATAAAAGATAAAATGCAACGGTGAGTGCAGAACCTCCTTGGTGGCGCCGAGTTGGCCTCGGCTTCATCAGAGGAATTGATGAGGGTGCTGCGGTTCCGGTGGGGCAGGTCATGTAACGCCCACGATGCGGCTATATCTCCCACTTGACAAGCCTCGGTCCATTCCGAGAATGTTTGACACCCGCACACGAAAAACAGCAAGAGGGGTGCGCCGGAGGAGATAGGAGCGCCGGATTGCAAAACGGACAACGGGGAAAAAGCTCGGATGCATGAGACGAACACGTATGCAAATGCAATGCACATGATGACATGATATAAAATGCATGACATGAACAAAATGCAAAACGAAAAACAAAACCCGACCACGGAGGGAATATCATAGCACATAGCCGAAAATGGCAAGAGTCGGAGTTACAAATATGGAAAGTTACATGCGGGGTGTTACAACACTCCACCACTACGAGAGGACCTCGTCTCGAGATCTAGGACTGAAAGAACTCCGTATATTCGGAACGGAGATGGTCCTCGCGTTCCCAGGTGGCTTCCCGGTCGGAATGGTGTGACCACTTCACTTTCAGGAATTTGATTGACTTGTTGCGAGTCTTGCGCTCAGTTTCTTCAAGAATAGCAAGGGGGTGCTCATGATAAGACAAATCTTCTTGGAGGTTAATCTCTTCGAAGTTGATAGTGCGCTCAGGCGTCTTGAAGCACTTGCGAAGCTGTGACACGTGGAACACATCGTGCACGTTCGTGAAGTTGGAAGGAAGCTCAAGTTGATAGGCGAGGTCGCCTCTTTTGCCAATGATCTTGAAAGGACCCACGTATCTAGGGGCAAGCTTCCCTTTGATACCGAAGCGATGAGTGCCTTTCATTGGAGAGACGCGGAGGTAGACATGGTCTCCGATCTCGAAAGCCACATCCCGGTGCTTACTATCATAGTAACTCTTCTGGCGCGATTGCGCGGCTTTGAGATTATCACGGATGACTTTACACATTTCTTCAGCTTCAGTGATTAAGTCATTGCCAAGAAGTTGGCGTTCACCAGTTCTGACCAATTGAGAGGAGTACGGCACTTTCTGCCATCGAGAATCTCGAATGGGGCCTTGCCCGAACTTGCTTGGAAGCTGTTGTTGTAGGAGAATTTGGCATATGGAAGACAATCTTCCCATTTCATGCCAAAGGAAATGACACAAGCCCTGAGCATATCTTCAAGAATTTGATTGACTCGCTCGACTTGGCCACTAGTTTGAGGATGGAAAGCTGTGCTGAAGCGAATGTTTGTGCCCATGGCCTTCTGGAAGGAGTCCCAGAACTTAGAGGTGAAGATGCTTCCACGGTATGAAGAAATCAATTGTGGAATGCCGTGCAAGGAGACAATTCTGGAGGTGTAAAGCTCTGCCAACTGAGCTGTTGTGATTGATTCTTTGATTGGAAGGAAATGAGCCACTTTAGAAAGCTTGTCTATGACAACGAAGATAGCATCATTTCCACGCTTGGACTTTGGAAATCCAGTCACGAAGTCCATTTCGATATGATCAAACTTCCATTCTAGGATAGCAAGAGGTTGGAGGAGACCAGCTGGTCGTTGGTGTTCTGCTTTCACTCTTCGACAGACATCACATTCATTCACGAATTGAGCAATTTCCTTCATTCGAGTCCACCAATACGACTGCTTGAGGTCTTGGTACATCTTCGTACTTCCAGGATGAATGGAAAGAAGAGAATTGTGTGCCTCGTTCATAATGACTTTCCTTAGATCACCTTTAGGAACCACAATCCGGTCCTCGAAGAATAAGGTGTCTCTGTCATCAATGCGATAGCACTTGTATTTGGAGAGACCCTTGTCGATACCACGTTTCACCTTCTTCACCATGGCATCAAGAAGTTGTGCCTCACGAATTGATCTTCCAAAGTAGGAGAGACTATGAGGTTGGCAAGAAAGCCTTGAGGAACAACTTGGAGATTCAGCTTGCGGAAAGCTTCACAAAGATCCAGTTGGAATGGCTTGAGAATTAAACTGTTGCAATAAGCCTTCCTGCTTAAAGCATCTGCAATGACATTGGCTTTGCCTGGAGTATATCAATACTCGGATTGTACTCTTGAATCATTTCGACCCATCGAGTCTGCTTGAGGTTGAGGTTGGGCTGAGTGAAGATGTACTTGAGACTCTTGTGATCGGTGAAAATGTCCACTTGTCTTCCCAACAAGAGATGTCTCCACGTTAATAATGCATGGACAACTGCCGCCAACTCAAGATCATGAGTGGGGTAGTTCTTCTCGTTGGGCTTCAACTGACGAGAGGTATAAGCCATAACTTTCTTCTCTTGCATTAACACAGCACCGAGACCTTGGAGAGAAGCATCACAGAAAACTTCAAATGGCTTGGATTCATCAGGAGGAGTCAAGACAGGAGCTGTGACGAGTTTCTCTTTGAGAGTGTTGAAAGCAACATCACACTCAGGAGACCAGACATACTTCACATGCTTCTGGAGGAGGTTGGAAAGAGGCTTTGCAATCTTGGAGAAATTCTCAACGAATCTTCGACAATAGCTTGCAAGACCAAGAAAACTGCGGAGCTGCTTGACATTCTGAGGAGGTTCTCAATTCACAATTGCAGACACCTTCTCGGGGTTAATAGCGATGCCCTTGGCAGAGATGATGTGACCAAGGAAAAGAACTTCATCAAGCCAAAACTCACATTTTGAGAACTTCGCATAGAATTGATACTCTCTGAGCTTGTCGAGCACCAATCGCAAATATTTGGCATGATCCTTCTTATTCTTGGAGAAGACCAAGATATCATCGAGATACACCAGGACGAATTCATTGGTATAGGGGTTGAAGATGAAATTCATCATCCGAGAATACTGGAGGAGCATTGACAAGGCCGAAAGACACGACAGTATATTCATAAGAACCAAAGCTTGTTCTGAATGCTGTCTTGGGAATATCTTCTTCACGAATGCGAATCTGATGATAACCCATACGAAGGTCAAGCTTGGAGAATACTTTAGCACCTTTGAGTTGCTCGAATAGCTCATTGATGTTGGGAAGTGGATACTTGTTCTTGATTGTCTTCTTGTTCAATGGACGGTAGTCAACACAAAGTCGGTCCGTGCCATCCTTCTTCTTGACAAAAAGAACACCACAACCCCATGGAGATGAACTCGGTCTGATCAAACCCAGACGCTCTTGTTCATCGAGCTGTTTCTTCAATTCCTTCAGCTCGTTGGGTCCAAGCTTGTATGGACGCTTGCAAACGGGTTCAGTGCCAGGCTCTTGTTCGATAACGAACTCAACTGGCCGATGAGGAGGCATACCCGGAAGCTCTTCTGGAAAGACATCTTGATACTCACAAACGACTGGAATTTGAGAGATGGCATTCAATTCGCCCTTCTCATTGAGAGAAAAAAACTGAATGGTTTCATCACGAGCGGCATAAATAATCACATCCTCAGAAGAGTGTGTCAATTGAATTTCCCTGGCAGCACAATCAGGTTGAGCTTTGTGCTTAGAAAGCCAGTCCATCCCGAGAATTAGATCAATATCCGAGTCACCAAGAACAACTGGAGAAGACAAAAATTTATAGTCGCCCATCTTGATGGAAACATCGGGAGCAACCAAACTAGAAGTCAAAAGCTTTCCCGGAGAAACAACTTGCATAACTTTGGATAAAATCTCTGTGTCAACATTGTGCTTCGATGCAAATGGGTATGACAAGAAAGAATGCGATGCACCAGTATCAAATAAGACTTTTGCAGGAATATCATTAACAGGAAGATTACCCATTATCACATCAGTAGATTCCTCCGCTTGAGCTGCATTCATCATGTTCACCTTTGCAGACTTTGGATTATGCTTGACCACTGCATTGCTGGAAGATCTGACAGGAGGAGGAGGAGGCAGACGCCTTTTGTTGAAGCACTTGTTAGCATAGTGACCTTTCGGCTGACACTTGTTGCAAGTCACCTCTGAGAGTGGACGGTGATAAGGAGCATTGGACTTTGGAGCTTGATTCTGAGACTAGTTCTGATAGCCAGAGTTGGAAGAGTTGGAAGAACCATGGCCACCTTTGTTCTTCTGCTGGTAAGGCTGACGAAACGGAGGAGGAGGAGGCAACCAGAACTTCTGTTGCTTAGCTGCCACAAGTGAGGAAGAAGAAGACTGAACTGCGTCTCTGACTCTCTTCTTAGAAGCCTCACACTTGAGCTGAGCAGCCTCTTGCTTCAGTGCCATATTATAGAATTGATCAAACTGAGTAGGCTCAACAAGAACGAGAGCTAACTGCAGATCCTCTCTAAGGCCACCTCTGAAGTGATAGATCATGCTCTTTTCATCAGGAACGTCTTGTTTAGCGAAGCGAGCAAGTTTCTGAAACTAAATGTTGTATTGATACACATACATGTTGCCTTGCTTGAGATTGCGGAACTCCTCACGCTTGCTCTCAACAACACTTTGTGGAATGTGGTGCGCTTTGAAGTCCCGACAGAAGTCAGTCCAAGTGATCACACGACCTCCTCTGGAATCTTTGTATTGCTGAAACCAATCAGCAGCTTGGTCCTTGAGCTGGAAAGAAGCGAACTTGACATAGTCCTCAGGCCTGACATTGCTACATTCAAAATGCTTGTTGATGTCCATGAGCCAATCATCGGCATCCGTGGCCTCGACACAGTAGCTGAAAGACTTGGGCTGATTTGCAAGAAACTGGTTGAGTGTAGCGAAGTGAGGCTGATTGTTGCCTTGACCTTGATTGCCTTGATTGCCTTGCCCTTGGGTGCGGTCTTGCAAGAGTTGCAGAATCATCTGAGCATTGGCGTTGGTGGCTGCCATGATAGCTTGCCATGCCTCCGGAGGTGGAGGTGGTGGCGGAGGGTTCGCTTGACTCCCTTCATTGCGATCCGGATTCTGACGCGTTGGCGGAGCCATCCTGAAGAGGGTGACATCCGTTAGCATCTTGATAGACAAATAGATAAGTAGAATCAACAGATAGAAATTGCAACATATAGTCTTCACAATAAACATTCGAACGAGGATGAACGAATGAATTCCATAGTAAATCATCACACTTCCATACGTTGAGAAGCCACTTGAAAAAGATATGGAATCAACATATGCCTTTGAAGCAACTCGAATACCACAATACAAAACAAAACAAAGTATTGACTTGCAGAATAAGCCGGAACAAACATATGATAGAGATTTCGTCCGAAGTTTTCGTTGTGGGGCCCACACGGGCTCAACCGTACAACACCATCATGTACAAGGCTGTGCACATGACATACGAAGCGTTCCCGAGTCGGCATAGCCAAGGACTCTTTAAGACACTACGAGACCACTGTAAAATCAACCGGGTACAGGCGGACCACTAGACGTCGAACCCCAATCTCATATCATGCGTCTGTCGGAAAGATATCCTAAGGCTACTAGAATTCCCACTTATAAACTCCCGAAACTTTCTGGTTATGCAATCTGGTGTTGGGGATACAGGGGACACAAAACATATCACCCAAACTAGCAATCCCTAGATCCAGCTGTATCCATCCGTCAACACATAACCAAGAAACCTTCGGAAATCGTTTACCTCAACCTTCGAAAAGCATCCGTTATACAAGTTATGGCAATACTCCCGAACTCCCGCCCCAGTACTGGGTGGCGTCGAGGTGATCTCACCAACAACTGCATAAAAGAGATTTCGATGTCGGCGAAACTCAAGTATTCCAGAACTGCAATGATAAAATTGTGATGACAACACCTCGGAGCTCAACTCCCCGGGACACTGCCACAACCCCTAAATGTCAGGAGGCACCAAGAACAATGTTCTCGTCACAAAACAATCGGAACGATTCCAAGATACCCGCGTAATCCTAAAAAAAAATTAGTGAAATTTGGGGAGAGAAGAGTCAAAACTTCTACGTCAGGAGACCTCACCAGAGCGACGAAGGGACTGAGGAGTAAAAATAATCCTAGTCTCCGATATATATAATCCTAAGACTCAAAACATTTTTGTTCTAGACTCAACAACGCCAGCGATTCGATCAAGCAGGGGGCTCCTAAGTCGGGGATGGCTCTGATTACCAACTTGTAACGCCCACGATGCGGCTATATCTCCCACTTGACAAGCCTCGGTCCATTCCGAGAATGTTTGACACCCGCACACAAAAAACAACAAGAGGAGTGCGCCGGAGGAGATAGGAGCGCCGGATTGCAAAACGGACAACGGGGAAAAAGCTCGGATGCATGAGACGAACACGTATGCAAATGCAATGCACATGATGACATGAACAAAATGCAAAACAAAAAACAAAACCCGACCACGGAGGGAATATCATAGCACATAGCCGAAAATGGCAAGAGTCGGAGTTACAAATATGGAAAGTTACATGCGGGGTGTTACAGGTCAAGACGATGCTGTGGGGATTGAGGTGGCGCGATAGACGAGGCGAACGTCGGGGCAACTCCTTGGAGGTGGAGGACGGGGCGGCTGATCCGGCAGGACGACGAGATCGACAACGGATCCTCATCCAGTGCGGTGGATGAGGGACGGCGAGCTGTTGCGGTGGACGACGTAGTCGGGGAAGAGTCTCCGGCTGGGCGGCGGTCGGGAGGCCGACGGAGGAGCGTGGGGTTTCGCGGGTTTTGGCGGCCTCGGTGTATGATGGGGGGGCGAAGGGGGAGGGGGGAGCCAAGCTTAGGGACGCGCTTGTCCGAAATGTAGGGTAAGTTACCAGCGTACCCCCACCGGTTTTGACACCGCGACGTGGAGCTTCATTTCCGGCTGAGGGGTAGAAGGGGGATTTCGCGTGTCTGGGCTGCGGGAGCAATTTCGGATGAGGAGGGAGTTCTCGCGCGCGTCCAAATTTCGGGATAACAAGGCGCGGCGCGGGTTGAAGAAGTGGGAGTTTCAAAGCAGGTGAGACAAAAGATACTCGAGCTTGAAAATTTCGGGATAACAAGGTGCGGATTGCTTGTTCGGCAGAACAAACTTAACGTGTAAAAAAACAATTCATACAAGACACAAGAGAGTCATGTCCCCTTTTACTATATTGCTATAGATGCCATTGAAAAAACTACAAGAAAAATGTAAAAAAAATGGGAGAACAAGATTACCCTGCACAGTACCAAATCGATTCGCACTTCCCTCAACAACAACAAAAAACAAATCAATTCCCACCAAAGAAAGAGTAATGTCCCTTTTTATATGATTACAGATGCCATGATCTCAAATTTCAATTTTTGAATCCACGTTATGTTGAATTCAAATATATCGTTAGGTGACCTTGCGGTTTATAATTGATGTAGTCGTACATTTTGATCTTCCATCATATATGAACATTTTACTCCACCATGTGAACATATATATTGTCGTCTACCATATGGACTAAATTTGAATCAATTTTCCTTATATGAATACAATTGTTGTCAAGTTATACAATAATTTAAATATTATCTTGATAACAAAAAACATACATATAGCAGTAATCATATTTCACTATGAACTACATGTACCATACACTCTCCAATTCAAATATTTGTATCCATTTTATGTTGAATTCAAATCATAGTACATTATTGGTCTAGGTAGCGAGATGTTTGGGATAATCTAAACCCTATTTTCATACGTATAATTTTTGGCTGAATTGGGACAAGTTTTGGTATAAGCCTCTTGCAAAACCGGAGATTCTCTCAACAAGCCTCGTGGTTCCGAGAGGGAACGTGTCACCTTTGTGTGCGAAACGATATACGCTGCCTCCCCCCTAATTTTATTTACAGAGGCAACATAGAACTATATGAGTGCCCTGTTAAATTTTGGAATTATTTCGGGTTCATTTGGCCTTTTTATACATTAATTGAGTTTCTGGACTTTTAATGTGCATAATCTAAATATGAATTGCATGCACATGCTCCGGTGCACCAAAGTGGGTTGAAAAATCACATGTGTGTCCTTGGTTGAATTTCTAGGTCCCATGGAAGAAATGAGAATGAAATTCAAACATCTGGGCGTCATGACTCGGCCGAGAACATCGAGAAACTTTGATTTTAAATTCATGTAAATCCAAAACTCGCCTGGAAATCATAAAACTTGGCATGGTGTCATGTCATGGCACTAACATGTTGTGGTAAAAAATTGGGCCGATTTGGAAGCTCGTGGTTCTAAGAGGGAACGTGCCACCTTTGAGTGTGAAACGATATACGCTGCCCCCCTTGAGTTTCTTAACGAAGGCAACATAGAACTACATTAGTGCCTGTTAAATTTTGGAATTATTCCGGGTTCGTTTGTCGTTTTTTATACATTAATTGAGTTTCTGGTTATTTAATGTGCATAAGTCAAATTTGAACTACAAGCACATGCTCTCGTGCACCAAAGTTGGTTCAAAATTCACATTTGTGTCCTTGGGTGAATTTCTAGGTCCCATGCAAGAAACGAGAATAAAATTAAAACATCTGGGCATCGTGGCTCGGCCGAGAACATTGAGAAACTTGGTTTTAAAATTCTTGTAAATCCAAAACACGTCTGAAAATCATGAAACTTGGCATGGATGTCATGTCATGGTACTACCATGTTGTGGTAAAAAAATTGGCCGAATAGGAACAGATTTTGGTATAAGCTTCTTGCAAACCGAAGCTTCTCTCAAGAAGGCTCGTGGTTCTGAGAGGGAACATGCCACCTTTGAGTGCGAAACGATATACATTGTCCCCCTTGAGTTTATTTACAAAGGCAACATAGAACTACATGAGTGCCTGTTAAATTTTGGAATTATTCCGGCTTCGTTTGGCCTTATTTACACATTAATTGAGTTTTTGGTCATTTAATGTGCATAATTCAAATTTGAACTACAATCACATGCTCTCGTGCACCAAAGTTGGTTGAAAAATCACATTTGTGTCCTCGGGTGAATTTCTACTCCCTCCTTCCATCTATATAGGTCCTAATGCGTTTTTCGAGGCTAACTTTGACCAAACGTTAGAGCAATAATATATGACATGCAACTTACACAAAGCATACCTTCAAATTTGTATGTCAAGGAGCTTCCAATAATATAATTTTCATAGTATACATCTCATGTGCTATTAATCTTGTCAATAGTCAAAGGCTGTCTTGAAAAACACATTAGGCCCTATATAGATGGAAGGAGGGAGTAGGTCCCATGCAAAAAATGAGAATAAAATTCAAACATCTGGGCATCGTGGCTCGGTCGAGAACATTGAGAAACTTGGTTTTAAAATCATGAAACTTGGCATGGTGTCATGTCATGGTAGTACCATGCCGTGGTAAAAAAATGGCCGAATAGGAACAAATTTTGGTATAAGCTTCTTGTAAATCGGAGCTTCTCTCAAGAAGGCTCGTGGTTCTGGGAGGGAACGTGTCACCTTTGTGTGCATAATTCAAATTTGAAATACAAGCACATGTTCCAGTGCACCAAAGTTGGTTGAAAAATCACATGTGTGTCCTCGGGTAAATTTCTAGGTTCCATGCAAGAAATGGGAATGAAATTCAAAATTCTGGGCGTCATGGCTAGGTTGGAAACATTGAGAAACTTAGTTTTTTAATTCCTGTAAATCCAAAACACGCATGAAAATAATGAAACTTGGCTTGGTGCCATGACATGGCACCAACATGCTGTGGTAAATTTGCAGTCCGATTTGCGAAGGTGCACACATTAACAATCAACAAAGTCATTTTGGAACAAGTGCTGTCATGTTATAAACGGAAACACAAGTATTATTGAAACCGTGGGCGTTGTACTTACTAGTACCATTTACGTGCCGCCACACGTCCCCATTTTTATTAGCTAGGAGGCGCCATGCAGGGTAGCTATTTGAGTACGAGAGGCGTGCGATCAGACCCCTGCGCGTGCTTATCGGGAGGAGAGCCCTTTGACCTCCATCTGCCGTCCACCTCTCTCCCAAGGTCTCCATTAATGGCGCCCGAGCCTCTATTTAATGGCGTGGCTATGTCTCACTCGACTGAGATTTAAGAGAGAAAAAAGAAAATCTGAAAGCACGGATCTTGATGTAAGATCCGACGGACCTATATAACATCTACTGCGACTTATAGCAAGACTGATGAATATATAAGGATGATTAATTTTTTTTGATCAAAGAAGGGCTTGCCCCTTCCGATTTTCTTTACTGAAAACCACCACAATTCACAAGAAGTTCAGCACAACTCGTTGAGAAACCACAATTCAAGGGGCGGAGGCACAAGGGGCAGTGGAGCACGGTGAGGTCCATCGAGACCTTAGAGAGCTCCATTGTCGGGTCCTGTTCGGTCTGCATGATCACGCCCTCCTCATGCACAACCATCTCTCGACTTGGGCCGGGGTATTACAAAGCTTTACCGTCACATATTTTATACTACTTCAAGGTGCATTAAATCGACACATGCAAGTATCAAAAGGAGAGTCACGGCATGCATGCATGCGTTGTAATTAATGCATCGATAAACGCAAATTATTGAAATATATCGAGTGCAGTGCTTTGATGTGTCGCGTCAACTCGTACATCAACGAGAAGTTTGATTATCCTCTCCCTCGCGGACTTAACTGCACCTGCCTTTGGCTGTATGACAGGTTGGCCACACACCTGTCGGGCCCACCTGTCATACACGCAAAGGCAGGAGCGTCCCTCCCTCGCCCATGAGCGTGGTGGCTGGCAAGACTAGGAGAAGCTTTCGCTACACGCTCTCCCTCCCGCACGCGGTGGACATGCAGCAGTTCAATCGGTGTCAGATGGCCAGAAGGGTACTGTAGTACTCCTCCAGTGCAGTAGTACTGCATCATTGTTCGACTTCCCGAAGAGGCGAAGAGCCAAGGGCAGCCCGGACGCTCGTGTGGCAGTTTCATGTGTAGAGTAGTCTAGGATAGCGTGTACCATGCATGTAAGCTTAAAATCGTTGGGGTCGGCTCCATGCTATGTGGCCGTCTTGAAGTTTAAAAAAATTTTAAAATAGTCTTCTGGCCCTACCTGACACCCTGGTGATTGTAGTTTGCACGCTCATCTGGTCAAGACAGGAATATATATTTTAATTTGTTTTTTTTCAAAAAGGGGGTACTCCCCGGCCTCTGCATCAGAACGATGCATACTGCCACATATATTTTAATTTGTGGTGGGTAAATGTTAGAGGTTGCAGCAAATATATTGTACACTGCGGGTCTTTCAGCCAAGTTTAGAGGCAAGCATGTGGGGCCAGTGCTATGATGTGTCGCGTCAACTCGTACAACGAGGAGAAGCTTGATTTTACTACACGCCTTCTCCCTCACCCATGCGCGCGGTTGCTCGCAAACGAGGACATGCTTTTGCTTAGTAGTACTTCTACAACAAGCTATCCGTCCCGCTCGCGGTGGACGGACATGCAGCAGTGGATTCGACACTGTAGAAGCAGTAGTAGTAACATCATTGTTCGTCTTCTCGAAGAGGCGAAGAGCCAAGCGCAAACCGAATGTTGCAGTTGCGAACATTGGAGCACGCATATAGCCAGGCTCTTGCATGAGACAAAATTGCTATGTGAGCCCACTATTGTACTAGTACGTACAACTACTTGCTAGTATAGCCCTGTAAACCAGAAAGGAGCATTTGCCCTTCTAGAGATTTCAACAAGTGACTAGACTACACCGAGACGGAGTACATATGGAGCAAAATGAGTGAATCTGCACCGTAAATAAATACGTACTAGTTCTATCGTTTTCCTCTCCGAGGTGCACAATATTGAGTATACTGACTAGTCTCTTTTTGACACGCATTTACGTTTTTTACACAGTACAGACGCAAGCGCTCATATACACGCGCATACACTCACCCCTATGAACGCACACACGCACGACACTATCATCTTGAAATTTACGAAGTCACCATAGGCACCTCGTCGTCGACAATGTAGGAAAATTATGAGGGGGGTCTCTCCAACAGTGTTCCTTGGCTCGCACCTAGCATCACGGTGGTCGAACTTGGAGTCATTCATCTAGTACACGTGGCATCTCAGATCTGGACACAAGGTGACGCGACCTCTCACTTCCTCCACATTTGAAGCGGCGCGCCGGTGGAGGGCTAGCATACTCCAATATTAGGTTGGCTCTATGTGATGTGGCAACTTCATATACTAACCGGATGCTGGCTATACTCCCTCTGTAAATAAATACATGGTGTATTGTTTTATTCCTGTCGGCGAGGTAACTTAATGTCTTTTTGCTACTTAATAGGATTACATGCAATGAACTAACCACCGCATGTGATGTTTGGTAGTCTCAAGTCATTGAAAGCATGCACGGGCATGGAGGGGGACGCAGCTTCATTGACTTACTGCACCTGCCTTTGGGTGTATGACACGTGGGTCCAACGGGTGGCTGGCCAACCTGTCATACAGCCAAAGGCAGGTGCAGTAGAGGGGCGAGGAGTAGATGGCCAACACGCACGTGAATTCAACCAGTCTGCACTTCTCATATAAAGGCTCCCGCCAGTCCAATCTACGAAATCCTACGCACCTACGCACCTAAGGGCAAGAGTGATCACTCCAATCGCAAGATCAGTTGACTAGAAGCTAGACCCATGGAGGCGATGAGCGCGAGCATCAGCCGGCTGTGCCAGATGGTCCACGACACCGGCCTGCATCCTGGCACCGAGGAATGTCTCCAGGTAGTGCTTGAGGCCGCCAGGGCGAGGGGCCGCTTGGACGACAACTTCGTCTCCTTGTTCGACGAGGTCCTCGTCGGCTTCCTCGACAAGTTCACCGTCGTCAAGAAGCTCGCGGACGACCTTGACGTACGCCTCCAGCCCACGCGCCCAGGCTCTGCGATGCCTGCCACCCTCAACAGCCTCTATGGTGACAACTTCTTCGACACACTGGTGGCCCTGCGACTGCCCGCTGTCGCGCCGGAGAATGTCCACCTCGAGGTCGCGCTCGCCGCGTAGCGCCTGGCGCAGCAAGACACCATCGACATAATCACCCACGTCTACGCGCAAATCGTCCACAAGGACTACTACATGCAAGAGGAGGACGATAGGACGCTGGCCTTCTTGGACCGCAGGGCAAACTTGGACGGCATTGTTTAGAAGCACGTTGAGCTTGCCGCCAACGCCGCTGCTCCTCACACGTCGGTTGGTGACCCGGTGCACTTGGGCGTGAGGATGTCGTTGATGGATCCATATGTATCTTTATCTTTCCGTCAAATCCATGTAGTAGTATATGGTACTACTAGTAATTATCTTACCTTTCGCATCAACTTCATAATTTTCCTACGTACTCCATGCATGAACCGTGCCAGAACCAAACTTCTCATTACTCTAGGGAAAATCGTTATTTCTATTTATTGGTCGCCCCATGGAGCATAACCAAATTTTACAAGTTACAAGTTCAAAAGGAAAAGCCTGCCGTGTTCGCGTCGCAGCCCCACATGGTTTGTCCGGCACGCCGCTCAAGGGGGAATGCGTGCTGTGTTGCATTTTCACTTACAAGTGGGACCGCAGTTGAGCAAACCGACTATCGGCAAACCCCCACCCCGCCCACCGCGTGATGGCTGAGAAAACAGGAGGGAGAAGAGATGGCTGTAGCTAGCACGGACTCCAAGAAAATTGGTGTCGGATGGGACTCGTGTGGGTGGCGTGTGCCGTACTTCTAGACATGAATGCTAGTTATGGCCCATGCCACCCCACTATATCGAGGTGCTGGTTACTCCACTATATCGAGTACGTAGAACAAATTTCCTGGAGTCCGTGCTCGGCCCTCCTCTATCTCTCTTCTCAGCCAGCCAGCAGACGCGCAGAGCCCATCATCTGTTTGCTCATATGCGGTCCCACATGTCAGTGAAAACGCAAGAGGACCCACTGAACCTGCACATCTTTCACCTCGACGTGCTGGTGATGAAAAACAAATCCAATAAAGATCTTCGGTGGCCGCTTTTGGAGTTACTCAAGAGTAGTAAGATTCTATTTACAGTTTAACCCAAGATGCACATCACATGGCTTCACCTACCACTCTATTTTCTTGCATGACACGACCTGGATGCTCGATGTCCCACGTGTCGGCACAAGGAGGAAGAACTCGACCAAATCTTCGGTTGTGCTCTCGGATTAGACTAGTTGTGCTAACTTAAAATTTTATTGTGTAGAATGGATGCAAGTTTTGGTATTGGGAAGAAGAGTACAATGATATATTGATAGAGCACAATTTAGTAGATGTTCCAGCACTTTTAGCTAGCATAGAGGCTAGAGATGAGACTAGTGCACTTGTTGATAGAATAGAGGCTAGACACGTCTACTTCTTTACACTCGAAGAAGAAAGAAGCACGCAAGATCGAGCCTCCGCAGATCAACAATGAATGCATCGAGAAGGCACTAATCCAATTTACAGGAGCAGTTATGGAAGTTGGATATCTTCTAAAATGTATTCTTGTGGTTCTTGTTTTCTTTGGTCTTGCTTTTCTAGTCAAAATTTTGGTGATGTATTTCCATGTACCAAAAAATCAATGATGAAAAAAAGATATGTGTTTGCAAAGAAAAATGTACGCGGCCGGGATGCGGTCGTGCGTTCGGCGCACGACCACCGCATCCGAGAAATGGCCCGGACACGACCCCATTGCCCTACCCAAACGGACAGAATCCGGGCAAAACAGAGGTCCATTTGGGGTCGTGCGTTGGAGTTGGCCTTACAAGTGGGACCGCAGTTGAGGAAACCGACTATCGGCGAACCCCCACCTCGCCCGCCGCGCGATGGCTGAGTTAGAGAAACGACTAGGTTGAAGAGATTGCTGTAGCACAGACTCCAAGAAATATGGTGTCAGATGGAAGTCGTGCTGGTGGTGTGTGCCGTACTCCTGGACGTGAATGCTTGTTCTGGCCCATGCCACCCTACTACTCCCAGTACTACTTATAGTAGTAGTATCGAGGATTCGAGGTGCTGGTTACGTACAGCGAACACATTAACATATGGCCCACCTCACACTGTGGCCAAATTTCCTGGAGTCTGTGCTACGTTAAAAAGTGTTCTTTGTGAGGATGGGTGGCTGGTCTCAAGTTTAAAAATTGTTGTATTACGTAGATAGACGTAGAGATAGTGCAGCATGTGAAGCTAGTACAAATAGTGTACTATTGTTGATTGGCCTCATCCGATAACCTGTTGCAATGCACGTACAATTATGTATTCGGAAAAATATTTTTTTGCCTCGTCGCAGCACCCACTCAGAGAAGCGACTCGATAGCCATTCATAAATTTAGTAAGTTTATCAGAGGCATATCATTTTATTACATAGAACAGGTCATCAACACACAACAACAACGAGGATAGATTATAAATACTAAAGTTTTCATCACACAACAAATAACAAGCAATGAAATGAACTTCAACTCAACCAATCCTCGGCGTTGGAAACGCTTGCTTTGAACCACAAGTGATTCTCTGGGAAGGGCCAGATATTGTAAATCTCGAGGCCAATGCAGGACTGATCATCTAGGCTGAAGCGGCCTACTATATCACGACCAGGGTAGGTAACCACCAAAATGTCCGACGTATAGATACAGTTGCTTCTCATAAATGGTAGTAACGTTGTGTCAACAGCAGCTGGATCGGCTTTCACCATCATTGGATAGTTTTGTCCAAGGAAGAGCGAGTTTACTCCAAGAGTACTAATAAATAACTTTGATGTGTCCCGTCAACTCGCAGAACGACGAGAAGCTTGCTTACTACGCCTTCTCCCTTGCCAACGCGTGCGCGGTGGCTCGCAGCACGAGGAGAAACTTTTGCTTACAAGCGGTGGACGTGCAGCAGTTCATTTGGTGCCAGATTGCCAGAAGTACTACTGTAGTACCATCATTATTGTTCGACTTCCGGAAGAGGAGAAGAGCCAAGCGCAAGGTCACCTACTAACCTAGTACAGTACTACTATAGCCAAAGCTGGTCCACCTTTTTAGAGCATGGTTAATAAATATAGGTGGCTCTTGCAGCGGCACATCATTTAGAGCAAGTACTCTCTTCGTAGGAACAAAGGAAGTGAAACAAAAGTTGGAGTGGATGCTAGATTGCCAATTAAAAGATGATTACATAGGAAAAAAATCCTATAGCATTCTATCCTATGAATCAAACGACCAATGTAGGAAAATTATGAGGGGGGTCTCTCCAACAGTGTTCCCGGGCTCGCACCTAATATCACGGTGGTCGAACTTGGAGTCATTCATCTAGTACACGTGGCATCTCAGATCTAGACACAAGGTGACGCGACCTCTCACTTCCTCCGCCATTTGAAGCGGCGCGCCGGTGGAGGGCTAGCATACTCCAATATTAGGTAGGCTCTATGTGATGTGGCAACTTCATATACTAACTAGATGCTGGCTATACTACTACGGTACTCACACTCCAAGAAGTGACTCGAAAACCATTCATAAATTGAGTCTATGACATGCATTCACAACTGAAATGTACCATTCATTAAATGCAACAAGTCATCAACACACAACGACAACGAGGATACATGTTGGATTATAGATTATTTCCAACAAAACATTCTAGCAAACACTAAAGTTTTCATCACACAACAAATAACAAGCAATGAAATGAACTTCAACTCAACCAATCCTCGGCGTTGGAAACGCTTGCTTTGAACCATAGGTGCTCTGGGAAGGGCCAGCTATTGTCAATATCGAGAGCAACGCAGGACTGATCATCCAGGCTGAAGCGGCATATATCACGACCAGGGTAGGGAACCACCGAAATGTCCGAGGTATAGATACAGTTGCTTCTCATAAATGGTAGTAACGTTGTGTCAACAGCAGCTGGATCGCCTTTCACCATCATTGGATAGTTTGGTCCAAGGAAGAGCGAGTTTGTTCCAAGACTATCAATACTGAACCAGGGAGAAGGTGTTTGCGCTAGCACACTAGTATCCGTCCTGAATACCATGCAACGGGTGTTGGAATAGGTCAGGAGAGGGCGACCATGGGAGACAACACCTGCTTCCTCAGTAGTAACAGTCGAGTGCACTGTATACAGACAAGAAGAGGTGATCCATCGAAATTAGTTGCCAGGCGCCACTGAGTATATAAGTTCTGCTCCTCCTCATGCTCGTGATCATCGCCATCGTCATCTCCCCCTTGCTTATAAATTTTTTCAAGTATAGGTGGTGGAATGTTCACAGGACCTTGGAAACACAAGAAGAAGGTTAATTAGTAAAGGGAAACTTGCTAACCCGCATGCATGTGGATGAAACAATTATAATTACGGTGGAAGACAAATGTACCGAAACTACGAGGATCCCATGCAAAAATAGTGCCACGAGTGGTGGCAGCAAACACAAGATCCTCGTATTCAATTGCATCACAGTACACATCCGTGTATAGAAACTGATTTTTGAGCAATATCCATCCAGTCGAACCACGAAGGACGGCAACAAGCTTGTCAAAGATAGCAACAACTTGATAGTTCTTGTAATTCCAAGAGTGGTTGGGAACTCGACAAATTGCTATCTTCAGTAGACGACATTCACCATGATCGTATTTGAATGTACGTAGATCATCTGTGTGCTCAACCTCAGGGCACTCGGAGATTTTTGGAAGTGGAATCCGCTGACGAGTGTACACATTCACAAGTTCCCACTCGCAACCCAATATAAACAACCCAATCTCCATTTCTGCCAGCCCAGGACTTACCCTTAAGCGATGGCATCTTGACATCACACGTATCATTATCAAGCGACATCAACTTGCACAAGGCGAGGCCTCCGTCGTCTGCGCCCATGCGAACAGGCTTATAGCGAAGAAGATAAGGGAGATCAAACCGCTCCTGGACCCTTGGGTTCCTTGTAATGATGTTATTAGTTGAGTCGAGAATGGGCTTGAACGAACCTGCCATGCTAGCCGAGGTGATGACGTCACACCGATCAATGAGTTCCCCCACCACGTCATCTTTCAGATCGGGGCAAGAATAACGGGGTCGTTTCCGGCTTGTTCCCTCCATGGAGAAGACGATCGAACAATGGCAGAAGGAAGGGTGAAGGCAAATGGAGGAGGGAGGAAGAGCATGCGACAGTAGTTCCAAATCAAGAGGGAAAGGCGTAGAGTCGGTGGACGGTTGCCAGTTTGCCACGGTACACAAAGAGGCGCCCCGGCCTACACGTCCTTTCGGAAATTGTACAAAAGGACTCGCCGTCATCTCACTGACATGTTGGAACGGGACCACATGTCAACGAAACATCGTGTGTAATTTCTCGTGCAAAATGCGATCTGGCCGCGTTGGCCCGAGGTGCCGCATTATTTCTCGACTTTATATTTTTAATGGCGTGCCGTTCAGTTTTGAAGCACGACTAACTGGTACTGTTTGCAGAGAAAATATAAACTACTCTACCACTACTCCACCTCTAGTACTAGTAGTATAAAAAGATATATAGGCTGGAGCTTCAGAGCTTTCTTGCTAAGGGCTGCCCACTTGCTTCTCACACTATCACCCTCTCTCCAGATCTAAAAAAGACGACCTCTCTCTCCCTCCTCACCGGTGGTCACAGATCCGCCGGGGAAGAAAAGGACGTGCAGTGTTGACGCACTCGTCGTCGGCGAGCGAGGTCACGCACTGACGACAAGGTCGTCCTCTCAGACCTAGCGCCAGCGCGGGATGGCCTCCGTCCCCAAGCTCGCTGTCGTAGTGCGTGTGGAGGACGATGACCACGAGCGAAGCCACTTCCCGCCGACCCTCAGGTATGCTACCCCTTTTCGAACCATACCCTTGTTCTATTGCCCCATCTGCCATGTCGCTGCATGTGGATCTTTTTCCACTCCACCATCTTCCCAATTTGCTATCCTCTGCTGTGCTGGTCACGCAGACGAAAACCTTAATTTGCACTATTAAAGGAAACCCTACTTCATGCAGACTAATCCATGTCTGGGTTGAATAAGGAAACAAAGGAAGACTGTACTGTCCAAGAGAGTAGGCATCGAACCCGCATCTAGGTTGAGAAGGGGAAAATCAGTAGCTAAGGAACGAGTCTCGTATCACTTGGTTGAAGAAGGGTAGAAAGGCATGACAACGCAATAGAGAATGACCAGGTCGATCGGTTTGTTGTCCTCACATAGGAAAAAGGTGGCTAAACATAACAAAAATGGGACGTAATCCACATATGTTGCCTGGATATTTGTTTCTCTGGGCAACCATACCTCCCTGACCACTCTATGCGTCCGTGGAGGTACATCGTACTGGTGCGCCCACTGTCCGAATGGGCCTCGCATGCTCTTAATCTAACTTTTTTGCTGTTAGTATAACGCCAGCAGTCAAGTCAAGCAATGCTACTGCTAAAGTGATGCCACATTTAACTAATGCCACACTCACTCTAATGCCACCGATAAATTTAAGCAATGCCATTTAATGTCACTGGATTATTTCAGGGTTAGCTATTGATTGTGGACGTATTAAAGATTTTTCAACTAAGGCATTCTAATGATGTTGCACAGCCAGTATACCAAGGATGAAACTTGTTACTACCTTCAGATTTTTGCACGGTTAATGCTTATAGATTACATACCTCACTTTCATGAGATAAGTTAATTTTTTTGTACAGTGTCACCAAAATGCCAAGGCGCTGATGTCATTTTATTTTGGTTAAACTGCACAAAAAATTATGAAGACAAGAGGAAAGGTTAAGAGTGGGCACCTCCTCCTCCGGCTGTTCTCTTGATTCGTTCGATCAAGTTTTTATGTTTGATCGATTATCAAGATTGGGATAGCAATTTTTAAGGTCCCCCCGAGTTCGAAATGATATTTACCTTGGAGGTACATGGTTTGCAATTTTTTTATACTGTCATTAGTTAATAATGCTAGTTACCTTCAGACTTTTGTATTTGGTTTAATGCTCATGCACAGCTAGTATACCGATGCTGAAACGTGTTACCTTTACATTTTGTATTGTTAATTCTTATAGAAATCTTCCTGTGCCAGAGTTTATTGAAATCTATTCAGTAAAACCATTGTACTGTACCCTGTAATAAAATAACTACTCTACTGTTGCACTAGCCACTGGATTAGTGTATATTTGTAGTATTCGAAATTTCGAATGGTGTTGCATTAGCGTATGGACATAAATAAAGGGTGGCAAGCTTTCCCAGATATGTGCTCAAGAAAACTACTACCTGTTTTTCTAAATACTAGTAGACGTTTGGGTACTTTAAATTGAACCGCAAAAACCTCTTATATTAAGGAACAGAGGGTGTAGAGTTCACTCAAATTATCCCGGTAAAGCTAGTCACACCTTTGTTAAAATTAATGTTCATTATGTTATCGGAGGAGGTCTGTAAGTTTGTCTCTAATGCCTGTCGACTACATACCTGACATCATGATGCAATGTTAAGTCATTTCCTTTTGTACAGTGTCACTGAATTGTCAAGGCGGTGATGGAATTTTATTTTAGTTGAACTGCACAAAATATGCTTAAAAGAAGAGGAAAGGTCAGGAATCGATCATTCTTTCAGAAAGAACTATATATGCCTTTCTGACATCAGCCTCTGTTGCCTTATTTATTCCTTCAAAAAGGTGGTTAGAAACAGTCTTGCTACCTTTTCCCATTAAGAAATTGGAATGCTTATATTTGTGAGTCTATGCTTCAACTAGTGCCACTTTTATAGTAATCACACTTTCAATATCTATGCAAACAGGGATGCTCGAGTTTAGTGGAACTGCACAAAAAGTCCAACTGGTTCAACATTAGGAGCATGTTTTCTCCCAAACCTTCATATCCAATTGGTGGCACTATGAGCTGTTCATTAAGAAGGTACATGGTTTGCTACTATCTTGCTACTCTTTTTGTACTATCATTAGATAGTAAACTAGTGGTTTGCATGTGAATTTATTGGCAGGGTGGACCTACATTGGAGGTGCAGGACATGATTCAATGACTGGATGCTCAATTTCGGTTGTATCGATTTCACCTCTTCCATCACTACAAACATGGATATCCTTGGTCTGATGAAGAATAGGCGCTATATTTCTGCTCTGAACAAGCAAATCAATTCAGTATGAAATTGTCCAGGGCAAAACATGACTGTATCAAATTGTCCAGTGCAAAACATGACATATCTAAGCGGAAGAGACATGTTTAAACCGAAAATACAAGGTGGGGTATATGTTTACTAGCTGCTTGATATTTGTGCAGACAGAGATGTCTGCCCGTTGTTATTTAGCAAACACACAAAGTGACCGCAATTTTGGTTGAACTGGACAAGAGAATAGTATAGTCACTACATGCAGTGCCATTTGAAAATAGACACAGAAAGATTGGATAGTCACTTCATGGACTGCAGAAAAGTAGTACTGTACTATTTATTGGCCAACACTAGGTGCTTCATTGCTTTGGTCTGATTATACAATGGGCATCATTTTGCCTAAGTTAAAGTTTGTATTCCGAAAATAGTCTCGCCGTGTGATCAAGAGAAGACCAAATCATATTGCAGTGGATGTTCCTCCATCATGTGTGGTTCATTCCCATGGTTCCAACTGTTGGTGAAACCACTTACGTTTGCAAGAGGAATTGTAGACTTCACAAACAAATTTGTCATTCAGTCTATACTGAATGTTGGCCAAGAGAAGCATCCATGTTAGTAGGAAGAACATATGTTTTTTCTAGATCTTTGCTTTTGGAGCTACATATTTGTATATGATCTGTGAATCATTGAGATGCATTAACATGTTGATCTTATGTATGGGAATCGTACTAGTTGGTTTTAGTTGTGGCTGATCTTTGCTTTTGGAGCTACATATTTGTATATGATCTGTGAATCATTGAGATGCATTAACAGTTCCTTATATCTGTTCGCTCAGTGTTTACAAGTTACCGATCGATCACTAGCTAGCCTACTAATGCGCTCCTGGCTGTTTTAGTTGCGACGCAAGATCCGAAGTGGCAATTTTTTGAATAGAAATGCCTACCTCTGAAGAAACTAACAAGCTGCTCTGAAGAAAATGCCATGCGAATCTGAAGAAACTGCTAGCAAAAGCGTTCGCAAATGCCTTATCTCCCAGCTAAAGTTCATCAATTAATGCCCTCGGCTGCGACTCGTTGCATGCTGCTCCGCGTACTGGCTGCGAGCGATTTTGAGTGTCCGCATGCAGCCGTCCGTAATTAAGGCAGCTAACTGATGTGAAAAAAGATGCGCTTTAATTGTTGCGGGCCTTTTAAATCCGTGGAATCATTATTGACAAGGAGGGAGATGATTCGAGTGCACTCGTTTGACCGTAAGCCCGGCGTGCGACCCAGCACGGACGGGACGGGATGACACAGTCAGAATTTCAGTTTCTCTAGTTTTCCACGGCAAGCTGGCGTGCTAAGCCATGCCTGCTTCATTATGCATTGAATTTCGATGACCGTCGCGCTACCTTCCGCTTATAAGTACTGTTTCTTGGCCTTCTATGGTGGCACCGTGACCCAACTCGCCCTATCCTCATAAGCCCCCACCGGCCCGACGTTGCTCGCCACTTATCCTCGCTCTCGCCACGTCCGCCATGCCCCCGCCCGTCCGCGATAGGCGTGGCCGGAGGCGGTCACCGCCGGAACTAGTGTTCGGTTTTTCACCGGAAGGCAGACGGAGGGAGGAGGCATTCTATCGGTCTTTAGATGGCAATGCGGAGATCGAGGACTTGTTAGAGCGCGACCGCCTGGCGGAGGAGCAGGAGTTGTTGGAGCGCGACCGCTTGGCCGATGAGCAGCGTATCGCCGATTTGCGCCGCCAGCGGGACATGGAGCAGCAGCGCACCGACGCTCTGAGTCACGAGCAAAGCGCCCGCACGTGGGCCGACTACGTGGAGGCCGGCGCCCGGCAAATAGCCCTGGAGGCTGTCGGGCACGCACGCATTCGCGACGCCGATTTTTACTACCAGCTCGTCAAGTGGGTTTCCCGCTTAGAAGCCGAAGCTTCGGTGGACCACTCCAGCATGGAAAGGGCCAACGCGCGTGAGCAACGCGCCCTATCGCACCTCTGGCAAGTCCGAGGCGAGGCGGAGGACGCCGGTGCCGGCGTTTAGCGTGTACCGCAGATGGCGGCCGACATCGTCTAGTTAGCTAAGAGTAAGTTAGTACTTGTACGCTACTAGAGTATTAGTGGAAGTAGATAGTTAACTTGGCTATGATGGTTGTCAACGTGGAAGTTCAGTACTCTATATGTGGATTAGACCTATTACTTTGCTCTGAATGTTGAACTTTCTGTTTGAACATATGGAATGGGCTGTTATTTTTTTAAATGGGTTGTATTTGTCCTCCATGGGTTTAGAGGCTGACTTGTGGGCCTACCAAGTTGACGCGTACACACCAGGAGATGATTGTACATGGAGAGGATGACAGCAGGGACCCGCCAAGGTCATGGCAGTACGCAAGCAAAGTGCCTCCTTATTTCAATCCAATAAAAAAATGGCTCCTCGTAATGGATTTCTGACATCTGGGTCCCATGCCATTGTCAACGTAGTCAATAAACGAGAGAGTTGCACAACGAGCGGCTGACATCAGGGACCCAGCAGCTCGCCCAGTTATTTTCGTTTTGGGTTAATTTGATAAATGCCACTCCAAATCTGGTGTTTCTAAGAAATGCCATTGCAATTTCCAAACTTTGAAAAATGCCATTTCATGCCATCCCCAGTGGCATTTATCGAAGTCTGGAGTGGCATTTTTTGAAGTTTGCAAATTGCAGTGGCGTTTTCCAAAGTTTGCAAAAATTGCAGTGGCATTTTTCAAAGTTTGGAAATTGCAGTGGCATTTTTATGAATCGCCATATTTGTTGTGGCATTTATCTAATTTGTTTTTGAGACGGAAGCAGGGTGTCAACTGGGCTGTGCGGGGCACTCTGGCATGTCTAGACTACCTTCTCTTTTATGTTTACCACAAACCAGCCCAGTAGTTTTTTTTTCTTTCTGAAAATGGCTAGCCCAGTTTTTTTGTGATTTGCCAAGTAAGTTGCTTTGTCAGGCCTATTGGGCTGCAAATCTTTCAAGACGAGGAGAGCTTCATTCGGCTGGACGAGAAAATGGCCTATCAGTAATGAGAAATGGGCTGTACATTTTTAAAACACACCAAACCAGCAATTACTTTCAAATTTCTTTTTTTCATTTCAAGATTTTAAATTGCATTAATTTTTATGCGTGGACAATTTGTTGGATTTTATATTGATATACATTTATTTTTAAAATCAGTTTGAATGTGACTCGAAATTTCGGGATTAAAAACAGTTCGGACCGCACCGAAATATGCAACATTTCGTATAATTTTTTAACCGTGGCCACAATATTGGCTGTAATGCTAACAAAAAGAATATGGGCTCCAAAAAAAACCTTCAGAATTAGCAAATGGGCTGTAAATAATTAGAAATAATGGCAGATGGGTTGTATGCTGTTTTCCACAGATCTGAGGCTTTCCTAAAAAAAAGGTTGACGCACAAGCAGTGACTGTTGGATGTCCATCCAACGGCCGTCGTGCTTCTTCAATCTCTGCTCTTCCTGCTCCAGCCGCTCAAACAAGCGCCGGCGGGACTGCATGCTCCCTCCTCCCCCGCGGCCGGCTGTGCTGCCGCGTAGGCTTCACCGCCCCACCGTACTCCCATCGCTGGCCTAGCCATCCCTCTACTCACCCACACCTGTTGTTATTCTCCGGCGACGGCAGACGAACCAGTAAACCCTCGTATAGTCGTACTCCCCTCCGTGTGGGAAACAACTGCCGAGTCTTCCCTGCCTCCGTGTCATTCCCTTCCTAGGCCTCGCCGTCGTCCACCACCCTGGTGCTCCCGGCGCGACCTGGTCAACGTGGTCAACGACCGACATGCATCTGAAGTGGACTGTACGTGGAGAGGCTGACAGCTGGGTCCACGGCTGCACGCAAGGAAATGCCTCCTTATTACACGCAAAATAATGATTCCTCCACCTGACATCTGGGACCCACCGAAAGGGCCTCTGTATTTCGCGAAAAAAACGTTACCGCCGCTGACAGCTCGGACCCATCAGCTATATCTTCGCACGCAAGGAAGTGCGTCCTTATTACGCACAAAAAAATGAATACTCCCCTGCTAGCTGGGACCCAGTATAGTGGCAGGCTGACTTGTGGGCCTACTAAGTTGACGGGGACGGAGGGCTTTGTCAACTTAGTCAATATGCACGATTCTAGCTACAGTGACTGTATGATGTCCATCCAACAGCCGTAGTGCTTCTTCAACCTCTGGTCTTGTTGCTCTAGCCGCCCAAAGCAGCGCCGATCGTGCTGCATGCTCCTGCCTCCCGTGGCCGGCTGTGCTGCCGCGGAGAACTCACCGCCCCCTACTATTCCCACCGCTGGCCAGGCCCTGCGGCGACGGCAGCCTCACACCGCAGCCGAACTAGTGAACCATCGTACTCCTCTCCGCGCGGGCTTCCACTACCGCGTCTTCCCCGGCTCCGCGTCATCCCCTTCCTAGGCCTCGCCGTCGTCCACCGCCCTGGTGCTCTCGGCGCGGCGTGGTCAATGTGGTCAGGGAACGGCTTCCATCGGGCGTGGATTGTACATGGAGAGGCTGACAGCTGGGTCCACAGCCGCAGCAAGGAAGTGCCTCCTTATTACGTGGAAAATAATTATTCCTCCACCTAACAGCGGGGACCCACCGGACAGGCCACCGTATTTCGCGAAAAAAACGTTTCCCCTGACTGCGGGGACCCACCAGCTACATCTTCGCACGCAAGGAGGTGCGTCCGGGCAAAAAAAAAATGATTCGCCCCCCTGACTGCTCGAACCCACCAGCTACATCTTCGCAGGTAAGGAAGTGCCTGACAGTCGGGACCCATCTGGTCGAAGCGTACGTAGCATTGTCATTCTGGTCGCGAACGTGTACGTACATACTGGTCGATGTAGAGGCGCGCACGTGTCATAGTAGAGGCGCGCACGTAGCATGTACACGTACGTACAGCGGCCAGTGTGCAAGAAAGAAAATACGGCCATGTACGTACATACGGGCAGGGTCTCGAACGCCTACTCGCGCATACGTACGGCCAGGGCTCGTGTACATGGCTGGGTCAGAACGGAGAAACAACGTCGTCGTCGTGTTCATGGGGAGCCAACCGGCTGAGTCGGAACGGAATGCGTCGTCGTGTTCATCGGGAGGGCTTGGACGGAACAGCCGATGGAAACGAGGCCTGGCGTACCGCAGAACGGAGGAAACAGCCTTGTGTTCGACCGGCCACGTTTGAAACGGGATCCTGTTCATCGGGAGGGGTCTGGCGTACCGCAAAATGGAGGAAACGGACCTCCTACGGTCGAAACGGGGGTCCTGTTGATCGGGAGGGGTGTGGCGTACCGCAAAACGGAGGAAACAGACTTGTGTTGGAGCGCTACGGTCGAAACGGGGGTCCTGTTCATCGGGAGGGGTGTGGCGTACCGCAAAACGGGACTCCACGGGACACTGTTCATCTCCACTGTCGACCCCCTCCAGCCTCCACGGGCTACTGTTCATCCACCGTCGACCTCCTCCAGCCTCCACCTGCGACTGTTCATCCACGGGCTCCTGTTCATCCAGCCTCCACCACGCGCTACTCCACCGGCTACTGTTCAACCAGCCCTCTCCACGGGCTCCTGTTCAACCACCCCTCCATGGGCTACTGTTCATCCAGCCCTCCACCGTCTACTGTTCATTCTGCCCTCCACGGGGTGGTCCTGTTCATCCTGCCCTCCACGGGGTCCTGTTCATCCAGCCCCAACCAGCTCGATCGATCGGGGTCCTGTTCATCCAGAGGCAACACCACGGGGTCCTGTTCATCCACCCCCACCGGGAACTGTTCATCCAAACCCCCCAGCAACGCTCACTGTTCATCCAGAGGCAACATCGATCGGCTTCAGTTAGCAGCAGTAGCGAAGGAATCGCTCGATCGGGTTCAGTTAACAGCCATCGATCGATCGCTCGGGTTCAGTAACGCGTAGCCTGCAGTGCAATCACTCGGTTCAGTTAGAGCCCAACGCCTCGCTCGGGTTCAGTTAGAGCCAACGCCTCACACACACGCGCGTACGTGTACGAGAGAAACGCGCATCGCTCGGCCCCCGACCTCCCACCGTAACCGGGAACTCCCTGAAATTTTCCTCGCCCTCGCTTCTACCATGGTTTTTTCCGTCATGGACGGCCCAAAGAATGTCATGCAGCTGCGTCTCCGGCCCGCCCAAGACGAAAAGCCCATTTTCTGTCATGATTTTTTGTCATAGAAGTAGGAGCCCACCACATCTATGATGATACCGGGTTTTGTCACAATTATCGTCATAGAAGTGTCATATGTATGACAGAAAAAAAATTCGTTCGGCCCAAAATGTCACGGATGTGCCTTTTTTTTGTAGTGCATACTCATCGACATGCAAGTCGTGATTCCTATTACAAGAACATGATCAATCTCATACATCACATATATCATTCATCACATCCTTTTGGCCATATCACATCACACGGCATACGCTGCAAGAACAAGTTAGACGTCCTCTAATTGTTGTTGCAAGTTTTTACGTGGCTGCTATAGGTTTCTAGCAAGAACGTTTCTTACCTACGCCAAAACCACAAAGTGATATGCCAATTTCTATTTACCCTTAATAAGGACCCTTTTCATCGAATCCGATCCGACACATAGTGAAGACATGAACTCCTCAAACTATGGTCATCACTGGGAGTGGTCCCGAGGGTTGCCGGATCATAACACGTAGTAGGAGACTATAACTTGCAAGATCGGATCTAGAACATGGATATAATTGTGATAACATAAACGGTCCAGATCTGAGTTCATGGCACCCGGGCCCAAAGTGACAAGCATTAAGCATGGCAAAGTCATAGCAACATCAATCTTAGAACATAATGGATACTAGGGATCAAGCCCTAACAAAACTAACTCGATTACATGATGAATCTCATCCAACTCCTCACCGACCAGCGAGCCTACGAAGGAATTACTCACTCCCGGTGGGGTGCATCATGGAATTGGCGATGGAGAAGGGTTGGTGATGACGAAGAACGAAGATCCCCCTCTCTAGAGCCCCAAACGGACTCCAGATCTGGCCTCCCGATGAAGAACAGGAGGTGACGGCTACTCCATCTCGTGGATCGTGATAATTCTTTCTCCCTGATTTTTTCTGGAAAAATAGGATTTTATAGCGTAGGTTTCAGGGTCTACGGGGCCAGCCCACCCAGGTGCCCCCTTCCGGTGGATCTTGGCTCCAGAAATTATTATTTATTGAATAAAAATCCTCGCAAAGTTTCATTCCATTCCGAGAACTTTTATTTCTCCACAAAAACAACACCATGGTAGTTCTGCTGAAAACAACATCAGTCCGGGGTTAGGTTCATTCAAATCATGCAAATTAGAGTCCAAAACAAGAGGAAAAGCGTTAGGAAAAGTAGATACGTTGGAGACGTATCAACTCCCCCAAGCTTAAACCTTTGCTTGTCCTCAAGCAATTTAGTTGATAAACTGAAAGTGAAAAAGAAAAACTTTTATGAACTCTTTAGCTCTTGTTTGCATAAATAAGCTTAAACAGCACCCAGGTTTTCAGCCAACATTATAACTAACCATGCCGACAATAACTCTTAAAGATTATATTAACTCATATCAATGACATAATCAGCTAGCGAGCAATAATAAGGTATCTCAAACGGCAACACGTTGTCAAAACAACCATGATATAATATGACAATAGTGGTATCTCGCTAGCCCTTTCTGAGACCGCAAAACATAAATGCAGAGCACCTCCAAAGTTCAAGTAGCGACTAAACATTGTAATTCATGGTAGAAAAGATCCAGTCATGATGCACCCAACATTAGCTACACACAATGCATAAGTCATGACAGCAGTGCTCTCAGGTTCTAGCGCTTGTTTTAGAAGGTGATGACACAACATAAAAATAAATAGATTGTCCCTTCGCAGAAGGAAGCAGTGATTTGCAGAGGTGCCAGAGCTCAAGTTTTTAAAACAGAGGTAAATGATATTTTGATACAGGCACCCTTCTCATTTACTTCACGACTATCGGTTATCAATATCTTCCATGTTAAGCATGCTAGTGGCGGTTCCCAAGCGATAAAAGTAAAGGTTTACTCCCCTCCACCAACAATCACATTCCACGGCTTGTCCGAAACAATGGGTGTCGTCCAAACCAACAACATTCCCAGGGGAGTTTTGTATAATTATTTGCATTTTTTGAGTTCGGGATTGGGAATCCCTATTACCGCCCTTTTGTCGTGCGATGGCGAGTGAATAAACACTCGACCTGAGAATAACCCGCTTAGCATGGAAGATACCGACCACCTCCTGTCGTTCCATGAAAGATCCAAACACACAAAAAGGATATTTATTAGAAGTTTTTAGAGGTGGCACATGCAAATTTACTTAGGACGGAAGGGTAATACCGCATATAGGTAGGTATGGTGGACTCATCTGGAATAACTTTTGGGTTCAAGGTTTATGATGTACAAGCAGAATTCCCACTTAGTACAGGCGAATGCTAGCAATTTGATTGAGAAGCGGCCAGCTAGAGAGCAACAACGGTCATGAACATGCATTGTGCATAAGTAACATTGGACACTAGCATGAGTAGGATATGAACACCATGAACATAAATATCATAGAGGCTATGTTGGTTTTGATTTAACTACATGCATGAACATGTGCCAAGTCAAGCCTCTCGAACATTCAGAGGAGCATACCATACCATCATACTACATCACAATCATTTTAACGCAATGTTGATATCCAAGATAAATCATTATCCACTCCTAGCTACTTATGCATGGCATGAGAAACTATAATCTCTAATTGTCATTGCAAACATGTTTAATTATAATGGGCTGAATCATGGACACTAGGTTAAACATATTTACACAAACAAAACAAGTCGAGTTCATACCAGTTTCTCTCTGCCACGGCCAGTTCATCTAATGTCATCATTATTGCCTTTCACTTACACGAGCGAATGATATGAAAATAATAATAGTGCAAGAGTGCCGTGGACTAAACTGGAATCTACAAACATTTTATTCAATAGGAGAAGACAAGGTAAAATGTGCTCTTTATTAGATCAACAATTGTTCATATGAGAGCCACTCAACATTTCCATCGTGGTTTCTCCTTGGTACGACTCGAATAAAAAGAAAAGAAATTCAGAGAAACACAGTGAAATATTTTTGGAGTTTTTGGTTTTCTTGATCAAGAAAATAAAAGGGAAAATAAAAAACGAGAAAAACTATTTACACGGGAAAGCTCCCAACAAGCAACAAGGAAACCTTTTTTGGGTTTCTTTTTAGTATTACAACTAAGCATGCATAGAAAGTGAACTAACTACAACTAGTTTTTTTGGGTTTTCTAAAAAAATTCAAACACACAAGAAGAAAGCAAGAAAATAAATTTAAGCATGGATGATACAATGAAAAAGTGTGAACACCGACAAATGGAATAAGTGGTCATGAATGTAACGTCGGTGAGAAACACGTACTCCCCCAAGCTTAGGCTTTTGGCCTAACTTGGTAAACAGTCAGTAGCCTGGATAGTAGTCGGGGTGCTGAGGATCGGGTATCCACTCATCCCACTGCTAAGGCTCCTCTGCTGCCTCTACAGCAGCCTGATCGTTCCAGTAGGCGATGATGTCCGCAGGCATAATCCTATATCCGCCCCTGGCAACAGAATCAAACAAAGCAGGAGCAGGCAATGGAATATTATCATGAGTTTTCACACTAAAAACCAGGTTATATGGAACAGGAATTTCAGGAGATTCGATATCAGTAAAATGATGGTGATCCATGGCTGCACGGTCTAGGTAAACCTTGGTCAGAGGGTGATCATGAAGGCGTATCTCAACCTTGAATTGCCAAATGAGTAGCGAAAATCCCACCATGTATCTTACCCTTAGACTTATTAACATGGAGGCGATGTGCCATAATAGCTCCCAAGCTATAAGTGTGGTCGCCCTCTAGTGCACGACGTAAAACAGCAAAGTCCGGCGCACTGAGCGCACCCACTTTTTCCCTAGCAAGCAAACACTTAGCGATAAATAAAGTAAAATAACGCACGACAGGAAAGTGTATGCTAGTGGCAGTGACAGCCGACACCCCTCTCTCATCTCCCACTGTCAAGGTACGATAAAAGGCCTCAAACTCCGCCGGCCAAGGCTCGGCTAAGCTCCCATCAGAAGGGATCATGCATATGTTACAAAACTCAGTAAGTGGTATCTGATGGGTTTCAGCATATAAATCAAATCGTACTTCAGGAGGATTATTCCTAGAAAGGAAAGTAAAACTTTGAACAAAGATGCTTGTGAGGAGATGATATTGTTCGCATTCAGCTGCGATGAAGTCGGTGAGGCCGGCATTAGCAGCATATTGTGTGAACTCCTGAAGGATTCCAGCCTCTTCCATGAACTGGGTGTGCGGCCATTTGCACGGCCGTACCTCCGCCAACCTCCGAGGATGGAGATCATTGTCAAAAGACTCCCCAATAACACCATTGGAGTTCTTCTTAGTGGCAAACTTCCTAAAGATATTTATCCTTTTCCTATGAACAAAATTCTGAAATTTTTACTCCATAAATTTTTCTCAACAAAACTTCACAAAATTGATAGCAACTACTCATAGGGATACATAGAGGCCATAGCAAGCATTCAAACTACTTAGAACTCTAAGAATTCAACATGCAAGCTCATCTACATCAACACCAAGAGTAGATTATTATTCAAAGTATAAACCACTAAAACAAAAACGAATTGGACAAACAGTGGAGTCACATACTAAGCAACAATCCCCCGAAACAGTTTCGGAAATAGAGCTTCGAGCAAAGAGATCGAAATCCGCGGGTTTGAGAGCAAGAACAAGGGAGAGAGAGCAATGGAGAATTTTTTTTCTGGAGGTAAGTGATGATGCGGTGTGAAGAGATAAGTGAGGGGGCCCGCGTAGGGACCACAACCCACCAGGGCGCGCCTGGGGGTCCTGGCACGCCCAGGTGGGTTGTGCCCACCTGTTGCACCTCCCTCTGATATTATTTGCACCAGAAATTCATAAATATTCAGAAAAAAATTGTATTAAATTTTCAGGGCATTCTGAGAACTTTTATTTTTGGGTCATTTTTTATTGCACGGGAAATTCAGAAAGCAGACAAAACATGGCATTTTATTTTAGGGACAGAAAGTAGTGCTTACTAAATTCATCAACTTCATACCGCTCAAAAATGATCCATTAATAAGGTTGATCAGGTCTTATTAACAACCACTTTCGATTAGCATGAAACCGAAGAACTTTCGTAAATCACTAAGTTACCTCAATGGGGATATGGATGTCCCCAACAATAAGCATTTAATATTTCTTTTTAACAGTAGGTAGAGGTATTTGAAAGCTTCCAATAGTGATTGTCGAAGATTTTTCAATAACATTAATACCATTCACTTGAATTGTTTCTTCGGAAAGTGCACCGTATGCTCCTTACCATTGATATTAAAAGTGACCATGCTTTTATTGCAATCAATAACAGCCCCTGCAGTATTCAAGAAGGGTCTACCAAGGATAATCGACAGGTTGTCGTCCTCGGGAATCTCAAGTATAACAAAGTCAGTCAAAATAGTAACATTAGCAACAACAACGGGCACATCCTCACAGATACCGATAGGTATGGCAGTTGATTTATCAGCCATTTGCAAAGATATTTCAGTAGGTGTGAGTTTATTCAAATCAAGTCTTTTATATTGTAAGTGCATCTAGTGCCACCCCTAGTTGGTTTTGGAGTATTGACGACAAACCTGGTTGAGGGACTAATGTGTTTGTGAGAATTGCAGGATAACACAGGTAGTAGTCCCTCATTGATTCGGTTTACCTACTGGAGATGACCCCTAAAAATGTGTGAAGACATTGAAGACAATTGTGGTATGTGAAGATAATCACAAGGAAGATTATGACTCGAGAAGACATTCACGTGAGGACTATGGAGTGCGAAGACATAGCTATTTTGTAGTTTTCTTTTCTTCTTTGTTGAGTCATAGGAACCACCGTACTGTTAAGTGGGGTCCAAGTGAACAAATTCAGAGTGTAGCCCAAGTCAAGCTGCCGCGTGTGTTTGAAATCTGACCGTTGGACACGTGTCAGTTCCTTAGTGACCCAGGGTCATTTCGGACAAATCAGGTCGGGTTGCCTAGTGGCTATAAATAGCCCACCCCTACACCATAAATTGGTGGCTGCTCAGAGTTAGTGCACGGCTTTTGTCGTTTGAGAGCAACCCACCTCGAAGCCTTTGAGAGAAAGATCCTTGCGAGGACAAAGCCCAAAACACCCAGAGCCAATGAGTGTCAGGCATCACTGAAGTCTTTCTGTCCGCGTGACCTGAAGACTTGTTACACTTGAGGACTGTGAATCCTCCAGCCGGTTAGGCGTCGTGTTCTGAGCATCCAAGAGTCATTGTGGATTGCCGGTGAACAAAGTCTATGAAGGTTTGGAAGTCTACCTTGAAGACTTACCAGAGTGATTGGGCGAGGACTAAGTGTTCTTAACTCAAGGGGAATAAGGTGAAGACGCGGTCTTCTGAGTTGAATCTCAGCCTCCCTAACCAGACGTACAGTTGCACAGCAACTGGAACTGGTCCAACAAATCCTTGTCCTCACCAAGCAACTGGTTCTATCTCTTAACTTACTTATTTACAGTTTGTCTTCGTGAAGTCATTTGCATGCTTGCCTTATCTGTTTGACTTCACTGTGTGACGACTATTGTTGTTTGGCTTCATACTATCTTCCATCTTGATCTATACTACCTAGCTGCTAATAGTCTTCGTGCTTTAGCTTCATTACTTGCTTGACTATGGCTTGTCTAGTGTAGTCTACCTTCCGCTGCATATCAATAGGTTCATTTCTATTGTTTGTCTTCAAATCTCCCATGTTTTGAAGACTTTCAAAAAAATCCCCTATTCACCCCCCCTCTAGTCGATAACTAGCACTTTCAATTGGTATCAGAGCAAGGTACTCCCTTGTTCTGTGTGATTTGGTTTAACCACCTGGAGTTTTAGCTATGTCGACTGCAGGGATAATCAAAGTCTCCACTGCGTGCCCTGTCTTCGATGGCACTGATTACCCCTACTCGAAGAATAAGATGCGTATGCATCTTGAAGCCATTGATGTCGACCTCTGGTATGTCGTCAAGAACGGCGTTCCCAAGGGCGGTGAAGGTGTCACTCCTGCTGATGTCAAGAAGTTCATTCAACTAGATTCTACTGCTAAGAACATCATCTGTGGTCATCTGACCAAAGGACAATATGGCCGCGTGAGTGCTCTGGAAACTTCGAAGCTAGTCTGGGACTGGCTTTCCAAGGTCAACGAAGGCATCTCAACCCAGAGAGACTCAAGAATCAGTGTTCTTCGCAACCTCTTCAACCGCTTCAAGAGAAATGACAATGAGAATGTCCAGCTCATGTTTGATCACCTCACTGACATCACAAATGAGCTTCATGCTCTTGGCGCCACTGAGATCACCAAGCATGAAATCGTCAAGACACTCCTGAGATCACTTGACAGCTCGTTTGACACCCTAGCCTTGATGATCCAAGAATGCCCTGACTTCAAGACTCTCGATCCGCCTGACATACTTGAGAGGCTCAACACACATGAGTTCCAGTTCTCTGAGAAAAGAGAGATCTATGGTTCTAGCTATGGACGTACTCGCGCTTTGAAGGCAAAAGTTGTTTCCTCATTTGAAGAAGAATCTGACTGCAGTTCTGGGGATCCTGAAGACATTGGAAAGGAGCTTGCTATGCTTGTGAAGAAGTTCTAGAAATTCACCAAGAAGAAAGGCTTCAGAAAGTCTTCAAGATCCAGCTCGAGAAATGATGAAGCTTCTACTCATGACCACAAGAAGAGAACATGCCACAAGTGCAAGAAACCTGGTCACTACATATCTGAGTGTCCTCAGTGGGACAATGAGAACAACAAGAAGAAGAAGAGCAAGGAATATGATTCTGATGACAAGAAGAAGAAGAAATCCTCAAAGTCTTCTTCCAAGTCTTCGTCCAAGTCTTCATCACATAAGAAGAGCTCATCTGGCAAGGCTCGTGCTTTTGTTGGCAAGGAGATGGATTCAGAGGAGGAGTCTGCTTCTGAGGAGGCAGAGGTGGAGACCGAGGAGGAGTCCGACTCTGGCGTTGCAAGTCTGGCTTTAGCCACAACCTACGTTGCCAAGTCCATCTTCAACACTGAAGACAATGGCTCCGTCACCAACGCTGATGCTAATGACGAGGACGAATCTGCCCCCACCTACTGCTTCATGGCACGTGGTGCCAAGGTAAACTCACGCGATACTTACTTTCAAACATCAAGTGAAGATGACTCTGATTGTGAATCCAAACCTAGCTACAAAACACTTGCTAAAATTGCAACTGAACAACAGAAAGCTATGGAACATATTCAAAAACTGTTAGACAAAAGCGATGACCTGTTGGACGCGGAAATGACCCGATCTCAGTCCTTAATTGAAGACATCAAAAATCTTCATGTTAAGTACGAGGAACTTGAAAGTCGTCATGAAATGCTCTCAACAACGCATGAAAAGCTTTCCTATGATTATCTTCAAAGGAAGCAAGAACTTGAAAAATTGAGAGCAGTTCATGAAGATCTTTAAAAAGAGAACGAGTCACTTCGCGCTCAACAGATCAGTCCCGCTCAGGAAGGATTTGAACCACCATGTCTAAAATGCCTTGAGCGTGATAACGCTACTTCTGTTGCTGAATGTTCCACTACTGCTACTACTGCAATATCTTCAACTGCTGATGTGGTAACTAACCCCTCTGCTGAGGATGCCACCACTATTGCTAACGAAAATGCCAGGCTGAAGACATTGCTTGAGACTGGGATGTACAAAAGTCTCAAAGGGCATCAGACACTATGTGATATTCTCAAAAAGCAGATTCTGAACCGAAACCCTAGGAAAGAGGGTGTTGGGTTCGAGAGGAAAATGAATGTTGATGGGTCTTACTGGAAGCCTGAGTAGTACCCCAAAACCACATGGGTTGCTGCAAAGGGACCTTCAGTGGACCCATCCACCTTATCTGGCTTCACTTGTGCTAACCCGATTATCATTGATGAATCCTTTGATGCAAACTATAAACCGTTTAAGAATCAGAATGGTGAAGTGTTTGCCAGGTATATTGGTACTAACTGCAGGAATGGACCACCCATGAAGAAGATCTGGGTGCCCAAAAGGTGTCTTGCGAATCTTCCTGTGAATCTCATCATGACACCTCCAGGGAAGAAGACAAACCCCAGACCAAAGGCTTCATATGATCCAAAGGCTTCATACAGACAGAGGACTCACCAGAGTCACCCTAACACCAATGTTTTGCAGGGAAATCATACTCAGACTTATGAATATGAGCGTGTATCTTCAAATCGCTATGTTCATAAGACTAAGAACTATTCTGGTTATTCATATGAGTATTATTCACGTCCTGCAAGGCTATTTGCTAGGGCTCCAAAGCCGAAGTTCTCAGATGCTGCACTTAGACTCATTGCTTCTAAGCCACCCCTGAAAATGTGGGTGGTTAAGAAAAATTAACTTTCTTTTGCAGGGAAAGGACTCCAGCCGGAAATCAAAGGCGTCCGATGCTTATGCTGGGGACCTAAAACATCTTGTGGGGCGCAAGATAAAATGCCCAAATGGTCTTATTATGTATTTTGTTCCTGAATCGTTTACCAATCATCCTATCAGTCCTAACCTTGATATGAGCTTTCATAATCTGCTTGTCCGTCAAATGTTTATGCTTCACAATACTCTTGGTGAAGCCTATCCCCGTAACTGCACTGTAGGGTATGACACCTCATGCTTCAGAATGGATAATGGACAGTGGATGCACTAATCATATGACTGGTGATCGAAGTCTTCTCATGGACTCAACCTTACGTCCATCTGACAAGAGTCACATCACATTTGCTGACACTGGTAAAAGCAAGGTATTGGGCCTAGGTAGAGTTGCAATCTCAAAGGATCAGCACATGGATAAAGTGATGCTTGTTGAATCCCTTGGTTTCAACTTAATGTCTGTCTCAATGCTTTGTGATTTGAACATGATTGTGATATTTGGGAAATATCATTGCCTTGTTCTAATGGAATCTGACAAGTCTCTAGTTTTTGAATGGTATCGGAAAGATGATCTATATATGGTAGACTTCTCAGCAGGACCACAGTTGGCCGTATGTCTTCTAGCAAAAGCTTCAGAGTGCTGGCTCTGGCATCAGAGGCTAGGGCATGCTGGCATGAGGAACTTGTACACTCTCGCTAAGAAGAAACACGTCATAGGCATCGAGGGCATCAAGTTCAAGAAGGATCATCTGTGTGGTGCCTGCGAAGCTGGAAAGATGACAAGGGCCAAGCATCCCTCGAAGACAATCATGACGACATCTCAACCCTTCGAGCTGCTACACATGGACTTATTTGGCCCTTGTCGGTGTCAAAACCGGTGGATCTCGGGTAGGGGATCCCCAACTGTGCGTCTAAGGTCGATGGTAATAGGAGACAGGGGACACGATGTTTACCCAGGTTCGGGCCCTCTCTACGGAGGTAATACCCTACTTCCTGCTTGATTGATCTTGATGGATATGAGTATTACAAGAGTTAATCTACCTCGAGATCGTAATGGCTAAACCCTAGAAATCTAGCTTGTATGACTATGGTAATGAGTATATCCCCCTCCGGACTAAGTCCTCCGGTTGATATAGACACCGGGAGGATCTAGGGTTACACAAGGTCGGTTACAAAGAAAGGAATCTACATGTTCGGTCGCCAAGCTTGCCTTACACGCCAAGGAGAGTCCTATCCGGACATGGGTGCAGTCTTCGGTCTTCGTATCTGCACAACCCACCAGTCCGGCCCGTGGCTAACAGGCCGGACGCCCGAGGACCCCTTAGTCCAGGACTCCCTTAGTAGCCCCTGAACTTGGTTTCAATGACAAGGTATCCGACGCGTAGATCTGTCTTCGGCATTGCAAGGCGGGTTCCTCCTTCCGAACTCCAAAATAGTCTTCGGACGTATCGACGTGTCTGGACCTGTAACACACACACACACACACACACACACACCACACACAACCGCAGAGAGAATATAATTTCACAAGAGTCCAATCCGCTGACAACTTTTTGTAACATGACGTCATATCTCTCCGGTCGTAATTTCGAAACGTTTTTCGTCCGCCGCTCCACGCTCCGAGACGCGGTTGCCATTGGCACGTCTTGTCAAAGCAGAGACCGTGTCCCCTTATTGCGGGATCCTCATCAATACGGGCATGGGTAACCCAACCGTGCTGTTTACACAGCCCTTGGGAATAGGCGAGTTTTAGGGCGAGTGGGGAGGCGTTTGACATTCGCGGCCTTTATAAGGGGATAAGGATTCGTCCTCATTCACCCACGCCTTCTCCTTCCTCTGCTCATCCGTTCTTGAGCTCCAGCGCCCAAGCTCTAGCCTTCCCCGCCCGAGCAAGCATTCCAACCATGTCCGGATACGGAGCTGGAGGCAAGTGGATGGCCTCCTCCGTTAAGAAGAGGGATATCAAGGAGCTCCGAGAGGCCGGATACCTGGCCAAGGAGATCGTTCACCGACTCCCGGCCAAGGGACAGATCATCCCTACCCCCGAGCCTCATGAGAGGGTGGTGCTCCTCGCGCATTTCGTCCGCGGGCTGGGATTCCCTCTCCACCCGTTTGTCCGTGGACTAATGTTTTACTATGGGCTAGACTTCCATGATCTAGCCCCCAACTTTATCCTCAACATCTCGGCATTTATAGTCGTGTGCGAGGCCTTTCTCCACATCCCACCTCACTTCGGCCTGTGGCTGAAGACCTTCAATGTGAAGCCGAAGGTGGTGAGCGGTCAACAAGCAGAGTGCAGAGGTGCCATGGTGGGCAAGATGCCCAATGTCACCTGGCTCGAAGGCTCCTTTCTGGAGACGGTGAAGGGGTGGCATTCGAGGTGGTTCTACATCACCGAGCCGCGCGATACCAACTGGGCGGCGGCCCCCAAATTCCGATCCGGAGTTCCGATGCGGCTCACCTCCTGGCAAGAGAAGGGCCTAACATGGGGTTCTTCGAAAGAGCTGACTGGGCTCCAGACGTGCGTCCAGAACATGATAACCAAGAAGATAAAACTTGTCAACGTGATCCAGGTTATGCTCATTCGCCGGATCCTTCCGTGCAAACGCCGGACCTGCTATTTGTGGGAGTTCGATCCGGCCAAGCACCAGACGCTGCTAGAGCTCTTCGACACGACGCATGAAGACTCTGGAAAGTGCTCTTCAAGGCCGGCAAGACACCACCGCCTACGACCAAGGATCGTGGGCTTAGCTTAAAGCGCCAGGCTAATTCGGTAAGATCTTTCATGTTTTCAAGGTATAGCCTTTACTGGCATATTTTGAAGAAGAAGTCTAAGTCTTTCTATCAATTTGTTTTAGGCCTGGACCGACATAGCGGGGCGGATTAACTATACGGCTCCGCTACCCGAAGATGAAGAAACCCCACTCCTGACAAAGATGCTGTTTCCGGTGCCTTATGATGTGCCGGAGAAGAAGTCCAAGAAGACAGCCAAAGGGACCAGGAGTGGCCTTCGCCGGAAGGGTGCTTCGGACATATCGTCCGAAGACGAGACTGACTTCTCGGCCGCCGAAGACGATGGCGAGGAGGAGGAACAAAGTGGCTCCCCCCCTGACGGGGGAAGAAAGAAAAGGGGGGCCGCCACAAATCTGGAGGCGAAGGCGCCCAAAAAGAGGAAGGGCTCCCTTGCGGATAACTCCGTGTGGGATGTCGATAGCAGTCCGGAGCGAATGCCCCAGACCAAGCCTCGGGCCGCCTCGTAAGTACCCCAAATCTTATGCACATTAGATGCCTGGCCTTTCCACTTTGTAATATCTAATATGTTTAAATTATGCCATTGCAGTCCGGCCTGCGATAACTCCCCGCGATCCTCGACAGAGGGTACGCTAGACTCAAAGGAGATGGCTAGCATGTCACCGCCGCCCGCTCACTCTGTCTCGCCCAAGGGTGATGACGAGGTGGTGTCCCAAAGGACCGTCCCAGGCCGGGGGAAGGTTTCGGAGATCGTCAGGGTGGCGCCCAAGGATGACTCCTCGGCTGCCGGACACATGGGGAAAAAGCCCCCATTGGGACTGGTGATGGGGGCCAAGTTCCATTCGGCCCCCAGCCGGATGCCATTCCGGAGACCTACACGGCTCCAGAGTCCAGCGAACAGCCTTCCCCGAAAGGAGGAGGTGTGCCTGTTCCGCCGGTGACCTCTGTCCAACCAGAGGCATCGGATAATCTGCTGGAAGTGCTGCGAGGTACTTCCATTGTGGATGAACACCGTGTCCTTATGGGCACGATGATTGAAAAGGTTCAGTCCGCCAAAAGCGGACTGATCGAAGCCTGCGCTAGCCTTTTAACAGGCTTTGAGGTAAGTAATGTAATTGTAGAAAGAATATCATAGTGTAGATAGTAGCCCCTGATGCTCTGTTCGGTGTTTCGGAAAGAAAAAGCCGAACAGAGGATCAAAATAATTTTCACAGGAATCTAACATAAGATGTCTATGTGAATAAGCAGGCGTCGCTGCTGGCTGCTGCCGCTCATACTGCGGAGGTATCTGGCCTGAAGCAGAGCCTGGAGCGGGCCGAAGAAGTGCTCGACCTCCTGAAGAAGCAGCTGGAGGATAACCAAGGTATGCAGTAACCTGTGCGTATATTTTAGGAAGGATGAATGTTTCGTGCTAGCTAAAGTGTCATGCACTTTGTTAGGGGCCACGACCGAGGTTGCGGCCCTCAAGAAGGTGTTAGCCGAGGCCGAGGACAAAGCGGCCAAGGAGCACGCCGCGCGCGAGAAGCACGAGGTCCGGGTCGGCGAGGTCCAGCAAGAGCTCCAGGACGCCGTCAAGAAGTACGAGTCCGTGGAGCGTGATTCTAAGATGGAAGTGTCCGAACTTGCAAACGCCCGCCGGAGCGCACAAGAGGCTCGAGCCGAGGCCCAGAGCGCCCTTCAAGAAATCCAGGCGGCCAAGAAGATCGCAGCGGGTAAGGCTTTCATTATGTGAAGCAAGTCTGTGAAGAAAATGTTCCTTTTACTTACCCAAATTTGGAGCTCTCCAGGGGCGTTTACGGCCTTGCCGCGCAGCATATCAGATGCTGCCGAGTTCTATCGAGCCGAAGAAGGGAGTTCTACGGAGAAGCTGGTCTGGTCTCAATATCTTGGACCAGAACATCCGGTGACCTTCAGCGACCAGCTGAAACAGCTGGTCGAGCTGCACAAGGTGGCCGAGCTGACCATGAAGGACTTGATAGTCCGACTATGGCCTGCCGCGCCGATACCCAGCAGCTACTTCGGACTTGTGAAGCGGCTTGTTAGTGCCAGCCCACGGCTTGAGGTCATAAAGTGGCCGGTCTGTATTGAAGGTGCACGGATGGCCTTTGCCTGCGTCAAGACGCACTGGGCGAAGATGGATGCCAAGAAGCTGATGATCGAGTGGCTGCCTGAGGGTAAGGAGCACCATCGACCCGAGTTATATTTTGATGGTGTCCTGGAGGGATCCCGCCTTGTGGCGGAGCAATGTTCGAAGGATGTTATATTCCCATGAAAACATCCGTATTATCCTGTCCTGTAATATGAAACAATAATGTTGTGTAATATAATGCTTGTGACTTTTAAAATTTTACCTCCTGTGCGGCCATTTATGAAATTTAAGGGTTGGCCAGTCGTCGGCTTCTGCCCCCACGTAGATAGTACGGGGGTGTTCGGGATAAATCTAAACACTCTTTACTCCACATTTTGGTCCTTAAAGGAGGTGTTTAGCGCAACGAACAAGGCAATCAGACTATACGACCTTTATTGCCCTCACTTAGTCATAGGAGTTTGACAATGAGAATTTTGGCGTAGCCCCTGGTATTCGGAAGACCGAACTTGGGGCGTTGTACGCACTTGATCGGATAAAAACCGATTCATCGCATAAAGCGGAAAAAGAATCTCTAAGGATTTAAAACCTCTCGAACAGCTGACCAGCTCTCGCTGCATCATGACAGTCAGTTTTCGGCTTTCTCTACTGAGGTGCTCATCCGGAAGAGCCGGGACACAATCACAGTAGTTCTCCCTTTACTACCCTAGCCGATATAGCGGAACGTAAGGTAGTAAGCACAGGAGCCGGACAATCCAACTATTGACTAAAGACATGATTCGGAGCCGATGCATATAATGCTATAGGTTCGGGGTGCCGAACTGTACTGAAAAAGGTGTTCAGACTTTATTGCCGCACTGCGGAGTGTCAAAGCCCCTGGTGAAGCAAAGCGTACCCGAGTGTACGGGCGCAATGAGTAATAAATACAAAAACAAAGAGAAATCAAGTAATAAGCTGATGCTACCATTTATTTTCCTATGTAATGTGATTAATATGTCGAGGCGTATTTGTACAAGTAATGCGATAAGCGAGTAAGGCTATTTAACATGCCATGACCAAGAGCGAGCTGCGTGCAGGTATGTAAAACATGTATAGCAATCGTTAACAGAGATCACCTGGGGATTCCCTTGTACGTCAAAGCTCCTTGCCTCCTTGGTGCGTCCGATGATTGGGTTATCAGAAAAAGCCTCGAGAAGAGAGAAACCCGAAAGGGAAAGTGAAGGTGTGCGAACCCAGGGGCGGTATAGCCGCACTGTGGATCGCAAGCTAGTTGTGCCTCCGTCAATGCCCATGGGATTTTGAGTGCGCAGTTATGTACGCGCAGTACGAATGCCGCTATTTGATCGGGACTGGGACAGAGGCCAAATTGCTAACTAAGCTCTTGATGAGCCGGGCTGTCTCGTTGCAGAATAGTTCGGACTCTTTTAATGGTGTCCGGGGGCTTGGCCGCCGAACTAAGGTTCTGCTGAAAAGGGCCGCGCTGTATTTCTGCTGCTAAGGCCATGGTATGCTCCTCGGTACGGAGGGAGCGTTCCATATTTCCATTGATTGTTATGACGCCACGTGGTCCGGGCATCTTGAACTTGAGATAAGCGTAGTGAGGTACCGCATTGAATCGAGCAAATGCGGTTCGTCCAAGCAGTGCGTGATAGCCGCTGAGAAAGGGGACGATATCGAAGATTAACTCCTCGCTTCGGAAATTGTCCGGAGATCCGAAAACGACCTCTAGTGTGATCGAGCCCGTACAGCGGGCCTCTAGGCCTGGTATGACTCCTTTAAATGTAGTCCTTGTGGGTTTGATCCGTGATGGGTTAATTCCCATTTTGCGTACTGTGTCCTGATAGAGCAGATTGAGGCTGCTGCCGCCGTCCATGAGGACTTGCGTCAGGTGGAATCCATCAATGATTGGGTCTAGGACTAGTGCGGCTGATCCACCATGCCGGATACTGGTCGGATGATCCCGACGATCAAAAGTGATCGGGCGCGAGGACCATGGATTAAATTTTTGGGCAACTGGCTCTATCGCATAAACGTCCCTTAGTGCGCGCTTGCGCTCCCTTTTGGGGATGTGTGTAGCATATATCATGTTCACCGTTTTGACTTGAGGGGGAACTTCTTCTTTCCCCCCGAGCTCGTTTGCCGGGGCTCTTCGTCCTCGTCCTCACTTTGCAATCCCTTTTCCTTGTTCTCGGCGTTTAACTTGCCAGCCTGTTTGAAGACCCAACAATCCCTGCTGGTATGATTGGCTGGTTTGTGTGGGGTGCCATGGATTTGGCACGGACGGTGAAGTATGCGGTCCATGCTAGATGGTCCCTGATTGTTTCTTTGATACGGCTTTTTCCACTGACCGGACTTGGAGCTGCTGAATCCGGCGTTTACAACAGTGTCATCGGTGTTATCGCCATTGCTTCGGCGTTTGTGTCTGCTGCGTCGGAGCTTGTTGTTGCTGTTTTTGGCCTCGGAGGGGCCTGCCTCGCTGGCCGTATTTTTACTACGAGCCAGCCAGCTGTCCTCACCCGCAAAAAAGCGGGTCATGTGTGCCGTGAGGGCTGCCATAGATTTGGGCTTTTCCTGGCCGAGGTGGCGGGCAAGCCATTCATCACGGATGCTATGTTTAAAGGCCGATAGGGCTTCGGCATCCGGACAGTCGACGACCTGGTTCTTTTTGGTTAGGAACCTAGTCCAAAAATTCCTGGCTGACTCTCCAGGTTGTTGGAGTATGTGACTTAAGTCATCGACGTCTGGTGGCCGGACATATGTACCCTGGAAGTTGTCGAGGAAGGCTTCTTCCAAGTCCTCCCAGCTGCCGATAGAGTTTTCAGGCAGGCTGTTTAACCAGTGCCGAGATGGCCCTTTGAGTTTTAGTGGGAGGTTTTGATGGCCTGAAGATCATCCTCGCGGGCCATGTGTATGTGGAGAATGAAATCGTCGATCCATACCGCGGGATCGGTTGTTCCATCGTATGATTTAGTGTTAACGGGTTTGAACCCTTCGGGGAATTCATGGTCCATTACTTCATCAGTGAAGCAAAGAGGGTGTGTGGCACCTCTATATCTGGCCGCAATGCGCCGTAGCTCCGATGGAGTTCGTCTGCGGTTATCGGCTCGGGTGTGACTAGGTTTGTCACGCCCGAATAGGTAGCCATCCTCGCGTGTTAAGGCACGTCCTTGCGATCCGTAGATCGATATTGTATGTCCTGCTCTACTGTCCAGGTCTTGACGAAGGTCATATGTATGGCCCCGAGCTGTCATATCCCTGCCTTTACGGCGAGGTGGGACAGTCTGGTTTTCGGCTCGGGTTGCCGTTTTATCCCGACCGCGCGGTGGTCGATCAACCGCATTGCGTGATACTGGTGCGGGCTCGGGTGCCTCATCATCGAACTGAGGTAGAAATTTGCGCTTCGGGTAACTTTTGGCCGGGCGTTTAAGGCCGTATTCCTCGGCTGCCAGGACATCGGTCCATCTGTCATTGAGCAGATCTTGATCAGCTTGAAGCTGCTGCTGCTTCTTTTTCAGGCTCCTCGCAGTGGCTATTAGCTGAAGCTTAAAGCGCTCCTGCTCTAGAGGTTCCTCATGCACGATGAAGTCTTCATTGCCGAGGCTCACCTCCTCCTCGGAGGGCGGATGATAACAGCCGTCCTCCGAGTCTTCTTCTATGGCCTCTTCGTCAGGGCTGACTTCCCCATCTTCTCGATTGTCTTGTTCAGCAGTTTGTTCCTCGGGTTCCTCTGTGTCTTCGGCGCCATCCGGAGTGTTGTCGTCTCCTGTGCTGGTGTTGCCGTCTCTACTGCGGCGCGATTTAGAGCGACGCCGCTGACGCCGGCCCTTTGGTTGCGCCTTAGGAGGGTCCTCCTTCGCTGGGTTTTCCTTGTCATCACCGCTATTATTTTTCGGCGTATCTACCATCTATACGTCATATGAGGAGGTGGCCGTCCATCGTCCAGTGAATGGCGGGTTTTGGTCTTGCTCTTCATCAGCATCGTCGTCCATATCGTCGATGTCTTCGGAGCCGTAATCGAGCGTGTTGGTTAGGTCCTCGACAGTGGGTGTGAAGTGGGTGGCGGGTGGGAAGCAAAATTCCCCATCATCAGCCTCTAGTTCGAACCGTACATAGTTCGGCTATGAGTCCCCCGCCAAGGACAAGTTCTTTAACGAGTTCAGCACATCGCCCAAGGGCGAGTGCTGGAAGATGTCTGCGGCGCTGAACTCGAAGATCGAGAAGCGATCAAGTTCGGTGTCCACGGACTCACATGGTTCGGAATTTGTGCCCGGAGAAGAGTCCGGGGTTCCGGTGACACGAGTATTACGTGAGGTTAAGTCCATGTGCGGCTCCAATGCCGGGGAATCTGTGGCCTCCGTGGTGGGGTTGAGCCTCCAATCCTTGGATGCCGCAGTGTGCTCTGGATCTAGGGCCAGAGTGGTCACAGGAGCTATCACTTGGATGCGGTCTGACGACAGATTTGGGTCATGTTCGTCAAGGTGACCAGGAGCGATCGCCGCGGTCTCGAATCCGGCGAAGATCAAATCTCCATGGATGTCCGCAACGTAATTCAAGCTCCCAAATCTGACCTGATGGCCGGGGGCGTAGCTATCGATCTGCTCCAGGCGGCCAAACGAGTTGGCCCGCAACGCGAAGCCGCTGAACACGAAGATCTGTCAGGGGAGGAAAGTTTCTCCTTGGACAGCGTCATTGTTGACGATTGAAGGGGCCATCAAACCTTATGGGAACGGCACAGTGGAACTCTCAATGAAAGCACCAATGTCGGTGTCAAAACCGGCGGATCTCGGGTAGGGGGTCCCGAACTGTGCGTCTAAGGTCGATGGTAATAGGAGACAGGGGACACGATGTTTACCCAGGTTCGGGCCCTCTCTATGGAGGTAATACCCTACTTCCTGCTTGATTGATCTTGATGGATATGAGTATTACAAGAGTTGATCAACCTCGAGATCGTAATGGCTAAACCCTAGAAGTCTAGCCTGTATGACTATGGTAATGAGTATATCCCCCTCCGGACTAAGTCCTCCGATTTATATAGACACCGGGAGGATCTAGGGTTACACAAGGTCGGTTAAAAAGAAAGGAATCTACATGTTCGGTCACCAAGCTTGCCTTCCACACCAAGGAGAGTCCTATCCGGACACGGGTGCAGTCTTCGGTCTTCGTATCTGCACAGCCCACCAGTCCGGCCCGTGGCTAACAGGACGGACGCCCGAGGACCCCTTAGTCCAGGACTCCCTCAGCCCTACTCACTACTCTACTCTTACTACCACTGCTTGCCTCTATGGCTTCGTCATTGTTGATGATTATTCAAGATATACTTGGGTGCACATAATCCTCTACAAGAATGAAGTGCAGGATGTCTTCCGACGCTTCGCCAATCGTGCCATGACGAACTATGGCATCAAGATCAAGCACATCAAAAGTGATAACAGCACAGAGTTCAAGAACACCGGCCTCGATCTTTACCTTGATACATTAGGCATCACTCATGAGTTCTCTGCTCCATACACACCTCAGCAGAATGGCATCATGGAGCGCAAGAACAGAACACTTATCGAGATGGCTCGGACGATGCTTGATGAATACAAGACTCCAAGGAAGTTCTGTCTCGAAGCCATTGATAGTGCATGACATGTCATCAACCGTGTTTATCTTCACAAGCTTCTGAAGAAGACATCCTATGAGCTGCTAACTGGTAACAAGCCAAACGTCAGTTACTTCAGAGTATTTGGCGCTAGGTGCTGGATCAAGGATCCACATCACACTTAAAAATTTACACCGAAAGCACATGAAGGTTTTATGCTTGGTTACGGAAAGGATTCGCACTCCTACAGAGTCTTCAACCTCTTTCACTATAAAGTGGTTGAAACTGTAGATGTGCAGTTCGATGAGACTAACGGCTCGCAAAGAGAGCACCTGCCAAATGTGCCAGATGAAGTTCCACCTAGTGAATCCATCAAGCTTATGGGAACTTGTTGAGGATATAGACCTGGGAGTCACCCGCCAGGAGGGCCGGGTTACACTAAGGGTCATTGCCAGAAGCCCGGAGCTAAGTTTCAAGATAATGGGCCAGAGATGGGCTGAGACCCGGCGATGGCTTAAAGCCCGTAGTACAATCTTTATTGTTATAGTAGACTTGTAGTGTAAGGCAAGTATTGTTTAGAGTCCGAGCCGGACACTCTTATGAGCCGGCCGGGACTCTAAGGGCCACTGGGTGTCAACCTCCCTATATAAAGGGACGACCCGGCAGCGGTTTAGGGACGACAACAATCTGATCGAGAGCCGGGCATAGCTGTTTAGCTCCCTGGTTATCGAAACCCTGATTAATACTACCTCAACTGGACGTAGGCTTTTACCTTCACCGTAAGGGGCCGAACCAGTATAAACCCTCGTGTTCCTTGTCCCACTTAACCCCTTCAAGCTTCCCAATTGCGATGGCTCCACGACTAAGTCCTAACCCGAGGACATCTGCCCTGACAATTCCACGACAGTTGGCGCCCACCGTGGGGCTGGCGCACGGTGGATTTGAGTTCTTGAAGGGCAGCTTCGAAGGGCTCAAGGGATACGCTGTGGGCCGGATGACCAAGAGTCGTCGCGGCAAGCTCTACATCGACGATGCGGACTGGGGCCCCGACGCCGGCTCAGTGGAGTACGGGTACCGGGTCCCCTTCGGTGGAATTCATGTCTTCATCGGCAAGATTGGAGAGCCGGGCCCCAAGCCGGATCTCCGCGCCGGTCTCATCGAAACGGCTCAGCGCGCACGACCCGCCCGGGCCCGGCCTGCCTTAAAGCGCGCTTTTGTGGGATGCATCCACGGAGGGCCCTCTGATCCATCTGGGTCTGGGGATGAGGCGGCCGCCGGCTCTGACGGCGAGTCGGCCGCTGATGAGTCAAACTCGTTGTACCAACTTCAAGATGGCAGGCTCATGAGTTATTCCGATGGCAGCAGTATTCCGGAGCTTTTTGAGCCGCCAAGTCAGGTTGGAGTTTTTATGGCTGGTGCGCAGCCTGTTCAGAACCCCGCTTCCGGATCGGAAAACCCGGTGCCTTCCCCGGCTCAGGTGCTGATGGATCTCACGGATAAGATGACGGCCCTGTTAACCGCAACGGTCGACCCGGCGGATCAAGTTCAGCATGATGCGGCGGTGGCACAGCTAAAATTGGATCTGATAAAAGCTAAAGAGGACCTTGCCGCGGAAGGGATCAGACTGGCTGCGGAGCGGGCGGCTCTCGATGCCCGGACTCAGCTGATTCAGGCGCAGTCCTTCCAACTCACGATGGATCAGAACGCGGCCAATGAGGTCATGAGAAGGAGGCATCAAAAGGCTCAATCTCGACTCCCGCCGGTTTACGATCCGCGCAACCTCTTCAACACACCGGGTGCAGGGTCTAGTCACCCGCCGGGGGTCGTAGCACCCGGATCTGGACCCCTTATTCAACCACGAGTGATGGGGCCTCCCCAGGGGCCCCCCGCCCCGCCTCAGTATGTGCCAATACCCCCGGGCCATTATAATAACCCGCTGGAGAACATGGTCGCCGCAGCGGCACGGCTGGCGGCTCTGCCCGTTGATGGCGACTCTCCGACGGCTATTGAGACCCGCCGGGTCAGAGAACTCCTCCAGACAGCGCTGGCGCAGCAAGAGGCGTACTCCTACAGCCGGGATAGGATCCATTCAACCCCTCGTCTAGGGCAGAGCCCGAGTTACAGCCGGCACATGGTCTCGGCGACCGGCTCAAGTAATGTCCGACACCATGACCCGCCCCCTGGTCATGGCCCGGCTCATAATGGAGCCTTCTACGTAGCAGACCAAGCACGCCAGGAGGCGGAGCAGGCGCCTCAAGTGATGGCTTACCAGACCCCCCCGGCTTATCCGACGATGTCCGTTGATGCGGGTATCCCTACTAGAACCGGGGGTGTCCCGTGTTTGATGCCAGCTATCCGTAATGAACGTCTACCCAAGGACTTCAAAGGACCTAGGAAGGTGCCTAACTATACAGCAGACTTACAGCCGGCAGCCTGGATCGAGAGTTATGAGATGGCTATGGAATTGCTGGAAGTCAGCGAGGCGGCCATGGCCAAATATTTCACCATGATGTTAGATGGAACTGCCCGCACGTGGTTGAAAGGGTTACCGCCGAACTCCATCGGGTCTTGGGCTGAGCTGAAAGCCCGGTTCATTCAAAACTTCAAAGATACCTGCAGGCAATCTATGTCAATCGTGGATCTGACTAACTGTAAGCAGCAGGAGGGTGAATCCACGACCCATTGGGTTCGCCGGGTCAAGGAGATCATACATTCATCGGATAAGATGGATGCCGGCTCTGCAGTCTTAATGTTGGAACAAAACTGTCGCTTTGTGCCCCTAAAGATGAAACTCGGGCGGCTTAAGCGTGACTGTACTGATATGGGTACACTGATGGCAGCTCTTGTCAAGTACGCCGATTCCGATGGTACCAAGGATCCCCCTTCAGATGATGAAAGGGCAGGGAAGGGAAAGAAGAACGGCAACGGCAAGGGTCCTCAGTTTAGCCCGGGGAACCAAGGAGGAGGCAAGCGCAAGGCCGATGGCAGCCTAGAGTTTGTAGCCAACACCAACTCTCAAGGTAATAACCAGCGACGCAAGGGGAGGCCCCCTCCCCGAGGCGGCGGGTCAGGACCTTCTCTGGAACAGCTGTTGAATGAACCTTGTCCGAGACACGGTTCTAGAGAGAAGCCAGCGACTCATCTGTGGAAGGATTGTGCTATCATGAAGGCCTTTAAAAACTACAATGGTCCAGGTGGCGGCTCAGGCGCCGGCGGCTTTCATGGCCCGGGCGGCGGGTCAAATTCCGGTCCTCAGAACGGTCAAGGGGGCTTTAATCAACAGTCTGGTCAGGGTCATCAACAGCAACAGGGGGGCTATCAGACCAACCCAAAGCAGCTTAGCGATGGACAGTATCACGTGTTCACCACTAGTTTGTGCAAACGAGACGAGAAGCTTCACAAGAGGGCTGTTAATGCTGTTGAGCCGGCGGTTCCACGCTACTTACGGTGGTCGGAGCAGCCCATAGTGTGGAGTAGGGAGGATCACCCTCCCCGGGTGGATAACCCGGGCCACCTGGCCTTAGTGGTGGCTCCTCAAGTGGGAGGCTATAAGTTCACAAAGGTACTCATGGATGGAGGCAGCAGCATCAACATCCTCTATTATGAGACTTTCCGTCGTATGGGGCTAGTTGATAAGAACCTCAGCCAGTCAAATACTATCTTCCATGGTGTGGTACCCGGTAAATCGGCTTATCCAGTCGGCAAGATCGAACTGGAAGTGGCCTTCGGTGATGAGAACAACTACAGGGTGGAGAAGTTGACCTTTGAGGTGGTCAAGATAAGAAGTCCTTACCACGCCATATTTGGACGGCCGGCTTACGCCAAGTTCATGGCACGGCCGTGTTATGTGTACTTACAACTCAAGATGCCGGGTCACAACGGGACCATTACGGTTCATGGCAGCCGGAAAGTGGCTCTGGAGTGTGAGGAAGGTGATGCGGCTTATGCAGAGTCTGTTTGTGCCACAGAAGAGTTGAAATTTTATAAAGACAATGTTGACCCAACAGATATGACCTCTCTGAAAAAGCCAACCACGGAGAATGAACCAGCAATGAAGTTTAAATCAGCTGATGAGACTAAACTTGTTGATTTTGTTCCAGGTGACTCGTCTCAGCAGTTCAGCATCAGTGCAAATCTGGACCCGAAATAGGAAGGCGCGCTCATCGAGTTCATCCGTGAGAATAGGGACATCTTCGCATGGAAACCTTCTGACATGCCAGGTGTACCTAGAGAACTCGCTGAGCACACTCTCAATGTTGATCCAAAATTTAAGCCGGTCAGACAGTTCCTTCGACGGTTTAACGAAGAGAGGCGGAAGGCTATTGGTGAAGAAGTGGCCCGGCTTTTGGCGGCCGGGTTCATTGTTGAGGTTTTTCACCCAGAGTGGTTGGCTAACCCGGTGCTTGTACTTAAGAAGAACGGCACCTGGCGGATGTGTGTGGACTACACGGACTTGAACAAGGCGTGTCCAGCTGATCCTTTTGCTCTCCCCCGTATTGATCAGATCATTGATGCTACGGCAGGTTGTGCACGCTTAAGTTTCTTGGATGCCTATTCCGGGTATCATCAGATTAAGATGGCAGTTAAGGACCAGGAGAAGACGGCGTTCATCACTCCCTTTGGAGCCTTCTGCTATGTCTCTATGCCCTTTGGGCTCAAGTGTGCGCAGGCGACTTACCAGCGTTGTGTATAGAATTGTCTCCATAAACAGATCGGGCGCAATGTTCACGCTTACGTGGACGATATTGTGGTTAAGTCCATCAAGGAGGAAACCCTGATAGATGACTTAAGGGAAACCTTCGATAATCTCCGGGTCTACAAGATGATGCTTAACCCGGCCAAATGTGTTTTTGGTGTTCCTGCGGGCAAGCTATTGGGCTTCTTGGTTTCTGACAGAGGAATTGAAGCTAACCCGGAGAAGATCAAAGCTATCACTTCTCTAGCTAAGCCGGCATGTATAAATGATGTTCAACGTTTGGCAGGTCGCATCGCTGCTTTAAGCCGGTTCATAAGCCGCTTGGGTGAGAAGGCTATGCCCTTATATTAGTTGATGAAGAAAACAGATAACTTTGTCTGGAATGATGCAGCTAATACCGCCTTCGAGGATTTGAAAAAGCAACTGGCAGAGCCCCCCGTCCTTGCTGCTCCGGTTGATAAGGAGCCCTTGCTACTGTATGTGGCGGCAAACACACGAGCCGTCAGTGTGGCTATGGTGGTGGAGCGTAAGGAGACGGGTAAGGAGCATCCGGTTCAGCGGCCGGTTTATTATGTCAGTGAGGTGCTTATTGAGTCCAAGCAGTGATACCCGCACTGGCAGAAGCTTGTATATGGTGTGTTCATGGCGAGCCGGAAACTCAAGCATTATTTTCAGGGTCATCCCATCACTGTGGTCAGTTCTGCCCCTCTTGGGGATATTATCCAGAACCGAGAGGCTACAGGGAGAATTGCTAAGTGGGCTATTGAGCTTGGGCCTCATGGCCTCAAATATGTGCCATGCACTGCTGTTAAGTCTCAGGCTTTGGTGGATTTTATTAATGATTGGACAGAGTCGCAAGTGCCTGAGCAGAAGCCGGATAACACCTATTGGACTATTCACTTTGATGGGTCCAGGCAGCTGGAGGGCTCGGGGGCTGGTGTTGTATTGGCTTCCCCTAGGGGTGACAAGTTCCAGTATGTGCTACAATTGATGTTTCCTTGCACTAACAATGCGGCTGAATACGAGGCCTTACTCCACGGTCTTCGGGTGGCTAAGGAGATGAGCTTAAGCCGGGTACGGTGCTTTGGGGACTCAGATTTGGTGGTTCAACAAGTATCAGGCACTTGGGATTCTAAGGATCCCCTCATGGCGGCTTATCACCACGAGGTTGATGCCATTGCTGGGCACTTTCAGGGATATCAAGTGGAGCACATTGACCGCAGGAAGAACGAGGCGGCTGATGCTTTAAGCCGGCTCGGCTCTCAGCGAAAGCCGGTGCCGCCTAACACTTTCCTGGATGTCCTGTATAACCCTTCGGTTAAGTTGCCTACAGAGGAGGACTTGGCTATCCCTGACCCGGAGGCACGACTGGTGGCGGCTCTTCATGTCATACCAGACTGGACAATGCCGTACTTGGTTTATAACCCGGGGAGAGTTGCTTGAGGATGAAACTTTGGCCAGGCAAATAATCTGGCGGGCCAAGTCAATGATTGTTATCAACAGCGAGTTGCATCATCGCAGTGTTTCAGGGGTATTTCAGCGTTGTATTTCCCCTGAGGAAGGTCAAGAGATCTTGCGCGAGATCCATGAAGGGGATTGCGGCCATCATGCCGGCTCAAAATCCCTTGTGGCCAAGGCATTCCGTCATGGTTTTTATTGGTTGACGGCTCACGCTGATGCGGAGGACTTGGTCAGTAAGTGTGATGGTTGTCAGAGGTTCTCCCGACGGGCTCATGTGCCGGCTCAGGAATTGAGGATGATCCCGATCACTTGGCCCTTTGCGGTTTGGGGGCTTGATATGGTCGGGCCTTTTAAACGGTCCAAGGATAAGAAGACCCACCTCTTGGTGGCAGTGGACAAATTCACGAAGTGGGTGGAAGCTGAGCCAGTTAGCAAGTGTGATGCAGCCACGGCGGTTCAATTTATGAAAAAGGTGATCTTCCGCTTCGGCTTTCCGCACAGCATCATAACAGACAATGGCACTAATCTGTCCAAAGGCGCTATGGAGGAGTTTTGTCAACGAGAGCATATCCGGCTTGATGTTTCTTCAGTGGCTCATCCCCAGTCCAATGGTCAAGCTGAGAGAGCTAACCAGGAGATTCTGAAGGGCATCAAACCCCGGCTTTTGGTCCCTTTGCAACGGACGCCGGGTTGTTGGGTGGAGGAGTTGCCCTCCGTCTTATGGAGCATCAACACTACTCCTAACAGGTCTACTGGCTTCACGCCTTTCTTCATGGTTTATGGGGCAGAAGCGGTCCTCCCTAGCGACATCCGTCACGATTCACCTCGTGTGGCGGCTTATGTTGAGACGGACAATGAACAGGCGCGCCAAGTTGCTCTGGACTTGTTGGATGAACAGCGTGATGTGGCAGCAGCCCGTTCAGCGATTTACCAACAAGACCTGCGCCGTTATCATAGCCGCCGGGTCAAAACCCGGGTCTTCCAGGAAGGTGACCTTGTGCTCCGGCTCATCCAGGATCAAACAGATGCACACAAATTATCCCCACCTTGGGAAGGGCCCTTTGTGGTCAGTAAGAACTTGCACAACGGGTCATATTACCTCATTGATGTTCGGGAGCGTAAAGATTCGCGTCAATCCGAGGAGGAGACCCGTCGGCCGTGGAATATCGCTCAGCTTCGGCCTTATTACACTTGAGCTACCGGCTCTTGTGGTGTACATATTTATCTCAGACATATATATATTATGATAAGAAATAAAGCAGGACCTCTGTCCTTTTTTCTCCTCCAAATATACGTGTCATACTAATTTGAAAGGAGGATCCGGCTTATGATCGCATTTGAGTCTAGCCGTAAGCAGTAAGATCACTTGGGGGCTTCCTGTTCAAACATGGGTCGTATTCGAACCAAAGAGAACATAGCTGTCGATACCCATTTGATTGGCAAAGTGCCGAGCTCATTGGGAGGTTGCCTTTGGTCATATTTGAATCATAGTGTAACCCCTCTGAGAACCGACGTGGATCGTATTCGAATCAGCGTCGTTAAACAATTTTCAGAATCACTTGGGGGCTTCCTTTTCAAACATGGGTCGTATTCGAACCCAAGAGAACATAGCTGTCGGTACCCTCTTGATTGGCATCGCCACACCCATTGGGGGCTATATGATCGTATCCGAATCTTGGCTTAAACCCCTTTCGGGCCGGGTCTCTGGTCGTATTCGAACTGGAAGCCCCTAAGTTCCGATTTATCGCAAAGTCTACTCTGATTATGACAACGTGTGCATGGCCGGGTTTCGCTTGACCGGCTTAATTTTGGAGTTATCTTGTTAATTGAACATCCTGGATGTCATCAAGACAAGTCCATTAGAGTTAAGATACCAACCATGCTACCCGGGTCATTTAATCCGGAGGGTGGTAAGCCGTCTTGAGACTTGTGATTTACCTTTCTATGCAGATGCTTGAAGGTACTTTTTTAAAGGTTGAGAAGCACGAAGGATAATTATGACCCGGAGGAGCATCAAAAGAATGACTTCAAAGGATTTCAGCATTCATTACGTGCACGATGGCATGGCAGAGATAAATTGTTGCACTGATTCTATTACAAAAATCTTTCAAAGTTTCAAGGGTGGAGCGTTTTTTGGTGAGCCGCTAGCCGGTTTATGACGCCTGCTGAGTCGAAGTCCCCGGCTCATCTTCTGCTTCGGCTGATCCCAAGGCTTCGAAGGTCGACGACTTCCAGTTGATGCCGCTGAGAGCTTCGAACTGAGCTTCTTCGTCAATTAACCCGGCCGGGTCAATCTCGGGGGAGTAGGTGTGTTGGCGAGCCGGAGGAATCAGACTAAGAGCTTCATAGCGAGGGGTTGGAATCCTCTGATTCTCCGTGTTGTACCCCGGCTGATACTTGGTTAAGTCGGTGTCGTTCCCGATGATGGTGGCCACCGGGCGTACAGCCTTCACGCATGCCGCGAAATCCTTCTGGTCGAAGGTGGAGCCGTCTTCCTTCAGGCTGGGGTAACCCAGGGCGATGTCTGCCGGGTCTAGCTCCGGCAGGAAGGCTTTGGCCCGGCTCAGCGCGGCAATTGCTCCGGATCTTGCGGAGGATCGACGTAGCTCTTGGATTCGCTGTGGCAAAACTGCGAGCCGGCGCAGGACTTCAGCCAGATGGGTTGGCACCTCATTGGATAGGGCCACCACAGCTAAGGCGCGCTGTGACCCGGTGTAGAGTTGTTCCACCAGGGTGTACACGGCCTTTAGCTTGGTGACCACGCTCTGGTTGAGGTTGGCACTCCTGGGACCTGTTTAATAAAGGTCAGGTAAGCCGGTGACAAGGGTGAATCGTAACATGTGCGGACTTGATGAAAGCCGGTGAGGCGACTTACCGAAGATAGCAGCCACCATTTGGGAAACCTGGTGCTTTAGACCGGAGAGCTCAGCGGTCTTCTCAGTGAGGGCCTTCTCCGCCTGTTCTGCCCGGGTCACCAGTGCGGCTTTCTCCTCAGCCCAGGCCTTCCGCTCAGCGTCGAATTCAGTCTTCAATTTCTCCTGAGCGGCGATGCTGGAGACAAACTTGGCATTCGCCTTCCGGGTCTCCATCTCTTGAGTTTTTAACCGGCTCTTGAGATCCGCAAGGTCCGACTCAAATTTCTTGCCAGTAGCCTGCATATATTTCCGGGTTATTAAACAGTCATTGTATAAGTCCCAAGCACTTTCCAAGCAAAGACACTTGGCACTTGGGGGCTAATGCATATTGAACGTGTCTATCTACGTACTGCTGGTTCAATTAAGTAAGCCGGACTCTAAGTCTACAACCTATGCCAAGTATAAGTTATAGACTTGGGGGCTAGCATGACAAGGATCACTATGCGGAAAGTAAGAAGACAGCAGAAGGTTACCTCAGACTTTTGTTGGATCTGATTGACCATGGCGATCTCCGCGTCCCGGCTCTTGTGAACCTGGCTGATGTAGCCAGAAACGAGCTCTCCAATGCTCAAATCGGGGTAGCCCGAGAGATCCAGATTCGCCCGGTGGGGTCGCAGCAGCTCCCCCTTCGCGGAGCATTGGGCCAGTGCGGTCGGCCTCCCCGGCTCAACACACTCCGTCCGGGTAATTACCACGTCCGGGTCGTTAGCCGGTGGGGTTGAGCCGGAGGCCTCCGGATTAGCTGACGCTTCGGTCGTTGTCTTGGTGGTCGGGGCAGGGGCTTCAGGCGCCGTATCCATGGGAATGGTGGCCTCGGAGGCGGCTGGCGGATCTTGAGCCGTCGTCTCCGGCTCAGGCAAGTCCGGCACTCCGGCTGACCTGGTCTTCTTTGCTCTTTTGGTGAGCTTTGCCTAGGCACTGAAAAGACAGAAGTGTTAGGCATACAAAGAGTAAATACAGACAGGTAATGTAAGGTGATTGTTATTACCCGGGTGCAGTTTTGAAGGCCGGCAGACTTGACTGCATGGAGTCACCAGAAGAAGGGGAGGTCTCCTGGTAATTGGAGTCAGAAGAATTAAGCGGTTGACGGATAACACCCGCCAACGGATGAAAAGGGTACAAGTGAGAAAAGACCTCGGTGCGACGTTTCCTTGTCGCGTCGGGTAACCCGGCGGAGAGGTCGGTGTCCTTGCGGGCCCGGGTGAGACGCCGGCTTTCGTGAACCTGCTGCTTCAAAAGAAATTGAGGGTCTTGATGAGCTAATGGATGAGAAAAGCTTACTTTCCGGGTTACCCTTCGGACTTTCAGCTGTGGCAAAGGCTCCGAGTCGGAGGGGAGTAATGTTACCTCTTCAATCACCGGGTTACTGGCGCCGGTGTCATCCTGTCAATAAGCAAAATGATGGTAAAGTGTACAGCAGCAAACAATAAATATGACAAGAGTTTAAAGGTTGAAGGGTTACCTCTGACTCGGAGCTATCGCTTAATTGCAGCAGCTCCGAAGCAGTGGGTCTGTTTCCCTTTTTGCGAGGGGCGGCTCTCTTGGCGGCTTTCTTCGCCTTCCTGGCCTTCTTGGCCGCCTCATGGTCATACTTGACCCGCCAGAATTTATTATCAGCCTGAGAAATACAGTAATGAGTTCTTAGTAAGATGACAGGTAAAAAAAAATGGAAAGGTTAAAGTCAGCGGCTTACCGCTGGGGCTGGATTGGTCTTGCAGAACGGGGCTAGCCCGGTTTTTCCACAGTCTGCCAGGCTCTCGTTTAATAGAGCCTTGGTCTCTTCTTCGGCAACGTCTTCTGGAAGGTCGTTGCGACTGTGCCTCTGCGGGTCATCCTTTCGCCCGGTGTACTCACACATTAAGCCGGGGCGGCGGCTCAATGGGATCACCCGCCATGAGATCCAGACCCGGACCAGGTCTATTCCATTCAGACCGTTGCCTAGCAGGGCCTTGATCTTATTGATCGTTGGAAGCAGAGGCTGGCGTTCCGCGGCAGTCAGCTTGTCGAATAGCGGATGAGTCGGCTCCAGGCGCGTTGGGCGAAAGCCGGGCAGCGGGCTCTCATCAGCCGGGGACGTGTCTTGGCAGTAGAACCAAGTCATGTTCCAGTCCTTGGGGTGACTTGGCGGTTCTGCGTAAGGAAATAGACAGTCCCTGCGCCGTTGGATGGAGATGCCGCCTAACTCTAGACTTGGACCGTTTGCGCACTCGGTTTGGCGGTTCAAATAAAACAGCTCTCTGAAGAGCAGCAGACTCGGCTCTTCTCCAAGATATACTTCACAAAAAACTTGGAAGTTGCAGATGTTGGATATGGAATTGGGTCCTATATCCTGAGGCCGAAGGTCAAAGAAGTTGAGCACGTCCCGGAAGAATTTTGAGCCGGGCGGTGCGAAGCCCTGGCTCATATGGTCTGCAAAGATCACTACCTCCCCGTCCCTCGGCTGAGGTCTTTCTTCGGACGGGTCAGGGGCACGGTAGGACATCACTTCCTTCTTGGGCAGATATCCGGACTTAACAAAGTTGGCCAGGGTCTCTTCGGTGTCGTTGGATTTCATCCAGTTGCAAGTGATGGGAGCCTTGGGAGGCATGGTGACGGTTGGTGGTCTATGAGGAAGAGAAAAGTGTCCGGGTTAATTATAAGCCGGGGATTATCATTCAAACTACAGTGACGGCTTATGAAGGGGACTAATGATATATATTGATATGGTGGGTTATCTAAGCTGTCGGGGCTTTCAGGTTAAGTTGGTCATCTACGGCTTACTGCAGTTAAGTCGGAGGATTTTACAGAGCATGGTTCTCTTTAAACCGGACATGTAAGCCACCGAGATTCAATGGTTGTGTTTTTACTAAGTGTGGTAAACAGGTTTCACATACTACCGTAACTTTTTTGGATCAAAATAGTCGGAGCAGAGAAAATTTTCTAGACCTAAAAAACAGAGGCAGGAGAAGTTCTTGAGGTTGAACACAGTTCTTATGCAGTAAAAAGAGGATTTCTTGCAGATGAAATGAGTTCTGAACGTCTACCGCAGTGGTTTTACGCAAGGATAAAGATCAACCGACTACAGTGGTGACGAGGACTGCCGAGTTTCTGGGAAAAGGTGACGAACACGAAGAACGGGAGGAACCCTACCACAGATCTGTTCTAGCAAGGCAGAGAAGACTCACCGGAGTTGAGGAAGAGCGAAGGTCGCCGCTGTTATCTGGTCCGGGTCAGGGTGATGCAGCGGCCGGGTCGATGAAGATCAGGGGCGCGACGACGGCGGCGGCGGCAGAAGCTCGGGCAGAGGAACGACAGCGCGAGGAAGAAGAAGGAGAGTGTGAGAAGAGAGTGCCGGGCCGGCCTATTTATAAGGTAAGTCATAAGTGGGCGCGAGATTCAAGGAGACCACGGCGTGGTTATCTCCCCCTCACGGTGCCTCGATTTTCGCAAAGACAGTAAAAGCAGAGATCCGTTGCGGATCTGGCGGAGTAAAAAACGGACTTAATGGAGGATGACGTCACGGCGGATTATCCGGAGTCCGGAGAATGACGTCACTCCGGGTTATGGCCTTCACACGAACGGTAAGCCGGAGATTTTTCTGTCGACAGAGTTGAAGATTGACACGAGCTGGCTCAAGTCAATCTGGGGCCTAATGTTGAGGATATAGACCTGGGAGTCACCCGCCAGGAGGGCCGGGTTACACTAAGGGTCATTGCCAGAAGCCCGGAGCTAAGTTTCAAGATAATGGGCCAGAGATGGGCTGAGACCCGGCGATGGCTTAAAGCCCGTAGTACAATCTTTATTGTTATAGTAGACTTGTAGTGTAAGGCAAGTATTGTTTAGAGTCTGAGCCGGACACTCTTATGAGCCGGCCGGGACTCTAAGGGCCGCTGGGTGTCAACCTCCCTATATAAAGGGACGACCCGGCAGCGGTTTAGGGACGACAACAATCTGATCGAGAGCCGGGCATAGCTGTTTAGCTCCTTGGTTATCGAAACCCTGATTAATACCACCTCAACTGGACGTAGGCTTTTACCTTCACCGTAAGGGGCCGAACCCAGTATAAACCCTCGTGTTCCTTGTCCCACTTAACCCCTTCAAGCTTCCCAATTGCGATGGCTCCACGACTAAGTCCTAACTCGAGGACATCTGCCGTGACAATTCCACGACAGAACTGGAGAAATCATACCTTCTGAGACACAGGCTGAAGAGGAACTGATCATTTCTGCACCTAATCAACCTGAAGACAATGCTCAGCCTGAAGTCAATGCTCAAAATGAAGACAATGATCAGCAAGAGCAAAATCTTCGTCCAGTTCATCCTCGTGTTGCAAATGAAGTACAGATTGAGAAGATAATTGATTGCATCAATGCACCTGGTCCACTCACTCGTTCAAGAGCAACACAGCTAGCTAATTTATATGGGCACTTTGCATTTGTCTCAATATCTGATCCCAAGAAAGTTGTTGAAGCCTTCATGGAACCTGAGTGGATTCAAGCTATGCAAGAAGAGCTTCAACAGTTCGAGCTGAACAATGTGTGGGAATTGGTCAAGCGTCCTGATCCTCGCAAGCACAACATCATAGGCACCAAATGGATATATCGCAACAAGCAAGATGAGCATGGTCAAGTTGTCAGAAACAAGGCTCGTCTTGTTGCTCAAGGATACACTCAAGTTGAAGGGATTGACTTCGATGAAACATTTGCTCCAGTGGCTAGGCTTGAAGCCATACGCATACTGCTAGCCTACGCCAACCATCACAACATCCTTCTGTACCAAATGGATGTGAAAAGTGCCTTTCTCAAAGGCAAGATTGAAGAAGAAGTGTATGTTGCACAACCACCTAGTTTTGAAGATCCAAAACATCCTGATATGGTATACAAGCTCAACAAGGCACTATATGGCCTCAAACAAGCCCCTCGTGCTTGGAATGACACACTCAAAGACTTCCTGAAGAGCAAAGGCTTCAAACCTGGTTCTCTAGATCCTACACTCTTCACGAAGACATATGATGGAGAACTGTTTGTGTGCTAGATCTATGTGGATGACATTATCTTCGACTGTACTAACCAAAAATACAGTGATGAGTTTGGGCACATGATGCAAGAGCAATATCAGATGTCCATGATGGGTGAGCTGAAGTTCTTCCTAGGTCTTCAAATTCGTCAGCAAAGCAACGACATCCTCATATCTCAAGAAAAATACCTCAAAGACTGCCGGAAGAAGTTTGGAATGCAAGATTGCAAAGGTTACACGACGCCAATGCCAACCAAAAGTCATCTGGGTCCTGGCGCCAATGGTAAAGAGTTTAATCAAAAGGTATACCGCTCCATGATTGGTTCTTTACTTTATTTATTTGCATCTAGGCCAGATATCATGCTTAGTGTTTGCATGTGTGCCCGATTCCAAGCGGCACCAAAGGAATCGCATCACTTAGCTGTGAAGCGAATTCTTCGATATTTGCCTTACACCCCAACACTAGGATTATGGTATCCAAAGGACTCAGAGTTTGATCTAGTTGGATTCTGTAACACCCCGGATGTAACTTTCCATATTTGTAACTCCAACTCTTGCCATTTCCGGCTATGTGTTATGATATTCCCTCCGTGGTCGGGTTTTGTTTTTCGTTTTGCATTTTGTTTTCGTCGTGCGTCTCATATCATGTCATCATGTGCATTGCATTTGCATACGTGTTCGTCTCTTGCATCCGAGCATTTTCCCCGTTGTCCGTTTTGCAATCCGGCACTCCCACCTCCTCCGGCGCACCCCTCTTGTTTCGTTTCGTGAGCGGGTGTTGAACGTTCTCGGAATGGACCGAAGCTTGTCAATTGGCCTTGGTATACCACCGGTAGACCACCGGTCAAGTTTCGTTTCATTTGGAGGTCGTTTGGTGCTCCAACGGTTAACCGGGCAACCGCAAAGTCCTTTTGTGTGTTGCAGCAAAAACCCTCTCTAAACAGCCCAAAACCTCTCTAAGTCTCTTCCGTGCTCTAGGTCGTTTGATCACGATTATGTGGGCAAAAACCGCACTCCATTTGGAGCCTCCTAGCTCCCTCTACCTATATATATGTGCACACCTCCTCCAAATCCCGGATGAAACCCTAGAAGTTTTCCTCTCCGCCGCCGGACGAAACCATCCCCACCGACGGACACGTCCGCCGCCGCTCCCCCGTCCAGCCGCGCGCCGCCACGTGGCAGCCCGCCGTCGCCCGTACGCCGCGGCCCGGGGAGCCCGCATCCGGCCCCCGCGGCCCACGGCGCCGCCTCCCGTCGCCCCGCGCCCGCTGTCCCGCGCCCGCGCCGTCCCCGCCGCCATTCGTCGCCGCCTCGCCGCCGATCCGCCGCCGGCCGCCCGTCGCCGCCCGTGCCCGCAGGCGCCCGCGCCGCTCCGCCGCGCCCGTCCCCGCGCCTTCTTCCTCCTCCGGCGATGCCTCCCCGAGCCCGGCCTTCCTCTCCATCTCCTCCGTCGTCCTCCCTCGCTCCGGTGAGCAGCTCCAGCTCCGGCCACCGACGAGCCCGCGCCGATCCGATCTGGAAATCCCCTCGGGTTGACTTTTCTCCCTCTCCCGAATGTTCTAAGTCCTAATATTTTTTCAATATGTGCACCTGTTCATCGCATCATAACTCTCTGCATATAGCTCCGTTTCGTGCGTGTAATATATTGAAATGTTTGCCTCGAGATCCTATTCTTTTTGTTCCATTGCACCATGTTCATTTGTGTCCATCTTGATTCCCAAATCTCTGGGGCAAGAGTGCTAGTTGCTGTTAACTGCTGTTACTTATCAGAACTTGAGGATTTGTTATTTTTGTTGCATTTAATCTGTGCATCTTATGGGCATGAGCTCTACATGTGTTTTTATGTATGCCATGCCATCTTTACAGAGGTATATGGCATGTATTTTTGTGCTCTCTGTGGTGACTAGCACAAGCATGCAAACTAGGCTCCGTAATGTTTCTGATATCAGGGACTTAATAATTTCACTAAGTCTGTGACTGCTGTTATTTTGTTGCTATGTATCCATGTGGCTACAGAGAGATCCATGCTTATTTTGGTGATGTTCAGTAAGGATGTTTTGTAGATATTGTTGTAATTGAACCATTAATGCCCTTGTTTGCAATTGTGGGGTGCCATAGCATGACTCAATCTTGCTCTACTTTTGCTATAAAATATTTCTGGCAGATTGTTAACATGATATTCAATTTTGCCAAGCTTGTTGTAGTTATTTCATACATGCTATGTACATTCTCTTGCCATGGATAGCTTAATAAAGATGCCATCTTGCTGTAGGTATGCTAGTGTTGTAATGCATTGCTTTGTGGTGAGTGCATCAAGCTCACCAATATGCCTTCATATTATTGTTTCTGCCATGCTCTGTTTTCTGTTGTCTGAAACCTGTTAACGAAACGTGCTGTGTTTACATGGTTGCCATCATATCTTCTGTTCCTTTTTGGCTTATGGTCAGTAAGGGACTTTTGTCATATGCATTTAGTAGAATACTTCCATGCCTTGTTTTGCCATGTTAAGTTCCTGTAGCATGTTGTTTTCATGCTCTGAACATTGCTACCTGATGCTGTTTCAGTCATGTCCAGTAATTTCTCTAAGTCTGTGAACCTGTTATCTTTTGCACTTTTGCCATGCCTGTTTGATCCTGCTGTGATGTGGACTAGCCGTAGCTCAGTGTTCATATTTTGTCAAGCATCTCCTGTAGATTACCTCCGTATGCTTTGTTGCTATGTTGGAGTGCTGTAGCATTTTTATTTGTTGCATTCTAAGTGCTATCATGCTGTTAATCGCAGATTCGTGTCATTCTTGTTTTGCTTGCCATTTGCAAACCGTGCATCCGTTTCCGGTGATCTTTATATTGATTTCGACCGAAATCATCTCATCTTTCCAGTGGCATGCTTGGTTTTCCAAGTTACTGCCTTGTTCATCATTTTCCTTCCGGAGCATGCATATGCATCGCATATCCCATCTCGCATATCATTTATGTATTGCATCTTGTTGTTTGCGCATTTCCCGTGTTTGATTGTGGTTCCGTTGCTTGTGTTCTTGTTTTGGGTAGAGCCGGGAGACGAGTTCGTGAACGAGGAACCTGTTGAGTACGCTTACGAGGATCAAGCTTTCGATAACTCTGAGAACCTTGCAGGCAAGATGACCATACCCTCGAAATCACTTCTATATTTGCTTTGCTAGTTGTTCGTTCTATTTCCATGCTGCGCTACCTACTAGTTGCTATATCATGCCTCCCATTTTGCCATGTCAGCCTCTAACCATCCTTTCCTAGCAAACTGTTATCTGGCTAAGTTACCGCTTTTGCTCAGCCCTTCTTATAGCGTTGCTAGTTGCAGGTGAAGTTGAAGTTTGTTCCATGTTGGAACATGGATATGTTGGGACATCACAATATCTCTTATTTAATTAATGCATCTATATATTTGGTAAAGGGTGGAAGGCTCGTCCTTATGCCTGGTGTTTTGTTCCACTCTTGCCGCCCTAGTTTCCGTCATACTGGTATTATGTTCCTTGAGTTTGCGTTCCTTACGCGGTTGGGTGATTTATGGGACCCCCTTGACAGTTCGCCTTGAATAAAACTCCTCCAGCAAGGCCCAACTTTGGTTTTACCATTTGCCACCTAAGCCTTTTCCCCCGGGCTTTCGCGAGCTCGAGGGTCATCTTATTTTAACCCCCCCGGGCCAGTGCTCCTTCGAGTGTTGGTCCGAACTGAGTAGACTGCGGGGCCCCCCTCGTGGAAACTCGAGGTCGGGTTTTACTCATAGGATGTTGTCGTGGAATTGTCACGGCAGATGTCCTCGAACTAGGACTTAGTCGTGGAGCCATCGCAACTAGGAAGCTTGAAGGGGTTAAGTGAGACAAGGAACACGAGGGTTTATACTGGTTCGGCCCCTTACGGTGAAGGTAAAAGCCTACGTCCAGTTTGAGGTGGTATTGATTAGGGTTTCGATGACCAGGGAGCTAAACTGCTATGCCTGGCTCTCGATGAGATCTTGCTTATCCCTAAACCGCTGCCGGGTTGTCCCTTTATATAGGGAGGCTGACGCCCAGCAGCTCTCAGAGTCCCGGCCGGCTCATAAGAGTGTCCGGCTCGGACTCTCAACTATTCTTGCCTTACACTACAAGTTCTACCATGATAATGATTGTAACTACGGGCCTTAAGCCATATCTGGGTCTTAAGCCCATCTTTGGCCCACCGTCTTCAAGCTTGGCGCCGGGCTTCTGGCGATGACCATATGAGTAACCCGGCCCCTCCTAGCGGGTGACTCTAAGGTCTATATCCTCAACATTAGGCCCCAGATTGATTTGAGCCGGCTCATGTCAATCTTCAATCCTTTCGACGGAAAATCTCCGGCTTACAATTGTGTGAAGGCCATAACCCGGCGTGACGTCATCCTCTGGACAACGGGTAATCCGCCGTGACGTCATCTTCCTTTAAGCCCATTTTTTACTCCGCCAGATCCGCAACGGATCTTATCTTTACTGTCATCCCAAAAATCGAGGCGTTTCGTGGGGAGATAACCACGCCGTGGTCTCCTTGATTCTCGCGCCCACTTATGAGCTCGCCCTTATAAATAGGCCGGCCCGACGGGCCTTCAGCCACTCTTCTTCCTCCTCGCGCCACTGTTCCTCTGCTCGAGCTCGAACTCCACCGCCGCCGCCGCGTCCCCGGTCTTCGTCAACCTTGGCCGCTGCATCACCCTGACTCGGTCCAGACAAACGGCGGCGACCCCTGCACCTCTTCAGCACCGGTAAGTCCTCACTACCCCGTAGAACAGATCTGCAGTAGGGTTCATCCGTGTTTGTCGCCGTCGCCCACAAGCTCCGGTAGTTCTCATTGTTACTGCCCCTGTTTGATCTTAGCCTTGTATAGAACTAGTGCGGCGGCTGTTTAGTACTCATTTCAAATGCCAGTAGGTCTCTTTTCACTGCATAGAGGCCTCGTTCAAGCTTAAGAACTCCCCTGCGTCTGTTTTTAGGTCTAGAAACCTTTCTTTTTCCCGACCATTTTGATCCAAAATATTTACCGCAATGTGTGAAACCTGTTTTCACCACACTTAGTAAAAAACTGCACTCATGGAATCATGGCGGGTTAAATTTCCGGTTTAAAGAAACCACGCGCCGTAGAATCTTCCGACTCAAAGGTGATCATGCGCCATAAAGTTTTCCGGCTCATCTGTGATAGGGCCGTAGACAATCGAATTACTCTCAATACTTCAGGCGGCTTAAATAGCCTGGCGCACTTAGATATATGTCATTAGTCCCCTCCATAAGCCGCCACTTAACACTGAACTACAACTTTGCTCCGGCTTATACTTAAACCGGACGTTTCCTTTCATCATAGGCTGCCGACTTTCACCATGCCTCCCAAAGCTCCTAAAGCCTCCATCATTTGCAATTGGATGAGGTCCAATGTCACCAACGAGACGCTAGCAGATTTTGTCAAGTCAGGCTACTTGCCCAAGAAGGATATCATGTCCTACCGTGCCCCTGACCCGGCAGAGGAGAGACCACAGCCAAAGGACGGGGAGGTGGTCATTTTTGCGGATCACATGAGCCGGGGCTTCGCACCGCCCGGCTCAAATTTTTTCAGAGACGTTCTGAATTTCTTCGATCTGCGGCCTCAGGACATAGGACCCAACTCAGTGTCCAATATCTGCAACTTCCAAGTGTTCTGCGAGGTTTACCTTGGAGAAGAACCTAATCTGCTGCTCTTCAGAGAGCTTTTTTACTTGAACCGTGAGAATGAGTGCGCCAATGGGCCAAGTCTGGAGCTAGGTGGCATCTCCATTCAGCGGCGGAGGGACTGCCTTTTCCCGTACGCAGAGCCGCCAAGCCACCCCAAAGACTAGAATCTGACGTGGTTCTACTGCCAAGACACGTCACCGGCTGATGAATGTCCGTTGCCCGGCTTTCGCCCCTCGCGTCTGGAGTCAACACACCCACTGTCAGACAAGCTGACTCAAGCGGAGCGCCAGCCTATGCTCCCCACCATAAACAAAATTAAGGCTCTTCTGGGCAATGGTCTCAACGGAATCGATCTGGTCCGGGTCTGGATCTCCTGGCGGGTGATCCCATTGAGCCGCCGCCCCGGCTTAATGTGCGAGTACACGGGCCGAAAGGATGACCCCCAGAGACACAGCCGCAACGATCTTCCTGAAGATGTTGCAGAGGAGATGACCAAGGCTCTCTTGAACGAGAGCCTGGCAGATTGCGGGAGGACCGGGTTAGCCCCCTTCTGCAAGACCAACCCAGCCCCAGCGGTAAGCCGCTGATCTGAACATCTTATCTTCTCCTGAGTATAACTTTCATCTGAATCGTTTTAAGAAATCACCATTGTATTTTTCAGGCTGATGACAAATTCTGGCGGGTCAAATATGACCATGAGGCGGCCAAGAAGGCCAGAAAGGCGAAGAAAGCGGCTCCCCGCAAGAAGGGAAGTAGGCCAACTGCTTCGGAGCTGATGCAACTAAGCGACAGCTCTGAGTCAGAGGTAACTCCTGAACCTGTAAGCTCTTGTTGTGTTTATTGTTTATTTCTTGTCCGCCTTACCAACACTTGTTCATCAACAGGATGACACCGGAGCAAGTAACCTGGTGGTTGAAGAGGTAATGTCACTTTCCTCCGACTCGGAGCCCTTGCCAAGGCTGAAAGTCCGAAGGGTAACCCGGAAAGTAAGCTTTTCACATCCTTTAGCTTATCAAGATCCTCAATTTATTTTGAAGCAACAGACTCATGAGAGCCGGCGGCACACCCGGACCAACAAGGATGCCGACCTCTCTTCCGACTTACCAGACGCGTCGAGGAAGCGCCGGACCGAGGTGATCTCAACTTTGTACCCTTTTCATCCTTTGGCGGGTGTTATACGTCAACCACTTAATTCCTCTGACTCCAATTATCAGGAAACTTCCCCCTCTTCTGGCGACTCTATGCAGTCAAGCCTGCCGGCTTTCAAGACCGTGCCGGGTAATGATAATCACCTCATGTTGTACTTTGTCTTTACTTACACTATTGTGCTTAACCTTTCTGTCTTTTCAGTGCCCAGGCCAAGCTCACCAAGAGGGCGAAGAAGACTAAGCCGGTCGAAGAGCCGGAGTTTCCTGAGCCGGAGGTAGCAGGTCAAGAACCACCAGCTGCCTCCGCTCCCGAAGCCACCGCTTCAACCGCCAAGGCAACTGTAGAAGCTTCTGCTAACCCGGAGGCCTCCAGCTCGGCTCAACCAGCAGATGACCCGGAAGTGGTAATCACCCGGACGGGGTTCGTTGAGCCAGGGAGACCTACTGCACTGGCCAAGTGCTCCGCCAAAGGGGAGCTGCTAGAGTCCCGCCGGGTTAACCTGGACCTCACCGACTACGCCAATCTGACCATTGGAGAGGTCATCTCCGGCTTCGTCAGCCAAGTGCACAAGAGCCGGGACGCAGAGATTGCCATGGTGAACCAGATCCAGCAGAAATCTGAGGTACTATTCTTCTGTCCTCTGACTTACTGCATAGTTACCTTTACCATGCTAGCCCCCAAGTCGACGACTTATGATTGAATATGTTGTAGACTTAGGTTCCGGCTTACTCAATTGAACCGGCAGTTTGTAGATAGAAACGTTCAATATGCATTAGCCCCCAAGTGCCAAGTGTCTTTGCTTGGAAAACGCTTGGGACTTTAAATTTGCATAGTAACTGTTCATGCCATAACCCGGAAATTTATGCAGGCTGCCGGCAAGAAGTTTGAGGCTGACATCTCTGATCTCAAGAACCGGCTGAAGATGCAAGAAATGGAGACCCGGAAGGCAAATGCCAAATTTGTGTATAGCATCGCCGCTCAAGAAAAGCTGAAGACCGAATTTGATGCTGAACGGAAAGCCTGGGCCGAAGAGAAGGCCGCGCTGGTGAATCGGGCCGAACAGGCGGAGAAGGCCCTGTCAGAGAAGACGGCTGAACTCTCCGGCTTAAAGCGCCAAGTGTCTCAGATGGTTGCTGCAATCTTCGGTAAGTCATCCGCCGGCTTTCATCCAGTTTAAAATTTTGATGCCTCATAACTCACCCTTGTCGGCGGCTTATCCTGTTCTGTGAAACAGGTCCCAGAAGTGCCAACCTCAACCAGAGTGTGGTAACCAAGCTAAAGGCCGTGTACACCCTGGTGGAGCAACTCTACACCGGGTCACAGCGTGCCTTGGCTGTGGTGGCCCTATCCAACGAGGTGCCGACTCACCTGGCGGAGGTTCTTCGCCGGCTCGCCGTTCTGCCTCAACGTATCCAAGAGCTGCGACGGGCCTCTGCAAGAGCTGGAGCGATCGCCGCGTTGAGCCGGGCCAAGGCTTTCCTGCCCGAGTTAGACCCGGCAGACATCGCCCTCGGCTATCCAAGTCTGAAGGAAGACGGCACAGCCTTCGACCAAAGGGACTTTGCCGCCTGCGTGAAGGTCGTGCGCCCGGTGGCCACTCTCATTGGAAACGACACAGACCTGACCAAGTACCAGCCGGGTTACAACGCGGAAAATCAGAGGATCCCAACCCCGCGCTATGAAGCCCTCAGCTTAATCCCGCCGGCTCGTCAGCACACCTTCGCCCCGGAGATTGACCCGGTGGGGTTAATTGACGAGGAAGCTCAGTTCGAAGCTCTGAGCGGTATCGACTGGAAGTCATCAACTTTCCAGGTCTTGGGGACAGCCGGAGGAGAAGAGAGGGATGAGCCGGAGACATCAACCCAGCAGGCATCTTAACTCGGCAGGCGGCTTATAAAACAATGCTCCACCCTTTTGGACTCGATGAGTCTTGTAATAGAATAGGTTCAACACTTTAACTGTGCCGTGCCATCGCGCACGTATTGAATGCTGAATCCTTATGAAAGTTGCTTCCTTATATGTCTCCGGGTCATAATTGATCATTCATTGTCCTTACGCTCAAGAATAGTTGCCTTTAATCATCCTGGATAAAGGACAAATCACAAGTCTCTAGGCGGCTTACCGCACTGAGAATCATAAGCTCTAGATGTATAACCCGGAAGATGAATCAAAACAAAACTATCCCTCAATTATGTCCTCAATACAGCCGCGATAACACACTTAGCGGTCTGCAAGCATACTTCCGGTTTAGATAACCCGGGTAATAAGGTTGGTACCTTAATTCTGATTTACCTGTCTTAATAGTTACCACTGTAAATCAACGTTAAGCCGGCAAAGTGAGACCCGGCCGTACATACTTTGAAATAATCAGAAGAAACTTGCTATAAAGCAGAAGAACTTAGGGGCTTCCGGTTCGAATACGACCAGAGACCCGGCCCAAAGAGGTTATGCTATGATTCGAATACGATCATATAGCCCCCAGTGGGTGTGGCGATGCCAATCAAGAGGGTACCGACAGCTATGTTCTCTTTGGTTCGAATACGACCCATGTTTGAACAGGAAGCCCCCAAATGACTTGAAGAATTGTTTAACGACGCTGATTCGAATACGATCCACGTCGGTTCTCAAAGGGGTTAAACTATGATTCAAATATGATCAAAGAAAACTCCCCAATGAGCTCGGCACTTTGCCAATCAAATGGGTATCGACAGCTATGTTCTCTTTGGTTCAAATACGACCCATGTTTGAACAGGAAGCCCCCAAGTGACCTTATTGCTTACAGCTAGATTCAAGTCGATCATAAGCCGGATCCTCCTTCAAGCTATCATGTAATCTTGCAATGAAAACAACACGTGCACATTTGGAGGAGGAAAAAAGGACAGAGGTCCTGCTTTATTACTTATCATAATATATACATGGCTTAGAGAAATATGTACATAATGAGAGCCGGTGGCTCAAGTGTAGTAAGGCCAAAGCTGAGCTATGTTCCACGGCCGACGGGTTTCTTCCTCCGACTTACGTGAATCTTTGTGCTCCCGAATGTCAATGAGGTAATATGACCCGTTGTGCAAATTCTTGCTGACCACAAAGGGCCCTTCCCAAGGCGGGGATAATTTGTGCGCGTCTGTTTGATCTTGGATGAGCCGGAGCACCAGATCGCCTTCCTGGAAGACCCGGGATTTAACCCATCGACTAGGATAACGGCGCAGGTCTTGTTGATAAATCGCTGAACTAGCTGCGGCCACATCACGCTGTTCGTCCAACAAGTCAAGAGCATCTTGGCGCGCCTGTTCATTGTCCGCCTCAACATAAGCCGCCACTCGAGGCGAGTCTTGACAGATGTCGCTGGGGAGGACTGCTTCTGCTCCATAAACCATGAAGAAAGGCGTAAAGCCTGTAGACCTGTTAGGAGTAGTGTTGATGCTCCATAGCACGGAGGGCAACTCCTCCACCCAACAACCCGGCGTCCGTTGCAAAGGGACCAAAAGCCGGGGCTTGATGCCCTTCGGAATCTCCTGATTAGCTCTCTCTGCCACCGAGGAAACATCAAGTCAGATATGCTCTCGTTGACAAAACTCCTCCATGGCGCCTTTGGATAAATTGGTGCCATTGTCAGTTATAATGCTGTGTGGAAAACCAAAGCGAAAGATCACCTTTTTCATAAACTGAACCGCCGTGGCTGCATCACACTTGCTAACTGGCTCCGCTTCAACCCACTTGGTAAACTTGTCAACTGCCACCAAAAGGTGGGTCTTCTTATCCTTGGACCTTTTGAAAGGCCCAACCATATCAAGCCCCCAGACCGCAAAGGGCCAAGTAATTGGGATCATCCTCAGCTCTTGAGCCGGTACATGAGCCCGTCGCGAGAACCTTTGGCAACCATCACACTTACTGACCAAGTCCTCTGCATCAGCATGAGCCGTCAACCAATAAAAACCATGACGAAAAGCCTTGGCCACAAGAGACTTTGAGCCGGCGTGATGGCCATAATCCCCTTCATGGATCTCACGGAAGATCTCTTGACCTTCCTCAGGGGAAACACAACGCTGAAACGCTCCCGTAACACTGCGGTGATGCAACTCACCATTGATAACAATCATTGACTTAGCCCGCCGGGTTATTTGTCTGGCCAAGGTTTCATCCTCAGGCAACTCTCCCCGGGTCATGTAAGCCAGATAAGGTGCTGTCCTGTCCGGGATGATGTGGAGAGCCGCCACCAGTCATGCCTCCGGGTCAGGGACAGCCAAGTCTTCTTCTGTAGGTAACTTAACAGAAGGGTTATACAGGACATCCAAGAAAGTATTAGGCGGCACCGGCTTTCGCTGAGAGCCCAGTCGGCTTAGGGCATCAGCCGCCTCGTTCTTCCTGCGATCAATGTGCTCTACTTGGTAGCCCTGAAAGTGCCCAGCAATGGCATCAACCTCGCGGCGATAAGCCGCCATGAGAGGGTCCTTAGAGTCCCACTTGCCGGATACTTGTTGAGCCACCAAGTCTGAATCGCCGAAGCACCTTACCCGGCTCAAGCTCATCTCTTTAGCCATCCGAAGACCATGGAGCAAGGCCTCGTACTCAGCCGCGTTGTTAGTGCAAGGAAACAGCAACTGTAGCACATAATGGGACTTGTCACCTTTAGGGGAAGCCAACACGACTCCAGCCCCCGAGCCCTACAACTGCCTGGACCCATCAAAGTGAATAGTCCAATATGTGTTATCCGGCTTCTGCTCGGGCACTTGTGACTCTGTCCAGTCATTGATGAAATCCACCAAGGCCTGAGATTTAAAAGCAGTGCGTGGCACGTATTTCAGACCATGGGGTCCGAGCTCTATGGCCCACTTAGCCACTCTCCCTGTGGCCTCTCTGTTTTGAATGATATCACCAAGAGGGGCAGAACTGACCACAGTGATGGGATGACCCTGAAAATAATGCTTAAGTTTCCGGCTCGCCATGAACACACCATAAACAAGCTTCTGCTAATGCGGATACCGCTGCTTGGACTCAATGAGCACTTCGCTGACATAATAAACCGGCCGCTGAACCGGATGCTCCTTACCCTCCTCCTTGCGCTCCACCACCATAGCCACACTGACGGCTCGTGCGTTCGCCGCCACATACAGTAATAAGGGCTCCTTATCAACCGGAGCAGCAAGGACGGGGGGCTCTGCCAGCTGCTTCTTCAAATCATCAAAAGCAGTATTAGCTGCATCATTCCAGACGAAGTTATCAGTTTTCTTCATCAACTGATATAATGGCATGGCCTTCTCACCCAAACGGCTTATAAACTGGCTTAAAGCAGCGATGCGACCCGCCAAGCGCTGAACATCATTTATACACGCCGGCTTAGCCAGGGAGGTGATGGCCTTGATCTTCTCCGGGTTAGCTTTAATGCCTCTGTCAGAAACCAAGAAACCCAAGAGTTTGCCTGCAGGAACACCAAAAACACACTTGGCCGGGTTAAGCATCATCTTGTAAACCCGGAGATTATCAAAGGTTTCTCCCAAATCATCTATCAGGGTTTCCTCTTTTATAGATTTAACCACAATATCGTCTACATAAGCATGAACATTGCGCCCAATCTGTTTATGAAGACAGTTCTGCACGCAACGCTGATAAGTCGCCTGTGCACACTTGAGTCCAAAGGGCATGGACACATAGCAGAAGGCTCCAAATGGAGTGATGAACGCCGTCTTCTCCTGGTCCTTAACTGCCATTTTAATCTGATGATATCCGGAATAAGCGTCCAGGAAACAAAAGCGCGCACAACCGACCGTAGCATCAATGATTTGATCAATACGGGGAAGGGCAAAAGGATCAGCTGGACACGCCTTGTTTAAGTCCGTGTAGTCCACACACATCCGCCAAGTGCCGTTCTTCTTGAGCACGAGCACCGGGTTAGCTAACCACTCTGGGTGAAAGACTTCAACAATAAACCCGGCCGCCAAGAGCCGGGCCACCTCTTCACCAATAGCTTTCCTCCTCTCCTCATTGAACCGTCGAAGGAACTGCTGTCGGGGATATATCCCGCGGTATGACCCGGCCGGAATTGGCGACTCACTGGTGACCCGCCCGAAGCTTGGCGATTCACAGATAACCTGCCCGATCTTGGCGACTCATTAGTAAGCCGGCGGGAGGGTCAGATGGACAACAAGGCTCAAAGCCCAGAAGGCCGGCTCATGTTATGATGGGCCGGATTAAGAGGAAAGGGATGACGAATATTTCCTTTACAAGGAAACAAGACCCGGACTTGTAATTAACTTGTAAGAGAAGATAGACTAGTCCTAGTCCTACTAGGACTCCACATGTAATCCGCCCCTCTAACTTATATAAGGAGGGGCAGGGCACCCCAAAAGGGGGACAAGCAACAAGAAACAATCTCGAAGGCTAGACACAAAGAGCCGGCTCACCGGCGACTCTCCCGTGATCATAATGAGACCTAGCCTCAAACAGCACGTAGGGTTGTTACCGGATGATGTTTCCCGGGGCCCGAAGCTGTCTAAACCCTTGTCTTGTGCGTTGATCCGCCCTGCGTCTCTCATCCCAATCAACCCCTCTCAAGCTACTACATAGATGCGTTGGCCTCACGACTAAGTCCTTACACCTAGGACATCTGACGTGTTAATTCTACGACAGTTGGCGCCCACTGTGGGGCCTGCGTACGGTGGTGTTGAGTTCTTGAAGGGATCTCTCATATGGATCGAGAAGCTCGCAGTTGACTAGAAGAAGAGGCTCGCAGGATAACCCGGCATAGGATAACCTTGGGCAGAGCCGATAAAGTTCATCATTGAGTCGTGATTAAATTTTTGAGTGGATAGCACGAGATTAAAGTTCAAGAAGAATTAGGATCGTTGGATTTATGTGTATTCGCTGCCGCCGTCCTGCGGTCCGCCGAGACCGACAGGCGTTTGTTTCCTGTACAATTAAGAGATCTAAGCCAGATCGATCTTGATGTTCTGCTGCAAGATGCCAGGAGCTGAGAGTACAAAGATCAAAAGAGGAGATTGGGGGCATCGAGAATAGCACTGGTGTTGTAAGTCAAAGACGTAGACAAGATTAGATCGGGCGCAAAGTTCAACCCGCCGAAACTGACAGGGTTTGATGTTTCTCTTGTCCGGGTCCGGATCAAGTTCGGGGGATGATTTTTCCTTCTATGATTGATTCTGGTAGTTGCTGCTCCCTAGGACGCGACGGCCTAAACAATCAAAAATAATATTTTAACTATAGTTCTTTGGATCCCTGCGCTGCCTGTACACGGGAAGGACTAGAGCTATGCTACTCATCACAGCTCATCAATCAGAGAACGCACATAATGCGTGCAGAGATAGCCAAAGTTCAGGATCATGTGGCCTTTGGTATAAGCCACCAGCTGATTTATGTTCATCAAGTTACAAACTGGAGGAAGACCCGGCACCAAATCGGACTTCTCCCCTTGCCAGCACACGGCCGCGCTTTTGCCTCACTTGTCCGCTCAGACCCGCCCGTCATACGCGACTGCCGCAGGTCTCAGCACTGGCCTCGCTCTAAATCGCCAAGATGTCCGTGCTGAAAGTTGATCTCGCCAGACTCATATCATCTACAGAAATGTCACAGCTGGAGTAGGCCTCGAGCCGCCGTCTCTACTGAGCCGCCCCGACTTTTGCTTCGGGTCACCTCGCCGCCGTCTAACGCTCGAACCAGCCACCGTCAAGCCGTCGGCATGTCTCCGCCTCCGGGCTGAGTCACCACGGCCTCACGGCCGTTGCCACCAAAAGCTGCCTCTTCACGAGTCGCCGGAGCCCTTCGGCTTCAGCCGCGCTCAACATCCGCGTCAAATCGCCATCGCCGTATGGCGAAGTCGCCGGCCACACAGTGGTTGCCTCTCTTGCAACCTGCCGCCGCCGCCGAGCCGCTGTGGCCGGCTTGACGCGCTGCCTCCGCCAGTTTGTCACCCATCCCCGCTTTGCGCCGTCTCGAGCCGCCATCTCCGCCGGCGGGCCTCGTACTGACCCACCCGCGGTTGACCTCACCACTTGAGCCGCAGTCCAGCTGGCCTCGCCGCCACGGTCTTGCACCAGCTCCGCCGCGAGTGGCAAGTCGCCTGCAGCCGCAAGCCACCACCTCGTGGCCGAGCTGAGCCGGCCACGGCCGCGCCTCTCCAATCCGCCGCTATGGCAGACGCCTTGAAGTCGCCAGGGGCCTCTTCACCCGCAGCCGCACTGAGCCGGCCCAGCTGGACTGCTCACCTCCGTCTTCACTTCCACTGCTGTGGGCCGCAGCTCCGCGTCAAAGCCGCCGTCGCCGCCTTGCCAAATCGTCGGCGCCCCCCTCGAAAGCCGGCAGGGGAGCGTGTGAGATCAGAGGCCCCGAGCTGCCAGTCTGTACTTTTGAGACGCCCTTGTCTTTGAGTCGCCGTTCCGAGCCACCGTTCTGACGCATCGCGGAGTCGCTACTGCTGGAGGCCACATTAAAACTAAGCCTCGCCTCTGTTATTGTCATGCCCTAATACAGTGGCCAATTGCTGCTAATGAGGAGAGGAAAGTGGCAGCGTCTTGGGGAGTCTTCGTGAGGATAAGCGCAAATATCCTTAGCGTGCATATAAGGACCAAATGACTATTCAATAATTATATTGAGAAGTTATCTACGGGCACTACTTAAAGATCTTCTATCGTCGAGGCGAATCAGGTGAAATCCATCCGGTTTATTTCAGCGCATATTAATTTTTATGTGAACAATTACTTTTGGCTTGCGATACTTTTTGATGCAGGAGAATCATTCATACAAAGTGGTGTTATGCCACGGAGGCACGTTCGGCGGTACCACGCGGCTTCACGGACTGGCGTGTCATGATCCGGATTACATCAATGCGCCGGCCGACTTGCCCGTCCGCACCGCCTTACAACGCCGCGGACGACTTGCCCGTTCGCCCTCACGGCCGGTTCACGCGTCCGCGCCGGCTTACAACGCGGAGGACAACTTGCTCGTCCGCACCGGCTCACAAACACCGTGGCCGGTTTATCTGTCTGCTCCCACGGCCGATTCACCCGTGAAAGGTTCCAGTTTCACTTAGTGATCATCAAACTTCATGGCGGATTATTTTCGGCCTAAACACATCAGGTGATATCCATCTAAAATATATTTTTAGTACATATTATTTTTGTCAAAGAATAGTTTATGTTTGCCTTGGTCTGCAATATTGCTTATACAGGGCAATTATTTATGACAAAAAGTGATATTATACTGCGGAGATGGAGGCACGCCAATATCTTTTGGCACAGGTGGTCTTCGTTATTCAACGGACCCTCGCACCGCTTACAACGTCGTGGCCGTCTCTCGCGACCGCGCCGGCTTACCACGCCGTGGCCGTCTCCCGCGACCACGCCAGCTTACAACAAGGAGGACAACTCACCCGTCCGCACCGGTTTACAACGCCACGGCCGACTCATCTGTCTGTGCCGCCTCTGATGTTACGATTGTCTTTACCGTCCGTCTCTCGCGGCCTGATCTACATCAACACACCAGGCCGCACTTGGCTGGATGAGTTGTTTATTGATTATGAGCAAGTCACTACTTGGGAAGCCCGGTTTTCTTCCAACAAACTGGAGGCAAATTATCATATATTATCAGCCGTCGTCTGCACTGGATGGTTCAATGGGCAGGTGCACGAGTCGCCGTCACTACAGTTTGGTTAAACTTCAAACAGCCAGTTGGAAGGAACCATTGGCCGAGTTGCTGACACGGCTCATACGGGATCATTTATAACCCGCCGCAGTCACCTTAACCTTCTGTGGATACACGTCGTGTTATCGACACCAATGATATACAAGTTATGCCGGTTTATATCACGGTTAAATATGGAGAATCTCAAGCCAACTCCTCGAGTCATCTTGAGACTCGGGGGCTACAGTGACATGACTCGGGAACCCCGGGTCGTTGGAGGGAATGATAACCCGGTTCCGGAGGCTGCTACCATATTGATGAAACTTTAAAGGCCGTCAGAAAATTGCCGGTTCAAATAAAGGTTCCGGTTTAAAATCCGGTTCAAGAGATATCTTTCTCCCGCAAAGTTTTGAAGCTCTCAAATCCGGTTCAATCGTCCGGCTCAAGGTAAATTTGTATCTTATAAAGCTTTGAAGCTCTTAATATCCGGTTTACAAATTTCCGGTTCAAAAAGAGGTTATCTCTCGCAAAGTTCGAGTTCTCAGTAAAAATTAAAGGGACCAAAGAGAGTCTGTTACAAAGCACAACTCAAATATAGGTACCCTGCTTTAATGACCATTGGGAGCTGATCGTATTTGAATTTAGCTTAACCCTTTTGGTGTGACCCTGATCGTATTCGAATCAGAGTCGTTAAATATTCTCATGATCACCAGGGGGCTTCCTGTTCAAACATAGGTCGTATTCGAACCAAAGAGTACATAGCTGTCGATACCCTTTTGATCGGCACACTGCCGAGCTCATTGGGGAGTTTCTTGGTCATATTTGAACCATAGCTCAACCCCCTTTGGGAACCGACGTGGATCGTATTCGAATCAGCGTCGTTAAACAACTCTCAAGGTCATTTGGGGGCTTCCTGTTCAAACATAGGTCGTATTCGAACCAAAGAGAACATAGCGGTCGGTACCCTCTTGATCGGCAACGCCAAAGCCACTGGGGGCTATATGATCGTATTCGAATCTTAGCTTAACCCCTTTGGGATGGTTTTCTGATCGTATTCGAATCAGAAGCCTCAAAATTTTTCGAAGTCTCTTTTTGCAAACAATTTTTGGATTTTATTTGAAGCTCTTTTTTCATATCTGAAGTGTATATGAGTGGTTGCTATTTAACCCGGCTTGATTTTTGATGATAAATCGCCAGCTTATGACAATCATCATCTATGTGGAAGCATTGGCTTCTAAGGATCGGGTTATCACCCTTACTGCACAGGTCACGTAAACCGGCAGTACAAATTCAATATCACAGTGGTTATATGTGAGATATTATGACCCGCCCTGCGGTAAACCGCCAAGGGATCTTGTGATCTACTTGTGTGCAGGATAAGACTACATTTGGGTGGTTACCCGCCCTGGCTTTTAACGTTAAGTCGCCAGGGCATATGTTGTTTGAACTCTGTGCAGGATTTACAGGGCTATGACTTACATAAATGATTAAGTTCAAGCCCATCATCAAATATTGAAATTGGTGTCTCAAAAGGGTTATCATATCTTGGTTTTCTCAAAGGTTATAAGCCGCCGGGTTGTAAAAATTCCGGCTTACAATGGGGGCGTAATAAATCGCCATCAGCCAAGAGCCGCCGGGTATTTAAACTCCGGATTTACTTGTCAACAGATAAGGTATTTGGAATCTTTAAATAGCCAAACTCTGCTAGATTTTCATTATGATTTGAATGATTGAGGTTTTCAAACCGGGTTAGTCAGATCTTTAATAGCCAACATGGCTGGATTTTTATTATGGTTATCAGAAACTAATATTATGATTGAGGTTTTCAAAGTCGCTTCAGCGCAATGGCTATTATTTTATCAATGGATATGATTCATTCTACAATGGAAGGAATAGTCCCGAGTCGCTGCAGGCTTACAACCCGACACTTGGGGGCTACATTATTCAAATTGAGATTACATCAAATGTGCAAGTCCCATGTCACTGCCAGCATGCACCATGGCACTTGGGGGCTAATGCAAGATTACTTTTTATTGGCCTTGTTGAAGACCCGACTTATCATATTATGATAAACCGGCCCTTGGGGGCTACCAATTGCTCCTGTCAACAATTCAAGGTACATAAGTCTTAATCCATTATATTGAAGGATCCACTGTTTAGTTGGTAAAGCACAAAGCTCTTAACCTTGTGGACGTGGGTTCAAGCCCCATGGTGAGGGTTACATCATATGATTATTTTCAATGAAAAGTCCCAGCTCAGTATTATCTTACTAAGCCGGCCCTTGGGAGCTACACATTGCTGTTCAAATTTACATGATCATATTTATAAAGTCCCTGATCATTATTGCATAATGACCCGGCCCTTGGGGGCTACACTGGTTGAAGTTTTTGAGAATCAGGCAATTACAAGTCCCAGGTTGCTGCAAGCATGACAACCCGGCACTTGGGGGCTACATAATATGGAATATTCAGTTTTTACTAGTGATTGGGATGAACAACATGGATTTCTTCAAAGTGGCAGTATTCATATTGAAGCAAGTCTTAAGCCATCGCTTTGTTCTGCTCAAGACTTGGGGGCTACAGGTATTATATTATTATCAAAGAAATATCTTCAATTTCTCTGTTTTGAGCAAAACCAGATTGATCCGGTGTCACCAATCATTATGACCTTGTGTCTGTAAACCGGCGTCATTAACAATCATAAACCGGCGTCGGCGACAATTATGACTTGGCATCATCTATTTATAACCCGGCAATTTTGGTACTCATAAACCGGCAAGTTTTATATCTTTAAGCCGGATGAATATAAGTTGAATATTTGAAGACCAATATTTTTGTGAAGTCAGAGCATTGAATGTCGGGGATATATCCTGCGGTATGACCCGGCCGGAATTGGCGACTCACTGGTGACCCGCCCGAAGCTTGGCGATTCACAGATAACCTGCCCGATCTTGGCGACTCATTAGTAAGCCGGCGGGAGGGTCAGATGGACAACAAGGCTCAAAGCCCAGAAGGCCGGCTCATGTTATGATGGGCCGGATTAAGAGGAAAGGGATGACGAATATTTCCTTTACAAGGAAACAAGACCCGGACTTGTAATTAACTTGTAAGAGAAGATAGACTAGTCCTAGTCCTACTAGGACTCCACATGTAATCCGCCCCTCTAACTTATATAAGGAGGGGCAGGGCACCCCAAAAGGGGGACAAGCAACAAGAAACAATCTCGAAGGCTAGACACAAAGAGCCGGCTTACCGGCGACTCTCCCGTGATCATAATGAGACCTAGCCTCAAACAGCACGTAGGGTTGTTACCGGATGATGTTTCCCGGGGCCCGAAGCTGTCTAAACCCTTGTCTTGTGCGTTGATCCGCCCTGCGTCTCTCATCCCAATCAACCCCTCTCAAGCTACTACATAGATGCGTTGGCCTCACGACTAAGTCCTTACACCTAGGACATCTGACGTGTTAATTCTACGACAACTGCCTGACCGGCTTAAATTTCGGATCAACATTGAGAGTGTGCTCAGCGAGTTCTCTAGGTACACCTGGCATGTCAGAAGGTTTCCATGCAAAGATGTCTCTATTCTCACGGATGAACTCGATGAGCGCGCTTTCCTATTTTGGATCCAGATTGGCACTGATGCTAAATTGCTGAGATGAATCTCCTGGAACGAAATCAACAAGTCTAGTCTCATCGGCCGACTTAAATTTCATTGCCGGCTCATGCTCCGTAGTCGGCTTTTTCAGAGAGGTCATATCAGTTGGGTCAACATTGTCTTTGTAAAATTTCAACTCCTCTGTTGCGCAAACAGATTCTGCATAAGCTGCATCGCCTTCCTCACACTCCAGAGCCACCGTCCGGCTTCCATGAACCGTAATGGTCCCATTATGACCCGGTATCTTGAGTTGTAAATAAACGTAACACGGCCGTGCAATGAACTTGGCGTAAGCCGGCCGCCCAAATATAGCATGGTACGAACTTCTTATCTTGACCACCTCGAAGGTCAATTTTTCCACCCTGTAGTTGTTCTCATCTCCAAAGGCCACTTCCAACTCGATCTTGCCGACTGGATAAGCCGACTTACCAGGTACCACACCATGGAAGATAGTGTTTGACTGGCTGAGGTTCTTATCAACCAGCCCCATACGGCGAAAAGTCTCATAATAGAGGATGTTGATGCTGCTGCCTCCATCCATGAGCACCTTAGTGAACTTATATCCTCCCACCTGAGGAGCCACCACTAAGGCCAAGTGACCCGGATTGTCCACCCGGGGAGGGTGATCCTCTCTACTCCACACTATAGGCTGCTCAGACCACCGCAAGTAGCGTGGAACCGCCGGCTCAACAGCATTCACAGCCCTCTTATGAAGCTTCTGATCTCACTTACACAGACTGGTGGTAAATACATGGTACTGTCCACCGCTAAGCTGCTTTGGATTGGTCTGATAACCCCCCTGCTGCTGTTGATGACCCTGGCCAGACTGCTGATTAAAGCCCCCTTGACCGTTTTGAGGATTAGAATTTGAGCCGCCGCCCGGGCCATGAAAACCGCCGGCGCCTGAGCCGCCGCCCGGGCCATTGTAATTCTTAAAGGCCTTCATGATTGCACAATCCTTCCATAGATGAGTCGCTGCCTTCTCTCTAGAACCATGCCTTGGGCAAGGCTCATTTAACAGCTGCTCCAGCGTCGGGCCTGACCCGCCGCCTCGGGGAGGGGGCCTCCCCTTGCATCGCTGGTTATTACCTTGTGAGCTGGCGTTGGCTACAAACTCTAGGCTGCCATCGGCCTTGCGCTTGCCTCCTCCTTGGTTCCCCGGGTTATGCTGAGGACCCTTGCCATTGCCGTTATTCTTTCCCTTCCCTGTCCTTTCATCGTCTGAAGCGGGGTCCTTGGTACCATCAGAATCGGCGTACTTGACAAGAGCCGCCATCAGCGTACCCATATCATTGCAATCGCGCTTAAGCCGCCCGAGTTTTATCTTCAGGGGCACAAAACGACAATTCTGCTCCAACATTAAGACTGCTGAGCCGGCATCCATCTTATCTGACGAATGTATGATCTCCTTAACCCGGCGAACCCAATGTGTCGTAGACTCACCCTCCTGCTGCTTGCAGTTAGTCAAATCCACAATTGACATAGACTGCCTACAGGTATCCTTGAAGTTTTGGATGAACCGGGCCTTCAGCTCAGCCCAAGACCCAATGGAATTCGGTGGTAGCCCTTTCAACCAAGTGCGGGCAGTCCCATCTAACATCATGGTGAAGTACTTGGCCATTGCCGCCTCACTGACCTCCAGCAGTTCCATGGCCATCTCGTAACTCTCGACCCAGGCTGCGGGTTGTAAGTCAGCTGTGTAATTGGGCACCTTCCTAGGGCCTTTGAAGTCCTTGGGTAGACGTTCATTGCGGATAGCTGGCACTAAACAAGGGACACCCCCAGTCCTGGTAGGGATATCCGCGTCGACGGAAGTCGTCGGATAAGCCGAGGGAGTCTGGTAAGCCGTCAATTGAGGCACCTGCTCCGCCTCTTGCCGCGCTCTGTCCTGGTCTGCTGCGTGAAAGGCTCCATTATGAGCCGGGCCATGGCCAGGGGGCGGGTCATGGCGTCGGACGTTACTTGAGCCGGTCGCTGAGACCATGTGTCTGCTGTAACTCGGGCTCCAGCCTGGGTGAGGGGTCGAGTGGATCCTGTACCGGCTGTAGGAGTACGCCTCTTGCTGCGCCAGTGCTGTTTGAAGGAGTTCCCTGACCCGGCGGGTTTCAATAGCCGTCGGAGAGTCACCGTCAACTGGGAGAGCCGCCAGCCGTGCTGCCGTGGCGACCATGTTCTCCAGTGGGTTATTATAATGACCCGGGGGTATTGGCACGTATTGAGGCGGGGCAGGGGACACCTGGGGAGGCCCCATCACTATTGGCTGAATAGGGGTCCCAGACCCGGGCACTATGACCCCTGGCGGGTTACTGGACCCTGCACCTGGCGTGTTGAAGAGGTTGCGTGGATCGTAAACCGGAGGGAGTCGAGATTGGGCCTTTTGATGCCTCCTTCTCATGACTTCATTGGACGCGTTCTGATCCATCGTGAGCCGGAAGGACTGCGCTTGAATCAACTGGGTTTGGGCGTCGAGAGCCGCCCTTTCCGTAGCCATCCTGATCCCTTCCGCTGCCAGATCCTCCTTAGCTTTCACCAGATCCAATTTTAACTGCGCCACCTCTGCATCATGCTGAGCTTGATCCGCCGGGTCAACCGTGGCGGTTAACAGGGCCGTCATCTTGTCCGTGAGATCCATTAGCACCTGAGCCGGCGAGGGCACCGGGTTTCCCGCTCCAGCAGCAGGGTTCTGAACAGGCTGTGCACCGGCCATAAAGACTCCAACCTGACTGGGTGGCTCAAACGGGTCCGGAATACTGTCACCATCGGAACAACCCATGAGCCTGCCATCTTGAAGTTGATACAACAAGTTTGACTCATCGGTGGACGACTCGCCGTCAGAGCCGGCGGCCGCCTCATCACCAGATCCAGATCGATCAGAGGGCCCTCCATGGATACATCCCACAAAAGCATGCCTTAAGGCAGGCCGGGCCCGGGCGGGTCGTGCACGCTGAGCCGTCTCCATGAGATCGGCGCAGAGATCCGGCTCAGGGCCCGGCTCACCAATCCTGCCAATGAAAACATGAATTCCGCCAAAGGGGACCCGGTACCCGTACTCAATTGAGCCGGCGTCGGGGCCCCAGTTTGCATCGTCGATGTAGAGCTTGCCGCGACGACTCTTGGTCATCCGGCCCACAGCGTATCCCTTGAGCCCTTCGAAGCTGCCCTTCAATAACTCAAATCCACCGTGCGCCGGCCCCACGGTGGGCGCCAACTGTCGTGGAATTGTCATGGCAGATGTCCTCGAACTAGGACTTAGTCGTGGAGCCATCGCAACTAGGAAGCTTGAAGGGGTTAAGTGGGACAAGGAACACGAGGGTTTATACTGGTTCGGCCCCTTACGGTGAAGGTAAAAGCCTACGTCCAGTTTGAGGTGGTATTGATTAGGGTTTCGATGACCAGGGAGCTAAACTGCTATGCCTGGCTCTCGATGAGATCTTGCTTATCCCTAAACCGCTGCCGGGTTGTCCCTTTATATAGGGAGGCTGACGCCCAGCAGCTCTCAGAGTCCCGGCCGGCTCATAAGAGTGTCCGGCTCGGACTCTCAACTATTCTTGCCTTACACTACAAGTTCTACCATGATAATGATTGTAACTACGGGCCTTAAGCCATATCCGGGTCTTAAGCCCATCTTTGGCCCACCGTCTTCAAGCTTGGCGCCGGGCTCCTGGCGATGACCATATGAGTAACCCGGCCCCTCCTGGCGGGTGACTCTAAGGTCTATATCCTCAACAGATGTCTCATCCGGTGTTGCCCTGAGAACGAGATATGTGCAGCTCCTATCGGGATTTGTCGGCACATCGAGCGGCTTTGCTGGTCTTGTTTTACCATTGTCGAAACGTCTTGTAAACCGGGATTCCGAGACTGATCGGGTCTTTTCGGGAGAAGGTTTATCCTTCGTTGACCGTGAGAGCTTATGATGGGCTAAGTTGGGACACCCCTGCAGGGTATTTATCTTTCGAAAGCCGTGCCCGCGGTTATGAGGCAGATGGGAATTTGTTAATGTCCGGTTGTAGAGAACTTGTCACTTGATTTAATTAAAATACATCAACTGCGTGTGTAGCCGTGATGGTCTCTTCTCGGCGGAGTCCGGGAAGTGAACACGGTTTGAGTTATGTTTGACGTAAGTAGGAGTTCAGGATCACTTCTTGGTCATTACTAGTTGACGACCGTTCCAGTGCTTCTCTTCTCGCTCTCTTTTGCGTATGCTAGCCACCATATATGCTTAGTGCCGGCTGCAGTTCCACCTCATTACACCATCCTTTCCTATAAGCTTAAATAGTCTTGATCTCGCGGGTGTGAGATTGTTGTGTCCTCGTGACTCACAGATTCTACCAAAACAGTTGCAGGTGCCGACGATGCCAGTGCAGATGATGAAATCGACCTCAAGTGGGAGTTCGACGAGGAACGTGGTCGTTACTATGTGTCTTTTCCTGATGATCAGTAGTGGAGCCTAGTTGGGACGATCGGGGACCTAGCATTTGGGGTTATCTTATTTTCATATGGATTTTGACCGTAGTCGGTCTATGTGTGTATTTTGGATGATGTATGGATTATATTTATGTATTGTGTGAAGTGGCAATTGTAAGCCAACTCTCATTATCCCATTCTTGTTCATTACATGGGATTGTGTGAAGATGACCCTTCTTGCGACAAAACCACAATGCGGTTATGCCTCTAAGTCGTGCCTCGACACGTGGGAGATATAGTCGCATCGTGGGCGTTACAAGTTGGTAATCAGAGCCATCCCCGACTTAGGAGCCCCCTGCTTGATCGAATCGCTGGCGTTGTTGAGTCTAGAACAAAATGTTTTGAGTCTTAGGATTATATATATCGGAGAGTAGGATTCTTTTTACTCCTCAGTCCCTTCGTCGCTTTGGTGAGGTCTCCTGACATAGAAGTTTTGACTCTTCTCTCCTCAAATTTCACTAATTTTTTTTAGGATCACGCGGGTATCTTGGAATCGTTCCGATGGTTTTGTGACGAGAACATTGTTCTTGGTGCCTTCTGACATTTAGGGGTTGTGGCAGTGTCCCGGGGAGTTGAGCTCCGAGGTGTTGTCGTCACAATTTTATCGTTGCAGTTCTGGAATACCTGAGTTTCGCCGACATTGAAATCTCTTTTATGCAGTTGTTGGTGAGATCACCTCGACGCCACCCAGTACTAGGGCGGGAGTTCGGGAGTATTGCCATAACTCGTATAACGGATGCTTTTCGAAGGTTGAGGTACACGATTTCCGAAGGTTTCTTGGTTATGTGTTGACGGATGGATACAGCTGGATCTAGGGATTGCTAGTTTGGGTGATATATTTTGTGTCCCCTATATCCCCAACACCAGATTGCATAACCAGAAAGTTTCGGGAGTTTATAAGTGGGAATTCAAGTAGCTCCTAGGATATCTTTCCGACAGACGCATGATATGAGATTGGGGTTCGACGTCTAGTGGTCCGCCTTTCCACGGTTGGTTTTACAGTGGTCTCGTAGTGTCTTAAAGAGTCCTTGGCTATACCGACTCGGGGACGCTTCGTATGTCATGTGCACTGCCTTGTATATGATGGTGCTGTACGATCGAGCCCGTGTGGGCCCCACCACGAAAACTTCGGACGAAATCTCTATCATATGTTTGTTCCGGCTTATTCTGCAGGCCAATACTTTGTTTTGTTTTGAATTGTGGTATTCGAGTTGCTTCGAAGTCAAATGTTGATTCCATACCTTTTTCTAAGTGGCTTCTCAACTTAATGGAAGTGCGATGATTTACTATGGAATTCATTCGTTCATCCTCGTTCGAATGTTTATTGTGAAGACTATATGTTGCAATTTCTATCCGTTGATTCTACTTGTCTATTTGTCTATCAAGATGCTAAAGGATGTCACCCTCTTCAGGATGGCTCCGCCAACGCGTCAGAATCCGGAACGCAATGAAGGGAGTCAGGCAAACCCTCCGCCACCACCTCCGCCTCCGGAGGCATGGAAAGCTATCATGGAAGCCACCAACGCCAATGCTCAGATGATTCTGCAACTCTTACAAGAACGCACCCAAGGGCAAGGCAATCAAGGGAATCAAGGTCAAGGCAACAATCAGCCTCACTTCGCTACCCTCAACCAGTTTCTCGCAAATCAGCCCAAGTCGTTCAGCTACTGTGCCGAGGCCACAGATGCCGATGATTGGCTCGTGGACATCAACAAGCATTTTGAATGTAGCAATGTCAGGCCTGAGGACTATGTCAAGTTCGCTTCTTTCCAGCTCAAGGACCAAGCTGCTGATTGGTATCAACAATACAAAGATTCCAGAGGAGGTCGTGTGATCACTTGGACTGACTTCTGTCGGGATTTCAAAGCGCACCACATTCCACAAAGTGTTGTTGAGAGCAAGCGTGAGGAGTTCCGCAATCTCAAGCAAGGCAACATGTCTGTGTATCAATTCAACATCCAGTTTCAGAAACTTGCTCGCTTCGCAAAACAAGACGTTCCTGATGAAAAGAGCATGATCTATCACTTCAGAGGTGGCCTTAGAGAGGATCTGCAGTTAGCTCTCGTTCTTGTTAAGCCTACTCAGTTTGATCAATTCTATAACATGGCACTGAAGCAAGAGGCTGCTCAGCTCAAGTGTGAGGCTTCTAAGAAGAGAGTCAGGGACGCAGTTCAGTCTTCTTCTTCCTCACTTGTGGCAGCTAAGCAACAGAAGTTCTGGTTGCCTCCTCCTCCTCCTCCGTTTCGTCAGCCTTACCAGCAGAAGAACAAAGGTGGCCATGGATCTTCCCACTCTTCCAACTCTGGCTATCAGAACAAGTCTCAGAATCAAGCTCCAAAGTCGAATACTCCTTATCATCGTCCACTCTCAGAGGTGACTTGCAACAAGTGTCAGCAGAAAGGTCACTATGCTAACAAATGCTTCAACCAAAGGCGCCTTCCGCCTCCTCCTCGTGTGAGATCTTCTTGCAATGCAGTGGTCAAGCATAATCCAAAGTCTGCTAAGGTGAACATGATGAATGCAGCTCAAGCGGAGGAATCTACTGATGTGATAATGGGTAATCTCTCAGTTAATGATAATCCTGCAAAAGTTTTATTTGATACTGGTGCATCACATTCTTTCATGTCATACCCATTTGCATCGAAGCACAATGTTGACACAGAGAATTTATCCAAAGTTTTGCAAGTTGTTTCTCCGGGAAAGCTTATGACTTCTATTTTGGTTGCTCCCGATGTTTCTATCAAGATGGGGAACTATAAATTTCTGTCTTCTCCCATTGTTCTTGGTGACTCGGATATTGATCTAATTCTCGGGATGGACTGGCTTTGTAAGCATGAGGCTCAACTTGATTATGCTGCCAGGGAAATTCAATTGACACACTCTTCTGAGGATGTTATCATTTATGCCGCTCGTGATGAAACCATTCGGTTATTTTCTCTCAATGAGAAGGGCGAATTGAATGCCATCTCTCAAATTCCAGTCGTTTGTGAGTACCAAGATGTCTTTCCAGAAGAGCTTCCGGGTATGCCTCCTCACCGGCCAGTTGAGTTCGTTATCGATCTTGAGCCCGGCACTGAACCCGTTTGCAAGCGTCCATACAAGCTTGGACCCAAGGAGCTGAAGGAATTGAAGAAACAACTCGATGAACAAGAGCGTCTGGGTTTGATCAGACCGAGTTCATCTCCGTGGGGTTGTGGTGTTCTTTTTATCCAGAAGAAGGATGGCACGGAACGACTTTGTGTCGACTACCGTCCATTGAACAAGAAGACAATCAAGAACAAGTATCCACTTCACAACATCAATGAGCTATTCGAGCAACTTAAAGGTGCTAAAGTTTTCTCCAAGCTTGACCTTCGTATGGGTTATCATCAGATTCGCATTCGTGAAGAAGATATTCCCAAGACAACATTCAGAACAAGCTTTGGTTCTTATGAATATACTGTCATGTCTTTCGGCCTTGTCAATACTCCTCCAACATTCTCTCAGATGATGAATTTCATCTTCAACCCCTATACCAATGAATTCGTCCTGGTGTATCTCGATGATATCTTGGTCTTCTCCAAGAATAAGAAGGATCATGCCAAACATTTGTGATTGGTGCTCGACAAGCTCAGAGAGTATCAATTCTATGCGAAGTTCTCAAAATGTGAGTTTTGGCTTGATGAAGTTCTTTACCTTGGTCACATCATCTCTGCCAAGGGCATCACTGTTAATCCCGAGAAGGTGTCCGCAATTGTGAATTGGGAACCTCCTCAGAATGTCAAGCAGCTTCGCAGTTTTCTTGGTCTTGCAAGCTATTGCCGAAGATTCGTTGAGAATTTCTCTAAGATTGCAAAGCCTCTTTCCAACCTCCTCCAGAAGCATGTGAAGTATGTCTGGTCTCCTGAGTGTGACGTTGCTTTCAACACTCTCAAAGAGAAACTCGTCACAGCTCCTGTCTTAACTCCTCCTGACAAATCCAAGTCAGTCGAAGTTTTCTGTGATGCTTCTATCCAAGGTCTCGGTGCTGTGTTAATGCAAGAGAAGAAAGTTGTGGCCTATACCTCGTGTCAGTTGAAGCCCAATGAAAAGAACTACCCCACTCACGATCTTGAGTTGGCGGCAGTTGTCCATGCGTTAATAACGTGGAGACATCTCTTGTTGGGAAGAAAAGTGGACATATTCACCGATCACAAGAGTCTCAAGTACATCTTCACTCAGCCCAACCTCAACCTCAGGCAGACTCGATGGGTCGAAATGATTCAAGAGTACAATCCGAGTATTGAGTATACTCCAGGCAAAGCCAATGTCATTGCAGATGCTTTAAGCAGGAAGGCTTATTGCAACAGCTTAATTCTCAAGCCATTCCAACCGGATCTTTGTGAAGCTTTCCGCAAGCTGAATCTCCAAGTTGTTCCTCAAGGCTTTCTTGCCAACCTCATAGTCTCTCCTACTTTGGAAGATCAAATTCGTGAGGCACAACTCCTGGATACCATGGTGAAGAAGGTGAAACGTGGTATCGACAAGGGTCTTTCCAAATACAAGTGTTATCGCATTGATGACAGAGACACTTTATTCTTCGAGGACCGGATTGTGGTTCCTAAAGGTGATCTAAGGAAAGTCATTATGAACGAGGCGCACAATTCTCTTCTTTCGATTCATCCTGGAAGTACGAAGATGTACCATGACCTCAAGCAGTCATATTGGTGGACTCGAATGAAGCGAGAAATTGCTCAATTCGTGAATGAATGTGATGTCTGTCGAAGAGTGAAATCAGAACACCAACGACCAGCTGGTCTCCTCCAACCTGTTGCTATCCCAGAATGGAAGTTTGATCATATCGAAATGGACTTCGTGACTGGTTTTCCAAAGTCCAAGCGTGGAAATGATGCTATCTTCATTGTCATTGACAAGCTTTCTAAAGTGGCTCATTTCCTTCCAATCAAAGAATCCATCACAGCAGCTCAGTTGGCAGAGCTATACACCTCCAGGATTGTCTCCTTGCACGACATTCCACAATTGATTTCTTCAGACCGTGGAAGCATCTTCACTTCTAAGTTCTGGGACTCCTTTCAGAAGGCCATGGGCACCAACATTCGCTTCAGCACAACTTTCCATCCTCAAACTAGTGGCCAAGTCGAGCGAGTAAATCAAATTCTTGAAGATATGCTCAGGGCTTGTGTCATTTCCTTTGGCATGAAATGGGAAGATTGTCTTCCATATGCCGAATTCTCCTACAACAACGCTTCCAAGCAAGTTCGGGCAAGGCCCCATTCGAGATTCTCTATGGCAGAAAGTGTCGTACTCCTCTCAATTGGTCAGAGACTGGTGAACGCCAACATCTTGGCAATGACTTCATCACAGAGGCTGAAGAAATGTGTAAAGTCATCCGTGAAAATCTCAAAGCCGCGCAATCGCGCCAGAAGAGTTACTATGATAGTAAGCACCGTGATTTGGCTTTCGAGATCGGAGACCATGTCTACCTCCGCGTCTCTCCAATGAAAGGCACTCGTCGTTTCGGTATCAAAGGGAAGCTTGCCCCTAGATACGTGGGTCCTTTCAAGATCATTGTGAAAAGAGGCGACCTCGCCTATCAACTTGAGCTTCCTTCCAACTTCGCGAACATGCACGATGTGTTCCATGTGTCACAGCTTCGCAAGTGCTTCAAGATGCCTGAGCGCACCATCAACTTCGAAGAGATTGACCTCCAAGAAGATCTGTCTTATCATGAGCACCCCGTTGCTATTCTTGAAGAAACTGAGCGCAAGACTCGCAACAAGTCTATCAAATTCCTGAAAGTGAAGTGGTCGCACCATTCCGACCGAGAAGCCACCTGGGAACGCGAGGACCACCTCCGTTCCGAATATCCGGAGTTCTTTCAGTCCTAGATCTCGGGACGAGATCCTCTCGTAGTGGTGGAGTGTTGTAACACCCCGGATGTAACTTTCCATATTTGTAACTCCAACTCTTGCCATTTCCGACTATGTGTTATGATATTCCCTCCGTGGTCGGGTTTTGTTTTCCGTTTTGCATTTTTTTTCGTCGTGCGTCTCATATCATGTCATCATGTGCATTGCATTTGCATACGTGTTCGTCTCTTGCATCCGAGCATTTTCCCCGTTGTCCGTTTTGCAATCCGGCACTCCCACCTCCTCCGGCGCACCCCTCTTGTTTCGTTTCGTGAGCGGGTGTTGACCGTTCTCGGAATGGACCGAGGCTTGTTAAGTGGCCTTGGTATACCACCGGTAGACCACCGGTCAAGTTTCGTTCCATTTGGAGGTCGTTTGGTGCTCCAACGGTTAACCGGGCCACCGAAAAGTCCTTTTGTGTGTTGCAGCAAAACCCCTCTCTAAACAGCCCAAAACCTCTCTAAGTCTCTTCCGTGCTCTAGGTCGTTCGATCACGATCGTGTGGGCGAAAACCGCACTCCATTTGGAGCCTCCTAGCTCCCTCTACCTATATATATGTGCACACCTCCTCCAAATCCCGGATGAAACCCTAGAAGTTTTCCTCTCCGCCGCCGGACGAAACCATCCCCACCGACGGACGCGTCCGCCGCCGCTCCCCCGTCCAGCCGCGCGCCGCCACGTGGCAGCCCGCCGCCGCCCGTACGCCGCGGCCCGGGGAGCCCGCATCCGGCCCACGGCGCCGCCTCCCGTCATCCCGCGCCCGCGCCGTCTCCGCCGACGGCCGCCCGTGCCCGCAGGCGCCCGCGCCGCTCCGCCGCGCCCGTCCCCGCGCCTTCTTCCTCCTCCGGCGACGCTTCCCCGAGCCCGGCCTTCCTCTCCATCTCCTCCGCCGTCCTCCCTCGCTCCGGTGAGCAGCTCCAGCTCCGGCCACCGACGAGCCCGCGCCGATCCGATCTGGAAATCCCCTCGGGTTGACTTTTCTCCCTCTCCCGAATATTCTGTCCTAATATTTTTACAATATATGCACCTGTTCATCGCATCATAACTCTCTGCATATAGCTCCGTTTCGTGCGTGTAATATATCGAAATGTTCGCCTCGAGATGTTCTTCTTTTTGTTCCATTGCACCATGTTCATTTGTGTCCATCTTGGTTCCAAAATCTCTGGTGCAAGAGTGCTAGTTGCTGTTAACTGCTGTTACTTATCAGAACTTGAGGATTTGTTATTTTTGTTGCATTTAATCTGTGCATCTTATGGGCATGAGCTCTACATGTGTTTTGATGTATGCCATGCCATCGTTATAGAGGTGTATGCCATGTATTTTTGTGATCTCTGTGGTGACTAGCACAAGTATGCAAACTAGGCTCCGTAATGTTTCTGATTTCAGGGACTTAGTGATTTCACCAAGTCTGTGACTGCTGTTATTTTGTTGCTATGTATCCATGTGTCTACAGAGAGATCCATGCTTATTTTGGTGATGTTCAGTAAGGTTGTTTTGTAGATATTGTTGTAATTGATCCATTCATGCCCTTGTTTGCAATTGTGGAGTTCCATAGCATGACTAAATCTTGCTCTACTTTTGCTATAAAATATTTCTAGCAGATTGTTAACATGATATTCAATTTTGCCAAGCTTGTTGTAGTTGTTTCATACATGCTATGTACTTTCTCTTGCCATGGATAGCTTAATAAACATGCCATCTTGCTGTAGGAATGCTATTTTTGTCATGCATTTCTTTGTGGTGAGTGCATCAAGCTCACTAACATGCCTTAATATTATTGTTTCTGCCATGCTCTGTTTTCTGCCAAGTCTGAAACCTGTTAACGAAACTTGCTGTGTTTACATGGTTGCCATCATATCTTCTGGTCCTTTTTGGCTTATGGTCAGTAAGGGACTTTTGTCATATGCATTTAGTAGAATACTACCATGCCTTGTTTTGCCATGTTAAGTTCCTGTAGCATGTTGTTTTCGTGCTCTGAACATTGCTACCTGATGCTGTTTCAGTCATGTCCAGTAATTTTTCTCAAGTCTGTGAACCTGTTATCTTTTGCACTTTTGCCATGCCTGTTTGATCCTGCTGTGATGTGAACTAGCCGTAGCTCAGTGTTCATCTTTTGTCAAGCATCTCCTGTAGATTACCTCCATATGCTTTGTTGCTATGTTGAAGTGCTGTAGCATTGGTACTTGTTGCATTCTAAGTGCTATCATGCTGTTAATCGCAGACTCGTGTCATTCTTGTTTTGCTTGCCATTTGCAAACCGTGCATCCGTTTCCGGTGATCTTTATATTGATTTCGACCGAAATCATCTCATCTTTCCAGTGGCATGCTTGGTTTGCCAAGTTACTCCCTTGTTCATCATTTTCCTTCCGGAGCACGCATATGCATCGCATATCCCATCTCGCATATCATTCATGTATTGCATCTTGTTGTTTGCGCATTTCCCGTGTTTGATTGTGGTTCCGTTGCTTGTGTTCTTGTTTTGGGTAGAGCCGGGAGACGAGTTCGTGAACGAGGAACCTGTTGAGTACGCTTACGAGGATCAAGCTTTCGACAACTCTGAGAACCTTGCAGGCAAGATGACCATACCCTCGCAATCACTTCTATATTTGCTTTGCTAGTTGTTCGTTCTATTGCCATGCTGCGCTACCTACCACTTGCTATATCATGCCTCCCATTTTGCCATGTCAGCCTCTAACCATCCTTTCCTAGCAAACCATTGTCTGGCTAAGTTACCGCTTTTGCTCAGCCCTTCTTATAGCGTTGCTAGTTGCAGGTGAAGTTGAAGTTTGTTCCATGTTGGAACATGGATATGTTGGGATATCACAATATCTCTTATTTAATTAATGCATCTATATATTTGGTAAAGGATGGAAGGCTCGGCCTTATGCCTGGTGTTTTGTTCCACTCTTGCCGCCCTAGTTTCCGTCATACCGGTATTATGTTCCTTGAGTTTGCGTTCCTTACGCGGTTGGGTGATTTATGGGACCCCCTTGACAGTTCGCCTTGAATAAAACTCCTCCAGCAAGGCCCAACTTTGGTTTTACCATTTTCCACCTAAGCCTTTTCCCCCGGGCTTTCGCGAGCCCGAGGGTCATCTTATTTTAACTCCCCCGGGCCAGTGCTCCTTCGAGTGTTGGTCCGAACTGAGTAGACTGCAGGGCCCCCTCGTGGAAACTCGAGGTCGGGTTTTACTCGTAGGATGTCTCATCCGGTGTTGCCCTGAGAACGAGATATGTGCAGCTCCTATCGGGATTTGTCGGCACATCGAGCGGCTTTGCTGGTCTTGTTTTACCATTGTCGAAACGTCTTGTAAACCGGGATTCCGAGACTGATCGGGTCTTTCCGGGAGAAGGTTTATCCTTCGTTGACCGTGAGAGCTTATGATGGGCTAAGTTGGGACACCCCTGCAGTGTATTTATCTTTCGAAAGCCATGCCCGCGGTTATGAGGCAGATGGGAATTTGTTAATATCCGGTTGTAGAGAACTTGTCACTTGATTTAATTAAAATACATCAACCGCGTGTGTAGCCGTGATGGTCTCTTCTCGGCGGAGTCCGGGAACTGAACACGGTTTGAGTTATGTTTGACGTAAGTAGGAGTTCAGGATCACTTCTTGGTCATTACTAGTTGACGACCGTTCCGCTGCTTCTCTTCTCGCTCTCTTTTGCGTATGCTAGCCACCATATATGTTAGTGCCTGCTGCAGTTCCACCTCATTACACCATCCTTTCCTATAAGCTTAAATAGTCTTGATCTCGCGGGTGTGAGATTGCTGAGTCCTCGTGACTCACAGATTCTACCAAAACAGTTGCAGGTGCCGACGATGCTAGTGCAGATGATGAAATTGACCTCAAGTGGGAGTTCGACGAGGAACGTGGTTGTTACTATGTGTCTTTTCCTGATGATCAGTAGTGGAGCCCAGTTGGGACGATCGGGGACCTAGCATTTGGGGTTATCTTATTTTCATATGGATTTTGACCGTAGTCGGTCTATGTGTGTATTTTGGATGATGTATGGATTATATTTATGTATTGTGTGAAGTGGCGATTGTAAGCCAACTCTCGTTATCCCATTCTTGTTCATTACATGGGATTGTGTGAAGATGACCCTTCTTGCGACAAAACCACAATGCGGTTATGCCGCTAAGTCGTGCCTCGACACATGGGAGATATAGTCGCATCGTGGGCGTACAGATTCTCAGATGCTGATTATGCTAGTGGCAAGGTGGATCGTAAGTCTTCATCAGGCACATGTCACTTTCTGGGACGATCACTTGTCTGTTGGTCTTCAAAGAAGCATAATTGTGTGTCTCTCTCCATTGCTGAATCTGAATACATTGCTGCTAGATCTTGCTGCGCTCAGCTTCTATGGATGAAGCAGACTCTCAAGGACTATGGCATCCATCTGAAGCAAGTACCACTCTACTGCGACAATGAAAGCGCCATAAAGATTGCCAACAACCCAGTTCAACACTCGAAGACAAAGCACATTGAAATTCGTCATCACTTTCTCAGAGATCATGTTATGAAGGAAGATATTGATATCATTCACGTCAACACTGAAGAGCAATTGGAAGACATCTTCACAAAGCCCTTGGATGAGAAAAGGTTTTGCAAGTTGCGGTGTGAGCTAAATATCTTAGAATCCTCAAATGTCCTGTAATTGGACACACATCCTAACACTTATGCATGTTGATGACTTAGATGTGCAACACACGAAGTGAAGTATATCTTCAATCAATGAAGACATACACTCTAAGTGTGAATACATTAATGTGGAATTTGACTTCGGAGCGCCACGATAATTGTGCGCCATGTCTGGGTCTAATACTTCCTATACGGTGGGTAACGCCACCACCAAACCTTTGTTTGAAGTGTTTCATTGGGCGTCTCATTTGCAAAGTCTTCGCATTTGATTTATCTTCGACCTTAATTTGACTTCATGTTTATCTTCACATTGTTGATTTGGTCTTACTCAGATATATACATATATTTATATGTCCTCTACATCATTCACTTATAGCTATGTCTTCTTGCTTGAATCTTTTGATCTAAGTGAATGTGATCGGACCCTAACCTCTTCTATGCTTCTATCTCAAATTCTATCTATCCAAATCATATGCATTCTATGGAAACTGTCAAATGTCTTCTCTGCGTCCTTGTCAGCAGAAGATACAGAGACAAAAATTGAATCTATTTTAAATGATATATCCTTATTGCCTGAAACCCGGAGAAGCCGGAACGACCACCCGACAGTCCAGGCGTGCGTGGGAACATGGAACAACTTCCAATGTGTTGCATGTTTGCCACGTGTCCCTCAGATGTGAACCACCAGGGCACCTGCTTAATTGCGCTGTGCTATCCCTTTCCTTATAAATACACATCACATCGCGGTCAAAATCCTTCTCCCACCTCTCCACCTCGCACAAACCCTAGCGCCACCGCTAGCTCTCGATGACGCCGGCAACGAAGCGCTTAGCTGCCGCGACCTCACCGACGCCGTCCTCACGCCGGCCGCGGACCTCATCTCCTCCGCCGCCGCCGTAGGTGTCTTCCGTCGCCAAGTTAGGGCACGGGAGATTGAACTGCTCGGCCTCCCACTCCATTCTGTCTAGCAGTTCTTCGTGTGGTAATTAAAGCTTACTTTTACTGCCTTTTGATCCGATAGATTCATCCTTTTCCACCAAAAGTGGTTTCTAAATCTTCAAAATTGGATCTATTCTGTTCTGCATCTCGTATCATGCCTAGTATATTCACTTATGTTTCACAACTAGTTAGATTCCTCACTTGTACCTATTCTTGGATTCGTACAAATCTGGAACCAACTCTCAACAAATAAGTGAATGTCTTCACACTATGAGGTCAATGTCTTCAAACTGATTTATCTTCAAAATCTTCTGAGAATGCATATGACCTCTTCCCCTTCCTTCGCATCTCTAATGCTGTCACAGGTACATGTCCGTGGGAGAATCCCTTGGTTCTCATAGTCTGCATTCATTTGCAGAGTTCTTACAGCATCACATCATTCTCCTGAAGCCAGTTCCTGTGTGACCAGCAGACGGAAGCCTTTACAAGTTCTGAAGCCATTCAGTTTGAACTTCATGGCCACAGAAAAGTCAGCAAGAAAGGGCGGCAAACAACGCCGTGGGAATACATCCAAAGATTTGCCACCAGATCTCTATGAGTTGTACAAGACAGACACTGAAGAAACCTATGGCGAACGCAAGACCCGAGTCCAATGGATTCGCAGATACTGGGCTGAATAATGGTTTCTGTACAGATTTGTGACTGTAGAGTACGCAGAGAAGAATGCCATCAAGCGACCATGGGGAGATATTCTCTTCAAAAATCTTCCACCCAGGTCCAGAACTGAAGCCATTCCTCAAGGGTTCTATCCTTGCATGGTTCGCGGACCACATCCAGAGAATGCTGACCCATCTTCTCTGCTATGGTGTCGTGACGATAATCTATTCAAGGGCAACTACAAGTTTGCCAAGGATTCTGTTGTGAAAAACAAGAAAGCATTTGGACTCGACTTCAACCCCGGTCCATCTGCTCCTCGGGCTGACGGCACCTGTGATGTTGAACCAAATATAATCGGGCCCTTCTACAACCTTGAAGGTCTCATCACACACATTGATGTTCAGGGGGCAGCCGTGGAGCACTCTGCTGACGACGTTGATTCTGATGAAGCGCCTGCTCCTCCTAAGCCACAGAAGCAGAAGAGACCAAAGGTTCAAAGCTCTCCACTGCACCTAAAGCTTCGCGTGCGAAGCCACTGGCCACTGCACCTCCTGAAGCAAGTGTGCAGTCTGAAGATCTCTCTCGCATCTCCAAGAAGACCGAGAAGTCTTTAAAGAAGAAGAAGCCCATCCAGAGTTCTAGGCAAGCACTGACCCCAGCTGCCGTTCTGATGAACGAAAATGAAGCCATTGATCTGTCAAGTGACGAAGATCTTGGTGATGATGCTCTTGAGCTGCTGATAAAGAGCAAGCAAGAGGCGGAGATCTTCAATGATCTGCCTCTCTTTGATGTGGACATCTTGAATAACTTCATTGATGAGTGGTTTGACAACCCGAGCCTTAGTATTGATGATCTTCAGCTTCCAATTGGCATCAGTGTTTCTTTCCACAGTGCCATTGCAAATGAGCTAGCTCTAGCTCAGAAGATTGTCGAACTGAAGAACAAGATTGATCACGAGAAAGCCCAATTCAAGAGGAACATGGCCAATCTCAGTGTGGTTGATGTCCAACGCCTCAAGCAGATGCTGCATGACCTCAAGGAACAGTTTCACAAGAAATGTGAAGAAGCTAAAGGCTCAAGAGAGCGGATGAAGCTCTCCGCCAGTAAATGTGTTCAAGTTCACAATGAAGCCAAAAAGCACAAGGCACTTGGGCGTCCCGACATCGACCCCAAGCTGGCTGCCAAAAAGAAGAAGCCTGTTGTGGCCCAAGCTGAAGCATCAGGGCGGGAAGAACCTCGCATTGTCTTCCCTGCAGCATGACAGGCTCGAAGCCAAAGGTCCCCACAGCTGCTTCGGAACTTAAGAGGACAAGGGCAGCTAAGGCCGAAGCCAGAAAGTGCAAGAACAAGAACGCCACTGATGATGCACCACAGACCAAGAAGTGGAAGACAAAGTCTTCGAAGAAAGATCAGGCTGCTCCCTCAGAGCCCCTCGTTGTCGAACCCATCTCAGTTGCTCGTCCTGCATCCACCAACCGAGAGCGTCGGCTAGTACTTCATGAGGCTGCTTTCACAGAGGCTCCTGAAGCTGAAGACATTCCAGCTGTTGACCCCATCACAACTGAAGACATTGGTCATCAAGACAATGTAGATGATGATGAAGTCCTTCCTCAGATCGAGCACCAACCGGTATCATCGCCTGTTCTCACGAACAACAAGCTCATCAGCATTGGTCGTCCCTTGACGCCAATCGCTCAGGATGCATCGTGGGCTGATCACCCCCAACAAGACACACCAAGTCAAGAATCACCCAGTACTCCCCCACCTCAAGTCACCACTCTGGTGCTTGACGATGACGACTATGTGGTCCAGCCAACTCCCTCTCCAAAAGCGTCGCCCGCATTCCGCAGGCTTCGCAAAGGACCAAGGCCACAAGTCGCTCTGCCGAGCGGTCCAGAAGGAGAAGTGCAAACCAACTCAGTGGCACGACAAGTGTTTCCTGACGCCACTCCAACTGTGAACGTCTCTGAGTCTGAAGCAAAAGCTGCTGAGGACATTCCGGCTGCATCAGCCGATGACCAACAAGAATCCCGTCAAGAAGAAGAGCGAGCTGCCACACCCCCTACCAACCAAGAAGTTGTTCTCGAGGAGAACGAGTCAGTAGCCGACCCTCCAGCTCCTCAAGTGGAGGTTAAAAACACTAAGGTGGCCACCCACAACACTACTGAAGCCAATGACGTGGTCATGACTGAAGCTAATGTGGCGCCTGAAGTGAATATGGTGCCTGAAGCTACTGTTGCACCTAAAGCTATTGTGCAGATTGAAGCCCGTGTCAGTGCCACTACTCCTGTACCGCCTCCAAGGCCTCACACTATTGAGCTGGCATTTGACTGCGGCCAACCTGTCATGGTCCATTGGCCTATTCTGGTTCCTCCTCCTGCTCCCGGACCACAATTTGACTATCATGTGGAGCACAGGCCTCAGGTCCAGAAGCCAAAGCCCAGGCTACCAAGGTTTCCAGGTACTGCGTCTTTGCCAAGATCGTTCAATGTGAATGGCTTCAAAGCACACAACACCTTCTTTGATAGTGCCAAGAACCGATATTCCAAGCCAAGAATTTCATCTGATCGGTTCTGGAGCTATCAGCAGCGCAGTTACTATTCTTGTGTCTTATACAATCAAGGGCGCATTTTTCCCCATATGCGTCTAGACTGCGAAGCCATTACTGGTCTGCCCTACTTGGAAGAAGCCCTAGACTGCTTCAGAGATGCTGGTCATCTTCAATTTGTGACCGACAAAGAAAAATGGAATGAGGAGCTTCTGCTACAATTCTTTGCCACTCTTCACATTCGCGGCTACAACAGGGATCCGAAGACTTGGGTCCTTGAGTGGATGACAGGCAATGTACACCATGAAGCCAAAGCCCAAGATATTATTGAGCTTACTGCCCTGCCCACTCCAGGTGAACTCTATGAACCTGGTTGTCAGCTTCACCGCAATGCTTTGGAGAGCATATTCCAGAAGCCTGAGCCGAACATGAGTCAAATGCTCAGCATGATGAAGCCACTGCCTAGAGATGCTGAATATCCAACGGAATTCTTTGTTGAAGACCTAGAGTATCTGCCCCCACCATTTATCATATCATCAGGCGAACTCTATGGCCTGTCAAAGGACATTCTCCTGCACCGAAGCTTGAAGGAGCAATGAAGACATTGGTTTTCTATATCCTCGATGGCATCAGCTTCAATGCTCAGGATTTCTTCATCAGGCAACTTGCAGCATCTGGCTCTGATCTCTTTGGTCTGAAGTTTTATGCTCCATGGGTAATGCGCCTCATCAAGCTTCACTCTTCTATCAACTATCAGCCCTCTGCGTGCAGCCAGCTTATCTTCTTGCCAGAGGTTGATATGTCTGTCGAAGCTATCTACCCTGAACCTGCCAAGGAGCCTATATATCTTCAAAATGCAGATCACCAAAGCTTCACCCAACCCATTGAAGGAGTTCTTGCTGCTACTCGAGTTTATCCTCTGGCTGGTAACACACGTGCACCTCATCGTGCAAAAACTGAAGCCACTAAGAGCACCATTGCACAAAGGCCTTGGAAGCGATCTCGCGTTCTCAATGACCGAGAGCTTCTCGTGGCATTGCATCAAAAACAGGATAAGCATCATGACTGGCTCAAGCGTCAGATGGAGAGCCTCTTGGTGGATCTTAATCACATTAGAAATCTTGCCACCAAGAATGCATTTGTCACTCATGAAACCTGTCGCCGGTCGTGGAAGAGTCTGACATTGCTCAGTTCTGAAGATGATCTTCAACAAGATGGCTTCACCGAGAGATTCAAAATTTGATTCCACTCCTCCCAGGAATGTTGTCTTGCGTCGGACTCCCTCACTCGAAGACTCTGAGTACTCCTCCTCAGCGGCAACTGTCAAAGCAAGAGTCATTGATGACGAAGATGATGCTACTTCACCTCCTACAACTTCGCCTCGAATCGACACTGCACCAAGTTCTTCTGCACCACCGGACTACAACGTCGACCCTGCACCTTCACCTACTCCTCATGGGGACAAGTAGAAGCTCTATGTCTTCAAACCTTTTTGGTCCTTACTGACAAAAAGGGGAGAAGCATATGAGTTGATAGTCTTCAAGTGGGTCCTTATGGGTGGTTGCTATACTTTTTGCCAGGTGTTTACAACTCTCGCTTTTGATACTTTTGGTTCTTTGAGTTGTAACACTTAAACTTGATGGTCGTCTGCTACCTTTCTGTCAACTATGTGATGCGACGATAAATTCCGCATGTGCGATGATAAATCCCGCACGAAGTCATTCCGCAGACGTCCATTTTTCATTATGCATGTCATTACCTTCGTTATATCCTTTCATGCATAATAAATTGTCTTCATAAGTTGAAGAGGATCTCCACAAGTAAAACCTGCCATGTGCATTTGCATTCAAACGCAAACTATTTATATGCACATCTTCAGGCGGAGCCTCTTGCTACTTTCGAAGACAATTCCTTAACCCTTACAATTTCACATACTTTTATCCCCGTTGAAAACTTCAACCAGTTTGTCATCAATCACCAAAAAGGGGGAGATTGTAAGTGCATCTAGTGCCACCACTAGTTGGTTTTGGAGTGTTGACGACAAACCTGGTTGAGGGACTAATGTGTTTGTGAGAATTGCAGGATAACACAGGTAGTAATCCCTCATTGATTCGGTTTACCTATTGGAGATGACCCCTAAAAATGTGTGAAGACATTGAAGACAATGGTGGTATGTGAAGATAATCACAACGAAGATTATGACTCGAGAAGACATTCACGTGAAGACTATGGAGTGCGAAGACATAGCTGTTTCGTAGTTTCCTTTTCTTCTTTGTTGAGTCATAGGAACCACCGTACTGTTAAGTGGGGTCCAAGTGAACAAAATCAGAGTGACTGAAGTGATGCTCAACCAAATCCTATGTCTTCGAGCGAAGACAATGAGAGCAAATCTTATCCAGAGCTGGATGAGTCAGCTTTACTTGTAGCCCAAGTCAAGCTGCCGCATGTGTTTGAAATCTGACCGTTGGACACGTGTCAGTTCCTTAGTGACCCAGGGTCATTTCAGACAAATCAGGTCGGGTTGCCTAGTGGCTATAAATAGCCCACCCCCTACACCATAAATTGGTGGCTGCTCAGAGTTAATGCACGTCTTTTGTCGTTTGAGAGCAACCCACCTCGAAGCCTTTGAGAGAAAGATCCTTGCGAGGGCAAAGCTCAAAACACCCAGAGCCAAAGAGTGTTAGGCATCACTGAAGTATTTTTGTCTGCGTGACCTGAAGACTTGTTACACTTCAGGAATGTGAATCCTCCAGCCGGTTAGGCGTCGCGTTCTGAGCATCCAAGAGTCATTGTGGATTGCCGGTAAACGAAGTCTGTGAAGGTTTGGAAGTCTACCTTGAAGACTTGCCAGAGTGATTGGGCGAGGACTAAGTGTTCTTAGCTCAAGGGGAATAAGGTGAAGACGTGGTCTTCTGAGTTGAATCTCAGCCTCCCTAACCAGACGTACAGTTGTCACAGCAACTGGAACTGGTCCAACAAATCCTTGTCCTCACCAAGCAACCGGTTCTATCTCTTCCCTCACTTATTTACAGTTTGTCTTCGCGAAGTCATTTGCATGCTTGCCTTATCTGTTTGACTTCACTGTGTGATGACTATTGTTGTTTGGCTTCATACTATCTTCCATCTTGATCTATACTACCTAGCTGCTAATAGTCTTCGTGCTTTAGCTTCATTACTTGCTTGACTATGGCTTGTCTAGTGTAGTCTACCTTCCGCTGCATATCAATAGGTTCATTTCTATTGTTTGTCTTCAAATCTCCCATGTTTTGAAGACTTTCATAAAAATCACTTATTCACCCCCCTCTAGTCGATAACTAGCACTTTCATATATAAAGAGGAAGGCATAACACTAACACCAGCTCCTAAATCACACAAAGCAGTTTTCACATAATTCTTTTTGACGGAGCAAGGTATAGTTGGTATTCCCGGATCTCCAAGTTTTTTAGGTACTCCATCTTTAAAAGTGTAATTAGCAAGCATAGTGGAGATTTCAGCTTCCGGTATTTTTCTCTTATTTTTGATGATGTCTTTCATATACTTTGCAAAAGGAGGCATTTTCAAGATATCAGTCAAGCGAGTACGCAAAAAGACTGGCCTCAGCATTTCACCAAAGCGTTCAAATTCGTCATCATCTTTATTTTTAGTTGACTTAGGTGGAAAGGGCATTGGTTTTTGAACCCACGGTTCTCTTTCTTTACCGTGCTTTCTAGCAATGAAGTCTCTTTTACCATATCTTTTATTCTTAGGTTGTGGGTTATCAAGATCAATAGGTGGTTCTATCTCAACATCATTATCTGGTTCTTTATTATTTGTTTGAGTGTCTTCATGAACCTCATGATTTTCACTAGGTGAGTGTTCATTACCAGATTGAGTTGCAGCATCTGAGATAGAAGTTTCATTATCATTGTCAGGAGGTTTTTCTATTTCAGGTTCACTAGAAGCATGCAAAGTCCTATCATTTTTCTTCTTCTTTTTATTTCTAGAAGGACTAGGTGCATCAATGTTAACTCTTTGTGAATCTTGTTCAATTCTCTTTGGGTGTACCTCAGGATAAAGTGGTTCCTGAGTCATTTTACCTCCTCTAGTTGCAACTCTAACAACAAAGTCATGTATATTATGATTCATTTCATCGAGCAATTCTCTTTGAGATTTAGCAACTTGTTCTAACTAGGTTTGAACCATAGAAGCATGTTTTCCAACACCTCTAACATCATTTGAGATTCTAAATATCAGAGTTGTATTTCAATTGTTTCATAACATTTGCATTGAAGTGATCTTGTTTTCTAATGTAGTTTTCAAACTCATAAAAGGCATTGGCTAGGGTGCATATTGTGAGGATTGTCATTATCATTAAACTTAATTAAAGAATTTACCTCTACCACCTTAGGCAGTGGCGGTGTATTAAGCCCATGTATTTCTTCAATGGGAGGTAAATTTTTAACATCCTCAACTTTAATACGGTTTTCCTTCATAGATTTCTTTGCCTCTTGCATATCTTCAGGACTGAGATATAATATATCCCTCTTCTTTGGAGTGGGTTTAGGCGGTGGTTCAGGAAGAGTCCAATCATCATAATTTTTCAATATATTATTCAATAATTCTTCAGCTTGTTCAATAGCTCGTTCCCTGAAAACACAACCAGCACAACTATCTAGGAAATCCCTAGAAGCATCGGTTAGTCCATTATAGAAGATATCAAGTGTTTCATTTTTCTTAAGAGGATGATCAAGCAAAGCATTAAGTAATTGGCAAAGCCTCCCCCAAGCTTGTGGGAGACTCTCTTCTTTAGTTTGAACAAAGTTAAATATTTCCTGTAAAGCAGCTTGTTTCTTATGAGCCGGGAAATATTTTTCAGAGAAGTAATACATCATATCCTGGGGACTACGCACACAACCAGGAGCAAGAGTATTGTACCAAGCTTTAGCATCATCCTTTAATGAGAAAGGAAATAATTTGAGAATAAAGTAATAGCAAGTCTTCTCATCATGAGTAAAAAGGGCGGCTATATCATTCAACTTAGTAAGATGTGCCACAACAGTTTCAGTTTCATAACCATGGAAAGGATCAGATTCAACCAAAGTAACTAACTCTGGGTCAATAGAGAATTCATAATCCTTATCATCAATAAAAATAGGTGAAGTAACAAACTTAGGATCACATTTCATTCTAGCATTCAGAGATTTTTCTTTATACTTGCATAATAATTTCTCTAGATCATCTCTATCTCTGCAAGCAAGAATATCTCTAGTTGTCTCCTCATTCATAACATAACCTTCTGGTACCTTAGGCAATTCATATCTAGGAGGGCTAGTTCTAGCAGGTGTTTCAGGAGATTCAGTTTCAAGCTCATCATCAGATTCAACAACATCATGTTGTATTACTCTAGCAATTTGTTCATCAAGAAAATCACCAAGTGGCACATCATTATCATCAAGCAAGGTACTAGCATCATCATAAGCATTATCCATAGAAGAGGTAGCATCATCAATAACTTGCGGCATATGAGAATTAATAGCATGTGGTGGTGTTGCAAGTTTACTTATAACAGAAGGTGAATCTAAAGCAGAACTGGATGGCAGTTCCTTACCTCCCCTCGTCTTTGAGGGAAATATCTTAGTCTTAGCATCCTTCAGATTCTTCATAGTGATAATATGATAATAATCCCAAGTAACTCAACAAATATAGCTATGCTCCCCGGCAACGGCGCCAGAAAAAGGTCTTGATAACCCACAAGTATAGGGGATCGCAATAGTTTTCGAGGGTAGAGTATTCAACCCAAATTTATATATTCGACACAAGGGGAGCCAAAGAATATTTGAAGGTATTAGCAGCTGAGTTGTCAATTCGACCACACCTGGAGATTAATTATCTGCATCAACGTGATCAGTAGCAAAGTAATATGATAGTTTTGATAATAGTGACAACAATAACAGTAACGGGAACAGTGATAGCAGTAGTTTTGTAGCAAGTCTAACAGTAACAATAGCAGTAGTAACTTAGCGAGAACAATATAGGATAAATTCGTAGGCATTGGATCGGTGATTTGTTGGATGATATTCATCATGAGACAGTTATAACCTAGGGCGATACAGCACTAGCTCCAGTTCATCAATATAATATAGGCATGTATTCCGTAAATAGTCATACGTGTTTATGGAAAGAACTCGCATGACATCTTTTGTCCTACCCTCCCGTGGCAGCGGGGTCCTATTGGAAACTAAGGGATATTAAGGCCTCCTTTTAATACAGAACCGGAAGAAAGCATTAACACATAGTGAAGACATGAACTCCTCAAACTGTGGTCATCACCGGGAGTGGTCCCAACCATTGTCACTCCGGGGTTGCCGGATCATAACACGTAGTAGGAGACTATAACTTGCAAGATCGGATCTAGAACATGGATATAATTGTGATAACATAAACGGTTCAGATCCGAGTTCATGGCACCCCGTGTTGGGGAACGCAGTATTTCAAAATTTTGCCTACAATCACGCAAGATCTATCTAGGAGATGGACAACAACGAGCGGGGAGAGTGTGTCCTTGTACCCTCGTAGACCAAAAACGAAAGCGTTATCTTAACGCGGTTGATGTAGTCGAACGTCTTCTCGATTCAACCGATCAAGCACCAAACGTACGACACCTCCGAGTTCTGCACACGTTCAGCTCAATGACGTCCCTCGAACTCTTGATCTAGCAAAGTGTCGAGGGAGAGTTCCATCAGCACGACGGCGTGGTGACGGTGATGGTGAAGTGATCCACGCAGGGCTTCGCCTAAACACTACGTGGATATGACCGGAGGCATAAACTATGGAGGGGGGCGCCGCACACGGCTAACAGTTATTGGTGTGTCTTCTAGGCGCCCCCTCCCCATGTATACATAGGTGGGAGGGGGAGGGGAGCAGCAAGGTCGCGCCCAAGTAGGAGGAATCCTACTTGGGGCCTTGTCCAATTCGGCCTCCCCCCTTCCAAAAGTGTTGGAGGGGGAAGGAAAGAGAGGGGGGAGAAGGGAAGGTGAGGCCGAATCCTCCCCTTTCCTTTCTCTCTTCCCCTCCTTCCTTCTCCTCCTATTTTGCATATATGGGGTGCTCCAGCCCACTAGGGGCTGGTCTGTCCCGCCCTTGGCCCAATCAGGCCCATATCTTTGCCGGGGGGGTGCCCGGAACCCCTTCCGGTGACCCGATACGTACCCGGTACCCCCAGAACACTTCCGGTATCCGAATACTATCGTCATACATATGAATTTTTACCTCTCGACCATTTCGAGACTCCTCGTCATGTCCGTGATCTCATCCGGGACTCTGAACAAACTTCGGTCACCAAAACACATAACTCATAATACAAATCGTCATCGAACGTTAAGCGTGCGGACCCTACGGGTTCAAGAACTATGTAGACATGACCGAGACACATCTCCGGTAAATAACCAATAGCGGAACCTGGATGCTCATATTGGTTCCTACATATTCTACGAAGATCTTTATCGGTCAAACCGCATAATAACATACGTCATTCCTTTTGTCATCGGTATGTTACTTGCCCGAGATTCGATCATCGATATCCTCATACCTAGTTCAATCTCGTTACCGGCAAGTCTCTTTACTCGTTCCGTAATGCATCATACCGCAACTAACTCATTAGTCACATTGCTTGCAAGGCTTGTAGTGATGTGCATTACCGAGAGGGCCCAGAGATACCTCTCTGATACTCGGAGTGACCAATCCTAATCTCGATCTATGCCAACCCAACAAACACCTTCGGAGACACCTGTAGAGCATCTTTATAATCACCCAGTTATGTTGTGACGTTTGATAGCACACAAGGTGCTCCTCCGGTATTCGGGAGTTGCAAAATCTCATAGTCAAAGGAATATGTATAAGTCATGAAGAAAGCAATAGCAATAAAACTGAACGATCAATATGCTAAGCTAACGGATGGGTCTTGTCCATCACATCATTCTCCTAATGATGTGATCCCATTCATCAAATGACAACACATGTCTATGGTTAGGAAACTTAACCATCTTTCATTAACGAGCTAGTCAAGTAGAGGCATACTAGGGACATTCTGTTTTGTCTATGTATCCACACATGTACTAAGTTTCCGGTTAATACAATTCTAGCTTGAATAAAAACATTTATCATGATACAAGGAAATATAAATAAAAACTTTATTATTGCCTCTAGGGCATATTTCCTTCAGTCTCCCACTTGCACTAGAGTCAGTAATCTAGTTCACATCGCCATGTGATTTAACACCAATAGTTCACATCGCCATGTGATTAACACTCAAAGGGTTTACTAGAGTCAATGATCTAGTTCACATCGCTATGTGATTAACATCCAAAGAGTACTTAGGTGTGATCATGTTTTGTTTGTGAGAGAAGCTTAGTCAATGTGTCTGTCACATTCAAAGCCGTATGTATTCTGCAAATTTCTATGTCTACAATGCTCTGCACGGAGCTACTCTAGCTAATTGCTCCCACTTTCAATATGTATCCAGATTGAGACTCAGAGTCATCCGGATCGGTGTAAAAGCTTGCATCGGCATAACTCTTTACGACGAACTCTTTATCACCTCCATAACCGAGAAATCTCTCCTTAGTCTTCTAAGGATAATTTTGACCGCTGTCAAGTGATCTACTCCTGGATCAATATCGTACCCCCTTGCCAAACTGATGGCAAGGTACACAATAGGTTTGGTACACAACATAGCATACTTTATAGAACCTATAGCTGAGGCATAGGGAATGACTTTCATTTTTTCTATTTTCTGTCGTGGTCGTGTTTTGAGTCTTACTCAACTATACACCTTGCAATACAGGCAAGAACTCCTTCTTTGACTATTCCATTTTGTACTACTTCAAAAATCTTGTCAAGGTATGTACTCATTGAAAAATCTTATCAAGCGTCTTGATCTATCTCTATTGATCTTGATGCCCAATATGTAAGCAACTTCACCGAGGTCTTTCTTTGAAAAATCCTTTCAAACACTCCTTTATGCTTTCCATAAAATTCTACATCATTTCCGATCAACAATATGTCATTCACATAAACTTATTAGAAAGGTTGTAGTGCTCCCACTCACTTTCTTGTAAATACAGGCTTCTCCAAAAGTCTGTAAAAACCATATGCTTTGATCACACTATCAAAGCGTATATTCCAACTCCAAGATGTTTGCACCAATCCATAAATGGATCGCTGGAGCTTGCATACTTTGTTAGCACCTTTAGGATTGACAAAACCTTCTTGTTGCATCATATACAACTCTTCTTTAATAAATCCATTAAGGAATGTAGTTTTCACATCCATTTGCCAGATTTCATAAAATGTGGCAATTGCTAACATGATTCGAAAAGACTTAAGCATCGCTACGAGTGAGAAAATCTCATTGTTGTCAACACCTTGAACTTCGACAATTCGAGCTTTGTAGATAGTAACACTACTATCAGTGTCCATCTTCCTCTTGAAGATCCATTTATTCTCAATGGCTTGCCGATCATCGGGCAAGTCAACCAAAGTCCACACTTTGTTCTTCATACATGGATCCCATCTCAGATTTCATGGCCTCAAGCCATTTAGCGGAATCTGGGCTCATCATCGCTTCCTCATAGTTCATAGGTTCGTCATAGTCTAGTAACATGACTTGCAGAACAGGATTACCGTACCACTCTGGTGCGGACCATTCTCTGGTTGACCTACGAGGTTTGGTACTAACTTAGTCTGAAGTTTCATGATCATCATCATTAACTTCCTCACTAATTGGTGTAGGAATCACTGGAACTGATTTCTGTGATGAACTACTTTCCAATTCGGGAGAAGGTACAATTAGCTCATCAAGTTCTACATTCCTTACACTCACTTCTTTCGAGAGAAACTCCTTCTCTAGAAAGGACCCATTTTTAGCAACGAATATCTTGCCTTCGGATCTGTGATAGAAGGTGTACCCAACAGTCTCCTTTGGGTATCCTATGAAGACACATTACTCCGATTTGGGTTCGAGCTTATCAGGTTGAAGCTTTTTCACATAAGCATCGCAGCCCCAAACTTTAAGAAACGATAGCTTAGGTTTCTTGCTAAACCACAGTTCATGCAGTGTCATCTCAACGGATTTAGATGGTTCCCTATTTAACGTATGCGGCTATCTCTAATGCATAACCCCAAAATGATAGTGGTAAATCGGTAAGAGACATCATAGATCGCACCATATCCAATAAAGTATGGTCATGACGTTCGGACACACCATTACGCTGTGGTGTTCCAGGTGGCGCGACTTGTGAAACTATTTCACATTGTTTTAAATGAAGGCCAAACTCGTAACTCAAATATTCGCCTCCATGATTAGGCCATAGAAACTTTATTTTCTTGTTATGATGATTCTTCACTTCACTCTGAAATTCTTTGAACTTTTTCAAATGTTTCAGACTTGTGTTTTGTTAAGTAGATATACCCATATCTGCTCAAATCATCTGTGAAGGTTTAGAAAATAAAGATACCCGTTGCGAGGCTCAACACTCATTGGACTGTATACATCGGTATGTATTATTTCCAATAAGTTAATTGCTCGCTCCATTATTCCGGAGAACGGAGTCTTAGTCATCTTGCCCATGAGGCATGGTTCGCAAGCATCAAGTGATTCCAAAAGTCCATCAGCATGGAGTTTCTTCATGGGCTTTACACCAATATGACCTAAACGGCAGTGCCACAAATAAGTTGCCCTATTGATACGTCTCCAACGTATCTATAATTTATGAAGTATTCATGCTATTATATTATCTGTTTTGGATGTTTATGGGATTTACTAAACACTTTTACATTATTTTTGGGACTAACCTATTAACCGGAGGCCCAGCCCAAATTGCTGTTTTCTTGCCTATTTCAGTGTATCGAAGAAAAGGAATATCAAACGGCAGTCCAAACGGAATGAAACCTTCGGGAGAGTTATTTTTGGAACGGAAGCAATCCAGGAGACATGGAGTAGACGTCAAGGAAGCTTCGAGGTGGCCACGAGGCAGGGAGGCGCGCCCCCACCCTCGTGGGCCCCTCGTAGCTCCCCTGACCGACTTCTTTTGCCTATATATATCCATATACCCTAAAAACATCGGGGAGCACAATAGATCGGGAGTTCCGCCGCCGCAAGCCTCTGTAGCCAACAAAAACCAATCGGGACCCTATTCCGGCACCCTACCGGAGGGGGGAACCCTCACCGGTGGCCATCTTCATCATCCCGGCGCTCTCAATGACGAGGAGGGAGTAGTTCACCCTCGGGGCTGAGGGTATGTACCAGTAGCTATGTGTTTGATCTCTCTCTCTCTGTCTCATGTTCTTGAGGTGGTACGATCTTGATGTATCGCGAGCTTTGCTATTATAGTTGGATCTTATGATGTTTCTCCCCCTCTACTCTCTTGTAATGGATTGAGTTTTCCCTTTGAAGTTATCTTATCGGACTGAGTCTTTAAGGATTTGAGAACACTTGATGTAACACCCTCAGTGTCATGCTACGGTAACCCATTGTGATTAAGCTAATCATTCTTCCAAACAGTGCTTAATCACCTTTAATTCAAATCTCATTTGAAATTCCACTTTGGAATCAAATTCAATTTGCAATAGCAAAATGAAGTTGATCAAAACTTGTTGGAAAAATGTTCACCTTTTAGCAAATAATCCAAAACTATTTACTGTTAAGGAACACAACATCATCATCATTTCTAAATGGGCCTAATGCATTTTAACAGAGCAAAAACAGCCTTTAAAATGCCCTTTTCATTATTGAATAAATTCAAATGAAGTCCAAAAATGCCCAAACTTTTTGTGGCAGTGCTGGATATTGCAAAGTAATTATGTGACCAAGTTTCACACTTTTGCAAAATCATACGGAAGCTCAAAATATTACTAAACCCCTTTTTATAACAAAAAAGGAAAATAGAAAAGGCCACTGTCCACAGGCCTAAGTGCACAGTGCCTAGAGCTCAACCCACCACGGCCTCCTCCTTCTCCCCTCTTCTCTGTTCAAGCGACTGAGGCGCGCCCGCCGTCGCCGCCGAACCCACCTCGCCGACCAAGCCGCTACAGGCCGTCGGGGTGGATAAGATCTCCACCGTGGCCTCCCCTCTCGTCATCTTCATCCATTCGCCCCCGCGTGCCTCTCCCTCTCTCGTTCCCCACCTCACCCGAAATGCTCGCCGCCGTGGCCGCTCGATTCCGTGGCCACCGTGCCTCCCGCGCCTCGATCTGGAGCTCACCGTCTTCCTCGTCATCGTCTACGTCGCCTACGCCATCGGGACCGAGCCGAGCGCCTCTACTCCGACCGGAACAAGCTCGTCTTCAACCTGCGGATCGCCGGCGTTCGTCGCCGATTCCGGCTACCTCGCGCCCTCCCCGAGCTCACCGCCACTCCCTACGGCTCCGCTGTGAGCTCCCGCTTCTCCTCCCCCTCTCCGTTAGCTCACCCACGTTTCGTAGCCGCCGATGCCAGCGACGACCGAACACTCCTCCGCTCGCGCTTGTTGCCGGCGTAGCCACGGTGACCCTTGGGTCACGTGCGTGCCACCATCGCGCTCACCGCACCGCGCAGGCCTCGTCTAGCCGCTTGGTTTGCCCGCAAACGCACCCAGCCCCGATCCCGATGACGACCGAAGTCCGGCGTCCGCCTCGCCGCTCGCCGTCGATGTTCCCGACCACCGCAGCCTCTGCCACCACCCCAGATCGCCTCGCCGTCGTCTTCTCGTTCTAACGAGTCCAGCCGCGTCCGATTTGAGCCACCGTAGCGCAAATCCGGCGGCCTCCCGTGCGCATCGCCGTGCGTTTTGGTCGCCGGTGTTGCTCCGGCCGCCGTGCTGTCCTGGCGCCAACGTGGCCCTATGGGGGCCACCCCAGTGAGGCTGCCAGGGGGGCCCCGGCGCCCTAGTTGACCACGTTGACTCTGGTCAACGCAGTTACTGTGCACTGACATGTGGGCCCCGTCTGTTAATTAGGCTAACTAAACGTTTTTATAAAAAAATTAACTTGTTAGACTAATTAGTCACTGACATGTGGGGCCCAGCTGCTAATTAACCCCCCTGTTCAATTAAAATAACCCACTGCTAGCCCTCTGTCTATGACATGTGGGACCCACTGGCCAGTTTGACCAGTCAGCGGGTCTGTTGACCTGCTGATGTCATGTTGACACTCTGCTGACGTCATAATTCCTTTTTTGTTAATATTAATAATTCCAGAAAATACTTTAATCTTTAAAAATTCATAGAAAATAAACCGTATCTCGAATGGAAATGTTTTCTACATGAAAGTTGCTCAGAAAAATCCAACGAATCCGAATACGCAGTCCGTTCATTTGTCGCATGCCTCTAGCATGCTGAACATGGAACTTTCCCCCTCCGGTCATCTATCTGGCACAGGTCCGAAACCGGGAAAACATTCCCGGTTGAATTTCCCCGTTCACCTATTCGTGTAGACATACGTTAGGTCACACCCGACACGTCGTATTACCACGTTATGCTTTGTGATGCTATGTTTGCTTTATATTTACTGTTTCTTCCCCCTCTTCTCTCTGGTAGACCCCGAGACCGATGTCGCCCCTGTGATCGACTACGTCGACGACGACCCCTCCTTGCCAGAGCAACCAGGCAAGCCCCCCCCCCCTTGATCACCAGATATCGCCTATTCTTCTCTATACTGCTTGCATTAGAGTAGTGTAGCATGTTACTGATTTCGGTTAATCCTATTCTGTTGCATAGCCTGTCATTGTTGCTACAGTTGTTACCCTCACCTGCTATCCTACTGCTTAGTATAGGATGCTAGTGTTCCATAAGTGGCCCTACACTCTTGTCCGTCTGCCATGCTATACTATCGGGCCGTGATCACTAGGGAGGTGATCACGGGTATATACTATATACTTTATATACATGACACATGTGGTGACTAAAGTCGGGTCGGCTCGTTGAGTACCCGCAAGTGATTCTGATGAGGGGGCTGAAAGGACAGGTGGCTCCATCCTGGTAGAGGTGGGCCTGGGTTCCTGACGGCCCCCGACTATTACTTTGTGGCAGAGCGACATGGCAGGTTGAGACCACCTAGGAGAGAGGTGGGCCTGGCCTTGGTCGGCGTTCGCGGATACTTAACACGCTTAACGAGATCTTGGTATTTGATCTGAGTCTGGCCATTTGGTCTATACGCACTAACCAACTACGCGGGAACAGTTATGGGCACTCGACGTCGTGGTATCGGCCGAAGCCTTCGTGACGTCAGCGACTGAGTGGCGCGCGCCGGATTGGACTGGAACGCCTGCTAGGCTAGGTCTGCTTCCGGCCGCGTTCGCAACGTGCAGGTGTGCAATGGGTGATGGGCCCAGACTCCTGCGCCATAGGATTTAGACCGGCGTGCTGACCTCTCTGTTGTGCCTAGGTGGGGCTGCGACGTGTTGATCTTCCGAGGCCGGGCATGACCCAGAAAAGTGTGTCCGGCCAAATGGGATCGAGCGTGTTGGGTTATGTGGTGCACCCCTGGAGGGAAGTTTATCTATTCGAATAGCCGTGTCCCTCGGTAAAAGGATGACCCGGAGTTGTACCTTGACCTTATGACAACTAGAACTGGATACTTAATAAAACACACCCTTCCAAGTGCCAGATATAACCCGGTGATCGCTCTCTAACAGGGCGACGAGGAGGGGATCGCCGGGTAGGATTATGCTATGCGATGCTACTTGGAGGACTTCAATCTACTCTCTTCTACATGCTGCAAGATGAAGGCTGCTAGAAGCGTAGTCTTCGACAGGATTAGCTATCCCCCTCTTATTCTGGCATTCTGCAGTTCAGTCCACCGATATGGCTCTTTACACATATACCCATGCATATGTAGTGTAGCTCCTTGCTTGCGAGTACTTTGGATGAGTACTCACAGTTGCTTTTCTCCCTCTTTTCCCCTTTCTATACCTGGTTGTCGCAACCAGATGCTGGAGTCCAGGAGCTAGAGATCCCGAGGATGATTCTACGTGGAGTTCGGCTTCGAGGAGTAGTTAGGAGGTCCCAGGCAGGAGGCCTTGCCTTTTCGATCGTTGCTACTTTTGTGCTAGCCTTCTTAAGGCAATCTTGTTTAACTTATGTCTGTACTCATATATTGTTGCTTCCGTTGACTCGTCTATGATCGAGCACTTGTATTCAAGCCCTCGAGGCCCCTGGCTTGTATTATGATGCTTGTATGACTTATTTATGTTTTAGAGTTGTGTTGTGATATCTTCCCGTGAGTCCCTGATCTTGATCGTACACGTTTGCGTGCATGATTAGTGTACGATTGAATCGGGGGCGTCACAAGTTGGTATCAGAGCCGACTGCCTGTAAGAATCCCCCTTTCCAACTCCTTGGCCGAAGTCGAGTCTAGTCATTGAAAAACTTTTACTAACATGGCTGTGTGGCTTACGGGCCCACGTCGCCTTTGGTTGGTACTAGGATCTTGTACTCCTTGTCTATACTCTGGGATTCTGATCTCTCTTCTATTCGGGTTAAATGAACTTTGCTAAATCTAACATTAGGATCTCGTTATCACTTTCACCTGGAGAGCCCCTTATTACTGATGATCGTCTGCTGCACATGAAGGCCCTGAAGATACTCTCCGCTGTTAACCCGAGAACTTGTGTTCATCGCGTTTGCAATTCCCCTTCCACCGTCAACCCTTATGGATAACTACTTGCAGTTGTTATTCTTACATTCAGCCCTAGTTGGTCTTGTTATTACAAGATACCCCGAAATACTCGTCGTTGTTTCGATAATCCTTTGAGCTTACTGCCTTGCTGTTCTTTGTCACCTGAATACCCCTACAGATAATTCTCGCACTTATCGAGTATCCGCTCATGCCCCAGTTGTTCATGTGTTTCACAATGGTCTTCAAAATACTATTCGATCCTCCAAAAATATTTATAGCTTATTGCTCTGCAATACTTGTCTGCTTGCATGATGGATGCTTTCCATATGTCTGGCAATATTCGTTAGTATCCTTAGGCGCCGTCATTTTGATCCTTTTGATTCAACATGACTGCGAATGCACGCAATCATCAGTTGATCCTTTTAAATTATCTTTCCGGCTCAGACATCATTTTAAACATGAGCTGGTTCTCAACCAATCCCCAATTGCCGTCGATTGTAACCCTAAGGCTATTCAACTTATCCATCCCTAATCAAAACATTGCTTTTGATCCCTTGATTTGAAAATCATAATTCCTTTGCATTTGAGCTCTGGATTAGTCAGTTGTTTCTATAATCCAATGCCTTTGCATTGTTACTTCCTCTGGTTGTGTGCCGATGCTCACATCAGCTCTGTTATGGACTGGCAGGTCCTTCAATGGATTTTATCCGACAGCGTCCTTCATATTCAATAACCTTGTGAGCCTTCCCTCGGATACATAATGCCTTTGGTAAATTGTATCATCTACTTTCTTAACCTTGCTCTACTTTCGAGCTTGTGATATTTACTCTTGAAACTTGTGGTATATGTTTCTAAGAAGCCCCTATGGGTTGAACATATGCCTTCTCTAAACCATGTGAACCCAAAAGTTTTCGCGAGTCATACTCTTCTGGTGCTTCGCCAGATAAAATTTCAACACTGCAACTTCTTCGAAGACGAGAAGTGAATGAAAGGTTATGCATTGAACAAGTGGGAGTCGACCTTGAACTTTATGTTCATGCCCATGGACACGATGTAGCTCTTATCATTAAAGCTTCTCTTAAATTAATTATTCCTTTGGTATAAGTTCATCTTATATCTGGGATCTGGCCTTTTGCAATCGTGGTTCCGACCATGTTCTCCTTTAAATACCATTTCTCGTACAAGTTTAAGCACTTGTCTTCTGTAGAGCAATACCCCAGTCCAACCTCTACTTTGGTTTGTCGTTGAGTATTACCCCCTGGTATCTCGAGATTATCACGGAACTGCATAACTTCGTATGAGTTCTCCATTAAGTATTACATTCTCATTGATTCCAATTTTTCACGGGCTCCGAGTTATTAAACACTCAAGGACATCGATAACTGAATCCAGTTCGCACCACGATTAAACAACTCTTGGTAACCTTCATTACTTACGAATTTTAACTCGATCACGTAAGTCCTAGCCTGCTCGGCTATATCATTATTGTGCTAAATTTTAACTGTATTACCTGGTCCTTCTTTCCGGAGCACAATTTTCGACGATGAGCTAACCTTACGTCAATCTTCCTCGTCATATCATTTCTCCTTGAACAGCAAACTTGATTTCGAGTTTGTGTCGTACCCATGGTTCCAATAACCTTTTGCTTCATCATTCCTTTGACTTGGTGTCATCGCCGATCGATTACATCTTCATGAAATCTCTCGACAAATGTGTCGTGATCATCATCATCATTCTGAGCTCTTCTAGGATATCAATTGAATTCATGATGAGAAAGACCATCCTTGCCCTCGATGATTAGTGTTATCATCGACCACTCTACTGCCTTCCCTCCAACACAAACTTGTTCGTGTTTTGTGTTATACCTTGAGTTCCTTGCTATCCAGCATTTGTTCTTCTTTACCTTGGAGTATTACCATCTTTTATGTCAAGGATGTTGTAAAGACTGCTCCACCTCTTAAGGAATTCTTGGTATTGTGATACTTCTCACCCTCACCATTCTTTCTTGGTCCCCGTGTTGATTCTAACCAGGATACCAACACGTGAACCATGTTGCTTGGATTCTGTACTTCTAGCAACCCTATTGCTTTGAAGTTAATGGTCGACATTTCATTCTTAGACCATTGGTTATCGAATCACCATTCTAACATTGATCCTGCTACCTAAGCCCATATTTCGGGTGCACCTTTCCCTCGAGCATACATCATTATATCATTTGATCTATTAAATGTTATATCCATGTTCACATAATTGTGGAAATCCATCCTTTTTGGAAATGTCAATGGATTGTCGCTGAGTCAATCAGTCACCTCCTCACCTCTCCTTGATTTAATGATGAACTCTTGTTTCGGAACTCGCTTCCATGGTTTAATTCCCGAGAATCATACAATGTCACCTCGACAATTTGTGTTGCACCTTTCTTCTCAGGCATCCTGAGTCTAAGGTATCTTGACACCAATCAGATCTGAATCTCGGTCAGATATGATGGTTGGAACATATTTCAAGAGTTATAACATCGGTCCCTATATGCCCCGGTAAGGTGATGTCATGCCTAGCACGCCTGACCAGAGGACCTAGTGTTATAGTTTCCTTTTTAACAAGGTTAATCATTTTTCCATGAGGAAATTGAATGCCTTGTTTAATAAGTTTATCCTGATGGATCCTTTGTGTATCCAAAGTCCGATTTTTGCTTGAAGACCATGTCAATGCTATCCTGAAGCATGTCTGTGGTACTCCGATCTTCAATAAGAACATTTGAAGCCCAATGCTAAATGTTTCCTGCTCAATTATCCAAACACCGGTATATGGGTAATGTCATGAAATTTCTCTCCCCTCACCTAGAGGGTTTTCTAGATAATATCCTATCATGGTTATCAGGCTCTACTTGTCCTTGGGAAGGATATACCCCTGAAATATGTGTTTAAACACATTTTCCTTTCCATTGTTCTGTTTAATCTGATAATCATACTATCATTTCCATTGTATTGTTTAAGCTTTCCAGTAGTCTGACTTAACTGAGCAGTGACATTTCCCTGCTTAGGTAAGCACCTTGTAGTACCACTTTGTCAGTAAGACCCTGTTACTATTGTTGATGACATTCCGGTAGCCACCGATAGATGAGAACTTTGCCTATTGGTCCGCCACGTTCAACGAGCAGGAAAATGGTTCTCTTCGTCCCTTGCCCTTGGTACCGACGTTGTTGCCAACATAACTGGCAGGCTACCCTCTGACATGCCTTGCTACCATGACCGTGCAAGATGTTACCATTCCTCCTACTTTTAATCCACATGGTGGGCCCATAACCCATAGTTCCACAGGATCGAAACCTGACTCTCCTATACACCCCTGTTTCTAAAGTTACTCCTCACGCTTGGCTTCTTATGAAAATCCCGAGACACCTTCCGAGAGACGATCTATTCTGGTATCAGACGCAATAATTATTCCCATTGCTCTGAATCCCATTCACCCTCTATTTCGGGCAACAAACGATTGCCTACCCGGTTGAAGCTTCTTATTGCAACTCCTTACCTTGCTCTCGACATCTTTCTTAAATTTCAACTCGAGAGATGCCTCTATGCCATGTTCACTGAGATAGCCCCCAGGCACCTATCATGTGTTGAGCTCCGTCATTCCCGAGTTTCTCCCCCTTACTCTACCCCTTAAAATCTCGGGACGAGATTTCTTGTAGTGGAGGAGATTTGTAACACCCTCAGTGTCATGCTACGGTAACCCACTGTGATTAAGCTAATCATTCTTCCAAACAGTGCTTAATCACCTTTGATTACAATCTCATTTGAAATTCCACTTCGGAATCAAATTCAATTTGCAAGTGCAAAATGAAGTTGATCAAAATTTGTTGGAAATTTTTTCACCTTTTAGCAAATAATCCAAAACTATTTACTGTTAAGGAACACAACATCATCATCATTTCTAAATGGGCCTAATGCATTTTTAACGAGCAAAAACTGTTGGGGAATGTAGCAATAATTCAAAATTTTCTACGCATCACCAAGATCAATCTATGGAGTTTACTAGCAACGAGAGGGGAGGAGTGCATCTACATACCCTTGTAGATCGCGAGCGGAAGCGTTCAAGAGAACGGGGTTGATGGAGTCGTACTCGTCGTGATCCAAATCACCGATGATGCAAGCGCTGAACGGACGGCACCTCCGCGTTCAACGCACGTACGGAGCGGTGACATCTCCCACGCCTTGATCCAGCAAGGATTAGGGAGAGGTTGAGGAAGAAGGCTCCAACAGCAGCACGACGGCGTGGTGGTGGTGGAGTGACAGTTCTCCGGCAGGGCTTCGCCAAGCACACGGAGAGGAGGAGAGGTGTTGGGGAGGGGAGGGGCTGCGCCTTGGATGTGTTGTTGCAGCCCTCCCCTCACCCCTCTATTTATAGGGAAAAGGAGGAAGGGGGCCGGCCCTCTAGATGGGATCTAGAGGGGGGCGGCGGCCAAGGGGGAGGTGGCTTGCCCCCCAAGCAAGGGGGGGCGCCCCCTTTAGGGTTCCCCCAAACCCTAGGCGCATGAGCCCTAGGGGGTTTGGCACCCCAGCCCACTTAGGGGCTGGTTCCCTTCCACCTACAGCCCATAAGGCCCTCCGAGGCAGGTGGACCCTCCCGATGGACCCCCGAAACCCCTTCGGTGGTCCCGGTACAATACCGGCATACCCCCGAACACTTCCGGTGACCGTATGGTGACTTCCCATATATAAATCTTTACCTCCGGACCATTCCGAAACTCCTCGTGACGTCCGGGATCTCATCTGGGACTCCGAACAACATTCGGTAATCACATACAAACCTTCCTTATAACCCTAGCGTCATCGAACCTTAAGTGTGTAGACCCTACGGGTTCGGGAATCATGCAGACATGACCGAGACACCTCTCTAGCCAATAACCAACAGCGGGATCTGGATACCCATGTTGGCTCCCACATGTTCCACGATGATCTCATCGGATGAACCACGATGTCGAGGATTCAAGCAATCCCGTATACAATTCCCTTTATCAATCGGTACGTTACTTGCCCGAGATTCGATCGTCCGTATCCCAATACCTCGTTCAATCTCGTTACCGGCAAGTCACTTTACTCGTTCCGTAATGCATGATCCCGTGACTAACTACTTAGTCACATTGAGCTCATTATGATGATGCAATACCGAGTGGGCCCAGAGATACCTCTCCGTCATACGGAGTGACAAATCCTAGTCTCGATCCATGCCAACCCAACAGACACTTTCGGAGATACCTGTAGTGCACCTTTATAGCCACCCAGTTACGTTGTGACGTTTGGTACACCCAAAGCATTCCTACGGTATCCGGGAGTTGCATGATCTCATTGTCTAAGGAAATGATACTTTGACATTAGAAAAGCTTCAGCAAATGAACTACACGATCTAGTGCTATGTTTAGGATTGGGTCTTGTCCATCACATCATTCTCCTAATGATGTGATCCCGTTATCAATGACATCCAATGTCCATGGTCAAGAAACCGTAACCATCTATTGATCAACGAGCTACTCAACTAGAGGCTCACTAGGGACATGTTATGGTCTATGTGTTCACACATGTATTACGATTTTCGGATAACACAATTATAGCATGAACAATAGACAATTATCATGAACAAGGAAATATCATTATCAACCTTACATTTCTTGGCATTCACACTATGAATATGTGTAACATCAGGTTCGAGATTCATTAAGAATAAACCATTGACCAGCGGGGCATGACCATAAAACATATCTCTCATATAAATAGAACAACCATTATTCTCGGATTTAAATGAGTAGCCATCTCGCATTAAACGAGATCCAGATACAATGTTCATGCTCAAAGCTGGCACTAAATAACAATTATTGAGGTTTAAAACTAATCCCGTAGGTAAATGTAGAGGTAGCGTGCCGACGGCGATCACGTCGACCTTGGAACCATTCCCGACGCGCATCGTCACCTTGTCCTTCGCCAGTCTCCGCTTATTCCGCAGCTCCTGCTTTGAGTTACAAATATGAGCAACCGCACCGGTATCAAATACCCAGGAGCTACTACGAGCGCTGGTTAGGTACACATCAATAACATGTATATCACATATACCTTTGGTATTGCCGGCTTTCTTATCCGCTAAGTACTTGGGGCAGTTCCGCTTCGAGTGACCGTTTCCCTTGCAATAAAAGCACTCAGTCTCAGGCTTGGGTCCATTCTTTGTCTTCTTCCCGGCAGCTTGCTTACCGGGCGCGGCAACTCCCTTGCCGTCTTTCTTGAAGTTCTTCTTACCCTTGCCTTTCTTGAACTTAGTTGTTTTATTCACCATCAACACTTGATGTTCCTTTTTGATCTCCACCTCCGCTGATTTCAGCATCGAATATACCTCAGGAATGGTCTTTTCCATCCCCTGCATATTGAAGTTCATCACAAAGCTCTTGTAGCTAGGTGGGAGCGACTGAAGGATTCTGTCAACGACCGCGTCATCCGGGAGATTAACTCCCATGTGAGACAAGCGGTTGTGCAACCCAGACATTTTGAGTATGTGTTTGCTGACGGAACTATTCTCCTCCATCTTACAACTGTAGAACTTGTCGGAGACTTCATATCTCTCGACCCGGGCATGAGCTTGGAAAACCATTTTCAGCTCTTGGAACATCTCATATGCTCCATGCTGCTCGAAACGCTTTTGGAGCCCCGGTTCTAAGCTGTAAAGCATGCCGCACTGAACCAGGGAGTAATCATCAACACATGTTTGCCAGGCGTTCATAACGTCTTGGTTTGCTGGGACGGGTGCTTCACCTAGTGGTGCTTCAAGGACATATGCTTTCTTGGCAGCTATGAGGATGATCCTCAAGTTCCGGACCCAGTCCGTATAGTTGCTACCATCATCTTTCAGCTTGGTTTTCTCTGGGAACGCGTTGAAGTTGAGGTTAACATTAGCGTGGGCCATTTGATCTAGAAGACATATTGTAAAGATTTTAGACTAAGATCTTGATAGTTAAGTTCATCTAATCAAATTGTTAATGAACTCCAACTCAGACAGACATCCCTCTAGTCATCTAAGTGATACATGATCCGAGTCAACTAGGCCGTGTCCGATCATCACGTGAGACGGACTAGTCATCATCGGTGAACATCTTCATGTTGATCGTATCTGCTCGACCTTTCGGTCTCTTGTGTTCCGAGGCCATGTCTGTACATGCTAGGCTCGTCAAGTCAACCTAAGTGTATTGCGTGTGTAAATCTGGCTTACACCCGTTGTATGCGAACGTTAGAACCTATCACACCCGATCATCACGTGGTGCTTCGGAACAACGAACCTTCGCAACTGTGCACAGTTAGGGGGAACACTTTCTTGAAATTTTAGCGAGGGATCATCTTATTTATGCTACTGTCGTTCTAAGCAAATAAGATGTAAAACATGATAAACATCACATGCAATCAAATAGTGACATGATATGGCCAATATCATTTTGCTCCTTTTGATCTCCATCTTCGGGGCGCCATGTTCATCATCGTCACCGGCATGACACCATGATCTCCATCATCGTGTCTTCATGAAGTTGTCTCTCCAACTATTACTTCTACTACTATGGCTAACAGTTAGCAATAAAGTAAAGTAATTACATGACGTTTCAGTAGACACACAGGTCATAAATAAATTAAGACAACTCCTATGGCTCCTGCTGGTTGTCATACTCGTCGACATGCAAGTCGTGATTCCTATTACAAGAACATGATCAATCTCATACATCACATATATCATTCATCACATCCTTCTGGCCATATCACATCACATGACACTTGCTGCAAAAACAAGTTAGACGTCCTCTAATTGTTGTTGCAATTTTTACATGGCTGCTATAGGTTTCTAGCAAGAACGTTTCTTACCTACGCCAAAACCACAACGTGATATGCCAATTTCTATTTACCCTTCATAAGGACCCTTTTCATCGAATCCGATCCGACTAAAGTGGGAGAGACAGACACCCGCTAGCCACCTTATGCAACCAGTGCATGTCAGTCGGTGGAACCTGTCTCATGTAAGCGTACATGTAAGGTCGGTCCGGGCCGCTTCATCCCACGATGCCGCCGAATCAAGATAAGACTAGGAACGGCAAGTAAATTGACAAAATCGACGCCCACAACAACTTGTGTTCTACTCGTGCATAGAAACTACGCATAAACCTGGCTCTGATACCACTGTTGGGGAACGTAGCAATAATTCAAACTTTTCTACGCATCACCAAGATCAATCTATGGAGTTTACTAGCAACGAGAGGGGAGGAGTGCATCTACATACCCTTGTAGATCGCGAGTGAAAGCGTTCAAGAGAATGGGGTTGATGGAGTCGTACTCGTCGTGATCCAAATCACCGATGATCCAAGCACCGAACGGACGGCACCTCCGCGTTCAACACACGTACGGAGTGGTGACGTCTCCCATGCCTTGATCCAGCAAGGAGGAGGGAGAGGTTGAGGAAGAAGGCTCCAACAGCAGCACGACGGCGTGGTGGTGGTGGAGTGACAGTTCTCCGGCAGGGCTTCGCCAAGCACACGCGGAGGAGGAGAGGTGTTGGGGAGGGGAGGGGCTGCGCCTTGGATGTGTTGTTGCAGCCCTCCCCTCACCCCTCTATTTATAGGGAGAAGGAGGAAGGGGGCCGGCCCCTCTAGATGGGATCTAGAGGGGGGCGGCGGCCAAGGGGGAGGTGGCTTGCCCCCCAAGCAAGGGGGGCGCCTCCTTTAGGGTTCCCCCAAACCCTAGGCGCATGGGCCCTAGGGGGTTTGGCGCCCCAGCCCACTTAGGGGCTGGTTCCCTTCCACCTACAGCCCATAAGGCCCTCCGGGGCAGGTGGACCCTCCCGATGGACCCCCGAAACCCCTTCGGTGGTCCCGGTACAATACCGGCATACCCCCGAACACTTCTGGTGACCGTATGGTGACTTCCCATATATAAATCTTTACCTCCGGACCATTCCGGAACTCCTCGTGACGTCCGGGATCTCATCCGGGACTCCGAACAACATTCGGTAATCACATACAAACCTTCCTTATAACCCTAGCGTCATCGAACCTTAAGTGTGTAGACCCTACGGGTTCGGGAATCATGCAAACATGACCGAGACACCTCTCTAGCCAATAACCAACAGCGGGATCTGGATACCCATGTTGGCTCCCACATGTTCCACGATGATCTCATCGGATGAACCTCGATGTCGAGGATTCAAGCAATCCTGTATACAATTCCCTTTATCAATCGGTACGTTACTTGCCCGAGATTCGATCGTCGGTATCCCAATACCTCGTTCAATCTCGTTACTGGCAAGTCACTTTACTCGTTCCGTAATGCATGATCCCGTGACTAACTACTTAGTCACATTGAGCTCATTATGATGATGCAATACCGAGTGGGCCCAGAGATACCTCTCTGTCATACGGAGTGACAAATCCCAGTCTCGATCCGTGCCAACCCAACAGACACTTTCGGAGATACCTGTAGTGCACCTTTATAGCCACCCAGTTACGTTGTGACATTTGGTACACCCAAAGCATTCCTACGGTATCCGGGAGTTGCACGATCTCATGGTCTAAGGAAATGATACTTGACATTAGAAAAGCTTCAGCAAACGAACTACACGAACTAGTGCTATGCTTAGGATTGGGTCTGGTCCATCACATCATTCTCCTAATGATGTGATCCCGTTATCAATGACATCCAATGTCCATGGTCAGCAAACCGTAACCATCTATTGATCAACGAGCTACTCAACTAGAGGCTCGCTAGGGACATGTTATGGTCTATGTGTTCACACATGTATTACGATTTCCGGATAACAAAATTATAGCATGAACAATAGACAATTATCATGAACAAGGAAATATAATAATAACCATTTTATTATTGCCTCTAGGGCATATTTCCAACAAAAACAGCCTTTAAAATGCCCTTTTCATTATTGAATAAATTCAAATGAAGTCCAAAAATGCCCAAACTTTTTGTGGCAGTGCTGGATATTGCAAAGTAATTATGTGACCAAGTTTCACATTTTTGCAAAATCATACGGAAGCTCAAAATATTACTAAACCCCTTTCTATAAAAAAAGGAAAATAGAAAAGGCCACTGTGCACAGGCCTAAGTGCACAGTGCCTAGAGCTCAGCCCACCACGGCCTCCTCCTTCTCCCCCGTTCTCTGTTCAAGCGACCGAGGCGCGCCCGCCGTCGCCGCCGAACCCACCTCGCCGACCACGCCGCTACAGGCCGTCGGGGTGGATAAGATCTCCACCGTGGCCTCCCCTCTCGTCATCTTCATCCATTCGCCCCCCGCGTGCCTCTCCCTCTCTCGTTCCCCACCTCACCCGAAACGCTCGCCGTCGTCGCCGCTCGATTCCGTGGCCATCGTGCCTCCCGCGCCTCGATCTGGAGCTCACCGTCTTCCTCGTCATCGTCTACGTCGCCTACGCCATCGGGACCGAGCCGAGCGCCTCTACTCCGACCGGAACGAGCTCGCCTTCAACCTTCGGGTCGCCGGCGTTCGTCGCCGATTCCGGCTACCTCGCGCCCTCCCCGAGCTCACTGCCACTCCCTACGGCTCCGCTGTGAGCTCCCGCTTCTCCTCCCCCTCTCCGTTAGCTCGCCCACGTTTCGTAGCCGCCGATGCCACCGATGGCCGAACACTCCGCCGCTCGCGCTTGTCGCCGGCGTAGCCACGGTGACCCTTGGGTCACGTGTGTGCCACCAGCTCACCGCACCGCGTAGGCCTCGTCTAGCCGCTTGGTTTGCCCGCAAACGCACCCAGCCCTGATCCGGATGACGACCGAAGTCCGGCGTCCGCCTCGCCGCTCGCCGTTGACGTTCCCGACCACCGCAGCCTCTGCCACCACCCCAGATTGCCTCGCCGTCGTCTTCTCGTTCGAACGAGTCCAGCCATGTCCGATTTGAGCCACCGTAGCGCAAATCCGGCGGCCTCCCGTGCGCGCCGCCGTGCGTTTTGGTTGCCGGTGTTGCTCCGGCCGCCGTGCTGACCTGGCGCCAACGTGGCCCTATGGGGGCCACCCCAGTGAGGCTGCCAGGGGGCCCCGGCGCCCTAGTTGACCACGTTGACTCTGGTCAACGAAGTTACTATGCACTGACATGTGGGCCCCATCTGTTAATTAGGCTAACTAAACGTTTTTATAAATAAAATTAACTTGTTAGACTAATTAGTCACTGACATGTGGGGCCCAGTTGCTAATTAACCCCCCTGTTCAATTAAAATAACCCACTGCTAGCCCTCTGTCTATGACATGCGGGACCCACTGGCCAGTTTGACCAGTCAGCGGGTCTGTTGACCTGCTGATGTCATGTTGACACTCTGCTGACGCCATAATTCCTTTTCTGTTAATATTAATAATTCCAGAAAATACTTTAATCTTTAAAAATTCATAGAAAATAAACCGTAACTCGGATGGAAATGTTTTCTACATGAAAGTTGCTCAGAAAAATCCAACGAATCCGAATAGGCGGTCCGTTCATTTGTCACATGCCTCTAGCATGCTGAACATGGAACTTTCCCCCTCCGGTCATCTGTCTGGCACAGGTCCGGAACCGGGAAAACATTCCCGGTTGAATTTCCCCCTTCACCTATTCGTGTAGACATACGTTAGGTCACACCCGACACGTCGTATTACCACGTTATGCTTTGTGATGCTATGTTTGCTTTATGTTTACTGTTTCTTCCCCCTCTTCTCTCCGGTAGACCCCGAGACCGATGCTGCCCCTGTGATCGACTACGTCGACGACGACCCCTCCTTGCCAGAGTAACCAGGCAAGCCCCCCCTTGATCACCAGATATCGCCTATTCTTCTCTATACTGCGTGCATTAGAGTAGTGTAGTGTGACGCCCTTGATTCAATCATACACGCAAATGTGTACGATCAAGATCAAGGACTCATGGGAAGATATCACAACACAGCTCTAGACACAAATAAAATAAAACAAGCTTTATATTACAAGCCATGGGCCTCGAGGGCTCGAATACATAAGCTCGAATACACAAGAGTCAGCGGAAGCAACAATATCTGAGTACAGACATAAGTTAGACAAGTTTGCCACAAGAAGGCTAGCACAAAAGCAACATCGATCGAAAAGGCAAGGCCTCCTACCTGGGAGCCTCCTAACTACTCCTAGTCGGCGGCGGCCTCCACGTAGTAGTAGGCACCCTCAGTGTAGTAGCAGTCGTCGTCGAAGGTGGCGTCTGGATCCTGGGCTCCACCATCTGTTTGCGACATCCGAGAAGAATGGAGAAGGGGGGAAGGGGGAGCAAAGCAACCATGAGTACTCATCCAAAGTACTCGCAAGCAAGGATCTAAACTACATATGCATTGGTGTCAATGAAATGGGTAGTATATGTGGACTGAACTGCAGAATGCCAGAAGAGAAGGGGAAAGCCTAGCCTATCGAAGACTAGCATCTTCAAGCAGCTCCAAGCATCTTGCAGCATCAGAAGAGATAAGAGTAGCACAAAGTAAAGTAGTAGTAGTGTTATCAACCTCGACCAGAGATCCTTTCTCGACTCCCGGCGAGAAAGCAATCCCAGAGCCATACTATCCAGTTATCACCTCAAGTATCCAGTTCTAGTTGTATCGATCGGGATACAAATCCAAGTGTCCGTTACCGTAGGACAGGCTATCGATAGATGTTCTCTTCCCTGCAGGGGTGCACCAACTTACCCACCACGCTTGATTAACTCCGGCCGGACACACTTTCCTGGGTCATGCCCGGCCTCGGCCAAACAATACGCCGCAACCCGACCTAGGCTTAATAGAGAGGTCAGCACGACAGACTAAACCTATGCCCCTATGGGTCATGGGCCATCGCCCCGGGAACTCCTGCACGTTGCGTGGGCAGCCGGTGAGCAGACCTAGCTACCTCCTTAAAAAAAGGCAGGAGCTTACCAGTCCAACCCGGCGCGCGTCGCTCAGTCGCTGACGTCTAGGAGCACGCGGTAACAAGCAGAGACTCACGAAAGATGTGACCCCGTTGCCCCGTCTCGAGGACTTGCGGCAAGGGCTAGGGATGCTGGCCACGCCTCGTAATTATCTCGCGGGCAACCTCCAGGTCAACCCGACTCCACATCACTCGCAATTAAGCTCGCGCGGATACCCCACAGGGCCGACCCATCTTTAGTAACATGATTCAGTGTAAAGTCATAGTAACCATAGTAACCGTGTGTCTAACACCAAGGGAAAACCTGAGGAATCACCCTTGACGGATTCCACTCGATGTAATCATCAAGGTGAACGAAGAGGAACCACCCTCGAAGTTCACACTTGAGGGGTTGCACGACAGAGTCGTACGGAAGTGGTTAAGGCGGAATCACCCTCGATGACCACGACCGAATAGCTACACTACAGAGTTAACATCAGAAGTGCCGTAGAGGTCTCACCCTCGGCACTCGATAGTAACCCAGTAGTGTCGAGCAACTAAGGGGAAAGTGATGTGCGGTGCCGGGGCCTGGTCTTCGATCCCGTTGATCGGGTCTTCAATGATGAAGCAGGGGCAACAAGGACAAGGTGGGGGTCACTGATGGATCACTAACCAACCTATACTAAGCAGTTTAGGATAAGCAGGTAGGTAACAATGAGCAGGTTACAAAAGCAGGCTATGCATCAGAATAGGAGCAAACAATAACAGTAGCAAAATCTAATGCAAGCATGAGAGAATGGAATGGGCGATATCGGGATGATCAAAGGGGGGCTTGCCTGGAAGCTCTGCTGCAAAGGAAGAAGAGTCGTCGGTGATGTAGTCGATCATAGGGGCAATATCGGCGTCAGTCTCGAAGTCTACCGGAGAGAAGAGGGGGAAGAAGCAGTAAATACAAGCACACAAATGCATGACATGACAACAAGCAAAGCTAGGGGGCTCTAACGCAGGGCTATACGATAAAGGCGAAGGGGGAGATTCAATCGGGAATGTTTTCCCGGTTCCGGACCTGTGTCAGACAGATGACCGAAGGGGGAGGTTCCATGTTCAGATAGTTAGAGGCATCTGGCAGGTATGTGGGTAGCGTATTCAGGTTCGTCTCGTTTTTCTGAGCAACTTTCATGTAGAAAACTTTTTCATCCGAGTTACGGATTATTTTCTATGAATTTTCTAAGTTTTAAACATATTCTAAAAAATTATATTTAGTTTAATCCGAATTGACCAAGTCAATTTGACTAGTCAAAAGGGCATGTGTGGCCCACATGTCATAGACTATTTACCTAAACAAATAAATAAATCTAACTTATTTAATGGGGTCTACATGTCATCTACTACTAGATTAACTTAGCACTAAACTAGTAGTACTTCTAACTAAGCCTAGACTAATTAAATAAGGGCCGGCCGTGGCACAGCCGTGCACACACACGAACACACACTCACGGCCACGGCAACCAGCAACAGCATCGGCATGAGCAGTACATATAGCAGCAATAGCTGTAGGCATTTAGCAACAGCAAGCAGCAGCGTTACAAGGAGCAGGGAGCAGACGCAGCTGCGGCCAAGTAGCGGCAGCAGCAGAATGCATCAAGAGCAGCGAGCGGGAGCAGCAAAAGGAGCAGCAATAGAGCAGCACGAGCAGCAGTCAACATGGGCGCGCGTGAGCGGCAACGGGCGGACGGGCAGGGGCGCGCCGGGCGCGCGGGACTGGACACGGGCAGTCATACACGTGCGGGTGAGCGCGGAGCTCAGGCCATGGCGGCCTCAACGGGAGCAAGCGGCCACGACGGTGGAACGGCGACCTACGACGACCAAATCGAGGGGCAAATATGGGGAATGTGGAGAGGAGCTCACGGGGGGAGCGGAGGGCGCGGCCGGCGTGGCGGAGGAGCTCCGGTGAGGTAGATCGGGCGCAGGGCAGTGGCGGTCGTAGGCGAGGAAGACGCATCGATCCCGGCGCTGTAGTGCTTCCCCGCTCGAACCGGTAACACTAGTCGAAGGAGACGTCCATGGCGCAGCTCCGGACATCTTTTCAAGCGTCGGGGAAGTCGGTGGCCGCGACGACGATGACGACCATGGCCACGACAGCTCGGTTGCGGGCTGTGGGAAAGTGGAGGAACCGAGGGGGAGAGGGGCAAGTGGGTTAGGGTTTGCCAAGGGGGCGCTTGGGGTCCTTATCTTCGCGAGGCACCGCCGGATGGCCGGCGTGTGGCTGGAGGGGCGACCATAGCTGCGGGATGGCCGCCACGCCCTCCCCCTGTATCCTGTAGCGTGAGGAGGGAGAGGAGTTGAGGTGGGCCGCTGGTGCTATGTGGCCTCCAGGGCCCAGATGCACATTAGTTAGTTAGGCCCTTTTACTAATTTTATTTTTCTGTTTTTATAATTTCCTCACTATTTTATATTTAAAGCAAAACACAATTGAATTTTCCTGACAAAGAAATTTGGCACATAATTATTAGTCATAAATTTAGAGAGGCCCACAAAGTTTGAGGTCAAAAGAAATTGTTAAAATATTTGTTTATTTTGAAAAGGCTATTCTATTTGCTGCTGGACGAGTTATTATTTTCCTAGGAATTTATTTGTGAGCCAAATGAAGTTGGTTTCAACATGAAGATGATCAGGGGAATTTATATAATTATTCGAACATTTTAGTTTTTCCGATCGAAGAATTAATAATTTCACTTGAAATTTAAATATGAATTTGACTTTGATTTTGGACAAATGGAAATTTGCATAGTAATCATGATGACCTGGCCACCATTTAGGGGAAGATTACTGTAGCATGATTCTTGGGGTGTTACAAATCTCCTCCACTACAAGAAATCTCGTCCCGAGATTTAAGTGGGGAAGTAAAGAGTAACTCCGGGAGAACTGACCCTTATAGGGTTAATTATCTGGTGAACAATTCAGGGAATGAGGCAGAGGTATCTCTCGAGTTGAAACTTAATAAAACATCGAGAGCAAAGTATGAAGGTACAATAGGAAGTTTCAAGCGAATGGACAAATTGATACCTGAACAGAGTTTGAGTAAGGGGTTCAGAGCATCGGGAATAGATCATCTCTCGAAAGGTGGCTCGTGACATGATACAAAGCCAATTGCAAGAATATTTCGGAATCAAAGATATACAGGAGAGTCAGGTTCCGATCCTGTGGAACTATAGGTTATGAGCCCACCATGTGGGTTAAAAGTAGAAAGGGGGCCGATAGCAAGGCATGTTAGATGATAGACTGTCAGCTATGTTGCCAACCACGTTGGTACCAAGGGCGAGGGACGAAGAGAACTATTTTCCTGCTCGTTGAAACGAGGCGGACCAGTAGGCAAAGTTCTCGTCCATCGATGGTTATCGGAATGTCATCAACATTAGTAACAGGGTCGTACTGACCGAATTGTACCTTGAGGCATTTTTATAAGCAGGGAATTATTTCTGCTTATGTCATATAGAACAAAAGAAAGATTAACAAACCAATGGAAAGGAAAATGTGTTTACACTCAAGAATTGGAAGTATATCCTTCCCAAGGAAAGGCGGAGCACGATATACATGATAGGCCAGCAAGATCAAAAGAATTTAGATAAAGGGGCGAGGGAAGAATCATGATATTACCCATACAACTGTGTTTGGATAATAGAGCAAGAAACATTTGGCAATGCACTTCCAATGTTCTTGTTGTTGTTCGGCGTACCACAGTCATGCTTCGGGATAGCACTGACATGGTCACCAGGTAAAGGTTAGACTTTGGATACACAAATGATCCATCGGAAACAACTTATAAAGTAAGTCGTACAATTTCAGCAAGGAAAAGATGAGGATGGGGCCCACGGGCTCAGCAACAGTTCATCGAGGGGGCAAGGATGGTATTTCTCATCATGAATTCGATTGATAACCTGGAAGAGCTCATAATGTTGATGGTGATCACGACATATTTGTCGAGAGGTTTCATGAAGATGTAATCAATCAGCGATGACATCAAGTCAAAGGAATGATGAAGTGAAAGGTTATTGGAACCAGGGGTACAACACAAACTCAAAATCAAGCTTGTTGTTCAAGGCGAAATGATATGACGAGGAAGATCGCCGTAGGCTTAGCTCATCGTCGAAAATTGTTCCGGGAAGAAGGACCAGGTAGCACAGTTAAAATTGAACACGATAATGATATAGCCGATCATGCTCGGAATGACTTGAAGGACTACTAAACTCGCAAGCAACAAAAATTACTTAGAGTTATTGAATTAGGGTGTGGAATTTATTCAGTTATCAGTGTTCTCGAGTGATTAATAACTCAGAACCCGGGGAAATCTGAAATCGATGAGAAGCAATACTAGATGAAGACTCATAGGAAGCAACACATTTCTTTGTTATTCTCGAAATACCGGATGGTAATACTCGAAGGAAGATCAAAATAGAGGTTACAGAGATGTATTGATCTACAAAAGGCAAGTGTTTTAACTTGTGTGAGAAATGAAATCGAAGGAGAACAATTTGGTCGGAACCACCTTTGTAAATGATCAAACCATAGATACAAGATGAACTTATAACAAGGGGGTAATAATTTTTTTTACGAGAAGCTTCCATGATAAGACCTGCATCGTGTCCATGGGCATGAACACAAAGTTCAAGGTCGACCCCCACTTCTTCAATGCATAACCTTTCATTCACTTCTCGCTTTCAATGAATTTGCAGTGTTGAAATTATAACTGGCAAAACACCAGAAGAGTATGACTCATGAAAACTCTCGGGTTCACACGAATTATGGAAGGCATAAGTTCAACCCATCGGGGTATTTTTACGAATCTATACAACCATCAACCAAGCAAAAGACACGAGATCGAAAGCAGAGTATCGAAGTCAAAGCAGATGATACAATTTACCGAAGGTATTATGTATCAGGGAAAAACTCACAAGATTTTGGATGTGAAGGACACTGTCCGATAACATCCCAGCAATGGATCTGGCGATTCACGACAGAGTTGATGTGAGTATCGGTAATCAACCAGATGAAGAAGGGGATGCAAAGGCATCGGCTTATAGAAACGTCTGAATGATTCGATGCTTGGGTACAAAGGAATTATGATTTCAAGACGAAGGATCAGAAGCAGAGGCTCTGATCAAAAGATGAGTAAGTTGAATAGACTTAGAGGTGCACCCGATCAAATCTGGATTGGGAAAGAACCAGCTCATATCTGGAAGGATGTATGAGCCGGAAAGAAAATTTCCAAGGATTAATTGATGATTGCGAGTATTCGCACACACGTTGAATCCATAGGAACAGAAAGACAATCACAAAGAATTTTAAAGAATATTGCTAGACATATGGAATTAATCCTAATGCAAGCAGGCAAGGAGAATCAAGAGCAATAGGCTGCTAAGGATTTTGAAAGATCAGATAACACTTTCAGTTATTTTGGAAAGCATATGAACAACTGGGGACGAACGAATCCCGGTTAAATGAATTATCCGCAGTGCGAAAAGAAGCTGCAAAGCAGAAGGCACAAAGGATTCTCGAAACAACGGAGAATACTATGGGTATCTTGTAATAACAGGAGCAACTGGGGATGAAGGTACAAGCGGCAATGATGTTATTCACGGGGATTATCGATGGTTAGGAACTGCAAGGCAGTTGGCACAGTGTCTCGAAAACATCGAGGAGTATCTGCAGAATCTTCTGGCGAAGCAAGTGATCATCGATAATGTCGGGGCTCTTCGGGAAGAAGTGGGTACGAGAGCCTAATGTCAGAGTTAGTAAAATGCTTAACCCGAATAGACGAGAGATCAGAGTCCCAGAGTATAGACGAGGAATAAAAGATCCGAATACCACCCAATGGCGACGTGGGCCCGTAAGCCACACAGCCAAGTTAGTAAAACAGTTTTGGATGACTAGACTCAACTTCGACCAAGGAGTTGGAAAGGGGGCTACCTACAGGCAGTTGGCTCTGATACCAACTCATGACGCCCTCGATTCAATCGTACACTAATCATACACGCAAATGTGTACGATCAAGATCAAGGACTCACGGGAAGATATCACAACACAGCTCTAGACACAAATAAAATAAAACAAGCTTTATATTACAAGCCATGGGCCTCGAGGGCTCGAATACATAAGCTCGAATACACAAGAGTCAGCGGAAGCAACAATATCTGAGTACAGACATAAGTTAGAGAAGTTTGCCTTAAGAAGGCTAGCACAAAAGCAACATCGATCGAAAAGGCAAGGCCTCCTGCCTGGGAGCCTCCTAACTACTCCTAGTCGGCGGCGGCCTCCACGTAGTAGTAGGTACCCTCAGTGTAGTAGCAGTCGTCGTCGAAGGTGGCGTCTGGATCCTGGGCTCCACCATCTGTTTGCGACATCCGAGAAGAATGGAGAAGGGGGGAAGGGGGAGCAAAGCAACCATGAGTACTCATCCAAAGTACTCGCAAGCAAGGATCTACACTACATATGCATTGGTGTCAATGAAATGGGTAGTATATGTGGACTGAACTGCAGAATGCCAGAAGAGAAGGGGAAAGCCTAGCCTATCGAAGACTAGCATCTTCAAGCAGCTCCAAGCATCTTGCAGCATCAGAAGAGATAAGAGTAGCACAAAGTAAAGTAGTAGTAGTGTTATCAACCTCGACCAGAGATCCTTTCTCGACTCCCTACGAGAAAGCAATCCCAGAGCCATACTATCCAGTTATCACCTCAAGTATCCAGTTCTAGTTGTATCGATCGGGATACAAATCCAAGTGTCCGTTACCATAGGACAGGCTATCGATAGATGTTCTCTTCCCTGCAGGGGTGCACCAACTTACCCACCACGCTTGATTAACTCCGGCCGGACACACTTTCCTGGGTCATGCCCGGCCTCGGCCAAACAATACGCCGCAACCCGACCTAGGCTTAATAGAGAGGTCAGCACGACAGACTAAACCTATGCCCCTATGGGTCATGGGCCATCGCCCCGGGAACTCCTGCACGTTGCGTGGGCGGCCGGTGAGCAGACCTAGCTACCTCCTTAAAAAAAGGCAGGAGCTTACCAGTCCAACCCGGCGCGCGCCGCTCAGTCGCTGACGTCTAATAAGCTTCGGCCGATGCATACGACGCAGAATGCCCATATAATGCCCACGTGATGGTTAGTGCTATCAGGCCAGAGGCCCCTCGGATAAAATATCCAAATCGTAGAGGATTAGGAGCACGCGGTAACAAGCAGAGACTCACGAAAGATGTGACCCCGTTGCCCTGTCTCGAGGACTTGCGGCAAGGGCTAGGGATGCCGGCCACGCCTCGTAATTATCTCGCGGGCAACCTCCAGGTCAACCCGACTCCACATCACTCGCAATTAAGCTCGCGCGGGTACCCCACAGGGCCGACCCGTCTTTAGTAACATGATTCAGTGTAAAGTAATAGTAACCATAGTAACCGTGTGTCTAACACCAAGGGAAAACCTAAGGAATCACCCTTGACGGATTCCACTCGATGTAATCATCAAGGTGAACGAAGAGGAACCACCCTCGAAGTTCACACTTGAGGGGTTGCACGACAGAGTCGTATCGGAAGTGGTTAAGGCGGAATCACCCTCGATGACCACGACCGAATAGCTACACTACAGAGTTAACATCAGAAGTGCCGTAGAGGTCTCACCCTCGGCACTCGATAGTAACCCAGTAGTGTCGAGCAACTAAGGGGAAAGTGATGTGTGGTGCCGGGGCCTGGTCTTCAATCCCGTTGATCAGGTCTTCAATGATGAAGCAGGGGCAACAAGGACAAGGTGGGGGTCACTGATGGATCACTAACCAACCTATACTAAGCAGTTTAGGATAAGTAGGTAGGTAACAATGAGCAGGTTACAAAAGCAGGCTATGCATCAGAATAGGAGCAAACAATAACAGTAGCAAAATCTAATGCAAGCATGAGAGAATGGAATGGGCGATATCGGGATGATCAAAGGGGGGCTTGCCTGGAAGCTCTGCTGCAAAGGAAGAAGAGTCGTCGGTGATGTAGTCGATCACAGGGGCAGCATCGGCGTTAGTCTCGAAGTCTACCGGAGAGAAGAGGGGGAAGAAGCAGTAAATACAAGCACACAAATGCATGACATGACAACAAGCAAAGCTAGGGGGCTCTAACGTAGGGCTATACGATAAAGGCGAAGGGGGAGATTCAACCGGGAATGTTTTCCCGGTTCCAGACCTGTGTCAGACAGATGACCGAAGGGGGGAGGTTCCATGTTCAGATAGTTAGAGGCATCTGGAAGGTATGTGGGTAGCGTATTCAGGTTCGTCTCGTTTTTCTGAGCAACTTTCATGTAGAAAACTTTTTCATCCGAGTTACGGATTATTTTTTATGAATTTTCTAAGTTTTAAACATATTCTAAAAAAATTATATTTAGTTTAATCCGAATTGACCAAGTCAATTTGACTAGTCAAAAGGGCATGTGTGGCCCACATGTCATAGACTATTTACCTGAACAAATAAATAAATCTAATTTATTTAATGGGGTCTACATGTCATCTACTACTAGATTAACTTAGCACTAAACTAGTAGTACTTCTAACTAATCCTAGACTAATTAAATAAGGGCCGGCCGTGGCACAGCCGTGCACACACACGAACACACACTCACGGCCACGGCAACCAGCAACAGCAGTGGCATGAGCAGTATATATAGCAGCAACAGCAGTAGGCATTTAGCAACAACAAGCAGCAGCGTTACAAGGAGCAGGGAGCAGACGCAGCTGCGGCCAAGTAGCGGTAGCAGCAGAATGCATCAAGAGCAGCGAGCGGGAGCAGCAAAAGGAGCAGCAATAGAGCAGCAGTCAACACGGGCGCGCGTGAGCGGCAACGGGCGGACGGGCAGGGGCGCGCCGGGCGCCGCCAGGGGGCGCGGCTGGGCACACGAGGGCAGGCGCGGGGCGCGCGGGACTGGACACGGGCAGTCATACGCGTGCGGGTGAGCGCGGAGCTCAGGCCATGGCGGCCTCAACGGGAGCAAGCGGCGACGACGGTGGAACAGCGACCTACGGCGACCAAATCGAGGGGCAAATAGGGGGAATGGGGAGAGGAGCTCACGGGGGGAGCGGAGGGCGCAGCCGGCGTGGCGGAGGAGCTCCGGTGAGGTAGATCGGGCGCGGGGCAGTGGCGGTCATAGGCGAGGAAGACGCGTCGATCCCGGCACTGTAGTGCTTCCCCGCTCGAACCGGTAACACTAGTCGAAGGAGACGTCCATGGCGCAGCTCCGGACATCTTTTCAAGCGCCGGGGAAGTCGGTGGCCGCGACAACGACGACGACCATGGCCACGGCAGCTCGGTTGCGGGCTGTGGGGAAGTGGAGGAACCGAGGGGGAGAGGGGCAAGTGGGTTAGAGTTTGCCAAGGGGGCACTTCGGGTCCTTATCTTCGCGAGGCACCGCCGGATGGCCGGCGTGTGGCTGGAGGGGCGACCATAGCCACGGGATGGCCGCCACGCCCTCCCCCTGTATCCTGTAGCATGAGGAGGGAGAGGAGTTGAGGTGGGCCGCTGGTGCTATGTGGCCTCCAGGGCCTAGATGCACATTAGTTAGTTAGGCCCTTTTACTAATTTTATTTTTCTGTTTTTATAATTTCCTCACTATTTTATATTTAAAGCAAAACACAATTGAATTTTCCTGACAAAGAAATTTGGCACATAATTATTAGTCATAAATTTGGAGAGGCCCACAAAGTTTGAGGTCAAAAGAAATTGTTTAAAATATTTGTTTATTTTGAAAAGGCTATTCTATTTGCTGCTGGACCAGTTATTATTTTCCTCGGAATTTATTTGTGAGCCAAATGAAGTTGGTTTCAACATGAAGATGATCAGGGGAATTTATAGAATTATTCGAACATTTTAGTTTTTCCGGTCGAAGAATTAATAATTTCACTTGAAATTTAAATATGAATTTGACTTCGATTTTGGACAAATGGAAATTTGCATAGTAATCATGATGACCTGGCCACCATTTAGGGGAAGATTACTGTAGCATGATTCTTGGGATGTTACATGTAGCATGTTACTGATTTCGGTTAATCCTATTCTGTTGCATAGCCTGTCATTGTTGCTACAGTTGTTACCCTCACCTGCTATCCTACTGCTTAGTATAGGATGCTAGTGTTCCATAAGTGGCCCTACACTCTTGTCCGTCTGCCATGCTATACTATCGGGCCGTGATCACTAGGGAGGTGATCACGGGTATATACTATATACTTTATATACATGACACATGTGGTGACTAAAGTCGGGTCGGCTCGTTGAGTACCCGCAAGTGATTCTGATGAGGGGGCTGAAAGGACAGGTGGCTCCATCCCGGTAGAGGTGGGCCTGGGTTCCTGACGGCCCCCGACTGTTACTTTGTGGCGGAGCGACAGGGCAGGTTGAGACCACCTAGGAGAGAGGTGGGCCTGGCCCTGGTCGGCGTTCGCGGATACTTAACACGCTTAACGAGATCTTGGTATTTGATCTGAGTCTGGCCATTTGGTCTATACGCACTAACCAACTACGCGGGAACAGTTATGGGCACTCGACGTCCTGGTATCAGCCGAAGCCTTCGTGACGTCAGCGACTGAGTGGAGTGCGCTGATTGGACTGGAACGCCTGCTAGGCTAGGTTTGCTTCCGGCCGCATTCGCAACATGCAGGTGTGCAATGGGCGATGGGCCCAGACCCCTATGCCATAGGATTTAGACCGGCGTGCTGACCTCTCTGTTGTGCCTAGGTGGGGCTGCGACATGTTGATCTTCCGAGGCCGGGCATGACCCAGAAAAGTGTGTCTGGCCAAATGGGATCGAGCATGTTGGGTTATGTGGTGCACCCCTGCAGGGAAGTTTATCTATTCGAATAGCCGTGTCCCTCGGTAAAAGGACGACCCGAAGTTGTACCTTGACCTTATGACAACTAGAACTGGATACTTAATAAAACACACCCTTCCAAGTGCCTGATATAACCCGGTGATCGCTCTCTAAGAGGGCGACGAGGAGGGGATCGCCGGGTAGGATTATGCTATGCGATGCTACTTGGACGACTTCAATCTACTCTCTTCTACATGCTGCAAGATGAAGGCTGCCAGAAGCGTAGTCTTTGACAGGATTAGCTATCCCCCTCTTATTCTGGCATTCTGCAGTTCAGTCCACCGATATGGCTCTTTACACATATACCCATGCATATGTAGTGTAGCTCCTTGCTTGCGAGTACTTTGGATGAGTACTCACGGTTGCTTTTCTCCCTCTTTTCCCCTTTCTATACCTGGTTGTCGCAACCAGATGCTGGAGTCCAGGAGCTAGAGATCCCGAGGATGATTCTACGTGGAGTTCGGCTTCGAGGAGTAGCTAGGAGGTCCCAGGCAGGAGGCCTTGCCTTTTCGATCGTTCCTACTATTGTGCTAGCCTTCTTAAGGCAATCTTGTTTAACTTATGTCTGTACTCAGATATTGTTGCTTCCGCTGACTCGTCTATGATCGAGCACTTGTATTCAAGCCCTCGAGGCCCCTGGCTTGTATTATGATGCTTGTATGACTTATTTATGTTTTAGAGTTGTGTTGTGATATCTTCCCGTGAGTCCCTGATCTTGATCGTACACGTTTGTGTGCATGATTAGTGTACGATTGAATCGGGGGCGTCACACTTGATGTATGTCTTGCATGTGCTTATTTGTGGTGACAATGGGATATCACATGATCCACTTGATGTATATTTTGGTGATCAACTTGCGGGTTCCGTGACCTCGTGAACTTATGCATAGGGTTGGCACACGTTTTCGTCTTGACTCTCCGGTAGAAACTTTGGGGCACTCTTTGAAGTACTTTGTGTTGGCTGAATAGATGAATATGAGATTGTGTGATGCATATCCGTATAATCATACACACGGATACTCGAGGTGACATTGGAGTATCTAGGTGACATTAGGGTTTTGGTTGATATGTGTCTTAAGGTGTTATTCTAGTATGAACTCTATGATAGATCGATCCGAAAGAATAACTTTGAGGTGGTTTCGTACCCTACAATAATCTCTTCGTTTGTTCTCCACTATTAGTGACTTTGGAGTAACTCTTTGTTGCATGTTGAAGGATAGCTGTATGATCCAATTATGTTATTATTGTTGAGAGAACTTGCACTAGTGAAAGTATGAACCCTAGGCCTTGTTTCAACGTATTGCAATACCATTTGTGCTCACTTTTATCATTAGTTACCTTGCTATTTTTATATTTTCAGATTACAAAAACTTATATCTACCATCCATATTGCACTTGTATCACCATCTCTTCGCCGAACTAGTGCACCTATACAATTTACCATTGTACTGGGTGTGTTGGGGACACAAGAGACTCTTTGTTATTTGGTTGCAGGGTTGCTTGGGAGAGACCATCTTCATCCTACGCCTCCCACGGATTGATAAACCTTAGGTCATCCACTTGAGGGAAATTTGCTACTGTCCTACAAACCTCTGCACTTGGAGGCCCAACAACGTCTACAAGAAGGTTGTGTAGTAGACATCACCTATCATTATTAACTTTGCATATTTTGGCTTCAATATTATGAATATGTGTACCACTACGATCGAGATTCAATAAACCATTCACCTTGGGTGTATGACCACAGAAGGTTTTATTCATGTAAACAGAATAACAATTATTCTTTGACTTAAATGAATAACCGTATTGCAATAAACATGATCCAATCATATTATGCTCAACGCAAACACCAAATAACATTTATCTTAGGTTCAACACTAATCCTGAAGGTAAAGGGAGTGTGCGATGGTGATCTTATCAACCTTGGAATCACTTCCAACACACATCGTCACCTCGCCCTCAACTAGTCTCTGTTCATTTTGTAGCTCTTGTTTCAAGTCACTAATCATAGCAACTGAACCAGTATCAAATACCCAGGGGCCACTATGAACACTAGTAAAGTACACATCAATAACATGTATATCATATATACTTTTGTTCACTTTGCCATCCTTCTTCTCCGCCAAGTATTTGGGGGTAGTTCCGCTTCCAGTGACAATTTCCTTTGAAGTAGGAGCACTCAGTTTCGGGCTCGGGTCTAGCTTTGGGCTTCTTCATGGGAGTGGCAACTTGTTTGCCATTCTTCTTGAAGTTCCCTTTCTTTCCCTTGTCCTTTTACTTGAAGCTAGTGGTCTTGTCAACCATCAACATTTGATGCTTTTCTTGATTTCTACCTTCGTCGATTTCAGCATCACGAAGAGCTCGGGAATCGTTTTCGTCATCCCTTGCATATTATAGTTTATCACGAAGTTCTAGTAACTTGGTGACAGTGACTAGAGAACTCTGTCAATCGCTATCTTATCTGGAAGATTAACTCCCACTTGATTCAAGCAATTGTAGTACTCAGACATTCTGAGCACATGCTGACTGGTTGAGCTATTCTCCTCCATCTTGTAGGCAAAATACTTGTCAGAGGTCTCATACCTCTTGACTCGGGCATGAGTCTGAAATACCAATTTCAGCTCTTGGAACATCTTATATGCTCTGTGGCATTCAAAACGTTTTTGAAGTCCCGGTTCTAAGCCGTAAAGCATGGTGCACTAAACTATCAAGTAGTCATCATACCGAGCTTGCCAAATGTTCATAACATCTACATTTGCTCCTGCATTGGGTCTGTTACCTAGCGGTGCATCAAGGACATAATTCTTCTATGCAGCAATGAGGATAATCCTCAGATCATGGACCAAGTCCGCATCATTGCTACTATCATCTTTAAACTTATTTTTCTCTAGGAACATATCAAAAATAAACGGGGAACTACATCGCGATCTGTTGATCTACAACATAATTTGCAAATACTATCATGACTAAGTTCATGATAAATTAAAGTTCAATTAATCATATTACTTAAGAACTCCCACTTAGATAGGCATTCCTCTAGTCATCGAAATGATCACATGATCCATATCAACTACACCATGTCCGATCATCACGTGAGATGGAGTAGTTTTGAATGGTGAACATCACTATGTTGATCATATCTACTATATGATTCACGTTCGACCTTTCGGTCTCAGTGTTCCGAGGCCAGATCTGCATATGCTAGGCTCGTCAAGTTTAACCCGAGTATTCTGCGTGTGCAAAGCTGGCTTGCACCCGTTGTATCTGAACGTAGAGCTTATCACACCCGATCATCACGTGGTGTCTCAGCACGACGAACTGTAGCAACAGTGCATACTCAGGGAGAACGCTTGTACCTTGAAATTTAGTGAGGGATCATCTTATAATGCTACCGCCGTACTAAGCAAAATAAGATGCATAAAGGATAAACATCACATGTAATCAAAATAAGTGATATGATATGGCCATCATCATCTTGTGCCTTTGATCTCCATCTCAAAAGCACCGTCATGATCACCATCGTCACCGGCTTGACACCTTGATCTCCATCGTAGCATCGTTGTCCTCTCGCCAACTATTGCTTCTAGGACTATCGCTACCGCTTAGTGATAAAGTAAAGCAATTACATGGCGATTGCATTTCATACAATAAAGCGACAACCATATGGCTCCTGCCAATTGCTGATAACCGTTACAAAACATGATCATCTCATACATCAATTTATATATCATCACGTCTTGACCATATCACATCACAGCAAGCCTTGCAAAAACAAGTTAGACGTCCTCTACTTTGTTGTTGCAAGTTTTACGTGGCTGCTACGGGCTTAGAAAGAACCATTCTTACCTACGCATCAAAACCACAACGATTTTCTGCCAAGTGTGCTGTTTTAACCTTCAACAAGGACCGGGCGTAGTCTGATAACCCACAAGTATAGGGGATCGCAACAGTATTCGAGGGTGGAGTATTCAACCCAAATTTATTGATTTGACACAAGGGGAGCCAAAGAATATTCTCAAGTATTAGCAGTTGAGTTTTCAATTAAACCACACCTGGAAAACTTAATATCTGCAGCAAAGTAGCATGGAAGTAACGGTAACGGTGGCAAAGGTAACAGTAGCAGTTTTGTAGTAATTGTAACAGTGGCAACGGAAAAGTAACTAAGCAAAGATCAATATGTGAAAAGCTCGTAGGCATTGGATCAGTGATGGATAATTATGTTGGATGCGATTCCTCATGCAACAGTTATAACATAGGGTGACACAGAGCTAGCTCCATCCATCAATGTAATGTAGGCATGTATTTTTAATATAGTCATACGTGCTTATGGAAAAGAACTTGCATGACATCTTTTGTCCTACCCTCCCATGGCAGCGGGGTCCTATTGGAAACTAAGGGATATTAAGGCCTCCTTTTAATAGAGTACCGACCAAAGCATTAACACTTAGTAAATACATGAACTCCTCAAACTATGATCATCACCGGGAGTGGTCCCGATTATTGTCACTTGGGGGTTACCGGATCATAACACATAGTAGGTGACTATTGACTTGCGAGATAGGATCAAGAACTCACATATATTCATGAAAACATAATAGGTTCATATCTGAAATCATGGCACTTGGGCCCTAGTGACAAGCATTAAGCATAGCAAAGTCATAGCAACATCAATCTCAGAACATAATGGATACTAGGGATCAAACCCTAACAAAACTAACTCGATTACATGGTAAATCTCATCCAACCCATCACCGTCCAGCAAGCCTACGATGGAATTACTCACGCACGGCAGTGAGCATCATGAAATTGGTGATGGAGGAAGGTTGATGATGACGACGGCGACAGATTCCCCTCTCCGGAGCCCCGAACGGACTCCAGATCAACCCTCCTGAGAGAGATTAGGGCTTGGCGGCGGCTCCGTGTCGTAAAACGCGATGAATCCTTCTCTCTGATTTTTTTCTCCCCGAACGTGAATATATAGAGTTCGAGTTGAGGTCGGTGGAGCCTCAGGGGGCCCACGAGGTAGGGGGTGCGCCCTAGGGGGGTGGGCACGCCCTCCACCCTTGTGGATAGCGCGTGGGCCCCTGGTGTTGATTCTTTCGCCAGTATTTTTTATTAATTCCAAAAATATTCTCCGTGAAGTTTCAGGTCATTCCGAGAACTTTTATTGCTGTGCAAAAATAACACCATGGCAATTTTGCTGAAAAAAGTGTCAGTCCGGGTTAGTTCCATTCAAATCATGCAAGTTAGAGTCCAAATAAAGGGCAAAAGTGTTTGGAAAAGTAGATACGTTGGAGACGTATCATCTCCCCCAAGCTTAAACCCTTTCTGAGACCGCAAAACATAAATGCAGAGCACCTTTAAAGATCAAGGACTGACTAAACATTGTAATTCATGGTAAAAGAGATCCAGTCATAGTCATACTCAATGCAAACTAATAGTAATGCATGCAAATGACAGCAGTGCTCTCCAACTGGTGCTTTTTAATAAGAGGATGATGATTCAACATAAAAGTAAATAGATAGGCCCTTCGCAGAGGGAAGCAGGGATTTGTAGAGGTGCCAGAGCTCGATTTTGAAATAGAGATAAATAATATTATGAGCGGCATACTTTCATTGTCAACATAACAAATGAGAGATCTCAATATCTTCCATGCTACACACATTATAGGCGGTTCCCAAACAGAATGGTAAAGTTTATACTCCCCCACCACCAACAAGAATCAATCCATGGCTTGCCCGAAACAACGAGTGCCTCCAACTAACAACAGTCCTGGGGTAGTTTTGTTTGCAATTATTTTGATTTGGTTTGAGGATGGGACTGGGCATCCCGGTGACCAGCCATTTTCTCGTGAATGAGGAGCGGAGTCCAGTCCTCGTGAGAATAACCCACCTAGCATGGAAGATACATACAGCCCTAGTTGATACATGAGCTATTCGAGCATACAAAACAGAATTTCATTTGAAGGTTTAGAGTTTTGCACATACAAATTTACTTGGAACGGCAGGTAGATACCGCATATAGGAAGGTATTGTGGACTCATATGGGATAACTTTGGGGTTTATGGAAGTGGATGCACAAGCAATATTCCCGCTTAGTACAAGTGGGGGCTAGAAAGAGACTGGGAAGCAACCAACTAGAGAGCGACAACAGTCATGAACTTGCATTAAAATTAATCAACACTGAGTGCAAGCATGAGTAGTATATAATCCACCATGAACATAAATATCGTGGAGGCTATGTTGATTTTGTTTCAACTACATGCGTGAACATGTGCCCAGTCAAGCCACTTGAATCGTTCAAAGGAGGACACCACCCTATCATACCACATCACAACCATTTTAATAGCATGTTGGCACGCAAGGTAGACCATTATAAACTCCTAGCTAATTAAGCATGGCATGAGCAACTATAATCTCTAATTGTCATTGCAAATATTTTTCATTCATAATAGGTTGAATCAGGAACGGTGAACTAATCATATTTACAAAAACAAGATAGGTCGAGTTCATACCAGCTTCTCTCATCTCAGTCATTCCATCATATATCGTCATTATTACCTTTCACTTGCATGACCGAACGGTGTGGATAATAATAATAGTGCACGTGCATTGGACTAAGTTGGAATCTGCAAGCATTTAATACACATGAGAAGACAAGGTAATATGGGCTCTTTGTTAAATCAACAATAATGCATATAAGAGCCCCTTCAGCATTTTCATCATGGTCTTCTCCTCTCGACCCCCAAAGAAAAGAAATAAAATAAAACTATTTACACGGGAAAGCTCCCAACAAGCAAAAGAAGAACAAGAAATCTTTTTGGGTTTTGTTTAATTATTACTACTACATGCATGGAAAGTAAGCTAGCTAAAAGTTACAACTAATTAATTTTTTCTTAGTTTTTCTTAAGGTTTTTCAAACACACAAGAAGAAGGCTTAGAAAAGAAAATAAACTAGCATGGATAGTACAAATGAAAAAGTATGAGCACCGACAACTAGAATGAGTGTGTGGACATGAATGTAATGTCGGTGAGAAATACGTACTCCCCCAAGCTTAGGCTTTTGGCCTAAGTTGGTCTATGGCCACAGATCAAAGCTACTCTCTCTGTTGTACGGAGGGGTGTCCTCTGGGTGCCACTGGTTAGCGATGTCCTCCAGATCCCACTGATAAATGGACTGCCGATAAGGGTCAAGTGGTGGCCCAGGCTCAGGCTCTGGAACTTGTGTCAGGCTCCAGTACGCATAAATGGCCTCTGGCAAGATGAGGTACGTGTTGTTCGCGCGGGTCGTGGAGGATGTCGGTGAGGCCTCCGCAGTGCGAGGAAGATTGTATTTGGGCTTTTTATTTTCCTCATCCTGCTTATCCTTCGAGCTTCGGCTCGAAGAGCCTCTCAACAATATCTTCACCATTTTCTTCCTCTGAAAATTTTTGAAATTTTTAGTGACTCAAAATAAAAGTGAAACAAACTCAACAACATTGATAGCAACTACTCCCACAAGTGCCTAGAGGCTATATCATGCATTAAAACTACTTTTGACCATATAAATTTGACATGCAAGCTCAAGAACAGGGTCACCTAAGCAGCAAAAATTTGCAATGAATAAAGCACTAGAACAAAACCTAATTGGACCATTGGAGGAGTCACATACCAAAGATCAATCCCCAAAACAGTTTTGTGAATGGGGCTTTGCGCAAGGAGATCAAAAAATGTCAGCAAAATGAGCTAGAACACGGGTTTGAGCAAGGGGAGGATTTTTTCTGGAGGAAGACGAAGTGAGTGGGTGCAGGAATGAGTCGAGGGGGTCCACGTGGGGCCCACGAGGCAGGGGCGCGCCCTGGACCCTCGTGGCCAGGTGGTGGCCCCCTCTGGTGTGTTCTCAGTGCCAGTTATTCTTAAATATTCTACAAAAAATCATATTTCAATTTCAGGACATTTGGAGAACTTTTATTTTCGGGGTATTTTTTTATTGCAAGGATAATTCAGAAAACAGACAAAAAATACTATTTTTGCTTTATTTAATATAAATAATAGAAAGTAAAAGGAGGGTACAGAGAGTTGTGCTTTCTAACCTCATCCATCTCATGCTCATAAAAAAGGAATCCACTAACAAGGTTGATCAAGTCTTTTTAACAAACTCTTTCCGAATCGCATGAAACCGGAGAATTTTCGAATAACACTAGGTTACCTCAACGGGGATATACACATCCCCAACAACAAGAATATCATATTTCTTCTTGACAGTAGGAAGAGGGAATTCAAAACCTCCAATAGTAATAGTTGGAAATTTTCCAATAGAATCGATACTGTGGACTTGAGGTTGTTTCCCCGGAAAGTGTACCGTATGCTCATTACCATTAACATGAAAGTGGCATTGCCTTTGTTGCAATCAATAACAGCCCCTATAGTATTCAAAAAGGGTCTACCAAGAATAATAGACATACTATCGTCCTCGAGAATATCAAGAATAACAAAGTCCGTTAAAATAGTAACGTTTGCAACGACAACAGGCACATCCTCACAAATATCGACAGGTATAGCAGTTGATTTATCGGCCATTTGCAAAGATATTTTAGTAGGTGTCAACTTATTCAAATCAAGTCTACGATATGAAGAGAGAGGCATAACACTAACACCGGCTCCAAGATCACATAAAGCAGTTTTAACATAGTTTCTTTCAATGGAGCATGGTATAGTTGGTACTCCTGGATCCCCTAGTTTCTTAGGTATTCCACCTTTAAAAGTATAATTAGCAAGCATGGTGGAAATTTCAGCTTCCGGTATCTTTCTTTTATTTGTAACAATATCCTTCATATACTTAGCATAAGGATTCATTTTAAGCATATCAGTCAAACGCATACGCAAAAATATAGGTCTAATCATTTCAGAGCGCTCAAAATCCTCATCATCCTTTTTCTTGGATGGTTTAGGAGGAAAGGGCATGGGTTTCTGAACCCATGGTTCTCTTTCTTTATCATGCTTCCTAGCAACAAAGTCTCTCTTATCATAACGTTGATTCTTTGATTGTGGGTTATCAAGATCAACAGCAGGTTCAATCTCTACATCATTGTTACTACTAGGTTGAGCATTAACATGAACATCATCATTAACATTATCACTAGGTTCATGTTCATTACCAGATTGTGTTTCAGCATCAGAAATAGAAATATCATTGGGATTCTCAGGTGTGTCAACAACAGGTTCACTAGAAGCATGCAAAGTCCTATCATTTTTCTTTTTCTTCTTCTTAGAAGGACTAGGTACATCAACATTAGTGCTCTGAGAATCTTGCTCAATTCTCTTAGGGTGGCCCTCAGGATACAAAGGTTCCTGAGTCATTTTACCCCCTCTAGTCATAACTCTAACAGCATTATCATTTTTCTTATTATTTAATTCATTGAGCAAATCATTTTGAGATTAAAGCACTTGTTCTACTTGAGTGGTAACCATAGAAGCATGTTTACTAATAAGTTTAAGTTCACCTTTAACTCTAGACATATAATCACTCAAGTGTTAGACATATAATCACTCAAGTGTTCAATCATATAAGCATTACGTTTCAATTGTCTACCAACATAAGCATTGAAGTTTTCTTGTTTAACAATAAAATCATCAAACTCATCCAAGCATTGGCTGGCAGACTTATAACGAGGAATATCACCTTCATCAAATCTATAGAGAGAATTTACCTTTACTACCTGTGTCGGGTTATCAAGATCATGTATTTCTTCAATAGGTGGTAAATTCTTAACATCTTCAGCTTTAATACCCTTCTCTTTCATAGATTTCTTTGCCTCTTGCATATCTTTAGGACTGCGAAATAGAATACCCCTTTTCTTCGGAGTTGGTTTAGGAGTTGGTTCACGAAGTGTCCAATTATTATCATTACTCAACATATTATTCAATAGCAATTCAGCTTGATCCACAGTTCTTTCCCTGAAAACACAACCAGCACAACTATCCAGGTGGTCTCTGGAAGCATCGGTTAGCCCATTATAAAAGATATCAAGTATTTAATTTTTCTTGAGAGGGTGATCAGGCAAAGCATTAAGTAATTGGAGAAGCCTCCCCCAAGCATGTGGGAGACTCTCTTCTTCAATTTGCACAAAATTATATATTTCCCTTAAGGCAGCTTGTTTCTTATGAGCGGGGAAATATTTAGTAGAGAAGTAGTAAATCATATCCTGGGGACTACGCACATAACCAGGATCAAGAGAATTAAACCATGTTTTTGCATCACCCTTTAATGAGAACGGGAATAACTTAAGGATATAGTAGTAACGGAATTTTTTCCTCATGAGTAAATAGGGTGGTTATATCATTTAATTTAGTAAGATGTGCCACAACAATTTCAGATTCATAGCCATAAAAAGGATCACATTCAACCAAAGTAATCAACTCAGGATCGACAGAGAAATCATAATCCTTATCAGAAATACAGATAGGTGAAGTAGCAAAAGCAGGGTCATATTTCATTCTAGCATTCAAAGATTTTTCTTTCAGCTTAGCTAACAGTTTCTTAAGATCATATCTATCTTTGCAAGCAAAAAGGTCTCTAGCAGTTTCTTCATCCATAACATAACCCTCAGGCACATCAGGCAATTCATATCTAGGGGGAGAATCTTCATCATCACTTTCATCAATATTATCAGTTACAATAATTTCATTCTCTCTAACCCTAGCAAGTTGTTCATCAAGAAATTCACCTAATGGCACAGTATTATTAAGCATAGAAGTAGTTCCATCATAAGCATCATGCAAAGCAGAAGTGGCATCATCAATAACATGCGACCTATCAGAATCAATAGCAGGTGTAGGTGTCGCAAATTTACTCATAACAGAAGGTGAATCAAGTGCAGAGCTAGATGGCAGTTCCTTACCTCCCCTCGTAGTTGAGGGATAAATCTTGGTTTTTTCGTCTTTCAAGTTCCTCCTAGTGATCAACAGATATAAATCCCAAGTGACTCAAAGAATAGAGCTATGCTCCCCGGCAACGGCGCCAGAAAATAGTCTTGATAACCCACAAGTATAGGGGATCGCAACAGTTTTCGAGGGTAGAGTATTCAACCCAAATTTATTGATTCGACACAAGGGGAGCCAAAGAATATTCTCAAGTATTAGCAGTTGAGTTGTCAATTCAACCACACCTGGAAAACTTAATATCTGCAGCAAAGTATTTAGTAGCAAAGTAGTATGGAAGTAACGGTAACGGTGGCAAAGGTAACAGTAGCAGTTTTGTAGTAATTGTAACAGTGGCAACGGAAAAGTAACTAAGCAAAGATCAATATGTGAAAAGCTCGTAGGCATTGGATCAGTGATGGATAATTATGTCGGATGCGATTCCTCATGCAACAGTTATAACATAGGGTGACACGGAACTAGCTCCAATTCATGTAGGCATGTATTCCAAATATAGTCATACGTGCTGATGGGAAAGAACTTGCGTGACATCTTTTGTCCTACCCTCCCGTGGCAGCGGGGTCCTATTGGAAACTAAGGGATATTAAGGCCTCCTTTTAATAGAGTACCGGACCAAAGCATTAACACTTAGTGAATACATGAACTCCTCAAACTGCGGTCATCACCGGGAGTGGTCCCGATTATTGTCACTTCGGGGTTACCGGATCATAAGACATAGTAGGTGACTATTAACTTGCAAGATAGGATCAAGAACTCACATATATTCATGAAAACATAATAGGTTCAGATCTGAAATTGTGGCACTCGGGCCCTAGTGACAAGCATTAAGCATAGCAAAGTCATAGCAACATCAATCTCAGAACATAATGGATACTAGGGATCAAACCCTAACAAACTAACTCGATTACTTGGTAAATCTCATCCAACCCATCACCGTCTAGCAAGACTACGATGGAATTCCTCACGCATGGCGGTGAGCATCATGAAATTGGTGATGGAGGAAGGTTGATGATGACGACGGTGACGGATTCCCCTCTCCGGAGCCCCGAACGGACTCCAGATCAGCCCTCCCGAGAGAGATTAGGGCTTGGCGGCAGCTCTGTATCATAAAACGTGATGAATCCTTCTCTCTGCTTTTTTCCTCCCCAAACGTGAATATATAGAGTTGGAGTTGAAGTCGGTGGAGCCTCAGGGGGCCCAAGAGGTAGGGGGCGCGCCCTCCACCCTCGTTGACAGGGTGTGGGCCCCCTGGTGTTGATTCTTTCGCCAGTATTTTTTATTAATTCCAAAAATATTCTCCGTGAAGTTTCAGGTCATTCCGAGAACTTTTATTTCTACACACAAATAACACCATGGCAATTCTGCTGAAAATAACGTCAGTCCGGGTTAGTTCCATTCAAATCATGCAAGTTAGAGTCCAAAACAAGGGCAAAAGTGTTTGGAAAAGTAGATACATTGGAGACGTATCATAGTCACACTCAATTCAACTCAAGCTGGAGAAACACACACTCACCAGCCACCTGTGTGCAAAGCACGGCGGTAGAACCAGTCTCATGAATGCAGTCATGTAATGTCGGTCTGGGCCGCTTCATCTAACAATACCGCCGAATTAAAGTATGACATGTTGGTAAGCAGTATCTATTATCGCCCACAACTCTGTGTGTTCTACTCGTGCATATAACATCTACGCATAGACCTGGCTCGGATGCCACTTTTAGGGAACGCAGTATTTCAAAATTTTGCCTACGATCACGCAAGATCTATCTAGGAGATGCACAGCAACGAGCGGGGAGAGAGTGTCCATGTACCCTCGTAGACCGAAAGCGGAAGCGTTATCTTAACACGGTTGATGTAGTCGAACATCTTCTCGATTCAACCAATCAAGCACCGAATGTACGGCACCTCCGTGTTCTGCACACGTTCAGCTCGATGATGTCCCTCGAACTCTTGATCCAGCAAAGTGTCGAGGGAGAGTTCCGTCAGCACGACGGTGTGGTGACAGTGATGGTGAAGTGATCCGCGCAGGGCTTCGCCTAAGCACTACGTGAATATGACCGGAGGCATAAACTTTGGAGGGGGATGCCGCATGATACGTCTCCAATGTATCTATAATTTTTTATTGTTCCATGCTATTATATTATCTGTTTTGGATGTTTAATGGGCTTTACTAAGCACTTTTATATTATTTTTGGGACTAACCTATTAACCGAAGGCCCAGTGCAAATTGCTGTTTTTTTGTGCCTATTTCAGTGTTTCGCAGAAAAGGAATATCAAACGGAGTCCAAACGGAATGAAACCTTCGGGAGAGTTATTTTTGGAACAAACATGATCCAGAAGACTTGGAGTGGACGTCAAGAAAGAAGCGAGGAGGCCATGAGGCAGGGAAGCGCGCCTGCCCCCTGGGCACGCCCCCACCCTCGTGGGCCCCTCGCAGCTCCACCGACCTACTTCTTCCTCCTATATATACCCATATACCCCGAAAACATCCAGGAGCACCCACCGCCGCAACCTTCTGTACCCGTGAGATCCCATCTTGGCGCCTTTTCCGACGCTCCGCCAGAGGGGGAATCGATCACAGAGGGTTCTACATCAACACCATAGCCTCTCCGATGATGTGTGAGTAGTTTACCATAGACCTTCGGGTCCATACTTATTAGCTAGATGGCTTCTTCTCTCTCTTTGGATCTCAATACAAAGTTCTCCTCGATTCTCTTGGAGATCTATTCGATGTAATTCTTTTTGCGGTGTGTTTGTCAACATCCGATGAATTGTGGGTTTATGATTAAGATTATCTATGAACAATATTTGAATCTCCTCTGGATTCTTTTATGTATGATTTGTTATCTTTGCAAGTCTCTTCGAATTATCAATTTGGTTTGGCCTACTAGATTGATCTTTCTTGCAATGGGAGAAGTGCTTAGCTTTGGGTTCAATCTTGCGGTGTCCTTTCCCAGTGACAGCAGGGGCAGCAAGCCACATATTGTATTGTTGCCATCGAGGATAAAAAGATGGGGTTTATATCATATTGCTTGAGTTTATCCCTCTACATCATGTCATCTTGCCTAATGCGTTACTCTGTTCTTTTGAACTTAATACTCTAGATGCATGCTGGATAGCAGTCAATGTGTGGAGTAATAGTAGTAGATGTAGAATCGTTTCGGTCTACTTGTCGCGGACGTGATGCCTATATACATTATCATGCCTAGATATTCTCATAACTATGCACTTTTCTATCAATTGCTCGACAGCAATTTGTTCACCCACCGTAATACTATGCTATCTTGAGAGAAGCCACTAGTGAAACCTATGGCCCCCGGGTCTATTTTCCATCATATAAGTTTCCAATCTATTTTTACTTTGCAATCTTTACTTTCAATCTATATCATAAAAATACCAAAAATATTTATCTTATTATCTCTATCAGATCTCACTTTTGCAAGTGGCCGTGAAGGGATTGACAACCCCTTTATCACGTGGGTTGCAAGGTTCTTATTTGTTTGTGTAGGTACGAGGTGACTTGTGTGTAGTCTCCTACTGGATTGATACCTTGGTTCTCAAAAACCGAGGGAAATACTTATGCTACTTTGCTGCATCACCCTTTCCTCTTCAAGGGAAAAACCAACGCAAGCTCAAGAGGTAGCACCGCACACGGCTAACAGTTATTGGTGTGTCTTCTAGGCGCCCCCTCCCCACGTATATATAGGTGGGAGGGGTGGGGAGCAGCAAGGTCGCGCCCAAGTAGGAGGAATCCTACTTGGGGCCTTGTTCAATTCGGCCTCCCCCCTTCCAAAAGTGTTGGAGGGGGAAGGAAAGAGAGGGGGGAGAGAAGGGAAGGGGAGGCCGAATCCTCCCCTTTCCTTTCTCTCTTCCCCTCCTTCCTTCTCCTCCTATTTGGCATATATGGGGCGCACCAACCCACTAGGGGCTGGTCTGTCCCACCCTTGGCCCAATAAGGCCCATATCTTTGCCGGGGGGTGCCCGAAACCGCTCCCGGTGACCCGATACGTACCCGGTACCCCCAGAACACTTCCGCTATCTGAATACTATCGTCCTATATATGAAGTTTTACCTCTCGGCCATTATGAGACTCCTCGTCATGTCCGTGATCTCATCCGGGACTCCGAATAAACTTCGGTCACCAAAACACATAACTCATAATACAAATCATCATCGAACGTTAAGCGTGCGGACCCTACGGGTTCGAGAACTATGTAGACATGACCGATACACATCTCTGATCAATAACCAATAGCGGAACCTGGATGCTTATATTGGTTCCTACATATTCTACGAAGATTTTTATCGGTCAAACCGCATAACAACATACGTCATTCCTTTTGTCATCGGTATGTTACTTGCCCGAGATTCGATCGTCGGTATCCTCATACCTAGTTCAATATCTTTACCGGCAAGTCTCTTTACTCGTTCTGTAATGCATCATCCTGAAAATAAGTCATTAGTCACATTGCTTGCAAGGCTTATAGTGATGTGCATTACCGAGAGGCCCAGAGATACCTCTCCGATAGTCGGAGTGACAAATCCTAATCTCGATCTATGCCAACCCAACAAACACCTTCGGAGACACCTGTAGAGCATCTTTATAATCACCCAGTTATGTTGTGACGTTTGATAGCACACAAGGTGTTCCTCCGGTATTCAGGAGTTGCAAAATCTCATAGTCAAAGGAATATGTATAAGTCATGAAGAAAGCAAAAGCAATAAAACTGAACGATCGACATGCTAAGCTAACGGATGGGTCTTGTCCATCACATCATTTTCCTAATGATGTGATCCCGTTCATCAAATGACAACACATGTCTATGGTCAGGAAACTTAACCATCTTTGATTAACGACCTAGTCAAGTAGAGGCATACTAGGGACATTCTGTTTTGTCTATGTATTCACACATGTACTAAGTTTCCGGTTAATACAATTCTAGCATGAATAATAAACATTTATCATGATATAAGGAAACATAAATAACAACTTTATTATTGCCTCTAGGGCATATTTCCTTCACCCCGGCCCAAAGTGACAAGCATTAAGTATGGCAAAGTCATAGCAACATCAATCTTAGAACATAGTGGATACTAGGGATCAAGCCCTAACAAAACTAACTCGATTACATGATGAATCTCATCCAACTCCTCACCGACCAGCGAGCCTACGAAGGAATTACTCACTCCCGGTGGGGAGCATCATGGAATTGGCGATGGAGAAGGGTTGGTGATGACGAAGAACGAAGATCCCCCTCCCCGGAGCCGCAAGCGGACTCCAGACCTGGCCTCCCGATGAAGAACAGGAGGTGACGGCGGCTCCGTCTCGTGGATCACGATAATTCTTTCTCCCTAATTTTTTCTGGAAAAATAGGATTTTATAGCGTCGGTTTCAGGGTCTGCAGGGCCACCTGGTGGGGACAACCCACCTAGGCGCGCCAGGAGGGGGGGCTGGTGGGTTGTGCCCACCCATGTGCCCCCTCCAGTGGATCTTGGCTCCAGAAATTCTTATTTATTGAACAAAAAATCCTCGCAAAGTTTCGTTCCATTCCGAGAACTTTTATTTCTGCACAAAAACAACACCATGGTAGTTCTGCTGAAAACAGCGTCAGTCCAGGGTTAGTTTCATTCAAATCATGCAAATTAGAGTCCAAAACAAGAGGACACGCGTTAGGAAAAGTAGATACGTTGGAGACGTATCAGTCCACATACTCAACCATCATATAGTCTTCTATAATTGCTAACACTCATCGCATACACATGAGTGAAAAGTTTCAACCGGACACATAGAAAGATAGGGGCTTATAGTTTCGCCTCCCAACATACTCACCTCAAGGGTGATGTCAACAATAATAACTCATGCCCACCCATATCCAGCTGGATATATGTGCCTAGATCTTTCTTCACCACATGGTTCTTGCCAAAAGAGAAAAATAAAAAGGAATAGAGAGAAGTACTTTGACTCTTCATAAAGGTAAATGCATAAAAGTAAAGGATAGACCCTTTGCAGAGGGAAGCAGAGGTTTTCATGCGCTTATTTGTTTGTATGCTCAATCTCTTAGTGCAAAATAACGTCACATTATATTGCCCCTCATGATAGCAACATTTGTTATGCAGTCTGTCGCATTTATTATTTTGCCATCACAAGTTCGTACAATGCTCAATTTTCTCTTACACTAAATGATCTAACACATTTAGAAGCAATGTTTATTGCCTTATTGCACCGATGACAACTTACTTGAAGAATCTTACTCAATCCATAGGTAGGTATGGTGGACTCTTGAAATAAGATTTGGTTTAAGGGTTTTGGATGCACAAGTAGTATCTCTACTTAGTGCGAAATTTTTGGCTAGCAAAGATGGGGGCAAGCACCACATGTTAAAGGATCTATGACAATATAACTTCTATGTGAATACGAACAAACATAAATCATTATGTTGTCTTCCTTGTCCAACGTCAACAATTTTGGCATATAATAATTTGATGAGGGCTCACAATCATAAAAGATGTCCAAGATATTGTATTTGCATGTGAATCTTCTCTTCCCTTATTAATTCTTTCATGACATGCATCATTTACCAATGCTATGTTTGTAAATCTCCAATAATTTTTTTACTTATAGTCTTCCTCATGTAATGTCATTACTTACCATAAGATTAGCATATGATCTTTTTTGTTTATTTCCTTTCTTTTTATTGAACAAGAAAGTAAAGAAAACAAAACTGAAACTAAACTTTATTATATATCTCGAACACGATTACAGGGATAGATGACTAAGCAAACACTTGAAAATAAAGGATCGAACTAAACTTTTATTCAACTAAATCAAAAGATACTAAGGATCGAACTAAGATAAGTAAAGGCAAAGATAATGGAGGTGATACGAAACCGGGGCACCTCCCCCAAGCTTGGCACGAGGCAAAGGGAGTGCCCATACCCGATCTCAAGTCTCCTTTGGTGATGAAGAAGGTGGTGGTGATGATGTAGTAGCGAGCTTATCCTCCGGTTTCCATGGTAGTGGCTCACCATCATAAGAGGAAGAACGAGTCTCGTGAGTCCTGCAAATGGCAGCCAAACTCATACCTTTAAACCTTGCCTCATATTCAAATACTTGGTTTTAGATATCACAGATTTGGCTTTGCAAGAATATGATTTGCTCGTTGAAGGTGAAGACGACGTCTTTCATGGGCCGGCATCCACCTTGAGATCACGGGTGAATTCCGTAATCATGAGGTGATTGGCACTGAGTCGACTCTCCACCATCCCCTTGCACTTGAAGACCTCCTGCTCCATGGCTTCAAGGCTGGCCTCCATGGTTCCCGTCCTCTTGGGCCCCTGGACGTCTCTGATATGGAGCACCTCCTCACGCATCTCGATGGCTTGAGGGTGCTGCATCACTTCCCGCAAATACGGGTTGATGACTTCCTCAAAGAACTTTTCCTTAAAGGAGCTCGCGGCGGCCATGGCGATCTAGATCTGTCAGAAAATAGCAAGAAACAAGAAAAGAAGATTTCTCTGTGATACTGAGGTCAATACGTTCGGGGGTGTATAAATATTTTTTATCTTGGGGGACAAGCAAACAGGAGAAAAATGGAGTCCGGAAGGTAACCGAGGTGGGCACAACCCACCTGGGCGCGCCAGGGGGCCCTGACGCGCCCTCCTGTCTTGTGCCCACCAGGGTTGCCTTCCTAGTTGTTTCTTATTTTCCTAATTTTTAATATATTCCAAAACTGACAGAAAATAGTTTTGCGGATTTTTCGGAGTCCGTTTACTTACCGTATCACGTACCTCCTCTTTTTTGGTTATTCTGGAGTGTTCCGGAAGGTTTCTTTTATATGTTCCTCCGGTGTCATGGTTTGGATAATATTGCTTTCAACATTAATAGGCGTACCTGAGATGTAGTGTTTAATTCTTTGACCATTGACCACCTTCGGGTTGGTACCTTCGGCATTATTTATTTTAATGACTCCACAGCGATAAACCTCTTCGATAACATACGGTCCTTCCCATTTGGAGAGAAGTTTTCTTGCAAAGAATCTGAAACGAGAGTTGTACAAAAGAACATATTCTCCAACTTTGAACTCGCGCTTTTGGATTCTTTTATCATGCCATCTTTTGACCTTTTCTTTGAATAGCTTGACGTTTTCATAAGCTTGGGTTCTCCATTCATTTAGTGATCTAATATCAAATCACCTCTTTTCACCGGCAAGTTTGAAATCATAGTTGAGTTCTTTAATTGCCCAATATGCTTTATGTTCTAACTCTAGAGGCAAATGACAAGATTTTCCATTAACCATTTTGTAAGGCGACATACCCATTGGATTTTTATATGCTGTTCTGTAAGCCCAAAGTGCATCGTCTAACTTCTTAGACCAATTCTTTCGGGACCTATTGACAGTTTTTTGTAAAATTACTTATATTTCTCTATTACTAAGTTCAACTTGACCACTAGATTGAGGGTGATAGGGTGATGCAATTCTATGGTTAACATCATACTTAGCAAGCATTTTACGGAAAGCACCATGAATAAAGTGTGAACCACCATCAGCCATCAAATATCTAGGGACTCCAAACCTTGGGAAATTAATTTCCTTAACCAGTTTAATAGAGGTGTTGTGATCAGCACTACTAGTTGGATTAGCTTCTACCCACCTAGTAACATAATCAACAACAATCAAAATATGTGTATACCCATTAGAGGAAGGAAAATGTCCCATGTAATCGAAACCCCAAACATCAAATGGTTCAACAACAAGAGAATAATTCATAGGCATTTCCCAACGCTTACCAATATTACCAATTCTTTGACATTCATCACAAGATAAAACAAACTTACGGGCATCCTTGAAGAGACTAGGCCAATAAAAATTAGATTGCAATACCTTGTGAGCAGTTCTATCTCCTGCATGATGCCCTCCATAAGCTTCGGAGTGACATTTCCGTAGGATTTGTCCCAGTTCATGCTCTGGTACACAACGTCTAATAATACCGTCTACTCCTTCTTTATAAAGATGTGGGTCATCCCAAAAGTAATGTCTTAAGTCATAGAAGATTTTTTTCTTTTGTTGGTATGTAAAGATAGGTGGTATATTTTTAGCAACAATATAATTAGCATAGTCAGCATACCAAGGGGTGTTATGAGAGACATTTATTGCAGCTAATTGTTCATCAGGAAAACTATCATTAATAGGTTGTGGGTCATCAAGAATATTTTCTAACTTAGACAAGTTATCAGCTACGGGGTTCTCAGCTCCTTTCCTATCAGTGATATGGAAGTCAAATTCTCGTAGTAAGAGAACCCACCTAATGAGTCTAGGTTTAGCATCTTTCTTTTCCATAAGATATTTAATAGCAGCATGATCGGTGTGAACAATAACTTTAGAATCAACAATGCAAGATCTAAATTTGTCACAAGCGAACACAACTGCTAAAAATTCTTTTTTCAGTAGTAGCATAATTTCTTTGGGCACTGTCTACAGTTTTACTATCATAATGAATAGCATTTAATTTCTTATCAACTCTTTGTCCTAAAACATTACCAACAACATAATCACTAGCATCACACATAATTTCAAAAGGCAAGTTCCAATCAGGTGGTCGAACAATAGGTGCAGAAATTAAGGCTTTCTTAAGTGTTTCAAAGGCTTCTACACAATCATCATAAAAAACAAATGGAACATCCTTTTGTAAAAGATTTGTAAGAGGCCTAGAAATTTTAGATAAGTCTTCAATAAATCTCCTATAGAAACCAGCATGACAGAGGAAACTACGAATACCTTTAACATCTCTCGGACATGGCATTTTCTCAACTACATCAACTTTAGCTTTATCCACCTCAGTACCTCGTTCAGAAATTTTATGTCCCAAGATAGTATCTTCATTAACCATAAAGTGGCACTTCTCCCAATTCAAGACAAGATTAGTTTGCTCATATTTTTGTAAAACTCGATCAAGGTTGCTTAAGCAATCATCAAAAGAAGTTCCGTAAACAGAAAAATCATCCATGAAAACCTCAATAATCTTTTCACAAAAATCAGAGAATATGGCAGTCATACATCTTTGAAAGGTAGCAGGTGCATTGCATAACCCAAAAGCCATACGTCTATAAGCATAAGTTCCAAAAGGACAAGTAAAGGTGGTTTTCTCCCAAAAGGACAAGTAAAGGTGGTTTTCTCTTGATCAGGTTGTGAAACAGGTATTTGAGAAAAAAAAGAATATCCATCAAGAAAACAAAAGTGTGTGTGCTTATATAGTCTTTCTAGCATTTGACCAATAAAAGGCAAGGGGTAATGATCTTTTCTAGTTGCTTTATTTGATTTTCTAAAACCAATTACCATCCTATAACCTGTAACAATTCTTTGTGGAATAAGTTCATTCTTATCGTTGGGAACAACAGTAATACCTCCTTTCTTAGGGACACAGTGAACGAGGCTTACCCATCTACTATCAGCTATGGGATAAATTATACCTGCTTCCAGAATCTTTAATATTTCAGTTCTTACCACTTCTTTCATTTTGGGATTCAACCGTCGTTGGTGATCAACAATGGGTTTAGCATCAGGTTCCATATTGATCTTGTGCTGACAGAGAGTGGGACTAATGCCCTTAAGATCATCAAGAGTAGCAACTCGGTGCTTATTTAGAATTTTCAATAATCTTTCTTCTTCCTGTTTTGAAAGGTTAGCACTAATCATAACATGATATATCTTTTTCTCATCAAGATAAGCATATTTCAAAGTTTCTGGCAATTATTTTAATTCAAACACAGGATCACCTTTAGGTGGAGCAGGACCTCCTAGAGTTTTAATAGGCAAATTATGTTTAAGCAGCGGTCGTTGTTCAAAGAAAATTTTATCCATTTCATTCCTTTCATGCATATGCATATCATTTTCATGGTCTAGCAAATATTGTTCTAGTGGATCAGTAGGAGGCACAGTAATAGAAGCAAGACCAATTATTTCATCCTTACTAGGCAATTCTTTCTTACGATGTTTTATACTAAACTTGGAAAATTTAAACTCATGAGATTCATCACCAAAACTAACACCAACGGTTTGTTTCTCACAATCTATTTTAGCATTAACAGTGTTCAAGAAAGGTCTACTAAAGATAATGGGACAAAATTCATCTTGTGGGGAGCCAAGGACAAGAAAATTAGTAGGATATTTTATTTTCCCACACAAGACTTCAACATCTCTAACAATCCCAAGTGGTGTGATGGTGTCTGTATTAGCAAGCTTAATAGTAACATCTATGTCTTCTATTTCAGCGGGTGCTATGTCATTCATAATTTCTTGATATAAGGTGAAGGGAATAGCACTCACGCTAGCACCTAAGTCACATAAACCATGATAACATTGATCTCCTATTTTAACTGAGACAACATGCATTCCAACAACAGGTCTATGTTTATCCTTTTCATCTGGTTTGACAATTCTAGCAGCTTCATCACAAAATTAAATAACATGCCCATCTACATTTTCTACCAAGAGATGTTTAACCATAGCAACACAAGGTTCTACCTTGATATGTTCAGCATGTTTAGGTGCTCTAATATAGCTTTTATTGACCACGGTTGAGACCTTAGCATGTTCCTTTATTCTAGCAGGGAAAGGTGGTTTTTCAATATAAGCAGTAGGAACAACTGGATCAACATTATAAATGATAGTTTCATGTTTAACCACAATCGGTTATTTAATTTCTTCTTTAATAGGTGGATGGTATTTAAACCACTTCTCTTTAGGGAAATCAACATGAGTAGCAAATGATTCACAAAAAGAGGCTACTATCTCAAAGTCAAGTCCATATTTAGTGCTAAACTTTTGAAAAGCATCGGCATTCATAAAAGATTTAACACAATCAAACTTAAGCTTAATACTTGACTATTTACCTTCATTGAGTTCCAATCTTCAGAGCTGCATTTAATTCTTTCTAAAAGATCCCACCTGAATTCAATAGTCTTCTTCATAAAAGAACCAGTACAAGAAGTATCGAGCATGGATCAATCATCATGAGAAAGCCGAGCATAAAAATTCTGAATGAATTTCCCTTGAGAGCTCATGATTGGGACATGAATATAACATTGAATGAAGCCTCCCGCAAGCTAGCGCGATACTTTCTCCTTCACGAGGCCAAAAATTATATATATAATTCCGATCACGATGAACTAGATGCATAGGGTAATTTTTTGGGTGAAATTCCTATTTCAAACGATTCCAATTCCAAGATCCAATACCATCACATAGCCTATACCATGCCAATGCTTTATCCTTCAAAGACAAAGGGAAAACCTTCTTCTTAGCTTCATCTCTGGGTAAACCCGCTGATACCTCTCCAATGTATCTATAATTTTTTATTCTTCCATGCTATATTATATTCTGTTTTGGACATTATTATACACTTTTATATTATTTTTGGGACTAACCTATTAACCGGAGGCCCAGCCCAGAATTGATGTTTTTTTGCCTATTTCAGAGTTTCGCAGAAAAAGAATATCAAACGGAGTCCAAACGGAATGAAACCTTCGGGAACGTGATTTTCGGAACGAACTGATCCAGAGGACTTGGACCCTACGTCAAGACATCAACCAGGAAGGCACGAGGTAGGGGGGCACGCCTACCCCCCTGGGCGCGCCCTCCACCCTCGTGGGGCCCACGTTGCTCCACCGACGTACTTCTTTCTCCTATATATACCTATGTACCCCAAAACTACCAGATACGGAGCCAAAAACCTAATTCCACCGCCGCAACCTTCTGTACCAGTGAGATCCCATCTTGGGGGATTTTCCGGAGCTCCGCCGGAGGGGGCATCGATCACGGAGGGCTTCTACATCAACACCATAGCCTCTCCGATGATGTGTGAGTAGTTTACCTCAGACCTTCGGGTCCATAGTTATTAGCTAGATGGCTTCTTCTCTCTTGTTGGATCTCAATACAATGTTCTCCCCCTCTCTTGTGGAGATCTATTCGATGTGATCTTCTTTTGCGGTGTGTTCGTTGAGACCGATGAATTGTGGGTTTATGATCAAGTTTATCTATGAACAATATTTGAATCTTCTCTGAATTCTTTTATGTATGATTGGTTATCTTTGCAAGTCTCTTCGAATTATCAGTTTGGTTTGGCCTACTAGATTGATCTTTCTTGCAATGGGAGAAGTGCTTAACTTTGGGTTCAATCTTGCGGTGTCCTTTCCCAGTGACAGTAGGGGCAGCAAGGCACGTATTCTATTGTTGCCATCGAGGATAACAAGATGGGGTTTATATCATATTGCATGAATTTATCCCTCTACGTCATGTCGTCTTACTTAAAGCGTTACTCTGTTCTTTTGAACTTAATACTCTAGATGCATGCTGGATAGCGGTCGATGTGTGGAGTAATAGTAGTAGATGCAGGCAGGAGTCGGTCTACTTGTCTCGGACGTGATGCCTATATACATGATCATACCTAGATATTCTCATAACTATGTTCAATTCTGTCAATTGCTCAACAGTAATTTGTTTACCCACCATAATACTTATGCTCTCGAGAGAAGCCACTAGTGAAACATATGGCCCCCGGGTCTATTTTCCATCATATTAATCTCCCGTCAACAAGCTATTTCTGGCGCCGTTTTTATTTTGCTTTCTTTACTTTGCATCTTTATCATAAAAATACCAAAAATATTATCTTATCATATCTATCAGATCTCACTTTCGTAAGTGACCGTGAAGGGATTGACAACCCCTTTATTGTGTTGGTTGCGAGGATTTTATTTGTTTGTGTAGGTGCGAGGGACTCGTGCATGCCCTCCTACTGGAATGATACCTTGGTTCTCAAGAACTGAGGGAAATACTTACGCTGCTTTACTGCATCACCCTTTCCTCTTCAAGGGAAAACCAACGCAGTGCTCAAGAGGTAGCAAGAAGGATTTCTGGCGCCGTTGCCGGGGAGTCTACGCAAAAGTCAACATACCAAGTACCCATCACAAACCCTTATCTCCTGCATTACATTATTTTCCATTTGCCTCTCGTTTTCCTCTCCCCCACTTCACCCTTGTTGTTTTATTCGCCCTCTCTCTTTTCCGTTCGCCTCTTTTTCGCTTGCTTCTTGTTTGCTCGTGTGTTGGATTGCTTGCTTGTCACGATGGCTCAAGATAATACCAAATTGTGTGACTTTACCAATACCAACAACAATGATTTCCTTAGCACTCCGATTGCTCCTCTTACCGATACTGAATCTTTTGAAATTAATGCTGCTTTGTTGAATCTTGTCATGAAAGATCAATTCGCCGGCCTTCCTAGTGAAGATGCCGCTACCCATCTAAATAGCTTAGTTGATTTGTGTGATATGCAAAAGAAGAAACATGTAGATAATGATATTGTTAAATTGAAGCTATTTCCTTTTTCGCTTAGAGATCATGCTAAAGCTTGGTTTTCGTCTTTGCCTAAAAATAGTATTGATTCTTGGAATAAGTGCAAAGATGCTTTTATCTCTAAGTATTTCCCTCCCGCTAAGATCATCCCTATTAGAAATGATATTATGAATTTTAAGCAACTTGATCATGAACATGTTACACAAGCTTGGGAGAGGATGAAATTAATGATACGTAATTGCCCTACACATGGTTTGAATTTGTGGATGATTATACAAAAATTTTATGCCGGATTGGATTTTGCTTCTGGAAATCTTTTAGATTCGGCCACGGGAGGCACTTTTATGGAAATCACTTTAGGAGAAGCTACTAAACTCCTAGATAATATTATGGTTAATTATTCTCAATGGCACACCGAAAGATCTACTAATAAAAAAGTGCATGCGATAGAAGAAATTAATGTTTTGAGTGGAAAGATGGATGAACTTATGAAATTATTTGCTACTAAAAGTGTTTCTTCTGATCCTAATGATATGCCTTTGTCTACTTTGATTGAGAATAATAATGAATCTATGGATGTGAATTTTGTTGGTAGGAATAATTTTGGTAACAACGTGTATAGAGGAAACTTTAATCCTAGGCCGTATCCTAGTAATTCCTCTAATAATTATGGTAATTCCTACAACAATTCTTATGGAAATTTTAATAAGATGCCTTCTGAATTTGAAACTAGTGTTAAGGAGTTTATGAATTCGCAAAAGAATTTTAATGCTTTCCTTGAAGAAAAATTGCTTAAAGTTGATGAATTAGCTAGGAACGTTGATAGAATTTCTCTTGATGTTGATTCTTTGAAACTTAGATCTATTTCTCCTAAGCATGATATCAATGAGTCTCTCAAGGCCATGAGAATTTCCATTGATGAGTGCAAAGAAAGAGCCTCTAGGATGCGTGCTAAGAAAGATTGTTTTGTGAAAGCGTGTTCTTCTAGTTTCTATGAAAATAAAGATGAAGATCTAAAAGTTATTGATGTGTCCCCTATTAAATATTTGTTTTGCAATATGAATCTTGATAATGATGGGACTGAATATGATCCACCTTTACCTAGAAGGCGTTCCAAAAATTCGGAGTTTTTATATCTTGATGCAAAAATTAGTAAAAGCAGGATTGAAGAGATCAAAACTCTAGATATTAATGAACCCACTATTTTGGATTTCAAGGAATCTAATTATGATAATTGCTCTTTGATAGATTGTATTTCCTTGTTGCAATCCGTGCTAAATTCTCCACATGCTTATAGTCAAAATAAAGCCTTTACCAAACATATCGTTGATGCTTTGATGCAATCTTATGAGGAAAAACTTGAGTTGGAAGTTTCTATCCCTAGAAAACTTTATGATGAGTGGGAACCTACTATTAAAATTAAAATTAAAGATCATGAATGCTATGCTTTGTGTGATTTGGGTGCTAGTGTTTCCACGATTCCAAAAACTTTGTGTGATTTGTTAGGTTTCCGCGAATTTGATGATTGCTCTTTAAACTTGCACCTTGCGGATTCCACCATTAAGAAACCTATGGGAAGAATTAATGATGTTCTTATTGTTACAAATAGGAATTATGTGCCCATAGATTTTATTATTCTTGATATAGATTGCAATCCTTCATGTCCTATTATTTCTTGGTAGACCTTTCCTTAGAACGATTGGTGCAATTATTGATATGAAGGAAGGGAATATTAGATTCCAATTTCCGTTAAATAAAGGCATGGAACACTTCCCTAGAAAGAAAATAAAATTACCTTATGAATCTATTATGAGGGCCACTTATGGATTGCCTACCAAAGATGGCAATACCTAGATCTATCCTTGCTTTTATGCCTAGCCAGGGGCGTTAAACGATAGCGCTTGTTGGGAGGCAACCCAAATTTTATTTTTAGTTTTTTGCTTTCTGATTATGTTTAGAAATAAATATTTGATCTAGCCTCTGGTTAGATGTGTTTTTATGTTTTAATTAGTGTTTGTGCCAAGTTTAACCTATAGGATCTTCTTGGATGATAGTTATTTGATCTTGCTGAAAATTCCAGAAACTTTCTGTTCACGAAAATAATTGTTAAAAATCACCAGAACGTGTTAAAATATTGATTCCAATTGGTGCTGATCAAAAAAAATTCTAGGTCGTCCTATTTTGGCTGAATTTTTGGAGTTCCAGAAGTTTGCGTTAGTTACAGATTACTACAGACTAATCTGTTTTTGACAGATTCTGTTTTTCATGTGTTGTTTGCTTATTTTGATGAATCTATGGCTAGTAAAACAGTTTATAAACCATAGAGAAGTTGGAATACAGTAGGTTTAACACCAATATAAATAAAGAATGAGTTCATTACAGTACCTTGAAGTGGTGTTTTGTTTTCTTTCGCTAACGGAGCTCACGAGATTTTCTGTTAAGTTTTGTGTTGTGAAGTTTTCAAGTTTTGGGTAAAAGATTTGATGGATTATGGAACAAGGAGTGGCAAGAACCTAAGCTTGGGGATGCCCATGGAACCCCAAGATAATCTAAGGACACCTTAAACCAAAGCTTGGGGATGCCCCGGAAGGCATCCCCTCTTTCGTCTACTTCCATCGGTAACTTTACTTGGAGCTATATTTTTATTCACCACATGATATGTGTTTTGCTTGGAGCATCTTGTATTATTTGAGTCTTTGTTTGTTAGTTTGACACAATCATCCTGGCTGTAAACACCTTTTGAGAGAGACACACATGCTTCGGAAATTTTTAGAATACTGTATGTGCTTCACTTATATCTTTTGAGTTATATAGTTTTTGCTCTAGTGCTTCACTTATATCTTTTAGAGCACGGTGGTGGATTTGTTTTATAGAAACTATTGTTCTCTCATGCTGCACTTAGATTATTTTGAGAGTCCTACAAAACAGCATGGTAATTTGCTTTAATTATGATAGGCATTCAAGATTAGTAAAAAAAATCTTATGAGTGTGTTGAATACTATGAGAAGTTAGATACTTGATAATTGTTTTGAGATATGGAGATGGTGATATTAGAGTCATGCTAGTTGAGTAGTTGTGAATTTGAGAAATACTTGTGTTAATGTTTGTGATTCACGTAGCATGCACGTATGGTGAACCGTTATGTGATGAAGTCGGAGCATGATTTATTTATTGATTGTCTTCCTTATGAGTGGCGGTCGGGGACGAGCGATGGTCTTTTCCTACCAATCTATCCCCCTAGGAGCATGCGCGTAATACTTTGCTTTGGTAACTTGTAGATTTTTGCGATAAGTATATGAGTTCTTTATGACTAATGTTGAGTCCATGGATTATACGCACTTTTCTTCCTTCCACCATTGCTAGCCTCTCTAATACCGCGCACTTTTCGCCGGTATCATACACACACCATATACCATCCTCAAAACAGCCACCATACCTACCTACCATGGCATTTCCATAGCCATTCCGAGATATATTGCCATGCAACTTACCACCGTTCAGTTTATTATGACACGCTCCATCATTGTCATATTGCCTCGCATGATCATGTAGTTGACATCGTATTTGTGGCAAAGCCACCGTTCATAATTCTTTCATACATGTCACTCTTGATTCATTGCATATCCCAGTACACCGCCGGAGGCATTCACATAGACTCATATTTTGTTCTAAGTATTGAGTTGTAATTGTTGAGTTGTAAGTAAATAAAAGTGTGATGACCATCATTTTTTTAGCATTGTCCCAAGTGAGGAAAGGATGATGGAGACTATGATTCCCCCACAAGTCAGGATGAGACTCCGGACTAAATAAAAAAAGAGAAAGGCCATAAAAAAAGAAAAGGCCCAAAAAATTGAGAGAAAAAGAGAGAAGGGACAATGTTACTATCCTTTTACCACACTTGTGCTTCAAAGTAGCACCATGATCTTCATGATAGGGAGTCTCCTATGATATCACTTTCATATACTAGTGGGAAATTTTCATTATAGAACTTGGCTTGTATATTCCAATGATGGGCTTCCTCAAAATGCCCTAGGTCTTCATGAGCAAGCGAGTTGGATGCACACCCACTTAGTTTCTTTTGTTGAGCTTTCATACACTTATAGCTCTAGTGCATCCATTGCATGGCAATCCCTACTCACTCACATTGATATCTATTAATGGGCATCTCCATAGCCCGTTGATACGCCTAGTTGATGTGAAGACTATCTTCTCCTTTTTGTCTTCTCCACAACCACCATTCTATTCCACATATAGTGCTATGTCCATGGCTCACACTCATGTATTGCGTGAAGATTGAAAAAGTTTGAGAACATCAAAAGTATGAAACAATTGCTTGGCTTGTCATCGGGGTTGTGCATGATTTAAATACTTTGTGTGGTGAAGATAGAGCATAGCCATACTATATGATTTTGTAGGGATAACTTTCTTTGGCCATGTTATTTCGAGAAGGCATAATTGCTTAGTTAGTATGCTTGAAGTATGATTACTTTTATGTCAATATTAAACTTTTGTCTTGAATCTTTCGGATCTGAATATTCATACCAGAATTAAGAGAATTACATTGAAATTATGCCAACTAGCATTCCACATCAAAAATTCTGTTTTTTTCATTTACCTACTCGAGGACGAGCAGGAATTAAGCTTGTGGATGCTTGATACGTCTCCAACGTATCTATAATTTTTTATTGTTCCATGCTATATTATATTCTATTTTGGACATTATTGGGCTTTATTATACACTTTTATATTATTTTTGGGACTAACCTATTAACCGGAGGCCCAGCCCAGAATTGCTGTTTTTTGCCTATTTCAGAGTTTCGCAGAAAAAGAATATCAAACGGAGTCCAAACGGAATGAAACCTTCGGGAACGTGATTTTTGGAACGAACGTGATCCAAAGGACTTGGACCCTACGTCAAGACATCAACCAGGAAGGCACGAGGTAGGGGGGCGTGCCTACCCCCCTGGGCGCGCCCTCCACCCTCGTGGGGCCCATGTTGCTCCACCGACGTACTTCTTCCTCCTATATATACCTACGTACCCCCAAACTACCAGATACAGAGCCAAAAACCTAATTCCACCGCCGCAACCTTCTGTACCCGTGAGATCCCATCTTGGGGCCTTTTCCGGAGCTTCGCCAGAGGGGGCATCGATCACGGAGGGCTTCTACATCAACACCATAGCCTCTCCGATGATGTGTGAGTAGTTTACCTCAGACCTTCGGGTCCATAGTTATTAGCTAGATGGATTCTTCTCTCTTTTTGGATCTCAATACAATGTTCTCCCCCTCTCTTGTGGAGATCTATTCAATGTAATCTTCTTTTGCGGTGTGTTTGTTGAGACCGATGAATTGTGGGTTTATGATCAAGTTTATCTATGAACAATATTTGAATCTTCTCTGAATTCTTTTAAGTATGATTGGTTATCTTTGCAAGTCTCTTCAAATTATCAGTTTGTTTTGTCCTACTAGATTGATCTTTCTTGCAATGGGAGAAGTGCTTAGCTTTGGGTTCAATCTTGCGGTGTCCTTTCCCAGTGACAGTAGGGGCAGCAAGGCACGTATTGTATTGTTGCCATCGAGGATAACAAGATGGGGTTTATATCATATTGCATGAATTTATTCCTCTACATCATGTCATCTTACTTAAAGCGTTACTCTGTTCTTTTGAACTTAATACTCTAGATGCATTCTGGATAGCGGTCGATGTGTGGAGTAATAGTAGTAGATGCAGGCAGGAGTCGGTCTACTTGTCTCGGACGTGATGCCTATATACATGATCATACCTAGATATTCCCATAACTATGCTCAATTCTGTCAATTGCTCAACAGTAATTTGTTTACCCACCGTAATACTTATGCTCTCGAGGGAAGCCACTAGTGAAACCTATGGCCCCGGGTCTATTTTCCATCATATTAATCTCCCGTCAACAAGCTATTTCTGGCGCCGTTTTTATTTTGCTTTCTTTACTTTGCATCTTTATCATAAAAATACCAAAAATATTATCTTATCATATCTATCAGATCTCACTTTCGTAAGTGACCGTGAAGGGATTGACAACCCCTTTATTGCGTTGGTTGCGAGGATTTTATTTGTTTGTGTAGGTGCGAGGGACTCATGCGTGGCCTCCTACTGGATAGATACCTTGGTTCTCAAAAACTAAGGGAAATACTTACGCTGCTTACCTGCATCACCCTTTCCTCTTCAAGGGAAAACCAACGCAGTGCTCAAGAGGTAGCACCTGCAAGCTTAAATAATCCACAAATTTCATCCACATATATCAAGTGAGGACGTTCAGTTTCGTCTCCTGCATAAGGATTAGCTAGCAATTGTTCTATCATACCCGAAGGAATTTCATACCCAATATTTTCAGTAGGTGCAGTAGGTTGAGGGGCAACTAATTGTGGTTCCGGTCGAGGTGAAGATACCCCGAACAAACCCCTCAAAGGATTGTTCTCCATAGTAACAAGTGACAATAAATTTCAGCACATAGTAATAATTTTTCCTTGCTGATTTCCACTTACCAAGAGCGCTTCACTCCCCGGCAACAGCGCCAGAAAAGAGCCTTGATGACCTTCAAGTATAGGGGATCAATCGTAGTCTTTTCGATAAGTAAGAGTGTCAAACCCAACGACGAGCAGAAGGAAATGACAAGTTTCCAGCAAGGTATTCTCTGCAAGCATTGAAATTATGAGTAACGAGTAGTTTGATAGCGAGATAATTTGTAACAAGCAAGTAACGGTAACGGTAACAAAAGTGCAGCAAGATAACCCAATCCTTAAGGCAAAGGACAGGCCAAAACGGTCTCTTATGATAAGCAAAACGTTCTTGAGGGTACACGGGAATTTCATCTAGGCACTTTCATCATGTTGGGTTTGATTCATCTTCGCTACTTTGATAATTTGATATGTGGGTGGACCGGTGCTTAGGTGTTGTTCTTACTTGAACAAACCTCCTACTTATGATCAGGGGCAGAGCTAGTGAATTGCTAAAGCCTAGGCACACCACAAGCTAAATTTTACTTTGGTCTATTAAACACCACAAGTATCATATATTCGGATAAACGCCATGTGCAATATGAACGCCAATATTTCATAGATCATAGATATAAATAAAAACATGAGGTACGATACCAATTAAATGGCTAATTGATAATATATTATAGGTAATTGAACAATTTGGCAGTATATCATAGGGGCACTCACCGGTGCTGCATGTGTGGCCAGGGCTGGCTGAAGTGCAGGTGGTGATTGGGACGAGCCACCATTCGCTGCTGCCAGAGTGGAATCCCCCCGCCCCCACACAATGGCTGCTGCTTTGGCCCCGAGCTTTCGATTTTGATCCCGATCATTACTCGCTGGGGTCATAGCCTGATTGGTGGCCTAGCCGCACCATCTCTTGCGGTGTTGCCGGTCGTCGTGCCTCCGCCAGTCCACCTCACCGACCGCCGCCTCCAACCGTGGAGTTGTTAGGGTAAGTCGTGCCGCATAGACGAACCGGCGAGGCTAGCGATGCAAACTATACACATTCTTTTCCTTTGCAGGAGGCCACGAGTTGACTACCTATTGTGGCCCATATAAGAAAATTAAAGGATGGGCCTGCCTATGGCGTACTGGTTTGATGTGAGTAAGCCCAAAAGGAAAATACGATGCCCAAACAAGCCAATTCATCACAAAGTTGTTGTATTTTGGATCATATAGTGTACGTTGTGATCCAGCTGCTCGTAAAATTTGCAGTGCTCGAGCCCGCGCACATGCCCTGCCCTGATGGTAGAATCGCCACTCCTTATGATTAACCCCCTCGCTAGCATCCGCAACTACGAGAAAAGTATTAAGATAAAATCTAACCATAGCATTAAACTTTTGGATCAAAATTAATCCCTTACGAAGTAGCGCATAAACTAGGGTTTAAGCTTTTGTCACTCTCGCAACCCATCATCAAATAACTACTCCACAATGCATTCCCTTAGGCCCTAATAAGGTGAAGTGCCATGTAGTCGACGTTCACATGACACCACTAAGGGAATCACAACATACATACCATCAAAATATCGAACACATATCAAGTTCACATGATTACTTGCAACTAGATTTCTCCCGTGACCACAAGAACAAAAGTAACTACTCACAAATGATAATCATGCTCAAGATCAGAGGGGTATTAAATAGCATAATGGATCTGAACATATAATCTTCCACCAAATAAACCATATACACTATAAAAAAAGACACATCCGTGACATTTTGGGCCGAATGAATATTTTTTCTGTCATACATATGACACTTCTATGACGATAATTGTGACAAAACCCGGTATCATCATAGATGTGGTGGCCTCCTACTTCTATGACAAAAAATCATGACAGAAAATGGGCTTTTCGTCCTGCGCGGGCCGGAGGCGCAACTGCATGACATTCTTTGGGCCGTCCATGACGGAAAAAACCGTGGTAGAAGCGAGGGGGAGGAAAATTTCGGGGAGTTCCCGGTTACGGTGGGAGGTCGGGGCCGAGCGATGCGCGTTTCTCTCGTACACGTACGCGCGTGTGTGCGAGGCGTTGGCTCTAACTGAACCCGAGCGAGGCGTTGGGCTCTAACTGAACCCGAGCGATTGCATTGTAGGCTACGCGTTACTGAACCCGAGCGATCGATCGATGGCTGTTAACTGAACCCGATCGAGCGATTCCTTCGCTACTGCTGCTAACTGAAGCCAATCGATTGGATGGACAGTGAGCGTTGCGGGGGGGGGGGGGGGGGTTGGATGAACAGTGAGCGGTGGCGTTGCCTCTGGATGAACAGGACCCTGTGGTGTGGAGGGCTGGATGAACAGTAGACGGTGGAGGGGTGCCCGTGGAGGGGTGGTTGAACAGGACCCCGTGGTGTGCAGGGGTGGATGAACAGTAGACGGTGGAGGGGTGCCCATGGAGGGGTGGTTGAACAGTAGCCGGTGGAGTAGCGCGCGGTGGAGGCTGGATGAACAGGAGCCCGTGGAGGCTGGAGGAGGTCGACGGTGGAGATGAACAGTATCCCGTGGAGTCCCGTTTTGCGGTACGCCACACCCCTCCCGATGAACAGGACCCCCGTTTCGACCGTAGGAGGTCCGTTTCGTCCGTTTTGCGGTACGCCACACCCCTCCCGATCAACTGGACCCCCATTTCGACCGTAGGAGGTCCGTTTCATCCGTTTTGCGGTACGCCACACCCCTGCCGATCAACAGGACCCCCGTTTCGACCGTAGGAGGTCCATTTTGTCCGTTTTGCGGTACGCCACACCCCTCCCGATCAATAGGACCCCCGTTTCGACCGTAGAAGGTCCGTTTCCTCCGTTTTGCGGTACGCCACACCCCTCCCGATCAACAGGACCCCGTTCCGAACGTAGGAGGTCCGCTTCCTCCGTTTTGCGGTACGCCAGGCCTCGTTTCCGTCGCCTGTTCCGTCCAAGCCCTCCCGGTGAACACGACCACGCATTCCGTTCTGACCCAGCCTGTTGGCTCCCACGCGTTCCGTTGCCTCCCGATGAACACGACGCATTCCGTTGCCTCCCCATGAACACGACGCATTCCGTTGCCTCCCCATGAACGCGATGCATTCCGTTGCCTCCCCATGAACACGACGACGACGCTGTTTCTCTGTTCCGACCCAGCCATGTACACGAGCCCTGGCCGTACATATGCGCGAGTAGGCGTTCGAGACCCCGCCCGTATGTACACACACGTGGGCGTATTTTCTTTCTTGCACACTGGCCGTTGTACGTACGTGTACATGCTACGTGCGCGCCTCTACTACGACACGTGCACGCCTCTACTACGACACGTGCGTGCCTCTACATCGACCAGTATGTACGTACACGTTCGCGACCAGAATGACAACGCTACGTACGCTTCGATCAGGTGGGTCCCGACTGTCAGGCACTTCCTTGCCTGCGAAGATGTAGCTGGTGGGTCCCAGCAGTCAGGGGGCGAATCTTTTTTTGCCCGGACGCACTTTCTTCGTGCGAAGATGTAGCCGGTGGGTCCCAGCAGTCAGGGGGCGAATCGTTTTTTTTTTGCCCGGACGCACTTCCTTGCGTGCGAAGGTGTAGCTGGTGGGTCCCAGCAGTCAAGGGGCGAATCGTTTTTTTTTTGCCTGGACGCACTTCCTTGCGTGCGAAGATGAAGCTGGTGCGTCCCAGCAGTCAGGGGGAAACGTTTTTTTCCGCGAAATACAGTGGCCCGTCCGGTGGGTCCCAGCTGTTAGGTGGAGGAATCATTATTTTCCGCGTAATAAGGAGGCACTTCCTTGCTGCGGCCGTGGACCCAGCTGTCAGCCTCTCCATGTACAGTCCACGTCTGATGGAAGTCGTTCCTTGACTACGTTGACCAGGCCGCGCCGAGAGCACCACGGCGGTGGACGACGGCGAGGCCTAGGAAGGGGACGACGCGGAGCCAGGGAAGACGCGGCAGTGGAAGCCCGCGCGGAGAGGAGTACGAGGGTTCACTGGTTCGGCTGCGGTGTGAGGCTGCTGTCGCCGCAGGGCCTGGCCAGCGGTGGGAATAGTGGGGGCGGTGAGGCCTTCGCGGCAGCACAGTCGGACACGGGAGGCAGGAGCATGCGGCACGACCGGCGCTGCTTTGGGCGGCTAGAGCAAGAAGACCAGAGGTTGAAGAAGCACTACGGCCGTTGGATGGACATCGTACGGTCACTGGAGCTAGAATCGTTCATATTGACTAAGTTGACAAAGCCCTCCGTCCCCGTCAACTTAGTTGGCCCACAAGTCATCCTCCCACTATGGTGGGTCCCAGCTAGCAGGGGGTATTCATTTTTTTGTGCGTAATAAGGAGGCACTTCCTTGCGTGCGAAGATATAGCTGGTGGGTCCGACATGTCAGCGGGGGGAACGTTTTTTCGCGAAATACAGAGGCCCTTCTGGTGGGTCCCAGCTGTCAGGTGGAGGAATCATTATTTTGCGCGTACAGTCCACGGCCGATGGATGTCGTTCGTTGACCACGTTGACCAGGCCGCACCGAGAGCACCATGGCGGTGGACGACGGCGAGGCCTAGGAAGGGAACGACACGGAGCCGGGGAAGACTCGGCAATGGTTGCCCACGCAGTGGGGAGTACGAGGGTTTACTGGTTCGGCTGCCGTCGCCGAAAAATAACAGGAGGTGTGGGTGAGTAGAGGAATGGCCTGGCCAGCAATGAAGTAGGGTGGGGCGGTGCGGCCTGTGCGGCAGCACAGCCGGCCATGGGAGGCGGGAGCAGGCAATCCCACCGGAGCTGGTTTGGGTGGCTAGAGCAAGAAGATCAGATATTGAAGACGCAGCACGGCCGTTGGATTAACATCCAACGGTCACTGCTGCTAGAATCGTTTGTGGACTAAGTTGACAAAGCCAAAGTACACATCAACCTAGTAGACCCACAAGTCAGCCTCCAAATCTGTCCCAAACAGCATACAGCCCGAAATTTCTAGCCAGATCCAAATTAATTTTAAATCTAAATATACCTTAATTTAAATTCAATGAAATTTTACCCGCACAAAAACAATGAAATTTAAAATATCAAAATCCGAAAGAAAACAATATTTTGGAACTAATTGCCTGTTTGCTGTATTTTTCCATTTTACAGCCCATTTATTATTACTTATAGCCCATTTCTTATTACTTATAGCCCATTTTCTGGGCAAAATGCATCCCTCCTCGTCTTGAAAGATTTTCGGCCCAGCAGGGCGTAGAAAAGCAAGTAGGCCTACGTTGGTTATTCTGCAAAAAACAAAATAGCTGGCTAGCCATTTTCAGAAAGGAAAAAAACAAACTGGGCTGGTCATGTGCTAAACATATGAAATAAAAGCCTGGGCTAGACGGGCCACGGGTCCCGCACAACCCAGTTGATACCCTTCTCCGTCCCGAAAAAACAAAATTACTGCGCGCTGCTGGGTCCCTACTGTCATCCTCACCATGTACAGTCATCTCCTTATTCCTCTCGGCTATTGACCATGTTGACAAAACCGGAGGGCGGCGCCGCGGCGAGCGAACCAAGGCGGAGGATGATGGTGAGGCCTCGAACGGGAACGAACAGGAGCCGGGGAAGATCACAGCCAGCCGTGGGAGGCGGGAGCAGGCGGTCCCGCCGGCGCTGGTTTGGCTTTGGTGGCTCGAGGAAGAAGAGACTGAAGAAATGCGACAGACGTTGAATGTCAATCCAACGTTCAAGGTTGGCACAATCGTTTGTTGACTAAGCGGACACCAAGTAGCATACTTTTTTATATATATAGGAAGAAAACTGCGAGGAAAATGCGTTCGTCTGCCGTACTCCTCACAGGGAACGTTCGCCACATAAGTGACTAGCACCCTTGGTTTTCAACCGAGAGGTCTTGGGTTCGAGTCCGAGGAACTCTCAATTTTGTCCTCCTTCCTTCCTCGCAAAAAAGGGAAAGAAAATGAAAGACTTGGGAAGGCGTACAGAACAAGCTAGTGTACCAGTAAAGAGACGTTGCCGAGTTTTAGAAAAAAGAAAGACGTGCTCCTGTAGCTGGTTCGAATCCAAACCTAGACTATGACTATATATGGTGCTATGCTACTCTGCAAGTAATGAAACTGACATATCCAACGTTCGCTTCTCCTCTTCTCTACTTACTCTGCCTAGCATCAGAAGCTCTGGCCGCAGCAACCATGTCCGCTGGCTGCTCGTCCACCTGCTCTTCAGCAGGCAACAACCAGATATGCGCCAAGTCGCCACCCGTACCATCGCCTGTGGGTCTCATCACACCCCCGCCGGCACGCGCACCGCAGCCGATTGCTCATCGCAACCCGCTACCGTTGTTGTGGTGCCACTGCTGCAAATCACGCAGAGTCATCCGTCGCGTCTCAACCACAATCTGCAACCCTGGCCGAGTCTTCTACAAATGCCCGAATCATGGGGTAATAATATGTTTAAGTGTTGTTCTGCTGCTTTTAGTTGCTGATTTTTTTAATAGTTTGGTTGATGATCTTCCAATTTGATTCATGCAGAAAAGGGAAGATTCGTGTGATTTGTATTCCTGGGAAGTTGCTGATGTGGGGGAATGCAACTATGTTGATTATTTGGTTAGCCGAGGAATCCCAATACCAGCAGGTTGGGGTGTTGGACAAGTAATTGAAGGAACGGCAGAAGAGGAAGATGCAGAGCGGAAGGTTAAAGATGCAGTTCCTCTGATCATGGCCAAGCAACAGCTGCTGAACGGCCTTGACAGCAATGAGGAGATGAAAGAGCTTGTGAAGATAATGGGCAAAATCGATGTGCTCTGTAGGATGATTGTCTCCTTATTTGCAGTGTATGTAGCACTCGTGATGTATTCAGTGGCTACGACATGAGCACTTGCAGAAACTAGTAATGAATGAAACCTGTGTAGCAGGCTGGGCATAGTGTTGTGAACATCTAATGATTTCTATTAACGAAAATCAGGGGGTATCCCCTTTTGCTCATATAAATAAATAAATAGCAGAGGCCCTGTCGGGTCAGCTTTGTTCTCATTCGAAGACGTCGAGCAAATTGCAGTCCAACATCAAACTATGTCATCAAATTCAAGTTTCACAGCCAAATATGAGTACAACTAAACAACAATGTCATCATGTTTTAGTTTTCATACAATCACCAAACGCAAATCAGCATACATAACAAGTGATGTTCTCACAGCAAAATACTAAACAACATGTTCATCAGGTTTCAGTTGTCATAGCAAACACAATTTCACATAGTAGATAAAAAACGTCTTCTGGCAGGCAAATACGACAAAAGCAATGTAATCATCATCCGCAGCAGCAGCGTCAACATCTTCGCCATGTGTATCAGTCTGAATCATAATTCCCCACGGTGTCATCTTCTTCTTCGTCCTCAACGTCCTCGAACGTTGGCTTCTTCTTGATCAACTCTTGTATGTCCATAGCACGACAGGCAATCTTTTCGCCGGCGTCATTGACGTGATGGTTCTCAAAGATATTAGGAACATCTGTGTTATCTTGTACATCAGGAGCAGTGTAAGCATCATCTTGTTGTGCAACTTCATTAAACGAATTCCTCTGCTCAAACCTTTGCAATACTCTCCAGTCATCGCTACGTGCAAATGTGTCTTCCAAGAAAAATATCTGTGTTGCTTGATTTGCCAAAATAAAAGGCTCGTTGGTCTAGTACGCCGCCTTGACATTGATGGATTTGAAATAATCATCAGCTCTGGGTTTTGCGATCCTGGAAAACAGGTTATACCAATGACAACACAACAGAAACACACACCGAGGATCCTCGAAACTGGAGATATACTGCAACTGAACAATGTCTGTTATGTTAGCATACATTTCAGTTGTCTCTTTGTCATACGTATCCGTGCTCATGATGGCACTGTTTTGTGTCTTCCTGCCTTCGTCTCGTGCAAGGGTGTTGTAGTACACATCTCCAACAACGCAAGATTCATAATGTCTTACCCGAGTATCAGGACCCATTGCTAGTGAGTAAAGGGCATCATCAACTGCCTGCCCATCCTCCCGCATCTTCTTAACCTATGGTTAGAAAATAGACAAGCTGATCATCTTATGTACTCAATATATTAAAAAAACTGACAGTGCACTTCAAAAGCTTACATGGTTCTTGAACCATTTCGCAAATCCTGCCATAACCAGTTTGTCAATGTTTCTTGGATTTTGCGGCAGTAACTCCTCTTTGTAGATGCTGCACAACATAGTGATCGCGTCAAACATCTAAATATATAAGAATGTGCTGCAAGTTTAGTAGATTATGATGTATAAGCTGCAGTACTGCACTTACTTGATATAAGGTAGTATCTCAGGACAGTTATTCAACACATACCAAACCATTTTGTCCAAATCTTTAGGTTTGTCCTCTTGTCGACTCTTCCCTGTAACTCGAACAGAATAATCGAAAACATTGAGCCCGGGATTGTCTTCACCCACCTCTTTGCTAAGCTGATCAGCTGTTTCAATGTATTTTGAGCAGAATGTCAATGCTCCTGTAGCAATGTAGGCCTCTGCGATGGAACCCTCGGGTCTAGCTCTGTTCCTAACATAGCCCTTGAAAGTGCCTAGCCGCCTTTCAATAGGGTACATCCAACCATACTGTACTGGACCTCTAAGTAGTGCCTCATCAGGTAGACGAATAGCCAAATGCACCATCACATCAAAGAAGGCTGGAGGATATATCTTCTCAAGGTCCCATAGGATAGTTGGTATCTTGTCTCTAAGACGCTCCAAAGCATCTATCCTGATATTCCTACTGTAGAGTTCCCTGAAGAATTGTCCCAACTCTGCAACTGCTCTGTATAAGTCAGGGCGGCCCAATCCTCTAAGGATAACAGGTAAAGCCCTTTGAAGTAGGACGTGACAATCATGAGTTTTCAACCCTTGTACCTTGTTTCCATCTGCACTGACTCTCCTTTCAGGGTTGGAAGCAAATCCATGTGGGAATCTCACACGTGACAGGACCTCGCAGAATTCTTTTCTTTTTACCTTGTCCAAGACGTACACAGCTGGTGCCATATCCCATGGTTTACCTTCATCTTGCACCTGCAAATCCTTTCTGATACCCAGGTGTGTCAAATCAATCCTAGATTTTAAGGTATCTTTCGTCTTGCCTTCAATATTAAGAAGTGTGCCGATAATGCTGTCACATATATTTTTCTCGATGTGCATCACATCAAGGTTATGCCGCAGATCCAAATCTTTCCAATACTCCAAGTCCCACAAAGTGGACCTGCGGGTAAACAATAATCTCTCTTCTACCCTGCCACGCTTCCTTTTCCCGCTACCATTACCAGGATGGTTTCCTGGTGTAATATGCCTGACCTTCTCTAATTCCACTTGCAACTCATCGGCGGTGAGCCTCTTTGGTGCATCACGGTTTTCATGCTTTGCATTGAACACATGTCTTCGGTATTTTCTAGGATGCGTCTTGTCCTTGGCAAGGAAACGGCGGTGTCCAATGTAACAGATCTTGCTAAGTATTGCGTATGACAGCGGATTCCTGTCACAGCGAACACATGCATTGTAACCATGTGTCGTTTGCCCTGACATAGTGCCCAAAGCCGGATAATCATGGATGCACCAAATTATAACAGCACGCAGAAAGAAATCAGCTGGTGGGCTGCTATATAGGTCTCGAGTGAGAACACCCTTCCATAGCTGTTGAAGTTCCTCCACAAGAGGCTCCATGAACAAATCAAAATCCTTTCCAGGACTTTTTGGACCTGGGATGAGCAAGGCCATCATGTAGTTTGATTCTTTGGTGCAGACATTTGGAGGCATGTTGTAAGGGATAACAAGCACTAGCCACATGCTATATGTGGCACTCTGGTGGCCAAATGGGTTAAATCCATCTGAAGCTAAGCCAAGTCTAATGTTTCTCGGGTCAGCAGCAAACTCTTTGTGTTTATCATTGAAGCTTTTCCACTCACTACCATGAGATGGATGGATCATTACATTCTGATCTCTGTACTCCTGGTTCCTAGAATGCCACAGTACATCCTCTCTTGTTTCAGCATCATGAAACAACCTCTGCAATCTTGGTGTAATTGGAAAATGTCTCAGAACATTATGAGGAATCCTCTTCACAGCATCGCCATCTTTCCATCTTGATGATTTGCATTTCGGGCATTCACTTAAGTTGGCATAATCCTTCCGGAACAGAACACAATTATTCTTACAAACATGGATCATATCATATCCAATTCCAACTGCATGAAGGAAATTCTTCATTTTACTGTAGGTGTGTGGCAGCTCAGACGCATCTGGGAAAGATTTGCGGAAAGCAGCCAACATCGCATCGAATGATTTGTTGGTCATCCGCTCAGATGTCTTCACCTGAAGAAAGGTGACCATAGCTGAGAATACTGACAGCTTATTTCCTTGGGTGACAGCAACGTTGCATTGTTCCAACATGCGGGCCCACCGTTTTTCTTCTGCAGGTGAAAGTTCACGGAATGCACGAGCATTTCGTAGCATTGTTTCAATGTTGGTCAAACTCACTGGCTCCGCCACCACCACCTCCTCCTCCTTTTCCACCTGAGCATCAGGCAGATCAAGATGGTGATCTGCTGCTTCCACGTAGTCAATAACATTGACGTTCACAGCTTCACCATGATGAACCCACCTAGTATATGTGACTGACATCCCATACAAGTGTAGATGATTTTGCACAGTTAACCGGGGTCTTGTAACTGAATTCATACAACTGCTACACGGGCAGAGCACATCTGATTTCGGACCACCATACTCACTCTGATAAAGTTCATGAAGTTTTCAACCCCCTCGACATATGCAGCGGAGAATCTTCGAGCAGAAGTTATCCAAGTCTTGTCCATCTGTTAGACATACAAATTAGTTCTTCTACTAGATATTACAGGAAAAACATATATGCTTTTTTATGAAGTCCTGAAAAAATACCTAGGACGATGTCTAAAGCTATGGCAAGATATTTGGACGAGCAGATCTAAGTAACGAAATATATGTAAAGCTAATTCAGCAAACAGATTTGAGTGCCAAATTATGGCAGGCCGTTTCAGCAGTCAATGAGGCTGAGCACACAGCCATCGAACTATTGAAGGCCATCGCAGCAACAAAGATCGAGTATAAAACGGTGTAGAGCTATTTCACCTAACAGATTGGCTACTAGACCATGGCAATCTACGTCACAATAAATATATGGCAGGATATTTTAGCAACTAATCAGCCTTCGCATGCCATCTCAACTAAGAAGATTGAGTGCAGAACAGGGCAAGGAAGCTTCTTAAGCAGAGCATATTGACAGTAAACTACTTCGGTAAACAGTGAGATTAACAGCGTCTATCAGCTAACATTCAGCGCTACACCGACATGAACGGGGCCTCAGTCTAGAATGCGCGTTCCGTGGGAGAAGCTGACCGCCGTGCGTCTCCACACGAACATCGCCAGCGGTGGCGGCGCTGACCGCCGTGCGCCTCCACAAGAACGTAGCCAGAGGTGGCGGCGCGGCTAGAGGACGGCAGTCTACGAGAGCGTACTGTGGGAGCGAGAGGATCGCCGAACCGCGGCGCCGACGTATCGGCGCGGCGGGGAGGGCAGCTTTGGCGGAGCGAATGGAGTGGAGGGGGACAGGGGGGAGGGGGGTTTGGGGAATATTATTGGCTAGTTGGTCGAAGGGCGGTTGAATCGGATTTGGGGGGAATTTTTGGGTGTGGGGGGGGAGGATTTTCGCGCGGTGGGCGGGGGGAGTTTGGCGCATGGTCGGTTTCTCCAAGTGCAGTCCCACGTGTCAGTGAAGAGGCAAGCCGAAGCGCGTTCCGTTTGCGTGAGCCGTGTGCAGGACCGAACGTGTGTGGGGTGCAATGCGACCGCGACAGGAGTGCTGTGAGTGTACCGCCTTTTTTCCTTTTAAACTAGGTGCTTCGCCTCCTCAAAAAAAATTGTTGCTTCGCGCGATCCATCGATACTACTACTAGTAATCCGGTAATCCCGACTAAAACGGCGTGGCCGGGTCTTTTCCCGCGCGATATGCTGGGAGGTTGGCTTAGTTGGGTTTTTTAGGACGAGTAATGCTACACCTACGTAATCCCAGTTACATAATTAACGTAATGTGAAACATGTGAGCTGTTGATTGTAGATTGGGGGGAGGGAGGGGCCCACCACCATGAAAATCAGGGGAGGAGAGAGAGAGAGGCAATTTACGTTAACCCTTTCGTAGGTTCCCGTAGATGTAGAAAGATGTGAAATGCGTGAATGTGTAGTGGACGTACTATTGGAGTGCCTAAGATAATTTGTGTATGTATAGACCCTATGTGTTTATTTTACTTCGCATGTTAGATTTGTCTTGGTTCAATAAAAAGCAGAGTTGGTGATGATGGTGTGCCTGTCATCCTGCAATATAGGCCGTCCGATCTATATCTAACGGATAGGAAGGAAACTATGACAATTTACCCGCACTCCTCTCCACATTTGCAGATAAGGCTTTCCCTCGTTCATCCTTTTCTCCCACAAGATCTTGATCTTCCGTGCAACGCACGGGCATCTTGCTAGTACTCCTACAATATGTATATTATCGTGAAAGTTCATATACACCGGCTCAGATTAATGCAAACACGGCAGATTTTCATGACATTTCGAACTTTTATAGGACAGAAAAATAAAAGAAACCCGACCCTAAACCTATTCTACGGCGCCGACCGACGTCCTCCATCTGCGATCTCTATGTACGGGGGCGGGGTTCAAGACCCGTGAAGTGAAGGTGCGGTCTCCGGCGAGGAAGAGGAGAACACGGTATACGGACCGGCCAGTTGGCACACCATGCCCTGCCGCCTCCCATGCCCTACTCATCCTCGGAGGAGTCCCCGACCTCGGCGGTGCCGGACGTTGGACGGCGGCAAGTAGGACGCGTGGCTGACGGTGCTCCCGTCGTCGGCCGCCAGCGTGGCCACTGCTTGTGCGGTCCCGTCCGCGTCCGACTACGCCGCTATTGCGTCGCGAGAGGCGACTTGAGCGAGGGCGGCGACCTCGAGCTTCATCCCCGAAGACAAGCTCTCCTGCAGAGCATTCGCACTTGCGGTCATGGCGGATGTGGTGCCAGGTAGGAGGACGATGCGCTATGGTGTGGAGGTTAGCTGGGCGTTGCCGCTTTAAGTAGCGCATTCCGGTGAGGCCAAGCGTTCGGGTGCATCATTAAGTCGCCAGAGTTGGTTCCTCGGGCACCGAGCCTCTTAACGACGACATACGAACGGACGACATGAATGCGGGCAGCTGGCGCCGGCTAGGAACGCACCGCGCGACGGCGCGAGGGACGAGGGTTTTGGTGTGCCAGGGTAGTCAGCTGCGGTCGTGGCAACGTTGGAGATGCCCTTTGCTCACATGCGATCCCTGCATGTCATTGAAAAAGCAAGATGACCCGGCATGGTCTAAGGTCCAGAGGATGCAGTTGGCCGCGCTACACCACTCCGCGGACGCGTCGCGGCGCCCCGTGCATCCTTGACGAGCCGGGTGTTGGGGTGTGTTTGGATTGTGGCCAAAGTGCACCTTACCAAAATTTTGGTCATGACCCAAAGATTGGTCTTTGTTTGGATGGTTGCCATTTTTTTGGCATGCTAATGAACTCTAGCCAACTCTAGTTCATTTTTCTTGCCAATGTCGGCCAAATCATGGGCAACCAATACCTCAACCAAAATTTTGGTCATGACCCAAAGATTGGTCTTTGTTTGGATGGTTGCCATTTCTTTGGCATGCCAATGAACTCTAGCCAACTCTAGTTCATTTTTTCTTGCCAATGTCGGCCAAATCATGGGCAACCAATACCTCAACCAAAATTTTGGCTACCCAATGCTTTGATGGGGCAACCTTGGGCACAAACCAAACATACCGTTGGTCGTGCCACAGCACTAACGCCACCCTCGGCACACTGAAACCGACCGTGTCTAGCGATGATATGAGCGTGTCGCTCACCGCGGTCGCCGTGTCCAGAGGCGGTGCTGGAGCTGTGCCCCGTTGTTGGCCCCAACGACCCACATGAACGGTTGTCGGTGGCGAGGAGGTCGTGGGCCAGCTCCTCCATTGGACTAGTCTGAGCTACGTCGTCCCGACAGGTGTGCCCCACATGTCAGTTTCCCTGTTTTCCCGACCATATTCGAGCGTCAGTGCTCCGCGTTGCACATTAGGCCTTTCACTATGTAGGCCAAGCGAGAACAACTTATTGTTTATTTGAGCCATTCAAGTATAATCATGTGGCGTTTGCTTATTTCTCATTCCTCTCCAACCCTCTTCTCCATCGATCATGTCGCCCTCCAGTCGAGTCCATCCTCCCGCATGCCTCATTTGAACATTCCGCCGAGTATCATTCGCATGTACCCAACCTAATCCTCTTTCAATAGATATCCGGACCCCGAGATGAAATCGAGAGGGAACGAGTGGGGGCACGTGATACCTAAGGCGGATTCAAAATTTTGAACCGGTGATCATAGCATCCGCAAATCATATATAAAGGGTATTCAATGTTCGTTTCATTTTTGAACGTACAATATACTCCCCCTATCCTTTCTAGTTTACATATAAGTTTTATGTGTAGTCAAAGTATCTCTACTTTGATCAAAAAGGTATCAACATTCAACAACGCCCAATCAATATTGTTAGATTCGTACGTACTCCTAGATTTGTACTCGAGATGGTTTCCAATTTGACTATTGACAAGATTAATAGTACATGAGATGTATAATGTGAAAATTATATCATTGGAAACTCCTTTCACATACGAATTTGACCGTATGCTTTGTGTAAGTTGCATGTCATATATTATTACTCTAACATTTGGTCAAAGTTAGCCTCGAAAAACATATTAGACCCTGTATGCTTTGTGTAAGTTGCATGTCATATATTATTACTCTAACATTTGTGTAAGTTGCATGTCATATATTATTACTCTAACATTTGGTCAAAGTAGTATAGTGGAAGTGGATCCTCTGACGTAGGAATCCCTGCCTTACCCTCCCTTTCGGTCACTTACTGGCGGACCCCATGCTTGCTAGGCCCCGCATGTTAGTTACTCAATGGGTTCGGCCACGTCAGGGGATCCTCATCCGTAGTATACTCCCTCTGTTTTTATTTACTCCGCATAAAACAGAGGAAGTGCTGGTATAATAAATGACGCGGGCGGGGGAGGGGGAGGGACGTCGGTTTGCTCTCAACTGCGGTCCCACAAGCGAGCGAAAACGCAAGACGAAGCGCGTTCCATTCGGTGAGCGACGTGGAGGGTCCAGCGTGCCGGGCTGCAACGCGAACGCGACAAGAGCGATGTACAGTCAAAACCGATTGACCGGTCATCACCGGAACCACTATTCACACCAGAACCTTCGCTACTCGGCCTACGCCATCCACTGCCCTAAAACCACACCAAATCTCCAGCCCATTCCCCCACCTTCCAATCCCCTAGCCCGCATCAAGCGTCCCCTAGTTCGCCAGAAAGCCATGGTGCGCCGCAAGATCACTTACTACAAGATGCTGACGCGGGAGCGCCGCGCAGAAATCGCGGCGGCGGTCGGCGCCACAGACCTCCGTTCCCAAGCATGCTTTGCGGCGGGCCAATTCCCGAGTTCTCTGGAGCCAAGCTACGAGGAGGAGGAAGCCGATCCAATGTTCATGGCGGAGGTCGCGGCGCAGAAGGCCCCCGATGGGTATGAGACGATGGACGTCGACTTCGTGCCAGCGTGCGAGTCCCCCATGGTGCAAGTGGACCAGCGGTTCAACATGGCGATACTAAAGGAGGACCGGGAGGCAGAGGCTCAACTCGACGCGGAGCGCGCGCATGCCGCTGCCATCGAGGCTCTCCTGCAGGCGGAACCGGATGTCGTGGATGTGGACCGGGCGGCGGAGGCTCAACTTGAGGCGGAGCGCGCGGATGCCGCTGCCATCGAGGCCCTCCTGCAGGCGGAACCGGACGTCCTGAACTTGAACCGGGCGGCAGAGGCTCGACTCGACGCAGAGCGCGTGGATGCCGCTCTCATCGATGCCCTCCTGCAGGTGGAACCGGACGTCCTGGACTTGAACCGGGCGGCGGAGGCTTGACTCGACGCGGAGCGCGCGGATGCCCCTGCCATCGAGGCCCTCCTGCAGGCGGAACTGGACATCCTCGACTTGAACCGGGCTGTGCTCTCGTCCGTGCAGAGGCGCCCGCACGCTCCGCTTGAACGAGTAGCTGGAGGCCGAGGACAACCACGGTGCGGAGACACACGTCGGCAGCGACGGCTGGTTCGCGCGACGACGAGGCAGTCTCGTTCCGTGAGCAGTGATATTTTTCTTTATGTTGTTGTTCTTATGGATCTTTTGCTGTGTAAAAACATATATTTGTTATGCAAGTCGCCTGACTTGGGTCAGTCTACCATTTCAGGCGGTTGGATGAATATCCTAGTCTCCTAACCCTTCGTTCCTTCTTCCACACCTCTTCTTCTTCCCCAACAAACCACCGCACGGGCCGTACGGATACTCCCCAACATGCGGTTGGATAAACATACTGTATGAACGAAAATTATGTGTCAGCGATAGGATGGCTGAGTTTGGTTTGTTCACATGCGACAGCACGTGTCAGTGAGGGTGCGTTCCCTTGGTTGGGTTTGCGGCGTGCAGGAGCGACCGTGTGAGGGTGCGGTGCGACCGCGACAGCCGTGCGCAAGTGCACCTCCTTCTCATTTTGAAAACTTTAGGCAAGCTTGGCAAAAATGTGTGGCGAAGTTTGGCAATGCAAGGCCTAGACCCAAACAGGATAAGTACATACGTACTAGGAGTACTAGTGTTAAAAAAGAAAGGCGGGGTTTTCCTTCACGGGATTTAATCGATACAAATCCTCGTTTCACGTGTCAATTAATGCGTATTTTTTCTCCAAAGACCAAAGATCTAACCATCTCACTCCTCATCGCTTGATTAATGCAGCGCCATGCAAACCAACCTTCTCACTTCCGCATGCATGCAGGGATATTAATGTCCTTGGTTGCTAACCCCATCAATTTTGCCTCGATTAGTGTTAGTGGCCCTTTGCAAATTGTAATTTTGATATACCGGCCTTGTGTACAAAAAAATGGAGGTAGTAACTATATTTGACTTCCTTCCCCATTGCGGTGACGTCGACGATATCTTTTTTTTGGTGGTTTGGCGAAGTGCGTTCGACGGAGAACACTATTGAGGGAGACTACGGTAAGTCGTTCGCAAGTGCCGCCTGCAAGCCGAGACAACCGCCTTATTTGCATCCAGGAAGTCCTTTACTAGTACTACTAGGAGTACTAGTGCGGCGAGATGGTTTCTCGAAGAAGACGATGGAGAAGCGGAGTCAGCGAAGAGTGAAATGATGGTTGCTTCGTCCGTGCTTTTGTGATTTGACGCCTCACTGCTTTGTGATTTGTGATAGAAGGGACAGGGGAGTAGACTTTGTGCTCTATACTGTACTACATGCGTCCAAGCATGGGAGAAAGAGGAGAGACGTTGCATTTTTCTATTCCTTCAATCAATCAATCGGGGAGCTTCGGTTCCATCTTTTTGGCTTTGGCAACACCGTCCACAATGGTTCCCACGATGCCAAAAGCTATTTTCACATTTGGCTACACATTGTGGATGCCCTTAACCGTACCACTTGGTTTTGCTCCTGTGTGCTATCTATACAAATCTCAATTATATTGATCTAAAAAATTATAGAATCAAGATTAGTAAAAAGGAGGTGATTTTGCCGCGCGGATGGCGGGGGAGGTTTCTTATTTGAGCAATGCTACATCCACGTAATGGTTTACGTAAAGTTACAAACTGATGTGATGTGGGACTATTTGATTGGATTAAAGGAGAGGATTAGGCCCACCCCACCTGAAAATCAGGGGGGGCATATATAGATTAGATGGAAAGTATACGTAGCAGCTACGTAGCCCTTTGTAAGTCTAGGATTAGGCTTCTTATTTTCGGAGGACGCTGTCCTGGTGATTTGCTAACATGCGGTCCCACGTGTCAGTGCTTTACCAAGCCGATCCGCGTCCCACATGAGGCAGAACAACGGCAGAAGCAACACGTGGTTAAGTTGAAGAAGATGAGGGAGAAGCGGATTCAGCAACGAGTGAAATGATGTGATGGTTGCTTCGTCCCTCCAACTTAACTGCGGGAAAGGTGCAGCTTTGTGATTTGACGCCTCATTGCTCATTACTACGCCGGCGCCATGACTGGGGTGCTTCACCTCGGCTGCTCTGCACTATATTCCGGTATGGCACGTGGACCCGATAGCTTGATGTCCCACATGTCGGCGAAAGGGACTAGAAGATTTATGAAAGCGAGCGCTCCACTCTTACGACGGAGGAGTAGACGACACGACGGCCCAGTGAACTGTCACTTGTAGTACTGTATAGTACTATAGTTTTGCTGTTTCGCACGATCCATCGATACAAACCCGATTAAACAGGAAAGGGCGGCATTTTTCCCACGCGGTAGATGATACTGGCCATACATTTCAAAGGCAATTTTAATGTATGCAAACTGAATAATTATAAGTAACAATATGATATCTAGTAAAACTAAAAACACATATGATTTATTGTGTTAGAGTGTAGTAGTAGTGCTGTATTGCATAGTTGTTAGATGTAACATGCGAGAACGTATAGAGATGTAGTTTTGGAGGGCCTACAGAGAGAAAAGCGTAATACGGTCACCGAACTTCAGAATAAGCTGATTACGGTCACTATATATGTTTTGCGGTGATTATACGGTCACTTGCTCACAGTTCAGCATTGGATTGCACTCTGTTGACCGGCCAAATAGTCTGCGTGGCGCCATGTTGACTAGTTAAATTGACCACGTTCCTTGTGGGTCCCACCTGTCAGTTCGCATAGGCAAAAGGTCAGATAAACACAAATTTACGCAGGCGCGACAAGGCTCCAACCCGTGCGCGGGAATCACCTGGTTGTGTATGTGTCTGTCAGGGCCTGATGTGTGCGCATGCACGTGTAGGTTGAGCACTTGAGCGTGAGAGTGTGTGTTGGTCGTGTGGTGTACTGGTGTGTGCATGCATGCGTGCGTGTGTGCGTGTGAGTGTTGCGTGCGTGCGTGTGAGTGTTGCGTGCGTGTGTGGCTGTGTGTGTACGTGTGAGTGTTGCGTGCGTTCGTGGGTGCATGTGTTTGTGTGAGTGTTGCGTGGATGCAGTTCATGTGCATGCGTGCGTGTGTGTATAATCACCACACCAGCTCCTGTGTGTTAAAACAGACGGCTCAGCATACCAATACAAGGCCACCTTGTCCGCTGTGCACACGGTCATGACTTCGAACCACCGTCCAAATATTTTTTTGTCGTTTGTTTTCATTCTTACTAGCAAGATGCCCGTGCGTTGCACGTAACATCAAGATGCATTTGTATGACTTGTTTATCTTGTGAGAGAAAAGGATGAACGAGGGAAGGCCTTATTTGCAAATGTGGAGAGGTGTGTGGGTACCTTTTTGCAAAATTGCCATAGTTTCTTTCCTATCCGTCAGATATAAATCAGACGGCCTATATTGCAGGATGGCAGGCACACCATCATCACCAACTCTGTTTTTTATAAGAGTGTATTTTATGTATTTTATAAGAGTGTAGATGTAAAGTAGATACAAGTCGACAGGTGGGCACGATGGTAGTGAGATAATGCGATGCAACACTAGAGGTGCCACGTGGAGCGTTTAACTGGTCAACTAGTCATGTCATGAGCAAATACAGAGTTCTACGGTGAGCCCGTGACTGTATAATAACCACTAAACGTAAATGGTGACCGTAATGAGTGGATTCTGAAGTCCAATGTACGTATCGTTCTTTCGCTTCAAATACAATGATCTTCATTGCATATATCGCGAGAGAAAGATGAAACATGCATGAATTTTCTGGGGGCTTACTTTTAGAGGACCTGGAGATAGTTTTGTGTGCATACGTGAAAGGGGCGTACAGGGGGGTATGCGATGGAGAGAGAGATGCTCTTCGTTTCTCTTTATTATGACTAACTTTGTATATAGTATAAAAATATACAAATTCACAGTGCGGAATAAATATGATTGTGGCCACCATGCAATGCAAATTAGCGTTCGTACTCCTCCATATAACTTTGTAATGTTGTATATATGTAGAAACTCTAAAATAATTTTTTGGCCACACTTTATTCAAAAGGAATGTTGTATGCGAAGTAAACGTGAAGAGAGGGCTTTTTAGATCAATGGGGTACGTGATGTAACATGTGTGAATGTGTAGTTGATGCATTTGGCGGGGCCTAGAGAGGTATGTGTGTGTATTACGTATTCGAGAGAGGCATGGATAGAGGGGCCGACGGGGGGGCGTGGGAGAGATAGCACGAGAAATGAGAGTGGTCTAGAGAGAGAGAGACGAATATGACGTCACGACAATAGATTCCATTCCCTTGAGTGTGTAGATGCAAGGGGGGAGGGAATAGAGGCACCAGGAGAAATTTTCTTTGTGTGTGGTGTTTGTGTTGGTATGTGTGGGTGTGAAAAGATAATGAGACGTGGGGGCAGAGGGTGTGTCACCGCGTGAGGTCCAGTGGGTCGAGGTGAGGCCCTTCGTTCGGTTCCGTCCTGCGCCACATTGGTCGGCCCTTGACGCATTTAGGAAGACCCATGGATGACTAGTCGTACAAGACAAAGATAGCAGAATTGTGAAGGACTCTGTGTCCACTGACAAAGCCGGCTAGGATTTGTAACCCTAGGTTCTCGGACTAAGGTAACCCCTTTATCTCTGATATTACTATTCATCCAACCTAACTTTAAGGGGCATCCTACAGAATGCTCTGCTAGAATCGTACTCGTCGATTAGGAAGAGAGGTGTGAGACAATGCGTGAGAGACAGGCGTAAAGATAATGTGCGTACATGAGACACGTAGGCAGGTCCATGTATATAGAAAGGGTCGATGAGGATTGTGCGTGTGTATGTTTGTGAGAGGAAGAGTGCTTGTGATAAAGGTTAGTGAAAACAGTTGTAAATGGTTACGAGAGGGGGGAGGGTTATATCTAGAGCATGTGTGCGAGAAAGACACCTCGGGAGAGAGTGTGTGAGCATGTGTGAGAGACCACCGATGGAGAGTGAAACTACACGTAAAAGACTGCTCTACACATTGATTAAAGATATAAATTGTAACCAAATATTAGGATGGGGTCATGATATTTGCAATTCGCGTAAGGAGCGGTCATTGATCCATCAGATATCTAGATTCTATCGAATTTGAGCATGTCTATGTTATTATTCGACACAATTGATCCACATAGTTAGTATTTTGAACTCCAGACAATGCACCGCTTTAGCAATCGAATATAAACGTGAGTATAGTTCATGTTGTGTGTGTAAAGCACATTATACATACGAAAGTTACACAATGGACATTATAAATAGCTACCTATGAACTAGCATACATTTGAATTCAACTTAAGGTGGTTTAAAAAAATCGAATTCAACATGAACTCCATTCAATTATTTGAATTTGATATCATGGCATTTGTAAACCATACCTAAATTATGGGGGCACCAATCTTTGCTCTGATTTTGTACATAATAGCATATGTAGTCGTGTACAAAATAGATTCAAATTTAGCTCCTCCATTCCAAAATAATCGTAGTTATAGGATTTTCAAGTGTCAAAATTTCAAAAAGAAGCGGATAATTTAATGAGGTTTTCAAACATACAAGGTCAAATATAACGTTGTCTATTTAGGTCAATCCTCATAGTTCAAGAGTACTCTAAACGTGAATGCTTGTGTTTCAAAATTTTGAACGAAGCGCCAAAAGAGCCTCTACTCGCCCGAAACCACGTGAGACCAATGTTTGGTAGTACAAGGAAATTTCTTTTCTAATAACTCCGACCCGTGAAACCTACCGGCCCGACGTCCAAAGGTCTAAACCGGGGTAGGTTTGTAGCTTCATCTAGACGCCACGCAACCGCATCCGAAAAACATTCATACACAATGGCCGCCTAAGCACACATGCGCGCGGCCGAAATCGCTCCCGCCCACTATTTGGGACACCTGGGATTACCATCCTACCCCCGACCCGCAGTAGGTCCGAAATTTAAGAGGGGGGCAATGTTTGTACTTTCCCCAAATTTCAAACAAGCGCGTCCCATCTTCTGTTCAAAAAAGCCAAAAACAAGCGCGTCCCTGACCGAAACATGGTTCCCCCCACCCGTCCGATTCCCCATTCGTACTCCGTGGGCGCCAAAACTACCTCTCCACCAGCCGCGAAACCCCGGCGTCCTCCGTCCGCCACCCCATCCCACCCATCAACCGCCGCCCTCCTCCATCACGCCGGAGCCGATACCCCGACGTCGTCGTCCACCGCAACCTCAACCGCAACGCCCTCCACGGCTAGTAGTTGAAGTCGAGGCCGAGCCGTCCGTACCCGAGCCAGTTCAACCACGTCGTCCTGCGCCTCACCGCTGCCGCTCCAACTTCGCCACCCTCCACCGCACCGGAGCTGTTCCTGCTACGCCATCCTTCGCCGCCTCGGATCTGCTTCCCCTCCGCCAACATACGGCCACGGCAACACAGTCAACAATTTGGCCATGGGTTCGTCCAAGCCTGCACCCTCCAGAACATCGTTTTCCCCGGTAAAAAGAAGAAGATCGGCGCGACATGTGGAGGTGACCACACCGGCAACCGAAAAAGGTACTCCTCTTCCCTTATTCATGCAAATCTTACGTCTCTGCTTGCACGGTATTCATCCCACAGAAGACACTAGTTGACCGCTTCTTCTTGATACTAGATGTTCCTAGTAACTCGTGATGCACAAGGTTTCTCCTCATATACTATTTCACCTTAGCTAGAGGTCCGTCGCCCCCCCTGAATTTCAATTTCTGGCCAGTTGATTCCCAATTAACGGAAGCATTCCCCGGCGTAATAGGCGCTAGTACGCCTATTACGCCGGGGAAGCGGCGCCTTGGTGTTTATCTTAGGGGCGTGTGCGGCCTAGAGCTACTGGCGCCCGATCTGGAGGTCGGCCGGGATTAAAGGGATGGCCTGGGTGCTGCCAAGCACGGCGGTGGTGTGAGGTCAATGGGAGGGCGGGGCGGCGGAGGCAGGGGTCTGGGCCGGTGGTCGCTGGCGGTTCAAGAAAGATCGTCAACAGTGACTGGCGGGAGGTAGACGAAGGTCATCTGCCCGTTCCTTATAGATCGGACGGTTCATTAAAAAAATCGACTGACCTATTTATTTTCAGTCGACTGTTATCTTAGATATGACCACATGTGGTGGTGTGCTGGAGGAGTACCTGCATTTCCTGTGCTCATATATTACAAAATCATACGGAGTAGAATCTAATTTTGTTTGCCATGCAATGTTGTAGAGCTATCATATGTCTCCTGTCATTTATTTTTCAGCCACCTGCTATCTGCTACTTTTACAGTGCACTAGTTCTGCACACACTTCATCCTTACTCTCACTATTGTGTTTTTATGCAAGGGTATTTCAGACTCTACTGCCATGAGAGAAGCCAAAAAGAAAAGAGAGAAGTCGCTCCAGCTTCGTCTGCGGGTAGGCAAGACACGTTACAGCACTATAAAGGGTGCAGTGTCAGCAGATGGAGACGGTAAACGTAGCTCTGGAGTTGATGACCTCGCTCGCAATGAACCACCATCCCAGGTGCTTGCTTTAACTTCGCGGTGTCATATGTGGTTGCATGTTCCATATGGAGTCTAGCTTGTATTCGAAAGGCCGAATTCGGTAAGATAAGGAAAGATATTTTTTTACATGAACCACCATCCCGTGAGCACCAGAAGACAAATAGCTAGTCAGGGCACTAGCCGAGCCAGTGACAAGCCCAGCAAAGATAGGCATCACCTGGAAGCCAACTAAAAAGCTGCGATGGTGGCAAAGCAGCCCGCCTCCAACCAGGCTCTCAGGTCCTAGATGATCATGCTCACCACTCCAGTCGGATGTCTAGCTTGTATTGCTTCCAATTTGGTTAAATTGCATCTGCTTAGCTTACACATTATACCTTTGAATATGACATACCTTTCTGTTTTTGGTACATACTAGTACATCTGTGTATTAAACATGTTCTTACATCAAACTAATGTTCTTGTGTATCCCTCATCAATCACTTATGACGAGGCAGGCAGGCAAGGGGACTACTCCTCATTTAAAGAATGCAGCATCAGCCTCCCGACATGATTCTCAAGAAAAAGAAATGCTAGATGAAGATAGTGGACGTAGCTCTGTAGTTGATTACAGCATTTCCCCTACACTAGCATCGCAGGTGCTTGCTCTAACTTGGCAGCGTGATATGTGGTTGCATGTTGCATATGGTGTCTAGATTGTAATTCTTCCAATCTGGTTAAACTGCATCTGCTAGTCTGCTTAGCTTATACATTATACCTGTTAATGTGACATGCCTTCCTGTATTTAGTACATAATACATCTGTCTATTAAGCATGTCCTTACATAAAACTATTGTTTTTTTTTGTATCCCGCATCAATCAACATGACGAGACACCTTTAGTATATGCAGTGCGATATTAGTTGCATCTTTCATATGATTTATAGCATGCGCTGCTTCTAATTTGTTGAAATTCCATTTATGATGGGACGCTTTTAACTTGGCAGCGTCATATTGGTTGCATCTTTCATGTGGTGTCTAGCTTGCGTTGCTTCTTATTTGCTGGAATGGTTTCTGCTTAGTTTACACAAACAGTTGTGAACATGCCATGCCGTCCTGTTTTTCATACATATTCCATCCTGGTATCATGTGTTTGCCTTACAATCAAAGTAGTGATTGTCAGTATCATGCATGAATGAGTTCTGAAGAGAGAATTTTATTGCTTTTTCTTGTCGGTTTTACTTGACAATTCAAAATCAATAAAGCGGAAGGAAGTTAGCAAAGCAGCGGATAAAGGTGCTCCTTCCGAACGGAGGGCCTCTACAGTTTCTACTCCTCCACACCCCCAAGATGATTTCCAAGACAACACATGCATAGACACTCAACAAAGCTGTGTTTATGATGAGCACGTCTCCCCTAGTGCAGCATCACCGGTGCTCCCTCTAACTTGGCACTGTTATATGTGGTTGCATGTTATGTGTGATGTCTAGCTTGTATTGCTTCTAATTTTGTTGAATTCCATCTGCTTACTTTACACATTATACTTGAATAAGACACGTGTTCCTGTTTCTAGAACATACAATATCTGTCTATCACACCATGTTCTTACATCAAATTACTATTGTTGTGTAACCTGCAACAATCACTTATCATAAGACACGTTTGACTTCGGAGTGAGATATAGGTTACATCTCACATTCTTTTCTAGCTTGTACTACTAATTTGTTGAAATGGCACTTATGACGAGACAGTTTTAACTTGGTAGAGTGATATTCGTTGCATCTTTCATATGGTGTCTAGCTTTCATTGCTTCTAATTTGTTGAAATGCCTTCTCCTTAGTTTACACATCATAAGCTGTCAATATGCAATGCTGTGAATATGCAATGGTACAAATGATGAGAGACCTCTAACATGGTAGTGTGATGTTGTTTGCATCTTGCATATGATTTATTTCTTGTACTGCTTCACATTTGTTTAAACGCCATTTATGATGAGACACTGTTAACTTGGCAGAGCGATATTTGTAGCATCTTTCATATGGTGTCTACCTTCCATTGCATTGCTTCTAATTTGGTGAAATGTCTTCTTCTTAGTTTACACATCATAGTTCTGGTTATCTCTTCCGTCCTGTTTTTCATACATATTACATCCTCCTATCATGTGGTTGTCTAACATCAAAGTTTGGTTCGTCTGCATCACGCATCAATTTGTTCTGAAGAACTAAATTGTTATTCGTTTTTCTTGTCGGCTTGACTTAACATGGCACAGAGAAAGAGGAAGAAACACAGAATGGCAGGGAATGAGAAGCGGATGAATCCTGCAGATTCTGCTGGTACTGATGGTGCAATAGAAGGTCAAAGTCCAGCGGAAAATTCTACAAACACGGCATCCCATGCTACACGAGTTGCAAAAAAAGCCAAACAGAAACAAATAGCTGCCACCAAACAAGCAGAGACAGCCCTAGTTCTTGCAACACCTACCACAGTACTACCAGCTGCACGACTTACTCGTGCGTCAACTGAGCTAGCAGCACGTTCCCAAGCTCCCTTGCCACCTGACACTACTTCCCAAGCACTCTTGACACAAGACGAGTTGGCAATATCAGATGAACCTTGTGAGCTTCAACAGCAAGAAGGTAGTTGTTGGAGTCAAGTTACAGTTGCATGCTTCTTTATATGTAGTCTCACAGTTTGATGTACACTAACACTTCCTATGTTCGTTGTTGGACTAGCACCTAGGCGCAAGAGGAAACAAACATCAGGGATAATGCTCGATAGGTTAACTAAATCTAGAGGAGGAAGAATGGAGATCCGTTTTGAGGCAGGTTTAAAAAGGCCACGTGATGCTACAGAGTCAGCCAAGTTAGTATCAGAGGCAGCGGTTGCCATTAGGTGTTATGTACGTATCCTCCCAACATGGATTCAGTACAGGAATGACAAAGACGAAACCCAGTTCAACACCTTCCTCGACCATTTATCTATAAGTATGGTTATGTATGGAAACTAGTAATATCGTCTTGCTCTGTCCCATACTTTCTAGGTTGCTGATAATGAGACTCCCATAATTTTCAACAGATGAGGTTCAAGTTGGATAGCCAAGATGATGCAACCAGACAAACTTGCACCCATGTTTTCAAGTCTGCTCTGCGACAGTATCGGTATAACTTGAGGAAAACTCACTTTGAAGGCAAGGCTAACAGTGATCTTTCCCAAACATCTCCAGTGGAAAATATATCGGATGAAGACTGGAGGGGCCTTGTTAAACACTGGTCTGATCTGAAGTATCAGGTACATTATATATATGTGATCAGATCACATGTTGAAGTACTATTTACGCATGTGCCACACAAATCTATCTTCTTGTAGGTGAACTGTTCAAAGAACAAGGCCAACCGTACGAAAGTGAAATTCCAACAGACGACAGGATCTCGTAGCTATATTGCACACTGCGAGGCTCTTGTAATTAGCTGTTGTTTCACTCTTTTCGCTGTACCATATTATTAGATCTATATTGACTTGTTCGAAATGCAGAGGAAAGCCCGCAAGGACCAAAAAGTACCTGAACCAAATGTTGTGGAAATCTTCAAGGACTGTCACACCAGCAAAAAGAAGGGCATGACTACACCAGTCAAAGCCGCTGTTGTAAGTCCTTAATCCTCATGCCTTTTAACTACTACTTACTCTAACTTGTGCCTTGAACTGCATGGTTTGTAGCCAATGTCTATTACTCTTTTCAATTTTATACACAATTGTCTTAGTGTATCATTGCACCTTACAAGGTTTAAAAGAGAAGAGTGGTGTTCCTTTGATCTTGACCCGTAATCTAGCTCTGTGCTGGACTTGCCCACACAACGTTACAATTGCCTGTTTGTCTGTTCTCAGTTGTTTTGTGATATGAATGATGTCATACTATGCTTACCGTATTATAAACTCCGTCTCTTTATCCCTAGCCCTCAATACAATGTGAAGAAATAGACAATACATTAGCGATGGTACATGGTCATATGTTTGGAACCTGGTTTTATTATGTACTTTGCAATAAAATACAACTAATATTTTACATGGGTTCACCAGAATAAGTTCTGTATATAGACCAAAGCTATTTTGTTTGGTTTTGCTGCCTCCTTAATATCTTCTATTCTGGTACTACTAATGTAAAACCTCAACTTTTCAGCAAGCTATGGAAAAAATGGTGGAACCGCCACCTTCTGAAGGTGGCGAGGCAACTATAACCGCAATGTCAGCTCTTGCTGCAGTGGGTCTGTACCTGTCCACTAATAATGCCAAAAGCACGTTCCTGCGTAATACTGGGTTGGTTGTTAAGGCAATATCGTCCAAACTGCCTCATGATCAAGATATGCAAGCTCAAAGCAATGTTGTATCTGCGCTCCAGACACAAGTCCATTCCCTAACAGACACCCTTTGTGAAACAAGGAGAAACATTGCTCAATGTCGTCAAGATATGCATGGTTTTGAAACCAGACTATCAGACATTTGCTATGTTGTTCAGGAGCCTAGGGGAAATGAAGGCGAGGGTTATGGTGCTCCATCGGACAATACAGCATGAAAACGTAACAGTCAGGTCAAATGAACTGAGCTTCTGAACTTCTGGTGGTGCATTTATCTGCTAGACTGTTAAGTTTTATGCCAACCTTCCTTTTGTTATATAGTTGTAATTTGTTTTGGTGCGATACAAAATTTATTCTTAACGTGCAGCCACCGGCTGAAGAAAATAGCAAGCCATTTTTGTATAGTGTAGGGTGTTCCCTATATTTGCACTGGTGGCGATCTTTGATGCCGAGTGGATGTAATCTGTGCAATCGCCTTAATAGCCTAGCGTTAGTTTCGGCCTTATTTATTTCCTAGTCTTCTTTTTCCACGGTTTGCTAGTGGCCGCAACTACCATGGGCCATATACGGGCCGTAGGATCCATGGGTCTCCTACGGGCCGTCGATAAATGGGCCTGTAATCGGTGGGCCTCGGGCCGTCGGATAAATGGGTCTACATGGGCCGTAATCGAGCGTAATTGGTATCGGCCCAGCACGGTAACAGGCCGTTAACAGGCCGTAGGAGAGCAAAGGCTTAGTTCTGTCACAAGCATAACGGGTCGTTAATGGGCCAGAATATAGGATGGGCTGGAAACGGCGCAACGGGTTAACAGGCCAGAAACAGGCCGACTCTTGCCATGGGCCGAATTTGGCCCATTAGGGTAACAGGCCAGTAACGGGCCGACTCTTGCCATGGGCCGAATTTGGCCCATTAGGGGAACAGGCCAGTAACAGGCCGACTCTTGCCATGGGCCGAATTTGGCCCATTAGGGGAACAGGCCAGTAACGGGCCGGAAGTAATCGAGGGCCGAAAAGGAGCCCAAGAACGTATGGGCCGTCAATAGGCCGAAAGCTAACACGGGCTGGAAACGGCCCATGTAAATCATGGGCCGTTAACGGGTATAAAGAAAATTACTATTCATTATGGGCTAAAGTCACCGTGGGCCTGTAAAGGGCCGAAAGATACGAAGGCCTCATATGGGCCGAAAGACGTCGTGGGCCATACATGGACCGAAAGTGAAATGGGTTGGTGTTATATTCGACGGCCCACATGACGTTGTTGGGCCGATTTCCTTTAGGGCCTAACGGGCCGTAAAATGGGCCATTTGCGCAGAGACCATTAACAGGCTTTTCATGGGCCAGCCCGTTAACTTTTGACCAAGTCAAACGGGGCAGCTTTGTAAGCTAAATGGGCCAGTGGTGGGCCGTGGCACGTGTCAACATATCATAGGCGCCTATCTGACCCACTGACGAGCTGACACATGTTTCGTCCGGCCAATAAGAATTTTACACGTGGAAATTTCCCATTGGTCGGGGCTGTTAACGGGTTATCGGATCCAAAACCCGACCCGATAGCTTAACGGCGTTCCGCTATGGTGGATGCCACGTATCGGTCACCCTTGACGAAAGCACTTCTGTGACGCGCGATTTATCGTCATGGAAGTGGACACTTCCGTGATGATAATTTTGGTAATGTCATGGAACACTTCTACGACAGCACAGGTATGACTATCTTGATTCTATCATAAAATCGTCATGGATGTACATGCATGACAAAAAACGCGACCTACTGTGACAAACACGTATCATCACGGAAGTGTATTTTTTTGTAGTGATAGTAATCAACTGCAAGATGCAATCAACACTACTAGTCACCCCAAGCACCAATGTATGTTTCCGGTACAAAGATTGAACACACGAGATGAACTAGTGTTTGAGAGGAGATGGTGCTGTTGAAGATGTTGATGGAGATTGCGCTCACCAACATGGGAGAGTTGTTGGTGATGATGATGACGATGATTTCCCCCTCCAGGAGGGAAGTTCCCCCAGCGGAATCGCTCCGCCGGAGGGCAAAAGTGCTCCTGCCCAAGTTCCGCCTCGGGACGGCGGCGCTTCGTCCCAAAAGTCCTCCCCTCATTTTTTTTCTAGGTCAAAATGACCTATATACCAGAAGATGGGCACCGGAGGTAGGCCGAGGAGGGAACAACCCACCAGGGCGCGCCCAGGTGGGTTGTGCCCACCTGGTGGGCCCCCTCTGGTAGTTATTTGCTCCAATAATTTATATATATTCCATAAAAAATCTCCGTGAAGTTTCAGCTCATTTGGAGTTGTGCAGAATAGGTGCCTGACGTAGCTTTTTTAGGTCTAGAATTCCAGCTGCCGGTATTCTCCCTCCTTGTGTGAACCTTGCATATTATGAGAGAAAAGGCATTAGAATTACTCCATAAAGCATTATTATGCATAAAAACATTATAAATAATAGTAGGAAAACATGATGCAAAATGGACGTATCAACTCCCCCAAGCTTAGACCTCGCTTGTCCTCAAGCGAAAACCAAAATCGAAAACATGTCCACATGCTTAGATAGAGAGGTGTTGATAAAAACAAAATACGGACATAGAAGCATCATGTGTATTATTATAACAGCAACAAACTTTAACATAAAACTTTATCATATAAATTTTACCATAACTTCTAATGAACAAGTAACAATTCATCACAACATTGAAGTATAAAGCATAAACTCTATTGAAAACCAACAAACTATGTTCTCAGTCAACTTTGCAACTATAATTCATCATCTTTTCAGGAAGGGTCACGTATCGGATTCTTTTGGCAAGTCCACATACTCAACCATCATATAGTCTTCTATAACTGCTAACACTCACCGCATACACGAGCAAAAAGTTCCAACCAGACACATAGAAAGATAGGGGCTTATAGTTTCACCTCCCAACATACTCACTTCAAGGGTGATGTCAACAATAATAACTCATGCCCACCCATACCCAGCTGGATATATGTGCCCAGATCTTTCTTCACCATGTGGTGCTTGCCAAAAGAGAAAAATAAAAAGGAATAGAGAGAAGTACTTTGACTCTTCATAAAAGTAAATGATAGACCCTTCGCAGAGGGAAACAGAGGTTGTCATGCGCTTATTTGTTTGTATGCTCAATCTCTTAGTGCAAAAGAACGTCACATTATATTGCCCCTGATGATAGCAACCTTTATTATGCAGTCTGTCGCCTTTATTATTTTGCCATCACAAGTTCGTACAACGCTCAATTTTCTCTTACACTAAATGATCTAACACATTTAGAAGCATCATGCTCCATCATTAGGGCATCGTTTTTGGAGCACGTGTCTGTCGGTGTCAAAACCGACGGATCTCGGGTAGGGGGTCCCGAACTGTGCGTCTGAGGTTTGAAGGTAACAGGAGACAGGGACACAATGTTTACCCAGGTTCGAGCCCTCTTGATAGAGGTAATACCCTACTTCCTGCTTGATTTTCTTGGATGAGTATGGGGTTACAAGAGTTGATCTACCTCGAGATCGTGATGGCTAAACCCTAGATGTCTAGCATGTATGATTATGATTGTCCCTATGGACTAAACCCTCTGGTTTATATAGACACCGGAGGGACCTAGGGTTGTACAAAGTCGGCTTACAGAGAAAGGAATCTTCATATCCAAACACCAAGCTTGCCTTCCACGCAAAGGAGAGTCCCATCCGGACACGGGAAGAAGTCTTCTATCTTGCATCTTCATGGCCCATTAGTCCGGCCCACGTCACATAGCCCGGACGCCCGAGGACCCCTTAATCCAGGACTCCCTCAATAGCCCCCGAACCAGGCTTCAATGACGATGTGTCCGGCACGTAGATTGTCTTCGGCATTGCAAGGCGGGTTCCTCCTCCGAACACTTCAAAGCATCTGACCTGAAGAATTATACTCGGCTTCTCATTTAGTGTCATACCCTTCGGCTTCTGCGCCTTTATCGCTTCTGCTTCCACGTGTCGAGCGAATACAAAAGGTCAGAGTATTTTTTGCATATAACACCCTGGCCATAAAAAAGGTGTCTATTTAAAGAGATCGGATCTCAGATTCCATTCCACACCAGGGGGAAAATCCTTAGAGCTCCCTAGGAGAAACCATTCAAACATGGCTAGCGCTCCCAGTTCTTCCTCCCGCCCTCATGGCTCCGAAAAAGGCGATTGGGAGAGATGTTCAGTATCCCACGACCAGCTGGTCAAGCTTCAAACACAGGGATTCCTTCCCCCCGCGGATCTAGTCCCCGTTCGGGCGGGATTAACTTCTTTTACTGGCGAAGCCCTAGCGGAAAATTTCCCCAATCCAACCAGGGGAAACGAGTGTGCTTCATCTCTTTTTTATTAAGAGGCGTTGGATTTCCAATCCACCCATTCCTCCGAGGTCTCCTGGAGTACTACGGCCTCCAACTGCACAATCTTACGCCAACCTCAATTCTGCACATCGCGGGTTTCGTCGCACTTTGCGAGCTATTCCTGGGCTGCGAGGACCATTTTGAGTTATGGAGGAAGCTATTCTGCCTCGTCCCTTGCTCCCAAAAAGGATCTGTATTTGAGGTGGGCGGTGCCGAGATATGGCGCGTAGCGGGACTGGATACCTGTCCGGCACGCTGAAGAAGGCGTCCGAAGAGTGGCCCTCGGAATGGTTTTATATTGAAGATGTCGCTCTCCCCGACCCAATCCGAATGGGCCTTCCCGAGTTTTCTAGCGCTCCATTGAGGAAACGCCATAGCTGGCGCCCTCGAAGCCTCGAGGAGGAAGATAGCGCGGAAGTTCAACAATTAATAGGTAAAATAAGGACACTTGCCCAGTATGGATTATCAATAATCGAGGTAATGGCGACTTCCATAGTGTGAGGCGTCCAGCCACTCCAATTCAGAGGGCTCCCTATGTGGCACTACAATGGGGAAGATGACGCCTCACGCTGCGGACGAAAGGGTCCGGACACCCCTGCGCCCTGGCCACAATATTGGTCGATCTGTACAAAGGGGAGAAAGAGCATTTCACTCGTCTTAAGCGCCGAGAGGGGTTTTCCATGTACAATCCCCTAACTGGGTGAGTTTTAATCCCACCACCTTACTCAATCTTCTCCCTAGGTCGTGTTTAATTGACATTAACCCGTCCATTTTTAACAGGAATGGCGAAAGGTTGTTGCGGGGATCCATAGCCCCGCCCCACAGCCGGAGGACCATAACCGGGACCTTGATCCCGGATTCGAAGAGGATCCAGACATATTTGTAGAGCTCAAGGAGGGAGTCTTCTACCAGGCGAGCTATGATGGCACAGAAGTGGCCATTATGGCCGATTATCCTGGCCTCCTTCCTACCTCATATGTAAGTAGTCAGGAGACATCTCCTCCAAAAGAACTTCCTCATTATCCCTCACCCATCGCACTGTCTCGTGCTCCAAAGGGTAGGCGCTCGACGCGTCATGCTGCACCAGAGGCGTCTCATAAGAGAGCGGCGCCTACGCCGGGCGGGTCTTCGAAGAGGAAGACAAATGACAACACAGCCGATCCTTCATCAAAGAGGTATGGCTTTGAATATACCCCCTGGCAGCCACATCGAACTGTGACATTGTCTGTTGTATTTCATCAGGAAGAGTGTTCGCCGGACTATGTCCAGGGATCCTGCCGGTCGCGCCTCCACCAATCAGGTTCCAGACCCTGCCTCTAGGGTGGGGGCTGACACGGGAGCGATGCCGGATTGTCCTCCTTCAAAGAATTCAGATAATGTATCCGTCACGAACTCTAAAGTAGAGAGCGCCATGAATCATCGGCGACGAAGGGCCGCTCTTCGCGACCCCAGCCTTACTAAAGAAGCGTTCAATGCCTTCGGCTCGGCTGATGCGTACATCCGAGCTGCTCGGGATGGGCTTGCCAGAGCCACTGACCAGCATTTGAAAGATATGAGGGTAAGTACGCATTGTACAGATCTGGTAATCATATACCAGTAGCCCCCGAGACTTGAAGCAGTTGAAGCAACTGATTTAAGGATCATTGTGTAATCAGGCACTCACAGAGAAAAACAACATGCTGTCTCATGAGCTGGAAGAGTGTCGGGCCCAGCTAGCTGTTGCTACCGCCGAACTGCAGAAATCCAAGGAGGCGCCGCCTGATAATGTTCTCCTCCATCCAGAAAAATATAATCATATACCAATAACGTGACACTGTTGTATTTCCCGTGGCAGGATCGTTAGATCAACTAAAAGAAGAACTAAAGGTCGCGCTGGCGGGTAAACATCAGGCCGAAAAGCAACTGGCCGCTGGCGAACGTGTGTTGACACGGACCAGGGATGATAAGAACAAGCTGCAGGATTCCAACACCCTGCTAGGCGAAGAGCTAAAAGACGTGCGAGCCCAGCTAGCGGACGCTGTAAAAGAGAATAGGAGGCTACGGGGCGGCATATTCGGTATGCTTTTGAACTTACCTTCGTGTAGTGCGGTAAAGAAATGAGTTAACATATTTATGTCTATAGGTATGCTGACTGGCCGGCCCGAAGAGGAAATGTCTGGATCTCAAGGCGATCTGCTGCAAGAGTTGTCCCAAGTGTACGAGCAAGCTCAGAAAGCGATGCGGAGTGTTGCCCAGGTTTTATGGCCATCCGCATCCCCTCCAGGAAGTATGGAGGATCTTGTGAAGCTATTCAAGGGAGCTCGGCGCCGCTTTAGATTATGGAAGATATCGGCTTGCCGGGAAGGCGCGCGAGAGGCCTGGGCCATGGTGAAAATGCGGTACACCGGACTTGATCCGAATCATATGGCCCGGGTCGGACCTGTAGGATCAGATGGACAAGAGATTCCAGTGAGCTTGGTATATGACTAAGTAAAGATAGCCACCAAGTTTTCACAACAGGATTGTAAGCTAGACAGCCTGTTAGACGGTATAGAAGAAGAAGCTTTTCAGTCCAAGTGACTATGTACTTCAAGTGACAAATTTGCCCCTAGCCGAATTGTAAAATGATTGTCATGGCAGACATTTTCGCTTCGACCTCCGGACCCGAAGGTGCGGAGTGTTTCCGAATACCCGACCAGCAATAAATACCGGGGCATGCGTGGAAACCAGGCGTAGGGGTCATAGTTGCTTGAACAGACAAGTTGTATTCGGCTAGCTATGTTATATTACTTATTGATTGTAAGAAACATCTTCCAGAGAGAATATTGTCGTTAAGGGTTCCTTTCCCTGGGTGAGCATGCGTTAGTATGCATGCCCAAACTGTGATTCGAAAAAAATCACAGTATACATAATATCTGGGGGTTCATAGTGCAACCAGGGTAAAACGTCTTTGGTCTGCCGATCGATTATTCCCTTAAGAACGCTAGCTTTCGGCTTCACCCAGTCTGAGGTACAAGTCCGGATGACCCGGCTATAACAATCGCAGAGGTGCTCCCTTTATGCCCTAGCCAAACAAACGGGAACGTAGGGCATAAGCACAGGAGCCAGGCAACCCAGCTTGCAAAAACTTAAGTCATAAAGGTGCATATAATGGCGAAGAAAAGGTATATATGAGAAAAGGACACATATGTGGTGAGCTTGATGCTTGGATAAGGATAATAAGCTTCTGTAAAAGAAGCCCCCAGGTATTATGGGCGTATACATTTAAGGATGTGTACCTCATAAGTGTGCGGTCTAGCCGCAAAAGAGCTGTAAAGCTAAAGAAAAACTTAAAGAGAGAAAATGGAAAAAGGAGAATAAAGAAAATGAACAAAGAGTCCGGCTCTAGGCGTAGAATCTTCGGAGTCTGGCAGCATTCCATGGGTTCGGCTCTAAGCGAATATCCAATGCATCACGCAGGCGGTACGCGCCTCTAGTGAGAAGTTCATCTATAATGAAGGGACCTTCCCACTTGGGCTTGAGTTTGTCCTTTTTCTTTTCTGGCAAGCGTAGAACAAATTCACCAACATTATAAGTCTTGGCCCGCACTTCCCTGCTCTGGTATCTGCGAGCTTGCTATTGATAGAATGCGGAACGGGCTTTTGCAATGTCACGCTCCTCCTCCAGGGCATCTAGACTGTCCTGCCGATCCAGCTCGGCTTCTCTCTCTTCGTACATGCGCACTCGAGGTGAGTCATAAATGATGTTGTAGGGCAAAACAACCTCCGCGGCGTACACCATGAAGAATGGTGTGTAGCCGGTAGTGCGATTGGGAGTGGTCCGCAGCCCCCAGAGTACAGAGTCGAGCTCCTCGACCCAGTGTTTGTCTGATTCTTTTAAAGACCAAACTAGTCTAGGCTTAATGCCTCTCATGATAAGACCGTTAGCTCGTTCACTTGGCCGTTTGTTTGGGGGTGATAGACGGAGGCGTAATCGAGCTTGATGCCCAGTTTACCACACCAGGTTTTCACTTCGTCGGCCGTAAAGTTGGAGCCGTTGTCTGTGATTATGCTGCGTGGGCCACCGTAACGGTGTACAACACCGGATATGAAGTCTATCACTGGTCCGGCTTCGGCCGTTTTAACTGGTTTGGCCTCTATCCACTTAGTCAATTTATCTACCATGACCAGCAGATATTTTTTCTTATGGCTTCCCCCTTTAAGGGGTCCGACCATATCAAGCCCCCAGACCGCGAAAGGCCAAGTAATGGGGATTGTTTGTATGGCGGTAGGCGGCATATGGCTTTGATTGGCGAAAAGCTGGCATCCCACACAACGTTGGACAAGGCCCTGTGTATCTGCTCGGGCCGTCGACCAGAAGAAACCGGTACGAAAGGCTTTACTTACAAGAGCCCGAGCCGCGGCGTGGTGACCATCGAGACCAGCATGGATTTCGGCCAGGAGCTGCCGTCTTTCTTCTTCGGAGATACATCTTTGAAGTATTCCAGTAGCGCTCTTCTTGTAGAGCTCTCCTTCATGGACCTTGTAGGCTTTTGACCGCCGAACGATGCATCGAGCCTCATTCTGATCCTTCGGGAGTTCTCGCCTATTAAGGTAGGCCAAGAAGGGTTCGGTCCATTGGGCAATTACTGCCATTATTAGATGGGTCGATGGTGTTATTTCGGTGGCTGAGCCCCCGATGATATCGGTATTGTGTTAGGAATCTGGGGGTATAATCAGATCCGGACTAGTGTTGTCGCTCTCATCCTGCCACACCACAGATGGCTTGAAGAGCCTTTCCAAAAAGATGTTAGGCGGGATGGGGTCATGCTTGGCGTCCATGCGAGCAAGGACATCCGCCGCTTGATTACTTTCTCGAGCCACATGATGAAACTCGAGACCCTCGAATCGGGCTGATATTTTGAGTACGGTGTTACGATAGGCAGCCATCTTCGGATCTTTGGCGTCGAAGTCTCCGTCTATTTGGGATATTGCGAGATTTGAATCCCCGCGCACCTCTAGGCGTTGTATGCCCATGGAGACAGCCATCCGAAGACCGTGCAATAAGGCCTCGTATTCGGCTGTGTTATTGGAATCTGTGTATAATATTTGGAGTACGTACTGGACCGTGTCTCCTGTGGGGGACGTTAAGACCACGCCCGCTCCTAAACCAGCCAGCATTTTAGAGCCATCGAAGTGCATGACCCAGTTGGAATATGTGTCGTACTCTTTAGGGAGTTTGGCCTCTGTCCATTCGGCGACGAAGTCGGCCAATACTTGGGATTTAATGGCTCGGCGTGGTTTGTATGTTATATCGAATGGCAAGAGCTCAATGGCCCACTTGGCAATCCGACCTGTAGCATCGTGGTTGTTTATAATGTCATTGAATGGTACTTCGGAAGCCACCATGATCGAGCACTCTTGAAAGTAGTGTCGTAGCTTCCAGGATGCCATGAAGACCGCGTACGCTATCTTTTGGTAATGAGGGTACCGGGATTTGCATGGTGTGAGGACAATGGATACATAGTATACCGGTTTCTGAAGTGGGAATTTATATCCGTCCTCTTCTCGTTCGACCGCGAGCACCGCACTCACCACTTGGTGTGTTCCGGAGATGTATAATAACATAGGTTCGCCGATGTTCGGTGCGGCCAGGATTGGGTTGCTCGCTAAAAGAGCTTTTATTTCTTCCTGTCCGGCCGTTGCCGCGTCCGTCCACTCGAAGTGGTCGGTGCGTCGAAGCAGGCGATATAGTGGCAGTGCCTTTTCTCCAAATCTGGAGATAAAGCGGCTTAAAGCTGCCACGCATCCGGCTAGTTTTTGGACTTGTTTGAGGTTTGTTGGTGTAGCCAATTGTGACAAAGCTCGGATTTTGGCCGGGTTTGCCTCAATTCCTCTATTGGAAACGATGAAGCCCAATAGTTTTCCGGCGGGGACGCCGAAGACACACTTTTCCGGATTGAGCTTGATGTCATATGTACGGAGGTTGTCGAATGGGAGCCGCAGGTCGTCTATTAGTGACTCGACGTGCTTAGTTTTGATGACGACGTCATCCACATATGCTTCGACCGTCTTGCCGATTTGTTTCTCCAGGCATGTTTGAATCATGCGTTGGTAGGTGGCGCCGGCGTTTTCAGCCCGAAGGGCATAGTGTTGAAGCAGAAAGGGCCGTATGGGGTAATGAATGCCGTTGCGGCTTGATCAGACTCTTTCATCTTGATTTGATGGTATCCGGAGTATGCGTCGAGGAAACACGGTGAGTCGTGTCTTACAGTAGCATCAATGATCTGATCGATGCGGGGGAGGGGGAAGGGATCCTTAGGGCAAGCTTTGTTGAGGTCTTTGAAATCGACGCACATGCGCCATGATTTATCCTTCTTTGGTACCATCACCAGGTTTGCTAGCCAGTCTGGGTGTTTTATTTCTTTGATGAACCCGGCCTCAATTAACTTGGCTAGCTCCTCCCCCATAGTTTGTCGTTTGGGTTTGGAAAAACGCCGCAGTGCTTGCTTGGCCGGCTTCTATCCCTTCAATATACTGAGGCTGTGTTCGGCCAATCTGCGTAGGATTCCTGGCATATCAGAAGGGTGCCAGGCGAATATGTCCCAGTTCTCACGTAGGAACGCGCGTAATGCGGTGTCGACTGTTGGGTCCAGCTGTGCCTCGATGGAAGCTGTCTTCTTGGGGTCCATCGGGTTAACTTGAAATTTGACTATTTTGTGTGCTGGTTTGAAGGAGGTGGATTTGGGCCACTTGTCGAGGATTACGTCGTCCCTATCCACCGTGGAGCTGTGCGGTTAATTCTTCGGCTGGAAGGACCTCGGATAGTGCCTCGAGGGCCAGGGATGCGATTTTATTTTCGGCGCGGAGTGCTATGTCTGGATCGCTAGTGAGAGTGATAATACCGTTGGGCCCGGGCATCTTGAGCTTCATATACCCGTAATGAGGTATGGCTTGAAAGCGTGTGAATGCATCTCGCCCCAACAGGGCGTGATACCCAGTGTTGAAAGGGGCCACTTGGAAGGTTATCTCTTCGGACCGATAGTTCTCTGGCGTGCCGAATACCATGTCGAGGTTAATTTGTCCTGCGCATCTTGCTTCCCGACTGGGAATGATTCCTCGAAAAGTCGTATTACTTTGCTCGATGCGGCTTTTGACTATTTGCGGTTTAGTGAGCGTGTCCTCGTAGATGAGGTTCAGCCCGCTGCCGCCGTCCATGAGCGCTTTAGTGAGCCGAAAGCCATCCACAATTGGATGGAGGACCAAGGCGACTTGGCAGACTTCGGCGAGGTCACGGAGTGCCCTCTTGCACCGATTGTTTGAAGCGAAAGTCTTGAAGACCGTCAATACCCTGAGGTCGTCGTCTTCCGGGGAGTGCTGCTCCGAGGTATTTTTGGTGAGGATATCCTCGCCGCTCTTGGCAACTTGCCAGAGTATCCAACTGTTGAGGATCGTTGCAGAAATTAAAAAAATTCTACGCATCACCAAGATCAATCTATGGAGAGACTAGCAACGAGAGAGAGGGGAGTGCATCTTCATACCCTTGAAGATCGTGATGCGGAAGCGTTACAAGAACGCGGATGAAGGAGTCGTACTCGTAGCGATTCAGATCGCGGTTGATTCCGATCTAAGCGCCGAACAACGGCGCCTCCGCATTCAACACACGTACAGCCCGGGGACATCTAATCCTTCTTGATCCAGCAAGGGGAGAGGAGAAGTTGAGGGAGAGCTCCGGCAGCACGACGGCGTGGTGGTGGAGCTTGCCGTTCTCCGGCAGGGCTTCGCCAAGCACTACGGAGGAGGAGGAGGTGTTGGGGAAGAGGGCTGCGCCAGGGGAAGGGGTGCGGCTCCCATGCGCCTCCCCACTATATATAGGGGTGGAGGGGGCTGGTTTCTTGCCCTCCAAGTCCATTGGGGCGTTGGCAAAGGTGGGGGAAAGAAATCCCATCATTTCCCTTCCCCACCGATTGTTATCCCCCTTTTTTAGGGATCTTGATCTTATCCCTTCGGGATATGATCTTATTCCTTCTAAGGGGGGATATTGGTGCGCCTTGACCAGGGGTGTGGGGCCTTGCCCCCACTACCCACGTTCATGTGGGTCCCCCCATGCAGGTGGGCCCCACTCCGGAACCTTCTAGAACCTTCCCGGTACAATACCAAAAAATCCCGAACATTTTCCGGTGGCCAAAATAGGACTTCCCATATATAAATCTTTACCTCCGGACCATTCCGGAACTCCTCGTGACGTCCGGGATCTCATACGGGACTCTAAACAACATTCGGTAACTGCACACTAATTCCCATAACAACTCCAGCATCACCGAACCTTAAGTGTGTAGACCCTACGGGTTCGGGAATCATGCAGACATGACCGACACAGCTCTCTGGCCAATAACCAACAGCGGGATCTGGATACCCATGTTGGCTCCCACATGTTCCACGATGATCTCATCGGATGAACCACGATGTCGGGGATTCAATCAATCCTGTATACAATTCCCTTTGTCAATCGGTACGTTACTTGCCCGAGATTCGATCGTCGGTATCCCAATACCTTGTTCAATCTCGTTACCGGCAAGTCACTTTTACTCGTTCCGTAACACATCATCCCGTGATCAACTCTTTGGTCACATTGATCTCATTATGATGATGTCCTACCGAGTGGGCCCAGAGATACCTCTCCGTCACACGGAGTGACAAATCCCAGTCTCGATTCGTGCCAACCCAACAGACACTTTCGGAGATACCCGTAGTGTTCCTTTATAGCCACCCAGTTACGTTGTGACGTTTGGCACACCCAAAGCATTCCTACGGTATCCGGGAGTTGCACAATCTCATGGTCTAAGGAAATGATACTTGACATTAGAAAAGCTTTAGCAGACGAACTACACGATCTTGTGCTATGCTTAGGATTGGGTCTTGTCCATCACATCATTCTCCTAATGATGTGATCCCGTTATCAACGACATCCAATGTCCATGGTCAGGAAACCGTAACCATCTATTGATCAACGAGCTAGTCAACTAGAGGCTTACTAGGGACATATGTTGGTCTACGTATTCACACATGTATTACGGTCTCCGGTTAATACAATTATAGCATGAACAATAGACAATTATCATGAACAAGGAAATATAATAATAACCATTTTATTATTGCCTCTAGGGCATATTTCCAACAGTCTCCCACTTGCACTAGAGTCAATAATCTAGTTCACATCACTATGTGATTGTAATGAATCCAACACCCATGGGGTTTGATCATATCTCGCTCGTGAGAGAGGTTATTAGTCAACGGGTCTGAACCTTTCAGATCCGTGTGAGCTTTACAAATCTCTATGTCATCTTGTAGATGCAGCTACCATGCGCTACTTGGAGCTATTCCAAATAACTGCTCTACTATACGAATCCGGTTTACTACTCAGAGTCATCCGGATTAGTGTCAAAGTTTGCATCGACGTAACCCTTTACGACGAACTCTTTTACCACCTCCATAATCGAGAAAATTCCTTAGTCCACTAGTTACTAGGGATAAGTTTGACCGCTGTGATGTGATCCATTCCTGGATCACTCTTGTACCCCTTGATTGACTCATGGCAAGGCACACTTCAGGTGTGGTACACAGCATAGCATACTGTAGAGCCTACGTCTAAAGCATAGGGGACGACCTTCGTCCTTTCTCTCTCTTCTGCCGTGCTCAGATCTTGAGTCTCACTCAATGCTCACACCTTATAACACAACTAAGAACTCCTTCTTTGCTGATCTTATTTGAACTCCTTCAAAATCTTGTCACGGTATGTATTCATTTGAAAGTACTATTAAGCATTTTTTGATCTATCCTTATAGATCTTGATGCTCAATGTTCAAGTAGCTTAATCCAGGTTTTCCATTGAAAAACACTTTTCAAATAACCCTATATGCTTTCCAGAAATTCTGCATCATTTCTGATCAACAATATGTCAACAACATATACTCATCAGAAATTCTATAGTGCTCCCACTCACTTCTTTGGAAATACAAGTTTCTCATAAACTTTGTATAAACCCAAAATCTTTGATCATCTCATCAAAGCGTATATTCCAACTCCGAGATGCTTACTCCGGTCCTTAGAAGGATTGCTGGAGCTTTGCATACTTGCTAGCATCTTTTAGGATTGACAAAAACCTTCTGGTTGTATCACATACAACCTTTCCTCAAGAAAATTGTCGAGGAAACAATGTTTTGACATCCTATCTGCAAGATTTCATAAATAATGCAGTAACTGCTAATACAATTCCAACAGACTCTTAGCATCGCTATGAGTGAGAAAGTCTCACTGCAGTCAACTCCTTGAACTTGTCGGAAAACATCTTAACGACAAGTCGAGCTTTCTTAATGGTGACACTTACCATCATTGTCCGTCTTCCTTTTAAAATCCATCTACACCCAACAGCCTTACGACCATCAAGTAGTTCTTCCAAAGTCTATACTTTGTGTTTTTATACATGGATCCTCTCTCGGATTTTATGGCCTCGAGCCATTCGTTGGAATCCGGGCCCACCATCGTTTCTCCATAGCTCGTAGGTTCATTGTTGTCTAGCAACATGACCTCCAAGACAGGATTACATACCACTATGAAATAGTACGCATCCTTGTCGACCTACGAGGTTTGGTAGTGACTTGATCCGAAGTTTCATGATCACTATCATCAGCTTCCACTTCAATTGGTGTAGGCGCTACAGGAACAACTTCTTGTGCCCTACTACACACTGGTTGAAGTGACGGTTCAATAACCTCATCAAGTCTCCACCATCCTCCCACCCAATCTTTCGAGAGAAACTTTTCCTCGAGAAAGGACTCGTTTCTAGAAACAATCACTTTTGCTTCCGGATCCGAAATAGGAGGTATACCCAACTGTTTTGGGTGTCCTATGAAGATGCATTTATCCGCTTTGGGTTCGAGCTTATCAGGCTAAACCCTTTTCACATAAGCGTCGCAGCCCCAAACTTTTAATAAATGGCAGCTTAGGTTTCTCTAAACCATAGTTCATACGGTGTCGTCTCAACGGAATTACGTGGTGCCCTATTTAAAGTGAATGCGGTTGTCTCTAATGCCTAACCCATAAACGATAGTGGTAATTCGATAAGAGACATCATGGTTTGCACCACATCCAATAGGGTGCAGCTATGATGTTCGGACACACCATCACAGTATGGTGTTCCAGGCGGCATTAGTTGTGAAACAATTTCCACAATGTCTTTGTTGTGTACCAAACACGTAACTCAGATATTCATCTCTATGATCATATCATAGACATTTTATCCTCTTGTCACGACGATCTTCAACTTCACTCTGAAATTACTTGAACCTTTCAATAATTCAGACTTGTGTTTCATCAAGTAAATATACTTACAATCTACTCAAATCATCTGTGAAGTAAGAGCATAATGATATTCACTGTGTGCCTCAGCACTCATTGGATTGCACACATCAAATGTATTACTTCCAAAAAGTTGCTCTCTTGTTTCATCTCACTGAAAATGAGGCCTTTCAGTCATCTTGCCCATGTGGTATGATTTGCATGTCTCAAGTGATTCAAAATCAAGTGAGTCCAAACGATCCATCTGCATGGAGTTTCTTCATGCGTATAAACCAATAGACATGGTTCGCATGTCTCAAACTTTTCAAAAAGCGAGTGAGTCCAAAGATCCATCAACATGGAGCTTCTTCATGCGTTTTATACCAATATGACTCAAATGGCAGTGCCACAAGTATGTGGTACTATCATTACCATCTTATATCTTTTGGCATGAACATGTGTATCACTACGATCGAGATTCAATGAACCATTCATTTTAGGTGCAAGACCATTGAAGGTATTATTCGAATAAACAGAGTAACCATTATTCTCCTTAAATGAATAACCGTATTGCGATAAACATAATCCAATCATGTCTATGCTCAACGGAAACACCAAATAACAATTATTTGGGTTTAACACCAATCTTGATGGTAGAGGGAGCATGCGATGCTTGATCACATCAACCTTGGAAACACTTCCAACACATATCGTCATCTCACCTTCAGCTAGTCTCCGTTTATTCTGTAGCTTTTTATTTTGAGTTACTACCATTAGAAACCGAACCGGTATTTAATACCCTGGTGCTACTAGGAGTACTAGTAAAGTACACATTATAATGTATATCCAATATACTTCTATCGGCCTTGCCAGCCTTCTCATCTACCAAGTATCTAGGGTAGTTCTGCTTCAGTGACCGTTCCCCTCATTTCAGAAGCACTTTGTCTCGGGTTTGGGTTCAACCTTGGGTTTCTTCACTAGAGCAGCAACTGATTTGCCGTTTCATGAAGTATCCCTTTCTTGCCCTTGCCCTTCTTGAAAATAGTGGTTTTACTAACCATCAACAATTGATGCTCCTATTTGATTTCTACTTTTGCGGTGTCGCGAATAGCTCAAGGATCATCATATCTATTCCTGATATGTTATAGTTCATCACGGAGCTCTAGTAGCTTGCTGGTAGTGACTTTGGAGAACCATCACTATCTCAACTGGAAGATTAACTCCCACTCGATTCAAGCGATTGTAGTACTCATACAATCTAAGCACATGCTCAATGATTGAGCTTTTCTCCTTAGTTTGCAGGCTTAAGAAACTTGTCAGAGGTCTCATACCTCTTGACGTGGGCACTAGCCTGAAATCCCAATTTCAGTCCTTGGAACATCTCATATGTTCTGCGATGTTTCAAAAACGTCTTTGGTGCCTCAATTCTAAACCATTTAGCATTACGCACTGAACTATCATGTAGTCATCAAAACGTGTATGTCAGATGTTCGCAACATCCACAACCGACGCTCGAGGTTCAGCACACTGAGCGGTGCATTAAGGATATAATCCTTCTGCGCAGCAATGAGGACAATCCTCAGTTTACGGACCGAGTCCACATAATTGCTACTGTCAACTCTCAACTAAATTTTCACTAGGAACATATCTAAAACAGTAGAACCAAAGCGTGAGCTATGACATAATTTGCAAAGACCTTTTGACTATGTTCATGATAATTAAGTTCATCTAATCAAATTATTTAATGAACTCCCACTCAGATAGACATCCCTCTAGTCATCTAAGTGATACATGATCCGAGTCAACTAGGCCGTGTCCGATCATCACGTGAGACGGACTAGTCATCATCGGTGAACATCTTCATGTTGATCGTATCCACTATACGACTCATGTTCGACCTTTCGGTCTCTTGTGTTCCGAGGCCATGTCTGTACATGCTAGGCTCGTCAAGTCAACCTAAGTGTTTTGCATATGTAAATCTGGCTTACACCCGTTGTATGCGAACGTTAGAATCTATCACACCCGATCATCACGTGGTGCTTCGAAACAACGAACTTTCGCAACGGTGCACAGTTAGGGGGAACACTTTCTTGAAATTTTATGAGGGATCATCTTATTTATGCTACCGTCGTTCTAAGCAAATAAGATGTAAAACATGATAAACATCACATGCAATCAAATAGTGACATGATATGGCCAATATCATTTTGCTCCTTTTGATCTCCATCTTCGGGGCGCCATGATCATCATCGTCACCGGCATGACACCATGATCTCCATCTCTTCATGAAGTTTCTCGCCAACTATTACTTTTACTAATATGGCTAACGGTTAGCAATAAAGTAAAGTAATTACATGGCGTTTTCATTGACATGCAGGTCATATAACAAATTAAGAAAACTCCTATGGCTCCTGCCGGTTGTCATACTCATCGACATGCAAGTCGTGATTCCTATTACAAGAACATGATCAATCTCATACATCACATATATCATTCATCACATCCTTTTGGCCATATCACATCACACGGCATATGCTGCAAGAACAAGTTAGACGTCCTCTAATTGTTGTTGCAAGTTTTTACGTGGCTGCTATAGGTTTCTAGCAAGAACGTTTCTTACCTACGCCAAAACCACAACGTGATATGCCAATTTCTATTTACCCTTCATAAGGACCCTTTTCATCGAATCCGATCCGACTAAAGCGGGAGAGACAAACACCCGCTAGCCACCTTATGCAACTAGTGCATGTCAGTCGGTGGAACCTGTCTCACGTAAGTGTACGTGTAAGGTCGGTCCGGGCCGCTTCATCCCACGATGCCGCCGAATCAAGATAAGACTAGTAACGGCAAGTAAACTGAAAAAATCGACGCCCACAACAACTTGTGTTCTACTCGTGCATAGAAACTACGCATAGACCTAGCTCATGATGCCACTGTTGGGGATCGTTGCAGAAATTAAAAAAATTCTACGCATCACCAAGATCAATCTATGGAGAGACTAGCAACGAGAGAGAGGGGAGTGCATCTTCATACCCTTGAAAATCGTGATGCGGAAGCGTTACAAGAACGCGGATGAAGGAGTCGTACTCGTAGCGATTCAGATCGCGGTTGATTCCGATCTAAGCGCCGAACAACGGCGCCTCCGCGTTCAACACACGTACAACCCGGGGACGTCTCATCCTTCTTGGTCCAGCAAGGGGAGAGGAGAAGTTGAGGGAGAGCTCCGGCAGCACGACGGCGTGGTGGTGGAGCTTGCAGTTCTCCGGCAGGGCTTCGCCAAGCACTACTACTACGGAGGAGATGTTGGGGAGGGAGAGGGCTGCGCCAAGGGAAGGGGTGCGCCTCCCATGCGCCTCCCCACTATATATAGGGGTGGAGGGGGCTGGTTTCTTGCCCTCCAAGTCCATTGGGGCGTTGGCAAAGGTGGGGGAAAGAAATCCCATCATTTCCCTTCCCCACCGATTGTTATCCCCCCTTTTTAGGGATCTCGATCTTATCCCTTCGGGATATGATCTTATTCCTTCTAAGGGGGGATCTTGGTGCGCCTTGACCAGGGGTGTGGGGCCTTGCCCCCACTACCCACGTTCATCTGGGCCCCCCATGCAGGTGGGCCCCACTCCAGAACCTTCCCGGTACAATACCGAAAAATCCCGAACATTTTCCGGTGGCCAAAATAGGACTTCCAATATATAAATCTTTACCTCCAGACCATTCCAGAACTCCTCGTGACGTCCGGGATCTCATCCAGGACTCCGAACAACATTCGGTAACTGCACACTAATTCCCATAACAACTATAGCGTCACCGAACCTTAAGTGTGTAGACCCTACGGGTTCGGGAATCATGCAGACATGACCGACACAGCTCTCTGGCCAATAACCAACAGCGGGATCTGGATACCCATGTTGGCTCCCACATGTTCCACGATGATCTCATCGGATGAACCACGATGTCGGGGATTCAATCAATCCTGTATACAATTCCCTTTGTCAATCGGTGCGTTACTTGCCCGAGATTCGATCGTCGGTATCCCAATACCTCGTTCAATCTCGTTACCGGCAAGTCACTTTTACTCGTTCCGTAACACATCATCCCGTGATCAACTCTTTGGTCACATTGAGCTCATTATGATGATGTCCTACCGAGTGGGCCCAGAGATACCTCTGCGTCACACGGAGTGACAAATCCCAGTCTCGATTCGTGCCAACCCAACAGACACTTTCGGAGATACCCGTAGTGTGCCTTTATAGCCACCCAGTTACGTTGTGACGTTTGGCACACCCAAAGCATTCCTACGGTATCCGGGAGTTGCACAATCTTATGGTCTAAGGAAATGATACTTGACATTAGAAAAGCTTTACCAGACGAACTACACGATCTTGTGCTATGCTTAGGATTGGGTCTTGTCCATCACATCATTCTCGTAATGATGTGATCCCGTTATCAACGACATCCAATGTCCATGGTCAGGAAACCGTAACCATCTATTGATCAACGAGCTAGTCAACTAGAGGCTTACTAGGGACATATTGTGGTCTACGTATTCACACATGTATTACGGTCTCCGGTTAATACAATTATAGCATGAACAATAGACAATTATCATGAACAAGGAAATATAATAATAACCATTTTATTATTGCCTCTAGGGCATATTTCCAACACCAACATGCTCTAAGGCTGTGGGTTGGTTTGGAATCCGGTGCCGTGTTTATCTTGCATGGCTTATCGAGCCATCCCTCCAGAACGGTTCCGCGTCCCGTAATGGGTTTAATTTTCTTGCCTACGGGGTCGGGTGCCCCACGAGGGTAAATCCTTTTTGCCCACCCGGGAGGTGGCATGGAGGCCGGTGGTTCCCAGCAAGCTGTCTGAGTTTTCCAGGCGCTTTCTATTGCGCAGTACTTCTGTACTATTGTTGCCAAGTCAGCGAAGTGTAGTACGCGACGGCGTTTGAGGGCGTTAAGGATTCCTTCGTCCGTGCAATTATTGCAGAATACTGAAATCGCGTCCTCGTCGCGACAATCTTTAATCTTGTCGTTGACAAGGAGGAATCTGGCCCAGAAGTGTTGGACTGTTTCCTGAGATTGCTGCCGTACGTACATGAGGTCACATATATCCGGGGGACCGGAATTTCTTGGCGGATATTGCTTGTGGTGGGTGGGGGTCGTTAAATTCGAACCCTGACCCAATGTGGATTCCGGAGTTTGAAAAACTTCCGAGTTTATTAGTGGCTCTGGGATGTCCAATGATTCTTTAGGCTCAACGCCCGGTTCTAAGTTCGGAGGACTGGGGGTGTCCCTCCGCAGACGGGTATCCGGCTTTTCGAGCTCGGAAATCCGAACATAGGTTGTTTTCAACACAGGGGAAGAGTCGTTGTTTTGCTCCTCTATGACCGCTATGTGATGGGTGACCGGCGGAGATTTGATTTCTCTCTGATCGGGTTTAAGCCCAATCCAATCATAGTCTGAAGCGACCCCAGGGCGACGATGCGATCCAGGAGTTCGTTTAAAGACGACAAATCCGCCGAATCCATCCGTTTGGAGTATTCGGGGTCAACATGGAGGCGATTTCCGATGACTTGGGAAGTCATCGTCGGCTTAAAGGCCGAACGGGCGGCCATGGTAAAGCTGCCCAGCCGGAGGGTTTGGCCTGAGGCCAGGGCTTCTCCGGAAGTGATACTGTCCTTGATAACAAGGCGAGCCATCAATCCTGTTGTCGACGCCACAGAGTAACTCTCAATGAAAGCACCAATGTCGGTGTCAAAACCTGCGGATCTCGGGTAGGGGGTCCCGAACTATGCGTCTGAGGATCGAAGGTAGCAGGAGACAGGGACACGATGTTTACCCAGGTTCGGGCCCTCTTGATAGAGGTAATACCCTACTTCCTGCTTGATTTTCTTGGATGAGTATGGGGTTACAAGAGTTGATCTACCTCGAGATCGTAATGGCTAAACCCTAGATGTCTAGCCTGTATGATTATGATTGTCCCTACGGACTAAACCCTCCGGTTTATATAGACACCGGAGGGACCTAGGGTTGTACAAAGTCGGTTTACAGAGAAAGGAATCTTCATATCCGAACGCCAAGCTTGCCTTCCACGCAAAGGAGAGTCCCATCCGGACACGGGAAGAAGTCTTTTGTCTTGTATCTTCATGGCCCATTAGTCCGGCCCACGTCACATAGCCCGGACGCCCGAGGACCCCTTAATCCAGGACTCCCTCAGTGCCGGCTAGAGGGGACAAGAGGTGGAGCGATATTGCATCTTCAGCATTGACGACAACGGGTCTCGACGGCGTGGTGTAGTGGGGTCTTGGTGCTGGACGCGTGTTGATGGGCGCGCACAGGAGGGCGGCTATGTCTGACATCGAGGTGGTGTCGACAGCAGGAGGGTCTGACAAAGTCAAGCATTGATCACTCTTGAATATAGGACAGTGGAGGATGACGGCAGCGGAGTAGAGGGTACGCATGCGATGCGCGCTGTGGTATGCTAGACTGGTTGGTGCTCCCGACTAGCCGGCATACGGCTTGTCAGGCCACTGGATAACTTGGTGTGTGTTGGCGCGAGATCACGGAACATCATTAAGCTTATAGAGAGCTCATTAATAAGTTGGGTTTGGGTGGATTCATGTATTATTTTATAGAACTTTGTTGAATAATATAATAAAAATGGTTATGTGCATCGCTTGATGTAGAGGCCGTGGGTTATCCTCTTTTTTAGAAAAAGAAAAGGTAAAACAAACTCTCGAAAAGTCATAGCTCTTGCGAGTTGCTCGTAAAAGAACTTATAATGTACTATATGCTTAAAACCAAATTGAATCCTTCTTTTTCTTAAACAAACTAATTATAAGCTACTCCCTTCGTTCTAAAATAAGTGTCGCCGACTTGGTAAAACTTTGGAGTAAATCAACAACACTTACTTTAGGATGGAAGGAGTATTAGCATGTTTTTTCTTTGCAAGGTTCCTAAGTAGATATTGGGTGAAAAATATGTCACTTATCATTATGAAAAGTGTGATTTCATATACTAGGACCACTATATGCATTGAGGAGCTTCTGTCGCTCGACTCTATTACTGCGGAATTAATTACTTTCAACCCACAAAATAAAGAAATAAAAAAACGAGTGTGATTCCATATGGACGGAATTGAAAAGCTACAAAAGGCCGGGGCACCAGTACACAGGTCTTGTCAGATCGGACAAGGGCTTCAAAAGAGATCGTAGGAGAATATCTCCACATGGCCTGGCTAGTCTGAGCAATCCTTCCCTACTTTCCGGTCAAACGTTTGTGACATATGGCCTCCGGGATCGACACGACACGGGTTGCGACCAACGGGCGGGCACCGGCAAATTTAACAATTTTGACATGTGGATGAAATCATTTCACAAAATGAATTGTCTCTAAAAAAATTCACTCAGCTGACCTTTTTCAGTGACGCCCGACACGAAGGTGCCACACTACACTGTGCAGCGCCTCACAGATAGACGCTACACGCCTGGCCAGTGTCGCACCCATGTGATCCAAAAAATACTAAGTCATTGTGCAGCGCCTAGCCTCTAGGCGTTGCACTAGTGGTTGTGGGCCTCTTAGGCGCTGCACATTGACTTAATAATTTTTAGGCAGTCCGGGGTGCGACGTTGGCCAGGCGTGTAGCGCCTATCTGTGAGGCGTTGCACAGTGTAGTGTGACGCCTTCGTGTTCGGCGCCACTCAAAAAGGTCAGTTAAGTGAAATTTTTTAAGAGCAGTTCATTTTATGAAATGATTTCATTCAAAGATCAAAATTGTTAAATTTGCCGCGGGCACCGGCGTCACAAAGTTGCAGCCTTGATTGAGCAGAGCCCTTGACCGCCCCGCTCACGCCGTTTCGGTGCATGAAAACCCATACCGGACTCTGTTTCTTATTTACAAAACTGATGCGGTCAAGAACCATGCGTTCCAGTTTCAAAACAAGCCTGAGCAATCGAATCACTACTATTTTTCTTCAATAATGCTAAACCCGCTGAGGTTTTACAGGCGTTTTTTTTTTCACAGTCTGGAGAAAGCTGATCGAGCTGCTGCCGCTGCTGCGGTTGGCATGTGCTAAAGCAGTACTCACTTGCCCTAAATGGCCCGTCAACTTTCCAGCTGCTCCTGTGACCAGTCTGCTCCACACGAAGAGACGAGTCCCCGCTGCTAAGAGGGTGTTTGTTTCCGGATACTTATTGGTTTAGGGATTTAAAAAAGTCTGTATAAGTCTCATCTATATCAAACAGGAGAGACTTACAGGGACTTTAAGTGGGCATTTGAGACTTATGAAATAAGACTCTCAAGGAGAGTCTTATAGGAACTTATAGTTGTAATATGTTTTTTTAGTCCATGTTAAGTCTCAGGAACCAAACAGGCAGGGACTTTTTAGGGACTTGGGACTTATAAGTTGGGACTCGAAAAAGTCCTAAAACTTATGAACCAAACAGGGCCTAAAGAATGGCAAGGCACCCTTTCAAAAATAAAAATAAAATGGCAAGGCACTTCTGCCGCCTGGCAACAACGTTCAGACACACGAAGATCAGACTAGTAGTAGTATAACTTTCAGTACTAGTAGTAGTAGATCACTGCTCGTTGCTGATTCGTCCCACCAAATGTCAATTATAATTAAAGGCATCAAATTAAGTACCCAAAGCCACCGCCAATCGATGCATCACAATCATCAGCTACTACCACTAGTTCCAACGAAGTCCATTAAAACGGCGAAGCGCACGGAGATGACCGACGAACGCGCGCTGGCGGTTCAGGAGTTGTGAAACTACGGCTTGGCGGGCTCGGGGCCGGCGGCGGCGTCCACCTCGGCGAGCGCCGTCTCCAGGGCGGCGATCTCCTCCTTGGTGCTCGCGATCTTCCTCTCCAGCTCCGCCTTCTCCGCCTCCCGCCTGGCGCGCGCCTCCTCTCCGGCGCCCGCGAATCTTGTTCGACGGCCGCACGGCGACCCTCCGGCCGCCGCGTCGCTGCCGTCTTCTCCGCCGGCCGCCGGTACCGCCGGGAATTTTCCCGTCGAAACCGACATGGTTGAGTAGCGCTGGGGTGTGTGGGTGCGCGGCGAGCGAGAAGAAGGTGGTGGTGCTGTGTGGCGTTTGCTGTTTCGCAAGGGATGGATGTCGCGGCCGCGGGGTTGAATTTTCAGCTTCCACGTTCCACCGTGTATTTGTAGACTGTAGTGTACTCCTGTGCCGCCTCGTGATCCTTTTTTACAGGGTGGTCCTCATTTTTTGGTGGGTTCATCATGCTGGATGCGCTGATCATGGTTAAATTTTGAATGCAGGTATGGAGTCACCTAATTTTCAGTGTTGAAATGCTATTTGGATAAGAAATTGCTTGGTTTGACACTTTGAACATAAAAAAATAGCTTAAAATTGCATAATAGACTATGCTAAACGCTAACGTGGACTTTCCCATTCCGTTCTTCACTCGTGGGATTCTCCTTTTTTTTTCTAGCAAGTTATTGCGGCTGGTTGTTTTGTTTCGATTGTTTTGAGTTGGCTTGGATTTTAATTATGTTGTGTTGTTGTTTGTTTCCGTTCGTAATCGTGCTGAGGTGCAACTAGAGACGGTATTTATTCTCATAGAATGGTGGAATTGTTTGGTGCGTGGTTGTGGTGTCCTCGCGTATTTTCAATCTCGGTGTTAGTCGGTGGTCGCTTTGTGAGACCTTTGGGAGCTCTTGTTTCACGCTGAAACACTGAAATTGCTGCTATAACATTCACATGGGTCGGCACACAAAGGTCTCCCTCGCGCAACTCAACTCCCTCCCCCAATGTCTCGTTTAGCTTTCTTTTTGTGCTCGCTCCAGTGCTATCTTATAAAAAGCTTACTATCATTTTTTTAAAGTTTGTTAACTCAAAAGATGTCCATGGATTTTAAAAATCTTGGAATTTTAAGAAGTTTCAAATTAAAAACCATGTTTAAAAAGAACCTTGGAAAATTTAAAAATATTCATTAATTTTAAAAAATCTATTGCAAATTTGAAATAAATTTTGTAAATCTAAAAAATACCACAATCTTTAAAAATGTTTTCAATTTTAATAAATATTTGTGGATTTTAAAAAATGTTCATGAATAAAAATGAAAAAAGGGAAAAAAAATAAGAAGAACTGAAAAAAGAACAATAATAATAATAAACAAACATGAATCCTCAACCAATGACCCACACCATTATAGGCGGGCCCAACGAGCACACAGCCCTCAAGGCATCAGGAAGCTCCAAATCTAAGGAGCGTGGTATCCTAATTAATAGATAATTATGCAGTTAGGGTATCTAGATGATGAGATGAGGCTTATTCTCTGGTGCCCACGAGGGGAAACCATTAATGACCCGATGCCAATTGATTTTGAGAAGGATTATGACATGATGCCAAGGGAATATGTAGGGAACAAAGTACTTGTTTTGTTTGTAAAACATGTGGAAAAAACCTGCACGAGGAGAATGCAGTTTACAATGGATCCCATGATCTGCGTGAAGTGATATTGAGCCCTATCAACAAGGAGAAGCTGAGGAAAATGAAGGCAGAGAGGAAAGATGTCACATCCCTAGCTCTACCTTGCTCTAGGCTAGCACTTGATTGATGCATCATGTTCACTTTTCCAGAAACTTGAAATGAAGATGATCCAAAACCCCCAGCACCACCTAAACCAACTAGGGTTACTAAATAATTCTCTCAATGAACCTGAAATGCCCTTCTAAAATGTTCATCATCTTTACCTTGGTCTAGGACCTCTGACAAAAATGGTGCACAATTTTCTAGGACACATAAGGTCACTGATTTAAATCATATGCTTTTTGCAATTGGGCATTTATATGTTGTATATTATTTTAAGTGCTCAATTAATTCTGAACTTAAGTGAGGGCTGTTAGGAATAATCCAAACAGAGCCCACAATTAATTTTCAGGATTTTTGAAAACGTTTTGGTATTTTTAATAAAGCCCCGAAGTTACAGAAAAATAGAAAAACATTAACAAAAAGAGGGAGAGAGAGAATACCTGGCGCTTACCTGGCCGTCCTGGCACTGTAGCAGCCCACCAGGCCCATCTGCCAGTCGTCTCCCACCTCGCGCCAGAAGGACGCGAGGCGTGTGTTCGCCGCACACCGGCACGCGCCCGTGCCACCTCCTGCTTCCGCCGCTTCTGGAGCCAGCCCCGAGTGCCACACACTCCCTCTCGACCCCCTCGCTCTCTCCCTGGACCCCCTCCCCCTCCTCTGCTCTCTCCCGCAGCATCACCGAGCGCGTTCGCCACCGCCGCTCGCCGTAGCCATGACCACCGCCTCCCCCACGTCCCCTGGAGCTGCCCACGAGCTCCGCCTCGTTCCTCTCCTCCTCCTCACCGAGCCTCCCGACGCCAGAAGCCCCGAAAACGTCGCCGGCATCGTCGTGTTCACCGTCGGGCACCGGAGATCGTCGCCGCCGATTCGTCGTCCACAGGGCTTCCCCGAGCACGCCGGCCATCCCTACGGCACCGCTGTGAGCCCCCGAGCGTTTCCCTCTCTTCCCCGCCTCTTTTGCGCCGCGTAGCCCTAGTTTCACCGGAGCCGATAACTCCTCGCCGCCGGCCATGCCGCCACCGCGGCTACGGCCGCGCAAGCTCGCCTCCGAGCACGTCAACGCACTCAGGGAGTCTCCGTGAGCTCGAATCACCCGCCCGTTAGGCCTTCCCTGCACTGTAGCCGCAACCCCGTGCACACCCGAAATCCGTCCGCCGCCGCGAGCTTGCTTCCGGCAAGCTTGGGTCGTCCCAGCCCCTCCCGTCTGCCCTAGCAGATGCGCGCGAACGCCAGCTCTCCGTAGAGCCAAACCCCGCCGCAAACAGCCAGATGTAGTGCGAGCCCGAGCAACTCCGGCGTGCCTCCGCCGTGTTCCGTGGTCGCCGCCGGCAGATCTCTGGCGTGATGACATGGCGCTGTTTTAGTTAGCTCTAATGACCCTGCTAAACACTCCTAGAGCCACTGCCATGTGGGCCCCGTGCCCGTTTAGGATAGCCTAATGTCCTGTTTAGATTAGTACTAATCTGGGGGGACCCCACATGTCAGCTTTGACTTTGGTCAAGTCAACGTTGACCGGTCCCACCTATCATCCACCCAAACCAGCCTGAGACACTGACGTATGGGTCCCACAGGTCAGGTTTGACCTGGCCGACCCAGTTGACCTACTGACGTCACACCTATGTCATGCTGATGCAGTAAAGCATTTTCTGGATTTAAATTTATTCAGGAAATTCCAGAAAATACTACAAACTTCAAAAATTCATAGAAATTCAACCATAACTCCAAATGAAACAAATTATATATGAAAAATGATCAGAAAAATCCAATCTATCCATCTGTACTGGTTTCATGCATGTTAGAGCAACCTAACCTTGCTATTTAGGTGAAACAAGTTAATGCACCTTTATGACTTCATAACATGGGTATGCATTTGAATCTTTGGTTCAAATGGACTCATCTCAATCTGTTCTAGCTTGCATTAGCCCAAAACACATTCATATTGCCATGTCATAGCATGCATCATATTGTTGCATATCGTCATGTGTTGATTGTGTTCGACATATCTTTTGTGGTAGGTTCTGCCTCCGAGGATACCCACGATTATCCGACTGAAGGGCAGTATCCTACTACCACTCCATCAGGCAAGCAAACCCCCTTGTTCATTCCGATACAATCCCACTCTCACGCTCCTGCTCTCTTTTACTGCATTAGGACAACAACGATTCATCTGTTACTTGCTGCGGTAGTTGAAACCCTTATCCTCTGCATGACCTGTCATTGCCACAGTAAATAGATGAAACCCACTAGCATGAGTAGGAGTTGTTTGAGCCCTGATGTGCCTACTCATTCATGTTTGTTTGTCATGCCTGCTACTGCTTAGAGTTGAGTCAGGTCTAATTCATCGGGGATGAATCGGAGGTGTGTGAACATGTCCTACTGTTGAGAGCTAAGTGTGTGAACACGATTTGGTAAAGGTAGCGGTGAGAGGCCATGTAGGAGTACATGGTGGGTTGTCTCATTGAAGCCGTCCTCAGGAACTGAGTTCTTTGTTTGTGATCCATGAAACAGTTACTACCACGCATTGGGCCCGAAACCAATGGACCCTCTCGGCTTCTTAATCAACCTTGTCCTTTGTCCAGGAGTTGCAAGTAGTTTCTGGTGTTTGTAGTATGCTGGAGGCCGTGGGCAGCGCTGACCCGAGGGGTGGGTTGTGATGCGGTAGGCACGTGGCCGGGTATGCCGGGCGCCCATTTGGTGTCACGGAACCCTGTACACATCGTTCGGGGCCGTATGTGGAAACCTCGGCCGGACTCCCTGCGGATGGAACCTGAATAGGCGATAAACCTGGACTAGAGACTTGAGTGTTTAGGTAGGCTGTGGCCGACACCCACGTTGGGCTTCCGCTTGAAGGTTGCCGAGTACATGTCGTGTAAACGGCGGTAAGTGGTGAGAGCGTGTGTGACGAAGTACACCCCTGCAGGGTTAACATCATCTATTCGAATAGTCGTGTCCGCGGTAAAGGATTTCTGGGTTGCCTATAACAGTTCATAGACAAGTGAAAGTGGATACTCTAAAATGCGCAAGATAAGCGTGAGTGCTATGGATGGCGTCCTCGTAGGGAGACGGGAGCGAATCCATAGTGGTGTATTGATATGGTGAATATGTGGACTCGTGTGCGCCACCTCAAAAGAGTTACTTGCAGTCGTAGTTTAGGATAGCCACCGAGTCAAAGCTGGCTTGCTGCAGTTAAACTCCACCACCCCCTTTGTTGATACCGATGCATATGTAGCTAGTTCTGATGTAAGTCTTGCTGGGTACATTTGTACTCACGTTTGCTTATTTTATGTTTTGCAGAGAGACGTCAGTCTCGCTAGTAGTTCCGTGTGGACTTCGACGTTTAGCTTGATACCTCAGCTACGATCTTGTGCCCTCGGCAGGATCTGGTAGATAGTCAGGCTTCTCAGCCTTTTTTCATTTGTAGATGTCTGTACTCAGACATGTTAAGCTTCTGCATGTGCTTTGACTTGTATGCTCTGAATGTTGGGTCATGAGACCTATGTTTGTAATATCTCGCTCCTCGGAGCCTAATGAATAAGTACTTGAGTCATAGAGTTATGTTGTGATGCCATGTTGTATTTACACATATCGAGCATATTGCGTGTATGATTGAAATGCTTGGTATGTGTGGGATCCGACAACCTAGTTGTTTATCCTTGGTAGCCTCTATTATGGGGAAATGTAGTCTTGTGCTTCCATGAGCCATAGTAGTCCGCTACAGCCCGGTTCACCGGAGTCCTGCTAGCCCAGCACTACTGCTCCGGACACCTGACTGGCCGGCATGTGATTCACTTCGTTCCTGTGTCTGTCCCTTCGGGGAAATGTCACGCGGTGACATCCGGAGTCCTGCCTAGCCTGCTACAGCCCGGGTTCCCGGAGTCCTGTTAGCCCAGTGCTACAGCCCGGATGCGCACGCTGCTGACCGACATGCTCGATGTTGATTCACGTATGCCTGTCCCCGAAGTTAGTGCCACTTTGGGTTCACGACTAGTCATGTCGGCCCGGGTTCTCTGTCATATGGATGCTAGCGACATTATCATATACGTGAGCCAAAAGGCGCAAACGGTCCCGGGCCATGGTAAGGCGACACCCGTGGGAATACCGTGCGTGAGGCCGCAAAGTGATATGAGGTGTTACAGGCTAGATCGGTGTGACTTAGAATCGGGGTCCTGACAGCTTTGGTATCAGAGCCTGACTGCCTGTAGGATTACCAAGCCAAACTGGTCGAAGTTGTGTCTAGAAATGCTTTAGTTATATAAGGGAATTGATTGTGGGAGGGAACGTAAGGCTCTTTTTACTCCTTATACCTTATGCCCTTCTGATCTGAGTCAACATTTTCTTTTCTACGGGAATTAAGAACTAGGCTTCTCGTCTATCTATCAGGATCACGTGTTACTAATCCGTAGACTTATAGGATTGTTGGTTTCAAGCCTTAGTTCAGTCTCTACTACTTCTGTGTATCCATAGCTGGCCTCAAATTCTTGATATTATGATGATCGAGTGGTTACGCCACCATTTTGCAGGATGTCTTAAATCTTTTTGAGCATTTACAGCCGTTATGCTGTCCGAGTCATCCTAGGTTCCTAAATAGTCTGATGCATTTGCAAATCCTTTCCGTCCGTTCTCGATGTTCCTTTGGGCCGGATTAACCACACTAATTGTTGAGTTGAGGTACTCTGTTGCCTTGACATATATGTTGGAGTTATTATTATGACCCTAGGTGTCTTAGAGGACCACTTAGTAATCTAGCAATGCTTGCATCCCCAGTGTGATGATTCTGGCCATTATTCTCGAAAGCATCCCGTGATGCCATTTAGTTAGTAGGTATTCTATTCCTGGGTTCTTGGACCCGAGATTCATCCTACTTACCTCATGTTGATAGTGTTTGCTCGTTCCTTTAGGTTATTAGTAACCTTTGCATTAGTCCTCGAGGTCCGTGGTATTTCATTCTTCCAAATACCATGAACTGCTTATGGCAGAAGTTCTCTTGAACCAAAAGATCACAACCAGAGTGCTCTTGACGAATTCTCCATCCAAATTGTGATTCTGCCAGTCCTTCTTCTTCTGCATGGGTTATCCGGAAGAAATATGTTGAACTTGTTCAACATGCTAAACCATGCATCCATAACTCAGAAAATCATATGTTCCTTTGAGTTGTCCATCTTTAGTTGTCTTCTGACCTTCGTCTATCAATTGATAGTCAGGACTAGTTGTGCATTCGTGTTATCAATGCCTATTATTCTTGTGGTCCGTCAAGCCATTCTATTCCGGAATGACTAGGAGAAACAAACTCCAGTACCTTATCCATTTCTTGGATTGGTCAAAGTAGTTGTATTCCGCAGATCAAAATGCCAATCCAGCTTTTGTTCTGTTCTACCTCGGAGTATTACCCCCTTTATGTCAGAATTGTCATGAGAATTGCACCATCTCTCACGAATTCTTAACGCAGTGATACTTCTCGCCATCATTGCTCATTCCTCGGTTCCGTGTTGTCACAACCGGAATGCCGACAGGTGAACTATGATGTGTGAAATCTATACTCCTAGCAACTCCGTTGCTTGGTAGTTAAAGGACAATAATTTCATCCTTAGCGTGTTGGTTATTGAATCACCATCCTAAGGTTGATCGTGCTACCCAGTCCTTATTCCCGGTGTACTTTTCGATCAATGAGTTAGGATAGTGTCAGTCCTTGCTTATTCGGTCATATCGTCTTGCTCTGAAAAGCAAGATCGTTCTCGAGCTTAGTAACATATCGGTGGTTCGTGATGTTCCGGATATCTTCTCGGATGTATTACCAGGTTGTCACCTGACCGCTATGTTGAGTTCGTGATCATGTTGGTTTTCCTCCAAACCACCCATTCTCCAAGAATCTGTGTTGGATACCCCTGAGATAGTTGGTTGAGCTAAACAACAACTTGGAGAGTTGGAAGATAAAAGCTTTGTCTAACTTAGTTCATCATTAAGGGATATCTTGGTGTGTGTGTGTGTGTGTGTGTGTTAAAGAAAGATGATATCTTCATTGATTGACCCCCGTGATCATATGTTGGATCTATTATCTTACCAATCTTTGATTTGACTATGGGCTATCATCAAATCAAATCAGAACCAACGATGTTCGTAATGTTGTCTTACTCGTGGTTGATTCCTCGAGCATACACCATTACATCTTTTGGTCTGACCAATGCTATCACCGTGTTCACTTAATTGTGGAATTCCATCTATATGGAAGCCTAGATGGTTTGTTGTTGAGCCCATCGACAACATCCTTATCTCCTCCATGATTTGGTTGAACATCTAAGTTAGCATTGGAAACTTTTGAAAGCATCTTCCTCGTGTTAGCTCATGAAGTTTATGTTTTGATGGAAGAAGTGACTTCCTCTAGTTCACGTGCATATGATGCAAGTTGCCGCCGTGAACTTGAGAAAGTTTGTTTCGCTTCCTCTGGAATCATCCCAAGTCAGTCATGCATACGTGCGAAGTATTCTTTGGTCTGGAGACTTGCAACCTTCATTCTATATGAATCCCTAGCACACCAAGCCACTGATTGATTTGTTCAAGGAAAAGAAGTTCTTAAGTGCTATTCCTTAAGGACCCAAAGGTACATGCGCATGACTTCGCTCTCCGCAATGATGGTTCCTAATCAGAACTCAGTAGTGTTTTATTCTAAGACTACTATGTGGTCATGCTTGTCTGGGACAGTGTTTTCACATGTTGTAGCAGAACCAGCTTATGTTTTGGAGCTTGCTATCGTAGTTCATCCCTTGAGAATCTCGCAACGTCATCTCGTCGATTTGTGTTGCAAACCTTCATTTTTCTTCCTAGACTCGATGAGTCTGGAATATCCTGCCACCAACCAGATCTGAATCTCGGGCAGATGTGATGGTTGGAACGTTTCCCAAGAGCTATAATATTGGTCTCTCGGTAACCGGTAGAGTGGATGTCGTGGCCAACACACCCAACCGGAAGACCTATTATTATAGTATCTTGATTGAGGAAGTTGGCCACCTCTCCACAAGGATTTCGTAAGATTCTACTTCCGTAGATATTCCTTATGGATTCTTGTGCTCCCGAAGTCCGACCTTTTACTTGATGTTCTACGTACCAAACCATTTTAATAAATGGGTTGCACTAGCACATCAAGGAGAACATTAGAAGCGGAGTGCTAAATGTCTCTCGGTCGATCGTTCAGATTTCGTCCCCTTGGCCTCGCTAAGGTGAAATCCTAGAAGGTGTTATCTTCCTTTGCATCTGCATCATCCATCACTATTCATCATGGTAGCATGTTGTGTTGCCAGGATCCTCGACACGGATATTGGTAAAACCTTGATGTATATGGAAATGCTCAAGTTCTTGAGAGCACACACAAGCACTAGGTGTTATCATCGGCACTAACAGGGATTGCTCCTAGTTTCTCCGGTTATGTTATAACTTTTCAAGAGTGGACTCACCCTCTACTGTTAAGCTTCTCCCAGTTACCAGAATCATTGCCAGCATTTGCAATCGTTCCCAGCTTGCACCGCCAATGTGCCATTCTACCATGGGTTCCATCCATTTCCGGTGATAAGCAAATCATCCCTTGCGTTGTCATCAACAAGGTAGTTCATATCATCCATTCTAGTCCGAGTATGCCATTCCTTCGAACTCTGCCAAACGATTGTTGTGATTTGCCTTAGGCTGATATAAAAAGTCTCAATGATCTCTATATCAAAAGTAATTCTTTTTGCCACTTAAGGTAATAATTCTACGAGTCACCTTCCCCAAGGTGCCCCGTTATCGAATCATGGCAATTTTCCTCGCTACTTTGAAACCCTCGTCAAATTGTTTCTTCCATCCCTCCTGATGCATGTTTTGCCTCTTAGCTCCAGAGATGTTTCTATGTCTCATTCCGTGAATTGATCTTGTGATCATTAAGATGATCCTAAGCTGCTCGAATCTCAGGAAGATCGATTCTTCTTAAATTCTCCCTTTCTACTCGTTGTCAGGTTGGATGTAGTTCTCAAAGCAAGACGTTGAGACGAAGATGATGATCAAATCAACGTTCTTATGAAGTGCAACCTGGATCGTGAAGATTGTGTTAGCTTGTGTCCCTCTGTCTTCTTACCTCACGATTTGAATCTCGGGACGAGATTCTTGTTTAGTGGGGGTGAGTTGTCACATCCCTAGCTCTACCTTGCTCTAGGCTAGCACTTGATTGATGCATCATGTTCACTTTTCCAGAAACTTGAAATGGGGATGATCCAAAACCCCCAGCACCACCTAAACCAACTAGGGTTACTAAATAATTCTCTCAATGAACCTGAAATGCCCTTCTAAAATGTTCATCATCTTTACCTTGGTCTAGGACCTCTGACAAAAATGGTGCACAATTTTCTAGGACACATAAGGTCACTGGTTTAAATCATATGCTATTTGCAATTGGGCATTTAAATGATGTATATTATTTTAAGTGCTCAATTAATTCTGAACTTAAGTGAGGGCTGTTAGGAATAATCCAAACAGAGCCCACAATTAATTTTCAGGATTTTTGAAAACGTTTTGGTATTTTTAATAAAGCCCCGAAGTTACCGAAAAATAGAAAAACATTAACAAAAAGAGGGAGAGAGAGAATACCTGGCGCTTACCTGGCCGGCCTGGCACTGTAGCAGCCCACCAGGCCCATCTGCCAGTCGTCTCCCACCTCGCGCCAGAAGGACGCGAGGCGTGTGTTCGCCGCACGCCGGCACGCGCCCGTGCCACCTCCTGCTTCCGCCGCTTCTGGAGCCAGCCCCGAGTGCCACGCACTCCCTCTCGACCCCCTCGCTCTCTCCCTGGACCCCCTCCCCCTCCTCTGCTCTCTCCCGCAGCACCACCGAGCGCGTTCGCCACCGCCGCTCGCCGTAGCCATGACCACCGCCTCCCCCACGCCCCCTGGAGTTGCCCACGAGCTCCGCCTCATTCCTCTCCTCCTCCTCACCGAGCCTCCCGACGCCAGAAGCCCCGAAAACGTCGCCGGAATCGTCGTGTTCACCGTCAGGCACCGGAGATCGTCGCCGCCGATTCATCGTCCACAGGGCTTCCCCGAGCACGCCGGCCATCCCTACGACACCGCTGTGAGCCCCCGAGCGTTTCCCCTCTCTTCCCCGCCTCTTTTGCGCCACGTAGCCCTAGTTTCACCGGAGCCGATAACTCCTCGCCGCCGGCCATGCCGCCACCGCGGCTACGGCCGCGCAAGCTCGCCTCCGAGCACGTCAACGCACTCAGGGAGTCTCCGTGAGCTCGAATCACCCGCCCGTTAGGCCTGCCCTGCACCGTAGCCGCAACCCCGTGCACACCCGAAATCCGTCCGCCGCCGCGAGCTTGCTTCCGGCAAGCTTGGGCCGTCCCAGCCCCTCCCGTCTGCCCTAGCAGATGCGCGCGAACGCCAGCTCTCCGTAGAGCCAAACCCCGCCGCAAACCGCCGCCTGTAGTGCGAGCCCGAGCAACTCCGGCGTGCCTCCGCCGTGTTCCGTGGTCGCCGCCGGCAGATCTCCGGCGTGATGACCTGGCGTTGTTTTAGTTAGCTCTAATGACCCTGCTAAACACTCCTAGAGCCACTGCCATGTGGGCCCCATGCCCGTTTAGGATAGCCTAATGTCCTGTTTAGATTAGTACTAATCTGGGGGGATCCCACATGTCAGCTTTGACTTTGGTCAAGTCAACGTTGACCGGTCCCACCTGTCATCCACCCAAACCAGCTTGAGACACTGACGTATGGGTCCCACAGGTCAGGTTTGACCTGGCCGACCCAGTTGACCTGCTGACGTCACACCTATGTCATGCTGACGCAGTAAAGCATTTTCTGGATTTAAGTTTATTCAGGAAATTCCAGAAAATACTACAAACTTCAAAAATTCATAGAAATTCAACCATAACTCCAAATGAAACAAATTATATATGAAAAATGATCAGAAAAATCCAATCTATCCATCTGTACTGGTTTCATGCATGTTAGAGCAACCTAACCTTGCTGTTTAGGTGAAACAAGTTAATGCACCATTATGACTTCATAACATGGGTATGCATTTGAATCTTTGGTTCAAATGGACTCATCTCAATCTGTTCTAGCTTGCATTAGCCCAAAACACATTCATATTGCCATGTCATAGCATGCATCATATTGTTGCATATCGTCATGTGTTGATTGTGTTCGACGTATCTTTCGTGGTAGGTTCTGCCTCCGAGGATACCCACGATTATCCGACTGAAGGGCAGTATCCTACTACCACTCCATCAGGCAAGCAAACCCCCTTGTTCATTCCGATACAATCCCACTCTCATGCTCCTGCTCTCTTTTACTGCATTAGGACAACAACGATTCATCTGTTACTTGCTGCGGTAGTTGAACCCCTTATCCTCTGCATGACCTGTCATTGCCACAGTAAATAGATGAAACCCACTAGCATGAGTAGGAGTTGTTTGAGCCCTGATGTGCCTACTCATTCATGTTTGTTTGTCATGCCTGCTACTGCTTAGAGTTGAGTCAGGTCTGATTCATCGGGGATGAATCGGAGGTGTGTGAACATGTCCTACTGTTGAGAGCTAAGTGTGTGAACACGATTTGGTAAAGGTAGCGGTGAGAGGCCATGTAGGAGTACATGGTGGGTTGTCTCATTGAAGCCGTCCTCAGGAACTGAGTTCTTTGTTTGTGATCCATGAAACAGTTACTACCACGCATTGGGCCCGAAACCAATGGACCCTCTCGGCTTCTTAATCAACCTTGTCCTTTGTCCAGGAGTTGCAAGTAGTTTCTGGTGTTTGTAGTATGCTGGAGGCCGTGGGCAGCGCTGACCCGAGGGGTGGGTTGTGATGCGGTAGGCACGTGTTCGGGTATGCCGGGCGCCCATTTGGTGTCACGGAACCCTGTACACATCGTTCGGGGCCGTATGTGGAAACCTCGGCCGAACTCCCTGCGGATGGAACCTGAATAGGCGATAAACCTGGACTAGAGACTTGAGTGTTTAGGTAGGCTATGGCCGACACCCACGTTGGGCTTCCGCTTGAAGGTTGCCGAGTACATGTCGTGTAAACGGCGGTAAGTGGTGAGAGCGTGTGTGACGAAGTACACCCCTGCAGGGTTAACATCATCTATTCGAATAGTCGTGTCCGCGGTAAAGGATTTCTGGGTTGCCTATAACAGTTCATAGACAAGTGAAAGTGGATACTCTAAAATGCGCAAGATAAGCGTGAGTGCTATGGATGGCGTCCTCGTAGGGAGACGGGAGCGAATCCATAGTGGTGTATTGATATGGTGAATATGTGGACTCGTGTGCGCCACCTCAAAAGAGTTACTTGCAGTCGTAGTTTAGGATAGCCACCGAGTCAAAGCTGGCTTGCTGCAGTTAAACTCCACCACCCCCTTTGTTGATACCGATGCATATGTAGCTAGTTCTGATGTAAGTCTTGCTGGGTACATTTGTACTCACGTTTGCTTATTTTATGTTTTGCAGAGAGACGTCAGTCTCGCTAGTAGTTCCGTGTGGACTTCGACGTTTAGCTTGATACCTCAGCTACGATCTTGTGCCCTCGGCAGGATCTGGTAGATAGTCAGGCTTCTCAGCCTTTTTCATTTGTAGATGTCTGTACTCAGACATGTTAAGCTTCTGCATGTGCTTTGACTTGTATGCTCTGAATGTTGGGTCATGAGACCTATGTTTGTAATATCTCGCTCCTCGGAGCCTAATGAATAAGTACTTGAGTCATAGAGTTATGTTGTGATGCCATGTTGTATTTACACATATCGAGCATATTGCGTGTATGATTGAAATGCTTGGTATGTGTGGGATCCGACAACCTAGTTGTTTATCCTTGGTAGCCTCTATTATGGGGAAATGTAGTCTTGTGCTTCCATGAGCCATAGTAGTCCGCTACAGCCCGGTTCACCGGAGTCCTGCTAGCCCAGCACTACTGCTCCGGACACCTGACTGGCCGGCATGTGATTCACTTCGTTCCTGTGTCTGTCCCTTCGGGGAAATGTCACGCGGTGACATCCGGAGTCCTGCCTAGCCTGCTACAGCCCGGGTTCCCGGAGTCCTGTTAGCCCAGTGCTACAGCCCGGATGCGCACGCTGCTGACCGACATGCTCGATGTTGATTCACGTATGCCTGTCCCCGTAAGTTAGTGCCACTTTGGGTTCACGACTAGTCATGTCGGCCCGGGTTCTCTGTCATATGGATGCTAGCGACATTATCATATACATGAGCCAAAAGGCGCAAACGGTCCCGGGCAATGGTAAGGTGACACTCGTGGGAATACCGTGCGTGAGGCCACAAAGTGATATGAGGTGTTACAGGCTAGATCGGTGTGACTTAGAATCGGGGTCCTGACAAAAGAGTCTGATAAGGAATTGCTCCTTCAGCGTAGTCATCCCCGTCCTACGTGTGAGGTTAATGCACCCCCCCCCTTCGACCGCATGTCGGGCTCGCCATGCTGCACACCTATTGGGAAAAAGCCCAATCGTCGCGGATGCATGACCAGGCCGGCATGAAAAAACTACCTCTTGCGATGACAACACCACCACCTCTTGTGGTGTTGCCGCCACTCCATCCAAAAGCCACACTACCTTCGCCGCCCTTGCTGATGTCTCGTTGCCGTCCATGCCACCTCCCATTATCTCCAATTTGGGAACGAGGGAGCTAGGGTTAGGGATTTGGAAACGATAGAATTGTGCTCTGTGTCGTTATAACAGTCAAAGGCACTTCTACAATACGCCCCCTCAAAAGTACAACAATGACCTTTGTGCAAAAACACCAATCCTCAACAACGTCACGTGAGCCTTTCCAACACAATGGCTAGCTGCCAGTCCAGTAGATGATGTGGCTGCTTTGTGACCAATATGCACCGCAATTTAGTAATGGGTTTTTCGCTTTTTTTTAGAGTTCTGTGAGTTAAGTGCACCCACCGAAACATGTTGTATGACCGCCAGTGCCATTTACTCATCTTTTACCACATTTATCAAAATTAGTTTTGTTTGACAACCACGTCAATCACTATCTCGAGTGGTTGATTTGAATGTTGAAATAAGGTTGGCGAAAATACTGATTAGTTATCATGCTACCATATTACCTCCGCACTCCTGTTAGTATTAGCTAGACGTTTAGACGTGCATAGATCAAATTCATGACTTAAAACGTTTGGTCTCGTGAGGATGTTGGGATGACTTTTTTGGGGTCAAATAAGCTCTCTGCGATGACATGATGTCAACCACCAGGTCGATCGTCCACCAATGCCATTCCGGTGCAGGAAAACCACATTTTTAGGGCTCCTTTGATTTAAAGGATTTTTATAGGAATTTTATAAGGTTAGAATTCTTAGGAATTTTTCTTATGTTGGTTGTTTGATTTATAGGATTGAATCATATATGGTTTTTTCCTAAGGATTTCTTTGTCCTACTCGCATAGAATTTCTAGCATCTGCTCAAACTTATTTGAAAGATCCTTTGTTTTTTCTATGATGCAATCAAACAACCCAAAATAGTGTATGGTTGAGATGAGCATGACATTTCGATTCCATGTCTTTCTATTCCTACATTTTTAGAATCATGTGAATTTAAGAGGCCCTTCTTAATCTTACTAACAAGGTGAATTTCATTCAAACACTACAACATTTAGTAATACCGTCGAACTGCCATGAATGAATTCGGCGGGCCTAAAGAATTGCTACAGTGCTTGCTTTCCCAAAAATGGGACGAGAGCACCCTGCTACATAATGGCATTTGGGCCAGACGTTCACAAACACACCAAGAAGGCAAGATTTTGCTCGTCGTTGATTCATTCGTCCCACCAAAATACGTACTAGCATCATCATTCATCAATTTACTACTCCACTAGCAAAATTAAGCCACTGCCAGTGCCAGCCAGTGCATTACATTCAGACAACCAATTCTTCGTACCACTCCTAGTCCCACTAGTTCGAATGAATGAAGGCTACCAGGCACCAGCTACCTCGAACGTACGGCCGGCGAAGCGCACGGAGCTCTCGCCGTCTATAAATAGGCGGTTCCCCTTTGGCCACTTGTTGCTTGTCATCCTTTGTTCCTTCCTGGATTCTCCCTGATTCTGAATGGCCCATCCATCCATTTTCCATCGGACACAATATCACATGAAAACCGAGTTTTAAAGAAAACTCTGTGAAACCAGGTTTTAGAGTTTTGAAATAATCTGAAAATAATATACGATGTTAAAAGGGCGATGTTCTACTGCCGTGTGAAAAAAACATTAACTTTTACTGTTGTTTTGTAAATAGATCTGTAATAATTTTTCATCTAAAATTCTGTAGTACTAGCTCACAATTTTTAAGGACGTTTTGGTTTCAGAAAAAAAAACACCGAATCTAACATCTTGATTCTTCTTTTCCTTTTTGCATGTGACAACCATTACATACGGGGGCGTAGCCAGGCCACAGGCTACCAGGGTCGTGGACTGGGGCATGCTGGCTTGCTCCTTTGTTGTCTGTAGCTACATGATCACTGTTTGACACTGTTTACTACTGTAGCAATGATGTTGGCTCGGGGCGTGTCTCTAACCTGGCTACGCCACTGATTACATAGATCTGGATTTAGCATCATATGTATCAGCAACTCTTGCACCACACGTCGGTTTATATGTTTGTTTGAGGTTGATCGTTATCTCATTTTTCAGGTTTGTGTTTTCCCCTCTAGTGTAAGTTAAGCAACTTTTGTTACTCATTCATATTTTAAAATTCATATAGAAAACACTATGTGTTGACTTGTGTGGATCAAATTGACTTGAAATTGATGGCACGTTAAACTTGCATTGTCTAACTACTGTTGTATTATTCTGAATGGGTTGCTTCCGCTCGAATATATTTAGTTCGTCGTGAAATCCGAAGAGTGTATTTTTTAAACTAAAGTTATAATTGTTGTGAAACCGTAGTTGTTCGATCGCAGCCACACCATTGAATGAAGAGCACATTGCACAATCAACAATGATCACAAAAACTTCAGAGCTTTCTCATTATTGATGTTTGGTGGACCCTTGTAAAAGATCAAACATGATACTATGCCTACTTTAACTATCCATTTCTTAGCTCATAAGCAATCTCACTTCACAAGTTTTCTTGGTGGACCCTTGTAGAAGGTCAAACAAGATACTATGCCTACTTTAACCATCCATTTTTAGCTCATAAGCAATCTCACTTCACAAGTTTTCTTGGTTGACACTTGTATAGGACCAAACAAGATACTATGCCTACTTTAACCATCCATTTCTTAGCTCATAAGCAATCTCACTTCACAAGTTTTTCTGGTGGACCGCTGTATAAGATCAAACAAGATGCTACGAAAGTGTCCTTCTGCTCCCGAGCTCAAATGAGTTCAGGTGAACAGTAAATTCAAAAAAAGAAACAAAATGAAAAAAAATCTGATTTTTTTAATAAATTTTAACAAATGTTTTAAGAGCCTGCAAATTTCCACTTTGAAACGACATCGCGGAAGTCGCGGAAAAAAAACAAAATGAGCACTTCAAAATGCTTTTGAAAATGGAATTTTTTGAGCATCAATTTTGTTTTCTTGCCACGGCTTTCACAAATGTGATTTCATGATGAAATTTTGCAGGCACTCAGAAATTTTGTCAATCTTTTGCACACAAAAATCCTGATTTTTTCTATTTTTTCTATGATTTTACTGTTCACGCAGGCTCAGTTGAGCTCGAGCTCAGAATAGCCGCGTCCAAGATACTATGCCTAATTTAACCATCCATTTCTTAGTTCATAAGCAATCTCACTTCCGAAGTTTTCTTTGTGGACCCTTGTATCAAAGAAGATACTATGCCTAATTTAACCATCCATTTCTTAGCTCATAAGCAATCTCACTTCATAAGTTTTCTTGGTGGACCCTTGTATCAAAGAAGATACTATGCCTAATTTAACCATCCATTTCTTAGCTCATAAGCAATCTCACTTCACAAGTTTTCTTGGTGGACCCTTGTATCAAAGAAGATACTATGCCTACTTTAACTATCCATTCCTTAGCTCATTAGCAATTTCACTTCACAAGCTTTCTTGGTGGACCCTTGTATAAGATCAAACAAGATACTATGGCTACTTTAATCATCCATTTCTTAGCTCATAAGAAATCTCACTTCACAAGCTTTCTTGGTGGACCCTTGTACAAACAAGAACTATGGCTACTTTAATCATCCATTTCTTAGCTTATAAGCAATCTCACTTCACAAGTTTGCTTGACTTTTTGATCAACATGTTTACTTTGTTACTCAAATCCGAGCCTACAATGTAGCTTCATTGAGAAGAGCCATGTCAAAATGCACCCGGATGAACAATAAACTCCGGCCATCTAAATCGACACAGTGTCGCGACCATCTAACACCATCCATCCGTGCATACCACGTCAGCCCGGCAGATGGGCCCCACCTGTTGGTTTCATTGTTTTCGTGAGCTCAACCTTAAGATTTGCTACTCGTTTAATGCAGAGTCGGTGGTTCTGTGTGAGTTGTCCTGAATGTGGTATCAGGCTGTTACTCTAGCCCGTTATGTGGTGGTTATATGTAATTTGTGTTGGGGAACGCAGTAATTTCAAAAAAATCCTACGCACACGCAAGATCCATCTAGGTGATGCATAGCAACGAGTGGGAGAGTGTGTCCATGTACCCTCGTAGACCGAAAACGGAAGCATTTAGTAACGCGGTTGATGTAGTCGAACGTCTTCGCGATCCAATCGATCAAGTACCGAACGCACGGCACCTCCGCGATCTGCACACGTTCAGCTCGGTGACGTCCCTCGTACTCTTGATCCAGCTGAGGCTGAGGGAGATTTCGTCAGCACAACGACGTGATGACGGTGATGATGAAGTTACCGACGCAGTGCTTCGCCTAAGCACTACAACAATATGACCGAGGTGGAAATCTATGGAGGGGCGCACCGCACACGGCTAAGACAACTGTCAACTTGTGTGTCTACGGGGTGCCCCCTCCCCCGTATATAAAGGAGGGGAGGAGGGGAGGGCTGGCCCTCTCTATGGCGCGCCCAAGGGGGAGTCCTACTCCCAGTAGGAGTAGGTTCCCCCCTTCCCTAGTTGGAGTAGGAGAAGAAGGAAGTGGGAGAAGGAGAGAAGGAAAGGGGGCCGGCCTCCCGCCCCAATTCGGATTGGGCTTGGGGGGCGCGCCCTCCACCTGGCCGCCTCCTCCTCTCTCCCACTAAGGCCCAATAAGGCCCATTGACTCCTCGGGGGGTTCCGGTGACCCCCCCCCCCCCGGTACTCCGGTAAATGCCCGAACTCATCCGGAACCCTTCCGGTGTCCAAACATAGCCTTCCAATATATCGATCTTTATGTCTCGACCATTTCGAGACTCCTCGTCATGTTCGTGATCACATCCGGGACTCTGAACTACATTCGGTACATCAAAACACATAAACTCATAATATCGATCGTCATCGAACGTTAAGCGTGCGGACCCTACGGGTTCGAGAACTATGTAGACATGACCGAGACTCACTTCCGATCAATAACCAATAGCGGAACCTGGATGCTCATATTGGTTCCTACATATTCTACGGAGATCTTTATCGGTCAAATCGCATAACAACATACGTTGTTCCCTTTGTCATCGGTATGTTACTTGCCCGAGATTCGATCGTCGGTATCTCAATACCTAGTTCAATCTCATTACTGGCAAGTCTCTTTACTCGTTCCGTAATGCATCATCCCGCAACTAACTCACATTGCTTGCAAGGCTTATAGTGATGTGCATTACCGAGAGGGCCCAGAGATACCTCTCCGACAATCGGAGTGACAAATCCTAATCTCGATCTATGCCAACTCAACAAACACCATTGGAGACACCTGTAGAGAATCTTTATAATCACCCAGTTACGTTGTGACGTTGGATAGCACACTAAGTGTTCCTCTGGTATTCAGGAGTTGCATAATCTCATAGTCATAGGAACATGTATAAGTTATGAAGAAAGCAATAGCAACAAACTAAATGATCATCGTGCTAAGCTAACGGATGGGTCAAGTCAATCACATCATTCTCTAATGATGTGACCCCGTTCATCAAATGACAACTCATGTCTATGGCTAAGAAACTTAACCCTCTTTGATTAACGAGCTAGTCAAGTAGAGGCATACTAGTGACACTCTGTTTGTCTATGTATTCACACATGTACTAAGTTTCCGGTTAATACAATTCTAGCATGAATTATAAACATTTATCATGATATAAGAAAATATAAATAACAACTTTATATTGCCTCTAGGGCATATTTCCTTCAGTATCCCGCTTGCACTAGAGTCAATAATCTAGATTACACAGTAATGATTCTAACACCCATGGAGTCTTGGTGTTGATCATGTTTTGCTTGTGAGAGAGGCTTAGTCAATGGGTCTGCAACATTCAGATCCGTATGTATCTTGCAAATCTCTGTATCTCCCTCCTTGACTTGGTCGCGGATGGAATTGAAGCGTCTCTTGATGTGTTTGGTTCTCTTGTGAAATCTGGATTCCTTTGCCAAGGCAATTGCACCAGTATTGTCACAAAAGATTTTCATTGGACCCGATGCACTAGGTATGACACCTAGATCGGATATGAACTCTTTCATCCAGACTCCTTCATTTGCTTCTTCCGAAGTAGCTATGTACTCCGCTTCACACGTAGATCCCGTCACGACGCTCTGCTTGGAACTGCACCAACTGACAGGTCCACCATTCAATAAAAATATGTATCCGGTTTGTGACTTAGAGTCATCTGGATCAGTGTCAAAGCTTGCATCGACGTAACCGTTTATGATGAGCTCTTTTTCACCTCCATAAACGAGAAACATGTCCTTAGTCCTTTTCAGATATTTCAGGATGTTCTTGACCGTTGTCCAGTGATCCACTCCTGGATTACTTTGGTACCTCCCTGCTAAACTAATAGCAAGGCACACATCAGGTCTGGTACACAGAATTGCGTACATGATAGAACCTATGGCTGAAGCATAGGGAATGACTTTCATTTTCTCTCTATCTTCTGCAGTGGTCGGGCATTGAGTCTGACTCAACTTCACACCTTGTAACACAGGCAAGAACCCTTTCTTTGCTTGATCTATTTTGAACTTCTTCAAAACTTTATCAAGGTATGTGCTTTGTGAAAGTCCAATCAAGCGTCTTGATCTATCTCTATAGATCTTGATGCCGAATATATAAGCAACTTCACCGAGGTCTTTCATTGAAAAATTCTTATTCAAGTATCCTTTTATGCTATTCAGAAATTCAGTATCATTTTCGATCAACAATATGTCATCCACATATAATCTCAGAAATGCTACAGAGCTCCCACTCACTTTCTTGTAAATACAGACTTCTCCAAAAGTCTGGATAAAACCATATGCTTTGATCACTCTATCAAAGCGTATATTCCAACTCCGAGAGGCTTGCACCAGTCCATAAATGGATCGTTGGAGCTTGCACACTTTGTTAGCACCTTTTGGATCGACAAAACCTTTCGGTTGCATCATATACAACTCTTCTTTAAGATATCCATTAAGGAATGCAGTTTTGACATTCATTTGCCAAATTTCATAATCATAAAATGCGGCAATTGCTAACATGATTCGGACGGACTTAAGCATTGCTACGGGTGAGAAGGTCTCATCATAGTCAACTCCTTGAACTTGTCGAAAACCTTTTGCAACAAGTCGAGCTTTGTGGACAGTAATATTATCGTCAGCGTCAGTCTTCTTCTTGAAGATCCATTTATTCTCTATGGCTTGCCGATCTTCGGGCAAGTCAACCAAAGTCCACACTTTGTTCTCATACATGGATCCCATCTCAGATTTCATGGCCTCAAGCCATTTTGCGGAATCTGGGCTCATCATCGCTTCCCCATAGTTCGTAGGTTCGTCATGGTCAAGTAACATGACCTCCAGAACAGGATTACAACGAGGTTCGGTAGTAACTTGATCAGAAGTTTCATGATCATCATCATTAGCTTCCTCACTTACTGGTGTAGGAATCACTGGAACTGATTTCTGTGATAAACTACTTTCCAATAAGGGAGTAGGTACAATTACCTCGTCAAGTTCTACTTACCTCCCACTCACTTCTTTCGAGAGAAACTCCTTCTCTAGAAAGGATCCATTCTTAGCAACGAATATCTTGCCTTCGGATCTGTGATAGAAGGTGTACCCAACAGTCTCCTTTGTGTATCCTATGAAGACACATTACTCCGATTTGGGTTCGAGCTTATCAGGTTGAAGCTTTTTCACATAAGCATCGCAGCCCCAAACTTTAAGAAACGACAGCTTAGGTTTCTTGCTAAACCACAGTTCATGCAGTGTCGTCTCAATGGATTTAGATGGTTCCCTATTTAACGTGAATGCAACTATCTCTAATGCATAACCCCAAAATGATAGTGGTAAATCGGTAAGAGACATCATAGATCGCACCATATCCAATAAAGTACGATTACGACTTTCGGACACACCATTACGTTGTGGTGTTCCGGGTGGCGTGAGTTGCGAAACTATTCTGCATTGTTTCAAATGAAGACCAAACTCGTAACTCAAATATTCCCCTCCACGATCAGATCGCAGAAACTTTATTTTCTTGTTCCGATGATTTTCCACTTCACTCTGAAATTCTTTGAACTTTTCAAATGTGTCGGTGGGAAATGACACCTATGGGATTACAAGAATCCCTACTACGGCTGCCGGGGCGCGGGGTTGTGAGAAGAACAGGATTAGCAGTCAACACAAGGATCGTTTACCTAGGTTCGGGCCGCGAGGATGCGTAATACCCTAGTCCTGCTTTGGTGTGTATTTGAGAGAGTTCTTAAGCTCTCGAACTAGCTATGGTGGCTGCGTAATTCAAAAGAGCCGAATCCCCCTCCAGTATGCCAAGGGCCTCCTTTTATAGTCGGAAGGGGCTGCCACAGTGGCACACGGGAGGTGGAAAGGCCTACAATGCTGCGAGCTTATCGCTCGTGTTACAGGACAAGACGCATTTAATGCGTAGCTTAGGTGTCCCTTAGCTTTATTGGGGACGGGAACGAGGCCCGTCCCGTCCATTGCCGCCTCGCCTTGCTTCGACACGCACCCAGGCCAGCGGTGCATGCAGCACTATGCAGGCAGGCAGGCAGCTGAGGTGGCGCGGTGGTAGGGTCTTCACGAAGATCTGCATGCCACCACGCAGGTGCTTGCTGAGTTGGCGTAGAGGCCGCCCGTCGCCACGCAGGTGCCTGCCCAGCTGGTTGAGCTAGTAGCTGCTTGGGGACGGCGGTAGAGTCTTGGTCGACGCAGGCCTGGCTGTGGCCCCACTGACGCCCTCGGCAAGGGCCTTACCGGGGGCCCGGCAAGGGTCTTGCCGTGGCATTGCAGTCGTCCCCGGCAAGCGCCTTGCCGGGGGTCTTGTGGATCTCCTCGGCAAGGATCCCGCCGAGGGTCGCCGTCTTCTGGTTCTCATCTGATCTCATATCTCTATGGTCTTGACAAAGATTTGCATGCTACCACGGAGGTGCCTCCCAAGCCCTAGTTCCAATGTGGTTGGTTGAGTTGGAACCCGTGGGCTCAAGGGTGGCTCGCTCTGTTAGCATCGGGCAAGTTGCCCCGGCAAGGCTCTTGCCGGGGCCGCGGAGGCTGCCCCGGCAAGGGCCTTGCCGGGGGAGTCCACCTCGCCCTCTCGCTCTTTGGTATCTTTGGTCTTGGCGTTGCCTTGGCCATCTTGTGCTTCGGCTTCTCTCCGGCTGCCCTCCTCGGCCCTGCTTAGTGTGGCTGTGGCGCGCGGCTCCGACTGCCCGTGCACAAGTAAAGGGGTACAAAGGTGTGCCCCTACTTTTGTACACCGACAGGAGCCCCCGGGCCTGGGCCACACATATGCGCGACACGTTGTTGGGCCAGGCCCAGAACAGTGCGCGGGCACGCGGGGCGGATTTTCACCGCAGTAACTCTTCGTCCGCTGCGCTTCCCCACAACCCGCATTGAACGCGCGACGTGGGGGGTCATGCGTGACGTGGGGGGCATGCGTGGAGTGGTTCTCATGCGCATGCGTCACATCGCGGTAAAGAGGCGGCTCGCGCCTTCCCCATAAAAAGAGGGAGGCGTGGAGGCGCGGTTCATTTACTGGATGGACTTGGGTCGCAGTCTTCAAGGCGCCCATGCCCCCCGATCACGGGGCGGGGAACGGTCGCCTCACCCGTCTTTTCGACCCTGCTCGCTCGCCACGCGTCCTTCATGCAAGTGGCGGGCGTTGGAGGCGGGAAACCGGGCCGTCCCTGATTGGGGCAGCGGGTCGGTCCTGATTCCCTGCGCCTCCGACGGCTGGATTGGCTGAGTGGGGCGGCCGAGCCTCGACCCCGCCCCTTTATAAGGAGGGGGGAGGGGGCGTCGTCCCACATTCCTTCAGCATCCATCCTCCTCCACCTCCGCTTCTTTCTTCCACCTGCCATGGCGAGAGGAGGCGTTGGGCCTTCGACGGTGGCGGCGAGGGTTGCTGCTCGTCAGCGCGTCCCTCCTTCCCACGAACCCGTGGTGGTGGAGCCAGCCATGAGAGGAAGGGGGAGGGGGCGTGGCCGAGGTCGCCGCGGCGGTCGGGGGAGAGGGGGACGAGGTGGTCGGCGGCCGTGCCTTCCGCAATGGAGGGTCACGTCGGGGACCAGCCCCGCGAGTTCTTCATCAGGCTGCGCCGGCCACCGCGTCGTCGTCTCTGTCTCCCCACCCCCTTCGCTGAGGAGATGGAGCTCGATCCGCCCCAGACCCTCAGATTGCACATGAGGGGCTGCGAGACCGGCGGTACGCGGGTCGACGTCGATTTCCCCGCTCCGCATGTTATGTATCTCCGTCGTGGATGGAAGACATTTGCTCGCATCCATAGCCTGACGGTGGGGCCCGTCCTCTACTTCAAGTTAATGGAGGGCGGCCTTCTCTCCGTCAAGGTCTTCGGAGATCTTGGAACTCGCCTGAAGTGCTGTGTGGAGAGCTCCTCTGACGATGAAGATTCCTCCTCGAGCGGGAGCGACGAGGAGGACAGCGACAGCGACGACGAGGGAGTCGGGCGGCAGGATGCCAACCCCGACTTCGACTGATCGCGTCGCCCCTCCCTCGGCCTCGCGCCCTGCCGAGAGCCTTCCTTGTCAAGCTCTCCATCGGCGCGTTCCCCATCGCCTCCTTGGGCGGCTGGCGTAGGAGCGCCGAAGAAGGCGAAGAAGGCGGGCGGCGGCCGTCAAGTCGGAGTACGCGGGCACCGACGCCTTCGTCGCGTATTGTCGGGCCGTTGCCTCATCTTCCAGCCCCTCCGCCGGCACCGGGATGCTCTCTTGGCGCCTTCTGCTTCTCGCACCTCGCCTAGGCGCTCCTTTCGCCCTCCTGCTGTCTTGGTTCACCTCCTGAGGAGAGGGACAAGAAAGGGATTACGGGCACCTTATCTCTTTTTAGTTTGTAAGCCTGCGGGCACTTGTTAATTTTTAGACTTGTAATCCCCTTGCTCATGTTTTTTATTCCGTACGAACTGTACCTGTATGGGACGTTTTTAATGAAAAAGGGTGTTTGTCGGGTTCTTTGTGCGTGAGCGAGGCCCATGCCAAGGACGAATCCTTGTTATTTCTAAGGTAAACATTGTCGCCCGGCAACAGGCCTTGCCGTCCCCCCGCTTTGGTCGACCATTCTCACGCTCTTGGCGGAGGCAGGGGCGGAGCAGGGTTAGGCCCCTCGTTCATTTCTCTTGCCACCGCGACTACGACCAAGTTCCAACCCAGGGGATAGCTCTTGGGTACGGGAAAAGGGGAGCACGGTGGTTTTAAGAATATAAACGAGGTTTCATATGTCCAAGTTCTATACGGAAATGCATAACAGGGGATAAAAGACTTATCTGAATCCGCAGCCCCCGGCAACCTTGGCTTGCCGTGGTTGGATCCTTGTGTCTTCAGCCCCCGGCGATCCTGGCTTGTCGGGGCCGGAGCGCCGGTCCATCCTCTTTCTCCCAAGCGGCTCAGGAGACATGTCCACGTGCCCTGCGAACCAAAGAGGACAGAAAGACGCACACTCGACCTCTAGGCTAGGGGTTAGTCGCCGCTAAGCACTATCAACCCTAACCGAGGAAGAAACTTAACCTAGCATGCATGCTATAACTTAGGGCGCCAGCACTTCATTTATTTATGCTCAGGTTCTGCGCCTGGCTTTGTACAGAGGGTTACATGCCTTGCCGGCAAAGCTTGTACAAAAGGTGGTTTGCCGGGGGGGCCGGCAAGCCGCGCCTTATGGGTAAAACTTGCGAAGATGCTCGATGTTCCAGGAGTTGCTCACTGGGACAGCATCTTCGGTCTCCAGGCGGACTGCGCCGGGCCTGGTGACTCGTATTACCCGATAAGGGCCTTCCCACTTCGGCGTCAACTTGTTGGTATTCTTGTCCGACTGAACGCGCTGAAGAACAAGGTCGCCTTCGTCAAAGCTTCGGGCATGAACCTTGCGGCTATGGTAGCGGCGCAAGGCTTGCTGGTAGCGTTCTGCTCTCACAACCGCCCGAAGACGATCTTCCTCAAGGAGCGTTGCGTCATCTTGCCGCAATTGCTCTTGCTCAAGCTCGTCGTAAGCGAGCACTCGAGGTGACTCGTATGTAAGTTCTGTGGGGAGAACTGCTTCTGCCCCGTATACCAGGGCAAAGGGTGTCTGGCCGGTGGCTCGATTTGGCGTCGTCCTGATCGACCAAAGAACCGCCGGCAACTCATCGATCCAGCGCCTTCCGCTCTTGTGCAGCTTGTCAAAAGTCTTTGTCCTCAGGCCTCGCAACACTTCAGCATTTGCCCTCTCCGCTTGGCCGTTGCTCCGTGGGTGTGCCACGGAGGCAAAACAGACCTTGCTGCCGAGGTCTTGGATGTATTGCATGAAGGTGTGGCTTGTGAACTGCGTGCCGTTGTCGGTGATGACTCTGTTTGGCACACCAAAACGGCAGACTAGTCCCTTGAAGAACTTGACAGCTGACTGTGCTGTCACCTTCCTCACTGCTTCCACCTCCGGCCACTTTGTGAACTTGTAGATTGCAACGTACAAGTATTCAAATCCCCCGACAGCACGGGGGAAGGGGCCCAGTATGTCGAGCCCCCAGACCGAAAATGGCCAGGAGAGAGGGATTGTTTGAAGGGCTTGAGCTGGTTGATGAAGCTTCTTTGAATGGAACTGACACGCTTCACACTTGGTTACTAGTGCCATTGCATCCTGGAGGGCAGTGGGCCAGAAGAAACCCTGCCGGAACGCCTTGCCGGCAAGGGCCCTCGACCCTATGTGGGAGCCACATATGCCTCCGTGTATCTCTGCCAATAGCTCCAGTCCTTCCTCCCAGGGAATACACTTCAATTTCACACCGTTCGGTCTCTTTCTGTACAGGACGTCATCGATGAACTGATACATAGCAGACCGACGGGCTACTTTCTTCGCTTCTTCCTGCTCCTCGAGAAGCTGTTTGGAGGAATCGGACGGTATGCTGCGCCCATGACGGAGCCCGGGGCTCGACGGCAAGGACCAAAGGCATTTCTTCTGCCATGGGAGCGGCCGTCTCTATGGCCAGGGCTTGACGGCCTGCCGGAGTCGGTCGCTCCTTGGCAGGCTCAGGGCCCACGACAACACTCTTGTCGGCGGCCCCTGGGGGCTCGGCGGGAAAGTACTTGTTGGGGCCTGATTTCCTCCGCTTGTTCTACTCCGTTGATGGTTCGAAGGATGGTTGAGTCAACCGAAGCAAAAAAGGTACCTGGTTCCACAGGTAGCTTGAATGCAGCGCGCTTTGACAGGCAGTCAGCGATGTCGTTCTCCGCTCGGGGAACGTGCTCCGCTTGTATACCGTCAAAGCGCTCTTCCAGCTTCCTCACCTCATCTACGCAGGCCTCCATCAACGGGCTCTGATAATCCTTGTTGACTTGTCTAATGACAAGCTGTGAATCACCCCGGACGATGAGCTTTTTTACTCCGAGGTCTGCCGTGATCCTCAGACCGGCAAGCAATCCCTCGTATTCAGCAGTGTTGTTGGTGGACATCTCCCTGGGAAAGTGCATCTGGATTACATACTTGAGGTGCTCTCCGGTGGGTGCGACGAGCAGCACACAGCACCGGCGCCTTGCGGCGAGAAAGCTCCGTCAAAGTACATAATCCAGTCGCGAGCTGTTTCCTTGCCGGGGAGAGTGGTCTCCTAGATCTCTTCGTCAGGCGTTGAGGTCCATTCCGCAATGAACTCCGCCAGGACTCTGCTCTGGATGGTTGAAGTACTTTCAAACTTCAACCCAAAGCTTGACAATTCCAAGGCCCACTCCACAATCCTTCCGGTTGCGTCTGGGTTGTGCAGTATCCATTGCAACGGGAGGCGGGTGACGACGGTGATCTCGTGGGCTTGGAAGTAATGACGCAGCTTCCTCGAGGCCATAAGGAGGCCGAAGAGCAATTTCTGCACACCGGAGTATCTTGACCTAGCCCCCTGCAAGAGGGAGCTGACAAAGTAAACCGGGTGTTGCATCATCTTCTTCTTCTGCACCACCTCATTTGGCCGCGCAGGCCCCGCCCTGACGGCGTCAGTCTCTGCCTAGAGCCTTACCTTGCCAGCACCAGGCCTTGCCGGGGGAGTCTCTGACTTGCCGTCCGCCGGTCCCACCGTTGCCACTGCCTCTTCGTCAATTTCCCTCTGCGCCACTAGCGCGGCACTGACCACTTGGTTCGTCGCCGCCAGATACAGCAGCAACGGTTCTTGTGGTTTTGGTGCAACTAGTATCAGCATAGAGGAAAGGTATCTCTTCAGGTCTTGCAATGCCGCTTCGGCCTCTGGGGTCCACTCCATTGGGCCCGCCTTCTTCAGGATCTTGAAAAAAGGAAGGGCGCGCTCGGCGGACTTGGAGATGAATCGGCTCATGGCGGCAACGCAGCCAGTGAACCGACGCACATCCTTGATCCGCTTGGGCGCCTCAATCTGCTCAATAGACTTGATCTTGTCTGGGTTTGCCTCGATCCCACGCTGCGACACGAAGAACCCGAGAAGTTTGCCAGACGGAATGCTGAAGACACACTTCTCAGGGTTCAGCTTGAGGTTGATCTTGCGCGGGTTGGCAAACGTCTCTTCTAAGTCTTGTACAAGAGTTGCCCTGTCCTTGGTTTTGACCACTATGTCATCCATATAGGCTTCCATATTTCTATGTAGCTGGGGTTCAAAACCAATTTGGACTGCTCTTGCAAACGTTGAGCCAGCACTCTTCAACCCGAAAGGCATCCGTAAAAAGCAGTACGTACCACATGGGGTGATGAATGTTGTCTTCTCTTCGTCTTCTCTTGTCATGAAGATCTGGTGGTAGCCCGAGTAGGCGTCGAGGAATGATAACGGATCACACTCGGCCGTGGAGTCAACAATCTGGTCGATGCGCGGCAATGGGAAGGGGTCCTTAGGACAAGCCTTATTGATATCTGTGTAATCAATACACAGCCTCCACTTCCCGTTTGCCTTGCGCACCACTACCGGATTGGCCAACCACGTCGGATGGAGCACTCCCCTCACCAAGCCCGCTGCTTCTAACTTCCTGATCTCCTCTGTGATGAACTCCTGCCATTCCAAAGCTTGCTTCCTGACCTTCTGCTTGACGGGTCGCGCATGGGGACAGACAGCAAGATGGTGCTCAATCACTTCCCTGGGAACGTCGGGGATGTCAGATGCTTGCCATGCAAACACATCAAGATTCGCCCACAGGAAAGTGACAAGCGCGCTTTCCTATTTGCTGTCGAGGGTTGTCGTGGAATTGTCACGGCAGATGTCCTAGTGTGAGGACTTAGTCGTGAGGCCAACGCATCTATGTGGTAGCTTGAGAGGGGTTGAGTGGAATCGAGAGACGCAACACAAGACAAGGATTTAGACAGCTTCGGGCCCCGGGAAACATCATCCGGTAACAACCCTACATGTTGTTTGTGGCTAAGTCTCATTATCATCACGAGAGAGTCGCCGGTAAACCGGCTCTTTGTGTCTAGCCCTAGAGATTGTTTCTTCTTGCTTGTCCCTCTTTGGGGAGCCCTGCCCCTCCTTATATATATTGAAGGGGCGGTTTACATGACTAGTCCTAGTTGGATTAGGATTACTCTATTACAAGTGGAGTCCTAGTCTTGCTTCCTTTATAAGGGAATATTCCTTATGCCTTCCTCATAAACCGGCCCACCATAGTATGAACCGGCCTTCTGGTCTTTGGGCCTTGTCCTCCGTCTGGCCCGCCCGCCGGGTTACCAGTGAGTTGCCAAGTTCGGCCGGGTTATACTTCGTGCCGGGTTACGCCACGGGGTATATCCCCGACATTAGCCCCCAGTTTAATTTGGATTTATCCATGTTAAACTGATCTGCAACATAAACACAAGAACGGATTTGGCGGGTTGTGCTCCGCTTTAAATATTCTTAAAACGGCACTTGATCATCCTTAATTCCTTGTCATTTATTCCTTCTGAAAAATCCGAGTCAATATACCAGCTTCATAATCAATTTGCTTGCAGAAGATATTTTGTAAATAAAGAATCCATTTGAATCGGCCTTCAATGCTCTGATTTGACAAAAATATTGGTCTTCAAATATTCAACTGATATCAGCCGGTTTGAAAATGTAGAACTTGCCGGTTTATCATTGCCAAAATTGTCGGGTTATAAAAAATGATGATCCCGGATCATGACCGTTTATAGACGCCGGGTTATTATTGTTGCCAACGCCGGGTCACACAATTAATCTTCCTGATTTGCCCTTTATAAAAACTGATGATCCCGGGTTACGAAGATGTTCCTCCTTAATATGCATATTACCTATAGCCCCCAAGTCTTAAGAGGAGAACATAGTGATAGATTAAGACTTGTTTCAATATAAATGTTGCAACCTTGAAGAAATCCAGATTGTTCATCGCAGTCACTAGTCACAACTGAATATTCCATATTATGTAGCCCCCAAGTGTCGGGTTGTCATGCTTGCAGCAACCTGGGACTTTGTAATTGTCTGATGCTCAAAAACTTCAACCAGTGTAGCCCCCAAGGGCCGGGTCATTATGCAATAATGAGCAGGGACTTTATAAATATGATCATGTAGATTTGTACAGCAACATGTAGCCCCCAAGGGCTAGCTCAGTAAGATAATATTGAGCTGGGACTTTATATATACTTTATTGAAAAATAACATCATATGATGTAACCCCCATCATGGGGCTTGAACCCACGTCCACAAGGTTAAGAGCTTTGTGCTTTACCAACTGAGTAGTGGATCTTTCAATATAATGGGCTGAGGCTTGTGTACCTTGAATTTTTTACAGGAGCAATTGGTAGCCCCCAAGGGCCGGCTCAGTAAGATAATATTGAGTTGGGACTTTATATATACTTTATTGAAAAATAACATCATATTATGTAACCCCCATCATGGGGCTTGAACCCACGTCCACAAGGTTAAGAGCTTTGTGCTTTACCAACTGAGTAGTGGATCTTTCAATATAATGGGCTGAGGCTTGTGTACCTTGAATTTTTTACAGGAGCAATTGGTAGCCCCCAAGGGCCGGCTCATTACAATGTGATGAGTCGGATCTTCAATAAAGTGAGCCAAAAAATGACTTTGCATTAGCCCCCAAGTGCCATGGTGCATGCTAGCAGTGACATGGGACTTGATCTCAATCTGAATAATGTAGCCCCCAAGTGCCAGGTCGTAAGCCTGCAGCGACTCGGGACTATTCCTTCAATTGTAGAATAAATCATATCCATTGATAAAATAATAGCCATTGCAGTGAAGCGACTTTGAAAACCTCCATCATAATACTGGTTATTGATAACCATAATAAAAATCCAGCCATGTTGGCTATTAAGATTTGAATAATATACCCAATGATTTATAAGCGCATGATTCCAACGGCGCAATCCAAATATATACTCGTGACTTATAGTCGAAAGCCAGGCCAGTTTAATAAACACCAGATAATTTATCATCATACTGGCGACTTATAGTCGAAAGCTAGGCCGGGTTAATAAACACCGGATATTATTTTATCTCATATTGGTGACTTATAGTCAAAAAGCCAGGCCGGGTTAATAAACGCCGGTGATTTATAATTATGCTTTATTCAACCTGTTTCTGCATACAACAAGTTTAAAGTGTCCTGGCGGTTTGCCGCCGGACGGGTCATAATGCCCAACATATAACCTGGGTTGATAACCAAGGCTGCACTTAAGAATAATCAAATATGAAATATGTCATACCTGTGACATTGAATCACATCATTGGTTTACCAACTTTTTGTAGTAAGGGTGATAACCCAAATCTTGAGTACTGATAACTCCTCCGATGTCTTGCCGGTTTATAGTAAAGCCATATCGTGTTGTAATAAACACCGGATTATCCGCATATAATACTGGTGACTTGTAGTCGAAACCAGACCGGGTTAATAAGCGTCGGATTATCACTGATCATGTACTGACAACTTGTAGTTGAAAGCCGAGCCGGGTTAATGAACGCTGGTTTATCAAAAACATCATAAATCTCATCAAAGGAGAAAAAAAACTTGGCAAATAAAAGCATATGAAAACTTGTAGTCGAGGCTTTTGACGGGCTGCCAGGCCCCAAATTTGAGGCTTTTCATGGGCTGCCAGGCCGCTGAGTTAAACCATTTTACAAAGCCTTTTAAGATGGACCTCAATCTTTAACCAATCGTCGTTTTAACTTTGACAAGTTCAGGGTCTTATGAGATTGACTTGTCAAAGTTCGGCGGGTCATACCAGGTTTACCTGGACGGAGTGACTTACTTAAAAAAGGCAGGCTAACCCGGGGTTTTAGGTGTATACACCAGGCTTCCAAGCCATGGCTTGATAGCCTATTACAAGTGTAGATTCTTTTTTCATTGCGATAGCAAAGAATCCCCAAGCAATATTTTGAGCTGTGCTCAGTGGGTGCCTATGTTTGAGTTGTGCTTTTGCAACACTCTCTTTGGCCCCTAAGTAATTTTCTTTTGGCTTTGAGCCGATCAAGAGGTGTAGCTATGGTTCGAATACGACCAAGACCCCAAGTGATTTTCCTAGTGGCCTTGTGCCTGATCAAGAGGTGTAGCTATGGTTCAAATAAGACCAAGCCCCCAAGTGATTTTTATGTATGGCTTTATAAGCCGGATCAATGGGTAAACAGAACTCCGCTTATAACAGAAGCCTCCACGTGATCAATAACATGATAAGCCAATAAGGCAGGATACCCATGTTTGAACCGCGCATCATGGCAGCAGGTCCTCTTCGGCAACCTTTAACTTTTTGCAAGAGATAAATTCTTCTTGAACCAGGATTTTGAACCGGATATTGAGAGCTTCAAAGCTTTGTGGGAGACATCTTTCCCTTAAACCGGATTTTAAACCGGAATCTTCATTTTCAGCCGGAAATTTTCTGATAGCCTTTAAACTCGAACTTGCGAGAAATTAATTCTTTTTGAACCGAAAATACTTAAACCGGATTTGAGAGCTTCAGAGCTTTGTGGAAGATAGATTTCCTTTGAACCGGATTGTAAACCGGATATTTGAGAGCTTCAGTGAGACTGACTTCCCTTGAATCGGATTTTAAACCGGAATCCTTTCTGATGACCCGGAACTTCTTCATTGAACCGGGATTTTGTAACTGTCATATACTTTCTAAGCTGGAAATTTTATGACGGCCTTTAAATTTTCATCAATATAACAGTAGCCTCCGGGACCGGGTTATCTTTCCCTCCATCGTCCTGGGGTTCTTAAATTAGCTGAAACTGGCAAGATTTGCTGAGTCATGTCATCGTAGCCCCCGAGTCTCAAAGGTGACTCGAGGAGTTGGCTTGAGACTCTCCATATTTGACTCGAGGAGCTTATGGTGAAAGCCCCTCCCGTGCCATCCTCCCTGACGGACACCTTCTTGGTCTCTGGTGGCGTAGCTCTGGATTTCTTGCTCTTGCCGGTGGAGCTCTCTAGCATGTCCTCGACGGTAGCACAACACTCCGAAGAGGTGCGCTTGCCGGAGTGGGTGCGAGAGGTCTTGCCGGTCTTCTTCTTCCCTCCTGGGGCTTCAGCGGCAGGAGCAAGTGCCCTGGCGGCAGCTGCTGCAACTGCTTCCCGGTAGCGTAGGTCGGCGCAGATTAGCACGTCCTTCTTGTCGGAGGGGACGGTGATGATGTTCATCGGCCCAGGCATCTTCAGCTTGTTATAGGCGTAGTGCGACGCCGCCATGAACTTGGCCAGTGCCGGGCGGCCGAGGATCCCGTTGTAGGGCAAGGGGATCTCGGCTACGTCGAAGACAATCCTCTCCGTCCTGTAGTTCAGCTCACCTCCAAACGTCACGGGCAACGTGACCTTCCCCTTTGGCTGGCTCCTCCCCGGGTTGACCCCTTGAAACGTGCCCGTTTCCTCGAGGTCTCCATCAGGAATTTGCAGCCTTTTGATCACAACGGGTGAGATCAAGTTCAGACCGTCCCCGCCGTCAACCGGCATCTTGTTCACCTTGAGGTTGCGTATCGTTGGTGAAACCAACAACGGCAAACACCCGACCGCAGTTGTGCGGTCAGGGTGATCCTCGGCGTCAAAGATGATGGGCGTGCTCGACCACTTCAGCGGCTTCTGAGCGTCGAACGAGGGCTCCGCCGCTGTAATCTCACGCGCCCACTGTTTGAGCTGGCGGTGAGAAGTATGCAGCGAGGCACCACCGTCGACGCACATGGCCTTTGTAGCCTTCTAGAACTCTTGCTCGCCGGACTCGTCGTCCTCGTCATGATCATCATCTTCTTGCTTCTTGTCGCGGCCCCGAGCGGGCCTCTCTTGTCGGTTATCCTTGCCGCGGCGGCCTCCTTGGCTGCCACGCTTCTTGCCGGATCCCTCGGCACCATCCTGGCCCTTCTCCTTGTCCCGCCTCTCGTACTCAGCTTTTTGCTTCTCAGCAAGCAGCTCGACTTGTCGGCAGTTCTGGGGGTTGTGGCCCTTGGTGCGGTGGATCTTGCAGTATTGCTTGTCGGAGCTTCCTGGCTTGTCGGCCGCCGCCAAGGCCCGGCAGGCGGCGCACCCGGCAATCTCCTTGCCGGGGTCGTCTGCCTTGGCCTTCTTGGCAGCGCCGGTGCTGTCAGATCCCTCGACGGCAAGCACGGTCTTGCCCTTGTGTTTCCTATTGCGACGCCGGCCCTTCTTCGCCGGGGCGGCGGTGTCTTCATCAGAAGAGTCGGTTTCCGCACCGGCGTCCTCGCCGGGGTACTTCCTTCCCTCTTCAGCCCGGGCGCACCTATCGGCCAGAACATAAAGTTCGGCCACATCCTTAACCTTGTTCATCACCAGCTCTTCGCGCATCTTGCGGTTGCGCACGTTCTGATGGAACGCGCTGATCACGGCGGCGGGATGAACATCGGGGATGTTGTACTGCACCCGGCTGAACCTCTGGATGTACTTGCACAGGGTTTCCCCTTCCTTCTGGGGAATGATATGCAGATCACTGGCCTGGCCATGAGCTTGGTGGCCCCCGGTGAAGGCACCAATGAACTCATGGCACAGATCCGACCAAGAAGAGATGGAATCCGCCGGCAAGTGCATCAACCAAGACATGACGTTGGGCTTCAGTGCCAACGGGAAGTAATTGGCAAGCACCTTGTCGTCGCGAGCTCCGGCAGCTTGCATCGCGATGGTGTAGATGCTGAGGAACTCTGACGGATGGGTTTTGCCGTTGTACTTCTCGCCAACGTCGGGCTTGAACGTGCGATGGGACGGCCACTAGAACTGCCGCAGCTCACGGGTAAAAGTTGGGCAACCCACCTCGTAAGGTAGCCCGCCGGAGCTCCCCGGCGCTGGGTGGTCCATAGCGGGTCCCGCCCGCTTGTCCGACTGGTGGCGCGTATCGCGCCGGCGCTCGATAGTGGTTCGAGCATCTTCGTGGGCTCGTTCTCGAAGAACTTGGCGTGGGTCGCGGTGGGTCCGTGGGTCGGACGACGCTATGGAAATATTATCACAAGCATCATCGCGACGGACCGACACCCGCGGTGGCTGGTGTGGAGGAGGAGAGTGCACCGTGGCCGCCGCACCCCCGGCCCCTCCATCGCTGGCATGCGGTGGTTCGACGGAGCGCCGGCCCGAAGGCCCCGCCGGTCGTGGATCATCTTTATTGGCGACGGCGACAAGGCTCCGGATGGTGGCTCTCCACTCGTCGAGATTCTCCACAGCAGGAGGGAAGTCGAGGAGCAGCTGTGCGCGCGCCAAAGCTTTCGCTGGCATGGGTGGTGGTGACAGCTACGTGGACCGTGGCGCGCTTCGACTTCTAACTACGTTAGAAGGAGCTCTACCACGGCCCAGCAGCTGTGTGCCATTTTCGCCAGCACTTCGGCGAGCATGCTGGACTCCTTCGTCCCACGGACGATGCACAGGGCTCTTCCCACGGCGGTGTCCGGGGTCTCTAGGTGGTGGCGCTGCTCGTCGCATGCACCCTGGTAAGAGCACGCTATGGACGCCGGTGTGGGCGTCTTGGAGGTTGTTGCGCCGCCCGTGGGTGGCACAACGACACTCCTGGAGGGCCCCGAGCCGCTTGCGGGGGCCCCAGCTCCGTCTTTGGATTTGGCGGCGTGCGGCCCGTCGCCTAGCGCACGAACGACACCGCTCGCGCCAGAGCGATGCTGGTGCTCGCGGACTGCGGCCCGGGTCCTGTCCGTGACCGGCCCGCTGTTCGCCCACACTGGCACGGGCCGTTCGGCTCCCGACGAGCCGATCGCCGTGATCGTCTTCTTCTTGGGAGCCATGGCGATGAAGAACTGCTAGGCTAACTACTAGACCAGATTCTCACAATTGCGCCCCCTACCTGGTGCGCCAAAGATGTCGGTGGGAAATGACACCTATGGGATCACAAGAATCCCTACTACGGTTGCCGAGGCGCGGGGTTGTGAGAAGAGCAGGATTAGCAGTCAACACAAGGATCGTTTACCCAGGTTCGGGCCACGAGGATGTGTGATACCCTAGTCCTGCTTTGGTGTGTATTTGAGAGAGTTCTTGAGCTCTCGAACTAGCTATGGTGGCTGCGTAGTTCAAAAGAGCCGAATCCCCCTCCAGTATGCCAAGGGCCTCCTTTTATAGTCGGAAGGGGCTGCCACAGTGGCACACAGGAGGTGGAAAGGCCTACAATGCTGCGAGCTTATCGCTCGTGTTACAGGACAAGACGTATTTAATGCGTAGCTTAGGTGTCCCTTAGCTTTATTGGGGACGAGAACGAGGCCCGTCCCGTCCGTTGCCGCCTCGCCTTGCTTCGACACGCGCCCAGGCCAGCGGTGCATGCGGCACCATGCAGACAGGCAGGCAGCTGAGGTGGCGCGGTGGTAGGGTCTTCATGAAGATCTGCATGCCACCACGCAGGTGCTTGCTGAGTTGGCTAGAGGCCGCCCGTCGCCACGCAGGTGCCTGCCCAGCTGGTTGAGCTAGCAGCTGCTTGGGGACGGCGGTGGAGTCTTGGTCGACGCGGGTCTGGCTGTGGCCCCGCTGATGCCCTCGGCAAGGGCCTTGCCGGGGCCCCAGCAAGGGTCTTGCCGTGGCGTTGCAGTCGTCCCCGGCAAGGCGCTTGCCGGGGGTCTTGTGGATCTCCTCGGCAAGGATCCCGCCGAGGGTCGCCGTCTTCTGGTTCTCATCTGATCTCATATCTCTATGGTCTTGACAAACATTTGCATGCTACCACGGAGGTGCCTCCCGAGCCCTAGTTCCAATGTGGTTGGTTGAGTTGGAACCCGTGGGCTCAAGGGTGGCTTGCTCTATTAGCATCGGACAAGTTGCCCCAGCAAGGCTCTTGCCGGGGCCACGGAGGCTACCCCGACAAGGGCCTTGCCGGGGGAGTCCACCTCGCCCTCCCGCTCTTTGGTATCTTTGGTCTTGGCGTTGCCTTGGCCATCTTGTGCTTCGGCTTCTCTCCGGCTCCCCTCCTCTGCCCTGCTTAGTGTGGCCGTGGCACGCGGCTCCGGCTGCCCGTGCACAAGTAAAGGGGTACAAAGGTGTGCACCTACTTTTGTACACCGAAAAAATGTTTCAGACTTATGTTTCATCAAGTAGATATACCCATATCTGCTCAAATCATCTGTGAAGGTAAGAAAATAACGATACCCGCCGCGAGCATCAACACTCATCGGACAGCATACATCAGTATGTATTATTTCCAACAAGTTTGTTGGTCGCTCCATTGTTCCGGAGAACGGAGTCTTAGTCATCTTGCCCATGAGGCATGGTTCGCAAGCATCAAGTGATTCCAAAAGCCCATCAGCATGGAGTTTCTTCATGCGCTTTACACCAATATGACATAAACGACAGTGCCACAAATAAATTGCACTATCATTATTAAACTTATATCTTTTGGCTTCAATACTATGACCATGTGTATCACTACTATCAAGATTTAGTAAAAATAGACCACTCATCAAGGGTGCATGACCATAAAAGATATTATTCATATAAATAGAACAACCATTATTCTCTGATTTAAATGAATAACCGCCTCGCATCAAACAAGATCCAGATATAATGTTCATGCTTAACGCTGGCACCAAATAACAGTTATTCAGGTCTAAAACTAATCCCGAAGGTAGATGTAGAGGTAGCGTGCCGACGGCGATCACATCGACTTTGGAACCATTTCCCACGTGCATCATCACCTCGTCCATAGCCAATCTTCGCTTAATCCGTAGCCCCTATTTCGAGTTGCAAATATTAGCAACAGAACCAGTATCAAATACCCAGGCGCTAATGCGAGCATTAGTAAGGTACACATCAATAATATGTATATCAAATATACCTTTCACTTTGCCATCCTTCTTCTCCGCCAAATACTTGGGGCAGTTCCGCTTCCAGTGACTAGTCCCTTTGCAGTAGAAGCACTCAGTCTCAGGCTTAGGTCCAGACATGGGCTTCTTCACTTGAGCAGCAACTTGTTTTCCATTCTTCTTGAAGTTCCCCTTCTTCCCTTTACCCTTTTTCTTGAAATTAGTGGTCTTGTTGACCATCAATACTTGATGCTCCTTCTTGATTTCTACCTCCGCAGCCTTTAGCATTGCGAAGAGCTCGGGAATCGTCTTATCCATCCCTTGCATATTATAGTTCATCACGAAGCTTTTGTAGCTTGGTGGCAGTGATTGAAGAACTCTGTCAATGACACTATCAACTGGAAGATTAACTCCCAACTGAGTCAAGTGATTGTGGTACCCAGACATTCTGAGTATATGCTCACTGACAGAACTATTCTCCTCCATTTTGCAGCTGTAGAACTTATTGGAGACTTCATATCTCTCAATCCGGGCATTTGCTTGAAATATTAACTTCAACTCCTGGAACATCTCATATGCTCCATGACGTTCAAAACTTCGTTGAAGTCCCGGTTCTAAGCCGTAAAGCATGGCACACTGAACTATCGAGTAGTCATCAGATTTGCTCTTCCAGGCGTTCACAATGTCCGGCGTTGCTCCTGCAGCGGGTCTTGGACCTAGCGGTTCTTCCAGGACGTAATTCTTCTGTGCAGTAATGAGGATAATCCTCAAGTTACGGACCCAGTCCGTGTAATTGCTACCATCATCTTTCAACTTAGCTTTCTCTAGGAAAGCATTAAAATTCAACGGAACAACAGCACGGACCATTTATCTACAACAACATAGACATGCAAAATACTATCACGTACTAAATTCATGATAAATTAAAGTCCAATTAATCATATTACTTAAGAACTCCCACTTAGATAGACATCCCTCTAATCATCTAAGTGATCACGTGATCCATATCAACTAAACCATTTCCGATCATCACGTGAGATGGAGTAGTTTTCAATGGTGAACATCACTATGTTGATCATATCTACTATATGATTCACGCTCGACCTTTCGGTCTCAGTGTTCCGAGGCCATATCTGCATATGCTAGGCTCGTCAAGTTTAACTTGAGTATTCTGCGTGTGCAAAACTGGCTTGCACCTGTTGTATGTGAATGTAGAGCTTATCACACCCGATCATCACGTGGTGTCTTGACACGACGAACTGTAGCAACGGTGCATACTCAGGGAGAACACTTGTACCTTGAAATTTTTAGTGAGAGATCATCTTATAATGCTACCGCCGTACTAAGCAAAATAAGATGTATAAAGGATAGACATCACATGCAATCAATATAAGTGATATGATATGGCCATCATCATCCTGTGCCTTTGATCTCCATCTCCAAAGCACCGTCATGATCACCATCGTCACCGGCTTGACACCTTGATCTCCATCGAAGCATCGTTGTCGTCTCGCCAACTATTGCTTCTACGACTATCGCTACCGCTTAGTGATAAAGTAAAGCAATTACATGGTGATTGCATTTCATACAATAAAGCAACAACCATATGGCTCCTGCCAGTTGCCGATAACTGTGTTACAAAACATGATCATCTCATACAACAATTTATATAATCACGTCTTGGCCATATCACATCACAACATGCCCTGCAAAAAAAAGTTAGACGTCCTCTACTTTGTTGTTGCAAGTTTTACGTGGCTGCTACGGGCTTAGCAAGAACCGTTCTTACCTACGCATCAAAACCACAATGATTTTTCGTCAAGTTTGCTATTTTAACCTTCAACAAGGACCGGGCGTAATCACACTCGATTCAACTAAAGTTGGAAAACAGACACCCACTAGTCACCTGTGTGCGAAGCACGTCAGTAGAACCAGTCTCATGAACGCGGTCATGTAATGTCGGTCTGGGCCGCTTCATCCAACAATACCGCCGAATCAAAGTATGACATGCTGGTAAGCAGTATGACTATTATCGCTCACAACTCTTTGTGTTCTACTCGTGCATATAACATCTACGCATAGACCTGGCTCGGATGCCACTGTTGGGGAACACAGTAATTTCAAAAAAATTCCAACGCACACACAAGATCCATCTAGGTGATGCATAGCAACGAGCGGGAGAATGTGTCCACGTACCCTCGTAGACCGAAAGCGGAAGCGTTTAGTAACGCGGTTGATGTAGTCGAACGTCTTCCCGATCCAACCGATCCAAGTACCGAACGCACGGCACCTCCGCGATCTGCACACGTTCAGCTCGGTGACGTCCCTTGTACTCTTGATCCAGCTGAGGCCGAGGGAGAGTTTCGTCTGCACGACGACGTGATGACGATGATGATGAAGTTACCAATGCAGGGCTTCGCCTAAGCACTACAACGATATGACCGAGGTGGAAATCTGTGGAGGGGGCACCGCACACGGCTAAGACAACTGTCAACTTGTGTGTCTATGGGGTGCCCCCCTCCCCCGTATATAAAGGAGGGGAGGGCCGGCCCTCTCTATGGCGCGCCCAAGGGGGAGTCCTACTCCAAGTAGGAGTAGGTTTCCCCCCTTCCCTAGTTGGAGTAGGAGAAGAAGAAGAGGGAGAAGGAGAGAAGGAAAGGGGGGGCAGCCCCCCACCCCAATTCGGATTGGGCTTGGGGGAGCGCCCTCCACCTGGCCGCCTCCTCCTCTCTCCCACTAAGGCCCAATAAGGCCCATTGACTCCCCGGGGGGTTCCGGTAACCCCCCGGTACTCCGGTAAATGCCCGAACTCATCCGGAACCCTTCCGGTGTCCAAGCATAGCCTTCCAATATATCGATCTTTATGTCTCAACCATCTCGAGACTCCTCGTCATGTCCGTGATCACATCCGGGACTCCGAACTACCTTCGGTACATCAAAACACATAAACTCATAATACCGATCGTCATCGAACGTTAAGCGTGCGGACCCTACGGGTTCAAGAACTATGTAGACATGACCGAGATCAGTTCCGGTCAATAACCAATAGCGGAACCTGGATGCTCATATTGGTTCCTACATATTCTATGAAGATCTTTATCGGTCAAACCGCATAACAACATACGTTGTTCCCTTTGTCATCGGTATGTTACTTGCCCGAGATTCGATCGTCGGTATCTCAATACCTAGTTCAATCTAGTTACCGGCAAGTCTCTTTACTCATTCCGTAATGCATCATCCCGCAACTAACTCATTAGTCACATTGCTTGCAAGGCTTATAGTGATGTGCATTACCGAGAGGGCCCAAAGATACCTCTCCGACAATCGGAGTGACAAATCCTAATCTCAATCTATGCCAACTCAACAAACACCATTGGAGACACCTGTAGAGCATCTTTATAATCACCCAGTTACGTTGTGACGTTTGATAACACACTAAGTGTTCCTCCAGTATTCGGGAGTTGCATAATCTCATAGTCATAGGAACATGTATAAGTTATGAAGAAAGCAATAGCAACAAACTAAACGATCATCGTGCTAAGCTAACGGATGGGTCAAGTCAATCACATAATTCTCTAATGATGTGACCCCGTTCATCAAATGACAACTCATGTCTATGGCTAGGAAACTGAACCATCTTTGATTAACGAGCTAGTCAAGTAGAGGCATACTAGTGACACTCTGTTTGTCTATGTATTCACACATGTACTAAGTTTCCGGTTCATACAATTCTAGCATGAATAATAAACATTTATCATGGTATAAGAAAATATAAATAACAACTTTATTATTGCCTCTAGGGCATATTTCCTTCAATTTGCTCTCAGGTCTATTATATATTTAATAAATCAATATGTTGCTAATCATATTTCTTGAGAACCCTGAACTGTTTAGTGATCCTTTCCAATGTGTTATGTAGATTTCAGTGCATACTCCCTTGGATTCCTTGGCAACTCCCCTGGGTGTGATCAAGACAAGACTACTTTGCCATAAGTGAGAGCCATCACAACCATACGCTTCGCATCAAGCCGTTGTCTATATATTGCATCTCTACGCTGAAGGCAAAACTAGCGAAAGTGAGAGTTGTCAAAACCCACAAATAAGCCTTTTAGATGCATCACGCGAACCTCACTAGAACGAGCCGCCAATAGTAGTAGGCACCGGATTTGAAGAGAGGAACTCTCATGAAGACCCATCGGTGGCCACCGCAATCCACAACTCGAGTGAGGTAGCACTACCACACGCAATAACTTGCTCCCCCGTCTTAGGGAACCAATCATCCAGACCACCGCAGGCATTTGAGGCGACTGCCGTGTTCTCGCCGACTCCATGTCTGAGGCGAGGGACGTGTCCTCACCGACTCCCTGCATGGGAACCCCACCGAAAAAGTTGTTGTGTACTTGCCTCTTTACCGTGTCGGCATAATCTGCCACCTTGTTGCCCGAAGAAGCAGCCGCATTGCCCGATATCTTGATGTGCACCTGCGTTGCGGCAGCAGGAAAGTGCCCCACCGCCGCTTTCCTTGGGGCCGCCCTCCGATGACGGCGAGGCAAGGAGGTGCGGGAGGAGGTAGTGGCGGTGGCTAGGGTTTCTCCACCGAATCGCCGTGGGAGTAGGCGCGGGGGTCGCGTGCCTGAAAAATCCTACAGTATGGATAATATGGTAGATACATATCTGCATTCATGTTCTTGGTGGTGAAATTCCTAAGGAAGCATTTCAACGAGAAGGTCAATGTTGATGCTGAGATGCCCGTGAGCTAACTCTACTATCAACGAATACGAGATCAGTGATTGTGGAAGCGGCTTGAACTTGGGCGCAAGAGAGGAATTTTTTGTCTAACAGGGAATTTTTATTTCACCATTGTAGATGTAGACACGCGTTATTTGGCTCTGCGAATCATTTGTAAGTAGGCGACGGAGAGAAAGAAATTAGCCATCCTTGGTTGAGTGGGAAATTTAGGAGTTATTAGAAACCGGTTCTTGGAGCTAGTGTTCTTCTAACACAGTACAATCGCAGATGCCCGCATACGCGCACATACACTCATCTCTGGCATCACGTCTTGAGATTGACGAAGTCACCACAGACACCTCGTAATCAACGAAAACGTCTCCTCAACTGATCGAACATCGCTGGAAAAACTGAAATAAATCTAAAAAAAGCGAACATTAATGGCAAGTCCAGAACTTAAGTCCTGACGGGCTAGTTTAACCCTAAGAAACCTAACCATCTAAGCTAGCCGATGTATCAATTCGATTGTAAAAAAAAGTCGATGTATTGATTCCATTTGCACTCCACCTTCTACCAAAAAGAAAATCACGTCTAAAATTTAAATTCATCTATTTCCTTTGTTCATTTTTATAAGGCGTTGAAGTCATTTCAGACAGCATGCAAAGCAGTTCATTTTTAGTTGTCTGAAACGACTTACAAAAATAAATGAAGGGAGTATAGTGTACTTTTTTTTCATGGTAATACGTGTGTCATTTATAAAATAAAGATCCGGTTACAAGGCACGTAAGCACCAACATTACAAGACTGGAAAGATAGGATAATCCTATACAAAATACCAGCGCCTGTTCCTCTCCTCCGACACCACCGAAGCGGCCACCAAAGGGAAAGAAAACAGATCACCTCTTCACTCAAGCTTGACGCGGCTCCATCGCTGATCAGCAACTTTACGGACCTCGAAAGTAGTTTGCCAGAAGCAAAACCATTGCCGTTGAAAGAATCAGACCGGGGCAACATGTCCCCGGACACGCCATCAAACTCTAGATCTGACACCCCGCACGACAACGACGTCGAAGGAGGAAACCAGAACTGTCAGCCACCAACCACAAACCCAGCACGGGATGCACCATCTTTCAGCTGTCACTTGCGCAGACAACCGTCTGCGCATACTCCTGGACGATAAAACCTCCCTGCTCCACCATGACGTCGGAGCAACGCCACAGCAACGGGGACAGAGCAGAAGGAGAGACACACCTGATGGAGTCGCCGCCGCCGCCTCGCCGACACCATCCATGAACCCAAACACAGCCGATCTGAAGGATCGGCAAACACACGATGCCATCAACTCCGAGACGCCGCCATGAAAGACACGGCCGGTGTGGGAGTGAAGCTGAGGCAGATTTATTCGTCCGGGCGCCGCTCCCACCACCCCAACGGCGCACCACGACCTACAAATCCAAGACCTAACTACAGAGCGAAGGAACGGGGTCCCCCTCCCTCTTGCCGCCGGAGCAGCTGGAGGGAGAGGGGGCCAATGCCCTGGCTGGCTGAGATCAGAGGAAGAAAATCGCCTCCCTAGTCGCCAGGCGTGGCGGCGGCTAGGGTAGGGAACACAATGGTACCGGCTAGCGCTGTGCCTGGCCCCCCATCGATGGGGAGTACAGTGTACTTGCTCTGCAAATGCTTACCAACACTGGGGCGTCTGATTACGCAATACATTTGCTGAGACTCATCTAAAAATACCTGCAGGAACCTGAACTGCCTGAGCACCTGGAGCAGTGGAGCGAGCCAACTCAAACGCGCGGAGTCGAGCGCGGGCACGATCCAAATCCGGCGCCCGGAGTCAACTCCACCGCCTCGGCACGACTCGAATCCCCGCTCTGCTGCTTGCTTGCCCGCCGGACGGGAGGCTCCGCTCCTCCTCTCAGGGCACTTGCCGCTTGGTTGCCGCGGGCGGCGATTGTGCGAGGGGATCCATGGACATAGAATCCTCCCGCTCCGGGGCCCATGGCGAGCCCGACGCGGCGGCGTGGGTGACGGTCGAGGAGTGGGGCGGCTCCTCCGGCTCCGCGCTCTCCCGCACCGCCGTCCTCACCGCCTCCGCCTCCTCCCTCGCCTCCAACAGGTGAGGCCTCCACCCACCCTCCCGCTCTGTTCCTTCGTTTCGGCCCGCTCCCGTCTCACGCGCGCGCGCTCACCACGCAGGTTCGGCAGCCGGTGGGGGCGGATCGGCAGCCGCGTGCTCGGCGCCTTCGTGCCCGAGGTGAGTCAGCCAGCCTGACGCTCTCCACACTCGCCATTAGAACACTGTTCTCTCTTCATGTCAGTGACAACCGTTACAGCTATGAATCATGATTAAGCTGGTGCCTCTGAATTTCGATTCTTGTGGAGTATTCTTCTCCGTTTCACCTGTGGCAACTCATGAGCGAGGACTTCTGATTGGCAGGGCTTTCCTGGCAGCGTCACTCCTGACTACGTCCCATTCCAGATGTGGGATACCTTACAGGTAGATCCTAAATCCTTTTTTTACATTAACTGTTTGCAAGCTTGTTGGTCCAAAAAACTACTTGGCCTTCAGTTCTTATATATGCATTATCCATGGTTTCTTTGCTATAGGGGCTCTCGACATACATCCGTGCAATGTTGTCTACTCAAGTAAGCTTGAGAGTGATGTGGTTGTTCATCTTTGCTTTGTTTTTACGCCTTATTGTTTTGCCGGTCTAAATGGAATGCCACCTGAACGGGCTTCAGGCCCTTTTAGGTGCCATTGGCGTAGGTGAGAAATCTGCCACGGTAATTGGTGCCACTTTTCAGGTAAAGTTGCTCCGCGAATCTCCGTATGTGTAATTCTTACATAGTATGCCTGAGCTTGCACTTTTTCCTAGGACATATAACATGTGAATTATCTCATGTGATATGAGAAAGATTACTAAGATTATTGTCAATCGACATGCCCCTGGTCGCTGTTGCTGTGTGATCCATCATTTGGAGGGGCAAGCTTTGCTGTTTTGATTGGCCATAAACGAGGCAGCATGACCTGCACCTTTGATCTCAGTTCTCTCCTTTTATCAGGTTCATTGTTGCATTTTCTCCTCTCTTTTTCTGAATACATTCTCTTCTGCCAGTGGTTTCTCAGGGATTTGACTGGTATGCTCGGAGGCATATTGTTCGCTTTCTATCAGGTACCCAGTTTTCTTACTAATTACAATAGTAAACACTATCATCTTACTGCTGGAATGATTTATTTCCTTATGAGATAATTATGGTTTGCTGAGATAATTTTTTTGGCCAGTCTGTTATTTGTCTGTACTCTTATTTTATTTTCTTCCCTTTTCACCAGGGATCCAACCTTGATAGCAATGCCAAAATGTGGCGTCTAGTTGCAGACTTTATGAATGACCTTGGTAATGCTCAACTAAATCACATTATGTGAAATGCTTAATATGCAAGTTGAATTATAACACCGATTTGTTGTTGTTTACAGGAATGTTGATGGATCTTTTAAGCCCTTTGTTTCCTTCATCATTGATAATTATAATGTGCTTGGGCAGTCTATCTCGGTCATTCAGTAAGTCAGTTTACATGTTGAATTTGCACAAACTTTTTAAGAGGATTTTTTGGAATGGTTATTTTCTTATCTAATTTTTTGGTCATCATGTATAGCTGGTGTTGCCAGTGGAGCAACTAGAGCAGCATTAACACAACATTTTGCACTTGCAAATAATGCCGCTGATATATCTGCAAAGGTACCTTTGAACGATCTCAACATTTTGTCAGTATGAATTAGATGGTAAATTATCACTGAAATTTAGCTAAAGGAACATACCCAACTTCTCAGGAGGGCAGCCAAGAGACACTTGCAACAATGTCAGGAATGGGACTGGGAATGTTGTTGGCACATGTTACCAGGGGGCATGATTTGGTTGTATGGGTTTCATTCCTTTCTCTCACAATATTCCATATGTACGGTGAGTGTGTCATTAACTAGTTAGACATTGTCGATTACATGTTTTTTTGGAAGAGGTCAAAATATAATCGAAACATCTGTATAATCATGGCTGTGGTTGCCCTATTGTTCCCGCAAAAAAACAATTATGGTCTACAGGGTGAGAGGAAGAAAAGCTGAGCTTCTGCTTAGCCTCTCCATTAGGCATATCCATGTGCTACTGCAAATTGTGTTGATATTTTCTGGGAGAAAAAACTCTGTTGAAGCTGTTATACGCTAAAATTGTACTCCTCCATCCCACAATATAAGATGTTTTTGCACGCTAAAACAGCTTGCAAAAACGTCTTATATTGTGGGAAGGAGGGAGTATTCTTTTCTGTTGCTTCATCATGGAAGAATGCACCCAAAAGAAATGAGAAGCCAAATGAAAACTAAAATAATATAAATATTTAAAGCATCATCCAGTATATGGTTTGCTGCATGAATTCCAAATGGATTTTTTTTGGGTCCTGTCAATTTGAAATAGCAAGATATCCAAACAAGGCAGTAACTTGAATTTAGTTGACTCATTTGAAATTGAAATTAAGATCCCCAATCCTAACCTCCTGTTGGGTTTTGGTCCTACCTGAATTTTTTTCTTTGCTGAGAAATATCCAGTTACAAAATGTTGATGTGATGGCATCATATGTTACTCACTTTCTAGTTTCTACAGACTTGTTTGAACCGAGATAATATATATAAGTAGCAGAACTGAGATTTGAAAAACTCTTGTTTACAAACTTTAACTTGTCCTCTGTGTGTCAATTCAGCAAATTACAAGGCAGTGCAGTCACTTTCACTCAGTACATTAAATTATGAGAGAACATCCATCTTGCTGCAGTATTTTATGGAACATGGTGAAGGTGCGTGCATCGCTTTTCTTCGTGGTTTCATGAAATCCATTCTCTCGTGCATCGTGGTTACTGGAACCATGCAAGCCAATTAGCATCTAAGACACTTAGCTGGGTTAAATTTCTGGTTAGCGGGCCATTACTAGCTGCATAGCCACACCTAAAAAATAATTGCATGTTGTGAATCTTAGTTAATTGTATTGCCAAATATGGTGTGTGTTCCAAGTTCGAGGCTATGCATTTTTTAAGGGACATTTCTTTATTTTGTCACATGCACAGTTAGTTAGATCTGTCCATGGCATTTTAATTATTGCGTCAAGAATAAGTTTAACTGATCCGTTTATATGAAGCTGCAAAAATTCGGCACACGAAGTTCCATTTTTTGATTATCAAACTTTTTGCGTGGAATTTTCCTAGTTCTTACACCAGAACAGGTTTCCAAGCAAGAGCATATTCTTCCGTTCTGGTCAAGCTGGCGGAAATTACTTAGAGTTAAACTTCCACATGAGCTTGTACACTTAGGTGCTAAAGCCTCGATGCTTGCGCACTCCGACATGTAAGTTCTATCTTCTCAACTATGCTTTTATGTGTGACATTGCCTAGGAATTAAAGGGTGAATTATATTTGTTTGTCAAATATAACAGGCTGCTGATTGCAAAAACAAGATCCTACTATACAAATGGTATGATTCTTTTGTTGCTCATGCGGCAGTATAGTGATTGCTGCTGACTTTCTTTACCTCCTGCTTTTGTTCAGCCAACTATTTTTTGCTGGACAAGGACGGCAGTGTTTGTATTTTCATCCACAAGCAGGCAGTGGCAACTGATGTCTTGAAGTCCTTCGTACATGGACTCGTCTTAGCACGTTTTATGCAGAAGAGCAAATCTTGTCATACAGAGGCTCACCAATGGATGGATGAGAAATACAACACCTTCATCTCAAAGGTAAAATACTGTCACATTTGCTAAGATCTCCATCTTGTGAACTTGTTGTAGGGTTGGTATTTAGTAGTACTTCACTGGGTTGGAGCTTAGCCTCTCAGTGTCCCTTTATAGGGTTAAAACATTGAAACAGACGCTCCAGATCAAAGAATCTGTTACTGATAATTGTGCATACAGTATTGATGGTAGGCTTACGGAGCTGTACTATACCCTCTCTGTGCTTTAACTAAGCACCAAATGGCGTTTGTCCTTTTTATGTGTGGAAACAAATCGGTCTCCATGGAGTCCATCCATATAGGATCTGAGAATTGCCCTGATGACATTCCATAATGCTGTTTTCACCATAACGTACTAAAATTTGGCTATCCAAACACCCACAACGCGGCCATGTGCAGGTTTCTAGGACGGAGGCTCTAGATGGCAAAATTTAGTGCCCTGAAAGTTATTTCGTGGTAGTCTAGTGAATATTCTTTGCAGCTAGTTTTGTGTATCTGTTTTATTCTACTGTGATGTGTGGTGATGGTTCATTTGCCCCCAAAATTTTACAGCTGAAAGTGGAAGGCTACTCAACGGAACGACTTCTGTCGCATTCGATTGTTTGGAAGGCACACTGGGTTTATGGTCCCTTGGATGAGAAGACCAAGTAGGAGGAAAGAGCTGGAGATGGCCATATGCCCATATCCTTGACTTAATAGTTGGTTATGCTAGTAATTTTTGTAAGAGGGTGCATGCGAACCGCTGTGTAAACGGAGATCACCAAATCATATCATATTTTAAACGGACATACAGATAACCTGTGTCATCAGAGCATCTACATATCCGCCCTAAACCTCCATGCAGTCTGTTCGGTCTACCCAACCGGACCTGGCAAACTCGGCTCAAACGTTCCCAGGACATATGTGAGCTGGATATGGGGACGCCCAGACGCTCCCACCACGTCGGACTGACGGCAGGGCCTGAGCCAAATCTCTTGAAGGCGTCCTTGTCCTTTGCCCGATCTGCCCTCTTCCTCGACTCTTTTCTGCCTCGTCTGCATAGCCGCCATCGTTGCTCCGCCGTTGTCCCCAAACCATAGCGCCGCCATTGGAGGCCCCAACCCACAACGCCGTTGACCGTGCCGCCAGCGGACAAGTTCGCTGCCATGTGTACATGTAACTCCTTCGGATGTACACCTCGTGCTCTGTATTTGACGAAATGTCCGACCAATTTTTTATATTCTTCTGGTCATTTGTAGGTCACCGATGAATTCGTCGTTGAATGATGTGTATGGAAACACAAACCTTGGCGAATTCATATACAGAGAGTTCGTCGGATTCGGACGACAAAGATGCTGAAATGATGATGATGAGCATCCAGGAAGAATCGGAGAAGCAAGATGAGCATGTACTGAACCTCAAGGGTTCGATAAAGGGCGGGAGAGTTGCTCCTTGGGATAGGATCGATGGCACAAGGCTTCTCTACAATGACTACTTCAAACCGAACCCAACATACTATGAAGATTTTTTCCGACTCACTTCCGGATGAGCAGAGATTTGTTCTTGCGTGTAGTGAATGCCGTGGAGGAGGCTGATGACAACTTCAAGCTGAGGAAGAACTGTTGCGGGAAACTTCCTTTCTCTCCTCTACAGAAATGTATGGCTGCTCCGAGGATCCTTATCCAGATGATAGAGACCACATGCTTGAACACCACAGTGCAATTTGCATACACCTTGGTGATGGTGTTTGGACCAGAGTATCTGAGAGAACCAAACAATTGTTGGCAATTGGAGCATCAAGAGGATTCTCAGGTATACTCGTTTAGCTGATTGCATCCATTGACAATAAAACTACCCCAAAGCTTTGCATGGGCAGTATCAAGGTCACACCAGAGACACCACCATCATACTTAAAGCAGTGGCATCAAAAGAATTGGATTTAACATGCTTTCTTTGGCACACTTGGTTCTAGCGATGACATCAATGTGCTCTGACGATCTCCTTTGTCCAAGAAACTTTGTGATGGGGAGGCTTCGGCGTGCAACTACACTGTTAACGGTCACAACTACAACATGTGATACTACTTTGTTGATGGTAACTATTCTCAATGGGCGGCGTTTGTGAAGGCTATATACAATCCTCATGGTAGAAAACAATCTCTCTTTGCACAAGCGCAAAAAGATACTAGGAAGGATGTGGAGAGGGCATTTAAAGTGCTCCAAGTTCGTTGGGGTATTGTTCGTGGAGTTGCAATGATGTGGGAACCAGAGACACCTTGACAACTCATGACATGTTTTGTAATCTTGCACAACATGATTGTGAAGGATGAGGACGAAGGGGTGACCTGCATACTTTGACAACTCATGACATGTTTTGTAATGTTGCACAACATGATTTTGGGGGATGAGGGTGAAAGGGCAACCCGCATGATTTGAGAAGTCTGAAGAAGTCCGCCTCCTGGAACAAGAGGTGGAGCATGTTGTCAACTTCCGTGAGATGCATCGACAACTTAAGATCAACAAGCGCACATGCAACTTCTCAATGATCGTATGAAACATATGTGGATCCACATTGGAATCAGTTAACTATGTATTTTATGTTTGAATTATGCACTATGAACAAATTTTTATATGTATTTTAATGTACAAATAATTTTTATTTGTGTGCGCAATTCATTGTTTGTGTGTGATGATAAATCGTGCATGTGTTTGCATGTATTCGAGGTTTCAAAAGTAAGGGTTGTAGTTACAAATGAGAACAGGGCGGACATCCGCTGCTAACTAACCATGTTGTCACTTGTTACTCAAAAGATCAAGAATGGTATATTTGGTTTGACATGACACTGCCCAGCTAGTACATACATAAAATTATATCTGACTGACTATTCGACTTTGTACCTGTTTTCAGCTCCGACTCCGAGCCAATACACTGAATACATACATATATGACATGATAATCACCGTCTGTTTTCATAGCCGATTAGTTAGAGGTAGCAGTTGAGACGACACGCCACGCACACAAGACGAGAGCACTGGCGTCGGGTCGGGAGACGAAGGACGACCTCGGCTATGTTGGTGGAGTTTTGGGTTGCGCTTGGTTGGAGTTGAGGGCAGGACAACCGTTGAGCGCGATGCGGCCGTTGACCTTGAGCCTTTTGGTGGCCTCAACAGCAGCAGCGGATTCGGATGCTTCCTGCTGCCCTCTCTTCCTGCAATGCCGATGGTGCTGCTTTTGTTCCTCAGACTTGCTCGCACTCGCAGGCCTGAAAACTTCAGAGCAGTTTCGAGGTGCGGCTGAGGTACTTGCGTTATTCCTCCAAGACGAAGAGGCACAAGAACCCAGGATATCTGAGAGCCTCTTGGTCTTGGGAAACTCTCGCTCCTCCGAGCTGTCATCCGATTCCACTTCGACGTTCACCTGCTGCACACGTATCAGTTAATTTGATTGATTCATCCCCCCAATGGAAAATAAATAAAACATGTCGTGCAGATAGCTTAGGATTCTTTGGTAAACTATGCATTTCTTATTTCAATGCATATTTCTGCTGATAAGCTAAGTAGTCACAGAAAAAAAAGGTGAATAGGAAAATCAGAGGCATTGATGTCGCTATTGAAAAGAGTCTGTAGTAACCATTTTAGTTAAATAGTGAAGGCAAAAACAGTCCCTTGCCTTTTATTTCTTAAAAGAGGGTCCGAAACTTCATTGTAACACAACAAAAGGCAAAAGATAAGGGTTCAATTCGGGGAGCAGACCAACAACTACCAAGAAAGAAAACTAGTACTGTTTAAAACATCAGGGGGTACAAGAGTTTCTTCTTATCGGAAGTACTAGCATACGTGGAGTTGAAATAATTAATGCACAGCATGCATGGAGACCCAGAGATCCAAAAAAAAAAACCCGGACTCCTAACCAGCCAAGGAACAGAGAAATAAAGACCACTGGAGAAAATGGGATTACTGAAACAAAGACAGGGATAATGTTGCACCTTATCATGCTTGATATCCTTTTCATTTGCTTTTCCAATTGGTGGTGTTTTCTCCGTGGCCTTAAAGAATGCTGGTAACCCAGGCTCTTTTTTCACCTCAGCCAATTTAGCAAATCCAGGAGGCCTTGTAATGTTAAGAGAGAACTTGATTGGGGACTTTCTCTCAGAGAAAAGAGTGGAAGCACCGTTTTCTGCTCCAGGAGAAGGCATGCTGTCATTGGTGTGTAACCCACCATGTGCTTTTGTAAATCCTGGAGGAGCATCAAGTCTCAGTCCACAATGAGCTCTTGTGAAGCCAGGAGGGACATCAAGAGGAAGAAATCCTGAAGGTGGGTCCAAAACAAGGTCTCCGCAAGCAGGAGCTCTCCTAGCAGATTTACATAGAGAATCTGTAGTCCCTGGAAAATACAACGAAAAAACATGAATCAGCAAAAGCAAGTACAGGGGCTGCATCGCTGAAATAGCAAGATCTACCACCCAAACAACAAAAAAAGGTTGTTACCTGCGGAGTCAGGACTACAAGACCCAGTGAAGAAAGAAACAGCGGGAGCTGCATTACCTTTTGTGTATTTGCCTCCTATCATATCCAGGTCCATGCCAATATCCTCAGATATATTACAGTCTCCCTTTGAAAGGCCAACATTGCTGATATCTGTATGACTGTCGACTCGGTGCTGCCTCTTTCTGGTACGCTTCTGGAAAACTCCAAAAAGGTAAAGTTCTCCGTCTTTCGCTGTTACAACAGATTCTACGGAAGTTAGATGATGCTAAATGAATATGACCCTGCATACTAGTTTTTCAAACATTCCAGAAATCATTTAGCAGGTATTGCCTAACTTAACAAAACATCCAGATTGCAGAAACAAAATAGAAGAGAACAGTTTCAAGCATAGCATGTCCAATGGAAAACTTCACAAGATATGAATATCAGCTGCATGTCGTGCAATCGGTAAACTCTACCATAGCTATTGCGTATCAGTGGCCTTCGTAAGAGTCAAGTGGACATACTTTGATCATCTTCCGTAAGCAGCTTGGACGAAAATATAAGCAACTCCACTGTGCCGATGTCAGTCCGCAAGCCAATATGTGAAGAAACATTTTCCAGGAGATGGTAAGAGTCCCTATTTGACCTGTATAAATAGGCAAAATTTAAGCTTATAAGGCAAGCTCATATGCGCGGGCGTGCGCACACACACACAGAGAGACTGTATACAATGCAAGATCTTTTTATATGGCACCTGGCATGGCTGCAAGTAAGTCTACCATTGCTAATCCTTCTTTAATGTAAGTGGAAGCTAAGATGATGAGTGTACCTTTGACAAGAACTTATGAAGCACAGTCCAATATCTTGAACACGAGGTGGTTCCATCTTGAATTTTTTTGGTAACAGGCCAGAAAGAGGTAGAGCCTCTAGCTTCAAGATTTCAGGCATCTGTTTTGAAGCTTCATAAACTTTGCTAGAAATTTCACAAGGGAAATAGGCTTCAAGTCCATCACAAGTGTGTGTTAGCTCTCCAGTTATTTCAAATTTGCCCCTAAAGAAAGCAAATAATGATCCTGAGTGTTCGGCTGATATAGAATAGACCACAGGGTCCTCTAGTAGGATTCACATCTTTGGAATCGCAGAAGACCACAGTAAAGCATAAACCGTCATCACTTGCCACATGAACATTCTTATCTTATATTCCCTCCGTTCACAAATACAAGATGTTTTAACTTTTTTCTGAATCGGATGTATATAGACATGTTTTAGTGTGTGTGTTCACTCATTTCAATCCATATGTAGCCCATATTGAAATATCCAAAACATCTTATAGTATTTGTCAACAGAGGGAGTATAATATAGCTTATGGCACAAGTAATTGCTGCCTATACAGCTAATTAACCGCAACACCTAGCAGCCAAGGTTCAAAGCTTATAGCAGGTAGTATAAATGGAGTTTCAAACCCCACACATGAGTTGTGTGTTTTCTCCTTTTCGTGCTTCTACTTGGGAAGGTAACCTTCTAGTATCGAGTTTGCGCTTGCACAATGAGCCTACAACAATCTTCTATTCTACTTAGTCGGTAAAATTTCCAAATCATTAAACTCATGCAGCAAACAAATTGCACTGACCCTTCAAATTAGAAGATTCTAATGCGTAAAAGCAAAGTACTTACTTCCAGCAGGCCTCTGGTTGGTATGTCTCCTTGCACAGTGGTGTATGTAGAATTAATTGGGCACCTGTATCCATATCAAAACGTCATAACAACGAATTTTCTCAGAAGAAATATTATAAGATTGCACATAAGGAATAATATGATATTTTCTGTTATATCATTCTGTCCTTGCAAATGCATGCACTGAACTGTAAAACATCGCTACAGAAATATGGGAAACATAATGTACAATTTTAAAAAGGCTAAAAGTTGGGTTTTCCTATTTAATTCTTCTCTTTTCCTGTATCTAACGTTAGGGCAAAAAGCAAGCAATACTCTTGAGCCCTTTCATGAGGACTGAAGGAATATTCAACATGGTAAACAAAATAAGTTCGAAAACAAAAGGTCCAATTATTGGAACTAAGTGAAGCAAATATCATGCATGCCATTTGTTTTATATACGTAGACTAAGAAAAATACAGCTAAATCATGCATCAGGATTTTTTTTGGGTGGAATATGTTACTTTCAGGATAATAACCATACCTGAAGACATGTTACGACTAATTGATGGTTCCTGGTTCGTTTGTCTCTCGACATGGCTCTTAGTGGAGGAAACAACTCTCAAATCATTGGAAAGTTGAGCACATCGGGTTGGAGTTGTAGACTCTGGGCTTTTTGCTTGAGGTATGTTTGTTTCAGGCTGCAGTGAGTCCAGCTTGGATTTTCCATCAAACAAATTTAGTCTGGACGAAGACCTTCCAGTATCTGGGCAGACCTCGGTGGAACTTGAACTAAGCACAGATGTTGGGCTCAGTAATGGAAGCTTCACAGTAGTTTCTTTTTCCACAATAGGATCTGCGTCTCTTTTTGTGGGCTGACATTTAAGTGCAGCCTGATTGCTTGTAGAGCATAACTTTTTGTTGTCAAGTGTGACGACACTCTTAAGAGGAACCTTCCTTGAATATGCAGGAGGAACATGCACAGAACTAGGGTTGATGGGATTCATCTCTGACTCTTTCTGCGAAACAGATGGAGGAAATGTACCTCTCTGGACAGCCTTGTAGAGTGGTGATGGCCGATTGAGAGAGAAAAATTGCCTGTTTTCAACTGTCTCAACTCTCTTAGGAGAAAGACACGATGCAACAGGCAGGGGTGGTGTAGTGGGCTTGGGACTAAGAGGTCCCGAGGCCTTGTGAGCTGTCCCAACTCTCTTAGGAGAAAGACACGATGCAACAGGCTGGGGTGGTGTAGTGGGCTTGGGACTAAGAGGTCCCGAGGCCTTGTGAGCTGTCTCAACTCTCTTAGGAGAAAGACACGAGGCAACAGGATGGGGTGGTGTCGTGGGCTTGTGAGTAAGAGGTGTCGTGGGCTTGTGAGTAAGAGGTGCTGTGGCCTTGTGGGTAAGAGGCACCAAAGCCTTGTGATTAAGCGGTGGCATGGCCTTGGGAGTAAACGGTGTCGTGGACTTGTGAGTAAGCGGTGTCGATCTCGCAAGAGAAATTTTACGCGAACTCGGAGGAGGAGTGACACTTCGTCTGCAGTGTGTTTTCTGCAGTTTTGCTGAGCCAACTGTTCTACCAAAAGACTTTCCATGCCGTACATAAGTGATGTCTTCTGCCGGAATCAACTTCACTCTTGCATCAGGTTTTGTATATGTACCGCCAGACGGCTTATGCATGCTGTAAAATAGAGAGGAAGTTACTATACATTTTAAAATAAATAGATTCAGAAGTAACATACTGGAATGTGGATTTTGCAAGACATGAATGATATTTAAGTGCAATCCAGGCAACAGAAATGACTTACTGGTATGCCAAGAACCTAAACAATGAAAGATGTAGCTTCCCAAAAAAAATAAAAGTGATATATCATGCTTTAAATAATGTCACTTCACTAACAAGCTTTACAAAAAGAAGAAGGCAGTATACCATGCCTCAATGCTCACTACACTTACGCATAACCAAATTATAGAGTAGAATTAAACCGTGAGGCATAAAGCAACACACCAAGAAGCAATATAAATATATTTCTTCTTACATTTTCCCTTTTATTTTATCGCGAGGACCCATGTTTGGTTGGTGTACAAAACTAACCTTACCAATTTTTTGCTCATAGCCAAAAATTTGGTCCTTGTTTGGATGGGTTGCCCGAAATTGGTTGGTATGCCCATATGCAAACTTGCTAACTGTAGTTCATTTTTCTTGCCAACATTAGCCAGATCATTGGCAAGCAAAACATTCACTAAAATTTTGGCTACCATTTTTTAGGATGGTGAATTTGGGCTCAAACTAAACATACCCTGTCCTCAGAATCATTCTAATGGTATAGGACTGAATACGCACTTCTGGATAACAGAGTATTTGTCAGCTTACTACATATAAGATTATCAAATATCATGTTACTGGATCATGCACATTCATATTGAACACAACCTGAGTTCCCCTGTGCAGTTTCTTTAAATGGTCTAGGGAAACCAGATAGCCATGTTTAATCATGCAAACTCAGTCTCATGTGATACACACATTAGATAAAAGAACTGATTAGATTCAACTGGGTATTAATAAGGTGTGAGCCTTAAAATATGAAAGGCTATTACGAGATTTATCCAAGATGGGGCCCTTAAATTCCTCCAAATGTGATCCATTGATCACTCATCAGCCCAACATAAAATGGTCAATGTGTGTAGTTCGCACAATTACACCTAGCCAGTGGTTTGCAACTTTGCACTGATATGCTCCTGATCTCCATATTCACGAATGCACGGGTCATTTTTTAGGTTAAATACGAAAGTGAGGATAAAACCTGATACAGCATGAGTTTACCAAGTAATAGCTACGAATATTATGAATCTTACAGTCAATTGTTATTTGAACCATAATGGGCCCATGACACAGACAAGGTAGAGTAGTTGACAATCCCCATGACATGATATTTTGGTTCCTAGACTAGGGATATGCTTCACAGAAATATAAGACATTCACTACAGATAACAATTGTCACGAAGCTCCTGCTATTTTGTCTCAAAAAGAAAAACAAGGCATTTAATCGAACAGTGAAACCAAAGCAGGATGACAAATGTAGAAACAATGACATGATTCCATCATATATAATGCTGTATGTTGGCAGACATAAGCATGAAGGAACGTACGCATGCTCTGGAGGCTTTTTGCACCGCCCAGAAAGACCTCTATCGCCATTAGAGGTAGGACAAGGTGCATCCTGCAACAGTAAAACGAAACAAATTGATGTTAAACGATTTCCTCGGCCTCTGTACAAAATTAATTAGCCAGGAAAGGCGTGGCAAGCATGTTTATCCTAATCCAAGCGCGGAAGTTGGTAAGCTAGGCATAGGCAGTTGGATCTTGGATCTATACCACCCCAGCCCAGACGGACGAGATGAACAATCATGTTGGAGTGGTAAGAAGACGTAGGAAGAGAATCAAAATCAACCTCAACTTGAGCGACGCTGGGCCCCTGGGGAACAAGCGCTGTCACAATGGTAACAAATTAAGTAGTACTACTCCATATCTATACTCCACCTAATAAAGAAGATAATATGGAAGTAGAGCGAGCGAATCTCGCACCGGCTGCACCACGCGGTAGCTAACGCAGAACCGAGCGCCGCGATCTATGACAGGTGACTCGTTCAGTACAGGGCAGCCGACGAGCACAAGGAAGCAGAGGGCAAAATCAACCTCGGAATGAAGAAAAGAAAAAGGCATTCGATCGTCGACAAAAACCCCCGTCCCGGCGGCCGGCCCTCGCCCCCCCGCATTCCACGCCGCCGCCGCCGCCGCCGCGAGTCCGTACCGTACGCGGGAAACCCTAGGCGGCCCCCGTCCGCGATCGCGGGGGGATTTGGGGGTGGGGGAAAAGAGCGGCATGCGCCAATCAATCAGTCAAAGAAATGGAGAAGGGGGGCGATCGTCAGCTCGTCACCTTGGGCCTCGGCGCGGCGTCGGCGCGGCGCGCGGGCAGCGGCGGCGGGACCGAGCGGAAGGCCGCGCAGGGGTTCGGCCTCGCCGCCTGCGCCGCCATTGGATTCCTCTGCTCCATCCTCACGCTCCCCACGCACGCACGCAGGCAGAGAGAGGCAGGGGCAGGGGAGAGTGAATGGACGGGGGTTTTTGGTTGTTGAGTGGAGCGAGGGGGAGGCGGTTGCGAGCAAATAGGCAAGCCTCTTCCCCTTCCGTGACCCCCTCGCGGTACCCGTTTCGGCAACCCGCCTACCCAACCCACTCGGCCCGCCCCGCGAGACACTGACGGGTCGCGCCCGCGCGCGTGGGCCCGCGGTGTCATGCAGCGAGGATGCTGTGTTCCGCGGTGTGTGTGGCGAGGGCCGCGCTCGCGGTTCGAGGGCCGGGGACCGGGATGGACTGGCTGGCAGCTGCCACTTTTGACCGGGCGCATCCGGCGGTACGCGTGGGGGATCCGACGGCTGGCGGGCGAGCCTGCGTGCGACAAGCCCCTGCTGCGCCCAGGTACGCGTTGCGCCGGCCGCGTCGCGTATGGTCGCTTACGTGTGGGGTCGTGTTTCCGCGGGGCCGGCGTGTCATGGGTAGCGAGGTGTGATTTCGTTGGTGTAGAGTGCCGAGGCGTCGGCTTTTGCCCGGTGGATTTTGCCGGTGACCGAAGCCGGTCGCTGCGCTTTGGGTTTGGGCCAATGGGATGGCGGAACGGGAGGATCGTCCCTTCCTTCGTTGATTCCCACAGTCGTGTGTGTGGACGCACCGCTGCATGCATTGCGTGGATAAGACAAGGTTGGTTGGGTGCACACAGTACACACTGCTTGAGTGCTTCATTGACTGACCACACTAATGGAAACGTAGTTACCCTGACCTAACCACCTCTTTCCTCGGCGTGTAGGCGAAAAAAAATTGTGAATTGAGTTTTCTTTTTACAGTCTTTCTAAAAATACTCGTACTCCTAGTTTATCTTTTCTTTCTTTCTGGACGCCGATACGGCGCGACGGAGCCCCCCCCCCCACCTTGTCCCGTAGCCCTATGAAATGGACATGTTTGATGGTGCTTCCACGTGAGTGCATGGTAATATGCAAGTTGTCACGTGTCGGGATTCACTCTCCAGCGAGCACAAGCTGGAGCCTTAACGCGCAAGCTGTCACGCGTTGGGATTCACTCTCCAGCGAGCGCAAGCTGGAGCCTTAGCGTGCAAGCTGTCACGCCTCGGGGTTCACTCTCCAGCAAGCGCAAGCTGGAGCCTTAATGTGCAAGCTGTGACGCGTCAGGGTTCACTCTCCAGCGAGCGCAAGCTTGGGCGTTAACGTGCAAGCTGTGACGCGTCGGGATTCACTCTCCAGCGAGCGCAAGTTGGAGCCTTAACGTGCAAGCTGTCACGCGTCGGGATTCACTCTCCAGCAAGCGCGAGTTGGAGCCTTAACGTGCTAGCCAGCTGTCACGCCTCGGGATTCACTCTCGAGCGAGCGCAAGCTGGAGCCATAGCGTGCAAGTTGTCACGCGTCGGGATTCACTCTCCAACGAACGCAAGCTGGAGCCATAACGTCTGAACTGTCATGCGTCGGGATTCACTCTCCAGCGAGCGCAAGCTGGAGCCATAACGTCTGAGTTGTCACACGCCGGGATTCACTCTCAAGCGAGCGCAAGCTGGAGCCATAACGTGCAAAGTGTCACGCGTCGGGATTCAGTCTCTAGCGAGCGCAAGCTGGAGCCATAACGTCCGAGGTGTCACGCGTCGGGGTTCATTCCCAAGAAAGCGCAAGTTGGAGCCACAACGTGCAAGCTGACACACGTTGCAAATCACTCTCCAGCGAGCACAAGCTGGAGGCATAACGTCCGAGCTGTCACACGTCGGGATTCACTCTCCAGCGAGCGCAAGGTGGAGCCATAACGTGCAAGCTGAAACGCGTCAGAATTCACTCTCTAGCGAGCGCAAACTCGAGCCATAATGTGTAAGTTGTTGATACGTCTCCGTCATATCTACTTTTCCTAATACTTTTCCTCTTGTTTTGGACTCTAATTTGCATGATTTAAATGAAACTAACCCGGACTGACGCTGTTTTCAGTAGAACTACCATGGTGTTGTTTTTGTGCAGAAATAAAAGTTCTCGGATTGAAACAAAACTTTGCGAGGATTTTTTATTCAATAAATAAGAATTTCTGGAGCCAAGAACCATCGGAGCGGGCCACCTGGGTGGGCACAACCCACCAGCCCCCCCTCAGGCGCGCCCAGGTGGGTTGTCCCCACCTGGTGGCCACGCAGACCCCAACCCTGATACTATAAAACCACATATTTCCAGAAAAAAATCAAAGAGAAAGAATTATCGCGTTTCACGGGATGGAGTTGCCGCCACCTCCCGTTCTTCATCGGGAGGCCAGATCTGGAGTCCGTTTGGGGCTCCAGAGAGGGGGATCTTCGATCTTTGTCATCACCAACCCTTCTCCATCGCCAATTCCACGATGCTCCCCACCGGGAGTGAGTAATTCCTTCGTAGGCTCGCTGGTCGGTGAGGAGTTGGATGAGATTCATCATGTAATCGAGTTAGTTTTGTTAGGGCTTATCCCTAGTATCCATTATGTTCTGAGATTGATGCTGTTATGAATGATATTTATGATGATGCTAGCACCTTGCTTGATGATAATGTGCCACTAGGTGAATTTCTTGATGAACAACTTGCTAGAACTAAAGCTTTTGAGAATGTTGAAACTACTGAAATTGTTGAAACTGATGAAGAGCTTGAGACTGAAAATCTTGAAACACCTATTAGAACTAGTTCTCCTAGATATGAATTGCCAAAGGTACCGGAAGGTTATGTTATGAATGAGGAGACAACTAGAGACGTTCTTGCTTGCAAAGATAGAGATGATCTTAAGAAATTATTATGCAAACTGAAAGAAGAATCTTTGAATGCTAGAATGAAATGTGATCCTAAGTTTGCTACTTCACCTATCTTTGTTGATGATAAGGATTATGAATTCTCTGTCGATCCAGAGTTAATTACTTTGGTTGAATCTGATCCTTTCCATGGTTATGAAACTGAAACTGTTGTGGCACATCTTACTAAGTTGAATGACATAGCCACTCTTTTTGCTCATGATGAGAAAATTCGCTACTATTATATTCTCAAATTATTTCTGTTCTCATTAAAGGGTGATGCTAAGACTCGGTATAATACTCTTGCTCCTGGTTGTGTGTGTAGTCCCCAGGATATGATTTATTACCTCTGAAAACCATTTTCCTGCTCATAAGAAACAAGTTGCCTTACAGAAAATATTTAACTTTGTGCAAATTGAAGAAGAGAGTCTCCCACAAGCTTGGGGGAGGCTTCTCCAATTGCTTAATGCTTTTCCTGATCATCCTCTTAAGAAAAATGAGATACTTGATATCTTCTATAATGGACTAACCGATGCTTCTAGGGATTTCCTAGATAGTTGTGTTGGTTGTGTTTTCAGGGAACGAACTATTGGACAAGCTAAAGAATTATTGAATAACATATTGAAAAATTATGATGATTGGACTCTTCCTGAACCACCACTCAAACCTACTCCGAAGAAGAGGGGTATCTTACATCTCAGTCCGAAAGATATGCAAGAGGCAAAGAAATCTATGAAGGAAAAAGGTATTAAAGCTGAGGATGTCAAAAGCAGGATCACTTCAATGCAAATGTTATGAAACAATTGAAATACAATTCTGATATGATTGCTCGCTTGAGTGACTTGTTATTTAGAATCTCCAATGATGTTAGAGGTGTAGGAAAGCATGCCTCTATGGTTCAAACTCAATTAGAACAAGTTGCTAAATCTCAAAGAGAATTGCTTGATGAAATGAATAATAATATCAATGATCATGATGTTAGAGTAATGACTAGAGGAGGTAGAATGACTCAGGAACCACTTTATCCTGAAGGACACCCAAAAATAATTGAACAAGACTCTCAAAGAGTTAACACTCATGCACCTAGTCCTTCTAAAAAGAAAAAGAAGAAGAAAAATGATAGGACTTTGCATGCGTCTAGTGAACCTGAAGTAGAAAAACCTCCTGACAATGATAATGAAGTTTCTATCTCTGATGCTGAAACTCAATCTGATAGTGAACACTCACCTTCTGATAATGAAAAAGATAATGATGAGGTTCACGAAGACACTCAAACAAATAATAAAGAACTAGACAATGATGTTGAGATAGAGCGAGCAGTTGATCTTGATAACCCACAACCCAAAAATAAAAGATATGATAAAAGAGACTTTGTTGCTAGAAAACATTGTAAGGAAAGAGAACCATGGGCTCAAAAACCTATGCCCTTTCCACCTAAGTCTACTAAAAAAGATGATGAAGAATTTGAATGCTTTGCTGAAATGATTAGGCCATTCTTTTTGCGTACTCGCTTGACTGATATCCTAAAAATGCCTCCTTATGCAAAGTACATGAAAGACATCATCACCAGCAAGAGAAAAATAACGAAAGCTGAAATCTCCACCATGCTTGCTAATTACACCTTTAAGGATGGAGTACCTAAAAAACTTGGAGATCCGGGAATCCCCACTATACCTTGCTCCATCAAAAGAAACTATGTGAAACTGCTTTATGTGATTTAGGTGCTAGTGTTAGTGTTATGCCTTTCTCTTTATATAAAAGATTCGATTTGAATAAACTCACACCTACTGAAATATCTTTGCAAATGGCTGATAAATCAACTGTTATACCTATCGGTATTTGTGAGGATGTGCCAGTTGTTGTTGCCAAAGTTACTATCTTAACTGACTTTGTTATACTTGAGATGCCCGAGGACGACAACATGTCGATTATCCTTGATAGACCCTTTTTGAATACTGCAGGGGCTGTTATTGATTGCAATAAAAGCAAGGTCACTTTTCATATCAATGGTAATGAACATACGGTGCACTTTCCGAAGAAACAATTCCAAGTGAATGGTATTAATGTTATTGAAAAATCTCCGACAATCACTATTGGAAGTTTTCAACTACCTCTACCTACTGCCCAAAAGAAATATGAAATGCTTATTGTTGGGGACATTGATATCCCCGTTGAGGTAACTTAGTGATTTATGAAAGTTCTTCGGTTTCATGCTAATCGAAAGTGGTTGTTAATAAGACTTGATCAACCGTATTAATGGATCATTTTTGAGAGGTATGAAGTTGATGAATTTAGTAAGCACTACCTTCTGTCCCTACCTTTTGTTTTCTGTTTTTATTAGTTAAATAAAATAAAATGCCATGTTTTGTCTGTTTTCTGAATTTCCCGTGCAATAAAAAATGACCCAAAAATAAAAGTTCTCAAAATGCTCTCAAAATTTAATACAAAATTGTTCTGAATATTTAAGAAATGTTGATGCAAATAACATGAAAGGGGGTGCACCAGGTGGGCACAACCCACCTGGGCGCGCTAGCACCCCCGAGGCGCGCCCTGGTGGTTGCTGGGCCCCACGTGGGCCCCCTCACTTATCTCTTCATCCCACATCACCATTTACCTCCAGAAAAAAATCACCATTGCTCTCTCTTTCCTGTTCTTGCTCTCAAACTCGCGAATTTTGATCTCTTTGCTCGAAGCTCCGTTTCCGAAACTGTTTCGGGGGATTGTTACTTGGTATGTGACTCCTCCGTTAGTCCAATTAGTTTTTGCTTTAGTGTTTTATGTTTTGAATAATTAGTTACTCTTGGTGCTGCTGTAGATGAGCTTGCATGTTGAATTCTTAGAGTTCTAGGTAGTTTGAATGCTTGATATGGCCTCTATGCATACCTATGAGCAATTGCTACCAATCTTGTGAAGTTTTGTTGAGAAAATTTTTGTGGACTACAAATTTCAGAATTTTGTTCATAGGAAAAATATGAGTATCTTTAGGAAGTTTGCTTCCAAGAAGAACTCTAAGGGAGTTATTGGGGAGTCATCTGACAGTGATCTCCATACCCGGAGAATGGCGGAGGTACGACCATGCGAATGGCCCCATAACCCGTTCATGGAAGGGGCCAGAATCCTTCAAGAGTTTGCACAATATGCTGCTAATGCCGGCCTCACCAACTTCATCGCAGCTAAATGTGAACAGTATCATCTCCTCACAAATTCCTTTGTGCAAAGTTTCCATTTCTTAGTTAGGAATAATCCCCCTGAGGTGCAGTTTAACTTATATGCCGAACCCCATAAGGATACCACCGCTTACTGAATTTTGTGACATATGCTTGCTCCCTTCTGATGGTGGTTTAGTAGAGCCTAGGCCCGTGGAGTTTGATGGTTTTTACCGCACTCTAACAGTGGGGGATGAGAGAGGGGTCTCAAGTGTCACCGCCATTATTTTGCTCTTTTCATTACGAAGTGTTTGCTTGCTAGAGAGAAGGTAGGTGCACTCAGTGCCCCAGACTTTGCTTTTTTACATCGTGCACTTTGTGGCGACAACACTTATAGCTTGGGAGCTAATGTGGCACGTCGCCTCCACATTAATAGACCCAAGGGTAAAATACATGGTGGCATTTATGCTACTCGCCTAGCGAGTCACTTTAATGTCCAGATACGCCAGCATGATTATCCCTTGCCCAAGGTTTACCTAGATCACGCGGCTATGGCACACCACCACTTCATTGATATCGAGAACACCACTATGGATATTCCTTATAACTTGGTCTTTAGTGAGATTACCCGTGATGTTATTCCTTTGCCTGCACCTGCTTTGTTTGATCCTATTGCCAGGGGCGGATACAGGATTATGCCTGAGGACATCGTCGCCTACCGAAACAACCTAGCTGCGGCACAGGCAGAGCCTCAACAGTGGGATCCTCAGGTGCCCGCTCCCCAGCACTTCAACATGGGACCTGATGGCTTCTTCGAGTGGTGATTACCAAGTTAGGCCAAAAGCCTAAGCTTGGGGGAGTACGTATTTCCACCGACATTACATTCATGTTCACACATTTCATTCCAGTTGTCGATGTTCACACTCTTTCATTGTATCATCCATGTTAGATTTATTTTCTCGCTTTCTTCTTGTGTGTTTGAATTTTTTTGAGAAAATACAAAAATATTTCCTCCTTCTTTTTGATTTTTCTTTCTAGTGTAGCTTGTTGTAGTACTAAAAGGAAAACCCAAAAAGATTTCCATGTTCTTCTTTAACTTGTTAGGAGCTTTCCCGTGTAAATAGTTTTTCCCGTTTTCGTTTTTTCCCTTTTATTTGCTTGTTCAAGAAAAACCAAAAACTCCAAAAATATTTCAGTGTGTTTCTTTAAATTTCTTTTCTTTTTTACTGAGTCATACCAAGGAGAAGACCACGATGAAAATGATGAGTGGCTCTCATATGCATTATTGTTGATCTAACAAAGAGCCCGTATTACTTTGTCTTCTCCTTTCGAATAAAATGTTTGCAGATTCCAGCTTAGCCCATGACACTCTTGCACTATTGTTATTTTCAAATTGTTTGATCGTGCAAGTGAAAGGCAATAATGATGATATTTGATGAGCTGGCTGTGGCAGAGAGAAACGGGTATGAACTCGACTTGTTCTGTTTTTGTAAATATGTTTAACCTAGTATCCATGATTCAACCTATTATGATCAAACATGTTTGCAATGACAATTAGAGATTATAGTTTCTCATGCCATGCTTAAGTAGCTAGGAGTGGATAATGATTTATCTTGGATATCAACATTGCATTAAAATGATTATGATGTAGTATGATGATATGGTATCCTCCTCTGAATGTTCGAGTGGCTTGACTTGGCACATCTTCATGCATGTAGTTGAATCAAAACCAACACAACCTCTATGATATTTATGTTCATGGTGTTCATATCCTACTCATGCTAGTATCCAATGTTACTTATGCATAATGCATGTTCATGACCGTTTTCCCTCTCTAGCTGGCCGCTTCTCAACCTATTTGCTAGCCTTCAACTGCACTAAGAGGGAATTCTGCTTGTGCATCAAAAACCTGAAACCCAAGTTATTCCAGAAGAGTCCACCATACCTACATATATACGGTATTACCCTGCCGTCCTAAGTAAATTTGCATGTGCCACCTCTAAAAACTTGAAATAAATATCCTTTTTTTTGTGCCTGGATTGTTCATAGAGCGACAGGAGGTAGTCAGTATCTTCCATGCTAAGCGGGTTATTCTCATGATGAGTGTTTATTCACTCGTCCTTGCACGAGTGGGGCGGTAATAGGGATTCCCAGTCTCGAATTCAAATTGCAATTAATTAAACAAAAACTCCCCCAGGACTGTTGTTGGTATGGACGGTTCCCGTTGTTTCGGATAAGCCGTGGAATGTGATTGTTGGTGGAGGGGGAGTAAACCTTTACTTTTATCGCTTGGGAACCGCCACTAATGTGTTTAGCATGGAAGATACCGATAACTAATGGTCGCGAAGTAAACAAGAAGGGTGCATTTCTCAAAATTTTATTTACCTCTGTTTTAAAAACTTGAGCTCTGGCACCGCTGCAAATCACTGCTTCCCTCTGCGAAGGGACTATGTATTTACTTTTATGTTGTGTCATCACCTTCTCAAATAAGCGCTAGAACCTGAGAGCACTATTGTCATCCTCATGCATTGTGTGTAGCTAATGTTGGGTGCATCATGACTGGATCTTTTCTACCATGAATTACAATGTTTAGTCGCTGCTTGAGCTTTGGAGGTGCTCTGCATTTAAGTTTTGCGGTTTCAGAAAGGGCTAGCGAGATACAATTATTGTCATATTATATCATGGTTGTTTTGACAACGTGTTGCTGTTTGAGATATCTTATTATTGCTCGCTAGCTGATTATGTCATTGATATGAGTTAATATAATTTTTAAGAGTTATTGTCGACATGGTTAGTTATAATCTTGGCTGAAAACCTGGGTGCTGTTTAAGCTTATTTATGTAAACAAGAGCAAAAGAGTTCGTAAAAGTTTTCCTTTTTCACTTTCAATTTATCAACTGAATTGCTTGAGCACAAGCAAAGGTTTAAGCTTGGGGGAGTTGATACGTCTCAGTCGTATCTACTTTTCCTAATGCTTTTCCTCTTGTTTTGGACTCTAATTTGCATGATTTGAATGAAACTAACCCAGACTGACGATGTTTTCAGCAGAACTACCATGGTGTTGTTTTTGTGCAAAAATAAAAGTTCTCGGATTGGAATGAAACTTTGTGAGGATTTTTTATTCAATAAATAAGAATTTCTGGAGCCAAGAACCATCGGAGGGGGGCACCTGGGTCGGCACAACCCACCAGGGTGCCCCCCCTCCAGGTGCCCCCAGGTGGGTTGTCCCCACCTGATGGCCCTGCAGACTCCACCCCTGATACTATAAAATCACATATTTCCAAAAAAATCACGGAGGAAGAATTATTGCGTTTCACAAGACGAAGCTGTCGCCACCTCCTGTTCTTCATCGGGGGGCCAGATCTGGAGTCCGCTTGGGGCTCCGGAGAGGGGGATCTTCGATCTTTGTCATCACCAACCCTTCTCCAGCGCCAATTCCATGATGCTCCCTGGTCGTTGAGGAGTTGGATGAGGTTCATCATGTAATCGAGTTAGTTTTGTTAGGGTTTGATCCCTAGTATCCATTATGTTCTGAGATTGATGTTGCTATGACTTTGCCATGCTTAATGCTTGTCACTTTGGGCCCGGGTGACATGATTTCAGATCTGAATCGTTTATGTTATCACCATTATACCTATGTTCTAGATCCGATCTTGCAAGTTGTAGTCACCTACTACGTGTTATGATCTGGCAACCCCGGAGTGACAAAAGTCGGGACACTTCCCGGTGATGACCGTAGTTTGAGGAGTTAATGTATTCACTATGTGTTAATGCTTTGTTCCAGTTCTCTATTAAAAGGATGCCTTAATATCCCTTAGTTTCCAATAGGACCCCGCTGCCACAGGAGGGTAGGACAAAAGATGTCTTGCAAGTTCTATCCATAAGCATGTATGACTATTTACGGAATACATGCCTACATTATATTTGTGAACTGGAGCTAGTGCCGTATCGCCCTAGGTTATGACTATTATATGATGAATATCATCCAACGAATTCACCGATCCAATGCCTATGAATTTCTCTTATATTGTTTCCACTAAGTTACTACTACTTCTGTTACTATTGCACTTGCTACAAAATCCTTGCTATCACTGTTACCATTACTATTGCTGTTGCTACTACTATCAAAACTATCATGTTACCTTGCTACTGATCACTTTGCTGCAAAAAATTAATCTCCAGGTGTGGTTGAATTGACAACTCAGCTGCTAATACTTGCAAATATTCTTTGGCTCCCCTTATGTCGAATCAATAGATTTGGGTTGAATAATCTAACCTTGAAAACTGTTGTGATCCCCTATACTTGTGGGTCATCAGCTGTCATGCATCGGGATTCACCCTCTAGTGAGCGCAAGCTAGAGCCATAGCGTGCAAGCTATCACACGTCGGGATGCACTCTCTAGCGAGCGCAAGCTGGAGCCATAACGTGCATTTATATACTTTGCCTTTTCTTTTCATTACCTTGCCTCTTGCTTGTTTTCCTGTTTTATGGAACCTTGGAGCTATAGTTGACTTTAACGAATCGCTAAAAGGCCGAAAGATAGACCTAACCGAAAATGACCCAATTCCGGCATGGACCGTTAACAGGCCAAAAACACACCGGGACATAATTGGTCCCATATACATAGCGGACTGTTAACGGGCGGGAAGTGCCGATGGCCCGCAATGATGTCGAATGGATAACGGGCCGGTGATGGGCCGAATTGATACCCTCTATACGTCCATTTTGCATCATGTTTTCCTACTATTATTTATACTGTTTTTATGCATAATAATGCTTTATGGAGTAATTCTAATGCCTTTCCTCTCATAACATGCAAGTTTTACACAAAGAGGGAGAATGCCGGCAGTTGGAATTCTGGGCCTGAAAAAGCTACGTCAGAGTTACCTATTCTGCACATCTCCAAATTGTTGGAAATATGCCCTAGAGGCAATAATAAACTGGTTATTATTATATTTCCTTGTTCATGATAATCGTCTATTGTTCATGCTATAATTGTATTAACCGAAAACCATAATACATGTGTGAATACATAGACTACAACATGTCCCTAGTGAGCCTCTAGTTGACTAGCTCATTGATCAATAGATGGTTGTGGTTTCCTGGCCATTGGATGTCGTTGATAACAGGATCACATCATTAGGAGAATGATGTTATGTGATGACCCACAAGTATAGGGGCTCTATCGTAGTCCTTCGATAAGTAAGAGTGTCGAACCCAAAGAGGAGCAGAAGGAAATGATAAGCGGTTTCCAGCAAGGTATTCTCTGCAAGCACTGAAATTATAGGTAACAGATAGTTTTGTGATAAGATAATTTGTAACGAGCAACAAGTAACAAAAGTAAATAAAGTGCAGCAAGGTGTCCCAATCCTTTTTGTAGCAAAGGACAAGCCTAGACAATTTCTTATATAGAGAAAAGCGCTCCCGAGGACACATGGGAATTATCGTCAAGCTAGTTTTCATCACGTTCATATGATTCGCGTTCGGTACTTTGATAATTTGATATGTGGGTGGATCGGTGCTTGGGTGCTGTCCTAACTTGAACAAGCATCCCACTTATGATTAACTCCTATTGCAAGCATCCGCAACTACAAAAGAAGTATTAAGGTAAACCTAACCATAGCATGAAACATATGGATCCAAATCAGCCCCTTACGAAGCAACGCATAAACTAGGGTTTAAGCTTCTGTCACTCTAGCAACCCATCATCTACTTATTACTTCCCAATGCCTTCCTCTAGGCCCAAATAATGGTGAAGTGTCATGTAGTCGACGTTCACATAACACCACTAGAGGAGAGACAACATACATCTCATCAAAATATCGAACGAATACCAAATTCACATGACTACTAATAGCAAGACTTCTCCCATGTCCTCAGGAACAAACGTAACTACTCACAAAGCATATTCATGTTCATAATCATAGGGGTATTAATATGCATAATGGATCTGAACATATGATCTTCCACCAAATAAACCAACTAGCATCAAGTACAAGGAGTAATCAACACTACTAGCAACCTACAGGTACCAATCCCAGACTTAGAGACAATAATTGGATACAAGAGATGAACTAGGGTTTGAGAGGAGATGGTGCTGATGAAGATGTTGATGGAGATTGGCCCCCTCCCGATGAGAGGAGCGTTGGTGATGACGATGGCGATGATTTCCCCCTCCCGGAGGGAAGTGTCCCCGGCAGAACAGCTCTGCCGGAGCCCTAGATTGGTTCCGCCAAGGTTCCGCCTCGTGGCGGCGGAGTCTCGTCCCGAAAGCTTGCTTATGATTTTTCTTCGGACGAAAGACTTCATATAGCAGAAGATAGCCACCGGAGGGTCACCAGGGGGCCCACGAGGCAGGGGGCGCGCCCAGGGGGCTAGGGCGCGCCCCCACCCTCGTGCCCAGGGTGTGGGTCCCCTCTGGTATTTCTTCCACTCAATATTTTTTATTATTTCCAAAAATAACTTTCGTGGAGTTTCAGGACTTTTGGAGTTGTGCAGAATAGGTCTCTAATATTTGCTACTTTTCCAGCCCAGAATTCCAGCTGCCGGCATTCTCCCTCTTTATGTAAACCTTGTAATATAAGAGAGAATAGGCATAAGTATTGTGACATAATGTGTAATAACATCCCATAATGCAATAAAAATTGATATAAAAGCATGATGCAAAATGGACGTATCAACTCCCCCAAGCTTAGACCTCGCTTGTCCTCAAGCGGAAGCCGATAACGATAAATATGTCCACATGTTTAGACGTAGAGGTGTCGATAAAATAAAATACGGACATGAGGGCATCATGATCAGTCTTAAAACAGCAACATATATGGATATTGTCATATGATTTCTTATGCTCAAGTAATAATCTATTCACAACGTCAAGTATGAATCAAAAACTTCATTGAGAACCAACAAACTATAATCTCAGTCATTGAAGCAATCGCAATTTATCATAACATCAGAAAGAGTCTATGTCAGAGCTTTTCAGCAAGCCCACATACTCAACTATCATTTAATCTTTCACAATTGCTAACACTCACGCAATACTTGTGGTTATGGAATTTTAATCGGACACAGAGAAATATAGGGGCTTATAGTTTCGCCTCCCAACCTTTTACCTCAAGGGTAATGTCAACAATAATAGCTCATGCTAACTTACATCCAATTATATATATATATATATATATATATATATATATATATATATATATATATCAGGATCTTTCCAACACACTGGGCTTGCCAAAGGATAAAATGTAAAAAGGAAAGGTGAAAATCACCATGACTCTTGCATAAGGTAGAAGATAAAAGTAAAAGATAGGCCCTTCGCAGAGGGAAGCAGAGGTTGCCATGCGCTTTCAGGGTTGGATGCACAAAATCTTAATGCGAAAGAACGTCACTTTATATTGCCACTTGTGATATGGACCTTTATTATGCAATCCGTCGCTTTTATTTCTTCCACATCACAAGATCGTATAAAGCTTATTTCCTCCACACTAATCAATCATACATATTTAGAGAGCAATTTTTATTGCTTGCACCGATGACAACTTACTTGAAGGATCTTACTCAATCCATTGGTAGATATGGTGGACTCTCATGGCAAAACTGGGTTTAATTATAAGGGTATTTGGAAGCACAAGTAGTATCTCTACTGGTGCAAAGAATTTGGCTAGCATGAGGGAGAAAGGCAAGCTCAACATGTTGGATGATCCATGACAATATACTTTATCTCAGATATAAGAAAACATGACCCATCACGTTGTCTTCCTTGTCCAACATCAACTCTTTAGCATGTCGTATTTTAATGAGTGCTCACAATCATAAAAGATGTCCAAGATAGTATATTTATATGTGAAACCTCTCTTTCTTTATTACTTCCTATTAATTGCAACGATGACCAAAGCTATGTTTGTCAACTCTCAACAATTTTTAATCATCATACTCTTTCTATGTGAAGTCATTACTCTCAATAAGATCAATATGATCTCTTTGTTTCTTTTTATTCTTTCTCTTTTTATTTTATTCCCTCAAGATCATAGCAAAATAATCAAGCCCTTGACTCAACACTAATCTTTATTATATAGCTCACGGACTCGATTACATAGAGGGATCATAAAGCAAAACTCAAAACTAGATCATACCAAAAACTTTATTCTACTAGATCAAGATATTACTAAAAGGATCGTACTAAGAAAAACGGTAAAGATAGAGATGTGATAACGATACGATACCGGGGCACCTCCCCCAAGCTTGGCGGTTGCCAAGGGGAGTGCCCATACCCATATGATTAGTCTTCCCTTTTCGGAGGAGGGGATGATGGAGTTGTTGATGATGACAGTTGTGTCTTTAGCTTCTTCATATTGTAATTGAGAAGAGCAATTTCCTCCTTTAAATCATCGACCTCCGATTCCAGCTTCAAGATATTGTCACATAAATCTCCTTTGCTTTTCTGCCAAAAACGAGAAGGAATAGATCGGTTGTTAGATAGTTTAGCTCTCTTAGGGAGACTAGATTTCTTGAATTTCACGTGCATATCCCCAGGTTGAGGTAGAGGGACATCCTCCTCCTCCGAACTTGAATCATTGATCCTCATCAAATGAGCATCCTCTTCCTCGTCCGTAGTTCGACCACAAGGAGATAGATCCCCATAGGTCTTTGGGTCCACAATGAGGTATGAGACATAGCTCTCTCCGTCGGAATCCTGAGATGACATCTTGCTCCAAATCTGCTGCAGAGAAAGCTCGAAACAAAAACAGAGGATATTTGCGTGATACAGGAGTCAATACCTTCGGGGGATTATATAATGAATTTTTACCGACCAAAATACGTATCGTGCAACACTACAAAAAAATACACTTCCGTGATGATACGTGTTTGTCACAGTAGGTCGCGTTTTTTGTCATGCATGTACATCCATGACAAATTTATGACAGAATCAAGATAGTCATACCTGTGCTGTCGTAGAAGTGTTCCATGACATTACCAAAATTATCATCATGGAAGTGTCCACTTCCATGACGATAAATCGCGCGTCACAGAAGTGCTTTCGTCAAGGGTGACCGACACGTGGCATCCACCGTAACGGAACGCCGTTAAGCTATCGGGTCGGGTTTTGGATCCGATAACCCGTTAACAGCCCTGACCAATGGGGATTTTCCACGTGTAAAATCATCATTGGCTGGAGGAAACACGTGTCGGCTCATCGCTGGGATAGATGTCATCCACTCATTGGACAGAAGGCGCCTATGATACGTCGACACGTGGCACGGCCCAACAGAGGCCCATTCCTGTGAAAAGGCCGGCCCGTTTGACTTGGTCAAAAGGTGGCGGCCCGGCCCATGGAAAGCCTGTTAACGGCCTGTTCGCATATAGCCCATTTACAGCCCGCTAACCCAAGGCCCGTTACACCCTATTCGAATTAGGCCCAGTAGCGTCATCTGGGCCATCCAATATGATTCCAGCCTGTTTTCACTTCTGGCCCATGTATGGCCCATGACGTCTTTCGACCCATATGAGGCCCTATGTAACTCTTGGCCTATTAACGACCCATGGTGAAACTGGCCCGTAATGAACAGTGTATCACTTTACACCCATTAACGGCCCGTGGTGAAACTGGCCCGTAAAGAACAGTGTATCACTTTATACCCATTAACGGCCCGTTATTCCGTTGGGCCGTTTCCAGCCCATGTTATCTTTCGGCCTTCTCAGAGCCCATTTATTCTTGGGCTATTTTCCAGCATTCGTTTACTTACGGTCCGTTACTGTCATTTTCTGCTTGTGGGCCAAATTCAGCCCGTGGTTACAGTCGGCCCATTTGTGGTCCGTTAATACGTTGGGCCGTTTTCATAGCGTCATCAAATACGGCCTATTAACGATGGCCCGTTATGGTCGGCTCATGCACGGACGATTCCAACTCTAGCCCGTTTACGGCCAGAATGCGGTCTGTTTGGCCCATGTTTGGCCAATCGATCATACGGCCCGTATAAGGCCCATTGATGATACGGCCCGTAGAAGGCCCATTGTTTCTACGGCCCGTAGAAGGCCCACTGTTTCTACGGCCCGTAGAAGGCCCACTGTTTCTACGGCCCGTAGAAGGCCCACTGTTTCTATGGCCCGTAGGAGGCCCAGTGTCACTATAGTAAATATTAGCCCATGGTTATTGTGGCCTAGTTTTAAAAAATAGGTTATTGCAGCCACTAGCAAACCGCAGAAAAAGAACTGCACTGACTACAAGCAAACAAATAAACAAGACAACAAGGAAATAAATAAGCAAGCAACTTACACTAGGCTATCACGGCTATTACACATATTACATCCACTGGGCATCAAAGTTCGCCACCAGTGCAAATATAGGGAACACAGCAGCATATAAATGCCGCAGCAAAACAAGTCCAGAACTGAAACCACTTCAGAAGAGCTCAAGAAACAATATCCTGGGTACCCATAATGCTGGCAAGATGCTTAGCAAGCTTATTAACTTTCTCTTGTTTGGCGCTAAGTCCTCCAGCGCTTGCTGTTGCACCAGAAAGAATGCATCTGAATTCTGCAGGGACTTCCTCAGTCCTTCGGCTTCCTGTCGCATAACATCTGATCGATGTCTTTCAACTTGAAGTTGAGACTCAAGAAGCCGAACTGATTCAGGCAATGAGTTCGAAGAGCTGGTGCCAGCAGTGGTAGCCAGTAACTCGAACACTACATCAAGACAGGACTTTGGGGTTGTCTCAGTGTCTTCAATATAGTTTTTATCAGCTTTCTTGGAGACCAACAGGGATGTCTCACTATCTTGAACCTTATCTGCATTACTTCCTTTACCATTGCATAACAGGGTACTCTTCTCCAATATTTTATCCGCGTTCTAAAAGAGAAACAAACAAACACATCTCAGGTTTACAATGTAGTATATGAAACTCATTTTGGTAAACCAGTTCAGTAGTAAGGTGGACAGGATAACAACATGAAACAAACATATATCTATGTAGTATGGTCACTGTATGGTCTATATCATTCTAGTTTATGTTGCCAAATCAAGATAGATACAGTTCGAATCATATCTATTTAAGACAAAGCAGCATAGACAGAATATAAGTGTGGGAAACTACACAGCAATAACAACACTTGTAATGTGCATGGCATGAGAACATAACTGTTTATTCAACTGAAACTGAAATCAACATAGAGCAAGTTACAACAGCAAACAGCCAAACACATTGAAGAAACAGGTTTAAAACATACCTGTTGCGCCATTGGAGTTTCAATTGCATCCTTCAAATTTGAAATTAGTTGGTATCAGTAAATACAGTGATGCAAGAGCAAAGTTGTATGAACCATAGCTACGGAACCTGACCTGAGAACAATTCTTCTTCTGCTTTAAGCATTGAGTTCGGGTTCGGAGTGGTGGTCCTCGTGATTTGGGCACTGCAGTTGCCTTACTAACTGCTCGTGTTTGGGTGCTCTGTGGTGGAGACAGTGATGTGTCAACGGGAACTGGGTGTCTATCTGCTGGGGTTGGGGTTAGAAGGGGTGTAGCTGGTTCTCTGTCCAACTGGGTAGGGGTACAATCTGCATGAGTGTGGGTTATGTGTGGTGGGGCTGGTTCTTGGGCAAGTACAACCGTGGCTCTATCTGCATCGACAGGTAGCACGATCTTTTCTGAAGACCGTGTTTTTACTCCCACAGATACTGTCATCACTCCCTCCAATTGAAATGGCTGATAAACAAGAAAAGTAATTGAATGTACAGACATTGTAAGATAGACATGTGTAATGGATAGTAGGGAAGAAAACAGGGCATGAAATAATTCACATTTATGTTGTCTAAGCAAACAGAATAGCAGGACATAATTTCACATATATGATGGCTAATTAAACAGGATAGCATGACACAATTTCACATGTATGATGGTTAACTAAACATGATAGAATGACACACTTCAAAATATGATGACTATGTAAACAGGATGACATGATATAACTATACGATGTGTCTATTAAAGTGGAATCACAAACATGCCGTCGATGGAAACATGATGGCATGATATAATTCACGGGTAGAATGACATAATTTAAAATATGATGACTATGTAAACAGGATGAGATGATATAACTATATTATGTCTTTAGAAAATGGGTTGGCATGCCATAATTCAGATACATGCTGTCTATGTAAACATCATGGCATGACATAATTCAAATATATGATTTATATACTAAGGAAGTGAGCAGAGGGCAATCGCATATATGATGTGTCAACTAAGGAGATGGCATTCAATATTGTGTATATGATGTAAAAACTAAGCATTGCAATACAACATATGCATTATATGAGTAATATAACCCTGCCAAGTTTGAACATACACCTCTGGGGGATAATAGGACTGGTCATCTGCCTCTGAATCCTCCTCTGAAGAGCTATCTGTAACCAGCAAGATATCTGCTTCAGCAGGTAGCATTGTCTGCTCTGAAGACCTTGTTTTCACTCCAGATTTCTCCATCACCAATTCAAATGGCTGATGCACAGGAAGAGCAGTTGAATAAACAAACATTGTCGACAAAAGCAATGAGAAATACAAAAAAAAGGACGGCATGATATAATTCACATATATGACGCTTGCCTAAACAGCATGGCATTGCATAATTCACATACATAATGCCTTGCAACAAGATAACATTGCATAATTCACATATATAATGTCTTGCAACAAGATGGCATTGCATAATTCACATATATGGTAATTAGACACTAAACAGGTGGCATTCACACAAAGCATGTCTAAACTAAGCAAATGACATAGCAATGCAAGATACCATATGCACGATATGAGCAACATAACCCTGCCAAGTTATGGCATGCACCTCGGGGGGGGGGGGGGAATATGACTGGTCATCTGTCTCTGAATCCTCCTCTGAGGAGCGATCGGTAACCAGCAAGACATGCGCTTCGTCAGATAGCATTGTCTGCTCTGAAGACCTTGTTTCCACTCCAGATTTTTCCATGACTGTGCCGAATGGCTGATGCACAGGAAGAGTAATTGAATGTACTAAAATTGTTGACAAATTTAACACGTAATAAAAAAATGATGGCATGATATAATTCACATATAAGATGACTGGCTAACCAGGGTGGCATTGCAAAATTCACATATATGATGCTTGGCTAGACAAGATGGCATTGCATGATTCACATATACGATAAAGAAACTAAACAGATGGCATTGACACAAAGCATGTCTAAACTAAGCAGATGACATCTTTAATGTATACAGTAAGCAATGCAAGGCACCATATGCATGATATTACCAACATCAGCATGCCAAGTTAGAGCGAAGACCTCATGGGGTAAATAGGAGTGGTCTTCTCCTTCTGAATCCCCCTCAGAACAGTTATCTTCCTCTTGATTACGATCCGAAATGGGTGGAGGGGGGGCTGCCTTTGCGCCCACCATGGAACGACGTCTGCATGAAATTTTATTGCCACGCAAGGCTCGTCTCTTTTGCTCTACATGATCAGTTCCATTGTGTACAATAACTGGCATGCATAGGAATAAAACATAGTGAGATTATGTAAGGAGTGCATGCACAAATCCAGAGTGATGGTAGCAAACTGTGGATAGACCCAAAACCAATGATAGCAGGCAGATAATAGCTTTAGTTAAAAAATACAGATAATGGCTCCTTTAATGTTTGTTTGCACCCAACATGAAACTCATAGTAGACACCGGAGATTAACCAGATAGTAGACAGATAGTACTGATTGCTGCCCCAATATGTACCCCACAACCATTTAAAAACTCAAGTTCCAGCATTAGTTTGGACCTGACTCGGATTCTAATACGTGAACACGACGATAATGTAGCATGTCATCATATTAAGCGACGCATAACATAAGCAGACACGGAAGAGTGCGATCTCTCTTGCGGACCCGTGTAGTCCTCAAGGTCATCTGCTCAGTTGATGATGGTAATGCAGTTGCCGTGGCTGCCGGCGGCGGGGAAGAAGATCTGAGGCGGCGAAAGACAGTCTGGAGAGCGGATCCCTGCTGTGGTGAACCCTTCCGTCGTTGGAGCAGCTGAGCTGGGGTGGAACACAGCGCCGCAGGAGCAGTACAAACCACACAAGGTTTTCTTTGACACATATCTGTAACAGAAGTAATTGAGTAAGGGCTTGTCTGAATTTGAGGATTCTAACAATGCAGGGATAGGAAATAGACAGGAATAGGATAGGAATGCACGTGCAAAACAGAGAATTTAAAAACACAGGATTTCTGCCAATCTGGGTGTTTGATTCACAACAATTGGAAGATCACAGGATGCAAAAAAGCATGGTGAGATTAAGTCAAACCACAAGAAAATGTACAGTTATAATGCTATTATGCTACTATCTCTTAGTCTTGTGCTTGATGAATAGGAATATGAAAAGGAGGAGAAGTGGAAATTAGAATTCCTACGGTTTTTCTTTCAAGGAGACACTAAAGGAACAAATCCTACAGTTTTCCTTTGCTCCATTCCTTTGCACCAAATTCATGAAAAGTAGTACCATAGGAAACTTTCCAATTCCGATGTTTTTCATTCACTTTTCCTTTCAAGCACTGGCGATTCTAGTAGGCAGGCTTGAGCAAGGAAAATCCTACACTAAAAAAATGTTTTTGTGCTACTTCTATTACTTTGGACCCAGGCCACTGCCATACTAGCTCAACTCCCAGGCCCATCGACAAATGCACAACTCAAACGCGCAGAGATAAATAATGATGGCGTTCAAGAGAGTCCATCACGGATAGCTAAGTTGCCTGGTACCTCACTGCTTGTCATATAGTAGGATAAAATAATCGTATTTCCCGTTACTATGAGTGCTTAGTGGACAATATATATAACATGTAGAGTAAAAAAGAGATGCAACAAGTGTACAACTTCTTTGGCGAAGCCATGTCGATCTCAGCGTGATTGGGTTGGCTGGTGAGGATGCTCCGGCTGACTTTGCTGTCGAAGGAGGGGAAGAAGATCTTAGGCGTCTGGAGATGGAGCCCGAGGTACTACTCCGCTGTGATGGAGGGTTTCGTCGTTGGAGCAGCTCCGGTGAGCTGTACGACGCCGAGGCTGAAGCAGGACAAGAGAGACAACGAACAACGTTAACCTGAGTGGAATTCTAATAGCATCTCCAATACATGACGTAAAATACATAACCACAAAGTGCTAGATGTAAAATACATCAGCCGCTCATCTCTGAACTTAACTGTCGAAACTAAATTTAACTGTCGAAACTGAACTTAACTGTCGAAACTGAACTTAACTGTCGAAACTGAATTTTGCTGTCGAAACTGAATTTTGTTGTCGAAACTGAACGCACTAGCAAGGTGAGGCTACACGTCGGTCGACTGACTTTTTCATCTCTGGTCAGTCGATTTTGCAGCTGTTGGATACGAAATCAAGGGCCTGCGGTTCATCTTCAACCTCCACCCCCCTGAGCCGCCAGCCACCACCGGCCAAACAGCAGCCCCCCGCCGCCCGCGGCCGGCGGTGCGCCGCCCCGCCCGCCCCGAAAACACTCCCCACCGCCGGTCCGCCGCCGCCCCGGCCATCCTTCTACCCCCCCCCCCCCCGTGCCAAGCTTTTTCTCCAGCGATCCCCACGCCACCGCCCCGCCACCGCCAGTGACCACCGCCCCCATCCTGAACCCTAAGATAGATAGTGGGGTACCTCTCCGGCGAGCCCCCCTCCCCGCTGCGGCTGGTTCTTCCTTCACCCCGGCGAGCCCCCCCCCCCACCCCCTGAAAATCGACTGACCCAAAAGTCGATTAAGTCGACTGAAGTGTAGCTAAATCGGAGCAGCATCGCAAGCAAGAGCAAGAGCGAGAGCAGCAGCACGAGCAAGAGCAATAGCAAGAGCAGACCAGGCAGGGGACCGAGAGCAAGAGCAGAGCAGCAGCGTAGGCGAGAGCTAAAGCAGCAGCAGCTCCTACCGATGTGGACGTCGCCGTCGAGGGAGCAACACCGTGGAGGAAGTGGCCGGCGACGCCGCCGTGGATGGAGCCGCGCCGTCTCGGCTCGGGACCGAGCGCCAGCAGCACCGTGAGATCGAATCAAGAAGAAAATGCGGCGATTAGTGTACAACCTCTTTGGTGGCGCCGATTAGGCCGCAGCTTCATCCGAGGAAACGGTGATGATGATGCTCTTCCGGTGGTGCAGGTGAAGACGGTGGTGTGGGAATGGAGGTGGCGCGAAAGACGAGGGGAACGTCGGGGCAGCTCCTTGGGGGTGGAGGACGGGGTGGCTGAACCGGGGGGACGATGAGATCGACGACGGATCCTCATCCGGTACGGTGGATGAGGGATGTCGAGGTGTTGCTGTGGACGACGTCGTCGGGGAAGAGGCTCCGGCTGGGTGGCGGACGGAGCAGGGTGTGGGGTTTCGTCACGGGTTTTCGCGGCCTCGGTGTACTAATGGGTGGGCAAATGGGATGGCAGTGGGGAACCATGGCTTAGAGACGCGCTTGTCCGAAATGTGGGGTAAGTTACGAAAGTACCCCCACCGATTTGAGGCGGTTCTTTGGTTCAGGGGTACCACGGGCATTTCGCGTGTCGGGATTTCACAGGAGGTGGGAGTTTTCACGCGCGTTGTAATTTCAGAATAGCAAGGCGCGGGTTGAGATGGAGGGAGTTGTCGGAGCACAATGAGACAAAGATATATCTTAAATATTTCGGGCTAACAAGGCGCGGGTTGAAGAGGCGGGAGTTTCGCAGCACGATAGACAAAGACGCTAGCTTGAATTTTTGGCATAACAAGGCGCGGCTTGAAATTTCGAAAGAACAAGCTTAACGTGTACCCAAAAAAGACAATTTGCACCTCAACACGCACAACACACACACAAACACCATTTAGACTAGAGTAAGGTACACGTGCATTGCACGCATGAGATTTGGCAACCAAATTATGAATAAATACCACATTATAGCATGCAAGCTTTGAGTCATATATGCATGATGTAGATGTTCGTTTAATTCTTATAGTTCATTTCATTCAAAATCATCTAGTTTTTATAAGAAAGCTAATCTATTTTAAGATTCATGGAATTGTGCGCCGTAAGACATAAAGTAAAAACAAATAATGGCAAATCATGTAGAAAAACATTTGGGCAATTCTGATACGAAAGATTCTAGAACAAATAAGAAGTGCTTGTGTTTTGATGTTTGTGCATTATGCTTAAGTTCAACCATGGAGTCTTCTAGATTATACATGTGGCGAAATCTGGTGGAATCTAGATGATATCCAATGGCCAGTAGTGCTCAAATTTGCCATCTTTGGACCATCAGATTCGCCTCATCCAACGACCATCTTTAAAAGTTAAAGTTACCCGCACACAATATAAAAAATATTATATATATAGGGGTATAGATATAGATATGTGATGCGAAAGCCGTCCATCATCTCCAATTAGAATAGTGTGTCCATGCACGGATGCGACATGGCCAAATGATGTCTGCCATCGGTATCTCAAATTCAAATCAGTCTGACCTTGTTCAATGTGTATACATTACAACATGCTCGTTTCCAAACCACACCACGCAGATCTCCGTTATATTCATGCATGCATGGGTTTCAAACATCAGGATCTCTTATTCAAATATTTGAATTCAACTTTACATTGATTATGACCTCACCTATTCTTTTACACCCACACAGTAGTCTTCTCTTTTATAATTGTACCACTAACTTTCTCTCGTGCATGCATGCACACACACTACCAGTCGGCATTATCCATCGCACGCATACAATCTTTTTCTTCAGGTCGGTCTCCCATGAAGGCACACACCCACACACATCCCCCTCTCCATCATATCGGGCATTCTTTATCTCTCACGCGTGCATGCGCAACGATCGATGTTCCTCTATGTATGTGTGTATATAGCTAGGTATTTCATAGTTTTCCACACAAACCGATCAATCGATATATCCAGTGAGGTCTCACCCTCTTTCCCAAGTCCACATCGATCAATCTATACCTCTCTATATAGGATTAACATATATAGCTAATACACCCACATTAATTATATATCCAACGTCCCCTCTCATCATCCATGCCTTCCGCTTCATCTCTCAGACGCGTGCACAATGGCGAAGACAGGGGGCAGTAAGGGCCCTGCCCCCTCCCCCCCTAACATCACTATATATCGAGGCTAATATGAATGTGATCATTAGACAATTGCTGCTAAAAATGGTTTAAGTTCATGAATTGACCCTCCTCGTAAAGGATTAGCAATGCTTGGCCCCCTAGCTCATTTATTTTTCATGGCTCTGCCACTGCGCGCAACAGCGCACGTGTTCGCCCCCTCTCTCTAAATATCGATCTCGCACTTGTGCATTCCTTCATAGTCTCCCTCCACTCGGCCCCTCGCACCATCTTCTAGCCCCCACCAGATTTTGCCACATGTACAATCTAGCAGACTCCATGGTTGAACTTAAGCATAATGCACAAACCTCAAAACAACAGTGGTTTTCTTTTGTTCTAGAATCTTCCGTATCATAACTGCCCAAACTTTTTTTCTAGTTGAATTGCCATTATTTGTTTTTACTTTATGCTTTACAACGCACAATTCCATGAATCATAAAATAGATTAAGGGCTTCTTTGATTCAAAGGATTCTCAAAGGAATTTTGGAGGATTCTAATCATTAGGAATTTTTCCTATCTTGGTTGTTTGATTCGTAGGATTGTAAACCATAGGAATTTTTCCATATGATTCATTTGCACTAGATTTCATAGGAAACATCCCATCCACTCAAACCTCTTGAAAGAATTCTGCATTTTTTCTATGCACAATCAAACACTCGTACAATCCTGTAGGATTCAAGACGACATTCCACTATAATCCCATGTTTTTCCTATTCCCGCGTTCTTAGCTTTTTTATAAAAACTAATTGATTTTGAATGAGATGAACTATAAGAATTAAACGAAGGGCTACATCAGGCATATATGACTCAGAGCTTACATGCTATAGTGTGGTATTTATTCATAATTTGGTTGCAAAATCTGATGCGTGCAATGCACGTGTACCTTACTAGTACTTCGAGTACGTGCAAAACACGTAAATTAGAATACCAATGGCACGCTACACAGTGTCTCTCTTACAGTTCATGAAGCCACGTGGCACATGTGGAGGCGTTCTCGCGACCTCCTTGCGTGGATTGATCACAGTGACGTGCTGCTGGTTCCAGAAGAATGTGCTCGTCCTCCCTGAGCCATACTGGCGGTACATGCACGAAGCGAAGATGTGCACGCACGCCACGCACACACTCATTCCCTCCCACGCACACACGGGTACACGGGCGGACGCAATTTTGTACCAAGATCCACCCCATGTGATAATTTGACGCGTGCAAAGTCGTTCACTTCATTGATGGTCAATTAATACAGCGCATGCAAATTGAGTGGACGTGAGGGCGGAAGAAAGACATTATTACTCCACTACGCGCATGCGAGTAGTTAAATCGTGGGTTGCTAGTAGTACTTCCATTGGTCTCCTTCATATTTTGTGCCAATTTTTGACAGTAACATAATATTTACGCATTTGAGCAGTGTAGTACTTAAATTTATGTTCCGCTAAACTCATCGGGAGCCGTTTCGGGCCTCGAAACCAAAACCATCAATTAATCTTTACCTTGTTCCCATCACATTCGAAAGCCTGCTCACACCTACTAGTACGTACCAAACCTGAACGTGTTCCCACTATGCAGGTATTAGTACTAGTGCTAGTACTTAGGTTATAAAAAGGGGAACTACCTAACCGAAAATTACTCTACCTTTCCTCCTCATAAGTGCTTCTTCTTCGTCCGTCGTTGCCATGGCCTGTGAGCAGAGCTCTAGGTCGAGAACTACTCGTAACAAGGGAGCGGCAACCAAGGCTGCGGAAAGAAAAGAGAGGGCTCGCCGCCACGCAGAGACCTCGGAAGATCTCTCACGGGCAGGCGATGGCTCCCAGGAGCGCCCTAGCCGCGGAGGCGAACATGCCGAGCCGGCGGAGCTGGAGTCGTTATCCCTCAACGGCATGCCCGATCAGCTCAATAAGCAGAAGGAGTTCATCCAAGGCTTGATGGAGTTGCTGAAGGAGAGCCTCGACGACATGCCCGCTAAGCTCAATCAGCAGGGGGAGTTGACCGCCGGCTTGGTGATGCTGCTGAAGAAGAGCATTGCCTCGGAGAAGAAGGCGACCGGCGAAATCCTGCGACTTCAGGAGGACAAGGCAAAGCTCTGCCACGAGATCGACCTGTTAAAGGAGAAGAACGCCGGCTGGAAGAAGCTGCATGAGAATAGTAGTTCCTCGATGAAGATGCTGCAGGCCCTCGTCATGGAACAGAAGGAGGAGTTGGCGAAGCTCCGCATCGAGCACCCGGCTGCTGTCAAGGTACGTAATGCGGCTGTGGAACAGATGATGAAGGCTCGCGTCGAGAAATCCCGCGTCATGGACAGAATGAAGAAGATGGCGGAGGAGACGCGCAAGGAGATGGAGGTCGTGGAGGCGATGAAGAAGCAGTTACGACTCCGCGGCGAATTATATCATTTGGGGTGATAATCTTCCTTCTTCTTTTGCTCCTGTGTTTCATCTTTTGCTTCGGGTGTTTCGCCGCACGTGTCACGTTCTCTGCGAGGCATGAATAGAACAATGTTTTTTTGAGGGAATGAATAGAACAATGCTAACAATGAGATGACTAGCAAATTAGATCATTTTTTATCGCCATATGGCACTGGGCTGCCGTGTTTCGTGCTCCTCCGTCGCAGTACTACTCCAGTGGAAAACTTGAGTATACTGCACGGTTCTTTGCTCCTCCTCGATCAGGTTGTCGGCGCATTTATACGAGCAGTCAAATCATAAGGCCCCGCCTTCCAGCAGTAATGAGCCGTCAAATCACAAAGGCCCTCGCCTCTCGTGAAACCGACCAAGCTAGACTGCCCTGCCCTCTAGCCTTTTAAAAAATGTATACTTTTGTACAGCAGTAGTATCGATGGATTGCGCCATGGAGCAAAACTTGAAATAAAAAAAAGGTGGTACATATAGAGAGCGCTCGTCGCCAAATTATGCATATAGTACTATTAAAAAGGCTAGTCACAATAATGGTGTCCAGCACTACCCACCCCTCAAATAAAACTAAGAAGGTGCTTGGATACGTTTTAGTCCCATGACTAAAAGTAGTGGGACTAAAACATGCTAGCCTCACCCATGCTTGGATCCAAATATTAAAAAGGCTAAAATCAAGTTAATGAGCATTTATTATCCTCCAAACCCTCCAATCCAGAACTCGCCTGTGTTAAAGGAGAGGAGTTAAATGAGTAGAGAGAGGACTAATCCACATTTTAGTAGGGGTACCCCTGACTAAAAAAAATTTAGTCTCAAGACTAGTTTTAGCCCCTCTTTAGTCAGGGGTGCTTGGAACTTTAGCCTCTTAAAGAGACTATTTTTAGTCAGACTAAAATAAGTCCCTTGGATCCAAGCACCCCCTAAGCATCCTGGAATTCTTTGACAAAACTAAGCACCCTGAAATTCTTTGACAACTAAATTGCTGGCTATATGATGTTGGCCATATATATTGTACGTATATAATGTGCAGAAACGAGTGGTAGTACTATACCAACTAAAAGATGAAATGTAAGAAATACTAGTATGTACGTACTGAAGAGTTAAAGTAACGAGAAGAAACATAACATAGTTCTGCTGGGGGCTCAGCACAACACACCCCTCAAATTAAATTAAGCACATCTGAAATTAAACTTTGCAACTATTCCGGTAGACACTGCATTAGAACCACCATGAGCAACAACACTGCCACCTTACTCGGAGTCCTCGTCCACGTCCTCGACTTCATCCTTGTCCCTCTTCCTCTTGGCCGATACTTCTTTGCTTGAACCGCACACTTGGCTGTTGCTCTTCATCCAACCCTTGTAGATATTGAAGCAAAGGTAGCCATCCATTACAGCGTAGTGGATGTGGTCTATATCTAGTACATTCCGCTGCCATGCATGACGATGAAACGTGTATGGAGGTTTCTCCAGTTTACCGTACGAAGGATGAACCATGGCTCCTGCCAGGGTCAGCATTGATGGTTGACGAGAGGACACCAGCCGATTCTTCTGGAGGTCGAAGGTGTTGCCTACAACGAGGCCTATCTGACGCAGGACTTCTTTGTCGTTACCAAAGTCTACAATAACGAATTTGACTAGGTTGCTCTCGAGGAAGTCCTTAAAATCCTGGCACTCAACGTCGGCATGGCATATGTGGTAGACCAAGCATAAGTCATGCACGCAAACCTGGATCACGGCGGGCTTCTTCCTCTCTTCGTCCTTTAGATCCTTCTCTCGTCCCAGGACTGTGGTGTACTCAACATCTAGCCCAGCAACCCACTCATCATCTGAGTCTTTGAACATGCGTCTGAAGCAAGAAAGGCATCCTTTCACCGTCGCGGAAGAACGGGTGTAGATGACGTCGAACTCATCGCCGGTGATGGTTCTAACCTTGTACTCACCGCCGATCATGGAGATTTGGGATGCCATGGATTTGGGAGGAGGGTTAGGATTAGTGGAACTGCCGTAATGTGAATGGACGGGACGACTAGGAGCGAACCGCCATAGTATTGAAGGACGTGCGGGGACGAGTAGGAGCAAACAGCCAGCGTGCGAACGGCAGGGTAGTGGCTTTCCATTCTCCCATGATACGGGCTTCCGAGAGCCCTTGGATCTGAGATCGAACGGTTGCATGGAGTGATTCTAGACCTATGGGTGAATATCCTATCCTGGAGGGTTATTCTGCAAATTTTCAGCAACTTAGCATGCGACCGTTTGATCTCAGATCCAAGGGCTGCCAGCAGCCCGTATCATGGTCGCGCCTACCACGACCGTCGCGTCGCTCGTGCGGTCGCGCCCTTGGAGATTTAACACGGTGCATTAGGCTATCTGATGTTGGCATGTCATACATAGTCATCACTTAGTCACTCATACTACAACAAGGTTGGCTATAAGTGTATTTTTTTACTCCTCTCTATCTCTTTCTTCGTACTCCCTCCGTCCCATAATATAAGAACGTTTTTGACACTAGTGTAGTGAGTACTAGTATTTATTACATTTGCCAAGGAGTGACCTCTTCCAATGAAATGGTGTTGCTAAGTTTGCTTCATTTAATTAGCTATAGACTCAAAATTGTCTTTTCACCTAGGTACACGCGCTTAGCACCGTTTCTTCCTTGGGTCACCAAACTAGTCTCTCTCTTCTTGATTAACTTGCCACATCAGACTTTATGCCTATGTGGCAAGCTTAAGCACCTGTAGGAGCAAGTAAAAGTAAGTACAATAGTGCGCTTTACATGGCATTTTTGCATATGTGGAGGAAAGAGAGGCAAGGAAAAAGTGGAGAAGTGGGCTCTCATGCAAGAGCCAGCCTCTACTACATGGTGGAGCATTGGGAGAGGCACCTGTTTGGAGGTGGTCAGGAATCGGGAGACTCACGCCGGTCGTAGCGCCGCAGTTAAAATGATAATGGAAAGTCAAATCACGGGGCCCCACCTGTCCAGCAGTAACTCGCTGTCAAATCACACAGCCCTACATTTGCAGCAGCCTACTCCCTCGTCTTCTCGCGTCTCTGTCGAACCGACTAGGCGGAACTGCCCCGCCTACCGCGCAGGAAAAACCCCGCCCTCGACTTTTAAATACAACTACATCCTCTTAAGAATCCAATGATATACTTTTTGTGACATAGTAACTCATATTTAGTTAGTCAAATGGATGACCTAGAACTACGTGCAAGCCCTATAAACCGAGACGCCTAAAAATAAAAAAACCGAGACGGAGAGGGTAGTTCAGCACGTATCTTTTTAGATCAATATAGTTGGGATTCACCAAGAGCAAAACAGTGGTAGGCTGCTCCTGTCGTGTTGGCGTAGCAACTCAAGCAGGGTCAGTCCGCACACGAACTGGCGACACACTTAACAGGACCCCTTTGGCCGACATGTGGCTCATCCACCGTCTTGTTCCACGTGCGATGCACCAAATTACAGTTCGGAGCAGCGGTTGGAATTGGAGGCACCCCGGTCGTAGCGCCGCGGTAGTAGAAAATAAGCGATGATGGGTCAAATCACAAAGCCCCACCTTTCCCGCATTAAGCTGGACGGACGAAGCAACCATCATTTCACTCTAGGGCGCAAGAGCATAAAGAAAAGAGAAAACAATGATGCGTGCGGCAGCTACCTAGGGCACCCTAGGGTTGGGGTCTCCCTCGTCTTCTCGCGTCTCTGTCGAACCGACTAGGCGGAACTGCCCCGCCGCCTACCGCGCAGGAAAAGCCCCGCCGTCGACTTTTAAATAGTATACAGTATACTAATTTTGTATCCATGGATTGCGCCCGCACCATGGAGCAAAGCGTCTAGAAAACGGCAGTACACATGTACGGAGTATACAGCACGCCCCTCGCGTTCGCGTCGCACCCTGGACGGTCGGTCGGTCTGGCACGCTGCTCTCCGAATGGAACGCGCGTCATATTGCGTTTGCACACACATGTGGGACGGCAATTGAGAACCGACCATAGGCACACTCCCCGGCCCCGCAAGTCGGGTGACTTAATAGAAGAGGGAGACGAGCGATAGTACTAGAGAAGTGTTGTACTACATTGGTGCCTGGACGATCCCTGCAAGACACGGAAGATCAGTTCGTCCATGCATGTGACCAGACTCCAGCAGACACGCCTGGATTGGCTATCGTCTAATATCATGTAGGCTGTGTTGTACATGGCTGTAGTTGTGGTGATAAATCTAAAAAAAGGTTTCTTGTCATCTCGCAAAATTAGGTGTCATGTGCTTCAGATCACTGCGAGGGTTAAACAGCGACAACTGAGTTGGGCTAGTCATTGGGGGCACATGCACGAACAGTGACTACTCGGCTGCCATCTAGGTCAAGCCGGCTATGTTAATTAGGACATCTATCGACGGACCCCTTTTCTATGAGTTTATCTTTAATTTGAGCTTTGTTCCTCGTCTAGTTTGTCCGTCGGGATTCATGTTGTCTCCTTTGGGCAGTGAGGTTATGATTTCTTGTCATGTGGCATTTTTTCGTGTTATATGTTATAATCCGGCGCTTCAAATCAAAATGACGACAACTGCGCCTCCGGGCCACGTGCATGAAGACTTCTCGACAGTCATTGACGAGGTCAAGCCGGCTCCGGTAGACAAAAGAAAACTAGTACTACTCCACTATATAGGCAGGAGCCTCCGCGCTTGCTTGCTAGTGTTGCTCTCTTCACACTGTCTCGGCCTCTCCAGATCTAAACACGACAGCGGTGGCCACACTCTCTCTCTCTCTGCTCACCGCTGGTCACAGATCCAGCCGGATCCTCTCCGTCGGGGAAGGTGAGAAGGTGCAACGTTCACGCGGTCGTCCTCGGCGACGGCTCTTACCCACTGCTGGGCGCGTCCCGATCAGCCTGCCTTGCCGTTCTCTCCCAAGCACCGCTGGTGAGGGAGGGCCTCCGACCCCTTCTACCTTGCTGCCGTAGTGTGGGCAGATCCGGCCTCCCGCCGCCCACCTAGCGACATCCCGGCGACCATCAGGTATAACTTCCTTCAAAACCGGCCTTGCTCTACTTCCCGAGCTCCTGACGTCGCTGCATTTGTATCTTTTACTATTTCTCAGGGCCCCTCATAGATAGGATAGATCGGCTGTTCGAAAACCACCTAATTTTTTTACGTTTAAGAGGTAAAACTAGTTCATGCACTCGAATCTAGTACTACTTGGTTCAAACAAGGAAGAAAGGGGGTGGGGGTGGGGGAGGATTTGTTACCTGAATCTAGGACTTGGTCGAAAGAGGAAATAATGGGGGCGAAAAGTAGCAGAGACTGGCTATCCAGCTGGTCTCTAGGTCTAATAGGGAAATAAAGGGAAACGCAGTACAAACTCAATATAAACCCTATCTATTGGTTGAAAAAGGAAAGAAAGTGGGGACTGGGGGACAAGTCAACAGAGTAAGTCCAGCACTAGATTTGCTAGCCTCAAACAGTATAAGGTGGCTATACCGAACAAAAATGGGACCAACCCAGATATCCCGTTCTGATGTTTGTTGCCCCGAGCCACTCTTATGTAACGCCACTGGTAAAATGTAGCAGTCGCACTGTTAAAAGTAAGGACACGTTAAACCAATGTTGTTTTCAATGTAATGCCTCCAGTAATATGAATCAATGGCACTTCTTTACATGTCCTGCTAAAATTTCCCATTAAGATAAGTTGGTTCTTTTCGTTAGAAATGCAACTGTCCTGGTCCGCCTACACTCCCGTGCCCAAAGTAATGTCGTATTTAACGGTTGTCATAGTTAATCCTAATGCCCACACTAATATCTAGCAATGCCAGTGCTTTAGAAATTGCTACTGTCCTTGTAGGATTGCCATTCAGATAAGGAACATGCTTCTTTTCATTTGATGCATGTTTCATCACTTGTTAGTCACCCTCCTTTCCACCTTTTTGTGCAAACAGAGATATACATTTCACGCTCGATCTTAGTTGAACTGCACAAATGATATCCAAATTATAGTTGAGCATTCTAGGAGCTTCACAACCAACCTTGATGTTGCTCAATTTTATTGCAACTAATGAAGAAGAAGCTCTGTGGGTTTCGTTTTCTGATGGAAATGGAACCGGAGCTGGAGCCCTTTTCTTAAAAAAAATTGAAGAAGAAGCTGCTAGCTCACGGGACATTGCTTCATTTTAGGTGAACTGCACCAAAAGGTCCCATGAATTGAATCATCCATGTTGGTGACTGAAAGAGCCAGCTTCAGCATCCCAGTCTAAGCACCCCCGGCCTCCATCCTTGCGACGCACGGTACACCTCGTTTGCCACCTGCTCGACCCTAGTGTCACTGATAAAATGAAGTAATAATACAGTTAAAATAGAGCGAGTGTCATCTCTATCATTTCATTTCCAATGTAGATAAAGAAAGTGCTTCTCTTTGTTAATGTATGTTTCATCAACTAGTCCCATTGTTAATGTTTAAGCGTTTCTGCAAACTGGGGTGCTTAATTTTAGTGATATGTACAAAAATAGAGATTTGAATGTCTCAAGGCACCTCCTTGTACTACCGCTGTACACTGATGTTCATCACTGGCAAAAGGTGTATCTGGGAGACTTGGGACGATGTCCAGTATGAGGCGTCGCAGGGCCCATCTCGCCCTCGCAACATGGCATACTATGATACTATCGCAATATTTTCTTCTATTTATTTTGTGTGTTTCATCAACTAGTGCCACTATAATGTAATCACGCTTTTTCATTATCTGTGCAAACAGGGTTATTCAGCTGCATTTTGGTGGAACTGCACAAATGTACGTATGGAATCGGCATAAATGCAGAGTGCGAGGTGTGCCAAGTAAAAATTACCGACACCAACCATGCTGCATGCACGCATTGGCATCCACCACCACCAGTGGGATGTGTGGCGCTCTCTGTGGACGGATCTTTCTCGGCAGCAAATCATCTAACCAAATACTAGTAGCTTATATTGGCAGTTTTCTAGGGAGTACTCTTTTCTGAAAGAAGCACCAATCTATTTTTCTTTATTTGTACTGTGTCACAACTTTGACCCAAAGGTCCAGAGCTATTTTAGGGTGATTGGCGTAGTACTCGGAGACTGATTGTAAGCATGATTTTCATTAGCTGTCATACTGATTGTAAGCATGAGCAGGTGGAAGATTAGGTTAGTGCGAAGCTTACCTTAAACCCTACCGCCGCCGTTGAAACAAGGCGAGCGTCGAGGGAACCGTGGAGAACGGCGGGGAAGCGACGTAGCGCCATCCGGCCTCCTCTTGCAGTGGGAGAACGAATACTCCTGTGGCTCCGGCTGGCTCTGCACCCTCACGAACGGCACACCATACTCGATCGATTCATTATCCTCTGGGTGCTCGACCTTCGACCTGTACGCCCACCACCTCCGCCTAACTGTCGCCTCGGGCAAATCTGTCTGCTCCATCGCCCATAGGAGATACTCGATAAACTCGGACGACTGCGGCGTGACTGCTGCCGAGGAGTACATGTACATCACCGCCCTCATCGCCGCCGTCTCGCTCTTTCGCATACATTGCCACATGGCCCGCACCGTCCTCGAAATCTCCCACTCATTGTCAAACCAACTAAGGATCTCCTTCAACCTGGCTAACTTTGCCTGGTCGCCGCCGGCGATCTGCCTGATTCGCTGCTGCATCCTCTCCATAGATGTCCTTCTGAGTGGTCCGGTGCTAGCTTTGGAAGATGGGAGGCGAGACGGTGGTCTTGCAATAGAGAAGAGGGAGAGGTGAGACGGTGGTTTTGGAATGGAGATGATGGAGAGGAGAGGAGGTGGTTTTGGAATGGAGATGATGGAGAGGAGAGGAGGTGGTTTTGCAATGGAGAAGATCAGAAGAGGGAGAGGCGAGACGGTGGTTTTGGAATGGAGATGATGGAGAGGAGAGGAGGTGGTTTTGCAATGGAGAAGATCAGAAGAGGGAGAGGCGAGACGGTGGTTTTGGAATGGAGATGATGGAGAGGAGAGGTGGTGGTTTTGCAATGGAGAAGATCAGAAAAGGGAGAGGCAAGATGGTGGTTTTGGAATGGAGATGATGGAGAGGAGAGGAGGTGGTTTTGCAATGGACAAGAGGGAGAGGAGCGTGCAGCAGTGATTTAGGATTGGACGAGAGGGCCGGCGCGCTATGACTGGATCAAAATCAATTTACCCTTCAATTAAGAAAGCGACCCCACATTAACTAGTCTCCCTTTTATTCTGGGTCATAATTGACCATGATTTTCGCACATAAAATATATGTTATACGTTGCAAAAATAATATAATTTGAAAGTACATTCAGATACGAACCAAATGATACAATTTTTGGTGACATGCATTCACATTTTGCTTGTCAAATACAGTACGTGGTCAAACTTTGACCCAAAATACGCAAAACAACAAAAAAATACTTCCAAGACCAGCGTCGCTCTTCCGCTCTTCTCCTCTTAAACCACCGCCGCTCCTCTCCTGTTCCAATCTAAATGCAGCGCCGCTCCTCTCCTCTTCCATTTCAAAACCACCGCCCCTCCTCTCCTGTTCCAGTCCAAAACCAGTGTCGCTCCTCTCCTGTTCTAATCCAAAATCAGCGCTGCTCCTCTCCTCTTCCATTCAAAAACCACCGCCGGCGAGTGAAGGTGCTGTGGAGAAGTAGATTGATGGAGGAGTACAACCAATACGTGAGGATCGCAGATGGCGACCCTGTGAAGCTAGCTAGGATGTTGGAGATACAGTCTTGGTTTGACAACAAGGACCAACTAGCAGCGACGGCGACATCCATGGCCAAATATCTGCAACAGAGCGAAAAGGCGGCGATACTCCCGCAGGGAGTCGCGCCGGAGTACATAGAGCTGCTCCTCTGGGCCATGGAGCAAACAGATTCATCGAATCCGATCGTGAGGGAGCGGTGGTGGGAGTATCGATCCCAGATGGAGCATCCACCAGAGATTGAAGGATCGAGCATCTACAGGGTGCCGTTTGTGAGGGTGTCCTGCCAGAGCGAGCCAGTGGAGTCTTCGTCGACCGAACCCAACTGCAAGAGGAGAAAAGCAGTTGGCCCGACGACTCTTCCCCGCCATCGTCTCCCTCGCCGTTCACATCGTCTCACGGGGCGGCTGTCTGCCGTCGAGGAATAGGAGGGGGCTGCCCCCCCAGCCCAATAGTCGGGCATGTTGTGAATTGTCAGGAGGAGCTTAGGGTTGTCAGTATTTGCAGGTTGTGAATTGTGTTTTGTGTTGTGTATTTTGAGAGTACTTTCAGATATGAATGTCTTTTGAATTTCAAATTTGCAGTATTGAGCATATGAAGTATTTTATGAATTCTAGAGATCTATTTTTAGCACTTAAAAAATGTAGTTTCATAGGAGTATAAAAGTGCAGACAATGTGATTCTCAGAGAAGAAACTGCAAGTTTCAGTTTCAGATAAGATACTGCAAGTTCAGTTTCAGATAAGAAACTGCAACTTTCAGAGGCAGAGAATTTATATTAACACGGCCTTTTCAAACAGGGTTAACATCATGTTGGAAGTTTTATTCATGGTCGAAAATGGAACTACCAGCCAGTTAACATCATGCTGATCAACATTCATGCATAGCACATCTTCATATGATGCACAGTCAAAATGCCCACACAATGTCGAGTGTGCGAAACACAGAGAAAACGAGGGACGAAGTTTTGGCAAGTGTTCGACGTGGTTTTGGGCTACCCCGTCTAGGCCTGCTCCCTCCTCCCCGCGGCCGGCTCTGCTGCCGCGCAGGCCTCACCGCCCCACCGTACTCCCATCGCTGGCCCAGCCATCCCTCTACTCACCCACACCTGCTGTTATTCTCCGGCGACGGCAGACGAACCAGTAAACCCTCGTACAGTTGTACTCCTCTCCGCGCGGGCGTCCACTGCCGCGTCTTCCTCGGCTCCCCGTCGTCCCCTTCCTAGGCCTCGCCGTCGTCCACCGCCCTGGCGCTCTCGGCGCGGCCTGGTCAACGTGGTCAATGACCGACATGCATCTGAAGTGGACTGTACGTGGAGAGGCCGACAACTGGGTCCACGGCCGCACGCAAGGAAATGCCTCCTTATTACGCGCAAAATAATGATTCCTCCACCTGACATCAGGGACCCACCGAAAGGGCCTCTGTATTTCGTGAAAAAAACGTTACCGCCGCTGACAGCTCGGACCCACCACCTATATCTTCGCACGCAAGGAAGTGCCTCCTTATTATGCACAAAAAATGAATACTCCCCCTGCTAGCTGGGACCCACCATGGTGGGAGGCTGACTTGTGGGCCTACTAAGTTGACTGGGACGGGGGCCTTTGTCAACTTTAGTCAATATGAACGATTCTAGCTCCAGTGACCGTACGATGTCCATCCAACGGCCGTAGTGCTTCTTCAACCTCTGGTCTTCTTGCTCCAGCCGCCCAAAGCAGCGCCGGTCGTGCCGCATGCTCCTGCCTCCCGTGGACGGCTGTGCTGCCGCGGAGGCCTCACCGCCCCTACTATTCCCACCGCTGGCCAGGCCCTTGGGCGACGGCAGCCTCACACCGCAGCCGAACCAGTGAACCCTCGTACTCCTCTCCGCGCGGGCTTCCACTGCCGCGTCTTCCCCGGCTCCGCGTCGTCCCCTTCCTAGGCCTCGCCGTCGTCCACCGCCGTGGTGCTCTCCGCGCGGCGTGGTCAACGTGGTCAAGGAACGACTTCCATCGGAAGAGTACTGTACGTGGAGAGGCTGACAGCTGGGTCCACGGTCACAGCCCAGTTTTTTGTGATTTGCCAAGTAAGTCGCTTTGTCAGGCCTGTTGGGCTGCAAATCTTTCAAGATGAGGAGAGCTTTCATTCGGCTGGCCGAGAGAATGGCCCATCAGTAATGAGAAATGGGTTGTACATTTTTAAAACACATCAAACCGGCAATTAGTTTCAAATATCTTCTTTTTTTCATTTCGAGATTTTAAATTACATTAATTTTTATGCGTGGAGAATTTGTTGGATTTTATATTGATATACATTTATTTTTAAAATCAGTTTGAATGTGAGTCAAAATTTTGGGATTAAAAACAGTTCGGACCGCACCGAAATATGCAAAATTTCGTATAATTTTTTAACCGTGGCCACAATATGGGCTGTAATGCTAACAAAAAGAATATGGGCTCCAAAAAAAACCTTAATAATTAGCAAATGGGCTGTAAATTATTAGAAATAATGGCAGATGGGTTGTGTGCTGTTTTCCACAGACTTAAGGCTTTCCTAAAAGAAAAGGTTGACGCACAAGCAGTGACTGTTGGATGGCCATCCAACGGCCGTCGTGCTTCTTCAATCTCTGCTCTTCCTGCTCCAGCCGCTTAAACAAGCGCCGGCGGGACTGCCTGCTCCCTCCTCCCCGCGGCCGGCTCTGCTGCCACGTAGGCCTCACCGCCCCACCGTACTCCCATCACTGGCCTAGCCATCCCTCTACTCACCCACACCTACTGTTATTCTCCGGCGACGGCAGACGAACCAGTAAACCCTCGTACAGTCGTACTCCCCTCCGTGTGGGAAACAACTGCCGAGTCTTCCCTGCCTCCGTGTCGTTCCCTTCCTAGGCCTCGCCGTCGTCCACCGCCCTGGTGCTCTCGGCGCGGCCTGGTCAACGTGGTCAACGACTGACATGCATGTGAAGTGGACTGTACGTGGAGAGGCCGACAGCAGGGTCCACGGCCGCACACAAGGAAATGCCTCCTTATTACGCGCAAAATAATGATTCATCCACCTGACATCAGGGACCCACTGAAAGGGCCTCTGTATTTCGCGAAAAAAACGTTACCGCCGCTGACAGCTCGGACCCACCAGCTATATCTTCGCACGCAAGGAAGTGTCTCCTTATTACGCAAAAAAAAAATGAATACTCCCCCTGCTAGCTGGGACCCACCATGGTGGGAGGCTGACTTCTGGGCCTACTAAGTTGACTGGGACGGGGGCCTTTGTCAACTTTAGTCAATATGAACGATTATAGCTCCAGTGACCGTACAATGTCCATCCAACGGCCGTAGTGCTTCTTCAACCTCTGGTCTTCTTGCTCCAGCCGCCCAAAGCAGCGCCGATCGTGCCGCATGCTCCTGTCTCCCGTGGCCGGCTGTGCTGCCGCGGAGGCCTCACCGCCCCCTACTATTCCCACCGCTGGCCAGGCCCTGCGGCGACGGCAGCCTCACATCGCAGCCGAACCAGTGAACCCTCGTACTCCTCTCCGCGCGGGCTTTCACTGCCGTGTCTTCCCCAGCTCCCCGTCGTCCCCTTCCTAGGCCTCGCCGTCGTCCCCTTCCTAGGCCTCGCCGTCATCCACCGCCCTAGTGCTCTCGGCGTGGCGTGGTCAACGTGGTCAAGGAACGACTTCCATCAGACGTGGACTGTACGTGGAGAGGCTGATAGCTGGGTCCACGGCCGCAGCAAGGAAGTGCCTCCTCATTACGCGGAAAATAATGATTCCTCCACCTGACAGCTGGGACCCACCGGACGGGCCACTGTATTTCGCGAAAAAAACATTTCCCCCTGACTGCTGGGACCCACCAGCTACATCTTCGCACGCAAGGAAGTGTGTCTGGGCAAAAAAAGATGATTCGCCCCCCTGACTGCTGGGACCCACCAACTACATCTTCGCAGGCAAGGAAGTGCCTGACAGTCGGGACTCACCTGGTCGAAGCGTACGTAGCGTTGTCATTCTGGTCGCGAACGTGTACATACATATATACTGGTGGATGTAGAGGCGCGCACGTGTTGTAGTAGAGGCGCATACGTGTCGTAGTAGAGGCGCGCACGTAGCATGTACACGTACGTACAGCGGCCAGGGTGCAAGAAAGAAAATACGGCCACGTATGTGTACATACGGGCGGGGTCTCGAACGCCTACTCGCGCATACGTACGGCCAGGGCTCATGTACATGGCTGGGTTGGAACAGAGAAACAACATCGTCGTCGTGTTCATGGGGAGGCAACGGAATGCGTCGTGTTCATGGGGAGGCAACGGAATGCGTCGTGTTCATGGGGAGGCAACGGAATGCGTCGTGTTCATCGGGAGGCAACGAAACGCGTGGGAGCCAACCGGCTGGGTCGGAACGGAATGCGTGGTCGTGTTCATCGGGAGGGCTTGGACGGAACAGGCGATGGAAACGAGGCCTGGCGTACCGCACAACGGAGGAAATGGACCTCCTACGTTCGGAACGGGGTCCTGTTGATCGGGAGGGGTGTGGTGTACCGCAAAACGGAGGAAACGGACCTCCTACGGTCGAAACGGGGGTCCTATTGATCGGGAGGGGTGTGGCGTACTGCAAAACAGACGAAACGGACCTCCTACAGTCGAAACAGGGGTCCTGTTGATCGGGAGGGGTGTGGCGTACCGCAAAACGGACGAAACGGACCTCCTACGGTCGAAACGGGGGTCCTGTTCATCGGGAGGGGTGTGGCGTACCGCAAAACGGGACTCCACGGGATACTGTTCATCTCCACCGTCGACCTCCTCCAGCCTCCACGGGCTACCGTCGACCTCCTTCCAGCCTCCACGGGCTCCTGTTCATCCAGCCTCCACCGCGCGCTACTCCACCGGCTACTGTTCAACCACCCCTCCACGGGCACCCCTCCACCGTCTACTGTTCATCCAGCCCTCCACACCACGGGGTCCTGTTCAACCACCCCTCCACGGGCACCCCTCCACCGTGTACTGTTCATCCAGCCCTCCACCACACCACGGGGTCCTGTTCATCCAGAGGCAACGCCACCGCTCACTGTTCATCCAAACCCCCCCACAACGCTCACTGTTCATCCCAGAGGCAGCATTGATCGGCTTTAGTTAGCAGCAGTAGCGAAGGAATCGCTCGATCGGGTTCAGTTAACAGCCATCGATCGATCGCTCGGGTTCAGTAACGCGTAGCCTGCAGTGCAATCGCTCGGGTTCAGTTAGAGCCCAACACCTCGCTCGGGTTCAGTTAGAGCCAACGCTTCGCACACACGCGCGTACGTGTACGAGAGAAACGCGCATCGCTCGGCCCCCGACCTCCCACCGTAACCGGGAACTCCCCGAAATTTTCCTCGCCCTCGCTTCTATCACGGTTTTTTCCGTCATGGACGGCCCAAAGAATGTCATGCAGCTGCGTCTCCGGCCCGCCCAGGACGAAAAGCCCATTTTCTGTCATGATTTTTTGTCATAGAAGTAGGAGCCCACCACATCTATGATGATACCGGGTTTTTTCACAATTATCGTCATAGAAGTGTCATATGTATGACAGAAAAAAAATTCGTTCGACCCAAAATGTCACGGATGTGTCTTTTTTTGAAGTGCAAGAAAATGGAGTCCGGAGAGCGCACGAGGTGCCCACTGTAGGGTAACGCAGCAGAAAACAAAAATTTTCCGACCTACGCACCAGCCCAGGACCACTATGGAGACTGCATACACGGTTTGATCTTTTTCGTTACCGACTCGTAGCGCAGCGGGAAGTAGAGTCGATGACGATCGGCGGTGCAGATCCCCGCAGCTAGGATTTACAACCTCCCAACCGCGAGGATGTATACCCTCATTTGCTCCTCAGACAGCCCTCCGGGAGGCGGTCGAACAGCCCCCCGGACGGTGTCGCGGACAGCCCTTCGGGAGGACCTTCGAAACTCGAACGGTCACTCAGACAGCCCTTCGGGAGGACCTTCGAAACTCGGACGGTCACACGGACAGCCCTTCGGGAGGCACTCACGAACTAAGACCGAAACTACGATCTCTCTACAGAGTTGCACACATACGGTGTCATCTATCCGGCAGGGCTTCGCCGTCCAGAACTAGTTCCCACCGGAACCCAGACAGCCTTTCGGCTCTACGAAACTATTTCGCTGGGAGGGAGAGAGAAGCCAGATCATGCATGGCACTTGTATGTGAGAAGGGATGAGTGTGGAGGGCTGCCCCTCCACCTCTATTTATAGGAAATCCCAAGGGGGTAGGGTAGTTTCACAAAAAACCCAAAATGCACATGAATGAAGTCCTTCCACAAGGACCTAGGAGTGAAACCAAGGAACAAGAGGGTCCCCAAGGGGGGATACCCCATGTGGCCGGCCACACCCCCATGGGGGGCCCAAAAAATGGCTCCTATCCATCCATGTCTCCCCAAGATCTTTTGGAGCAAAGCCCCAAAAGGTGGCTTTCCATAAAGTAACCATAAAGCTGATTTTCACTATTCACGACGACATTTTTCAGCGTCTGATCGAACTGAAAATATTTATGTGGGCTAAGAACATTTACAGTACCCACTAAAATGATTTTCAACGCGTTCCGAAACAATTCCGGTTTTAGTGATTTTCATCTGCGAAAACGCATCTGAAGTGGCTCCGGCAGCTCCGGAACATTTCCGGTTTTTATCTCAGAAAATTCCAAAAAGCTTCCAGAATGATTCTGGCATCCTCCAAGAATTATCAGGCATGTGCCGAAACCAATTTGACTTAATGGTGTATCCCGAAACAACTTTTCGGTATCATCGAAACTTATCCGATGACCTCTCTCTGCGGTACGATTCCGCTGTCCGAAACTTTTCGGTGTCCGAAACTTTTTCGGTGATTTTCTCTCAGACTCCCTGTCTAGTATTCAGCAGATAGATGACCCTTAAGCGTGTGACCCTATAGGTTCGGTGAAGTATAGACATGACCCGGAACCCCTTCCGATCAATGATCAACATCGGAGCCGTGGACACCCATATTGACCCCTATACCCACACGAATAAATATTCGAGTGAACCTCCAGTTGCCGTGTGCTATTCCTGTTACTTCGCGATATGTTACAAATACCCGAGGTGAGACATGTTGGCATTCCCGTGGATCAACAACTTGTCCACTATGCTAGTTACCTCGTTACCGGTATTGTTCTCTTTTCTCGTTATCGTGTTCCGGCATCCCCGTGATCAAATCACAAAGTGTCTGGCCAGACGATGATGGATACCGTAACACCGAGAGGGCCCAGAGATATCTCTCCATCATCGGAGGAGCAAATCCCAATCTTGAGCTATCAAGTTACTTGACACACTTTTCCATGAACCCGTAAGCCGCCGTAATAGCCACCCATTTACGGATGACGTTTAACAAATCCCAAAGTTCATGAAGCAAGCATGAAGAAACTCGATACTCTCATGGTCTAAGGAATCATGCAAATGTTAACCATCTCTGTGTTATGTACCAATAAACTTGTGACGAATGAATCTCATAGCATAACATCAATCCGGGTCGATTCAACACAAATGTTCTCTTAACATTGTGCCCTCAAGGTTGCTGACATAGACATGCCCATGATCAGGAAAACATAACCATCATGCAACACTTGAGCTAGTCTTAGAGGCCAGACTAGGAATACATTTTACCGTTTATTATTCCACACGTGCATATGAGTCTTCCTCCGAGCCTCGTGGTTATTGCAGACTCGAGAACCATAGCAGTTATAGCATGGAACATAAACATAATTATGAACTCGGAGATAAATAATATCATTTATTATTGCCTCTAGGGCATATCTCCTACAGACTCCCACTTGCACTAGAGTCAATAATCTAGTTAATGCTAATGCACTTTACACCTTTGGCACACTGGTGTAAATATGCTTCGCTTGTGGTATAGCCTGATGTCCAACGGATCTGACGACTTCAGTTCCGTGTGTATCTTTGCATGTCATCGCGTTTTCACGTTTTCACAAAATTCATATTTTTTGTGGACTTGGCTTTGTATGTATGTGAATCACAGGTCGAACCTGGATTCCTCAGACTGAGTTTTGGAGCAATTACCTGCAGTAGTGTCCCATTGTCAAAAGCCATCTTGGAACTATACTAAGTTCATGAATGAACTATATGATTCAACATCTTCTTTGTTGCTTCTAAAGCGTCAACATACTTAGCCCTTGTTATAGAATTCTCCACAGTAACTAGTTTGAACAAATTCCAACTAACTGTGCCACCACATTGTGTGTTACACAAAACCCTTAACTTAAATCGAAAATCGCACGGTGAAAAGATGAAGACTATCGATGTAACATTTTACAACGAACTCTTCATGATCTCCGCTTGCAAGAAAACATATCATCAGTACTTACTCTAGTACTCAATGACATCTTTCACTGTTGTCCCACGATCAGTACTTTGATCACTTTAGTATCCATACTCGCAACACCATGGGAGTATCGGACATATCTGGTTGTTTTACATACCATGGAATACATGATTAATCCAAACACAAAAGTGTGTGGAATCTGCATCATGTATTTTACTCATCAGTGTTTTGGGACACCGAGTCTTGCAAAAACTCTTTCCATGTGACTTTGGCAAGAATCACTCCTTGGCGTTTTAAATGCTAAAAGGTTTTAGCATCTTGTCAATATGTATTCATTGCTTAGCCCCATTAGGTAAATCTATCTCCATAGATCATCATGCCTAATATTGAGGCTATTTAGCCTAAGCACTTCATCGAAAAACTATTTTCAAATGAAGTCCTAATTTGTGTCAAGAAATTTATTTCCAATTACCAATGTGCCAAGCACATAAGGTTTTTAGAAATATTATTACGCTCCCACTTACTTTCTTGAATTACAAGCATCTTCGTTACCCATTGATGAAGTCAAAACCCCTTTGACCATTTCATCAAAACCCGAAGATTCCAACTCCATTTTGCTCTCTTCTGTCCATTGCTGGAACTCTGAAGTTTGCATACCTACTAGCATCCTCTGGATCGACAAATTACTTTGGACTGTATCATATACAAGTCCTAGCTTTCATTTCCATCAGATGGAAATCCTTTTATCATCCATGTTTCATATCTCATGATTGAAATATGTATTAATTGCTAGTTCAACCCGAACCGACTTTAAGCATCGCTACGATGAAAACAACCTCATCGTAGTCAACTCTTGAACTTGTTATTTCAACAAGTCGAGCTTTTTGGATAAAACATTTTATCCGTATCAGTTTTAAGTTCCATAAATATTCTTTAGACTCTAAGTCTTCCGAAAGGTGTATCAAGGTTTTAATCTTGAATCACTTATATGGAAACTAACTCGGGTTGTATTGGCATTTAGCCAATTCCGGAGTCAGGGCCCATCAACGCTTCCTTGTGTATCGTAGGTATAATGTTGTCTAACAACAATATCTCGTTTGCGCACCTGAGAGGTTTGCACGAGCCTTGCCTACGTGGTTCAGCTGCAAGTTCGACCGAAGTTCATACATTTTATTGTAGAGACTTCCGTATCAGTCGCGGTAGGAAACTCTGGAATTACTTCCAAGGTCTCTTTCCTTTGATCTGATGACGTAGATACTGTTTATCTCGTCGAGTTGCACTATTCTCCCACTCACCTTTTTGAAAGAACCATTCTCTTTAAAAGCACACCGTTTCGCGGCAAAACTATTTGCCTCGGTATAGTGAGGGAGGAATACCCAACATTTTGCTATAACCTACAAAGTAGCACTTGTCTGATTTGGAATAGGTTTGTAACCTTTTACACAAGCCCCATATTCCAAATGTTAAGAAAAGATATAACATGGTTGGGCGTACCATACCATGGCTTCATTTCAACAGACCCGATGTAGCTCTTTTCAGTGTAAAAGCCGCAGTCTCTAAAGCATCACTTTAAAAGGGATAATGGCAAATTTATTTATGTCATCTTTCACCTTACCATGTCATAAATGGTTTGATTACATCTCCACAGACTTTCCACTTGCAGTGGTGTTCCGGGAGGTGCAAGTTATGAAACCCCTTTCACAACTCATCAGACATTCGCTAAACATGTAACTCAAATATTCCTTTGTGCAATCAAATTGCAGAAACATAATTTTCTTGTTACAATAACTTCTACTTCATTTTTGAGAACCTTTCGAATGATTTCAAAAGATCCAGACTTACGTCTCATCAAGTAAATATCCATATATCTACTTGAGTCATTTCTGAAGATAAATAAATCCACCACTAACAACACTTATCGGACTACACACATCAAATGTATGATCACTAATAAGTTTGTTGTTCGTTCCTTATGGCCTGTGAACGGTATTTTTGTCACTTCACTTTTCGGAGGAAAGTTGCAAGTGTCAGATGATTCAAAATCAAGAAGACTTCAAAATCCATCATAATGGAATTTTCCATGCGGTTTCTCCAATGTGACCAAATGTAGTGCCACACTTGTGTGGTATTCTTTTAGTCTTGCGACATTTAGCGTCAGTGTTATGGATGTATCATATTACCATCAATATTCATAACATACATGCCATCTTGGATGGAAGCATGGCCCTTCATGTTATTCATAATACTTAACAACAATTGTTGTTTTTATGAACAACTCTTTTGCAACAAACATTGTGCAATGGGCTAGAGTGTATGAAACTCTAAAATGAATTATGAAAGTAAACCCAGAGGTATTGTATTATTATCAATATTCATAACATACATCTCATTCATAATGAAAGTATGGCCCTTGTGTTATTCATAACATCGAACATAAAAAGTTCTCTTATGAACAACCTTCTTGCAAGATACCTTATGCAATGGGATAGAGTTTGTAAAACTCTAAATGAATTATGAAAATAAATACAGACGGCAATACACCGATGGAAGGTATAGTAACATTTACTATGTTCCCTGTGTATACCTTAACCTCATTTCTAGCTAGTCTTTCAGGCCATAGTAGTTCTTACATCGAGTTGCAACAGAATGCAATCGAGCGGGCAATTTTGTGATGAACTCACAATACCCAAGAATTAGTGATTAACATGTTTAACCATAATTCGCAAGAACTATATCTTTGACCAGCCTTCTATACATCAAAAACTTGTATGACATTCATACATGAGCTGGATATTCCAGTCTTCTTTCCTTTTGCCTTTATACTTCTAACAGTTTAACTTTTAGTATTTCTCCTACTCTCAGAAGAAGCACCCAACTTAAGAGTGGAATTAGCCCCGGACTTCCTAGGCGTGTAAGTCATACTAACACCCTTTGGACACTTCCTTTCTCTTTAAGTTGTTGTTTTATTCACCTTTCATTATATGACAGGCGTTCTTCTGGATCCCTTTCCCAACAGTCAAATGCATAGTAAACACTTTTACTAATACTTGCAAACAAACATTGCTTTGTTTGTATCTGAAAATAATTTTCAGTTCCATGAATATCATATAACTATCCCAACTTTCGAAGTTTGGGTTTCATGGAAGCAAACATATTCCACTTGACTGTAACAGAATCCTAGCTTTTGGATCGAAGGACGAGAGTCACATGATCCATAGCATTAGCGGGAGGATACGGAAAGCATGCGATAGGACAATGTCCTTCTCGGCACTTTTGAGGACAATCCTCATATTACGTTACCAATCGTAAAGTTTTAACCAGATATTTAACAGCTATTCAATTTTAATAGGGAAGGTGGAAATGCGAGCCATTATTCTACAACTATTATGCAAGAAACACTTAGACAGTGTTCATAATTAATTGCACTTAGAATTAAACATGTTAATTCAACAGTGCGCTCCCACTCAAATCAATATCTCTCACAATTAATTTTGAGTGATACAAGATCCAGACTTCAATTCATCGCCATAGAATCATCATCTCATAACGGGAATTTTAATCGGTAGGCCAACTTGCCGATCACATCTCTATGTGACTCTTGCTCATCTTTCGATGCGTGTGTTCCGAGCTCAGGACGATCCTGCCATGAACGTCAAGACAACCAAGTGATCTTGCTGCGAGGTCTGACCTCACCCGCCTCACACTTCTCTAATCGTTCGTACCCATGCATCCATGGCGCACCCCGAAAAGATAGGTGCCGTGACGGTGCTACACTTGGGAGAACACTAACTACTTGATATTTTAAGTGAGAGATCACCCTAATAAAAGCGACTACCGCGCAATCAAGAAGGGTGCATCATAAGGGATAAACATCTCAGGAAATTCATAATAGCATGATATGGTATAGCCCTTTCTGACGGAGAAGTATTTCATTTCTTCGTCTTCGGCATTCGCGTCGGTGTTCACCTTCGCGAAGATTGCCACCACCTTGTCGATGCACCAGATAATATTGCTATCTCTATAGCTAACAAAATAATGCATTACAACAAGGTTGACACGCAGGTCATTAAAGTGCAATCATATGGCTCCAGCCATCATGCCGAATCATGACACGCAGGTCATGTTAACCAAATTACATCATATAGTCATCTCATACATAATCGAATTAGTATGAGCACTGCTATACCACATCACATGCACATCCTGCAAAACCAAGTTAGACGCCTCTAATAGGTTTATGCAAAATTTTATTTTACGTGGCTTCTAAGGTTTTGACTTAAACCGCAGCTACCAACGTTTTATCATCAAGTATGATTATTCAAGTTGCTACATTAACATCTCGGGGTGTATGAAACACGGGATAATTAAATCTCGAGCCCCATACTAAACTTCGTCATACGCATGACCCCCGTGCAGATCATATCTGCAATGCCCTTTCATCTACGAATTTCATCTTTCTTTTGACTACAGCAGAACCCAAAGAACTGATAGCACTTCCATGATCAATCAGGATCACGGATTGCCAGAACTTTGTCAAATTCCACCATGCTATCTCGAGATTGAGCAAACGCAAATTCTAGGGAAGCAACAAGAACCTCGGGTAACAGATTTCATCTGTCACCCACATAAATAATTTTCAGCAATAGATCTCATCTACTACCTAATTATATTATGCAATACCCATACATCTCCATGTATTCTAGATCGAAACCTGCATCTACGCATAGCACGGCTCTTGATGCCACTGTAGGGTAACGCAGCAGAAAACAAAAATTTTCCGACCTACGCACCAGCCCAGGACCACTATGGAGACTGCATACACGGTTTGATCTTTTTCGTTACCGACTCGTAGCGCAGCGGGAAGTAGAGTCGATGACGATCGGCGGTGCAGATCCCCGCAGCTAGGATTTACAACCTCCCAACCGCGAGGATGTATACCCTCATTTGCTCCTCAGACAGCCCTCCGGGAGGCGGTCGAACAGCCCCCCGGACGGTGTCGCGGACAGCCCTTCGGGAGGACCTTCGAAACTCGAACGGTCACTCAGACAGCCCTTTGGGAGGACCTTCGAAACACGGACGGTCACACGGACAGCCCTTCGGGAGGCACTCACGAACTAAGACCGAAACTACGATCTCTCTACAGAGTTGCACACATACGGTGTCATCTATCCGGCAGGGCTTCGCCGTCCAGAACTAGTTCCCACCGGAACCCAGACAGCCTTTCGGCTCTACGAAACTATTTCGCTGGGAGGGAGAGGGAAGCCAGATCATGCATGGCACTTGTATGTGAGAAGGGATGAGTGTGGAGGGCTGCCCCTCCACCTCTATTTATAGGAAATCCCAAGGGGGTAGGGTAGTTTCACAAAAAACCCAAAATGCACATGAATGAAGTCCTTCCACAAGGACCTAGGAGTGAAACCAAGGAACAAGAGGGTCCCCAAGGGGGGATACCCCATGTGGCCGGCCACACCCCCATGGGGGGCCCAAAAAATGGCTCCTATCCATCCATGTCTCCCCAAGATCTTTTGGAGCAAAGCCCCAAAAGGTGGCTTTCCATAAAGTAACCATAAAGCTGATTTTCACTATTCACGACGACATTTTTCAGCGTCTGATCGAACTGAAAATATTTATGTGGGCTAAGAACATTTACAGTACCCACTAAAATGATTTTCAACGCGTTCCGAAACAATTCCGGTTTTAGTGATTTTCATCTGCGAAAACGCATCTGAAGTGGCTCCGGCAGCTCCGGAACATTTCCGGTTTTTATCTCAGAAAATTCCAAAAAGCTTCCAGAATGATTCTGGCATCCTCCAAGAATTATCAGGCATGTGCCGAAACCAATTTGACTTAATGGTGTATCCCGAAACAACTTTTCGGTATCATCGAAACTTATCCGATGACCTCTCTCTGCGGTACGATTCCGCTGTCCGAAACTTTTCGGTGTCCGAAACTTTTTCGGTGATTTTCTCTCAGACTCCCTGTCTAGTATTCAGCAGATAGATGACCCTTAAGCGTGTGACCCTATAGGTTCGGTGAAGTATAGACATGACCCGGAACCCCTTCCGATCAATGATCAACATCGGAGCCGTGGACACCCATATTGACCCCTATACCCACACGAATAAATATTCGAGTGAACCTCCAGTTGCCGTGTGCTATTCCTGTTACTTCGCGATATGTTACAAATACCCGAGGTGAGACATGTTGGCATTCCCGTGGATCAACAACTTGTCCACTATGCTAGTTACCTCGTTACCGGTATTGTTCTCTTTTCTCGTTATCGTGTTCCGGCATCCCCGTGATCAAATCACAAAGTGTCTGGCCAGACGATGATGGATACCGTAACACCGAGAGGGCCCAGAGATATCTCTCCATCATCGGAGGAGCAAATCCCAATCTTGAGCTATCAAGTTACTTGACACACTTTTCCATGAACCCGTAAGCCGCCGTAATAGCCACCCATTTACGGATGACGTTTAACAAATCCCAAAGTTCATGAAGCAAGCATGAAGAAACTCGATACTCTCATGGTCTAAGGAATCATGCAAATGTTAACCATCTCTGTGTTATGTACCAATAAACTTGTGACGAATGAATCTCATAGCATAACATCAATCCGGGTCGATTCAACACAAATGTTCTCTTAACATTGTGCCCTCAAGGTTGCTGACATAGACATGCCCATGATCAGGAAAACATAACCATCATGCAACACTTGAGCTAGTCTTAGAGGCCAGACTAGGAATACATTTTACCGTTTATTATTCCACACGTGCATATGAGTCTTCCTCCGAGCCTCGTGGTTATTGCAGACTCGAGAACCATAGCAGTTATAGCATGGAACATAAACATAATTATGAACTCGGAGATAAATAATATCATTTATTATTGCCTCTAGGGCATATCTCCTACACCCACGAGGTATGGGGCGTGCCCAGGGGGTAGGGCGCGCCCTCCACCCTCGTGGAGCCCTTGTGTCCTTCCCGGATTGCTTCTTATTTTTCTATTTTTCTAAATATTCCAAAACGGAGAAAAATTGCCATTAAAACTATTTTGGAGTCGTTTTACTTACCGTACCACATACCTATTCCTTTTCGGAGTCTGAAACTTTCTGGAAAGTGTCCCTTATGTATTCCTCCGGGGTTACGGTTTCAATAACATTAGTTTCAACATTTATTGGATTACCTGAGATGTAATGTTTGATTCTTTGACCGTTCACCACTTTCAGATTTGTGCCTTTGAAGTTGTTGATTTTTATGGCACCGGAATGATAGACCTCCTCGATAACGTAAGGACCTTCCCATTTAGAGAGAAGTTTTCCTGCAAAAAAATCTTAAACGAGAGTTGTAGAGCAATACATAATCACCTACATTAAACTCACGCTTTTGTATTCTTTTGTCATGCCATCTTTTAACTTTTTCTTTAAACAACTTGGCATTCTCATAGGCTTGGGTTCTCCATTCATCAAGTGAGCTAATGTCAAATAACGTCTTCTCACCGGCAAGTTTGAAATCATAGTTGAGCTCTTTAATGGCCCAATATGCCTTATGTTCTAGTTCGAGAGGTAAGTGACATGCTTTTCCATAAACCATTTTATATGGAGACATACCCATAGGATTTTTATATGCAGTTCTATAGGCCCATAATGCATCATCAAGTTTCTTGGACCAATTCTTTCTAGATCTATTAACAATCTTTTGCAAAATTAATTTGAGCTCTCTATTACTCAATTCTACTTGACCACTAGACTGTGGATGATAAGGAGATGCAATTCTATGATTGACATCATATTTAGCAAGCATTTTACGGAAAGCACTATGAATAAAATGTGAACCACCATCAGTCATTAAATATCTAGGGACTCCAAACCTCGGAAAAATAACTTCTTTAAGCATCTTAATAGAAGTGTTATGATCAGCCCTACTAGTTGGAATAGCTTCTACCCACTTAGTAACGTAATCAACAGCAACTAAAATATGTGTATATCCATTAGAGGCAGGAAACGGTCCCATATAATCAAAGCTCCAGACATCAAATGGTTCAATAACAAGTGAATAATTCATGGGCATTTCTTGACGTCTACTAATATTACCAATTCTTTGACATTCATCACAAGATAAGACAAACTTACGGGCATCCTTGAAGAGAGTAGGCCAATAAAAACCGGATTGCAATACCTTATGTGCAGTTCTATCTCCAGCGTGGTGTCCTCCATAAGCCTCGGAGTGACACTTGCGTAGGATCTGTTCCTGTTCTTGCTCAGGTACACAACGTCTAATAACACCATCTACTCCTTTCTTTATAAAGATGTGGGTCATCCCAGAAGTAATGTCTTAAATCATAGAAAAACTTTTTCTTTTGCTGGTATGTGAAACTAGGTGGTATAAACTTAGCAACAATGTAATTAGCATAATCAGCATACCAAGGAGCAGTACGAGAAGCATTTATGACATTTAATTGTTCATCAAGAAAGCTATCATCAATAGGTAGTGGGTCATCAAGAACATTTTCTAACCTAGACAAGTTGTCTGCTACGGGGTTCTCAGCTCATTTTCTATCAATAATATGCAAATCAAATTCTTGTAGCAAGAGAACCCATCTAATAAGTCTAGGTTTAGCATCTTTCTTTTTCATAAGATATTTAATAGCAGCATGATCAGTGTGAATAGTTACTTTAGAATCGACAATATAAGGTCTGAACTTATCACAAGCAAATACAACTGCTAAAAATTCTTTTTCAGTAGTGGCATAATTTCTCTGGGCATTGTCTAGAGTTTTACTAGCATATTGAATAACATTTAATTTCTTATCAACTCTTTGCCCTAGAACAGCACCTACAACATAATCACTAGCATCACACATAATTTCAAAGGGTAAATTCCAATCAGGTGGCTGAACAATAGGTGCAGAAATTAATGCTTTCTTAAGTATTTCAAATGCTTCCACACAATCATCATCAAAGACAAATGGTATATCTTTTTGCAATAGATTAGTCAGAGGCCGAGAAATTTTTGAGAAGTCCTTAATGAACCTCCTATAAAATCCGGCGTGACAAAGGAAACTTCTTATACCTTTGATGTCCTTGGGACATGGCATCTTTTCAATAGCATCAACTTTAGCTTTATCAACTTCAATACCTCTTTAAGAAATTATGTGCCCCAAGACAATACCTTCATTAACCATAAAGTGGCACTTCTCCCAATTCAAGACAAGGTTAGTTTCTTCACATCTCTGCAAAACTCGATCAAGGTTCCTCAAGCAATCATCAAAAGAGGATCCATAAACGGAGAAATCATCCATGAAAACCTCACAAATCTTTTCACAAAAATCAGAGAATATAGCCATCATGCATCTTTGAAAGGTAGCAGGTGCATTACATAAACCAAAAGGCATACGTCTATAAGCAAAAGTACCGAAAGGGCAAGTAAATGTGGTCTTAGCTTGATCATCAGCTGACACAGGTATTTGAGAGAAACCAGAATAACCATCTAGAAAGCAAAAATGTGTGTGTTTGGATAATCTTTCTAGCATTTGATCAATGAATGGCAAGGGGTAATGATCTTTTTTAGTAGCTTTATTTTATTTGCGGAAATCAATTACCATCCTATAACCTGTAATAATTATTTGCAGAATCAATTCATCTTTATCATTAGGAATGACAGTAATACCTCCCTTCTTAGGAACACAATGGACAGGACTTACCCACTGACTATCAACAACGGGATAAATTATACCTGCCTCAAGGAGCTTTAGGATTTCCTTTCTTACCACTTCTTTCATCTTAGGATTCAGCCGTCGTTGGTGATCAATAACTGGTTTGGCATCTTTCTCCAAATTTATTTTATGTTGACATAGAGTGGGACTAATGCCCTTAAGATCATCAAGAGTATATCCAATAGCAGCACGGTGCTTCTTCAGAGTTTTCAATAATTTTTCTTCCTCCTTCTCTGAAAGGCTAGCACTAATAATAATAGGATATATCTTCTTTTCATCAAGATAAGCATATTTAAGAGTATCAGGCAATGGTTTAAGCTCAAACACAGGATCACCCTTGGGTGGAGGAGGATCCCCTAGGATTTCGACAGGCAAGTTGTGTTTCAGAATAGGTTCCTGTTTAAAGAACACTTCATCTATTTCCCTTCTTTCATTCATAAACATATCATTTTCACGGTCTAGCAAATATTGTTCTAAAGAGTCACTAGGAGATACGGCAATAGAAGCAAGACCAATAATTTCATCTTTACTAGGCAATTCCTCTTCACGGTGTTGTCTATGAAATTTAGAAAAGTTAAACTCATGAGACATATCACCTAGACCAATGGTAACAACATCATTTTTACAGTCTATCTTAGAATTAACGGTGTTTAAGAAGGGTCTACCAAATATAATGGGACGAAAGCTATCTTGTGGGGAACCAAGAACAAGAAAATCAGCAGGATATTTAGTTTTCCCACACAAGACTTCAACATCTCTAACAATCCCAATTGGTGAAATAGTATCTCTATTGGCAAGCTTAATGGTAACATCAATTTCTTCTAACTCAGCGGGTGCAATATCATGCATAATTTCTTTGTATAAGTCAATAGGTATTGCACTAGCACTAGCACCCATGTCACATAAGCCATGATAACAATGATCTCCTATTTTAACAGAAATAACAGGCATGCCTACCACAGGTCCATGTTTATCTTTAGCACAAGGTTTAGCAATTCTAGCAGTTTCATCACAGAAATAGATAACATGCCCATCAATATTATCAGCCAAGAGATCTTTAACAATAGCAATATTTGGTTCAACTTTAACTTGCTCAGGAGGTGTATAGGTTCTAATATTACTTTTATGAACCACAGTTGAAGCTTTAGCAAGATCCTTTATTCTAACAGGGAAAGGTGGTTTCTCAACATAAGCAGTAGGAACAATAGGATCATTATAAGTGACAGTCTTTTCTTCAACTTTAATAGGTTCAACTACTTTTACTTCTATGGGAGGATGATATATAAACCACTTCTCCTTAGGGAGATCAACGTGAGTAGCAAAAGATTCACAAAATAAGCTACCATCTCAGAGTCAAGTCCATATTTAGTGCTGAATTTACGGAAAACATTGGTCTCCATAAAAGATTTAACACAATCAAACTTAGGTGTTATACCTGACTCCTTACCTTCGTCGAGGTCCCAATCTTCAGAGTTGCATTTAATTCTTTCCAATAAATCCCATTTGAATTCAATAGTCTTCATCATAAAAGAACCAATACAAGAAGTATCGAGCATGGTGCGATTGTTGTCAGAAAGCCGAGCATAAAAGTTGTGAATAATCATTTCCCTTGAGAGCTCATGATTGGGGCATGAATATAACATTGACTGAAGCCTCCCCCAAGCTTGAGCGATGATTTCTCCTTCGCAAGGCCAAAAATTATATATATAATTACGATCACGATGAACAAGATGCATAGGATAAAACTTCTGATGAAATTCCAATTTCAATCGTTTGTAGTTCCATGATCCCATATCATCACATAGCCTATACCATGTCAATGCATCTCCCTTCATAGATAAAGGGAAGACCTTCTTCCTGATAACATCATCGGGCATACCTGCAAGCTTAAATAATCCACAAACTTCATCCACATATATTAGGTGCTCATCAGGATGTAATGTTCCATCTCCTGCAAAAGGATTAGCTAGCAGTTTATCTATCATACCCGAAGGAATTTCAAAGTAGACATTTTCATTGTCAGTAGGTTAAGTAGGTTGAGGAGAAACTCTTTGCTCCACTGGTTGGGGTGAAGATACCCCGAACAAGCCCCTCAGAGGATTACTTTCCATAGCAACAAGTGACAGTAAATTTCAGCACACTATATAAATTTTTCCTTACCAAATTCCACCTACCAAAGGCGCTTCACTCCCCGGCAACGGCACCAGAAAAGAGTCTTGATGACCCACAAGTATAGGGGATCTATCGTAGTCCTTTCGATAAGTAAGAGTGTCGAACCCAACGAGGAGCAGAAGGAAATGATAAGCGGTTTCCAGCAAGGTATTCTCTGCAAGCACTGAAATTATAGGTAACAGATAGTTTTGTGATAAGATAATTTGTGACGAGCAACAAGTAACAAAAGTAAATAAAGTGCAGCAAGGTGGCCCAATCCTTTTTGTAGCAAAGGACAAGCCTGGACAATTTCTTATATAGAGAAAAGCGCTCCCGAGGACACATGGGAATTATCGTCAACCTAGTTTTCATCACGTTCATATGATTTGTGTTCGGTACTTTGATAATTTGATATGTGGGTGGACCGGTGCTTGGGTGCTGTCCTTACTTGAACAAGCATCCCACTTATGATTAACTCCTATTGCAAGCATCTGCAACTACAAAAGAAGTATTAAGGTAAACCTAACCATAGCATGAAACATATGGATCCAAATCAGCCCCTTGCGAAGCAACGCATAAACTAGGGTTTAAGCTTCTGTCACTCTAGCAACCCATCATCTACTTATTACTTCCCAATGCCTTCCTCTAGGCCCAAATAATGGTGAAGTGTCATGTAGTCGACGTTCACATAACACCACTAGAGGAGAGACAACATACATCTCATCAAAATATCGAACGAATACCAAATTCACATGACTACTAATAGCAAGACTTCTCCCATGTCCTCAGGAACAAACGTAACTACTCACAAAGCATATTCATGTTCATAATCAGAGGGGTATTAATATGCATAATGGATCTGAACATATGATCTTCCACCAAATAAACCAACTAGCATCAACTACAAGGAGTAATCAACACTACTAGCAACCTACAGGTACCAATCCCAGACTTAGAGACAAGAATTGGGTACAAGAGATGAACTAGGGTTTGAGAGGAGATGGTGCTGGTGAAGATGTTGATGGAGATTGGGCCCCTCCCGATGAGAGGAGCGTTGGTGATGACGATGGCGATGATTTCCCCCTCCCGGAGGGAAGTGTCCCCCGGCAGAACAGCTCTGCCGGAGCCCTAGATTGGTTCCGCTAAGGTTCTGCCTCGTGGCGGCGTAGTCTCGTCCCGAAAGCTTGCTTATGATTTTTCTTCAGACGAAAGACTTCATATAGCAGAAGATGGCCACCAGAGGGTCACCAGGGGACCCACGAGGCAGGGGGCGCGCCCAGGGGGGTAGGGCGCGCCCCCACCCTCGTGCCCAGGGTGTGGGTCCCCTCTGGTATTTCTTCCGCTCATTTTTTATTATTTCCAAAAATCACTTCCGTGGAGTTTCAGGACTTTTGGAGTTGTGCAGAATAGGTCTCTAATATTTGCTCCTTTTCCAGCCCAGAATTCCAGCTGTCGGCATTCTCCCTCTTTATGTAAACCTTGTAAAATAAGAGAGAATAGGCATAAGTATTGTGACATAATGTGTAATAACATCCCATAATGCAATAAATATTGATATAAAAGCATGATGCAAAATGGACGTATCATTATGGACAAGACCCAATCCTAAGCATAGCACAAGATCGTGTAGTTCGTTTGCTAGAGCTTTTCTAATGTCAAGTATCATTTCCTTAGACCATGAGATTGTGCAACTCCCGGATACCGTAGGAATGCTTTGGGTGTATCAAACGTCACAACGTAATTGGGTGACTATAAAGGTGCACTACAGGTATCTCTGAAAGTGTCTGTTGGGTTGGCACGAATCGAGACTGGGATTTGTCACTCCGTATGACGGAGAGGTATCTCTGGGCCCACTCGGTAATGCATCATCATAATGAGCTCAATGTGACTAAGGAGTTAGCCACAGGATCATGTGTTACGGAATGAGTAAAGAGACTTGCTGGTAATGAGATTGAACGAGGTATGGGGATACCATCGATCGAATCTCGGGCAAGTAACATACCTATGGACAAAGGGAATTGTATACGGGATTGATTGAATCCCGACATCGTGGTTCATCTGATGAGATCATCGTGGAACATGTGGGAGCCAATATGGGTATCCAGATCCCGCTATTGGTTATTGGCCGGAGAGGCATCTCAGTCATGTTTGCATGGTTCCCGAACCCGTAGGGTCTACACACTTAAGGTTCGGTGACGCTAGAGTTGTAATGGCAAATGTATTGGTTACCGAAAGTTGTTTGGAGTCTGGGATGAGACCCCGGGCGTCACGAGGAGTTCCAGAATGTTCCGGAGGTGAAGATTTATATATGGGAAGTCCTATTTTGGCCACCGGAAAATGATCGGGATTTTTCGGTATTGTACCGAGAAGGTTCTAGAAGGTTCCGGAGTGGGGCCCACCTGCATGGGGGGACCCACATGAACGTGGGTAGTGGGGGCAAGGACCCACACCCCTGGTCAAGGCGCACCAAGATCCCCCCTTATAAGGAATAAGATCATATCCCGAAGTGCTACCCACCACCACGCCGTCGTGCTACCGGAGTTCTCCCTCAACTTCTCATCTCCCCTTGCTAGATCAAGAAGGAGGAGACATCCTCGGGCTGTACGTGTGTTGAACGCGGAGGCGCCGTCCGTTCGGCGCTTGGATCAGATCTTCCGCGATTTGAATCGCTGCGAGTACGACTCCATCAACCGCTTAGCGATCTTCAAGGGTATGAAGATGCACTCCCTCTCTCTCATTGCTAGCATCTCCTAGATTGATCTTGGTGACATGTAGGAAAATTTTGAATTATTACTATGTTCCCCAACAGTGGTATCAGAGCTAGGTCTATGCGTAGATTATATGCACGAGTAGAACACAAGCAGTTGTGGGCGATGATTTGTTCAATTTGCTTACCGTTACTAGTCCTATCTTGATTCGGTGGCATTGTGGGATGAAGCGGCTCGGACCGACCTTACACGTACGCTTACGTGAGATAGGTTCCACCGACTGACATGCACTTGTTGCATAAGGTGGCTAGCGGGTGTCTGTCTCTCCCACTTTAGTCGGATCGGATTCGATGAAGATGGTCCTTATGAAGGGTAAATAGCAATTGGCATATCACTGTTGTGGCTTTTGCGTAGGTAAGAAACATTCTTGCTAGAAACCCTTAGCAGCCACGTAAAACATGTAACAACAATTAGAGGACGTCTAACTTGTTTTTGCAGGGTATGCTATGTGATGTGATATGGCCAAAAGGATGTCATGAATTATATATGTGATGTATGAGATTGATCATGTTCTTGTAATAGGAATCACGACTTGCATGTCGATGAGTATGACAACCGGCAGGAGCCATAGGAGTTGTCCTAATTTATTGTATGACCTGCGAGTCAATATAAACGCCATGTAATTGCTTTACTTTTTGCTAACCGTTAGCCATAGTAGTAGAAGTAATAGTTGGCGAGACAACTTCATGAAGACACGATGATGGAGATCATGATTATGGAGATCATGGTGTCATGCCGACGACGATGGTGGTCATGCCGCGCCTCGAAGATGGAGATCAAAGGCGCAAGATGATATTGGCCATATCATGTCACTTTATGATTTGCATGTGATGTTTATCTTGTTTACATCTTATTTGCATAGAACGACGGTAGCACAAATAAGATGATCCCTCACTAAAATTTCAAGAAATGTGTTCCCCCTAACTGTGCACCGTTGCGAAGGTTCGTTGTTTGGAAGCACCACGTGATGATCGGGTGTGATAGATTCTAACGTTCGCATACAACGGGTGTAAGCCAGATTTACACATGTGAAACACTTAGGTTGACTTGACGAGCCTAGCATGTACAAACATGGCCTCGGAACACGAGAGACCGAAAGGTCGAACATGAGTCGTATGGTAGATGCGATCAACATGGAGATGTTCACCGTTGATGGCTAGTCCGTCTCACGTGATGATCGGACACGGCCTAGTTGATTTGGATCATGTATCACTTAGATGACTAGAGGGATGTCTATCTGAATGGGAGTTCATTAAATAATTTGATTAGATGAACTTAATTATCATGAACTTAGTCTAAAAATTGTCTTTACAATCTATCTTGTAGACCCAATGGCCCACGCTAATGTTTCCCTCAACTTCAACGTGTTCCTAGAGAAAACCAAGCTGAAAGACGCTGGTAGCAACTATACGGATTGGGTCCGTAACTTGAGGATCATCCTCATAGCTGCCAAGAAAGCATATGTCCTTAAAGCACCGCTAGGTGACACACCCATTTTCCCAGCAACTCAAGACGTTATGAACGCCTGGCAGTTGCTTAGTGATGATTACTCCCTGGTTCAGTGCGGCATGCTTTACAGCTTAGAATGGGGGCTCCAAAAGCGTTTTGAGCAACACGAAGCATATGAGATGTTCCAAGAGCTGAAAATGGTTTTCCAAGCTCATGCTCGGGTTGAGAAATATGAAGTCTCTGACAAGTTCTACAGTTGTAAGATGGAGGAAAATAGTTCTGTCAGCGAGCATATACTCAAAATGTCTGGGTTGCACAACCACTTGTCTCAGCTGGGAGTTAATCTTCCAGATGACTCGGTCATTGACAGAATCCTCCAATCGTTTCCACCTAGATACAAGAGCTTTGTGATGAGTTACAATATGCAAGGGATGGAGAAGTCCATTCCTGAGTTATATTCAATGCTGAAATCAGCGGAGGTGGAGATCAAAAAGGAACATCAAGTGTTGATGGTGAATAAGACCACTAGTTTCAAGAAAGGCAAGGGTAAGAAGAACTTCAAGAAGGACGGCAAGGGAGTTGTCGCGCCCGGTAAGTCAGTTGCCGGGAAGAAGAAGCCAAAGAATGGACCCAAGCCTGAGACTAAGTGCTTTTATTGCAAGGGAAATGGTCACTGGAAGCGGAACTGCCCCAAGTACTTAGCGGATAAGAAAGCCGGCAATGCCAAAGGCATATATGATATACATGTTATTGATGTGTACCTTACCAGCGCTCGTAGTAGATCCTGGGAATTTGATACCGGTGCGGTTGCTCACATTTGTAAGTCAAAACAGGAGCTGCGGAATAAGCTAAGACTGGCAAAGGACGAGGTGACGATGCGCGTCGAGAATGGTTCCAAGGTCGATGTGATCGCCGTCGGCACGCTATCTCTACATTTACCTTCGGGATTAGTTTTAAACCTCAATAATTGTTATTTAGTGCCAGCTTTGAGCATGAACATTGTATCTGGATCTCGTTAATGCGAGATGGCTACTCATTTAAATCCGAGAATAATGGTTGTTCTATTTATACGAGAGATATGTTTCATGGTCATGCCCCGCTGGTCAATGGTTTATTTTTTTGAATCTCGAACGTGATGTTACACATATTCATACTGTGAATGCCAAAAGATGTAAGGTTGACAATGATAGTCCCACATACTTGTGGCACTGCCGCCTTGGTCACATTGGTGTCAAACGCATGAAGAAACTCCATGCAGATGGATTTTTGGAGTCTCTTGACTATGAATTATTTGACACGTGCGAACCATGCCTCATGGGCAAAATGACCAAGACTCCGTTCTCCGGAACAATGGAGCGAGCAACCAACTTGTTGGAAATAATACATACTGATGTATGCGGTCCAATGAGTGTTGAGGCTCGCGGTGGCCATCGTTATGTTCTCACCCTCACTGATGACTTAAGTAGATATGGGTATGTCTACTTAATGAAACACAAGTCTGAGACCTTTGAATAGTTCAAGGAATTTTAGAGCGAGGTAGAGAATCAACGTGACAGGAAAATAAAGTTCTTACGATCAGATCGTGGAGGCGAATACTTGAGTCACGAGTTTGGCACGCACTTAAGGAAATGTGGAATTGTTTCACAACTCATGCCACCTGGAACACCTCAGCGTAATGGTGTGTCCGAACATCGCAATCGCACTCTATTGGATATGGTGCAATCTATGATGTCTCTTACCGATCTACCGCTATCATTTTGGGGTTATGCTTTAGAGATTGCCGCATTCACTTTAAATAGGGCACCTTCTAAATCCGTTGAGACGAAACCTTATGAATTATGGTTTGGGAAGAAACCTAAGCTGTCATTTCTGAAAGTTTGGGGATGCGATGCTTATGTCAAGAAACTTCAACCTGAAAAGCTCGAAACCAAATCGGAAAAATGCGTCTTCATGGGATACCCCAAGGAAACTATTGGGTATACCTTCTACCTCATATACGAAGGCAAGATCTTTGTTGCCAAGAATGGATCCTTTCTGGAGAAAGAGTTTCTCTCGAAACAAGTAAGTGGGAGGAAAGTAGAACTTGATGAGGTACCCCCTCTTGAACTGGAGAGTAGCGCAGCTCAGGAAGATGTTTCTATGGTGCATGCACCGACTAGAGAGGAAGTTGATGATGATGATCATGAAACTTCAAATCAAGTTGCTACTGAACTTCGTAAGTCCACAAGGACACGTTTCGCACCAGAGTGGTACGACAACCCTGTCCTGGAAATCATGTTGTTAGACAACAGTGAACCTTTGAACTATGAAGAAGCGATGGCGGGCCCGGATTCCAACAAATGGCTTGAAGCCATGAAATCTGAGATAGGATCCATGTATGAAACCAAAGTATGGACTTTGACGAACTTGCCCGATGATCGGAAAGCCATAGAGAATAAGTGGATCTTTAAGAAGAAGACTGGCACAGATGGTCATGTGACCGTCTATAAGGCTCGGCTTGTCACTAAGGGTTATCGACAAGTTCAAGGGGTTGACTACGATGAGACCTTCTTACCCGTAGCGAAGCTGAAGTCCGTCTGAATCATGTTAGCAATTGCCGCATTCTATGATTTTGAAATCTGGCAAATGGATGTCAAAACGACATTCCTTAACGGTTTCCTTAAGGAAGAATTGTATATGATGCAGCCGGAAGGTTTTGTCGATCCTAAGAATGCTGACAAAGTATGCAAGCTCTAGCACTCCATCTATGAGCTGGTGCAAGCATCTCGGAGTTGGAACATTCGCTTTGATGAAATGATCAAAGCGTTTGGGTTTATACAGACTTATGGAGAAGCATGTATTTACAAGAAAGTGAGTGGGAGCTCTGTAGCATTTCTCATATTATATGTGGATGACATACTGTTGATGGGAAATGATATAGAACTCTTGGAAAGCATAAAGGCCTACTTGAATAAGTGTTTTCCAATGAAGGACCTTGGAGAAGCTGCTTACATATTAGGCATCAAGATCTATAGAGATAGATCGAGACGCCTCATTGGTCTTTCACAAAGCACATACCTTGACAAGATATTGAAGAAGTTCAATATGGATCAGTCCAAGAAGGGGTTCTTGCCTGTATTGCAAGCTGTGAGATTGAGTGCAGCTCAATGCCCGACCTCGGCAGAAGATAGAGAAAAGATGATTGTCATCCCCTATGCCTCAGCCATAGGCTCTATTATGTATGCCATGCTGTGTACCAGACCTGATGTGAACCTTGCCATATGTGTGGTAGGGAGGTACCAAAGTGATCCCGGAATGGAACACTGGACAGCGGTCAAGAATATCCTGAAGTACCTGGAAAGGACTAAGGATATGTTTCTCGTTTATGGAGGTGCTGAAGAGCTCATCGTAAAGGGTTACGTCAATGCTAGCTTTGACACAGATCCGAATGACTCCAAGTCAAAAACCGGATACGTGTATATTTTGAATGGTGGGGAAGTCAGCTGGTGTAGTTGCAAGCAAAGCGTCGTGGCGGGATCTACATGTGAAGCAGAGTACATAGCTGCTTCGGAAGCAGCACATGAAGCAGTCTGGATGAACGAGTTCATCACCGACCTAGGAGTGATTCCCAATGCGTCGGGCCCGATGACTCTCTTTTGTGACAACACTGGAGCTATTGCCCTTGCAAAGGAGCCCAGGTTTCACAAGAAGACCAGGCACATCAAGCGCCGCTTCAACTCCATCCGTGAATATATTCAAGATGGAGACATAGATATTTGTAAAGTACATACGGATCTGAATGTCGCAAATCCGTTGACTAAACCTCTTCCAAGAGCAAAACATGATAAGCACCAAAACTCCATGGGTGTTCGATTCATCACAATGTAACCAGATTGTTGACTCTAGTGCAAGTGGGAGACTTTTGGAAATATGCCCTAGAGGCAATAATAAAATGGTTATTATCATATTTCCTTGTTCATGATAATTTTCTATTGTTCATGCTATAATTGTATTAACCGGAAACCGTAATATATGTGTGAATACATAGACTACAACATCTCCCTAGTGAGCCTCTAGTTGACTAGCTCGTTGATCAATAGATGGTTGTGGTTTCCTGGCCATGGACATTGGATGTCGTTGATAACGGGATCACATCATTAGGAGAATGATGTGATGGACAAGACCCAATCCTAAGCATAGCACAAGATCGTGTAGTTTGTTTGCTAGAGCTTTTCTAATGTCAAGTATCATTTCCTTAGACCATGAGATTGTGCAACTCCCGGATACCGTAGGAATGCTTTGGGTGTATCAAACGTCACAACGTAACTGGGTGACTATAAAGGTGCACTACATGTCGGCGTCCTGGGAACGGGGGTACCCAGACTTGCTGTCACAGCCTGATTTTTGTCCCTTTCTTTTTCTTTTGTTTTTTGAGATTTCTTGCTTGAGTTTTCTCTTTCCGTGGCTATGTGGTCTGGAAACTGAAGAAGATGAACTCTTCTTTCTTTCCAGAGTGGCTTGTCATCCTCAAACCTTTCCCAAGACCTTGCCATCTTTATCCTAGCCCAACCTCAGTATTCTTTTTCTAGGAAATATTCCTTTTTCTGTTAAAGGAATAATCCATTTTGCCCTAGGTTGTGAAGCAACCTATATTTCCATCATTCCTAAAATTCCCAAATAATTCTCATAATTTTTTTGGGTCATATCTTCCTCAAATATGGCAAAACTTTTTATTACCATGTTCAAAAATAATCCCCCAGTAATTCCTTTCCTATTCTGACCTAAATGGCACATTGTGAAGCAAGTGATATTTTTCTTTGCCCATTTGACCCCAAACTTCTTGGACATATTTTACTATCCAACTAATTGTCCTGTGCCAAAATTCAACTTTATTTGCCTAGCCAATCTTCCTCAGGGATTTTTCAAAGTTCCTGTTTGAGGGAAATGGTTGTGAAGGAAGTATTAGCTAGGTTAATCCAATTGAGTTGAATTTTTGCATGGTCTTTCATTTTATCAAATCAAAGCCCTCCTCAAGATTGGAGCTCATGCAATGCATCCATGTGAGCACGGCTTCAAATCTTTGTTTCTGTCCAAATTTTCAGTTAGTGAAGCAAGTATATTTTATATTGCTCCATTATTGCTGAAAATTTTCCTAAGCCTTCTCCTTCCCATATAACCTATCTCCACAAAATTTGGGCATATTTCACCTAGCCATTATTCCTCTAGAATTTTTGCAAGTTTCTGGTCAGTGGAAATGCTTCTGAAGCAAGTACCATTTTGGTTTATCCAATTGGTATGAAACCTTTTGCAGCATCTTCATATGACCAAATAACTCAGCCTTGCCCAAGTTGAGCTCAAGTGGATACCCCATGTGAGAGCATCATCATGATCTTGATTCTGGACCCTTTTGGTCAGTTGCAAAGCAACTATATTAAGCTTTGATCTATTTGCCTCCAAAACCCCCAGGACTCTTGCCTTTCCTTAGTCTATCATCCCAGACAACACCATTTGACCGAATCAGTTCTCTTTTGAGCATAGTGGCTTGATAAAGTTTGATACAACAAACTTTAATCGAAGACTAACTCAGCTTCAGAGCTTCTTCTGTCGATCCATCACCTCCCTCAGCCTATATGATGCAGGGACTCATCACTAGACAACTCGCGACAGTCTCTTGCGCCCCCTCCTTGCCGGGCACAGTGGTGACCGCGCCGTTTGCACGCGCTCTGGCAGCATTGGTCACGTCTAGAGCGTCGTTTTGCTCGGGCACAACTCGTGGTCGTCGTGTTCGCTCACCCTGGCATGTCTAGCGTGTTTCCCACATTGTCGCCGTCCCTCTGGAGCCATTGCCCCCTTCGTTTGCTTCTCTGATGACCCGTCCCCGTCACCGAACAGTGAGCGCCCACGGGAGCGATGTAGCCGACCGGCTCTATTCGCGCCACGACGCCTTCCTCCTCGTGTCCTCGAGCGCCTCTCGTCTCTGTGAGCTCTGCCACTCATCCGTTCCCTCCCTCCTCGCCTTCCTGCGCCCTCCCGTGAGCCCTGCACCACGCCAGAGCCTCGGCCGGACGTCGCCGTGGCGACACTCGGCTCGAACCGCCTTGCCCCGCCAATTAGGCCCACCCCGAGCCTCTCCAAGAGCACCAGCAACCTCCCTCACTCTCAGCTCCCTCCCCGACCACTCATTCGAGCTCCAGGAGCTCTCTTGCCCCGCCATGGCCACCACGGCCATCGCCGGCCGCCGCCGGAATTGGCACAACCCCGAGCCCTTCCCTCTGTTCCACCACCACCAGAGCCTTCTACCAACCCACCAAAGCCACTCCAACACCCCTCCCCCTCCTCCGATGGCCTCTGGCCACGATCCCCATCTTCAGCCGAACTCCTCATCCGCCCCTCTATGGTTTGAAATACTGGAAATGACCATTTTGCCCTTGCCCTTAATCAGCCCCTCCGAGAGCGAACCCTTTCTGGCGAATCTTTCCGTGGCTTCACCACACTTCTCCCCGGAGCCTTCTTCATCCCCAGGCAAGCCACAACCACCATTTGCATGATAGCTATGCAGAAGCATTGGTTTTCAACGTGAATCTTTAATAACTGTCTGTTTGTTTTGCTAGTGCTGTCATTATTTCGGTTATGCTTATGGGTCGGTGGTTACCGTCATGATATGTTTTCTTGCACTCTGTTATTATGTTCTTCATGCTAGTATTACTTTAATATTTGCCATGCTTGGTAGTAGTACGTGTTGGTGATGGTCTTTGGTGTATGACTATCGTCTGTTCCGAGTACCGTTGTTGTGCATGTTCTTTTGCACCCAGTTGGTTAAATGCTTGCATGGTAGTTTTATCGTTATGTTATTGCATGGTATTTATTGTTGATGCTAGTGGTCATGTTATGCTATGAGTAGTGTTCTAGTTGGGATATTCATGCTCATTAGTATGCCATGCCCATCTGGATAAATGGTTAAATGTTGTTGTTATGCTCGTTGATTGTGATGCACCCCCATGCTTATGTTGATATCATGTTCATGCATTGTAGTTGCATCATGTTATTTTATCATGGCTCAGCATATTGCATTCAAGTTTAATCGGATTAAATTGAACTTGAACAACTGTTGGCTGAGTCATGGTGCCACCAAATCGAGCTGACCAGTGCAACCGCACTTGCCTTATGGGGGGTCCTAACTGAGTCTATTGTCATGCCTCTCGCCGGTGCCTCCAACGAGGGAAGGTTATGCGTGGGCGCTACCTTGGCCGGGTAGGATGACATAAGCCTTGTGTGCCCGTTGTTTTTGTAAGGATCCTTGTCCCCGTTTGAGACCGTTTATGTTTTGCCACGACGGTGGCCATTGATGCCTTTGGTAGGCACGGGGCCACCCATGACTTAGCCCAAAGGGGAGTTGGTCGGAGTGGCCGGGAGAGTGTCATGGCAGTAGATCGGTTTTGTCGGAACGCCGTTGGTCCACCCGAATGGGAGTGCGAGGCCATGGGTTCCGTGGTGTGGGTACAATGTGCTAACCTCTGTAGAGTGTGTGTTTAAATCTATCGATAGCTGCGCCCGCGGATACGGGCCCAGTTCGTAGTTGGTCACACTATGGGTCAACAGTAATCATAATAACTTGACAACCCCGGTTTGATGATGAAAGAAGTTGGTTGATATTTATGTGATCGTGAGAGGATCACTGTGGTATCGTGGATACCGTGTTGATGGATATTTCTGGTGTTATGCGAGAGTCAAGGGTAAAGGTCAAGCTCCTTGTGGTCATAAATGATTACTATGGTATTGTTAATACCAAGCTTGATTGGATCCTGAGATGATCGTGTGATGTTCGTGATGGTAAGTGATGCATGTGATGGTTACGATGCAACCCGAGCAGAGTAAGTTGGTGCAGGATAGTTTCATCATGTTGCATGCTAGTCTCATCATGTTCATATGTTTATGCCATGCTCGTATTGTTCTAGCAGTATCGTGTTCTACATGCCATATGGTTCTGATAGTATCGTGTTCGTCATTGCTTAATAATCTGTAATTGCCATGCTAATTGTTTGTCTTGATTGCTTTGGTTGCTGTGAGCTTGCAAGTACATTCAATGTACTGACCTGGCGTGTCATGCCAGTTTGCAGGTCATGCCGGATTTGATTGCTTGTTTGCCGTGGATCCCTTGTTTGCGAGCTAGGATAAGCGTTCCAGCCAGAGTCCCTGCGGAGTGGAGTTCATCACCGTCGTCGCTATTCTGCTGCTAGAGTTATTCCGTTGCTTCATGTTGTTCTGCTGCTTGCATAGAGCAACCGTGGCAGGTGTAGTGTCGCCATGCCGATGTAACCCCTTGTACCCATATAGATTGTAATAAAGAGCTGATTTGTTCTATGCTAAGCAGTGCCGTATTCCAGAAGACTTCTCCTCGATCTCTGGGCTGGAATACGGGGCATTCCGGTTTCTCTGCGCCGGGGTGCCACAGGCTTGGTATCAGAGCAGGTCTGGCTGTAGGATGCCCTAGCCCGCGCGAACGTTAGAATGCGGTAGTATAGAGCCCCGTTGGTTTGTTGCACTTGATTGTTGCATTTGTTTGTTGCATAGCATGCATATAGATTATTATCTTGTCGCTAATGGTTAATCTTGTGAGTGTAGATGGCATCGGTTTCGATCCACTACCTGCACCCTCCTTCTTTGCATACGTGCTCTTCGATGTTTGGCGTCATCTCTGTCCCAGCAGAGTGATGCCCTGGTGCCAAGTGTTTCAAACACCATTTGCAGGAGTTATGCTCAGATATCGCGTCGATATTTTTCGCCACCCACCCATATTATTTCGGTGATAGACTTGTCTCTATCCCGAATCGTGCCATCCATCTCATCCCTTTGGCAATGTAAGACGTAAGTCGTCTATTAGTGTTTCGACATTCTTAGTTTTGACGACGACGTCATGGACGTAAGCTTCTACTGTCTTGTCGATCTGCTTCTCCAGGCATGTTTGAATCATGCGTTGGCATGTGGCGCCGGCGTTCTTGAGCCTGAAGGGCATTGTGTTGAAGCAGAATGGCCCATATGGGGTAATAAATGCTGTTGCAGCTTGATCGGACTCCTTCATTTTGATTTGATGGTATCCGGAATATGCATCGAGGAAACACAGTGAGTCGTGTCCTGCGGTGGCGTCAATGATTTGATCAATGCAGGGAGGGGGAAGGGATCCTTAGGGCAAGCCTTGTTGAGGTCTTTGAAATCGACACACAGGCGCCAGGATTCGTCCTTGTTTGGTACCATCACCAGGTTTGCCAGCCAGTCCGGATGTTTGATTTCTCTAATGAATTCGGCTTCGATAAGCTTGGCCAACTCCTCCCCCATGGCTTGTCGCTTGGGTTCGGAAAAGCGCCGCAGTGTTTGCTTGACCGATTTAAATCCCTTTAATATATTGAGGCTATGTTCGGCCAGCTTGCGTGGGATCCTTGGCATATCTGAAGGGTGTCAGGTAAATATGCCCCAGTTTCCGCGCAGGAATTCTCGTAGTGCGGCGTCAACTGTTGGGTTCAGTTGCGCTCCGATAGATGCTGTCTTCTTGGGGTCCGTTGGGTGGACCTGAAATTTGACTATTTCTTCTGCTGGTTTGAAGGAGGTGGATTTGGGGCGTTTGTCGAGGATCACATTGTCCCTGTCCATCGTGGAGCGCAGTGCGGTTAATTCTTCAGCCGCGAGGGCTTCGGATAGCGCCTCAAGGGCCAGGGATGCGGTTTTGTTTTCAGCGCGGAGTGCTATGTCTGGATCACTGACGAGAGTGATGTGGTCCGGGCATTTTCAGCTTCATATACCCATAATGAGGTACAGCTTGGAAGCGTGTAAAAGCATCCCGCCCCAACAGGGCGTGGTATCCGCTGCTGAAAGGGGCCACTTGGAAAGTGATTTCTTCGGATCGATAATTCTCCGGCGTGCCGAATACCACGTCAAGTGTGATTTTTCCCGCGCATCGCGCCTCTTGACTGGGAATGATTCCTCGGAAGGTTGTTCTACTTTGCTTGATGCGGCTCCTGTCTATTTCCATTTTGTGGAGTGTGTCCTCATAAATGAGGTTTAGTCCGCTACCGCTGTCCATGAGGACCTTGGTAAGTCGAAACCCGTCCACGATGGGACTGAGGACTAATGCGGCTTGCACTCGGACTGTCTTGTACTTCGGTTCGTCACCAGCATTAAATGTTATAGCCGTGTTGTTCCAAGGGTTTATTGCAGCGATTTGGCAGACTTCGGTGAGGTCGTGAAGTACCCTTTTGCGCTTGTTGTTTGAAGCGAATGTCTCGAAGACTGTCAATACTCTTGTGTCGTCGTTTTCTGGAGGGTGCTGTTTGTTGGGGAACGTAGCAATAATTCAAAATTTTCCTACGTGTCACCAAGATCAATCTAGGAGATGCTAGCAATGAGAGAGAGGGAGTGCATCTTCATACCCTTGAAGATCGCTAAGCGGAAGCGTTACAAGAACGCGGTTGATGGAGTCGTACTCGCAGCGATTCAAATCGCGGAAGATCCGATCTAGCGCCGAACGGACGGCGCCTCCGCGTTCAACACACGTACAGCCCGGGGACGTCTCCTCCTTCTTGATCCAGCAAGGGGAGAGGAGAAGTTGAGGGAGAACTCCAGCAGCACGATGGCGTGGTGGCAATGGAGCTCGTGGTTCTCCGGCAGAGCTTCGCTAAGCACTACGGAGGAGGAGGAGGAGTATGAGGAGGGAGGGCTGCGCCAGGGAAGAGGTACGGCTGCCCTCCCACCCCTCCACTATATATAGGGGCAAGGGGAGAGGGGGAGGCACCCTAGGGTTTCCCCTAGGGGGCGGCGGCCAAGCAGATTGGATCTCCCTAGGGAAAATCCTAGGGAGACTTGCCCCCCAAGCCAAGCAGGTGGAGGCTTGCCTCCCAAGCCAGGTGGAGGCGCCCCACCTCCCCAAGTAACGTGGGAAAGGATGTGGGGGGCGCACCACCCCTTAGTGGGCTGCTTTGCCCCTTCCCCTTTGGCCCATGAGGCCCTCCAACACTTGCCGGGGCTCCCGAAACACCTTTCGGTCATGCTGGCCATAGCCTGGTACCCCCGGAACACTTCCGGACTCCAATACCCTTCGTCCAATATATCGATCTTCACCGCCGGACCATTCCGGAACTCCTTGTGATGTCCGGGATCTCATCCGGGACTCCGAACAACATTCGGTAACCACATACTATTTCCCATAACAACTCTAGCGTCACCGAACCTTAAGTGTGTAGACCCTACGGGTTCGGGAACCATGCAGACATGACCGAGACACCTCTCCGGCCAATAACCAATAGCGGGATCTGGATACCCATATTGGCTCCCACATGTTCCATGATGATCTCATCGGATGAACCACGATGTCGGGGATTCAATCAATCCCGTATACAATTCCCTTTGTCTATCGGTATGTTACTTGCCCGAGATTCGATCGTCGGTATCCCAATACCTCGTTCAATCTCGTTACCGGCAAGTCTCTTTACTCGTTCCGTAACGCATGATCCCGTGGCTAACTCCTTAGTCACATTGAGCTCATTATGATGATGCATTACCGAGTGGGCCCAGAGATACCTCTCCGTCATACGGAGTGATAAATCCCAGTCTCGATTCATGCCAACCCAACATACACTTTCGGAGATACCTGTAGTGCACCTTTATAGCCACCCAGTTACGTTGTGACGTTTGGTACACCCAAAGCATTCCTACGGTATCCGGGAGTTGCACAATCTCATAGTCTAAGGAAACGATACTTGACATTAGAAAAGCTCTTAGCAAACGAACTATACGATCTTGTGCTATGCTTAGGATTGGGTCTTGTCCATCACATCATTCTCCTAATGATGTGATCCCGTTATCAATGACATCCAATGTCCATGGTCAGGAAACCATAACCATCTATTGATCAACGAGCTAGTCAACTAGAGGCTTACTAGGGACATGTTGTGGTCTATGTATTCACACATGTATTACGGTTTCCAGTTAATACAATTATAGCATGAACAGTAGACAATTATCATGAACAAGGAAATACAATAATAACCATTTTATTATTGCCCCTAGGGCATATTTCCAACAGTCTCCCACTTGCACTAGAGTCAATAATCTAGTTCACATCACTATGTGATTGTAATGAATCCAACACCCATGGGGTTTGTTCATATCTCGCTTGTGAGAGAGGTTACTAGTCAACGGGTCTGAACCTTTCAAATCCGTGTGTGCTTTACAAATCTCTATGTCATCTTGTAGATGCAGCTACCACGCGCTACTTGGAGCTATTCCAAATAACTTCTCTACTATACAAATCCGGTTTACTACTCAGAGTCATCCGGATAGTGTCAAAGTTTGCATCGACGCAACCCTTTACGATGAACTCTTTCACCACCTCCATAATCGAGAAAATTCCTTAGTCCACTAGTTACTAAGGATAAGTTCGACCGCTATCATGTGATCCATTCCTGGATCACTCTTGTACCCCTTGACTGACTCATGGCAAGCACTACTGGAATCAGCTAATTTGCCATCTGCCGGCTCTTTGCCGTCTGCTAGCTGACGGCAAAGAAGCTCTTTGCCATCAGCTACCCAAAAGCAGACGGCAAAGAAACGGCAGACGGCAAAGAAGCTCTTTGCCATTTGCGAGCTCTTTGCCTTTGCCGTCCGCTGGTAGACGGCAAAGAGTGAGGTGGCCCCCACCCCCCGCCCGTTTGGAAAAAACTTAACGGCCCACCTCTTTGCCGTCCGCCAGCAGACGGCAAAGAGGCAAAAAGGGCGGACGGCAAAGATAGGCGGACGGCAAAGAGGGCACTACCTAACGGCCCGTACCCCCCCCCCCCCGCCCGTTTGTAACGCCCACGATGCGGCTATATCTCCCACGTGTCGAGGCACGACTTAGAGGCATAACCGCATAGTGGTTTTGTCGCAAGAAGGGTCATCTTCACACAATCCCATGTAATGAACAAGAATGGGATAAAGAGTTGGCTTACAATCGCCACTTCACACAATACATAAATACGATCCATACATCATCCAAAATACAATCATATAGACCGGCTACGGTCAAAATCCAGCTGAAAATAAGACAACCCCAAATGCTAGATCCCCGATCGTCCCAACTGGGCTCCACTACTGATCATCAGGAAAAGACACATAATAACGACCACGTTCCTCGTCGAACTCCCACTTGAGATCGACGCCATCTTCTGCACTGGCATCGTCGGCACCTGCAAGTGTTTTGGAAGTATCTGTGAGTCACGGGGACTCAGCAATCTCACACCCGCGAGATCAAGACTATTTAAGCTTAAAGGGGGGAATGGTGCAAGGAGGTGGAGCTGCAGCGGCAAAAGCATATATGGTGGCGAACTTGCGCAAATGAGAGCGAGAAGAGAAGCAAAGGAACGGACGTCATCTAGCAATGACCAAGAAGAGGTCCTGAACACCTACTTACGTCATTCATAACACAGACCGTGTTCACTTCCCGGACTCCGCCGAGAAGAGACCATCACGGTTACACACGCACTTGGTGTATTTTAATTGGGTCAAGTGACAAGTTATCTACAACCGGACATTAACAAATTCCCATCTGCCTCATAACCGCGGGCACGGCTTTCGAAAGATAATACCCTGCAGGGGTGTCCCAACTTAGCCCATCATAAGCTCTCACGGTCAACGAAGGATAAACCTTCTCCCGGAAAGACCCGATCAGTCTCGGAATCCCGGTTTACAAGACATCTCGACAATGGTAAAACAAGACCAGCAAAGCCGCCCGAATGTGCCGACAAATCCCGATAGGAGCTGCACATATCTCGTTCTCAGGGCACACCGGATAAGTCAAGCTACGAGTAAAACCAGACCTCGAGTTTCCCCGAGGTGGCCCCGCAGGCTACTCGGTTCGGACCAACACTCGAAGGAGCACTGGCCCGGGGGGGTTAAAATAAGATGACCCTCGGGCTCGCGAAAACCCGGGGGAAAAGGCTTAGGCGGCAAATAGTAAAACCAAAGTGGAATGGACCGAGACCACTTGACAAGCCTCGGTCCATTCCGAGAAAGTTTGCCACACGCACACGAAAGAAAACAAGAGGGGTGCACCGGAGGAGATAGGAGCGCCGGATTGGAAAACGGACAACGGGGAAAATGCTCGGATGCATGAGACGAACACATATGCGAATGCAATGCACATGAAGACATGATATGAAAATGCATGACATAACAAAATACAAAACGCAAAACAAAACCCGACAACGGAGGGAAAAACATATCACATAGCCGGAAATGGCAAGAGTCGGGGTTACAAATATGGCAAGTTACATGCGGGGTGTTACACCGTTACTCACTTTTTCTCTCCTCGCCGTTCTCTCCTCCCACCCCGCCGCCGCCGCCGCCCGCCCCGCCCCGGCCCCCCGCCGCCCCGGCCCGACCTCCACCGCACCCTCGCCGCCTCGACCTCCACCGCACCCTCGCCGCCTCGACCTCCACCGCACCCTCGCCGCCTCTTCCACATCGCCCCGCCCACACCAGCCCGTGCCGCCGCCGCCGACCCCGTCCGGCGTAGCCGGCCTCCCCGCCGCCCCGCACCCCTCCCCAACCTCCATCGTGGCCCCGCCGCTCCTTCCACGTCGGCCAGCCGCGCCGCGGCCGTCCAAGCCCCGTACCGCCGCGCCCGTCCCCTCCCCCGACGCCCGACCAACCGCCGCTGTCGCTGCAGCCGCGGGTCGACCGCCCCCCGAGGAGCGCCGCCCATCGCTGCCCCTCCCCTCCCCATCGTTGCGCCGCCTTGCTGCCGCCCCCTCCCCGACCCGTCGCCGCCCCCCACGGTGAGCCCCTGCCGCCCCCCTGTGTCCTATTTTTTTCTTCTGTTTTTTGTTTTTCTTTTCTGTTTAGATAAGGTTTTTTAGTTTAAGTTTTTTCAGTTTAGAATTAATTAGTTTAGGTTATTTAGTTTAATTAGTTTAGGTTTAATTAGTTTAAATAGTTTAGTTTTAATTAGTTTAGGTTTTTAGTTTAGGTTTAGGTTATATAGTTAGCTAGATTAGATTAATTAGATTGGATTATATTAGACTAGTGTTAGGTTTTAGTTAAATAGTCATAATTAAAGGAAGTGAAAAAAGATGAAAAAAGAAGAAGAAAAGTAGAATAAGTAGAAGGGGGAAGAAGAAGAAGAAGAAGAAGAAGAAGAAGAGGAGGAGGAGGAGGAGAAAGAAGAAGAAGAAGAAGAAGAAGAAGAAGAAGAAGAAGAAGAAGAAGAAGAAGAAGAAGAAGAAGAAGAAGAAGAAGAAGAAGAAGAAGAAAAGAAGTAGAAGACGGGGGATGAGAAGAAGTAGAAGAATGAGAAGAAGTAGAAGTAGTAGAAGAATGAGAAGACCCCCTGACCCCCTGACCCCCAACCCCGACACCACACCCCGACACCCGACCCCGACTCCACACCGCCGGGCCCTTCTTCGTCGACCGCGGTGCGGATCGGATGGATTGTTGGGAGGTGTTGGTCGATGAGTGGTGCTCAAAAGAATGGCTAGCCCTCCACAACGAGGCCAAGGACAAACGTGCCCAAATGGAAGGTGTGCCACACCATCAAGGCAGCTCCAACTTATATCAGTTCGGGCGCAACTGGGTATGTGGTTTGCTTCATGATTCATGCAATTCATTCATCATGCTAGCTTGAGCCCTTTAATTACTAATTTTCATTGTTTCTCTCTTTCAGGCACGCTACAATAAGGCGGATAAGGTGCCAGAGGTGTACGACCTGTATGCCATGGCCCACACTGCCTCTTTCAAGAAAGTCAAGGCTTTCTCTCAGTCTGACCTCGATGACGCAAACAACTTCACCAACATCTCCTCCCACAACAAGCTCGTGAGATATAGAGATGAGGGGAAGGCGAGGAAAGGGGAGGACTTTAACCCGAGCCAGGGTCCCATTGATCCAGAGCTGGTGATGATATCTGGTGGCGGGAGGTCCCATGGCTCCATAGCCATTGGAGATGGACTTATCCGTTGTCCTAGCACTCTCCCGGAGATCAAGGCGCGCCAGTCGAGCTCCGCTCCTGAGATAAGGCCTCGTGAACGGCCAGTGCAACTCGCTATCAAGGTTAGTGATACGTACTCAGTTATCTTTCTCCATTACATTGTGTGCGCTTCCATCAATGATTACAAATGGTCATGTGAGTGGTGTTGCAGGCTGCTATACAGACTGAGAGAGATAGAACGGAGAAACTTCTGGCGGAGGCGGCGGAGAGGCAGCGGGAGATGGAGGAGAGGACGAGAAAGATGATGGAGGAGGAGAGGGCACGGAATGACATGCAGGCAAGGGCCATGTACGAGCTCCTTGTGGTAAGTTTCTTCTGCAGATTACTTGCTAGTCTTAACATTTGAGTCTCATTACTAACTAGTATGACTCTGTTGTGAAAACCAAATGTGCAGTCTGTGTGCGAGAAGTCCGGTCAGCCCGCTCCGCCGATGCCAGTGATTGCTCCTGGGAGCACGGTGAGTTTAATTTGAATGGACATTACTTGCTAGTCTTAACATTTGAGTGTCATAATGCTAACGAGACATTGGAAATGATCTTTGGTGCAGCTTAACTCCAGAAACGCATCGCACAATCCTTCTCCAGGTAGCGGCACTAGCCACCCCGCTCCTACACCTCCCTGATCACGGTAAGTTTCTCTACTGTTTTTCTTAACAAATGCATAAAGACCTAGACTTAGCTTTATTTCCTCCAATATGCTTACCATAATGACCTAGAGTTAGCTTCTTTTCCTCCAAAATGACCCATTTTACCTAGGTTAGCTTATAAATGATGCAGTTCATCCAAGTTAGCTCAAAAATGACCCATTTTACCTAGATTAGCTCCTAAATGATCCATTTTACCTACGTTAGCTTTAAAATGGCCCATTTCACGTAGGTTAACTCCAAAATGACCCATCTTACCTAGGTTATCTCATAAACGATCCATTTCAACTAATTTAGCTCATAAATGATCCATTTGACCTAAGTGAGCTAAAAACGATCCATTTCACCTAAATTAGCTCTTAAATGATCCATTTCACCTAAGTTAGCTCAAAAAGATCCATTTCAACTAAATTAGCTCATAAATGATCCATTTCAACAAAGTTAGCTCAAAAAGATCCATTTCAACTAAATTAGCTCATAAATGATCCATTTCAACAAAGTTAGCTCAAAAACGATCCATTTCAACTAAGTTAGCTCATAAATGATCCATTTGACCTAAGGGAGCTAAAAAACGATCCATTTCACCTTAGTTACCTCAAAAACGATCCATTTGACCTTAGTTAGCTCATAAACAACCCATTTCAACTTAGTTAGCTCATATATGATCCATTTCACGTAAGTTAGCCCATAAATGACATACTCTTCTTGTTATAGTCCTCTTCTTGTTCTAGTCACCTATTTCTAACTTTCTTATTTTTCATTTTGCAGATTTCATTCACTTGACGAAAGCTTGCATAGATGGAGTGCTCCTTATCCCTTTCTCTGTTTCTTTTGTATCGTTGAACTATGCATGTATCTTGGTAGTTGGATGAACTATGCTATGTATGATGGAACTTGGTAGTTGGATGGAACATATGTGATGGAACTCTGCATGTTGGATATCTATGTGATGGAACTATGTCATATATATCATATATATCTTATATGTTTGCTGTGAAATATATCTGTATATGTCATATATATTTGTGATGAAAATTGATGGATTTAATAAAAAACAGAAAAAAGAGCCAATATGCAGGCTCTTTGCCGTCTGCCACCGACGGCAACGGGCTCTTCGCCGTCTGCCGCGGACGGCAAAGAGGCCACGTGGCATCCAAATGTGCTTCCTGGGAGCTGACCAATTTGGTCAATTTGCCTACAGTGGCAGACGGCAAAGAGTAAAAGAGTTTGCCGTCAGCGGCGGACGGCAAAGGCCTGCCATGTGGTGACGTGTAGATGACATCATACGGCGGACGGCAAAGACACTACAAAGTTTGCCGTCCGCTAGCGGACGGCAAAGGCACTAGAAAATTTGCCGTCCGCTGGCGGACGGCAAAGGCCTGCCGTTAGCCACTTAACGGACTGAGAGCACAATTTTTGCCGTCCACTGCAGACGGCAAAGGGGCTTTGCCGTCAGCCGCCAGGAAGCAGACGGCAAAGTAGCTGTTTACCGTAGCCTACTTTGCCGGAGCCTTTTGCCGTCCGCGGCTAACGGCAAAGGCCTTTGCCGTCCGCCGTTCGTGCCTTTGCCGTCCGCCGTGGCGGATGGCAAAATAGTTGTTTCCTGTAGTGAAGGTACACTTCAGGTGCGGTACACAACATAGCATACTGTAGAGCCTATGTCTAAAGCATAGGGGACGACCTTCGTTCTTTCTCTCTCTTCTACCGTGGTCAGGTCTTGAGTCTTACTCAATACTCACACCTTGTAACACAGCCAAGAACTCCTTCTTTGCTGATCTATTTTGAACTCCTTCAAAATCCTGTCACGGTATGCATTCATTTGAAAGTACTATTAAGCATTTTCGATCTATCCTTATAGATCTTGATGCTTAATGTTCAAGTAGCTTAATCCAGGTTTTGCATTGAAAAACACTTTTCAAATAACCCTGTATGTTTTCCAGAAATTCTACATCATTTCTGATCAACAATATGTCAACAACATATACTCATCAGAAATTCTATAGTGCTCCCACTCACCTTTTTGGAAATACAAGTTTCTCATAAACTTTGTATAAACCCAAAATCTTTGATCATCTCATCAAAGCGTACATTCCAACTCCGAGATGCTTACTCCAATCCTTAGAAGGATTGCTGGAGCTTTGCATACTTGTTAGCATCTTTCAGGATTGACAAACCTTCTGGTTGTATCACATACAACCTTTCCTCAAGAAAATCGTCGAGGAAACAATGTTTTGACATCCTATCTGCAAGATTTCATAAATAATGCAGTAACTGCTAATATAATTCCAACAGACTCTTAGCATCGCTACGAGTGAGAAAGTCTCATCGCAGTCAACTCCTTGAACTTACCGGAAAACATCTTAACGACAAGTCGAGCTTTCTTAATGGTGACACTTACCATCATTGTCTGTCTTCCTTTTTAAAATCCGTCTGCACCCAACAGCCTTACGACCATCAAGTAGTTCTTCCAAAGTCTATACTTTGTTTTCATACATGGATCCTCTCGGTTTTATGGCCTCAAGCCATTCATCGGAATCCAGGCCCACCATCGCTTCTCCATAGCTCGTAGGTTCATTGTTGTCTAGCAACATGACTTCCAAGACAGGATTACGTACCACTCTGAATTAGTACGCATCCTTGTCGTCCTACGAGGTTTGGTAGTGACTTGATCCAAAGTTTCATGATCACTATCATAAGCTTCCACTTCAATTGGTGTAGGTGCCACAGGAACAACTTCCTGTGCCCTGCTACACAGTAGTTGAAGTCATGGTTCAATAACCTCATCAAGTCTCCACCATCCTCCCACTCAATTCTTTCGAGAGAAACTTTTCCTCAAGAAAGGACCCGTTTCTAGAAACAATCACTTTTGCTTCCAGATCTGAAATAGGAGGTATACCCAACTGTTTTGGGTATTCTATGAAGATGCATTTATCCGCTTTGGGTTCGAGCTTATCAGCCTGAAACTTTTTCACATAAGCGTCGCAGCCCCAAACTTTTAAGAAACGACAACTTAGGTTTCTCTAAACCATAGTTCATACGGTGTCGTCTCAACGGAATTGCGTGGTGCCCTATTTAAAGTGAATGTGGTTGTCTCTAATGCCTAGCCCATAAACGATAGTGGTAAGAGACATCATGGTATGCACTATATCCAATAGGGTGCAGTTATGATGTTCGGACACACCATCACGCTATGGTGTTCCAGGTGGTATTAGTCGTGAAACAATTCCCACAATTTCTTAATTGTGTGCCGAACTTGTAACTCAGATATTCATCTCTATGATCATATCACAGACATTTTATCCTCTTGTCACGACGATCTTCAACTTCACTCTGAAATTACTTGAACCTTTCAATAATTCAGACTTGTGTTTCATCAAGTAAATATACTCAGCATATACTCAAATCATCTGTGAAGCAAGAACATAACGATATCCACTGCATGCCTCAGCACTCATTGGACTGCACACATCAAAATGTATTACTTCCAACAAGTTGCTTTCTTGTTCCATCTTACTGAAAACGAGGCCTTTCAGTCATCTTGCCCATGTGGTATGATTTGCATGTCTCAAGTGATTCAAAATCAAGTGAGTCCAAACGATCCATCTGTATGGACTTTCTTCATGCATATATACTAATAGACATGGTTCGCATGTCTCAATCTTTTCAAAAACGAGTGAGTCCAAAGATCCATCAACATGGAGCTTCTTCATGCGTTTTATACCAATATGACTCAAGTGGCAATGCCACAAGTATGTGGTACTATCATTACTATCTTATATCTTTTGGCATGAACATGTGTATCACTACGATCGAGATTCAATAAACCATTCATTTTAGGTGCAAGACCATTGAAGGTATTATTCAAATAGACAGAGTAACCATTATTCTCTTTAAATGAATAACCGTATTGCGATAAACATAATCCAATCATGTCTATGCTCAACGCAAACACCAAATAACATTATTTAGGTTTAACACCAATCTCGATGGTAGAGGGAGCATGCGATGCTTGATCACATCAACCTTGGAAACACTTCCAACACATATCGTCATCTCACCTTTAGCTAGTCTCCGTTTATTCCGTAGCCTTTTATTTCGAGTTACCAACACTTAGCGACCGAACCGGTATCTAATACCCTGGTGCTACTAGGAGTACAAATAAAGTACACATTAATATAATGTATATCCAATATACTTCTGTCGACCTTGCCTGCCTTCTCATCTACCAAGTATCTAGGGTAGTTCTTTCCCTTGCCCTTCTTTCCCTTGCCCTTCTTGAAACTAGTGGTTTTACTAACCATCAACAATTGATGCTCCTACTTGATTTCTACTTCCGTGGTGTCAAACATCGCGAATAGCTCAAGGATCATCATATCTATCCCTGATTTGTTATAGTTCATCACGAAGCTCTAGTAGCTTGGTGGCAGTGACTTTGGAGAACCATCACTATCTCATCTGGAAAATTAACTCCCACTCGATTCAAGCGATTGTAGTACTCAGACAATCTGAGTACATGCTCAACGGTTGAGCTTTTCTCCCTTAGTTTGCAGGCTTAAGAAACTTGTCAGAGGTCTCATACCTCTTGACGTGGGCACTAGTCTAAAATCCCAATTTCAGTCTTTGGAACATCTCATATTATCTGCGATGTTTCAAAAACGTCTTTGGTGCCACAATTTTAAACCGTTAGCATTACGCACTGAACTATCACGTAGTCATCAAAACGTGTATGTCAGATGTTTCGCAACATCTACAGACGACGCTCGAGGTTCAACACACCGAGCGGTGCATTAAGGACATAAGCCTTCTGTGCAGCAATGAGTACAATCCTCAGTATACGGACCCAGTCCGCATAATTGCTACTATCAACTTTCAACTAAATTTTCTCTAGGAACATATCTTAAACAATAGAACTAAAGCGTAAGCTACGACATAATTTGCAAAGACCTTTTGACTATGTTCATGATAATTAAGTTCATCTGATTATTTAATGAACTCCCACTCAGATAGACATCCCTCTAGTCATCTGAGTGATACATGATCCGAGTCAACTAGGCCGTGTCCGATCATCACGTGAGACGGACTAGTCATCATCGGTGAACATCTCCATGTTGATCGTATCTACTATACGACTCATGTTCGACCTTTCGGTCTCTTGTGTTCCGAGGCCATGTCTGTACATGCTAGGCTCGTCAAGTCAACCTAAGTGTTTCGCATGTGTAAATCTGGCTTACACCCGTTGTATGCGAACGTTAGAATCTATCACACCCGATCATCACGTGGTGCTTCGAAACAACGAACCTTCGCAACGGTGCACAGTTAGGGGGAACACATCTCTTGAAATTTTAGTGAGGGATCATCTTATTTATGCTACCGTCGTTCTAAGCAAATAAGATGTAAACATGACAGACATCACATGCAAATCATAAAGTGACATGATATGGCCAATATCATCTTGCGCCTTTTGATCTCCATCTTCGAGGCGCGGCATGATCACCTTCGTCACCGGCATGACACCATGATCTCCATCATCGTGTCTTCATGAAGTTGTCTCGCCAACTATTACTTCTACTACTATGGCTAACGGTTAGCAATAAAGTAAAGTAATTACATGGCGTTTTCATTGACATGCAGGTCATACAATAAATTAAGACAACTCCTATGGCTCCTGCCGGTTGTCATACTCATCGACATGCAAGTCGTGATTCCTATTACAAGAACATGATCAATCTCATAAATCACATATATAATTCATCACATCCTTTTGGCCATATCACATCACATAGCATACCCTGCAAAAACAAGTTAGACGTCCTCTAATTGTTGTTGCATGTTTTACGTGGCTACTATGGGTTTCTAGCAAGAACGTTTCTTACCTACGCAAAAGCCACAACGGTGATATGCCAATTGCTATTTACCCTTCATAAGGACCCTCTTCATCGAATCCGATCCGACTAAAGTGGGAGAGACAGACACCCGCTAGCCACCTTATGCATCAAGTGGATGTCAGTCGGTGGAACCTGTCTCACGTAAGAGTACGTGTAAGGTCGGTCCGGGCCGCTTCATCCCACAATGCCGCCGAATCAAGATAAGACTAGTAACGGTAAGCAAATTGAACAAATCATCGCCCACAACTACTTTGTGTTCTACTCGTGCATAGAATCTACGCATAGACCTCGCTCATGATGCCACTGTTGGGGAACGTAGCAATAATTCAAAATTTTCCTACGTGTCACCAAGATCAATCTAGGAGATGCTAGCAACGAGAGAGAGGGAGTGCATCTTCATACCCTTGAAGATCGCTAAGCGGAAGTGTTACAAGAACGCGGTTGATGGAGTCGTACTCGCAGCGATTCAAATCGCGGAAGATCCGATCTAGCGCCGAACGGGCGGCGCCTCCGCGTTCAACACACGTACAGCCCGGGGACGTCTCCTCCTTCTTGATCCAGCAAGGGGAGAGGAGAAGTTGAGGGAGAACTCCAGCAGCACGACGGCGTGGTGGCAATGAAGCTCGTGGTTCTCCGGCAGAGCTTCACTAAGCACTACGGAGGAGGAGGAGGAGGAGTATGAGGAGGGAGGGCTGCGCCAGGGAAGAGGTACGGCTGCCCTTCCACCCCTCCACTATATATAGGGGCAAGGGGAGAGGGGGAGGCACCCTAGGGTTTCCCCTAGGGGGCGGCGGCCAAGCAGATTGGATCTCCCTAGGGAAAATCCTAGGGAGACTTGCCCCCCAAGCCAAGCAGGTGGAGGCTTGCCTCCCAAGCCAGGTGGAGGCGCCCCACCTCCCCAAGTAACGTGGGAAAGGGTGTGGGGGGCGCACCACCCCTTAGTGGGCTGGTTTGCCCCTTCCCCTTTGGCCCATGAGGCCCTCCAACACTTGCCGGGGCTCCCGAAACACCTTTCGGTCATGCTGGCCATAGCCTGGTACCCCCGGAACACTTCCGGACTCCAATACCCTTCGTCCAATATATCGATCTTCACCGCCGGACCATTCCGGAACTCCTTGTGATGTCCGGGATCTCATCCGGGACTCCGAACAACATTCGGTAACCACATACTATTTCCCATAACAACTCTAGCGTCACCGAACCTTAAGTGTGTCAACCCTACGGGTTCGGGAACCATGCAGACATGACCGAGACACCTCTCCGGCCAATAACCAATAGCGGGATCTGGATACCCATATTGGCTCCCACATGTTCCATGATGATCTCATCGGATGAACCACGATGTCGGGGATTCAATCAATCCCGTATACAATTCCCTTTGTCTATCGGTATGTTACTTGCCCGAGATTCGATCGTCGGTATCCCAATACCTCGTTCAATCTCGTTACCAGCAAGTCTCTTTACTCATTCCGTAACGCATGATCCCGTGGCTAACTCCTTAGTCACATTGAGCTCATTATGATGATGCATTACCGAGTGGGCCCAGAGATACCTCTCCGTCATACGGAGTGACAAATCCCAGTCTCGATTCGTGCCAACCCAACAGACACTTTCGGAGATACCTGTAGTGCACCTTTATAGCCACCCAGTTACGTTGTGACGTTTGGTACACCCAAAGCATTCCTACGGTATCCGGGAGTTGCACAATCTCATGGTCTAAGGAAACGATACTTGACATTAGAAAAGCTCTTAGCAAACGAACTATACGATCTTGTGCTATGCTTAGGATTGGGTCTTGTCCATCACATCATTCTCCTAATGATGTGATCCCGTTATCAATGACATCCAATGTCCATGGTCAGGAAACCATAACCATCTATTGATCAACGAGCTAGTCAACTAGAGGCTTACTAGGGACATGTTGTGGTCTATGTATTCACACATGTATTACGGTTTCCAGTTAATACAATTATAGCATGAACAATAGACAATTATCATGAACTAGGAAATACAATAATAACCATTTTATTATTGTTCTGGGGTGTCCTTGATAAGGATGCCCTCGCCGCTCTTGGCTACCTGCCGGAGTATCCAACAAGCTCTAAGGCTGTGGGTTGCCACGGTATCTGGTGTCGTGTGTATTTTGCATGGGCCATTGAGCCATCCCTCCAGAACGGTGTCGTGCTGCGTAATGGGTTTATGTTTCTTGACTGTTGGACTGGGTGTGCCACGGGGGTGCGCCCTCTTCGCCTGTAGGAGGAGTTGAGTTGGGACCGACGGTTCCCAGCAAGCTGCCTGAGTTTTCCAGGCGCTTTCCATCGCGCTGTACTTCTATACGATAGTTGCTAAGTCAGCGAACTTCAGTATGCAGCAGCGATTGATGGCGTTGAGGATTCCTTCGTCCGCGCAATTGTTGCAGAACGCTGATATCGCGTCCTCGTTGCAGCAATCTTTTACCTTGTCTTTGACAAGGAGAAATATGGCCTAGAAGTGGTGGACCGTTTCCTGAGACTGTTGTTTTATTCTCATGAGAGCGTCTATGTCCGGGTGGGTGGGTGGAATTAAATCCGAACCCTGACCTGACCGATCATCCGGAGTCTGAAGACCTTCCAGACTCAACAGACCGGGCTCCAGAGTATCTTCTGATTGTTTAGGACTGCCGTCCGATTCTATGTTCGGAGGGCTGGTCGCATCCTTTCACTGGTGGGTATCCGGTTCTTCCTGATCGGCGATCCGAACATAGTCCGTCTTTGATATAGAAGAAGACTCGTCGTCCTGCTCCTTGACTACCGCTATCTGGTGGGTGACCGGTGGAGTTTTGATTTCTCCTTGAACGGTTTTAGGCCCGATCCGATCGTAATCTGTGGCGATTCCCAAAGCGGCGATGCAATCTAGGAGCTCGTTCAAGGACAAAAACTCTGCCGAATCCATCTGCTTGGAGTGTTCAGAGTTGATGCGAAGGGGGTTTTCGATAGCCCGAGAGGTCATCGTCGGCTCAACGGCCGAACGGGCGATCATGGTAAAGTCGCCCAGCTGAAGGGTTTGGCCTGGGGCTAGGACTCCCTCGGAGGTGATGTTGTCTTTAAGGACAAGGTGAGCCATCGAACCTTTCGTCGACGTCACAGTGGAACTCTCAATGAAAGCACCAATGTCGGTGTCAAAACCGGCAGATCTCGGGTAGGGGGTCCCGAACTGTGCATCTAAGGTCGATGGTTACAGGAGACGGGGGACACGATGTTTACCCAGGTTCGGGCCCTCTCTATGGAGGTAATACCCTACTTCCTGCTTGATTGATCTTGATTAATATGAGTATTACAAGAGTTGATATACCACGAGATCGTAATGGCTAAACCCTAGAAGCCTAGCCTGTATGACTATGGTAATGAGTATATCCTTTCCGGACTACACCCTCCGGTTTATATAGACACCGGGGGAATCTAGGGTTACATAGAGTCGGTTACATAAGAAGGAATCTTCATAGTTGTTCGCCAAGCTTGCCTTCCACGCCAAGGAGAGTCCTATCCGGACATGGGTACGGTCTTCGGCCTTCATGTCTTCACAACCCATCAGTCCGGCCCATGGATAATAGGCCGGATGCCCGAGGACCCCTTAGTCCAGGACTCCCTCACCCAAGCTTAAACCTTTGCTTGTCCTCAAGCAATTCAGTTGATAAACTGAAAGTGGAAAAGTGCAAGTAGATCATCTCTCTTTCTTTCGTACAAGTAGATCGTTGGGATGAGATCTGTAGTCTAAGAATCGGTTCATAGGAAAGCACGCCTTGCAGTTGGCATCGGGCTATCTGCTCTTTATTGTAGGGTCCTACTCCCACCTATCCTTAAAAAACAAAACTTTTATGAACTCTTTTGCTCTTGTTTACATAAATAAGCTTAAGTAGCACCCAGGTTTTCAGCCAAGATCATGACTAACCATGTTGACAATAAATCTTAAGAATTATATTAACTCATATCAATGGCATAATCAACTAGTGGGCAATAATAAGATATCTCAAACGACAACACTTTGTCAAAACAACCATGATATAATATGACAATAGTGGTATCTCGCTAGCCCTTTCTGAGTCCGCAAAACATAAATGCAGAGCACCTCCAAAGTTCAAGCAGCGATTAAACATTGTAATTCATGGTAGAAAAGATCCAGTCATGATGCACCCAACATTAGCTACACACAATTCATGAGGATGCCAATAGTGCTCTCAGGATCTGGCGCTTATTTGAGATGGTGATGACACAACATAAAAGTAAATAGATAGTCCCTTCATAGAGGGAAGTAGTGATTTGCAGTGGTGCCAGAGCTCAAGTTTTTAAAACAGAGGTAAATGAAATTTTGAGAAATGCACCCTTCTTGTTTACTTCGCAACCATTAGTTATCGATATCTTCCATGCTAAACACATTAGTGGCGGTTCCCAAGCGATAAAAGTAAATGTTTACTCACCCTCCACGGCTGATCCGAATCCACGGGTACCGTCCATACCAACAACAGTCTTGGGGGAGTTTTGTTTAATTATTTGCAATTTGAATTTGGGACTGGGAATCCCTATTACCGCCCCTCTCGTGCAAGGACGTGTGAATAAACACTCATCATGAGAATAACCCACTTAGCATGGAAGATACCGACTACCTCCTGTAACTCTATGAACAATCCAGGCACACAAAAACGGATATTTATTTGAAGTTTTTAGAGGTGGCACATGCAGATTTACTTAGGACGGCAGGGTAATACCGCATATAGGTAGGTATGGTGGACTCATCTAGAATAACTCGGGTTTCAGGATTTTGATGCACAAGCAGTAATTCCGCTTAGTACATGCGAAGCCTAGCAATTAAGTTGAGAAGTAGCCAGCTAGAGAGCGAAAACGGTCATGAACATGCTTTATGCATAAGTAACATTGGATACTAGCATGAGTAGGATATGAACACCACGAACATAAATATCATAGAGGCTATGTAGGTTTTGATTCAACTACATGCATGAACATGTGCCAAGTCAAGCCACTCGAACATTCAGAGGAGGATACCATATCATCATACTACATCACAATCATTTTAACGCAATGCTGACACCCAAGATAAATCATTATCCACTCCTAGCTACTTAAGCATGGCATGAGAAACTATGATCTCTAATTGTCATTGTAAACATGTTTGATCATAATAGGCTGAATCATGGATACTTGGTTAAACATATTTACAAAAACAGAACAAGTTGAGTTCATACCCGTTTCTCCCTGCCACAGCCAGTTCATCAGATATCGTCATTATTGCCTTTCACTTGCACGACCGAATGATGAGAAAATAATAATAGTGCAAGAGTGTCGTGGACTAAGCTGGAATTTGCAAACATTTTATTCAAAAGGAGAAAGCAAGGTATGGGCTCTTTGTAAGATCAACAATAATGCATGTGAGAGCCACTCAACATTTTCACCGTGGTCTTCTCCTCGGTACAACTTAATAAACAGAAAAGAAATTTAGAGAAACACACTGAAATATTTTTGGAGTTTTTGGTATTAATGGAAGAAAGCAAATAAAAAGAAAAGAAAAGCAAAAACGAGAAAAACTATTTACATGGGAAAGCTCCCAAAAAGCAAAAGAAGAAGAAACAAATCTTTTTGGGTTTTCTCAAAGTTTTTCAAACACACAAGAAAACAGCGAGAAAATAAATCTAACATGGATAATACAATGAAAAAGTGTGAACACCGACAATTGGAATGAAATGTGTAAACATGAATGTAATGTCGGTGGAAATACGTACTCCCCCAAGCTTAGGCTTTTGGCCTAACTTGGTAATCACCGTCAGTAGCCTGCATAGTGGTCGGAGTGATAGCTCATGGAGGCTCTAGGTGTAGATGCCTCAGCCCGCCAAGCAACCATAATCTCCGCGTTATGCGCTCGTACCTCGCTCTCAAGAACATAATATCTTCCCTTGCTGTGAACATCAAAGAGAGCAGGTACAGGCAAAAAGGTGTCCACAACGGACTTTTTATTAAACAACAGGTTATATGTAAAATTATGGGCTTCACCACTAAGGATCTTATGACGTTTCATAGCATCAAAGTCCAAGTACTGTGTGGGTAGGATGGGGTCATAAGGCCAAGGTGAAACACCTAGCTCCCTTGCTAAACGTGTGGCATAAATTCCACCATAAAAATATCCACTGCCAGCGTTGTGTTGCAACCTGCGTGCAACAATCGCTCCAAGGTTATAACTTTTATAACGGTGAGAGCGGTGCGTATGAGGCTCAAGTCGGGAGCACAAAGTGTACTACTATCTTGTTTGCCTACAATGCACTTTCCATTAAATAGTGCAAAGTATTGTATTAAGAGAAAATGAATGCTCTTTATTCTACCTTACGTCACTCCTCTAGTCTCACCATAGCAAAGGCTGGTCAAGAATATCTCATACTCAGATCTTGGTGGTTCATCCAACGAACCCCAAAATGGAATTTTGCAGTAGTTAGAAAATGTCTCTAAGGGTAGAGTGAAAGGATAGTCGTACAGTTTAAACGACACTCTAGACTCACGAGGATGGAATTTAAATTCTTTAGTAAATGATTCAATGAGGCTGAGGTGTTGGTTGCACTTATCTGCAACATAGGGACCGAGCTCGGCATTGTGAACGTATTGTTCAAATTATTCTTTAATACCTACACGCACCATAAAATCCATGGCCATACACATGATTTGGTGGCGCCATCTCGTATGGAATTTTCACTTGGTTCAACATAAGACCAACAAATGGAGCTGCTACTAGAAGATGCCTCCGAGGACCTCCTCCCCGAAGAACTCCTTCCAAAGAGGTTCATCATATTTGCGTACAATTTTCTGAAAATTTTGGGGTCACAAATTTTTTTGTCAACAAAACTTCACAAGATTGATAGCAACTACTCATAGGGATGCATAGAGGCCATATCAAGCATTCAACTACTTATAACTCTAAGAATTCCACATGCAAGCTCATCTACAGCAGCACCAAGAGTAGCTAATTGTGACGCCCCCGATTCAATCGTACACTAATCATACACGCAAACGTGTACGATCAAGATCAGGGACTCATGGGAAGATATCACAACACAACTCTAAAATAAAATAAGTCATACAAGCATCATAATACAAGCCAGGGGCCTCGAGGGCTCGAATACAAGTGCTTGATCATAGATGAGTCAGCGGAAGCAATAATATCTGAGTACAGACATAAGTTAAACAGGTTTGCCTTAAGAAGGCTAGCACAAACTGGGATACAGATCGAAAGAGGCGCAGGCCTCCTGCCTGTGATCCTCCTAAACTACTCCTGGTCATCGTCAGCGGCCTGCACGTAGTAGTAGGCACCTCCAGTGTAGTAAGAGTCGTCGTCGACGGTGGCGTCTGGCTCCTGGACTCCAGCATCTGGTTGCGACAACCAGGTAGAATGGAAAGGGGGGGAAGAGGGAGAAAAGCAACCATGAGTACTCATCCAAAGTACTCGCAAGCAAGGATCTACACTACATATGCATGGGTATCTGTGTAAAGGGGCTATATCGGTGGACTGAACTGCAGAATGCCAGAATAAGAGGGGGATAGCTAATCCTGTCGAAGACTACGCTTTAGGCCACCTCCATCTTTCAGCATGTAGAAGAGAGTAGATGGTAAGTTCACCAAGTAGCATTGCATGGCATAAACCTACCCGGTGATCCTCTCGTCATCGCCCTGTGTGAGAGCGATCACCGGGTTATATCTGGCACTTGGAAGGGTGTGTTTTATTAAGTATCTGGTTCTAGTTGTCATAAGGTCAAGGTACAACTCCAAGTCGTCCTGTTACCGAAGATCATGGCTATTCGAATAGATAAACTTCCCTACAGGGGTGCACCACATTACCCGACACACTCAATCCCTCTGGCCGGGAACACTTCCCTGGGTCATGTCTGGCCTCGGGAGATCAACACGTCGCAGCCCCACCTAGGCTCAACAGAGAGGTCAGCATGTCGGTCTAAATCCTATGCGCGCAGGGGTCTGGGCCCATCGCCCATTGCACACCTGCACGTTGCGTACGCGGCCAGAAGCAGACCTAGCCTCCCTTATACAAGAGTAGGCGTTCCAGTCCAATCCGGCGCGCGCCGCTCAGTCGCTGACGTCAAAAAGAGCTTCGGCTGATACCACGACGCCGGTTGCCCATATCTTGTCCCACGTGGCGGTTAGTGCGTATAAGGTCAACGACCCAACTCAGATCAAATACCAAGATCTCGTTAAGCGTGTTATGATGAAGTAACCGCGGACGCCGACCAGGGCCAGGCCCACCTCTCTCCTAGGTGGTCTCAACGTGCCCTGTTGCTCCGCCACAAAGATTCACCCAGAGGGCCGTCGGGACAAAGGTCCTTTCAGCCCCCAATCCGTGAATCACTCGTGGGTGCTCCATGAGCCGACCCGACTTTAGTCACCACATGTATCATGTATAAAGTAATAGTATATACCCGTGATCACCTCCCGAGTGATCACAACCCGATAGTATAGCACAGCAGACGGACAAGAATGTAGGGCCACAGATGGAATACTAGCATCCTATACTAAGCATGTAGGATTGCAGGTAAAGGTAACAACAGTAGTAGCAAGGACAGGCTATGCATCAGGATAGGATTAACGGAAAGCAGTAACATGCTACACTACTCTAATGCAAGCAGTATAGAGAAGAATAGGCGATATCTGGTGATCAAGGGGGGCTTGCCTGGTTGCTCTGGCAAGAAGGAAGTGTCGTCAACACCGTAGTCGAACTGGGGGTCGCCGGCAGTCTCGGGGTCTACCGGAAAGAAGTAACGGAGGGGGAACACAATAAATAACAGAGCAATCAAAGCATCACAAAGTGTAACATGGCATTACGTGGTGCTAGAGGTGACCTAACGTAGTAGTAGGTGCTACTGACAAAGGGGGAAAACATCCGGGAAAGTATTCCCGGTGTTTGACGTTTTCGGACAGACGAATTGGAAGGGGATTGTTGCACGTTTGCTATGCTAGGGATATGTGGTGGACGAACGGGCTGCGTATCCGGATTCGTCTCGCCGTTCTGAGCAACTTTCATGTAGAAAGTATTTTCATCTGAGCTACGGTTTATTTTATATGATTTTCTAAAGTTTTAAATCATTTTTAGAATTTATTTAATTAGTTTAATTCAACATTATCCAGAATAGTGCATGCTGACGTCATCATGACGTCAACAGTCAACAGAGGTGTTGACTGGTCATACTGACGTGTGGGTCCAGTGGGACCCACCTGTCATACTCTGTTTAGGTAACTAGGGTTTAGTTAAACTAATTACTGTTTAATTAAACTAACAAGTCAATCCGATTAATTAACTTAATTAATTCACTAATTAATTAATTATAAATTTTATTAATTCATATTTATTTATTTATTATAAAAACGTTCTGGGGCCGGGCCCCACATGTCATTGGCCCTAGGGGCCTAACGGGCGAACAGGTTATGGGCATGGGGGCGCTGGGGCGCTGGCGAAACGGGGCGGAGCCCCAGGGTGCGGGCGTAACCCGCCGAGGTGACGCGGCAGAGCCGGGCGCAGGCGCCGGCGGCCAGGGGCCGCACGAGCGCCGGCCGGAATAGGCCAACGGGGCGGAGGAGACCCGAGCCGTGGGCGCGCGTGCGCCGGCGAGCGACATCGCCGCGCAGGTGGGCGGGGCGGACGGGCGAGGTGCTGTGGCCGCACGTGCAGGCGACGACGGTCGCAGCGGGACGGTGGGGGCAGGGCGAGGGGAGCGAGCGCGCACAATGTGGCCGCACTTACGGGCGCGGCCAGGTGGAGGCGGGGGAGGCCACGGCGGAGTGAGCTCCGGGCGCGGGTGCGGGCGGCGCGGCAGGGGTTCGCGCGCGGCCGTGCGCCGCAACGACGGAGCGGGACGCCGAGCGCACGGTGACGGCGACACGCACACACAGAGGAGGAGAGGGAGGAGGGAGGTGGCGGCTCACAGGGGAGCGGGAGGGGCATGGCAGTGGGCTCGGGGGCGACCCATGGGGAGGAGGATGGCGACGACGTGCGGCGGGGCGACGAGATCCGGCGGCGGGGTGGACGTAGGCGATGGCGTCCGGTGTGGTGGCTCTGACGACGGCGTTCGGGCGCCGTGGGCGCCCAGATCCAGAGCGGGGAGGAGGCCGAGGACGGGGCATCAGGGCATCGAGCGACGCCGGCGACGGCAGGGGCGACGGAGTCAGGGACGATGGGGTCGGAGCGGTTTTCCCCGATCCAGAAACCGGGGGGAAGTGGGGGGAGCGAGCGAGTGGGGGGAGTGGAACCGTGGGTAGCTAGGGTTTCGACCGATAGGGGATATGGAGAGCGGGGTGGGCCAGTCAGGCCAGGGTAGGAGTTGGGCCGGGTGGCCCAGTTGGCCTGTGGCTTCCCCCCTTTTACTTTATTATTATTATTTTTGTTTAGTCTCTTCCCTTTTCTTATTTTTCTTTTATGTTTAAATTTTATTTTTCATATTGCTTTAGTTTTGTAAAACATTCAACTAGCACCTAAAATAGTAACATTAATTATACCACTGCCATAATAACTTTGGCACCTAGCTAAAATAGTTTAGTATTTTATAAAATATAATAGGAGTATAATTAATTGTTTTGCTGTTGTTTTAATCACTTTCGGGTATTTAATTATTTTATAAAGATGTTGTTTCTTCACCAATATTATCCATGATTCATTTGTCGCATTAAGAACATTATAGTTTTGACTTTCGAAAACTTTTGTTGTTTGCCTTTAATTAAAATTTGAATCTGAATCATTTTGAACTAACGCGAGTTTATCAACAGTAACTGAGGTGATGTGGCATCATTAGCAGAGGTTTACTGTAGCTTAATTATCCGGGCGTCACAATTCTCCTCCACTACAAGAAATCTCGTCCCGAGATTTAAGAGGGGAGTAAGGGTGAAAGGTCTGGTTACAAATCCTAACGGATCTTCTCGATCTTGGCTGCTCTTCTCAAAGAGATCGATCCATTACATTGATGTCTTCATTACTCTGCTTCCAGCCATCATGATGAAGTCGGCATCCTTTGTTTGGGAACTCCATCGTACTTACGAAAGAATAAAGGGGGTATTCCGAGACAACGAACCTCTGCAAGGTTGACTATCTGGTAGCTAACATCGGGGAAGGTGGCAGAAAGTAACTCTCGAACTGAAACTTAACGAAATATCGAGAGCAAAGTAAGAAAGTACCATGAGAAGTTTCAAGCGGGTAGGCAATCATTCGAAGCCTGAAACAAAGTGTAAAAGGGGGGTCCAGAGCAATGGGGTAAGTTTTGTGTTTGATACCAGAATAGATCACTAGGAAGGTGGTCCATGAACTACATATGAGGCCACGCGCGAGGAACAACCTTGCGAATAGGGGGTGTACAGAAGAGTCAGGTTTCGATCATGTGGAACTGTGGGTTATGGGCCCACCATGTGGTTAAAAGTAGTAAGGTCGGTGACATCTTGCATGATCATGTAAGCAAGGCATGTCAGAGGATAGTCTGTCGGTCATGTCGGTAACAATATAGGTACCAAGGGCGAGGGACAAAGAGAACCATTTTCCTGCTCATTGAACGAGGCGGACCAGTAGGCAAAGTTCTCGTCCATCGGTGGTTACCGGAATGTCATCAACAAAAGTAACAGGGTCTTTCTGACATAGTGGTACAACGAGGTGTTTACATAAGCAGGGATATATTACTGCTTATATTATATAGATCACAAGAAGGTTTAAACAAACCAATGGAAAGGAAAAGTGATTATCAGGTTTAAACAGAACAATGGAAGGGAAAATGTGTTTAAACACATATTTCAAGGGTATATCCTTACCAAGGACAAGTAGAGAATGATACCCATGACACGAGACCAAAGGCATGACCATTCAGATAAAAGGGATAAGAAGAATCACGATATGTACCCATACAACGGTGTTTGGATAACTGATAAGGAAAATTTAGCACTATGCTTCAAATGTTCTTATTGATGATAGGAGTACCACATACATGCTTCGAGGTAGCATTGTCGTGGTCTTCAAGCAAAGGTCAGACTTTGCATACACAAAGGATTCATCAGGAACAACTTATAAAATAAGTCTTACGATTTCCTCATGGATGAACCGCTAAGCTTGTTAACAAGGAAACTATAACAATAGGTCCTCCGGTCAGGTGTGCTAGGCATGACATCACCTTACCAAGTCATATAAAGACCAATGTTATAACTCCTGGAAATATGTTCCAACCATCATATCTGACCGAGGTTCAGATCCGATTGGTGTCAGGATACCTCCGACTTAGGATGCCTGAGAAGAAAAGGTACAACACAAATTGACAAGATGACAATGTAAGATTCTCGGGAAATGAACTATGAGAGCGAGTTCCGAAACAAGAGTACATCACTAAATCAAGAAGAGGTGAGGAGGTGGCTGATTGACTCAGCGACAATTCATTGAGATTTTCAAAAGATGGATTTCCACACTTATGTGAACAAGGAGATAACATTTGTCAGATAAAATGGTATAATGAGGTATGCTCGAGGAAAACATACACAGTTAAACATTGGTTGAAAGGTGCACCCAAAATATGGGCCTAGGTAGCACGATCAATGTTAGAATGGTGATTCGATAACCAATGGTCTAAGAATGAAATATCGACCATTAACTTCAAAGCATTAGGGTTGCTAGAATTTTGAAGTCGCACAGCATAGTTCAATTGTCGGTTTTCCGGTTAGAAACAACACGGGAACCAAGGAATGATCGGAGATGGCAGGAAGTATCACTTGTACCAAGAATGCATAATAGGTGGTGAAATTCTCACGACATTATTGACATAAAAGATGGTAATACTCCAAGGTAAAGAAGAACAATTGCTAGATAGCATGGATCTCAAGGTATAACACGAAACACGAACAAGTTTGTGTTGAATGGGAGGCAATAAAGTGGTCGATGATAATACAAATCATCGAGGGCAAGGATGGTATTTCTCTTCATGAATTCAATTGATATCCTGGAAGAGCTCAAAATGTTGATGATGATCACGACACAATTGTCGAGAGATTTCACGAAGAAGCAATCGAACAGCGACGGCATCAAGAAAAAGCAATGGTGAAGCAAAGGGTCATTGGAACCACAGATACGACACACACTCGGAATCAAGCTTGATGTTCAAGGCGAAATGACAAGATGAGGAAGATCGACGTAAGCTTGGCTCATCGTCAAAAGTTGTGCTCCGGGAAGAAGGACCAGGTAGCGTAGATAAAAGTTTGCACGATAATGATATAGATGATCAGGTTAGGAATGATTTGAAGGATTAATAAACTCATAAGCAACAAAAATTACTTCGAGTTATTGATTCGGAGTGCGGAACCGATTCACTTATCGGTGTTTTGGGTTGACAAACAACCCAGCACCCATGAAGTGACAGCGACAGGGAAAGGTAGTACTTCTTCAAAAATTCATAAGATGTAGAGCAATAGCATGATATCCTCGAGATACCAGGGGTAATACTCGAAGGTAGATCATAATAGAGGTCGGGCAGACGCATTGATCTGTAGAAGACAAATGTTTTAACTTGTCCGAGAAATGGGATCAAAGAAGAACAATCATGGTCGGAACCACGGTTGCAAAGGATCAAGTCACAGATACCATATGATAGTTATCAAAGAAATAGTTATTATTACAAGAAGCTTCCATGATAGGATATTCATCGCGTCCATGGGCATGAACACAAAGTTCAAGGTCGACTCCCACTTCTTTAATGCATAACCTTTCATTCACTTCTCGCCTTCAACGAAGTTGTGTGTTGAAATTTTTTCTGACATAACACCAGTAGAGTATGACCCGTAGTAGTTTCCGGGTTCACACAGATTAGAGAAGGCATATGTCCAACCCATCGGGGCCTCTTAGGAACATATACCACAAACTTCAGGAGTAAATAACACAGGCTCGAAAGTAGAGCATAGTTGACAAAGCAGAGGATACAATTTACCAAAGGCATTATGTATTCGAGGAAAGGCTCACAGGCTTATTGAATATGAAGGACGCTGTCGGATAAAATCCAACAAAGGATCTGGTGGTCCACAAGGGATCTGACGTGAGCATCGGTACTCCACTAGAGGAAGAAGAATGCAAGGAGATCAGATTATAGAAACAACTGACTAACTCAAAGCTCAAATGCAAAGGAATTATGATTTCCAAATCGAGGGATCCGAAGCAATGCTCTGATTAGGGATGCATAAGTTGAATAGCCTTAGGGGTACAATCAATGGCAATTTGATTGGTCGAGAACCAATTCCAGTTAAAAGAATGGCAGCTCAGTCGGAAAGGTAATTTATAAGGATCAACGATGATTGCGGCCATTCGCAAACATATTGAATCAACGGACTCAAAATGATAATGACAAGGGATGCCATTAAGATTACGAGACATATGGGATTAACCATAGTGCAAGCAAGCGAGAATTTTAAGAGCAATAGGCTGCTGAGGATTTTCAAAAGATCGAATGGTATTTCGAAGATGGGTGACATACATGAACCAACTGGGGATGAGTGGATACTCAGTAAGTGCGAGAAATTATCCGTGGGGGTATTCATGTGGCAAAGAACTACAAGGCAGTAGGCACCAAGTATTCTCAGAACATTAGAGAGAATTTCGGGGTATCTTGTAATAAAAAGATCAACGGGGAATGATTGTATGAATGGCAAGTGTACTTGGTTATCCATTGGGGTTTATCGATGGAATGGAATTGCAAAAGCGATGGCACAAAGTATCAAGGGAACATCGAAGAGTAACTTCAGAATCTTCTAGTGCATCAGGCGATCACCTGTATCGACTGGCTCTCTGGGAGGAAGTAGTTACGAGAACCTAGAGTAGAGTTAGTAAAACCATTTAACCCGAGTAGAAGAGAGATAAGAGTCCTAGAGTATAGACGAGGAATAAAAGATCCTAATACCACCCAATGGCGACGTGGGCCCATGGGCCGCACAGCCATGTTAGTAAAACAGTTTTCATCGACTAGACTCAACTTCGGCCAACGAGTGTGGAAGGAGGATTCCTACAGGCAGTCGGCTCTGATACCAACTTGTGACGCCCCCGATTCAATTGTACACTAATCATACACGCAAACGTGTACGATCAAGATCAGGGACTCACGGGAAGATATCACAACACAACTCTAAAATAAAATAAGTCATACAAGCATCATAATACAAGCCAGGGGCCTCGAGAGCTCGAATACAAGTGCTCGATCATAGACGAGTCAGCGGACGCAATAATATCTGAGTACAGACATAATTTAAACAAGTTTGCCTTAAGAAGGCTAGCACAAACTGGGATACAGATCGAAAGAGGCGCATGCCTCCTGCCTAGGATCCTCCTAAACTACTCCTGGTCGTCGTCAGCGGCCTGCACGTAGTAGTAGGCACCTCCAGTGTAGTAAGAGTCGTCGTCGACGGTGGCGTCAGGCTCCTGGACTCCAGCATCTGGTTGCGACAACCAGGTAGAATCGAAAGGGGGGAAGAGGGAGAAAAGCAACCGTGACTACTCATCCAAAGTACTCGCAAGCAAGGATCTACACTACATATGCATGGGTATCTGTGTAAAGGGGCTATATCGGTGGACTGAACTGCAGAATGCCAGAATAAGAGGGGGATAGCTAATCCTGTCGAAGACTACGCTTCAGGCCACCTCCATCTTGCAACATGTAGAAGAGAGTAGATGGTAAGTTCACCAAATAGCATCGCATAGCATAAACCTACCCGGCGATCCTCTCGTCGTCGCGCTGTGTGAGAGTGATCACCGGGTGATATCTGGCACTTGGAAGGGTGTGTTTTATTAAGTATCCGGTTCTAGTTGTCATAAGGTCAAGGTACAACTCCAAGTCGTCCTGTTACCGAAGATCACGGCTATTCAAATAGATAAACTTCCCTGCAGGGGTGCACCACATTACCCTACACGCTCGATCCCTCTGGCCGGGCACACTTCCCTGGGTCATGTCCGACCTCGGGAGATCAACACATCGCAGCCCCACCTAGGCTCAACAGAGAGGTCAGCACGCCGGTCTAAATCCTATGCGCGCAGGGGTCTGGGCCCATCGCCCATTGCACACCTGCACGTTGCGTACGCGGCCGGAAGCAGACCTAGCCTCCCTTATACAAGAGTAGACGTTCCAGTCCAATCCGGCGCGCGCCGCTCAGTCACTGATGTCAAAAAGAGCTTCGGCTGATACCACGACGCCGGTTGCCCATATCTTGTCCCACGTGGCGGTTAGTGCGTATAAGGTCAACGACCGAACTCAGATCAAATACCAAGATCTCGTTAAGCGTGTTATTATGAAGTAACCGCGGACGCCGACCAGGGCCAGGCCCACCTCTCTCCTAGGTGGTCTCAACCTGCCATGTCGCTCCGCCACAAAGATTCACCCAGAGGGCCGTCGGGACAAATGTCCTTTCAGCCCCCAATCCGTGAATCACTCGCGGGTGCTCCACGAGCCGACCCGACTTTAGTCACCACATGTATCATGTATAAAGTAATAGTATATACCCGTGATCACCTCCCGAGTGATCACAGCCCGATAGTATAGCACAGCAGACGGACAAGAATGTAGGGCCACAGATGGAATACTAGCATCCTATACTAAGCATGTAGGATTGCAGGTAAAGGTAACAACAGTAGTAGCAAGGATAGGCTATGCATCCGGATAGGATTAACGGAAAGCAGTAACATGCTACACTACTCTAATGCAAGCAGTATAGAGAATAATAGGCGATATCTGGTGATCAAGGGGGGGCTTGCCTGGTTGCTCTGGCAAGAAGGAAGGGTCGTTAACACCGTAGTCGAACTGGGGGTCACCGGCAGTCTCGGGGTCTACCGGAAAGAAGTAACGAAGGGGGAACACAATAAATAACAGAGCAATCAAAGCATCACAAAGTGCAACATGGCATTACGCGATGCTAGAGGTGACCTAACGTAGTAGTAGGTGCTACTGACGAAGGGGGAAAACATCCGGGAAAGTATTCTAGGGATATGTGGTGGACGAACGGGCTGCGTATCCGGATTCGTCTCGCTGTTCTGAGCAACTTTCATGTAGAAAGTATTTTCATCTGAGCTATGGTTTATTTTATATGATTTTCTAAAGTTTAAAATCATTTTTAGAATTTATTTAATTAATTTAATTCAACATTATCCAGAATAGTGCATGCTCACGTCGGCATGACGTCAGCAGTCAACAAAGATGTTGACTGGTCATACTGACGTGTGGGTCCAGTGTGACCCACCTGTCATACTCTGTTTAGGTAACTAGGGTTTAGTTAAACTAATTACTGTTTAATTAAACTAACAAGTCAATCAATTAATTAACTTAATTAATTCACTAATTAATTAATTAATTATAAATTTTATTAATTCATTTTTATTTTTATTTTATAAAAACGTTCCGGGGCCGGGCCCCACATGTCATTGGCCCTAGGGGCCTAACGGGCGAACGGGTTACGGGCATGGGGGCGTAGGGGTGTTGGCAAAACGGGGCGGAGCCCCAGGGTGCGGGCGTATCCCGCCAAGGTGACCCGGCAGAGCCGGGCGCGGGCGTCGGCGGCCAGGGGCCGCACGAGCGCCGGCTGGAACAGGGCGACGAGGCGGAGGGGACCGGAGCCGTGGGCACGCGTGCGCCGGCGAGCGACATCGCAGCGCAGGCGGGTGGGCGGACGGGCGAGGTGTTGTGGCCGCACGTGCAGGCGGCGACGGGCGCACCGGGACGGCGGCGGCAGGGCGAGGGGAGCGAGCACGCACAGGGAGGTTGACCGACGCGAGTGCCAGCGCGCTCCGGCAGAGCGCGGGCGCGGCCGGGCGGAGCCAGCGCGGCCAGGTGGAGGCGGGTGCAGCGGCAGGGGAGGCCACGGCGGAGTGAGCTCCGGGCGCGGGTGCGGGCGGCGCGGCAGGGGCTCGCGCGCGGCCGTGCTCCGCAACGACGGAGCGGGGCGCCGATCGCGCGGTGACGGCGACACGCACGCACAGAGGAGGAGAGGGAGGAGGGAGGTGGCGGCTCATAGGGGAGCGGGAGGGGCATGGCAGTGGGCTCGGGGGTGACCCGTGAGGAGGAGGACGGCGACGACGTGCGGCTGGGCAACGAGATCCGGCGGAGGGGTGGACGTAGGCGATGGCGTCCGGTGCGGTGGCTCCGACGACGGCGTTTGGGCGCCGTGGGCGCCCAGATCCGGAACGGGGAGGAGGCCGAGGACGGGGCGTCAGGGCATCAAGCGACGCCGGCGACGGCAAAGGGGCGACGGAGTCAGGGACGATGGGGTCGGGCGGTTTGCCCCGATCCTGAAACCGGGGGGAAGTGGGGGGAAGCGAGCGAGTGGGGGGGAGTGGAACCGTGGGTAGCTAGGGTTTCGACCGATAGGGGATATGGAGAGCGGGGTGGGCCGGTCGGGCTAGGGTGGGAGTTGGGCCGGGTGGCCCAGTTGGCCTGGGGCTTCCCCCCTTTTACTTTATTATTATTATTTTTTGTTTAGTCTCTTCCCTTTTCTTATTTTTCTTTTCTGTTTAAATTTTATTTTTCATATTGCTTTAGTTTTGTAAAACATTCAACTAGCACCTAAAATAGTAACATTAATTATACCACTGCCATAATAACTTTGGCACCTAGCTAAAATAGTTTAGTATTTTATGAAATATAATAGGAGTATAATTAATTGTTTTGCTGTTGTTTTAATCACTTTAGGGCATTTAATTATTTTATAAAGATGTTGTTTCTTCACCAATATTATCCATGATTCATTTGTCGCATTAAGAACATTATAGTTTTGACTTTCGAAAACTTTTGTTGTTTGCCTTTAACTAAAATTTGAATCTGAATCATTTTGAACTAACGCGAGTTTATCAACAGTAACCGAGGTGACGTGGCATCATTAGCGGAGGTTTACTGTAGCTTAATTATTCGGGCGTCACGCTAATTTTTCAAAATGTAAACCACTAAAGCAAAAACTAATTGGACTAATGGAGGAGTCACATACCAAGCAACAATCCCCCGAAACAGTTTCGGAAAGGGAGCTTCGAGCAAAGAGATCGAAATCCGCGGGTTTGAGAGCAAGAACACGAGAGAGAGAGAGAGAGCAATGGTGATTTTTTTCTAGAGGCAGGTGGTGACATGGGCTAAAGAGATAAGTGAGGGGGCCCATGTGGGGACCAAAACCCACCAGGGCGCGCCTGGGGGTGCTGACGCGCCCAGGTGGGTTGTGCCCACCTGGTGCACCCCCTCTGATGTTATTTGCATAAAAAAATTAGATATATTCAGAAAAACGTATTAAATTTTCAGAGCATTCTGAGAACTTTTATTTTTTGGTCATTTTTTTATTGCACGGGAAATTCAAAAAACAGACAAACACATGGCATTTTATTTTATTTAACCAAAAAAACAGAAAACAAAATGTAAGGATAGATGGTAGTGCTCATTAAATTCATCAACTTCATACCTCTAAAAAATGATCCATTAATAAGGTTGATCAAGTCTTATTAACAACCACTTTCGATTAGCATGAAACCGAAGAACTTTCGTAAAACACTAAGTTACCTCAACGGGGATATGAATGTCCCCAACAATAAGCATTTCATATTTCTTTTTGGCAGTAGGTAGAGGTAGTTGAAAACTTCCAATAGTGATTGTCAGAGATTTTTCAATAACATTAATACCATTCACTTGGAATTGTTTCTTCGGAAAGTGCACCGTATGCTCATTACCATTGATATGAAGAGTGACCTTGCTTTTATTGCAATCAATAACGGCCCTTGTAGTATTCAAAAAGGGTCTACCAAGGATAATCAACATGTTGTCGTCCTCGGGCATCTCAAGTATAACAAAGTCAGTTAAGATAGTAACGTTTGCAACAACAACGGGCACATCCTCACAAATACCGATAGGTACGATAGTTGATTTGTCAGCCATTTGCAAAGATATTTCGGTAGGTGTGAGTTCATTCAAATCATGTCTTTTATATAAAGAGAAAGGCATAACACTAACACCAACTCCTAAATCACATAAAGCAGTTTTCACATAGTTTCTTTTGATGGAGCAAGGTATAGTTGGTATTCCCGGATCTAGTTTTTTAGGTACTCCATCCTTAAAAGAATAATTAGCAATCATGGTGGAGATTTCAGCTTCCGGTATTTTTCTCTTGTTGATGATGATGTCTTTCATGTACTTTGCATAAGGGGCCATTTTCAAGATATCAGTCAAGCGGGTACACAAAAAGACTGGCCTAATCATTTCAGCAAAGCGTTCAAATTCTTCATCCTCCTTCCTCTTAGTTGATCTAGGTGGAAAGGGCATAGGTTTTTGAACCCATGGTTCTCTTTCCTTACCATGTTTTCTAGCAACAAAGTCTCTTTTATCATATCTTTTATTCTTGGGTTGTGGGTTATCAAGATCAATAGCTAGTTCTATTTCAACATCATTGTATGTTTCTTTATTATTTGTTTGAGTGTCTTCATGAACCTAATCATTATCTTTTTCATTATCAGAAGGTGAGTGTTCATTACCAGATTGAGTTTCAGCATCAGAAATAGAAACATCGTTATTAGCTTTAGAAGGTTTTTCTATTTCAGGTTCACTAGAGGTATGCAAAGTCCTATCATTTTTCTTCTTCTTTCTCTTTTTATAAGGACTAGGTGCATCAGTGTTAACTCTTTGAGAGTCTTGTTCAATTCTTTTAGGGTGTCCCTCAGGGTAAAGAGGTTCCTGAGTCATTCTACCCCCTCTAGTCATTACTCTAACAACATGATCATTAATATTATTGTTCATTTCATCAAGCATTCTCTTTGAGATCTAGCAACTTGTTCTAGTTGAGTTTGAACCATAGAGGCATATTTTCCTACTCCTCTAACATCATTAGTAATTCTAAATAACAAGTCACTCAAGCGAGCAATCATATCAGATTTTTTTTTCAATTGTTTCATAACATTTGCATTGAAGCGATCTTGCTTTCTAATGTAATTATTAAACTCATAAAGGCATTGACTAGGATGCATATTATAAGGATTGTCATTGTCATTGAATTTCAATAAAGAATTTACCTCTACCACCTTAGGTGGTGGTGGTGTTTCAAGCCCATGTATTTCTTCAATAGGAGGTAAATTTTTGACATCCTCAGCTTTAATACCTTTTTCCTTCATAGATTTCTTTACCTCTTGCATATCTTCAGGATTGAGATATAAGATACCCCTCTTCTTCGGAGTAAGTTTAAGCGGTGGTTCGGGAAGAGTCCAATCATCATAATTTTTCAATATGTTATTCAATAGTTCTTCAGCTTGTTCAATAGTTCGTTCCCTGAAAACACAACCAACACAACTATCTAGGAAATCCCTAGAAGCATCGGTTAGTCCATTATAGAAGATATCAAGTATTTAATTTTTCTTAAGAGGATGATCAGGCAAAGCATTAAGCAATTGGAGAAGCCTCCCCCAAGCTTGTGGGAGACTCTCTTCTTCAATTTGCATGAAGTTAAATATTTCCTATAAGGCAGCTTGTTTCTTATAAGCAGGAAAATATTTTTCAGAGAAGTAGTAAATCATATCATGGGGACTACGCACACAACCAGGAGCAAGAGTATTATACCAAGTCTTAGCATCACCGCTAATTTGAGAATATAATAATAGCAAATTTTCTCATCATGAGCAAAAAGGGTGGCTATGTCATTCAACTTAGTAAGGTGTGCCACAACAGTTTCAGTTTCATAACCATGGAAAGGATCAGATTCAACCAAAGTAATCAACTCTGTGTCGACAGAGAATTCATAATCCTTATGATCAACAAAGATAGGTGAAGTAGCAAACTTAGGATCACATTTCATTCTAGCATTCAAAGATTTTTCTTTCAGTTTGCATAATAATTTCTTAAGATCATCCCTATCATTGCAAGCAAGAAAGTCTCTAGTTGTCTCCTCATCCATAACATAACCTTCCGGTATCTTAGGCAATTCATATCTAGGAGAACTAGATCTAATAGGTGTTTCAAGATTTTCAGTTTCAAGCTCTTCATCAGTTTCAACAATTTCATCAATTTTCGCATCCTCAAAAGCTTTAGTTCTAGCAAGTTGTTCATCAAGAACTTCACCTAGTGTCACATTATCATCAAGCAAGGTGTTGGAGATATGCCCTAGAGGCAATCATGTATGATGATATTTCCTATGTGTTTATGAATAAAGATAGTCCTTGGACATTATCAATGATGTGTATCAACAAGTACGTGACTTTTTTGTGGGACTATGCATTGTATGATGACTGTCCTAAAAGGTCCCTAGTCGAAAGGGCTGTGTGGACCCGCAGCCGACTAGACTTGCATATAACACAGTCGATGGCTTGGTCTCACTAGCCATGGAGCATTGGATGCTAACCGGATAATATGGACTCGAAAGGATCTGGTCAGATTCGACGTAGTCGGGTCCGGGTCGGATAGACCCAACTATGAGCTGCAACGATATGTCATCTGTGAGTCTCTAGTACAACATACGTTCTATGTCCTAAGACCTGAGCTGGCGCGTGTACTCGGGATGGTGACAGACTTGCTTTGGGCCAACCAAACGCTACTCCGTGACCGGGTAGTTACAAAGGTAGGTTTCAGGCTTGTCCAGACCCATGCTGCGAGACATGGTCGAGCAAGATGGATTTGCCCCTCTGATCAGGAGAGATATACTCTGGGCCCCTCGTGTGATCTGACCAAGATAAGCATGGCCATGCGACATGGATTATGAGATAATCTGATTTGTGGTCGGCATCGCTAGGAGGAGAAAGAGGTCGGGCTAGCACAAGGATGACAGACCCGCCTTGAGCCCGAAAACATATATCGTGTGGCAAAGGGAATAGAAGTGTGACACGTTGTACAGGTTCGCCTAACCAGCTTCATCGGACACTTGGAGTTGGCACGCTTTGCTAGAGGCCGTTGATGTCTGCCAGAACTACGTCGGTATTTCCCCAAAGAGGAAGGGATGATGCAACACAACAACGGTAGGTATTTCCCTCAGCGATGAGACCAAGGTTACCGAACGAGTTGGAGAACCAAGAAACACTATGTAAACAGCACCTACACACAAATAACAAATACTCGCAACCTGACGTGTTAAAGGGGTTGTCAATCCCTTTCGGGTAACGGCGCCGGAAATTGGCAAGTGGATGGGAGAAAGTTGTAATAATTGATAGATAGATCGCCAAATCAAATAAAGTGCAACAAGGTATTTTTGTATATTGGTTTAATAGATCTGAAAATAAAATCAAATAAAAATAGATCGCAAAGGCAAATATAATAAAGGAGAGACCCGGGGGCCGTAGATTTCACTAGTGGCTTCTCTCAAGAAAAATAGCAAACGGTGGGTGAACAAATTACTGTTGGGCAATTGATAAAACTTCAAATAATCATGACGATATCTAGGCAATGATCATTATATAGGCATCACGTCCTAGATTAGTAGACCGACTCCTGCCTGCATCTACTACTATTACTCCACACATCGACCGCTATCCAGCATGCATCTAGTGTATTAAGTTCATGGAGAAACGGAGTAATGCAATAAGAACGATGACATGACGTAGACAAGATCTATCTATGTAGAAATAGACCCCATCTTGTTATCCTTAATAGCAACGATACATACGTATCGGTTCCCCTTCTGTCACTGGGATCAAGCACCGTAAGATCGAACCCATCACAAAGCACCTCTTCACATTGCAAGATAAATAGATCAAGTTGGCCAGACAAAACCCAAATATCAGAGAAGAAATACGAGGCTATGAGCAATCATGCATATAAGAGATCAAAGAAGACTCAAATAACTTTCATGGATAAAAACATAGATCTGATCATAAACTAAAGTTCATCGGATCCCAACAAACACACCGCAAAAAGAGTTACATCATATGGATCTCCAAGAGACCATTGTATTGAGAATCAAAAGAGAGAGAGGAAGCCATCTAGCTACTAACTACGGACCCGTAGGTCTACAAAGAACTACTCACACATCATCGAAGAGGCATCAATGAGGATGATGAACCCCTCCGTGATGGTGTCTAGATTGGATCTGGTGGTTCTGGAAGTTGCGACGGCTGGAATTGATTTACATCGCCTCCCCTAGGGTTTATCGAATATTGGGGTATTTGTAGAGCAAAGAGGCGGTGCGGGAGGCCACCGAGGTGGGCACAACCCACCAGGGCTCCCTCTTCGGTACTTCTTTGGCCCACTGGATGTCTTCTGGTCCAAAAAAATCCACAAAAAGTTTTGCTGCGTTTGGACTCTGTTTGGTATTGATTTCCTGCGATGTAAAAAACATGCAGAAAACAACAATTGGCACTGGTCACTATGTCAATAGGTTAGTACCAAAAAATGATATAAAATGATTATAAAATGATTGTAAAACATCCAAGAATGATAATATAACAGCATGGAACAATAAAAAATTATAGATACGTTGGAGACGTATTAGCCGCTACCGACTAGACGAGGCGGATGTGATCTGAGTCGCTACCAAGTGAACGAGAACCTAAGGGGTCGCGCGCTTAAGGGGAGGAACCTATGAGGCTGGACACAACTCCACGAGTTGGATGTGATCCTACTCGGACTCGGATCCAGGCCGAATAGACTTTGGGCTTTAGGATCCGTGTGAGGCCCAAGTGTTGAGGCCACGACGGATGCCTATATAAAGTGGGGTACGACATACTCATTCGGGGGATCGCTTCGGCGCTGTCACTAGGGTTTGCATGTGTTGCGAATAGCCACCACCACTCGCTACCGACTGTGTGATCGGACCTAGCAGTCCGCTGCACGGTGTTCCTCCTGCACGCATGGATACTGTTAGAGGCGGTGCACCTGCGCCGCTCCGGCGAACTTGTATGTGGGATCCGACGACCGGCTGTTCGAGGCAGATCGAATGAGGAGGAGACGATCCACGTGGACACGCTGCCCCAACTCTTCTTCCGCTGCACGGTACTGCGCATCTAGTGGTAATGATCTGTGATCCATCTCCCGTAGCATGTTCTTGGTTGTTCTGTGCATAGGAAAATTTTATTTGCAGTCGACGCACCCTACTGAAGAACCCAACACAAGGTACTAGCATCATCATGAGTATCATTCATAGCAGAAGTAGCATCATCAATAACTTGCGATATATTAGGTTAATAACATGTGGTGGTGTTGCAAGTCTACTTATAACAGAAGGTGAATCAAGTGCAGAGCTAGATGGCAGTTCCTTACCTCCCCTCGTCTTGGAGGGAAAAATCTTAGTCTTAGCATCCTTTAGATTCTTCATACTAATAATTTGATATACACACATCCCCGGTATCACATCTTGAGATTGACGAAGTCACCATAGATGCCTCGTAGTCGACAAGGACATCTCCTCCAACTGAATGAACATCGTCAGAAAGACTGAAATAAATCTAGAAAAATGCGAACATCAGTGTGATAACCCACAAGTATAGGGGATTGCAACAGTTTTTGAGGGTAGAGTATTCAACCCAAATTTATTGATTCGACGCAAGGGGAGCCAAAGAATATTTGTAAGTATTAGCAGTTGAGTTGTCAATTCAACCACACCTAGAGATTAATTATCTGCAGCAAATAGATCAGTAGCAAAGTAGTATGATAGTTTTGATAGTAGTAGCAACATCAATAGTAACAGTAACAATGATAGCAATGATTTTCTAGCAGGTGTAACAGTAACAATAACAGTAGTAACTTAGCAGGAACAATATGAGAGAAATTCGTAGGCATTGGACCGGTGAATTCGTTGGATGATATTCATCATATAACAGCCATAACCTAGGGCGATACGGCACTAGCTCCAGTTCATAAATATAATGTAGGCATGTATTTCATAAATAGTCATACATGCTTATGGAAAGAACTTGCATGACATCTTTTGTCCTACCCTCCCGTGGCAGCGGGTGATGTCGCTTGAAGCTACGTCGGTATTTCCCCAAAGAGGAAGGGATGATGCTGCACATCGGCGGTAAGTATTTCCCTCAGATATGAAACCAAGGTTATTGAACTAGTACGAGAACCAAGCAACACAACGTAAACAGCCCCTGCACATAGATAACAAATCCTCGCAACCCGACGTGTTAAAGGGGTTGTCAATCCCTTTCGGGGTACGACGCCTCAAGATAGGCAAACAGACGTGAGATAAATTGTAGTAGATTGATAGATCGAACGCCTATTAAAATAAATAGAAATAAAACACAGCAAGGTATTTTTGTATTTTTTAGTTTAATAGATCTGAAAATAAATGCAAGAGAAAAGTAGATCGCAAAGACAAATATATGAGAAAGAAGACCCGGGGGCCGTAGGTTTCACTAGTGGCTTCTCTCGAGAAAAATAGAAAACGGTGGGTAAACAAATTACTGTTGGGCAATTGATAGAACTTCAAATAATCATGACGATATCCAGGCAATGATCATTATATAGGCATCACGTCCAAGATTAGTAGACGGACTCCTGCCTGCATCTACTACTATTACTCCACACATCGACCACTATCCAGCATGCATCTAGTGTATTAAGTTCATGGAGAAACGGAGTAATGCAATAAGAATGATGACATGATGTAGACAAGATCTATCTATGTAGAGATAGACCCCATCGTTTTATCCTTAGTAGCAACGATACATACGTGTCGGTTCCCTTTCTGCCACTGGGATCAAGCACCATAAGATCGAACCCACTACAAAGCACCTTTTCCCATTGCAAGATAAAGAGATCAAGTTGGCCAAACAAAAGCCAAATATCAGAGAAGAAATATGAGGCTATAAGCAATCATGCATATATGAGATCAAATAAACTCAAATAACTTTCATGGATATAAAAAGATATAACTGATCATAAACTCAAAGTTCATCAGATCCCAACAAACACACCACAAAAGAGTTACATCATATGGATCTCCAAGAGACCATTGTATTGAGAATTCAGAGAGAGAGAGGAAGCCATCTAGCTACGAACTACGGACCCGAAGGTCTACAAAGAACTACTGACGCATCATCGGAGAGGCACCAATGGAGGTGGTGAACCCCACCCGAGATGGTGTCTAGATTGGATCTGGTGGTTCTGGACTCTGCAGCGGCTGGATGAATATTTCATCAACTCCCCTAGGGTTTCTGGAATATTGGGGTATTTATAGAGCAAAGAGGCGGTCCGGGGGGCACCCGAGGTGGGCACAACCCACCAGGGCGCGCCTGGGCCTCCTGGCGCGCCGTGGTGGGTTGTGCCTCCCTCGGGGCACCCCCAGGCGCAGCCAGGGCCCGTTGTGTTCCTTCTGGCCCATAAAAATTCTCCGTAAAGTTTCGGGGCAATTGAACTCCGTCTGATATTGATTTCCTGCTATGTAAAAAAGATGCAGAAAACAACAACTGGCACTTGGCACTATGTCAATAGGTTAGTACCAAAAAATGATATAAAATGACTATAAAATGATTATAAAACATCCAAGATTGATAATATAACAACATGGAACAATCAAAAATTATAGATACGTTGGAGACGTATCAGCATCCCCAAGCTTAACTCCTACTCGTCCTCGAGTAGGTAAGTGGTAATAACATAATTTTTGATGTGGAATGTTGCCTAACATGTCATATCATATTCTTTTCTTTATAGCATGGACAATTGGACTTTTATGTGATTCAAAGCAATAGTCTAGTTTTGACATAATAATTTAGATACTCAAGCATATCAACAAGCAACCATGTCTTTCAAAATATCAACGCTAAAATAAGTTATCCCTAGCCCATCATGCTCAACCATTGATCCATTCATGAAACACACTCGAATATTAGCTAAACCCAATACTTAAGTACGATCATATTGCCTCCTAGTTGGTGCTTTTGTAAGAGAAGATGGAGACTCAAATTCAAAAATAAAAAATGCATAAAGTAAAAGAAAGGCCCTTCGCAGAGGGAAGTAGGGATTTGTAGAGGTGCCAGAGCTCAAAGCGAAAAATTAGAGATAAAAACATTTTGGGAGGTGTATCCATCCCACCGATGAAAATGACTTAGAGTTCCCAACACTTTCCATGCTAGATATATCATAGGCGGTTCCCAAACAGAAAATAAAGTTTATCCCTTTTTCCACCATACTTTCACTTTCCATGGCTAGCTGTATCCACGGTTGCCCTCCATACCAACACTTTACAAGGAATTTATTATTTGACAACATAAAGTAAATTCATTTTTGCATTTCGGGACTGGGTATCCCTAAAACCTTTGCTTTACTCTCGTGCAATGACAAGTGAATAAATACTCATCATGAGAATAACACATCCAGCATGGAAAATATTAGCCACCCCTCACCGCTCCGCGAGCGAAACAAACACACAAAAGAGAAGTTTATTTTGAAAATTAGAGATGGCACTTGCAAATTTGCTTAGAACGGCAAAAGAATACCGCATATTGGTAGATATAGTGGACTCATGTGGCAAAACTGGTTTAAAGGATTTTGGATGCACAAGTAGAAATCATACTTGGTGCAAAATGAAGGCTAGCAAAAGATTGAGAAGCGACCAACCAAGAAACGAATAATCTCATAAGCAAGCATTAAGCATAATTAACACCGAATAATGCACCATAAGTAGGATATAACTTCATTGCATGACTATTGACTTTCGTACTTGCATAGGGAATCACAAACCTTAACACCAATATTCTAACTAAAGCATAATTACTCATCAACATAACTCACATATCACATCATCATATCTCAAAACTATTACTAAGAATCAAGTTTATTTTGTCCAATGATCTTCATGAAAGTTTTTATTATATCCTTCTTGGATATCTATCACTTTGGGACTAATTTTTATGTGTTGCTTTTCATAAGCTCCAACAAATATAAGTGAAGATCAAGAGCATAATTTTTCTTCTTTCTCTCAAAATAATTTAAGTGAAGCAAGAGAGAATTTCTTGAAATTTTTTACTAACTCTCAAATAAATCTAAGTGAAGCAAGAGAGCATTTTCTTCAAAAATACTAAAGCACACTGTGCTCAAAAAGATATAAGTGAGGCACTAGAGCAAGTCCATAGCTCATAAAAATTTAAGTGAAGCATAGAGAGCAATTCTAACAAGTCATGACATAATTTTGGCTCCCTCAAATAGGTGTGTCCAGCAAGGGATCAAGACTTAAAACACAAAATAAAACAAGCAAAGACTCATATCATACAAGATGCTCCAACCAAAACACATATCATGTGACGAATAAAAATATAACTTCGAGTAAAATAGCGATGGTCGTTAGAAGAAAGAGGGGATGCCACTCGGGGGCATCCCCAAGCTTAGTTGATTGTTCATTCTTGGATAATAGCTTGGGATGCCAGGGCATCCCCAAGCTTAGGCTATTCTATCCTTCCTGCATCCATCGTAAGATAACCCAAAACTTGAAAACTTCAATCACACAAAACTCAACAAAACCTTCGTGAGATCCGTTAGTATAAGAAAGCAAACCGCTACTATAAGTACTGTATCAAACCAATTCATATTTTATTTTTGCATTATATCTACTGTATTCCAACTTTTCTATGGAAAAAACTCATCAAAGAAAACCATAGAGCCATCAAAATAAGCACACAACACAAAGAAAACAGAATCTGTCAAAACAGAACAGTCTGTAGCAATCTGACTATTTCAAATACTTCTGTAAATCCAAAAATTCTGAAAAATTAGGACGACCAGGGTAATTTGTATATTAATCTTCTGCAAAAAGAATCAGGGCAAAAGCACTTTTCAGTGATTTATGAAAATTATTTTAGTGAGTGCATAAGTTTTTGTTTTTCAGCAAGATCAAACAACTATCACACAAGAAGATTCTAAAGGCTTTACTTGGCACAAACACTAATTGAAACACAAAAAACACAATCATAACAGTAGCATAATTGTGCAAACACACAAGAACAGAAAGCAAAAAGCAAAAGTAAATTTTATTCATTAGGTTGCCTCCCGACAAGCGCTATAGTTTTACGCCCTTAGCTAGGCATAATTTTATGCTCATAAGAAAGATAATAATTGAAACACAAAGAGAGCATCATAAAACATGTGACAAACTCTCTAAGTCTAACATACTTCCTATGCATAGCCATTTTATAGGAAAACAAATTATCAAGACAAGCAATTTCTAGCATATGCAAAGAAGAGGAAAGAAACAATAGCAATCTCAACATAACAAGAGGAAATTTAATAACATGAAAATTTCTACAACCATATTTTCCTCTCTCATAATAATTACATGTAGGATCATAATCAAATTCAAAAATATAACTTTCATATAAATTATTCTTTTCATGGTCCACATGCATGCAAAATTGACACTCTATCAAAATAGTGGGATTATCATCAAATAAAGTCATGACCTCTCCAAGCCCACTTTTATCAAAAATTTCACAAGATTGAACACTCTCCAAATATGTAGGATTATTTTTACCTAGAGTTGACACTCTTCCAAACCCACTTTCAATATTATTGCAAACATTAATAGCATATTCATCATGAGGCTCAAATAAATTTTCAAGATCATAAGAAGCACCACCCCAATCATGATCATTACAATAAGTAGAGGTCATAGCAAAACTAGCATCCCCAAGCTTTGGGCTTTGCATATTATTAGCACAATTGACATTAATAGAATTTATAATAACATCATTGCAATCATGCTTTTCATTCAAGGTGATATCATGAATCACTTCATAACTTTCTTCATCTAACACTTCATCACAATTTTCAAATTCACGAATTTCAAGCAAAACTTCATAGAGATAATCAAGTGCACTCAAATCACTAGCAACTAGTTCAACATAATTAGACCTCTTAAAAAGATTAGCTAGTGGACGAGGATCCATAACAATAGATTTTTAGCAAGCGAAGATGCAAGCAAATAGAAGACACATGGTCACACAAGCAAACAAGAGATCCGACAAGAAAACGGTGAACGAAAAAGAGGGCGATTAAAACAGCAAATTTTTGTGAAGTGGGGGAGAGGAAAACGAGAGGCAAATGGCAAATAATGTAAATTGCAGGAGATGAGATTTGTGATTAGGAACCTGGTATATGTTGAAGATCCACCCTGGCAACAGCGCCAGGAATTCCTTTTGATGTCGCTTGAAGCTACGTCGGTATTTCCCCAAAGAGGAAGGGATGATGCAGCACAGCGGCGGTAGGTATTTCCCTCAGATATGAAACCAAGGTTATCGAACCAGTAGGAGAACCAAGCAACACAACGTAAACAACCCCTGCACACAGATAACAAATCCTCGCAACCCGACGTGTTAAAGGGCTTGTCAATCCCTTCCGGGGTACGACGCCTCAAGATAGGCAAACGAGCGTGAGATAAATTGTAGTAGAATGATAGATCGAACGCCAAATAAAATAAAAAGAAATAAAACACATCAAGGTATTTTTGTATTTTTAGTTTAATAGATCTGAAAATAAATGCAAGAGAAAAGTAGATCGCAAAGGCAAATATGTGAGAAAGAAGACCCGGGGGCTGTAGGTTTCACTAGTGGCTTCTCTCGAGAAAAATAGCAAATGGTGGGTAAACAAATTATTGTTGGACAACTGATAGAACTTCAAATAATCATGATGATATTCAGGCAATGATCATTATATAGGCATCACGTCCAAGATTATTAGACCGACTCCTGCCTGCATCTACTACTATTACTCCACACATCGACCGCTATCCAGCATGCATCTAGTGTATTAAGGTCATGGAGAAACAGAGTAATGCAATAAGAACGATGACATGATGTAGACAAGATCTATCTATGTAGAGATAGACCCCCATCGTTTTATCCTTAGTAGCAACGATACATACGTGTCGGTTCCCTTTCTGCCACTGGGATCACGCACCGTAAGATCGAATCCACTACAAAGCACCTCTTCCCATTGCAAGATAAATAGATCAAGTTGGCGAAACAAAACCCAAATATCAGAGAAGAAATACGAGGCTATAAGCAATCATGCATATAAGAGATCAAAGAAACTCAAATAACTTTCATGGATATAAAAAGATATAACTGATCATAAACTCAAAGTTCATCAGATCCCAACAAACACACCGCAAAAGAGTTACATCATATGGATCTCCAAGAGACCATTGTATTGATAATCTAGAGAGAGAGAGAGAGAGAGAGAGAGAGAGAGAGGAAGCCATCTAGCTACTAACTACGGACCCGAAGGTCTACAAAGAACTACTCACGCATCATCGGAGAGGCACCAATGGAGGTGGTGAACCCCATCCGAGATGGTGTCTAGATTGGATCTGGTGGTTCTGGACTCTGCAGCGGCTGGATAAATATTTCGTCGACTCCCCTAGGGTTTCCGGAATATTGGGGTATTTATAGAGCAAAGAGGCGGTCCGGGGGGCACCCGAGGTGGGCACAACCCACCAGGGCGCGCCTGGGCCTCCTGGCGCGCCCTGGTGGGTTGTGCCTCCCTCAGGGCACCCCCAGGCGCGGCCAGGGCCCGTTGTGTTCCTTCTGGCCCATAAAAAATTCTCTGTAAAGTTTCGGGGCATTTGGACTCCGTTTGATATTGATTTCTTGTGATGAAAAGCATGCAGAAAACAACAACTGGCACTTGGCACTATGTCAATAGGTTAGTACCAAAAAATGATATAAAATGACTATAAAATGATTACAAAACATCCAATATTGATAATGTAACAACATGGAACAATAAAAAATTATAGATACGTTGAAGACGTATCAGCATCCCCAAGCTTAACTCCTACTCGTCCTCGAGTAGGTAAGTGATAAAAACATAATTTTTGATGTGGAATGCTGCCTAACATGTCATATCATATTCTTTTCTTTATAGCATGGAGAATTGGACTTTTATGTGATTCAAAGCAATAGTCTAGTTTTAACATAATAATTTAGATACTCAAGCATATCAACAAGCAACCATGTCTTTCAAAATATCAATGCTAAAATAAGTTATCCCTAGCCCATCATGCTCAACCATTGATCCATTCATGAAACACACTCGAATATTAGCTACACCCAATACATAAGTACGATCATATTGCCTTCTAGTTGGTGCTTTTGTAAGAGAAGATGGAGACTCAAATTCAAAAATAAAAAATGCATAAAGTAAAAGAAAGGCCCTTCGCAGAGGGAAGTAGGGATTTGTAGAGGTGCTAGAGCTCAAAGCGAAAAAATAGAGATAAAAACATTTTGGGAGGTGTATCCATCCCACCAACGAAAACGACTTAGAGTTCCCAACACTTTCCATGCTAGATATATCATAGGCGGTTCCCAAACAGAAAATAAAGTTTATTCCTTTTTTCACCATACTTTCACTTTCCATGGCTAGCCGTATCCACGGTTGCCCTCCATACCAACACTTTCTAAGGAAGCTTAAACCCTGCTTTATTGCTACTTCGTAAGGGAGCGGTTTGGATCCAAAAGTTTAATGCTATGGTTATATTTTATCTTAATATTTTTCTCGTAGTTGCGGATGCTTGCGAGGGGGTTAATCATAAGTAGGAGGTTTGTTCAAGTAAGAACAACACCTAAGCACCGGTCCACCCACATATCAAATTATCAAAGTAGCGAACACAAATCAAACCAACATGATGAAAGTGATATGGTGAAATTCTCGTGTACCCTCAAGAACGCTTTGCTTATCATAAAGAGACCGTTTTGGCCCGTCATTTGCCACAAAAGGATTGGGCTACCTTGCTGCACTTTATTTACTGTTACCGTTACTTGCTCGTTACAAATTATCTTGCTATCAAACTACTCGTTACCAACTATTTCGATGCTTGCAGAAAATACATTGCTGAAAATCACTTGTCATTTCCTTGTGCTCCTCGTTGGGTTCGACACTCTTACTTATCGAAAGAACTATGATTGATCCCCTATACTTGTGGGTCATCACCCTCCTTATGGGGTGTGGCTGTAAATGGGCCATGTGCAAGCAGGACATTATGGGGTCAGCCTATTTATACTAAATGGATCACTGTTGGACCGTGCTACGTGCCGAACATCATAAGCGCCTCTCGTCCATTGGATAGATGACATCTGCCGCAATGCAGGGCTGACATGTGATTCCAGTGGCGAATGAGAAATTGACACGTGAAAAATCATCATTGGTCGGGGTTGTTAATGGGCATCGGATCCAAAATTGGCACCCGATAGCTTAACAGCGACCCATTACGGTGGGTGCCACGTGTAGGTTACCCTTGACGAAATCACTTCCATGACGCGCGATTTATCATTACGAAAGTGGACACTTTTGTGATAATAAATGGAGTATTGCCATGGTACACTTCCGCGACATTACAAATATGACTATATTGATTCTTTCATAAAATCGTCACGGACGTACATGCGTGACAGGAAACGTGACCTACTATGACAACGCGTATCATCATGAAAGTGTTTTTTTCTAGTGTAAGGTGGAGATGCTGCTTAGGGAACATGTGTGTACATCCTTGCTCCTTTTCTTCTTTCAGTTTTGTAGGTACTTTCCAGTAGCAGTGTATCCTTCTCTTCTTTGGATTTTAGGTACTCTCCAGTATTCAACTTGCTAGTAGAAAAAAAACGTGTTAGCAATTGTTCCCTAGTAAACGAGGTGAGTGTTGAAACTTTGATAGACATGTTTGAAACGTCTAATTTCCAACAACATTAGTAACTCTGATACAAATAAGTTGTTTCAACATTAGTTTTGGTATAGCAGAAAAATGATACTATATATATATATATATATATATATATATATATATATCTGTTTCATTTTCATATTTTGTTAATTCTTTATGTGTTAACATCATTCCACCCGCCCCCCTCTCCCTCCTTCCCGATCCACCCGCTCCTTCCCGGTCAACAAGTGTGCACAAGAAGGCATCGTGTCGGCATTGTCGGGCACAGGACTATGCCCCCCTACACCATCAACGATGGTGGCGAAGAGAAGTTGCAACATGGATGGGTTGCTAGGGGCGTGTGGGGATTATTTCTCCCATTTGCAACACACTGCATCTTTGCTAGTCAAATAGTATAATAAGTCATACATATGTTGAATTTTGGTTCATGTTATCAATCTAAAATTTTCATCCACCATTTTCCACAGCAACACATGAGTATCCTCTAGTATTAAAGAAAATCATTGCGTTCTAACAATTTTCATTGTATATTAAAAAATCAATGTGTATCTAAAATATATCATAGTATATTAAAAAATTACATAGTACAGAAAACTATAAAACAAAGGAAAGAGTGCAAAAGGAAAAGCCTAACTAAAAACAAAGGAAAAACCAAACCAAAGAAAAAAAAAGAAGAAAAAAGAAAGAAAATAGCACAACAGAAAAATAGAAAAAAAGAATGTCCAGTAAACAATGAACGAGACGCAATGCACGAACCGCCGGTGTGGCCTCGCCTATTTGACGCTAATGAGCCTCCAATAGGATGAGAGTATCTATGTCTCGCTTGCTTTGAGATGGTAGCTCGCCTAGCCTCAAGGACACTATGGTGGGCTGGCCCAGTAGGAGCTAGTTGCTTTGTTTTGCTCATTTGTTTCTGTTCCTTTTTTTGAAACAAGTTTCTGTTCCTTTTTTGAATCATGTATATATTTTAAATTACTTTACTCAATTTTTAAAGGTTCACCGCACATTAAAAAAAGTTCATGTAATGTAAAAAATTCTCGAGAGATTTTTAGAAATATTTGTACCATTAAATAAATTATTCTTCAAATGGAAAAAATATTCATGTCTTAATATGTTTGGGATATTTAAAAAATATATTCCTACAATCTAAAATTTTGCTCCTGTAGTTTTGGGAAAAAATTCCAACTATTAAATAAAATTTCATAACATTTTTTAAAATAGATTCACAAATCGACATTTAAAAATATATATGACATTTAATAAAAATGTTCAAAATCTGTGTTTAAAAATGTTCGCCGTCTAATTAAAATTTTTTTATTTTGTATTTTAAAAATCTTCAACTTGTATTTAAATGTATATTAAACTATAACTAAAAAATGCTTAACATGTCTGGAAAATGCTCAACGTGCATTTAAAGAAAACCGGCTTGCATTTCGAAATTAATTAATAAATAAAAACCAGAGAAAACTGAAAGAAAAACGATGAAATCAATAGAGAAAACACACATACCAAAGAAAAAAACGATAAACAAAACATAGAAAAACAGAAAAACACACTAAAGGCTCTGAAACCGGCCTGTATCGATTTATAGAACCTTCCCAACCCAGTTTTATTGGGCCGATCCACTAAGATGGGTGCAGAGGCGAGACAATGCTACATCTTGTAGAGTGGCCATATTAGATGGGCAAGGAAAACACTTTCAGATATTGAGATGTCGATTTGTTCTTCATCGAAAAGGAAGAAGGTCAAGGGGATAGAGTCTTCCTTCGGGCTTTGCCTGCTGAAGTTCTAATAAAGAATTCCTGCTCGCAAGATCGAAGCGGTATTATCGGTGCACCCCCGCGTCAACCAGCAACATAGCTTCCTACAACTCTTGATGGGTCTCCTTCCGTAACTTTTCGAATTACGACGATGTGTGCGAGAATTGAAAGACATGGAAATTCTCACTTAATTTTTAACTCTTGTAGGTTAGGTTACCGATTTTCGTCCAACGAATCTGACGACTCTAGTTGAGGGACTCTATCAACTTCCAACTTGATGAGGAAGAAGCATCTCCATTTGCATATTCAATACTCCCTCCGTTCCTTATGTAAGGTGTATTATTTTTGGCACAGTGACCAAGGCACACAATTATAGAGGAGTTAGGACAAAATTACCCTTGAAAAGTCTGGTGATTAGTGGCAAGTAAATCAATTAGTCCAGAAAAGTAAGAGCTGCATGCAATCAAGAGAGATATACTTTCCATCTTTTGCTATAAATAGATACACGGACAATCAGGAGAGAGATACTTTCCTATTTTCTAGAGGGCTAATAAGGGAATTATGAGGAATTAGAAGAAATGCACCTTACATTGTGGAATTTTATCAAAAAATAAATACACCTTCTATAAAGGAATGGAGGGAGTAGATAGGAAAAATGATCTTGACCTAAAGCCTTCGACCAAAGAAAGGGAGGCTGTTGAAATATATTGTCCACCTCCCTCCATCAGTTTGGACTTTTGGATAAGTTGGCTGGAGTATGAATTTAATAGAGACTTGGTGAAGTCAGAGGTATTTGATGGGTGCTGCTTTCTCTCGCTTATAGCGAGCCAAAGCGTCCCGCTCGCCTATGTGCTATCTTAAATGGGCCAACACAATCACATATGCACACATATATCCATTGTTGTTCGCTCCTTCATTTTGTTTGTATTTTTGAAAAATATTATAAATACATATATTCTAAAATACTCAAATTTTTTAAAATGTTCACCACATATTTGAAAAATATTAGAGCAATATAATTTCTTTCTTAGTGTAATTTTAAAAAGGTAAAGTACATAAAAAAGTTTGTGACATTTAGGAATGTACACGTGTTTCAAAAAATAATTACATAAAAATTGTGCATGCATTACAAAAAGATGTTTGTGGCATTTTTAGAAATGTTTATACAATGTAAAAGAATGCCTGCATAGTTTAAAAAAATGTTTCATATAGTTTGAATATTTTTCAATGTGTACATAAAATTTGTTTAACACATATTCAAAATATTTTAACATGCATTTGATAAATATTAATCATGTATTTGAAAAATGCTCAACATGTATAAAAAATATACAATGTGTATGATAAAATTATATAAATACATATATTTTATAGAATATTAATCATGTATTCAGAAAATGTTAAGCAAGTATATAAAAATATATTTCTAATGATAGTAAAAATTTACGACACGTATGAAAAACTAGACATGTGTTGATAAAATAAGAAAGAAACAAAAAAACCAAATAAACTCGTAGACAGAAATATTAAATAAAAAAATCAAAGAAAACCCGTGCAAACAGTAAAAACCAAAAACAAAAACGCAGAGAAAAAAACTCACGGAGAGGTAGCTACAGTACTGGGCTGCGACATAGCGCTGCGGTATTTGGGGGAGCCCCTTCAGCATACGCGTCCGCAAAATGGGCTGGCCCATGCCGCCTCGTTCCCTCGTCCCGCACGTCACCTTGTCCGCTCGATCGCGGTTGACTGACCGACAATTGACTGGTCATCCATTGGCTTCCGAAATAATAAGGAAAACAATTTAAAAATCCGAAAATAATAAAAAAATATAAAAAAATTGAATTTAGAAATCCTCACGAATTTTCAAAAGAAAGTTCACAAACTTTAAAAATTGTTCATGAATTTCGGAAAAATTATCGATTTTAATAAAGTTCATCAAATTTGGAAAAATTTAATGGATTTTAAAAAAATACATTAAATTCTAAAACAGTTCATCAAATTAAAAAAAATTCACTGATTTTGAAAAAAAATCACAAAATTTAAGAAAAGTTCATGATTTTTAAAATTTTCATCGAATTTGAACAAATATTCAGAGAATTTTAAAATAGTTCAACAATTTGAAGAAAAGTCTAGAGATTTTTAGGTAAGTTCATCGGTTCTGAGAAATGTTCATCGAATTAGAAGAAAAGTTCATTGATTTTGAAGAAATGTTCACTAAATTTGAAAAAACGTTCATAAAATTCTGAGAAGAAAAAAGAAATATGAAAAAGAAAAACAAAAGAAAAAAGAAACGGGAATAGAAAGAAGAAGAAATGAATGAAAAGGTTGTAGATAATCAGATCGGTGTGATTGGTCTAGTTGGCTATCATAGCTAGCTTGCACAAGGAGGTCGAGGGTTCAAAACATGTCCGTCATTCTTTTTGCATGAGTTTAAAACAGAAAAAAGGGAAAATGGGCTGTTTAGGGTTTGCGTGTATGCGCCCGTTTAAAACATATCGGTGTGCGCCCGTTTGTTGTACACTGAAGTAAAGGGTGCCATTTAGGATTTCCCTGTATGTTGGCGCAACGACGTTTTGTTGCATAAGTGAGTCCACAAGGATCTCTTGTGCCGACGTGTACAGTGCCAGGCCGGCCCATTAAGCGCACGCAGATTAAAAAAAAGGAATAAACGGGGCGCCCTTTGGGATCAAACCCTGGCCTCCAGGGTTCTCACTAGTGCAGCTAACTACTCCGCCCACTTCGTGTTACTGGTTAGTAGAAGGATCGAGATCTTCTAGAGGCGACCGATTCGGTCTTCTCCATTTTCTCTTTTTCCTTTTTTGTTTTCTTTTGTTTTATTTTTCTTCTTTGTTTTTTCATTCTTTTTTCTTTCTTCTCAGATTTGTTTCATTCTTTGTTTTTTTTTCTCCATTTTTTGTTTGGTTTTCTTTTTTCTTCTCCATTTTCTCTTTTGTTTTCTTATGTTTGTTTCATTTTCACTCTACATGTTTGTACATGTCAAAAACATTTTTTGTAACAAGTGATCAACATTTTTTGTATACACATTCAATATCGTGCGAACGCGATGTCAACATTTTTCAAATACTTGTTTAACATTTTAATAATTATTCAATATTTTTCAAATACTCGTTCAACATTTTTAAATTCTTAAATACTTGTTCAACATTTTTAATACTTATTTAACAATTTCAATTACCTGTTCAACATTTTCTAAATTCTTGTTCAACATTTTCTAAATTCTTGTTCAACATTTTTGAAATACTTATTCAACATTTTTAATACCTATTTAACATTTTGAAATACTTTTTCAACATTTTTAGTTATTATTAATTTTTTTTCAAATACTTGTTCAACATTTTTCAAATTCTTGTTAATTTTTTTAATATTTATTCAACATTTTTTCAAATGTGTTTATGGAGAGTGTTTTTTGTGATAGATACATATATATATATAGAATATTTGAAATTTTAAAGAAAAGTACAAATATAACAAAAGATGAGAACATAGAACAGAAACAAGAAAGAACAGGCTGTGGCTCCCACCCGGCTGGGCGGCCCGTATGGGGCTCGCTCGACGCGAGCGCATCTCATCCGTCCGGCACATGATTTTTGGGCTTCCATCCCCGGCCTCAGCCCTGCTCTGTTCTGTTTGGTCAGCTGGGCTTGTGTCTAGCCAATAGAGTGGGCCCACCCAGCCCGTAGCCGCAGGGAGGCAGCGAGGCAGAAGAGAGGGGAGTGCGAGCCGCACGGAAACGAAGCAGCACCAGTCCACCACCGTCCACCGGCGCAGGCGCTTCCGTGCGGCGCAAGTTCGGCGCGGGGCGTCTCCCTCCGTCACCACCAGGACGGGATCCAGAGTCCAACCCAAGTCAACCACTCCCAAACTCGCATCCGTCGCCTCTCCACTGCCCCCGCCGCCTCCCTCCGTCCGCCCGCGCCCCCCTCTCCGCCGCCGACTCGCCGAGGCGATCCGACTCCGAGATGCTGGCGCCGCTCCCTCGCCTGACGGGCTCCCTCCGCCCCCACTTCGACGCCGACCAGGCCTACCTCCTCCGCAAGGCCGCCCTCCAAGCCCGCGCCCTCCCAAGGTATCACCGCGCTTATCCCCTCCCCAACCCCAATTTCAGTCACCCGGCCCGAATCCGATGGTATCCCTGACGCTCTCGTGCTGTCTTCGCAGGCCGCATGACGAGTGGGCGCTCGCCCGGAGGTTCGTGCCCAACTGGGACGACGGTAACTCCCCCAAAACCCTCCCCGCCTGCGCTCGGCTGCTAGAGCCGACGCGACGGATTTGCGTGGGTGTGTGTGTGTCTCCCTGCGTTTTACTTTCTGAAATTGCCACCCATTGTTGCAGCTCCCAGCGATGTGCGCCAGGCGTACAAGCAGTTTATCGGAGCCGTGGTGGAGTTGTTGAACGGGGAGGTGGTGTCTGAGGAACTCCAGCAGGTTGCTCAGGCTGTCTATAGGTTGTTCGGCACGGAGTCTGACACCACCCAGAAGCCCCTCCAGAGAAGGTATATGCTATTGGTTTTTTAAGTGGAGAGCCCTCACATTAGCTGCTTTGCTCTGAATGCTGCCCACCATGTTTCCATATTTTAAACACGGTTAATTTTAGAAAGAACATATGACATAGCACGTTGCAAATGCCGTGGATCCTTTACTCATGATTTTATCTATCTCCGTAGGAATGAACTGGAACGACTTGTGGGCTACACCGTGCAAGACTCAGTTTTGAAAAAGCTAGCTCAGTTAGCTCAGAAGCTCTGTTCCCTTCAACGGGGGAGCATTCAGGAATTTGTACAGGAAGACACGAAGGCCGTAGATGGAGATGATACAAGTGAATTTGGGGCAAGCTTTGACTTCAAAGCACCTTCTCGTTTCATTATTGATGTTACGCTTGATGATGACCTACCATTGGGAAGTGGTGTACTGAGTTCATTTCAAGAGGAGCAGCATGATGCCAGCACTACATCTTGTAATTCAACTGCTTTTGCGGGTCCTGTGAATTTGAGGTGGCTAAAAGATCAGTGTGATCTGATAACTAGAAGTGGTGGCTCGATGCTCTCGGGAGATGAACTTGCAATGGCTCTGTGCAGAGTGCTACGTTCCAATAAAGCAGGCGATGAGGTGCTGCTATAATTTGCTTCCGGTATTCCCTTTGTTTATTGACTCACAATCATTTAACATTACAACCTTCCAACATTGCAGATAGCTGGTGAACTGCTGGACATGGTTGGGGATGGTGCCTTTGAAATAGTTCAGGATCTTCTTTCAGTAAGAGACTAATACCCTGTCATTATCTGTGTGCAGTTTATTTTGCATGGTTCTTCATACATGATACCTGGATCAAGTAATTAAAATAATAATTAGCTGTATTTCTGCAACTACTACGACTTCTACTGATATTCAACAGGACATTATACCTCGTAGTCCTGCATCCTTGCAACTTATTAATGTGATATAAACAAAACATGCCCGAGGATTCAGTTACTAGCAAATCACTTTATAAACATTCAGAACCCTGGCTGGGCTACATGTCCAAAGGCTAATATCCGGCTAAAATTCAGGCAGCAAACTGGCCAGGGGAGGAACCAGAAGTTCATTAGACATTAATTAAGTTATTACTATGATTGTTGGCTACTCTTTTTTATGACCCAGTGCATTATGTGGCCTTGTTCTGTTCATCTTGATAATTCTCATTCATAAGAGAAAGATTTATAGTCTATCCCTTGTTTATCTCTTTAATCAGTTTGACACATAATTTGTGCTTTCACTGTGGCAAGAATCGAGCAGCTATAGTTAACCCAGAAGAGTTCTTAAATTTGAGGTTCCCAACTTAACCATGAGATAGGTCAATCATGATGAGTCATGACATTCCCCTTCCAGAAAATCTGTAACAGTTTACAACGTAATGACTGCTGTTACTGCCAGTCCTTGCATTAACTTGTTAAAATCTGAACCTTAAACAGATCTTTGCAAGACCCCGAAGGCTATGTTGCCCTGATACGCTATGCAGTTATGATGATAAACTGTTGTAGCAGTATATATATGAACATGAGCATATGAGGCTATGAGAGACCATCTGCCATATGTTGCTTGAGGTGAAAAGTGAGAATGAGAGCCCCAGTGAGTAGCTATGCACATGTAGACTTGTCCTGCTCAAAATTTGGACCTTAAGGTATTGGATGTCAGTTATACATTCGTCTCAGATTTTGTGTAACCAGCACCTGATGTTAGATTTACCATTTGAAAATGTGACACTGGTAGTGATTGTGGACTGATAGATGTTGCTGCAAATATTCCTGTGGGCCTTCCTGCTTTCATTTTTCAAGTTAGAAGTTCAAGATTTCTGGCCACGATAGCAAAGCTCCTAGTTTATCGTTGCGTTGGTCAATAACAGGAGGCTTTCATTTGTTTGTGTTAACGAGCAACTTCACTTGTTTTGCCTGTCTAATGCAATGGAACTGATTGGTTATGTCATCATGGTCTGCAGCATAGAAAAGAGCTAGGGGATGCAATTCAGCATGGATTGACGATACTGAAATCAGAAAAGGTGTCTTCAAATAATCAACCAAAGATGCCAACATATGGCACACAAGTAAGACTACTTTCTTCTATGAATTTTCTGATGAGGTGGGTAATCCAGTGTTAAATGACTTCTCACATCCACTATGCCTGCAGGTAACAATACAAACAGAGTATGAGCGTCAGCTTGATAAGATTAAGAGGAAAGAGGGAAGACGTGCCAAACGTGGTGCAGAAAATGGAATGAATGATTTTGGTGCCGATGATTTCTCATCCCTTCTTCAAGCAAGTGAAAGAAAGCAGCCATTTGATGACATGATTGGGACTGGAGAAGGGGAGAGTAGTTTCCAAGTAACCTCTCTTCCTCAAGGAACAACACGGAAACATATGAAGGGGTATGAAGAAGTGAAAATTCCACCAACTCCTACAGCACCGTTGGGACCCAATGAGAAACTGGTATTCCTATAGCCTCTTTATGTCATGGTACATACTTTTGTATTGCTTCGTGGATCCTGCCATATTTTTTCGAAAAGATTTAGTGAAAGAGGACAAGTCCTACATTACATTTAGTTTGAGGTGATTTTATGATCTCATGAAATGGTGAATGCCAAGTACCTACAAGGATCAATTTGCTCACATTTTCCTTGTATTAATTTACTGCATTAATCCAATTGATTGAAATAGTCATATTTGAACGCATGCAATCTTCCTTCTTTTTTTATCTATATTTTATTTCTGTAGCGAAATGGCTTAGCCTGCACCGAGTTAATTAGCCTTGAGCATTAGCAGGTTTGAACAAATTGCTGACTGCACACCGTTACTGTTTTTTTGTTGATTACAACACAACTTACTTTTTTTTTTCCAGATTGAAATAAGAGAGTTGGATGATATTGCCCAAGCTGCTTTCCAGGGATACAAATCACTCAACCGTGTTCAGAGCCGTATTTTTCAAGCCACATACAACACCAATGAGAACATTCTAGTGCGTAACTAAATCTACTATATGTGCAGTTGCACTTTCCATGTTCAAGAAGAGAGCTTGTGCCATTAAGTTTATGTGTACCACTGTTGTCATAGCTAACTTGCATAAATGTTCAGGTTTGTGCTCCGACGGGTGCTGGCAAAACAAATATTGCAATGATTGCAGTTCTTCATGAGGTATATACCTTGGTAAAACTTGCATAGTTGTTATGAAGTCTTGACTTTCTGAACCTTATCAGCGATTTTTTTCCCGAATCTTGTTGACGGGTTCTGCTTATTGATAAATTCTACAGGTTAAACAGCACTTCAGGGAAGGCATTTTGCATAAAAATGAGTTCAAGATAGTGTATGTTGCACCAATGAAGGTATTCTTCTTCCTACATACTCTGTTCTTGTTGGATGCTCTTATCATAGTCACTGGATTCGTTAGACAAGGCATGGAACCCTGATCTAGATCAGGGTCCGAACCGCTCCAGATAGAAGATGGTTCGCCATCCAATTCTTTGAAAAGATGGAACCACACTGTGTCTGCTCAACCCATGCTGTCTCCGCCACTAGCCGACCATGCTATTACGGTGGCTGCTCAACCGTTCCAATGTGCTTGCTCTACCATGCACCTTTGACTACAGCCGTCCTCGCGTCGCCATGGACAAGATGGTTGAGGAATGAATCGGGAGAAGTAGAGTAGTGGCTGCAACTGCAGTTCTGGAGGAAATTAATCAGTAGAAGTACAGCAGAGCAGTGGCTGCAAAATCAAGTTTGCAAATTTTTGTTGATAGCTTACCAAGCTGACCACTTGGTTGCAAAATCAAGTTTGGAGGAGGGCTGTGACTTCTGTAGTGCAGGGTGAGAGGCATAACAGAGCAGTGACAGCGGGTGGCTTTGGGTTAACAGCCACTGAGAATGTACAGAAGACAAATTTTTTGTTGGGCTGGGCTGGCAACTGCCCAGGCCTCCCTCTGTGTTGCTATGTGTGTACAAAATCCATTGATTCCTACACATTGCTTATCAAATTTTACTGATTAGCGAACCTCATATTTGGTTCGCGAATCGGAGATGTGCACCCTCTAAGCGAAGCCGATTCGTATTAGGTAGAAAATTGCGAACCACAAATTTGAATTGCGGATCAGGTAACTATGGTTCTTATGATCACTATATTTATCAAAATTGTGTTATGTAGGCCTTGGCTGCAGAGGTAACGGCAACATTTGGTCGTCGACTATCTCCATTGAACCTGGTTGTTAAAGAACTTACAGGCGACATGCAGTTGACCAGAAGTGAGATTGAGGAAACACAGGTATTATCTTTATTTGTTTCATTATTTAAACTTGTGTTTCTGAGCTGTACTTTTTTTAACCTTGTGAACTGTACTTATTTGTGCATTACCCAGATGATAGTGACTACTCCTGAGAAGTGGGATGTCATTACACGCAAAAGCAGTGATATGGCACTGTCAATGCTGGTCAAGCTGATAATCATTGATGAAGTGCACCTGCTAAATGATGATAGAGGGTCAGTAATTGAGACACTAGTTGCTCGAACTCTTCGCCAGGTCAGTTTTGGAGAGAAAAATAGGAGCCCATCTATTCGCTTGTTATGATCAAAGGGGTGCTTATATTTAACGATTTCAAAAAGTAAACTATAAATCTTTGTAAAAACTATAAAAAATAATAAATGGACAGACTTAAATTGACTACATTCTCATAGGACCATATCATATGCCTGTTCTTCTCTAGATATTGTTTCTTGTTATGTCTGATCCATATTTATGAGTGATCTGAATTTGACAGGTTGAGTCCATGCAATCAATGATTCGCATTGTTGGCCTATCTGCTACACTGCCTACTTACAAAGAGGTTTGTTACCTTCAATATCATGTCCTCTACCTGAGTCCATGCAATTAATTAAACCATGGGGTTTCTCATTTTCAGGTTGCAGAATTTTTGCGGGTTAATGCAGATACTGGCCTTTTCTACTTTGACTCGAGTTACCGTCCAGTTCCTCTTGCTCAACAGTACATTGGAATCACTGAAAGGGATTACGCCAAGAGAAATGATCTATTCAATAGTATTTGCTATGACAAGGTCTCTTTTCTTTTGTATCGTAGTTCCATCTGGATTTTGTCATTCATACAGATCTTTTTAACACTATATCAACTTGTTAGGTTGTGGAGTCCATTAAACAAGGTCATCAAGCATTGGTTTTTGTACATACCCGCAAGGATACAGGGAAAACCGCTAGAACCCTAGTAAGTAATAGTTTCTAATAAGAGGATTTTTGCGTGGGGTAAATGTTACTGTTTATCAAGTATCCTGGCATTGCCATACTTCTATATCTTCAATGTCTGCGCATCCTTAAGCTTTTATTTATCTTAAATTATCTGTTGTACTCATGGTTTACCAATATGCCAAGCTATGTATCGTCCCGTGCCATGCTAACTTCCAGCAAGCCTTACTCCATAAGTTCTTTGAATGTAATAAAATTATGCTTCCACAGTGTTATTTATGTTTTCTATTCATAAGACACTCTTCAGGTCCTCTTGTTTCTTTTTTTCTGATATCTGTATTCATTTTTCAGTCGATTTCAGTTGCACATTCTTATGTCATGCCTTGCAGATTGACCTAGCTGCAAAAGCAGGGGAAGTGGAGTTATTTTCAAATGCAGACCATCCCCAATACGGATTGATCAAGGTATACTTTACCATTCTGGTTTTATTATTAGCCTTAAATCTAGTAATTTTTATTTACCTAGTCTTGTGTTTGCAGAAAGATGTCAGTAAAGCTAAAAGTCGTGAAGTTATAGAATTTTTTGATTCTGGATTTGGCATACATAATGCTGGAATGATGCGTTCTGACCGAAATTTGATGGAGCGCTTGTTTGCTGATGGTCTCTTGAAAGTAAGTTGATGGTCTCTTGAAAGTAAGTTTCTGTGCAACCTTCAGTAGTTTCAGTCATGTGCTAACTTATTTCGATTAGGTCCTTGTTTGTACAGCAACATTGGCTTGGGGAGTGAACTTACCAGCTCATACAGTTGTTATAAAGGTTAGTGTCTATTTGTTTTTTTTTCCATGCCATAGAAACATTTTCCTTGGAATCTACATGACTTATTTCTTAACTAAATATTGGTAAAATAAATTACTGTCAGCATATGTTATTTTATTTAATTCCATCTAGTAACTTCTTTAGGGGTAGTAAAGTAATTAATTATAGATACTGTTAATAGATAAAAGTGTTATTTGGAAAGGTCATACTAAAAAAAACTCAAACAGTTTAGTGACTTGTTTAGAGGTAGTAAACTCAGTAAATATAGATACTATTAATAGATAACAGTGTTCTTTGGAAAGGTCATACTCAAATTATCTCTGCAAAGGTGATAGTAAAAAAACTTAGTTTAGTTGGTTTAGATGGATGCAAATCAATACCCTTCTTATGATTGTGCTATCTTAAATACATTTTTTGGCCAATCCAAGAATGCCAACATATGTTTCCAGTTGTCTACAATCGTTTTTCCCCCAATGTACTGTACTGCTGGCCTGCTGCATAAAGTAATATATTACCAACAAACAGGGCACACAATTATATGATGCTAAAGCTGGCGGATGGCGAGATCTGGGGATGCTCGATGTGATGCAGGTACCTCCCTGAACTTGTCGTGATTTTGCATTCCTTCATTTCTATTACTCAAATATTATATTCTAATGCTCTTTCATTTCCTTATTAGATCTTTGGACGTGCTGGGAGGCCACAGTTTGATAAAAGTGGTGAAGGAATTATTATTACGACGCATGACAAATTGGCTTATTATTTGAGATTATTGACTAGTCAGCTTCCAATAGAAAGCCAGGTCAGCAAACATGTGATCTTTTACAATGGAGGATATTAGAACAAGCTGTGAACGATATCAATCAAATATTCTTCTGTGTCCAGTTATAGGTTAGAAGATTGAGTTGTAGAGGCGGTGTATCCGGTGAAACTGTGCGGTTTGGTGGAAATTCTGAAAAATAAACCTTAGAAGTTCTAATTTTCTTGAAAAATGACAGTGTAGTGGGGGATATATTCTAGAGCTCTGCAAATATCATGGTCAAACTCAATCAAATAGGTGGGACATGAAGAGGAGTACTTGCTGGAATAGTGTCACACTTTGTTGACTAGTATTTGTCCTGTATATTCGATCGATTTTGCCCTTGAAAATACACAGAGGACCCTCCCCTACATCTGCTATTCTTTTTCATAGAATTTTTCTTCCCTCTCTATCTCTCTAAGTCTATGGTGAGCTTTTCACTGCACATTTTGTTTTATACCTTGTTTTTTGTGCTACCTTGCATCTCTTCCAAGTTGCATCTCCTCATCCCCACCTCAACAAAATCTTGGTTTGTCATGGCATTAGATAAGTACACGGACCACTGTGGATGATCTAATACTAATTAATTTCCTTAGCAGGGTAGTTTCTTAGGACTAGTTAATAGTTACTAATACCTTAAACATTGCTAATTTGCAAAGTCGCAAGTTTTTTCTTTTTGAAATGTAGCCTTGGCAAGTTGGTTGATTGCTGTAAGTTTTTTCGTGACCACAATTATTTTGCAGTTCCTTGGATCATTGAAAGATAACTTGAATGCTGAGGTTGCCTTGGGAACTGTAACAAATGTCAGGGAGGCCTGTGCCTGGCTTGGCTATACATACTTATTTAGAAGGATGAAGACTAATCCTCTGGTGTATGGGATAACTTGGGAAGAGGTGATATTTCTCCCACTGTTCACACTTTTTTTTATGTATAAAATCAATATCACTCTTTTCAGTGGATGGCAAATTTTCTAGTGTGGTTTTTGATATCATCCGAGTAAAATAACTGAAAAGCAGTCCTTGTACATAAATTCTTTTAACATCTGTTACACTGTCATAGTTCTTTTTAACGCATTAATTCTTTCAGAAATAAGTCATGGTCCCTGTATTCTTAAGAACAACCATTTTGTATCATGTCAGAAACTAGATAATTTATTACTCTTTGAGGTGTTTCACTGAACATATTGGTACCCAACACTTCTTTGATTGTGACAACATTTTAACTTGTCTAACCATTAAGGTGATCGGAGATCCTTCCATGGGTGCCAAGCAACGGTCATTTATTATTGATGCTGCACGTTCGCTAGACAAGGCTAAGATGATGCGCTATGATGAAAAGAGTGGCAACTTCTACTGCACAGAGCTCGGTCGAATTGCAAGTCACTTTTACCTTCAGTACTCCAGTGTTGAGACATACAACGAGATGCTTCGTCGTCACATGAGTGAAAGTGAGGTAGGCAGTTGGTTTATCTCCTTTTGTGGTTTCTTTGTTACAGCTCGTGATGCTCGTGAAGTTTTATTGACGTTTCTTGATACCTACCTCAGGTGATTAACATGGTGGCCCATTCCTCTGAATTCGAAAATATCGTAGTTAGAGAAGAAGAACAAGATGAATTAGAAACACTTGCCAGGAAAGCATGCCCATTGGAAGTTAAGGGTGGGCCGACTGACAAGCATGGGAAAATTTCAATTCTCATACAGGTTACTGTTGAAGAACTGTCACTTTTTTCATTTAGTTTGAGTCCAGGAACATTCCTAAGTTGAGGAATTTGATCTATTTTCAGGTTTTTATTTCCCGTGCCTCAGTTGACAGCTCCTCCTTACACTCTGATGCCCAATACATTAGTCAAAGCTTGGGTCGCATTATGAGGGCGTTGTTTGAGATTTGTCTGCGAAGGGGGTGGTCTGAGATGACATCCTTATTATTGGAATATTGCAAGGCTGTAGATCGCAAAATATGGCCACATCTCCATCCACTTAGGCAGTTCGATAGGGACATTTCTCCTGAGGTTGCTATTGGTCATCACTTTTTTTTTACCATCTCGTCTTTCTCTCGTCTCCCAAATATAATTAATGCTCTCTGAACTAGATATTGTGGAAACTTGAGGAAAGAAATGTGGACCTGGACCGTCTTTATGAAATGGAGGAAAATGACATTGGAGCCCTCATTCGTTTTTCTCATCAGGGAAGGGTATGTGTAGACTTACAAGTCATGCATATATGGTTGATTCTATTAGTTTGAGCTAGTGACTATACCTGATGAAGTTAACACTTTTTTTTCCTACTGAAGTTGGTTAAGCAGTATGTTGGATACTTCCCACATGTCAACTTATCTGCTTCCGTTAGTCCAATCACCAGGACTGTTCTGAAAGTAAGAGCTGGTGTCAACTCAATTATTCTGATGTTTTTTCTTAAATTAGTTCATTATTTACCACTTACGCGATTACTATGATAATTTATAGGTGGACCTGCTTATAACTCCTGAATTTGTGTGGAAGGATCGTCACCATGGCATGTCACAACGATGGTTGATTATTGTGGAGGTGTGTTAATCTACACATGTTATGTTTTTGCACCTGACACTAAATCGTTTTAGAATTGTAGCAGAGTTGAAAAAACTTATCTAATGTATAGTACTGGACTATGGTTAGTGTACTTACAGTTTGGTGTGATTATTTGAAGATGCCACTGATATGAGTGTGCTTAGAGACTAGTAACTGCAGATACGGACATACATCTATATACATCGTCATCATTCTGGGACTTAAGACATCAGCTCATTGTGTATGCAGTTGTATTAAGAACTGTACAGTGAATCAAATTCTGTAACTTCCATTTATGGGTGCCAACCTAAATTTGTCTCATTCAGTGTTAAGTTAGTTACTATTGGATGCGTGTGTACCAGCAACTGATAAGGGCCAAAGAATTAGCTTATACTCCCTTCTTTCCAGAATATAAGGTGTATCGATTTTTGTGCAAGTCAAACTTGTGTATGTTTGACCAAGATTATAGAATAAAATATCAACATCTACTTACAAAATAAATAAATTATGAAAATACTTTTCATGATGGATCTATTGATACAAATTTGGTACTGTAGATATTGGTATTCTTTTTCTAAGAACTTGGTCAAACATGCACATGTTTGACTTTTGAAAATTTTAATACACCTTATATTTTGAAACGGAGGGAGTAACAATAATATTTGTTTACAGGATTCTGAAAATGATACTATTTATCATTCGGAGCTCTTCACACTGACAAAGAAGATGGCAAGAGGTACACCTACAAAAATGTCTTTTAATATACCGATCTTCGAGCCTCATCCGCCGCAGTACTATATCCGAGCTGTATCAGACTCCTGGTTGCATGCGGAGTCAATCTTTACCGTCTCTTTTCATAATCTTACCTTGCCTCAGGTGAATTTAGCAATATCTTATGTCAGTTCCACAGTGTTTACATTCCACTGTCAAATCTTGAATTCTGCATGTGTTTCCTGCAGACACAAATAACACACACTGAACTTTTGGACTTGAAGCCTCTTCCACTGAGCGCTCTTGGCAACAAAGCATACGAAGATTTGTATAGATTTACCCATTTCAATCCCATACAAACACAGGTGCACTTTGGATTCCATTTATCTTTTGTCTTGGTTGTTTCATGCTATGTTTCAGCATGCTAATGCTAGTGTATTTGCACCACATAACTTTCTAGTTAAACATTTTCGATACTTCAGTTCAGTATTCCTATAGCAATTTACCAATCTGTTCCTATTAGTGGAAGTTATCAAATTCTTCCTCCGTTCCTGAATATAAGTCTTTTTAGAGATTCCAATATAGACTACATACGGAGCAAAATGAGTGAATCTACACTCTAAAATACGTCTATATACATCCGTATGTAGTTTCTATTGAAATCTCTAAAGACTCATATTTAGAAACGGAGGGAGTATTCCTTTTGCTGTATGATGCCTGGTGCATACACTGTTTGTGCCGGCTGATTCCAGCTTAATGTACCTTTTCCTTTAATGCATATACTTTCTGACCTGATGATTTTGTTTTCCAGGCTTTCCATGTTCTTTATCACACTGAAACTAATGTGCTCTTGGGAGCACCAACTGGGAGTGGCAAGACAATTTCTGCAGAACTAGCAATGCTTCATCTTTTCAATACCCAGCCGGACATGAAGGTTTGTTGATTGAATTCCTGTATAAAGCCGAGATATTTTTTGGCATTGATATGTTTTGACACCTTTTCAGGTAGTTTACATTGCTCCTCTAAAGGCTATAGTGCGAGAAAGAATGAATGATTGGAGACATCGGCTTGTTACTCAGCTTGGGAAGAAGATGGTTTGTAGCATTCCATCTTTTCTGCCACCAATACATCATCGTGCTTAATGTAATTGAAGTGATGCTTTTGGCAGGTTGAAATGACTGGTGATTTTACACCAGACATGGTGGCCCTATTATCAGCTGATATCATAATTTCGACCCCCGAAAAGTGGGATGGGATTAGTCGCAGTTGGCACAGTAGAAGTTATGTTATGAAGGTCTAATTTTTTTTATTTCTGCGTTGGCTATTTTATGTTTTGCTCTGTTTCTGTAAATTATACGGAGTATATAATTTTATTTTAAGTTGCACTGACTTGTTAGCTTGCTGATGATAGGTTGGACTCATGATATTAGACGAGATACATCTTCTTGGAGCTGACCGTGGGCCTATTCTTGAGGTAACCCTTCCATACGCACAACTTGATAAATGCTTTTAGTAAATTACACTGTAGCCTGCCTATGAACTCAGACTCTTGTTGATGTTAACATATTATATGGCCTCTCAAGTAACTTCATTTACTTTGTACTACTATATCTCAACATTGTACAACTTATCGTCTTTTACATTGATTCACCTCAATACCATATGTTCTGCTGTGTTTATCCTTCTTTGAAGGTGTACTTACAATTGTTTACAATGGTGAAACTTCTTATTTCAGGTCATCGTATCAAGAATGCGATACATATCATCACAAACGGAACGTTCAATTCGGTTTGTTGGTTTATCAACAGCATTAGCCAATGCTCGGTATGTTTCAAAGGGATACTTTGGCTTGCATTTCTCTCTATCCGCTATTACATCAGAATATCCTTATCTACTCTGTAATTTTATAGAGCTATCTATGTGCTTTATGAGTTCTGCCCGCGTATGAACTGCAGAAACAATGCCATGTCATCATACATGCACCAGTGTTAAATCGTATTTAACCAGTGGCTCCCCTGGTTGGGGTGGGGGGGGGGGGTCCTGATCAATGGATTCAATTAAGGGTACACATATTTTAAAAATAAATCCTATGACATGAGTGCTAGGAGTACTCTCAGTGTATTTGAGAACCATAGGTGTTATTATCATGTAGGGCACGGATTTGGTGCTCTCAACAACTTGAAAGTGTTGTTTCTCATCTTTTTACTGATATGTATCATGCAAAAACAAGTGTATTAGCAAAAAAATCGTACAAAAGCATGTCCATTTACGAGCTCTACACGATGAATGACTAATACAGTTAGAAAACACAAAAAATCATATTGTTGCATAGATTTTGCTAGTACACCTACTTCTATGGTATGTACATCTATGTTATTTTTCCACCTTCGAGCATGTTATGCATGTATATTCTTTTCTTCACCTTCGAGCATGTGGGCCCAGGATAGGCTTGTCATGTACCTGTATTTATTTTCGTAATGTGTATATGATCATCGGATCACTTTTCTGTGTGGGCTGACCACTTGCATCTACCATAATACTTCAGTGACTTGGCCGATTGGTTGGGCGTCAGAGATGATGGTCTGTTTAATTTCAAGCCCAGCGTGAGGCCTGTACCTCTTGAAGTGCATATTCAGGTAAGGAGGATTTCAGTTGTTCTGTAAGATCCTTGTTTGGTTCAATAACAACTGCCCATATTCTCCAGTAGAGTCACTTTCCTCATGATGCTGGCTTTAGGCATGAAGATACACACAACCATTGCTTTTTAAAGTTGTATTTTAAGAAACATATTCATTTATTAATTCTTCTGCATTCTTGGATGACCCTTTTTTTAACCCGCAAGCAGATATTTAGGCAAGGTAATCGTTAGTTTTGTGTTACCTCGAGGAGAGAAAAATATTTCCGGTTCCCCATCTGTGGATAGTCAATTATTTATTTGATCGTTACATGTTTTGATATATCACAGCTTAAAAGAGGCTTCACAGTTTACATCATAAATTTGTATTGCCTTTTTTCCACAAACAGGGATATCCTGGGAAGTTCTACTGCCCGAGAATGAATAGCATGAACAAACCAGCATATGCAGCCATATGTACTCATTCACCTGATAAACCAGTTCTCATTTTTGTGTCATCACGTCGACAGACGAGACTTACAGCTCTTGATCTCATTCAGGTAGAATGCTGCTCTGTTTTTCTGTCACTAAGAAAGTATATAGCTGGCTACTATCTTATATGTGTTGTACTCTATATTGCAGCTTGCAGCATCTGATGAGAAACCAACGCAGTTCCTCAGCATGGCAGATAACTCTCTAGACATGATTCTTTCACAAGTCACTGATAGCAATTTGAGACATACACTTCAGTTTGGAATAGGTCTGCATCATGCAGGTCTAAATGATAGAGATAGATCCTTGGTTGAGGAACTCTTTTCAAACAACAAGATTCAGGTGTGTCTTGTTTGATAACTGAATTTCTTGCTAACAGGTTCTTTGTTACACTTCAGTATGGTTATTGCAGTCTATTTTATATGAACTTGGTCACATAGTTGAGCAAAATGTAAACATAATTTATTGTTTTGGCAGGTACTAGTATGCACTAGCACACTGGCTTGGGGTGTCAATCTTCCAGCTCACCTGGTCATAATCAAGGTGACATGATGCTTCACATTTTCTTCATCTTTGACGACGTTTATCTGAGCACTCACTCCATTCTTTTGTAGGGTACTGAATACTATGATGGGAAAACAAAAAGATATGTTGATTATGTTATCACAGATATTCTGCAAATGATGGGTCGTGCAGGCCGGCCACAATATGACCAACATGGCAAAGCTGTTATTCTTGTTCATGAACCAAAAAAGAGCTTTTATAAGAAGGTAGCATGTTACTTTGTTTACCTAACGAACGGTCCGATGCTTATTCATCTTGAGTTTAACACTCGTTATTGTAATTGTTTCAGTTCTTGTATGAACCGTTCCCTGTTGAAAGTAATCTGAGGGAGCACTTGCACGATCACATAAATGCAGAGATTGTTTCGAGCACAATTGGTAATAAAGAGGAGGCAATTATCTATCTTACTTGGACTTACCTATATCGCAGACTGGTATTTATCTTGTTCTCTTTCCTAACTATGTTCTTTTAACTTATACTTAATTGGACAATTTTTCATGTTCACTGTTTCAGGCTGTAATTTTCTCTGGTCAAAACCATAATTAACATGGATACTAAATACTTTACAATTGATGTACATACGTTGAATATATACAACTGTTGTGTTTTCCTGTTGGTTTAAACCTGTTACCCTTAAGCTATTGATAGAAGTCCTTCATTATATCGTTATGAAATTCTGATGTGGCTATATGCATCTATTGCAATGTCTGTTCGGCAGGTTGTTAATCCATCTTACTACGGATTGGAAGATACTGAAACATATACCTTGAATGCTTATCTCTCGAGGTGATAAACAAGGACCTCATTTAGCTTAGACCTGCCACTAGCTTTAACATCACATGACAGTCTGTCTATCCTGCTTTGTATAAACAGGTTAGTGGAAACTACACTTGAAGATCTTGAAGACAGTGGATGCATAAAAGTGGATGACCATTCTGTGCAGTCTTTAATTTTGGGGAAAATAGCTTCACAATATTACCTTAGTTACCTTACCGTCTCAATGTTTGGGTCAAATATTGGTCCCAATACATCATTGGAAGTAAGTACAATTGATGCCTTACTTATTCGGTAGTTCTTTATTTGGCTGTTGTAGCACCAGTTGATTTGGAATAGCTAGAGGATTAATAGCTCAGACTATTTTCTGCAGGCCTTTGTGCACATACTGTCAGCTGCTGCAGAATTCGACGAGCTTCCTGTACGTCATAATGAGGTGAGTTTCCCTATCAACCCTTCTTTTCCAAAAACCAAGCATTCCTCCATTTTTTCTATACAATGATAAAGGATTATAGTTCCTTCGACAAATCCTGTCAGTCCTTGACATGAAAGTTTTAAAGGAAAAATTGCTAAGGACACTCAAGTCCATGGCATTTGCTCTTTGTCACCCTAATTTTTGGCTTTGCTCCTGGGAAGCGAACAAACAAGAGAGATAGACTGGGAGACTAGAGGCGTGTATCTGCACATATGTACCATATAGGTAGATTCTCAATGGAATGATGCATCACACCCATGTGCACACTTTGGCTTTGCATTTTGAAGAGCATGGGGTTGGTGTAGCATATGCAATAGGGAGGAGGTGGCTGAAATGTCTCTTTTGCCCTTGTGTGTACCAGGCAATCACACCATGTTACAGTAGCCCCAACTGATTCGGTTGCATCATCTTTACCATTGCTTCCAATTGTCTAAAAAAGGAAATTCTTATGATGCAAATATTCTGCCACAGCCTAGGAAAAAGGCCAGAAAACAGAACACAAATTGTGCATCGTAGCACTAGATATACCTAAATTGTTAGCAATTCACAGCAGATCTTTTTGTAGAATAGACAAGGCATAAAAAGCACAACTGTGTACTGTAGCATGCATCCGTCGGTCAGTCCATAGGTATAGGTTCACAAGTACGCATGCACAATGGAAAACAGAACTTTCACGTGATCCCTCCTAAGACAAACAATATCATAGTAATTTGTGCAGCTCGTTCTTGCGAATGCATTTCAGGAAAGCCACAAATTTAGAGTGTGAGCAACGGCGTGAAATGTCTTGTCCCACTTTTGCCACATTAGAAGAAGAGAAAAGTATGTTTTTGGTCCCTCAAGTTCCCACAAAGTATAGACTTGGTCCCTCAAATTTTTTTGGTATACATCTGGTCCCTCAAGTCTCAAAACCGGATAAGTTTGGTCCTAAACCAGATTTTGAGCACGTTGACCGGTTTTGACCGCAACAAAACCGCCCGATGAACAGTAAATTCAACAAAAAAAAAATTCAAGAAAATCTGAAATTTTTTGGGGTCGAATATGCTTGCGTACGCAAGATGTGAACAAAATTTCGTTCTCTTTCGGCACTCAAGGAGCTCGTGGTAAAAAAACAAAAATATCTGCCTGATGAATAGTAAATTGAAAAAAATCAAAACAAAATAAAAAAAATCTGAAATTGTTTGGGGTCCAATATGCTTACATGCGCAAGGTCCGACCAAAATTTTGTCATGAAATGGCATCGGACGGGCTCTAGCAAAAAGAAACAATTTTGGCTATTTTTTTGTGAGCAAAATTTTGTTTTATTTTTCACCAGCTCCTAGAGTGTCGAAAGAGCATGAAAAGTTGGTCGCACCTTGCGCATGTAAGCATATTGGATCCCAAAAAAATCTGATTTCCATTGTGCATCGGGCGGTTTTGTGGCGGTCAAAACCGGTCAACGTGCTCAAAATCTGGTTTAGGACCAAACTTATCTGGTTTTGAGACTTGAGGGACCAAATGTATACGAAAAAATCTTGAGGGACCAATTCTATACTTTGTGTGAACTTGAGGGACCAAAAACATACTTTTCTCTTAGAAGAATAGAGTGCTCTGGTTTTCTTTTTATTCAAGGCAATTATCTATTTGTTTGGAGGTGGAAAAATACCATACATCCAGTCCATCAAAACATTATAATCTTAGTATAATACCCTGAACTTGATTTTGTGACAATGTTATCTCTGTGATTGCACTTATGTTTTTCTCCTATTCAGGATACCTTGAATCGAACACTCTGCAAAAAGGTCCCTTATTCAGTTGACCAGCACCACCTTGATGACCCACATGTCAAGGCTAATTTACTCTTCCAGGTAAGCGGAGTTCAACTGATGTTAAGGCTAATACATACTTTACAATGTACCGTGAGGTGTTAAATACCTTCTTCTTTCCATGTTTGCCTTGCAGGCACACTTCTCCAGAGCAGAATTACCAATTAGTGACTATATCACTGACTTGAAGTCAATTCTTGATCAGAGCATACGTATTATACAGGCTATGATTGATGTATGTGCCAACAGTGGATGGCTTTCAAGTGCATTGACATGTATGCATCTCTTACAAATGATCATACAGGTGAATGCTGTTGATTCAGATTTTCTTTCATTTTGATGATCTGTGGTAGGCTGGCAGCTAGGTTCTGTACGGAAAGATAACATTGTACTAGTGTCAGAATTCCAAATAGGGTTTTCTTTATCAACTGAACTTCAATTTTGTTTTATCAGGGTCTCTGGTTTGAGAGAGATTCATCACTCTTGATGTTACCATCCATGAATGATAACCTTCTAGATCATCTTAAAGGCAGAGGAGTTTCAACAGTTCTGAGCTTGCTAGATCGTTCTCGTGAAGAATTACACAAGTTGCTTCAACCGTTTTCTGCTGCAGAGTTGTATCAGGTACTACTTTGGACTTCCATTGCACTGCCTTTGGAAGAACACTCCTATGGAAGAACATTTGTTTCCCTAGCGATCTTAGATATCTGCTGAAATATATGATGGGTTAATTAGATAAATGCCACTCCAATTATGGCGATCCATAAAAATGCCACTGCAATTTCCAAACTTTAAAAAATGCCACTGCAATTTTGCAAACTTTGAAAAAATGCCACTGGAAATGGCATGCAATGGCATTTTTCAAAGTTTGGAAATTGCAGTGCATTTCTCGGAATCGCCAAATTTGGAGTGGCATTTATCAAATTAACCCATATATGATTGGCAGTTACATATCTGTATTCCCATCTTTAGCATGGAACAGAAGTGCTACCAAATCTGCTATTGAAAATTACTGAGAAATAGTATAATTTGTGTTAGGCTCAGCCACTTATGCTTTTGTGTTGTGCCCAAGAGTTTCTAGCCTCATAGTAGCAATAAGCATATTCTGTTTGGAACAAAAATGTTTTGAAACCTTGGGTTTTCACGTAGTGTGGTGCAAGTCCACACTTTTCTTTTATCCAGTTCTCTTTTACGGCTTGTATTTTTTGAGAGGTACCTTTACAACTTGTATCACTGGATAGTTATGTCATCCATGCAATAAAGGTCATTTGGTAATATCCTCGATTCCTCGTACCGCCAGATGGAAATGAAAATCATATTGTGAATATTATGTTTGTATTATGCAGGATCTGCAACATTTCCCTCGCCTTGATGTTAAAGTTAAGCTACAGAATGAAGATAAGGAGCAGTCAAAACCTCAAATGCTGAACATTAGAATGCAAATTAAAAATACGCGTCGTTCGCCAAGAGTATTTTCCTCTAAATTCCCTAAGGTTAGTGACTATGTAAAATTGCTATGATTTATAAGTACTGCTTGCATCTCATTGTCAAACATATGGCATTGTATCATTGGATCAGACTGCTGTTACATAAGCTAAACTTTTGTCCATTTATGGCCTCAAATGCAAGATTCTAGTGCTTTCTAATAATATACTAGCGGAAGTTTCACGGAAGTTTCACGACCTGCAAGTCGTATCTATGGTATTATCTACTCCCTCTGTCCTATAATATAAGACGTTTTTTGGCACTACACTGTCAAAAAACATCTTATATTGTGGGACAGAGGGACTTAATATAGGGCCTGTTCGGATCCACTCCACTCCACAACTCTGCTCTGGGAGCGGGAGGAGCCGACCCGAACGCTGCAACTCCCTGGGGTCGAGAGAGCGGAGCGATCTGCAGATAAAAATCATAGAGCGAGGAATGAGGCGCTCCGCAGATCCTGGAAACGAAAGAGTTTGTCAAATTTACGGCAGACTGCCACCGATAAGTGGCATACCGATTCGTTCGTGATATGTCTCTCGTGCCTTTTCTATCCGACCACCTCCCCTCCGTATGGGCCCCAGGCCAGATTGGGCTTTCGGCCCATCTCATGAACCAGAGCGGAGCGATCAAGCCGAGCAGTTTCCTCGGTCTCACGATTGATGGAGGAGCCGGAGCTCGCTTGGAGGAGCCGGAGCGTAGGATTTTGTGGAGCCGGTGGATTACCGAACATATACTTACAGGTGGATGGAGTAATTTTACAAAACCCTTTGACATGATAGTGGTACTTTCGAGAACTGTAATGTATGCTTCAGCGGTATTATACTACTCCCTTCGTCCCATAATATAAGAGCGTTTTTTACACTAGTAAAAGGCTCTTATATTATGGGATGGAGGGAGTAGTAATGAGTAATCCAACATGATAAATATAGCCTCCAAGTTGGTGTTTGATTTAAAAGATTGGATAAACAAATCCACATGGAACTTTTTCAGTAATTTTGAAACATTTGAAATATTATACAAGAACTTGATAGGTTTGTTGAAAGTTTCAGTGTACCAACAAGTAACTTAAGCTATCTCAGGTAAAGCCCCATTTCTCAGCCAGAAACAAATGTGGTAGGTGGCAAATAATGAAATAACCATACATTACCTCACAACTCTGATTTGCTACTGGCATATCAAACTTGCCATGTGTCAACAATCACGAAGTCTCCCTAGAATTATTACCCTGTGCAATGAAAAAACGGGTGATAGATTCGGCAAAGCAAATAGCAGAAAACAACTATTTGTGTAGTTGCGAGTTTGACGTTTTTACAGAGCTTTCCGGTGTTCTAAGAAACTGTTTGTATACTCATGATATCTTGTGCTAATAATTGCCTGTTATACTTGTAACTGACTGTTACTATATTAGCTCCAATGTGGTACTCGTAAATCCTCTTTAGCTTCAATATTATTGCCTTTTGGACTTTTTATCAATGTTCATTCCTGAAGTTCAATAAATGCCTTTGCATTTAACTTTCCATGCTGTTTTCTGTAGGCGAAACAAGAAGCCTGGTGGCTGGTCCTGGGGAATATTACAAGCTCGGAGCTATATGGTCTGAAAAGAATTAGTTTTGCAGATCGTGTGCTTAACACTCGCATGGAATTGCCACCGATGTTGAATATGCAGGTAATAATTCCTCCACATGTGAATTGCTAGACTAAGCAAAGCTCACTGCGAATATATTGTTCTGCTTGAGTGACTTGACGTTTGTGCCCAAGAATCGTCGATTTTTTTTTACTTAATAAACAATAATAATTGAGCAGCAATCTAAATGATGAGCCTTACTATGCTAGAGCCGACACCAAATTGCCAATATATTAGCTCTGCCATATACCTTTTTACCCTTGCCATGTTTGGCCATTCACTATGCATCTGTGTTATTCAGTGCTTCAGTTTGTTGTATAAATGTTGAATCTGAACAATATGCAGACCTAATATGTCCATCCATAGTTCTTGGTGGATTCTGTCAGATTGCTGTATAAACTTGGGATCTAGGCAAATGCACGACATGTTTTTTCTTCCAATGAAGACTCGTATGATTTCCATGTGCTGGCGTTGTGCTTAGATAATTACATGGTCCTTTTTTCTTGCACTTTTAAATATTTTGACGAGAGGATACTCTTTTCAGGAGGCAAAGCTGATTGTTGTGTCAGATTGCTACCTTGGGTTTGATCAGGAGGTCTCCCTTGGGCATCTAGCGAAGGTCTAATTCTTCCGCGGACTAGCAGATCTGCTTTTGTGGAACTCAGCTCCCAGGAATCCAGATATTCAAAATCAAGCATGCTCCCATGCTCATCAGAGCCTTTCTGGATTTCGCTGTTGTATAGGTTTACTTGAGTGTAGCTAACAACACGTCTCTTGTAATGCTTATATATACAAATCGATTGTGAGGTGGTTTTGGGCCTCCTACGATTTGTACACGTCTCTTTTGGAAGAAATGAACACCTTTTTAAGTGTTTTTTTTGAAACGAGGCAAAAGATTTGCCATTTTCATTGAATAAGGAGAAGAGTACATCACAACCCCGCCAAAGCGGAAAGGGCAAAGGCCTGCTCTCGCGGCATCAAATTACACAAATGTTTGGCGCCCGCCATAGCCCAGATAGACGCCTTCTCCTTAATAGTTCGCACTATGACCGCCACAGGCGCCGCCTTGGTCCTGAACACGCGTGCATTTCGTAATTGATATCCTTTTTTAAGTTTACTTTTCCATATGCCATAATTGATATCCTTCACCTCGCTATCTATCTGTAACAGCGCTGCTCCGGTTTTGTTCGCACGGCTGAGTTTTTTTTTGACGTGACCGTCTCATAGCATGCAATAGAAAATAACCATCCCTTTGTCAGTCGCGCCTGCTGTTGATTCTGTTTCCGGCGGACTTATCATGGAGTGAGAAATTGTTACTTTTAGATCGTCGGTATTTGGCTAAGTAGTTGTATATTTTGGAAATGAAACTCTACTTTGATGTGCAAACTTCGTTGACTGAGAAATAGAAAATCCAGAATATTTGTACAAAAAAAGTGGCGGCAACTCCGGCTGTTAAGACTAGTGGCACCGGGCATGGTAGGCCGTTTGTGCTTTTCCGTTCGCATCAACTGAGCCAAGCGAGGGTGAGCATGACAGGCAGAGGCTACATACTCCGTTTCCATCCACTCGAGCCGCCGTAGCCGCCTACTCTCCGATCACCTTCAAGTGATCTAACCGTTTTCACGAGTTTTTTAACACGGTACATACGCAGACGCTAATATATACAAACATACACTCACCCCTATAAATATACGTGCACACACCTTATCTTATGAGCATCTCCAAGAGAGTGACCCGGCACATCATTTTAAAGATTGATGAAGTCATCACAGACGCTTTCATGGTCGATGGTAATGTCTTCTCCCACCGAACGCACATCGCTGAAAGGCTTGGGATAAATCTAGGCAAATGCGAGCACCAGTGTCAAGTCTGACTTGAACTCTGATGGGCTGTAAATATCATTGTCCTTCTAACCATCCAACCACAAATTGGTTCGCTCGTTTCCATGAGTTGGGTCACGTGCTAGGTGCCATTACCATGACGAGACGGGATGCGTTGTCATGTGTGTTGACTGCACAATGAATAGATGGATGAAAATGTCATGCGATTTAGAATTACCGAGGGCCAAAAGACTTTTGAATCTTTGTGCTCGCCATTACACCATATCCTAGAAAAGACTACTTCCCAGGGTCTGCTCCACCCTCTAAGAGTGGGAAGCCCCCTCCTACTAGGGTGTCACTATATGCGGACGATGCAACCATTTTTGTTGCACCAACTAAAGAGGATATTCAGACTTCAACTTTGGCTGACTTCGGTGATGTCATTGGGCTGGTCATAAACTGCACCAAAAGCCTTATTGCACCTATTCGATGCGCAAACATTGACCTCGGGGACATTCTTCGGGCCTTCGTGGCAGTCCGCTCCTCCTTCCTGACGCGCTACCTTGGTTTCTCTCACTACTAGGAAAAGGGCTATAGATGGAATGGCCACTAATGGCGCACCAGACATGTGGTGCGCCATTGCTATGTAGCAGTGGCGCACCATGTGCTGGTGCGCCATTAGTAACAAATTTTTATTTTTTATTTTTCCAGACATACTAATGGCGCACCAGCCACATAGTGCGCCACTACAATATTTTTTTTATTTTTTACTTTTTTGCAAAACTACTAATGGCGCACCTGGGACAGTGCGCCATTATTGTCTTTTTTTTGTTTGCGCCATTAGTAACCCTGGTTACTAATGGCGCATTAGGTGGTGGTGCGCCATTAGTAACCTGGGACGAGCTAGATATTTTGGACAGCCACACCTACCCACTCACTTTCCCCACTTCATTCTCTCCTCCTCCTCCTCCAAGCTTGTCTCGGCTGCCTCCTCCTCCTCACCTCATTTGCACCATAAATTCATCCAAATTAAGTGGTTAAATTACCTTTTTTTGATAGATAAGTAAGGGGGAAGCTATCTTTATGTTGTTCTCCCTCTCGAACAACGTGCATATGCACTTTTTATGGCCTAGCTAGATCTATGTATGTTAGTGGTGTTGCATATATGTTTGTGTTTGCAGGTACCGGTATTTGAAATGCGATAGTTGCCAATATTTTGCCGGAATGTTGATTCATTTCCGTTTCGGCGAGAATTTTGGCACTATGCATTCTTTTTGGTCCTATTTTTAGGGAAAGTCATGCCAAATTTTTTCTTGGTTCTAAAATATCGTTTTGCTCTACCCCGCAGGCGACCATGGTCCGCACGATGACCGAAGGCATCGTGAATAGGTTTTTGAGCTCCGCGAAGGCCGAGATGCTTGAAAAGAACGAGACGGAGATAAGATGTCCGTGTCGAAGATGCAATCTGAAGAGCCTTATTACGGACCCGGATTCCGGGCAGGTGCGGGACCACCTGCTCTTGCGTGGTTTCATGGATGGCTATCGGTGGCAAGGTGATGAAGATGACTATGAAGTCGTCCATGGGGGTCGGGCAAGAAATGAGGATGGGCAGCAAGACAACCACCGCGGCTCGGGCGGGCGAGAAGACGAAGAATCTCCAGGACATGATCACGACGGTGATGCTGTACACAGTCATCATGTAGAAGATGCCGGACATGATGATGAGGAAGATGCGGGAGCAGACGAAGGGCATGATCCACCGGCGAAGCAGACGACGATGGACCATCGATGGGCTGGGTGCAGGACCCTCATATTCAAGAGCTGCTTCTCAAGCAGACGGATAACGCAAGAGCTGCCGCCCGAGAGAAAGCCAAGCTGGATCAACTGGAGATAGACGCGGTTACTCCATTGTATGAAGGATGCAGGCCCGAGGATACCCGCCTGAAAGTAACGCTCATGGCTCTGGAGATGAAGGTAAAACACAAAATGACCGACGCCTGCTTCGACGAGAACATGTCATTCTGGCACGAACGTCTTCCCAAGGGGAACAAGTGCCCGACCAGTTTCGAGGAGGCGAAGAAAATCGTGTGTCCTCTGGATTTACCGCACGTGAAATACCATGTGTGCATGAACAATTGCATCATTTATCAGGACGAGCACGCGGAGTCTACCATATGTCCGGTGTGCGGCGTCACTCGATACAAGAAGAGGAAGAAAGCTCCTCGAAAAGTGGTGTGGTACTTTCCGATCACTCCTCGTCTGCAGCGGTATTTCGCGGACCCTAAGGTAGCAAAGCTCCTGCGTTGGCACGCGGATAGGGAGGAGAAGAAGTGAGAAGATGACGCAAATGATCCGGAGATAATTAAAAAGGACAAGATGCTGAGTCACCCTAAGGATGGGAGCCAGTGGCAAGCGTTGAACTTCGAACACCCAGAATTTGGGAACGATCCAAGGAACATCGTGCTGGGCGCGAGCACCGATGGAGTCAATCCGTTTGGCAGCCAGAGAAGCACACATAGCACCTGGCCTGTGTTTGTGTGGATGTACAACCTTCCCCCCTGGTTGTGCATGAAGAGGAAGTACATTCACATGAGTATGCTAATTGAAGGGCCGAAACAACCAGGGAACGACATCAATCTGTATCTGGGGCTGCTGAAAGAGGAGCTAGACACGCTGTGGAAAACGCCAGCCAATACGTGGGACGCCGCAGAGAAAGAATATTTCCCTATGAGAGCCGCACTGCTCACGACGGTGCACGACTATCTCGGTTACGGATATCTCGCGGGGCAGGTGGTCCACAGATTTTCTGGATGCGTCAGGTGCATGGATGACACAACGTATCGCCAGCTAGATAGAGATCCCGGGTCTTCGAAAACCGTGTTCATGGGACATCGAAGGTGGCTTCGCGACGATGACCCGTGGAGGAAACACAAGGATCTGTTCGATGGTGAAATCGAACCCCGAAGACGCCCGCGTACGAGGAGCGGCGAGGAAATAGACGAGCTGTTGAAAAATTGGAAAGATTGCCCAGTGCCGGGAAAGAAGCAAAAGGCGCCAGAGCCGGGAAAGAAGCGAAAGCTTAAGGCGCCAGAGCCACTGCTGAAGGTATGGAAAACAAGGTCTGTTTTCTGGGACTTGCCGTACTGGAAGATCCACCGTGTGCCTCACAGCCTTGATGTCATGCATATCACGAAGAACGTGTGCGAGAGTCTGCTTGGTACCCTGCTCAACATGCCAGAGAGGACCAAAGATGGGCCGAAAGCAAGGGCAGACTTGAAATAAATGGGCATCAGGGAGGAGCTTCACGCTAATGATGATGATGATGATGAGGCGAAGCAGGACACGGAAAGTCGTCGCAAAGGCAAAAAGGCGAAGAAGACCGGAAATGACTTCCCTCCCGCGTGATTCACTCTAAGTCAGGAGGAGATCGATCAGTTTTTCACCTGCCTCGTAGGAGTAAAACTTCCTTACGGTTACGCGGGGAAGTTAAGCAGATACCTAGACTCAGCGAAGCAGAAGTTCAGCGGGATGAAGTCTCACGACTGTCACGTGCTGATGACGCAGATACTTCCAGTTGCAATCCGTGGGATCATGGACGCGCACGTCCGTGAAACGCTATTTGGCCTATGCAACTTTTTCGACGTCATCTCTCGGAAGTCGGTTGGCGTGAGGCAACTCAGAAGGCTACAGGAAGAGATCGTGGTGATACTATGCGAGCTTGAGATGTACTTCCCGCCCGCATTCTTCGACGTTATGGTGCATCTGCTGGTCCATATCGTGGAGGATATCATCCAACTCGGGCCGACGTTCCTGCACAGCATGATGCCGTTCGAAAGGATGAATGGTGTCATCAAAGGATACGTTCGCAACATGTCACGTCCAGAGGAAAGCATAGCCAGGGGCTTTCTGACCGAAGAGTGCATCTCCTACTGCACGAATTATCTAGGCATCGAGAACCCCGTTGGTCTGCCCATCAACAGGTACCTCGGCAGGCTCGCTGGATGGGGTCACCGTGAGGGTCGCCGCGAAATGCATGTCGACTTCGATGGTCGACTCGCCGACTTTGAAAGAGCAAACCTAGTCGCGCTACAACACATAGACGTGGTCGATCCTTGGGTGGTAGAGCACAAAACGTTTATTGAGAAGACGTACAATGACCGAGGCCAACAGAGGACGGACGGAGATATAATCAAAGAGCACAACTCATGTTTCACGCATTGGTTCAAGCAGAAGCTTCTGTCGTACCCTTTACATGAGGATTCTTCTGCGGAAGAACAACTCATATTCGCCTTGTCATAGGGCGCCGAGCACAACCTGATGACGTATGAGGCGTACGATATCAACGGCTACACATTCTACACCGAGGACAAGGACATGAAGAGCGATGGTTATCAGAACTCCGGGGTAACGATGGAATCCTACACCGGTATCGACAAGGACAGATACTACGGAAGGATCGAGGAGATCTGGGAGCTGAGCTACGCTGGAGAGAAGGTCCTGATGTTCCGTGTCAGATGGGCCAAGAGCGTCATAAAAGAAGACCGGCATTTCACCACCATGGTTATACCCGAAGCCAAATCCAAGACCGCAGGCGCGAACGTCACCGCGAAAAATGAGCCATGGGTACTGGCTTCCCAAGTGGACCAATGCTTCTTCATTACCGACCCGTCAAAGCCCAGTCGTGTTGTCGTGAGGAGAGGCAAAAGAAAGATCATCGGAATGGATGGAGTCGCCAATGAGCAAGACTTCGACAAGTACGGCGACCCGAAGATGGAACATGACGACGACGATGAAGTATCAGCATACACCACAAGAAGAAGCAGGACCACCCTACCTAAAGGACGTCCGTTCAAGAGAAGAACTCCATTTACGAAAAATAAGGGCAAGAAGATTGTGAACAGATAGCTAGCTAAGATCGATTGTATTTAAATTGTAGCCTTCATTTCTCGATTGTATTTCATGGGCACTTTTTGAACTCATGAATATTTTTAAATTTCATGGACACTCGATCTCGATCCCCCTCCATCTCGATCGCTATCCCACCTCGCCAGATCCGGTCCCCCTCGCCGCCGAGCACCCCCCGCACCCTCTACCCCGCTCCACCGTCCGCCGTCGCCGACCCCCCGCACCCTCCCCCCCGCTCCACCGCCGCCGCCGACCCCCCGCACCCTCCCCAAATATTTGATTATATTTTCAAATAATAAATTTGATGATTTTTTCATATTCATAAATATTATTACTGTTTTTATAAAAAATTATTACTGTTTCATATTCATAAAAAATAATAATAAAAAAGGTTTACTAATGGCGCACCTCTGGCTGGTGCACCATTGCTATATAAAAAAAAGTTTACTAATGGCGCACCCATCGTGGGTGCGCCATTGCTATATAAAAAAACATTCTAATGGTGCACCGCTTCGTGGTGCGCCATTAGTAAGTTTCCCCCCTATAGCTAATTCCTCCCTCTCCCTCGCCAGTTCCCCTTTGTCCCTCTCCCTCGCCAAGATCCACCCGCGCGCTGCCCCGACCCACGACCCCGCCGCCCCGACCCCCGCCGGACTCCACCCCCGCCCCCCCACCACTGCAGCTCCCCCGCGCCGCCGCCCCCCATCCCTCGACCCACTGCGCCGCCTCCTCGACGCGCCGCTACCCGCAGCCTCCTCGACGTCGGTGTTCTCCTACGGCAGCCTGCCGTTCTCCCATAGGTGATTCCTCCCCTCTCCTCCCCTCCCCCCTTCCCCCTAGGTTTTCTTGCCTCCTCCCACCATGGCTACCTCCGGCGAGCACGACGCTGCACCGACGCCGACCTAGCTCCCGGGCTCCGCCGCCCCCACCCACCCCTCCCTCGCCTTCGCCGCACCCACCCACCCCCTCCCTCGCCTTCGCCCCGTCTCCTCCCACCTGCCGCCAGACCGCAACCGCCGCCGCAGCCATCCAAGGTTTTCTGCTTGATTTTAGTTATCAGCATACTTGTAGTTCGGGATCCCCTCCTATTATTTTTTTGATGAGATGCTTAAGGCAGCTAGTGGGTTCTGTTGTTATCAATCTTAAGGCAGTTAGTTTCTGTAAATCTAGTCTGAAACTAGTAGAGCTCTTGGTGATTTGCGTACGATATCAACTTTCTGATCTTTGAAGACTGCAAATTCACTGACATTGGGAACATAGTAACTACGCAATAGGAAGGGTGAGAGCAGAGTAAAAATAAACCACCTATTAAGTTTGTTTATTTTATATTTACTGGCATAAGATAACTAGGGCTTGATGTATGGAGGCTTGTCTACTTGCTGCTAATACAACATAATATTTGATATGAGCAGGGTGAACAACCTTGTCCCGGGAATCTACTCAAGGCTGCAGACACTTCTTGTCTCACTTCTTTTATCATCGGTATAATATTCATATTAAGGAGTTTCTATAAGTTCATTGTTCTTACCTGCAAATTTAAAATGAAAGCACAATCAATCCATATTAAAGACTTTAGGTTGGTTTTGTTTTGAAGGTTCTTACTAGGGTTCTTCTTGGCTGCAATTCCCTGGTATATTGGTGCTTTTCTTCTATTCTTTGTTGCTTTGGATCACCAGGAGAAGCCTGGATTGATTGCCTGCACAGTTGCTGTAAGTACTCCATTTTCTAAAGCTTATCACATAGTACTAGCATTTTCTTCCGGTGCAAAAGAAAAGGGCTGTTGTTTGTCTTTTGTATAAAATGAACTGAAAACACTTAGATACTTATTAATGTTTCCTTACACGAATACTTCCTGTAAAGTTGATTTTATAAAGATGTGTGATCTTTGTTTCTGAGACTGAAAGTGCTTCTATCTCATAAAAAGAAGAAGCAAAAAATTAAAAGTGCTCATTCTAGTGGCAGGCACAGCTCCTGTCACTTGTGACCATTGCTGCTGGGAGCTTGATGGCATCTTGCCGCACGCCCTTCCCTTTTAATGCAGCTCCTTAGAGATCTACACCACCTTGGATACTATTCAGAGAAATGTATAACACTTATGTACCCAAATTGTATTTGTTTTCTGTGTACCCAAATATGTACCACCTTGTATACACCACCTTGTATAGAGGTACCCAAATATGTGCCCAATTTTTTTGATGGTTTTTGTTTTCTGTGTTACTGACAAAAATGCATTTTCTGAATTTTTGCTGTCAAAAACTGTATGTGCAATCTCCAGAATAATTATGCTTATGCTGAGAACTTCATGTATGTGAAAACTGTATCCCGAGAGGCCCTTGAGTTTGCCGGAATGTCGATTAACTTCCGTTCCGGCAAATTCGAGCACTCCATATGTCCTATTTTCAGCAAAGGTCATGCTGAAATTTTTCGTGAATTTTAGCATGACTTTGCTAAAAATAGGACATATGGGGTACTTGCGACTAATGCATGGGCCGGGGTATCTTAGTACTTAATTAAGTAGGATCAACTGCCCCTTTATTCTTGCTGCATTAAACCATAGGTGGCAATAGAGCCAAGTGATTAAGCCCAACTTAGAATTCTCCTTCCCAGCTTAGCTTTTAGGGTCCCTCGGTGTCGATGAGAACCTAAATGATGTACGCTTAGGCTTTTAGGGTGCCTCGGCGTCGACAAACCCTAAATGATAAAAGCTTAGCTTTTAGGATGCCTCGGTGTCGACAAACCCTAAATGATGAGACCATGATCTTGTTCCTTGACAATAACCAACTTTTTGACCAAACTTTTTTCCTATTTAGAGCGAAACATGGCCCACAACGATGAGGTCGGCGGTTCGGGCGGCAAGCAATTCTGGGAGCTGTCCCAGGAGATGGAGGAAGAACCTCACTGCTATGAGGACGCCGCCGCGGAAGACACCGATCCTGACTACACAACCCCTAGTGGCGTCGGGGATGACACCACTGATGGTGCCGCCGAGGATGCCACCACTGATGATGGCGGCACACGCACAGATGGCAGCCAACCGAAGAGGCAATGGAAGGACCGGCGCCCGAACGTGCTCGGCACCGTTAAGGGGGAATTTACTGAAGTGAACTCCGACGGGCATCCAACGGCGCCCAAACATGTAGTCAAGGGGTACTCGGTTCAGCTCGGGTGCATTCTCCGGAGCACCGACTCGATCAACACCGAGAATCTAAGGCATAAGGACCGAGGGAATTTGCGCAGCCTCCTCTTCACAAAGCTCCACGAACGATACAAGTTCCCCGCTGAGTTTGCAAACACACGCCTCTCAGGGAATAAAGTGAACAGTGCCGCCCTCACGAGGATGAGCACGGCCCTGTCTACATGGAGAAGCACGGTGAAGGCAATGATTGAAAAAGGTGATAGTTATGAGAAGATCAAGGCGAAATATCCTTTGATGAGCGAAGATGACTACAAGGAGTTCAAGATCAAGTGCGAGAGCAGTGCAACCTCCGAATCAAGTCAGTGGGGGAAAGAAATGCGGGAGTTGAACTTAGGGGTCCACCAACTCGGTCCCGGCGGTTACAGAGTGGCAGAGCCTATATGGGACAAGGAGGACGCGGAGCGTGCCGAGCAAGGCCTACCGCCCCGCTTCGAGAAATTACGTGACAAGCAGACCAGGAACTTTGTCAGGGCCTGGTACAAGGAGGACCCGGTAACAAAGGAGCTTACCATGGATCCGAAGACCAGGGCGCTTGAGCTTGTTCTGGTAAGGAATACACCCCCGCGTAATTAGCTCCATATGGTTGCATTCTAATTAATGAAGCCAAATTTCTAAATGGTTCACATTCCTTCCGCAGGAGGCTGAAAGCAGTAGCGCGGGGTCGTCTCAGAGCTCCCCTTTTGACACCCCTTTAAATAGGGCGTTGAACGTAATGAAAAACAAGGATAAGCTCAGTAAGTCGTCGTCAGCTGGTCGTGTGGCCGGCAAAGGCTTGTCCACAAAATGGTCGTCATACTATACCGCTGGTGGGCGAAAGGAGAAAAAGACCAGCTCCGAAAGCCAGTCGCGCGAGGTTCAAGAACTCAAGGCACAAGTGGCGCGGATTCCGGAGATTGTCCAAGAGCAAGTGCAACAACAACTGGGAACGACGCTCACCGCCATTGTGCCTACCTTGATTCAGGGGCTGACGACGTGGATTGCGGGCGGCCAACAGGGGCCTCCCCTGGTTCCCAGCTTCACGGCCAGCAACTCGCACAACGCGCAGGCGGCGCCATTGGTGTCTCCGGCGGAGGCGGTATTCGTGTCTCCGGCGCCGGCACGGGCATTGGAGCTTAATGCACCTGGGTGTACGCCGGCCGGCACCTCGCCAGCAAGCGGCCCCTCCGTTAGTTGCACGCGCACGCCCGCCATTGGCGGTGCCTCGACATTAGCCGAGCTCGACGGCATCACGGTAACTAAGCCTCTCGGCCGATGACTTCATCTCCTTGCCTTTGACTGGGCATCCTTGACGCCCTACATGTTTTCGCAGGGCGCCACCGATGTTCCTTGCACTCTCCTGCACTTCATGGGCGGCGAGTTGGTCGATGTCGCCAAGGGCAGAATCGTTCAACCGGGCAACCGCGTGTTCCACGGTAATCCGATGCCACCCACCTTGTATAGGGTTGAACTGGTTCGGGTGCTGCCAGAATGCGACGAGTTGTTACCTCCGATTCGACCCGCTGGGGCCGACGAAGATGATGTGATGACCCTCAACGCCTGTGTAAGCTGGCCCCTGCTTTGGCCGAAGAGCCAGATTCGTTTGGGGGCGGGGGACACCACCCCACAGACAAGACCGCCAGTCGTGCCAGCGCCAAGCCATGGCAAGAACGCCGCAATGCTACCGGACATGCCGGACATCCCTATGGCACAGGATCCGGACATGCATATGGCACAGGATCCGGACGACGACGACAACGACGGCGGTACATTTTCCAACGTCGATAAGTACTTTGCCGAACATGGGTACGGTGACGAGTTCTGCGGGCCTCCTTCTCAAGAACCCAACCCTGAAAAAGATGACCGCGATCTAGCTGGTACGGCGGAGAAACCCAATTGCAACAGGCGTCGTCTGGCGTTCAGTTCTCAGGAGACGCCTCCAGCTGCCGCCTTCATCGAGCCTCAGATAGCTGAGGTGTCAAATATTATCAGCCCCAACACCCTCAAGAAGGCGGTCTGTGAGCAGAACTCAATCCCATTACAGCAGATCAGGAAGAAGGGACGGAAACGAAAGACTAACAAGGGCGCCAGTGCGAGCCAGCCGGCACCGAGTACGATCCGTGCTCAGGACGGGCCACCTTCACCTAAGGATATCTCGAGGAGGGTGCATGTGGCGGGTAGGCCGATACTACCGACAAATATGCTCAATGCTGCAACCAGTGCTATGCGGAGTCTCCATGACAGTGTTCTTTCTTTGGAGAAGCGGCGTCTCAGAGAGAATGATGTGGCATACCCGGTTTTCGTGGCCAAGGTGCCAGAGGGCAAGGGCTTTGTGGATAGCGCCGTCGGGGGTACGATCGTCCTGCGGTTTGATGACATCTTTGCTATGCTTAACCTTCATCCGCTGCACTACACCTTCGTTCGGCTGTTTTCGCTGAGTATGGAGATGCGGATCATTAGAGACAAGACCCCGGACATTGTGATAGTCGACCCCTTCTACATGCGTGCCAAGATCTTGGGCAGCGCTGGGGACCGGCAAGTCGCGAGTTCACACCTCGAAGGCGTCATTCTAGCAAACCCAGATAAGGATAACTTCCTCGTGCCTTACTTTCCCGAGTAAGTCATCTTCTAACCGCCCCGTAACATATGATTTCTTAGATTTTGATCGTTCTTTTTTTTCTAACATTCTGTGTTCTGTGCAGTGACACACATTGCACACTCATCCTCTTAAGCCCGAAATATTCCATGGCCACGTATTTCGACCCGGACCGTGACTCCAAGATAGACTACACAAATATCAAGAAAGTTCTTGATGATGCTCTCCCCGGCTACACCGCATCTGGAGGCACCTTTAAAAGGCCATCTCGTAGGTACGGCAGGCACGTGTTCACCCACAATACGACGTTCCCCTGCGTCAAGCAGCCGCCTGGCGGTCAGAAGGATGCCTACTACGCCCTCCATCACATGCGGGCGATCGTACGGGACCATAATCACCTTCTGCTACCAAATAATCTCAAAGATTGGGCCTCAAGCTTGGCGGCAATCCAGGACGCGGACATCCGACAATAATTCTTTCGCATCCAGTCAGAGTTTGCAGAAATCATCCATCAAGATGTCCTTCGTACCTCGGGGCAGTTCTACCTCAAATTTCAACCGTCCAACAGTGAGATAGACACAACGCTACAAATGCAGGCTGACAACGCCCGCGACTTCATGACCATCACGACAGACGGCGGCTTCATCCACGCTCCGGTCCCATGAGTCGAGTCGAAAGTAGTGATGCTATGTGTAGTTCTGAAACATTGATTAGCTCATGTTGTAATTAAACTTTAATGAACTTGTATGCCTCTTTGGTTTGGACAGTCGTTCAACTTAGATGTAATCGATGCTATTTATTAGTAGGACCATGAATCGTGCTATTAATGTCTTGCTTTTCTCTTCCGATCCTTTTGTTGCATACTTATATATTGCTTATGTATTGTCTGTTGTTTGGCTAGTGCATAGAGATGCCGTCGTATGTCGTGTACAAGGGTAAGGTTCCCGGAGTCTACGACGACTGGGAGGAGTGTCGGAGATAGGTTCACCGTTTCAGCGGTAACAGTTACAAAGGGTACACCACTAGGGCGGAGGCGGAATCTAGATACGCGCGCTATCTAGCGGGAGAGAGGAGGGAGCGTTGGAGGAACCGGATGAAGACCAGTTTCATCGCGATGATGCTCATCGTGATGACCGCAGCTCTCTTCTATGTGATGGTAGTTTAGATGATCGATATCGACTTGTAATGTGAAGACAAACTCGCTACTCGCGGTCTCGAGACTTGTAATGTTCTATCTTTGTTCGGTCTTTTGAATTCGGAGACTAATATGATGAATTGTATCCGGAGACTAATCTTCTATTGTATTCGATGAATCTGCTGTTGCTGTGTGGTGCTGCTTATATTCTGTCCAATAATATATTTTGTAATCTGTGCAAAAATCAGAAAAAATAATAATAATAATCCCTAATATACATACTAATGGCGCATCACACCAACGTGCGCCATTAGTATGCCAAAGGATACTAATGGCGCATCACACCGCAATGCGCCATTAGTATGCCAGAGGATACTAATGGCGCATCACCCAGCAGTGCGCCATTAGTATGCCAAAGGATACTAATGGCGCATCACCCCGCAGTGCGCCATTAGTATGGCAAAGCACATGGGTATATATGGCCCCCTGGGAGGCATACTAATGGCGCACCGTGGCCTATACTAATGGCGCACTGCCTGGTGCGCCATTAGTATACCAGATACTAATGACGCACCAGCGGTGCACCATTAGTAAAAAATACTAGTGGCGTGGTGCTAGTGGCGCACCAGTAGTGCGCCATTAGTAGGCAAAACTGGTGCGCCACTAGTAAGCCTTTTTCTAGTAGTGTCTCTGTCGATTAAAAGATAGAAGCACATTCATTTCTAGCACCTTGAGGACAAGGCTGCGGGTAAGCTTGCACCTTGGTGTGGCAAGCATGTGGCCACCCCGACCGGATTGTCCTTGTCAAGGCGGCGTTGACAGCCATTGCAATTTATCATTTTAAGCCGCTCGTGCTTGTCAAGGTTAAACTGAAGACAAATTCTTTGCGACACACCTATCTTTGGGCAGGTTGTGAAAAGGTGTCTGAAGGCAAGTGCAAAGTCAATTGGGAGCTAGTTTGTAAGCCAAAAATCTTGCGGTGGACTGGGTATTCTTAACCCAGAGAAGTTTGCCATTGCGCTTCCTATCCGTTGGTTCTGGTATGAATGGGTGACCCCCCTAAGACTTAGCTTTGGTCTTGGATCACCTTGTAATAACAATGATCGTGATATTTTCGCGGCGACTACCAAAGTTACTGTGGGAGATGGGAACAATGCTAAATTTCGGGATTTTCCTTGTCTATAGGGCATTAAGCCGAGAGACATCGCCTCCAAGATCTCGCAAGAAGAACCGCTCGGTTAGCATGGCTATGTTGGATAACTCATGGGTCCACCAGATCGAGACTCATCATGGCTTGTCAATGGATCACATCCAGGACTTTGTCACCCTTTGGGAAAAGCTTACTCATATTAATCTCACCCAAGGAATTCAGGACACCATTACATGGATATTCACTACCAATGGGGAGTACTCGACGGACAAGGCACAACTTTTTGGGCTGACCTCCACGACCATGGTTCCCACGGTGTGGAGGCTCCCCCCAAGTGCAAGTTCCTCGCCTGGCTTGTCATCTAGGATAGGGTATGGACGATCGATAGGTTGCTTCCCGGTGGAATGGCCAAACTACGGGTTGTGATCCCTATGTAAGCAAGTATAGGAGTCTGCGGTGCACCTCGTTTGTCACTGAAGATACACGCGACAGATTTGGTCGGAGGTCACTACTTGGCTTGGGCTCTAACACATCATTAGTTTGGATTGGCGCCTGCTGGCCTCGGTGAAGGACCGGTGGGTCGATATGGTTACGATCAGGGGCCAACACAGGAAGGCCATCTCCTCCTAGATGATGCTTGTTATGTGCGAAGTTTGGAAAGAGCAGAATGCCAGAGTCCTTCGCAACCTCAGTGCCCCAACGATGGTGATTATCTCAAAGATCAAGGAGGACGCCATGTTTTGGGCCTTGGCAGGGCCTACACACTTGAGTACTGTAATGCTGCGAGAGTACTTGTTTTGTTTCCCCGTTTGATGGGTTTGTCTAAACCTTCTTCCTTAATCAGTGAAAATGCAAGTATTTTGCCTTGTTTGAAAAACAACTCTTGGAACACATGAACATCAAATGAAAAAACTACAATATGCAATAGTTTGGTTCATGGAAGTAAAAACTGCATCTAGGCCTCAATAAATTGATGTGCAACAGTAGCCTATAAGCAATGTAATTTTATTTTATGCAGTGATGTAATGTTTTTAATTTTGCAAGCGATTGCAATAATGTGGTTGATTCCTATCATGTTGTGTTTCAAATATGGAGTGATGAAGTGTTTTCAATGTATATTGTGCACCCTTTCATGTACCACAATATTGCGTAACAAAAATTAGTTCCGACAACAAATAGTTCATACCACAATTAATTAATACAACAAATAAAGCTCAACCCAGTGTGGTGTATCGTTGAGCCGTGATCTCACCTCGTTTTTTCCATGTAACATTGTTGTTGTGGCCCAATCATAGCACTTGTGACCCACAAAGTTTACACTGATAACTTGTCAACACTACCATCATATTGTGATGAAATTATCATCGATCTTATGGCCGTGCTGCGAGTCATGGAAGACAATAGAGATGGATGTAGGATCCCAGAGGGATTTCACTAAAAACTACAAAGCCGCAGTCTTTACCGAGGTTCAAGACCTTGAGATGGAAAATAGCCCTAGTCCTGCTACGAGTCTCTATTAATATGATGTTTATGGAGTACAAGAATTAGATTGAATCTAAAAAGCCAAGTCTTACGAGAATGGCGATCGTAATGTCAACGTCTTCTTTGGGTAGCATAGGACATTGCACCGTGGGTAGGCAGCTCACAACAACGACGACACTATTCCACACCTAGATATCACACGGTTAGGTAGGCCGAATTGTGTGCCTGACAAGTTACACAACACGTGATTTTCGTATGGTATGTGATAGCACCAGTGACCTTATCTTGCACATGTTTCTCCAAACGTGTGTGATGTGTGATTTTGGCTTTGTGCATTGTCCGTCGGTATGTGTGTCTCGGTAGCATACTCTGTGCAACTTCTACTATAAATAGATTATTGATAGTATGCTAGAGTGCCGACTTTAGGAAAAATATTTCATATGTCTTTGTTTACATAGTGCTCCCTTATTCCAAAGTTCGACTTTGATCATCAATTTGATCAATAAAACATGTGTTATACTCCCTTTGTCCCATAATATAAGATGTTCTTATATTATGGTACGGCGGGGGTAAGTTACAAAATGAATATATCATTTGTCTTCAAATACAATCACAAATGCTATATTTTTCATAATATATAATTAATATGTTATTAGTGAAATGGTGGGCCAAAGTTTAATCACGTTTAATGAGGGTGACATGTAACTATGGAGGGGGGAGTAGTACGCTGCACTGTGTGGGTGGGCAGTGGGCAGCTCATCGCAACACCTACGGTGCTCTTGTACTGTTCGCTACAGTGCAACTTATGTACCTTGGCATACTTTTGCACTGGTTTGTACGCTTCATTGCTTTCGTTCCGGCGGTGAGGACTTATTATGGATTTGGATTTGGCAACGAAAAACAGTCATCTCGGATATGAGTTTCAACCTAGCATGTCCGGATAGATTAAGATGGGACGAAGGGACGTACACAAGCCGGATTCAATTTGATTTGATTAGTACTCAAATGTGGTTCTCATAGTCATGTAGGATTAAGATCCAGCATGAGTGGGCAGTTGGCACACATGCACTTTATGTGTATACAAGTACACGAAGTTGGCACACAAGCACACATGCAGTTCAAGGCAGAGCCATGGATCTTGTAAGTGCTAGCGCGACACCACAGGCTCTAGGGCTCCTCCTACTCTTCTTCCTCGTCGCCCTGCACCTGGCGGCGTCGAGTTCGGGAGCAGAGAAGCTGCGCAGCAAGCTCCCATCGCCTCCGTTCAAGCTCCCCGTGATCGGGCACCTCCACCTCGTCGGGTCCCTCCCCCACGTCTCCCTCCGCGACCTCGCCAGGAAGCACGGCCCCGACGTGATGCTCCTCCGCCTCGGCGCCGTCCCCACGCTCGTCGTGTCGTCCCCTCGCGCTGCCAAGGCCGTCCTGCGCACGCACGACCACCTCTTCGCGTCCCGGCCGCACTCCGCCGTGGGCGACATCCTCTCCAACGGCTCCACCAACGTGGCCTTGGCCCCCTACGGCGACTACTGGCGGCGGACCAAGAAGCTCGTCACCACCCACCTCCTCGCCGCCAGGAAGGTCCGCTCCAACCGCGCCGCCCGCGAGCAGGAGGTGCGGCTGGTCCTGGCCAGGCTACGGGCCGCGGCCGCCGATACCGCGCGCACGGCGGTGGACGTGAGCGAGCTCTTCATCTACTTCGCCAACGACGTGGTGTGCCAGGCCGTGCTGGGCAGGCTCCCCCGTGAGGCCGGCCGGAACCAGATGTTCCGGGAGCTGTTGGAGATCCACTGCAAGCTCTTAGGGGGGTTCAACCTGCCGGACTACTTTCCGATCTTGGCGAGGCTGGACATGGTGACCGCCAAGGCCGTGAAGCTGAAGAGAAGATGGGACGACGTACTGGACGACCTCATCGACAAGCACGCGAGCAAGATGGCGAATGACGATGAGGAGGAGGACTTCATCGACGTGTTGCTCTCCGTTCAACAGGAGTACAGCCTGACCAGAGATAACATCAAGGCAATACTAGTGGTACGTACTAGTAGTTCCGTTAATTGGTTTGCAAATTGCACACGTTTCACTCCCAAAGAACTAGGACCCAGATATCCAGGGAACGTGAGATTTTTAGCTATGACAAATCAAAGGTTTTTTCATAGCAAATTGTGTTGGTCGAGGATGGTAAATTTATTTGGCGAGCATGGCAAATCCTCCCCAGTTCATTTGTTGCCATAAAAATTGTCATGCTTGCACGCTAAAATTACCATCCCGCGTCAATATAAATTGCCATGATAACGTTAAATTTGCCATGATGCCATGTCTAAGAATCCGATGTCAGATTTTTAGTCTTTCCGAATAACTAATTGATTGCTCAAATCTTTGCAGGACATGTTTGAAGCCGGGACAGACACAACTTACATAGCACTCGACTACGCCATGGCTGAGCTGATGCGGAAACCACAGGCAATGGCCAAGCTGCAAGCCGAGGTGAGAGGGTGCGCCACCAAGGGAAAAGAGATGGTGACCGAGGACGACCTAGGAAGCATGAGCTACCTCAAGGCCGCGATGAGGGAAGCGATGCGGCTGCACCCGTCAGGGCCTCTCATGATACCCCACCTCTCCGTGGCGGACTGCGGTGTAGAGGGCCATACCATACCCTCCGGGACGCGTGTGATCATCAACGTGTGGGCGATAGGCAGGGACGCCGCCAGCTGGAAGGACGCGGAGGAGTTCGTGCCCGAGCGGTTCATGGAAGAAGCCATGGATGCCACTTGCGACTTGCAGGGAAACGACTTTCGTTTCTTGCCTTTTGGGTCTGGGCGAAGGATGTGCCCGGGTATAAGCTTCGCTGCCGTCACTTTCGAGATCATTCTGGCCAACCTTGTCTACCACTTCAACTGGGAGCTACCGGAGGGATCCTCTAGCGTCGATATGACGGAGGAATTCGGGTTTGATGTGCACCGCAAGGAGAGGCTGCTTCTTGTGCCACGTGTGCCTCACCACCTCTAGATTGGTCATTCACGTCTTGCTGTGGCACCAAATACTGCAATCTTAGATCAATAATGGCAGATTTTATTGAGCAATGCTACACCTACGAAAGGTTAGGTAAGGAATTTATGTAAATGATGATGTGCGTGCTGTGATTGGGGATGGGGGAGAGGATGGGCCCCACCACGATGAAATTCAGGGGGGGTGGGGCAAGAGAATTTGTTGGAAGGTTATGTAGGTGTCCAAGGATCACGTAGGTGTAGTATTATTGGATTTTACTCCATTGCTTTCAGTCTGAGTGGTCATGTGCATATTTATGAAGGGAGCACCTATCCTGGTGCATGAAACTTTTTTTGCATTAGTTGAATTCGTGGATTTGCATTAGTTGGATCAAAATCAGATGGGTAGCTCCCGTCCTTTCTTCAACCTCCTGCAGTTCATCTTCTTCCTCTTTCTTACACCCACCTTCCCCGCCGTATCCACTCCCAAGTCCTAGTAGGATTCCCTTTCCTTTTCGGAGTGGGAAAGAAGGAAAGGAGGGAGAGGGAGAAGGAAAGGGGGGGCCGCCCCCCACCCCTTGTCCAATTCGGTTTGGGCAGGGGGAGGCGCGCGCCACCTCGTGGCCCTTCTTCCCTCTCTCTACTAAAGCCCAATAAGGCCCATTAACTTCCCCCGGCGAATCCCCGTAACTCTCCGGTACTTCGAAAAATACCCGAATTACTCGGAACCATTCCGATGTCCGAATATAGCCTTCCAATATATGAATCTTTACCTCATCCGGGACTCCGAACAAACTTCGGTCATCAAATCACATAACTCATAATACAAATCGTCATCGAACGTTAAGCGCGCGGACCCTACGGGTTCGAGAACTATGTAGACATGATCGAGACACATCTCCGGTTAATAACCAATAGCGGAACCTGGATGCTCATATTGGCTCCTACATATTCTATGAAGATCTTTATCCGTTAAACAACATAACAATATACGTTATTCCCTTTGTCATCGGTATGTTACTTGCCCGAGATTCGATCGTCGGTATCCTCATACCTAGTTCAATCTCGTTACCGGCAAGTCTCTTTACTCGTTCTGTAATGCATCATCCCGTAACTAACTCATTAGTCACATTGCTTGCAAGGCTTATAGTGATGTGCATTACCGAGAGGGCCCAGAGATACCTCTCCGGTACTCGGAGTGACAAATCCTAATCTCTATCTATGCCAACTCAACAAACACCATCGGAGACACCTGTAGAGCATCTTTATAATCACCCAGTTACGTTTTGACGTTTGATAGCACACAAAGTGTAACTCCGGTATTCGGGAGTTGCATAATCTCATAGTGAGAGAAATATGTATAAGTCATGAAGAAAGCAATAGCAATAAAACTATACGATCATAATGCTAAGCTAACAGATGGGTCTTGTCCATCACATCATTCTCTAATGATGTGATCCCGTTCATCAAATGACAACACATGTCCATGGTCAGGAAACTTAACCATCTTTGATTAACGAGCTAGTCAAGTAGAGGCATACTAGGGACACTTTGTTTGTCTATGTATTCACACATGTACTAAGTTTCTGGTTAAATAATAAAAATTTATCATGATATAAGGAAATATAAATAAAACTTTATTATTGCCTCTAGGGCATATTTCTTTCAGTCTCCCACTTGCACTAGAGTCAATAATCTAGTTCACATCGCCATGTGATTTAACACCAATAGTTCACATCGTCATGTGATTTAGCAGTCTATAGTTCACATCGCCATGTGACCAATACCCAAAGGGTTTACTAGAGTCAATAATCTAGTTCACATCGCCATGTGATTAACACCCAAAGAGTACTAAGGTGTGATCATGTTTTGCTTGTGAGAGAAGTTTAGTCAGCGGGTCTGCCACATTCAGATCCGTATGTATTTTGCAAATTTCTATGTCTACAATGCTCTGCATGGAGCTACCCTAGCTAATTGCTCCCACTTCCAATATGTATCTAGATTGAGACTTAGAGTCATCCGGATCAGTGTCAAAGCTTGCATCGATGTAACCCTTTACGACGAAATTTTTGTCACCTCCATAACTGAGAAACATATCCTTATTTCACTAAGGATAATTTTGACCGATGTCCAGTGATCCACTCCTGGATCACTATTGTACCCTCTTGCCAAACTCATGGTGGGTACACAATAGGTCTGGTACACAACATAGCATATTTTATAGAACCTATGACTGAGGCATAGTGAATGACTTTTCATTCTCTTTCTATTTTCTGCCGTGGTCGGGTTTTGAGTCTCTCAACTTCACACCTTGCAACACAGGTAAGAACTCCTTCTTTGACTGTTCCATTTCGAACTACTTCAAAATCTTGTCAAGGTATGTACTCATTGAAAAAATAACTTATCAAGCGTCTTGATCTATCTCTATAGATCTTGATGCTCAAAATGTAAGTAGCTTTACCGAGGTCTTTCTTTGAAAAACTCCTTTCAAACACTCCTTTATGCTTTCCAGAAAATTCTACATCATTTCCAATCAACAATATGTCATTCACATATACTTATCAGAAAGGCTGTAGTGCTCCTGATACGTCTCCAACGTATCTATAATTTATGAAGTATTCATGCCATGTTTACAATAGTTTTATATGATTTTGGTATGATTTGATTAGAACTAACCCGGACTGACGTTGTTTTCAGCAGAACTGCCGTGGTGTTGTTTTTGTGCAGAAATAAAAGTTCTTGGAATGCGATAAAAATCAACAGAGAATTTTTCTGGAAAATATAAAAAATACTGGAACAAAAATCTACCGGAGGGGAGTCCCGTGGGCCCCACGAGGGTGGGGGGGGGGCCCACCCCCCTGGGGCGCGCCCCCTATCTCGTGGCCGCCTCGGGGACCCCCCTGACTTGTTCTCGACGCCATCCTCTCCTATAAATACAGAAACCTCCAGAAAATAACCTAGATCGGAAGTTCCGCCGCCGCAAGCCTCTGTAGCCACGAGAAATCAATCTAGGCCCTATCTGGCACCTTGCCGGAGGGGGCCATCATCACCGGAGGCCATGGAGGAGGATCCTGGAGGGGCCATCATCGCCATGAAGGCCAAGGACCAGAGGGAGAACCTCTCCCCATCTAGGGGGGAGGCCATGGAGGAGGAAGCACAAGGGGGAGAACCTCTCCTCCTCTCTCTCGGTGTGCCGGAGTGCCATCGGGAGGGGAATGATCGCCGCAGTGATCGTCTTCATCAACATCACCATCATCATCACCATCCTCATCTATTTTACGCGGTCCACTCTCCCGCACCCCGCTGTAATCCCTACTTGAACATGGTGCTTTATGCCACATATTATGATCCAATGATATGTTGCCATCCTATGATGTTTGGAGTAGATATCCTTTGTCTTTGGGTTGATTGGTGATCTAGATTGGTACGAGTTGTATGTTTTATTTTGGTGCTGTCCTATTGTGCCCTCCGTGTCTCGCAAGCGTGAGGGATTCTGCTGTAGGGTGTTGCAATACATTCATGATTCGCTTATAGTGGGTTGCTTGAGTGACAGAAGCATAAACCCGACTAAGGGGGTTGTTGCGTATGGGATAAAGGGGACTTGATGCTTTAATGCTATGGTTAGGTTTTACCTTAATGATCTTTAGTAGTTGCGGATGCTTGCTAGAGTTCCAATCATAAGTGCATATGATCCAAGAAGAGAAAGTATGTTAGCTTATGCCTCTCCCTCATATGAAATTGCAATGATGACTACCGGTCTTGTTAACAATTGCCTAGGACAATTCCGCACACCAACCCATCATTATTCCACACTCGCTATTTATAATATTTAGTAATATATTCCAAATTTATGATAACAACACCTACTTTTGTGTTTTAGCTCTCCGATATCATGCAAAGTTATCCTCTTCATACCCACAACGTAGTTTTATTTCTCGTTCCTAGTTGGAAGCAAACGTTCGGTGTACGTAGAGTCGTATCAGTGGCAGATAGGACTTGAGGAATATTGATCTTACCTTTAGCTCCTTGTGGGTTTGACACTCCATACTTATCACTTCCACCATTGGGAATTGCTACGATGATTCCTTGCACTTGGGGATTATCACTCCCACTCACTGTCTTGTAAATACAGGCTTCGCCGCAAGTCTGCATAAAACTATATGCTTTGATCAATTCATCAAAGTGTATATTCCAACTCTGAGATGCTTGCACCAGTCCATAGATGGATCGCTGGAGTTTGCACACTTTGTTAGCACCTTTAGGATTGACAAAATCTTCTTGTTGCATCATATACAACTCTTCTTTAAGAAATCCATTAAGGAATGCAGTTTTCACATCCATTTGCCAGATTTCATAAAATGTGGCAATTGCTAACATGATTCAGACAAACCTAAGCATCGCTACGAGTGAGAAAATCTCATCGTAGTCAACACCTTGAACTTGTCGAAAACCTTTTTGCGACAATTCGAGCTTTGTAGATAGTAACACTACTATCAGCGTCCTTCTTCCTCTTGAAGATCCATTTATTCTCAATGGCTTGCCGATCATCGGGCAAGTCAACCAAAGTCCACACTTTGTTCTTCATACATGGATCCCATCTCAGATTTCATGGCCTCAAGCCATTTTGCGGAATCTGGGCTCATCATCGCTTCCTCATAGTTCGCAGGTTCGTCATGGTCTAGTAACATGACTTCCAGAACAGGATTACCGTACCACTCTGGTGTGGAACGTACTCTGGTTGACCTACGAGTTTCGGTAGTAACTTGATCTGAAGTTTCATGATCATCATCATTAACTTCCTCACTCATTGGTGTAGGCATCACTGGAACTGATTTCTGTGATGAACTACTCTCCAACTCGAGAGAAGGTACAACTACCTCATCAAGTTCTACTTTCCCCCCACTCACTTCTTTCGAGAGAAACTCCTTCTCTAGAAAGGATCCACTCTTGCCTTCGGATCTGTGATAGAAGGTGTACCCAACAGTTTCCTTTTGGGTATCCTATGAAGATGCACTTCTCCAATTTAGATTCGAGCTTATCGGTTTGAAACTTTTTCACATAAGCATTGCAACCCCAAACTTATAAGAAACGACAACTTAGGTTTCTTGCAAAACCATAGTTCATACGGTGTCATCTCAATGGATTTAGATGGTGCCCTATTTAACGTGAATGCAACTGTCTCTAATGCATAACCCCAAAACGATAGTGGTAAATCGGTAAGAGACATCATAGATCGCACCATATCTAGTAATGTACGGTTATGACATTCGGACACACCATTACACTGTGGTGTTCCAGATGGCGTGAGTTGTGAAACTATTCCACATTGTTTCAAATGAAGAGCAAACTCATAACTCAAATATTCACCTCCATCATCAGATCGTAGAAACTTTATTTTCTTGTTACGATGATTTTCCACTTCACTCTGAAATTCTTTGAACTTTTCAAATGTTTCAGACTTATGTTTCATCAAGTAGATATACCCATATCTGCTCAAATCATCTGTGAAGGTCAGATAATAACGATACCCGCCGCGAGCCTCAACACTCATCGGACCGCATACATCAATATGTATTATTTCCAATAAGTCAGCTGCTCGCTCCATTGTTCCGGAGAATGGAGTCTTAGTCATCTTGCCCATGAGGCATGGTTCGCAAGCATCAAATGATTCATAATCAAGTGATTCCAAAAGTCCATCAGCATGGAGTTTCTTCATGCGCTTTACACCAATATGACCTAAACGGCAGTGCCACAAATAAGTTGCACTATCATTATTAACTTTGCATATTTTGGCTTCAATATTATGAATATGTGTATCACTGAGATTCAATAAACCATTTACATTGGATGTAAGACCATAGAAGGTTTTATTCATGTAAACAGAACAACAATTATTCTCTGACTTAAATGAATAACCGTATCGCAATAAACATGATCCAATCATATTCATGCTCAACGCAAACACCAAATAACATTTATTTAGGTCCAACACTAATCCCGAAGGTAGAGGGAGTGTGCGATGGTGATCTTATCAACCTTGGAATCACTTCCAATACACATCGTCACCTCGCCCTTAACTAGTCTCTATTCATTTTGCAACTCATGTTTCGAGTTACTAATCATAGCAACTAAACTGGTATCAAATACCCTGGGGTTACTATGAACACTAGTAAAGTACACATCAATAACATGTATATCAAATATACCTTTGTTCACTTTGCCATCCTTCTTATCCACCAAGTATTTGGGGTAGTTACGCTTCCAGTGACCATTCCCTTTGTAGTAGAAGCACTCAGTTTCAGGCTTAGGTCTAGCTTTGGGTTTCTTCACGGGAGTGGCAACTTGCTTGCCATTCTTTCTTGAAGTTCCTTTTTTTTCCTTTGCCCCTTTTCTTGAAACTAGTGGTCTTATTAACCATCAACACTTGATGCTCTTTCTTGATTTCTACCTTCGCCGATTTTAGCATCGCGAAGAGCTCGGAAATCATTTTCGTCATCCCTTGCATATTATAGTTCATCACGGAGTTCCAGTAACTTGGTGATAGTGACTAGGGAACTCTATCAATCACTATCTTATCTGGAAGATTAACTCCCACTTGATTCAAGCGATTGTAGTACTCACACATTCTGAGCACATGCTCACTGGTTGAGCTATTCTCCTCCATCTTGTGGGCAAAGTACTTGTCAGAGGTCTCATACCTCTCGACTAGGGTATGAGTCTGAAATACCAATTTCAGCTCTTGGAACATCTTATATGCTCCGTGGCATTTAAAACATTTTTGAAGTCCCGGTTCTAAGCCGTAAAGCATGGTGCACTAAACTATCAAGTAGTCATCATGCCGAGCTTGTGAAACGTTCACAATGTTGGCATATGCTCCTGCAATAGGTCTGTCACCTAGCGGTGCATCAAGGACATAATTCTTCTGTGCAGCAATGAGGATAATCCTCAGATCACGGACCCAGTCCGCATCATTGCTACGATCATCTTTCAACTTAGTTTTCTCTAGGAACGTATCAAAAATAAAACAGGGAGCTAAACGCGAGCTATTGATCTACAACATAGATATGCAAAAACTATCAGGTACTAAGTTCATGATAAATTAAAGTTCAATTAATCATATTACTTAAGAACTCACTACAAAAAAAGACACATCCGTGACATCTTGGGCCAAACGAATTTTTTTTTCTGTCATACATATGACACTTCTATGACGATAATTGTGACAAAACCCGGTATCATCATAGATGTGGTGGGCTCCTACTTCTATGACAAAAAATCATGACAGAAAATGGGCTTTTCATCCTGGGCGGGCCGGAGACGCAGCTGCATGACATTCTTTGGGCCGTTCATGACGGAAAAAACCGTGGTAGAAGCGAGGGCGAGGAAAATTTCGGCGAGTTCCCGGTTACGGTGGGAGGTTGGGGGCCGAGCGATGCGCGTTTCTCTCGTACACGTACGCGCGTGTGTGCAAGGCGTTGGCTCTAACTGAACCCGAGCGAGGCGTTGGGCTCTAACTGAACCCGAGCGATTGCACTACAGGCTACGCGTTACTGAACCAGAGCGATCGATCGATGGCTGTTAACTGAACCCGATCGAGCGATTCCTTCGCTACTGCTGCTAACTGAAGCCGATCGATTGGATGAACAGTGAGCGTTGCGGGGGGGGGGGTTGGATGAACAGTGAGTGGTGGCGTTGCCTCTAGACGAACAGGACCCCGTGGTGTGGAGGGCTGGATGAATAGTAGACAGTGGAGGGGTGCCCGTGGAGGGGTGGTTGAACAGGACCCTGTGGTGTGGAGGGCTGGATGAACAGTAGACGATGGAGGGGTGCCCGTGGAGGGGTGGTTGAACAGTAGCCGGTGGAGTAGCGCGCGGTGGAGGCTGGATGAACAGGAGCCCGTGGAGGCTGGAGGAGGTCGACGGTAGCCCGTGGAGGCTGGAGGAGGTCGACGGTGGAGATGAACAGTATCCCGTGGAGTTCCGTTTTGCAGTACGCCACACCCCTCCCGATCAACAGGACCCCCGTTTCGACCGTAGCGCTCCAACACAAGTCCGTTTCCTCCATTTTGCGGTACGCCACACCCCTCCCAATCAACAGGACCCCCGTTTCGACCGTAGGAGGTCCGTTTCCTCTGTTTTGCGGTACGCCAGACCCCTCCCGATGAATAGGATCCCGTTTCGAACGTGGCCGGTCAAACACAAGGCCGTTTCCTCCGTTTTGCGGTACGCCAGGCCTCGTTTCCATCGCCTGTTCCGTCCAAGCCCTCCGGATGAACACGACCACGCATTCCGTTCCGACCCAGCCGGTTGGCTCCCACGCGTTCCGTTGCCTCCCGATGAACACGACGCATTCCGTTGCCTCCCCATGAACACGACTCATTCCGTTGCCTCCCCATGAACACGACGACGACGCTGTTTCTCCGTTCCGACCCAGCCATGTACACGAGCCCTGGCTGTACGTATGCGCGAGTAGGCGTTCGAGACCCTGCCCGTATGTACGTACGTGGCCGTATTTTCTTTCTTGCACCCTGGTCGCTGTACGTACGTGTACATGCTACGTGCGCGCCTCTACTACGACACGTACGCGCCTCTACTACGACATGTGCGCGCCTCTACATCGACCAGTATATATGTACGTACACGTTCGCGACCAGAATGACAACGCTACGTACGCTTCGACCAGGTGGGTCCCGACTGTCAGGCACTTCCTTGCCTGCGAAGATGTAGCTGGTGGGTCCCAGCAGTCAGGGGGGCGAATCGTTTTGTTTTTTTGCCCGGACGCACTTCCTTGCGTGCGAAGGTGTAGCTGCTGGGTCCCAGCAGTCAGGGGGGAATCGTTTTGTTTTTTTGCCCAGACGCACTTCCTTGCGTGCGAAGATGTAGCTGGTGGGTCCCAGCAGTCAGGGGGGCGAATCGTTTTTTTCAGACGCACTTCCTTGCGTGCGAAGATGTAGCTGGTGGGTCCCAGCAGTCAGGGGAAACGTTTTTTTTCGTGAAATACGGTGGCCCGTCCGGTGGGTCCCCGCTGTCAGGTGGAGGAATAATTATTTTGCGCGTAATAAGGAGGCACTTCCTTGCTGCGGCCGTGGACCCAGCTGTTAGCCTCTCCACGTACAGTCCACGTCCGATAGAAGCCATTCCTTGACCACGTTGACCACGCCGCGCCGAGAGCACCAGGGCGGTGGACGACAGCGAGGCCTGGGAAGGGGACGACGCGGAGCCGGGGAAGACGCGGCAGTGGATGCCCACGCGTAGAGGAGTATGAGGGTTCACTCGTTCGGCTGCGGTGTGAGGCTGCCGTCGCCGCAGAATAACAGGGGGTGTGGGTGCATAGAGGGATGGCCTGGCCAGCGGTGGGAGTAGTAGGGGGCGGTGAGATCTCCGCGGCATCACAGCCGGCCACGGGCGGCAGGAGCAGGCGGCACGACCGGCGCTGCTTTGGGCGGCTGGAGCAAGAAGACCAGAGGTTGAAGAAGCACTACGACCGTTGGATGGACATCGTACGGTCACTGGAGGTAGAATCGTTCATATATTGACTAAAGTTGACAAAGGCCTCCGTCCCAGTCAACTTAGTAGGCCCACAAGTCAGCCTCCCACCAAGGTGGGTCCCAGCTAGCAGGGGGGTATTCATTTTTTTGTGTGTAATAAGGAGGCACTTCCGGTGGGTCCGAGCTGACAGCGGGGGGAACGTTTTTTTCATGAAATACGGTGGCCCGTCCTGTGGGTCCCAGCAGTCAGGGGGAAATGTTTTTTTCGCGAAATACTGGTGGCCCGTCCGGTGGGTCCTTGCTGTCAGGTGGAGGAATAATTATTTTCCGCGTAATAAGGAGGCACTTCCTTGCGGCTGCCGTGGACCCAGCTGTCAGCCTCTCCACGTACAGTACTCTTCCGATGGAAGTCGGTCGTTGACCACATTGACCACGCCGCGCCGAGAGCACCACGGCGGTGGACGACGACGAGGCCTAGGAAGGGGACAACGCGGAGCCGGGGAAGACGCGGCAGTGGAAGCCTGCGCGGAGAGGAGTACGAGGGTTCACCGGTTCGGCTGCGGTGTGAGGCTGCTGTTGTCGCAGAATAACAGGGGGTGTGGGTGAGTAGAGGGATGCCCTGGCCAGCGGTGGGAGTAGTAGGGGGTGCTGAGGCCTGCGGCAGCACATCCGGCCACGGGAGGCGGGAGTAGGCGGTCCCGCCGGCGCTGCTTTGGCGGCTGGAGCAAGAATATCAGAGATTGAAGAAACACGACGGCCATTGGATTGACATCCAACTGTTACGTCTTTTAGAATCGTTTGTTGATGTATATAATAACTAAAAAATCTTGCATACGCATCAACTAAACAGGCCCACAAGTCAGACCACTCCCTCTTTTTTTAATAATTTATATATAGCTCATGGCAACTTCTTATGCAATTTATTGCAGTCGTTTTTTTGGTTGGCCAGGGCCAATTTCGCATATTTCTGTGGGTTCCAAACTATTTTAATACCGAAATGTCGAGTCAGATTTAAAGTACTTTGAAGATATATTTAAATTAGGTTAATGCCCAGTGAAATAGGAATCTGAAAATGTGAAAAATTCAGAAATTATAAAGTAATTGCCAATTTGCCATCTGTTTTTATATTTACAACCCATTTCATATTACTTTCAAGATTTGCAGGTGTCTTGAAAGAGTTGCAGCCCATCAGGGCGTAGAAAAATAAGTAGGCCTGGATTGGGTATTCTTCAGAAAAAATAAACTGGGCTCATTTTCACAAAGAAAAAATAGCTGGGCTGGTCACATGGTGAACATAAAATATAAGCCTGGGCTAGATGGGCCACAGCCCAGTTCAAACCCTGCTCTGTCTCAACAATACCAAACAAAAAAATACTGCTCGAGTAGCTACGTCCCAGGTGTCAGCCGATCTTGTGCTGTTCTCTTGTCTATTGACTATATACGCTCACAATGTCGTGGGTCCCAGATGTCAGGAAAACACTAGGAGGAAGCATTTTATTTTTCCATACGCTGACGTGGTGGGCCCCTACTGTCATCCTCTCCATGTACTTCTGCCGATTCCTGTTGTTTGTTGACCATGTTGACAACGCGAGAGGGCGGCACCGCGGCGAGCGCACCAAAGCGCGCGGAGGACGTCGGCGTTAATGATTTAGGAGACGGTGGGGCGGCGATGCGTGCGCTGAGGCGCAGCCAGCCGTGGGAGGCGGAAGCAGGCGGCCCCGCCGGCGCTGTTTTGGTTTTGGCGGCTGGAGGAAGACAGGATTGAAGAAACACGACAGACTGTAAAAGCAGCAGGAGTACTTAACAACCTTAACTGAAACCAGCAAGGGCACTTAACAACCAAAGCTGAAAGCAGTATGAGTACTTATACAGGTTCAACCGTACAAAGCACGCCTCGAACAGTGCTACTTTGCCTACAGTTAACCAAGGGTGAGGCCGCCAAGCCCCGGGACAAGGCCCAGGCGCCACCCCGCGCATCCACAACCTTCTGAAAGCGGCTTCATCTCGCAACGTGGTCAATAAACAGGATATTCGCTTTAGAGCCATGGAAAAGCATGAACATAATCTTCTGTCCTATTCTCCAAGATGGACGGGCCTTCATTATTTGAGACCACCCATGAATAAGTATCTTTTCACCTCCAAGGGGAATTGAGTAGGTCGACATAAACATCATGTTGTGACCAAGCGCAAGTCTGACCCGACCATGGTCAGGCATCTGTATAGGAACAATAGAACTCGGCAGTTCCTATTTCAAGAAGATCACAACTGTAAAACTGTGTATAAGCAATAGTTTATGAACAACATATATAACAGAAAATAGCTCGTACCATAAGTTTCTCGACACAGTTGGACCTGTTCAACGAGTGCAGCAGTGGCACACATATCCCACGTGGCCTTCCACCATTGAAACGCCCCACAAGGACCTCAAGACGATCAATAAAGTGTAGGAACTTGTGGATGTCGATCCAGTCAACTTCAGTGCCATTAGTAACAGCCGAGTTATTATAGAGTAACAAACGAGCAGACTGCTTAACTCTGAAAAAACCTACACGTGCCACCAATTATAAGAAAATATTAGTTAGAAGTAGCATCTTCGTGAGAGATTCGTTGCTACTTCTAAAGTTAAATTGTGATTAGTTAGACAGAATAGGTGGATTAAGAAGTAATCGAGGCAACAAGCAAGAACCAGATACAGAACTAACATGGATGAACAATTGGAACGACATCGGGGTGAAAGATCGCAGTGAAGATGAGACCAGGTTCTGCTATTTCCATCAACATTCGTGCACCAACTTTCAGTCTGTAACACTTGAGAAAGTTTATCCAAGTTCGGCCATAAAAAAAGCAGTGATCTTCTTGGTTCATGAACCCAACTCGGAACTTATATCCATGGCTTGTCTTCACTGTGGCCATTAAACTAGTGTATTCAGTTATGGCAAGGCCGAGCATCTTGAGTACATGTGTTCTGGCAGAGCAAATAATACACTGCAGGAAAAATAATATGAGAACACAGCATGTTCAAAAAACCCCCACCCTCCCAGATAGAAAAGAGGATTCTAGGAACATACTGTGCGCGTTTCAAAATGCTGTGTTAGGATGAGAAGGAACAAGTGTGGCGTCTCGCCGAGGGCGCAGAAACCTGTAGGGTACTCGCACTTTGGGCACTGCAAATGAAACACACTAGATTCAGTAGGAAGAAAAATGCATCAACGGCGGCGGCTGCCATCTAGGATTACCTGCGACCAAGGGACTTGGATTTATCGGGGATGGATGAAGAATTCGTACCTGGTTCTCCATGAGAAAACCCTATGCAATCGCCGAGAGGGGGTTTTCTCTGAACAAGCAGACGAGGGAGAAGGGGATTCAGGCCCAGTGAAATATTGCCGCTTCGTCCGTCCAGCTTACTGCTAAAGCTGGAAAGGGGGGGTTGTGATTTGACGGCTCATTGGGCATTACTGCGGCGCTACGACCGGGGTGTGTCTACCGTGAAGTTGTGCACTCTAATTTGTGCATATGGCACATGGACCCCGTTGCCGGTTGCCCCACATATCAGCGAAAGGAAGTAGAAAGACAGGAGTAACTAGTTACACATAAATATATTTTTTGACAGAGAGATACTCCCTCTGTAAAGAAATATACAAATCTTTTATATCATAGGCTCACCTTGCTGAGAAATATACTCCCTCTGCAACGCACGGGCATTATGGGGGTTCAGCTTTTTTTATGGGGGTTCAGCTGAGAATATAATACTCAGATAGGCTCACGGTTCTGGACTTTGGGCCACAGGCCGACCCTGCATGTTTGGGGGCCCATGTGTTCTACCTCAGCGCTTTTCATATTGCAAGCGATTGGTACGGCGCTGGTTTTAGATGCTGTCGCAAGGCGAATACACAAAATTGAATAAAGCACGACAGCTGTTGGAATGAAATCGAACGACAGTTCCTAACCAGCAATCGGAGTTGCAATTCTATCAATGATATACCATGTGATAAATAATACTGTCGTACTACTTATACACACATGACACTTGTTTCACCATGCCCGATTATTACATCAAAATCTCTCGGAGGATAGATCAGTTCGGCAGTTGCGTGCTGCTACTGAAGAATTTCAAAGTTGATTTGGACCAGCTCTCCTTGCCGAGAAAGTTCGATTTTGACATCATCCCCTACTGCAAGATATGATTTAGATTTGAACCTTGACCATCTTTTAGCATCAATCATCATGCGACCATCCTTTATACTTACGGTATATTGAGCAGGTTCATTCACACCAAGGCTGCGCATGGTAAGAGAAACTTGGCCGTGGTCGCCCGGATTGTTGAACGACTCCCTCGTTACTCTAGGAATTCTCTGTTTGCAAACAAGAAGACATACCCAAACAGTTAGATCAACACAGTGAATCATGTGAAACAACATGGAAAGAAAAAAGAACGAAGCACTTGGGCGGCCAATGCTTACCAAGAAGGTGGACCTGTCGGTTTTTGTAAGGACTTTGGTATATGAAGTGCGAACTGCAGCCCAGTCTGTTGCCGGTGCAACTGCACGGGCCAGAGCAGATGCAAGTGAAAGTGTTGGTGCAGGTGCCGAAGCCGCTGCTGCTGCCGGAGATGGTGCTCCTTGTAGAGCTGGTGTCGGTGTCGGAGCAAGTGCCGGTGTCGATGCCCGATCCTCAGGTAGATCAGACTGATCCGCTGACGCGGTCGGTGCCCAATCCTTAGCTGGATCAGACTGAGCTGCTGCCGCTGTCAGTGCTAGAGCAACTGCTGGTGCTCGATCTGTGCGAGACAGCGGCGATCGTGTCTGGTCTGCTATGATCAGCTTTCTAACTTGACTAGGATCCGTGACCGTGATCCAGTTTTTTTCTTCATTTCTTTTAAACGCGAGAAGGGCTAATTGTGGCGTTTTTGTTAAACCAAACTGCAGTTCATCATAGGGATTCAGCTTGTACTCAGACAACAGACTGATCCAATTTTTTCCAGTAATATAAGTGATGGACAGTGCCTTCGTTACTGACACGACATAAGAAGTGAAACCTGCAAAAATAGCCATCGTAGAGCAAACCAAACGGTTTATTCTGTGATGAATGTCACATGGCAAAACCTGCATCGTAAAATTGCAGGAAAAGAAAGAAAACATGACATTAAATCAATAAGATTTAGACAGTAAATCAATAAGATTTACTTGATGTGACACGAGTGAATCCTTACCAGGAAATCACTATGTTGAAGTACTAAACAGAAGATTGATCGTCCAACTACGCGTGGCATGCAGGGGCCCCGCCTACTCCCACAAGCAGGACAGTCCAAAGGTCGTGACAAATCGTATGGACCGAACATCCATGGGACTGGAAATCCTGGTGGGTGCGATAAACCCTGCAATGCATACAGATATTGGAGTGTAACCATAATTGATAAACCGTTCTCACAAAAAATATGATCTGGATACTTCAAAATATACAGACTGAATTGAGTGGAAAGACATTAACATAGACCGTTCACACACCAAAAGCGGCAGTACTAATAAACAATACAGGGTTCACAAACACAAATCAAGTACTGAACAATAGTACTTACTACAGAGAAGCAAAGTTGCACTAACTAAACTCTGTAGACTATTTCTTGCCACCGACCTACGGGATGAACCCCGCATAACTGACTAGGCCATGGACTTCGTGTGAGATGTCTACATGCACCATCACCATCTTGTCAACCTTGGAGAACCTAACAGAGTGGTCTTTCCACTCATAAACATGATGATGAAGACAGGCCGCATCAGATTTGTTGGGAAGCTTTACAAGAACCACACCCTTCGTAATCGAAGGCACAACCAGGAAATTGTTGTGGTCAAGTACAGCCTCGAGAACACGCCTGACAACAATGCTACAGGAAAACACTAGTTCAGGACACGTGGCGACAAGGACATAGCAGATGGATAGTTCAGCAGTAGAACTCATCATCAGGTCTTCCAGTTCACACGGCATGACTTTGAGAACTTCATCTCCACCACGGACCTGGTTCTAATTCAAACAGAAACCATATTTTATTACTACCTCCGTTCAGAAATATAAGATGATTTTCGATATTATACTCCATATATGACTACATATACGCACAGAAATGAGTGAACAAAGACACTAGAACATGTCTTCAAAGGCATGAGAGCAGAGGGATTACATGCAATATCCATAACACAAGTTACTGAGGCAAATATACCCTCTTAAAAGGTAGCATTGATGTTCATAAAGTACTCCCTCCGTCCCAAAATTCTTGTCTTAGATTTTTCTAGATACGGATGTATCAAGTCACATTTTAGTATTAGATACATCCGTATCTAGACAAATCTAAGACAAGAAATTTGGGACAGAGGGAGTAGTTGAAAGTAATCTATATGAAATCAGTGTCAACCTCTCGCATGTTTTGGTCAAAAGAGGAATTTAGAGCCGTCATTTGGCACACTAAAATCACATGAAAGATCACCCAGAAAGTTGTACTACCAGTACTAGTACTGCGTGTTAGATGAAAAAACACGATCAAGATCGAGAAAAAGATCGTCAACAAGAGACATTACCTGGACTTGCTTAATGAGGGATCCCGGAGAGGGGGGCTTGGACAGGGCGATGGCTTTGAGCTTGTCTGCGGTAGTCTCGGCGGGGTGCTTGCGCTTCTTCGTACCATGAGCCTCGATGGTTTTGGCCAGAGCCATAGACATCACGTCGGCCGGTGCTCCGGAGTCGATCCGAGAGAGGAAGCTGAGAGAGAAGAGTGAAAGGAGGAACGAGATGAGGGAGAAGCGAAGCGAGTGGGGGTTTTCTTCAAGAGAGGAAGCTGAGAGAGAAGAGTGAAATGATGGTTGCTTCGTCCGTCCAACTTACTGCTGGAAAGGAGGGGGTTTTGTGATTTGACGGCTCATTGGGCATTACTGCGGCGGTTCGATCAGGGTAGTCTACTGTCACTCTACTACGGAGTAATTTAGTGCATGGCTGGTGGACCCAGGTGTTGGCTGTCCCACACGTCGGCGAAAGTGAGTAATTTAGTGCATGGCTGGAGGAGGATCCGCACGGTAGAGCATGTCCACTATTTTTCTGAAGAAGAAAAAACAATTACAGCAAGCGTTTCCACTCTTACGATGGAGGAGTGCGAAACACGGCAGCCACTTGAACATACACAGTGCTCCTACTACTAGGCATGTGCAGTGGTTCATACGTCAGTACTACACAATCTTGTTGCTAGTGTAGTAAGATATGACGATAACAAATGATGTTGTGCGCATGTCAACTACTCCTATATGTAACATAGTACCGCTTTTTCGACTGTTCGGTCGAGAATGAACGGTGAGATCAATGTTAACAGAACTAGGTCCACAGCGCACGGAGAGTACGGTGCTACAGTACTCCACGAAACATGAACCATATGAAGCACGAATAGTGTTAGGCAGGGTGCACGGGATGGGAGCAAAAGTTCCCTTCTCGACCCACTTTTGGGTGTTTGGCAGAGTGCATGAAGGGTGCATGAGTCCACACTAGTAGGTTGACAAAAATACATGAAGAGGAAACAACTATATTGAGATGAGAATGCAACCAAACACACCCACACGCTTTGTGCTACAGTGACTGATCTGCACCGTCTGAGTTTGATCCAACGGTCATGTTGCGCCGAGACATGGACATGCCCATGCAGAGGGCGCCTAAACACCACCGAAGTCCCTCTGCTTCTCGAGGCGCACGACGTTGGTGATGCAGGGTGCAACCGCCCGCAGAGCCCGCTCCCGGTCGACGGGAGCCAGCTCGTCAAAGACGACGTCCAATGGCACGAATGGATTCCGGTGACGGAGCCCTGAAAGGATTCGCCCGGCAACGGCGACGGCAGCCCGTAACCCCTCCTTGTCCAGCTCAGCCCCCACCATCGCGCGGAGACGGCTCAGCTCCTCAGAGATATAGGTGAAGAAGGAGGCCAGGTCAGGAAGCCGCAGCTCATGGAAGTCGACCGGGTGGTCGAACGGGTTTAGCCCGACGGTCGGCATCGTCGCGCTGGCACGATGGTAGGCATCGCGCAGCCGCAACACATGCGTTGCAACTTGGTTCACCAAGTGGCTGAGGCGATCCTGGACCTCGTCACGATTGGCCCGCTCGCACTCCAGCCGGCTCCCCTGACGGCCTATCGTATCTCCCGCTTTCTGCAGCAACGCCGCCGACGCCTCGAGCATCTTTGTGGTGGACGCCTGCCGCTTTTGAAGCTCCGTGAACTCCCGCACATAACGGAGGACCATGGCACTCCTCTCCTCCTTGATCTCACGGAGCTCCACGTCCTTGGCCCTGAGCTTCACATCCTTGGCATGGAGCTCCTGTGTCAGGCGCCTCACCTCGGACTCCGTGATCTGCTGCGCCGCCATGGCACCAGGTAGAAGCAATGGGGAGAGGAAGCAAAGGGGGCGAAACGGCTGAAAGGCAATTCAATCTACGGGAAGGCGGAGGGAGCAGGGAATCTTTTGGTTTTCACCATGGTAAAACACCAGTCGATGACTTCTCACATCAGGGAGCAGTGGGTTTTTACAGGCGGAGTCATCGTGACTAATTGCTGCCGCGCCTGCTCCCGTCAATCAAAAAATAAAAAATCCTGCCGCGCCTGCTCCCGTCAATCGAAAAATTAAAAATCCCGCCGCACCCAAACACCAGAGCAACGCCGCGGTGGATATTTAAATTTACCTGCCGGCAAGTAGATAAAAAAAGGGGTGAATAAACAAATGTGGCGGCGGCCTAGCTAATCGGTCGAACTAGCCCAACTAGCTAGCCACCGTGCTTCACTGATGTACTAGGCGGGAAAGGTGTTCTTTCGTGATTTGACAACTCATTTACTTGCTTCGGCGCTACGACCGAGGAGGACCCAAAAAACGCGCGGTAGGGCGTCCCACATCAGGAAGAATATATGCGTGCACCACCCGGGAGGACCCCGAAACCGTGCGGTAGGGTGTGCCACGTCTCTGCACGGAGGAAAAATGTGCGTGTAAAAGTATACTGTATCAGACGTAGTACCTATGGTTCGACCTCGGGACCCAGCCAGACGGTCGAAAACACCCCACTAGCCACATAGCTTCATCATGCAAACGTGGCACGGAGGATAGATGTGGTTAGCTCCGTCTCGACCAGCCACAACGTCTCTTGTTCTAGGCGATTCTTCTATTTTCCAAGCTTTTTTTAGTTGTAATAACACCACGGCAAGCTAGCGCCGCTCTTCGTGTGTGCCGGTGCAAAGGTTAGACGATGGAGAGAAGAGAGATTGAGATCGCAGACCTGGGACCCACCAGTAAGTGAGACAACGGTCATGCACGTGTTGACGAGGCACTCACTCTACTCTACTCAACGCAAGTACTGTATAAAACCAAGTTATGGGACAAAGCCAACAACCGTTCGTTTTTTCAGGCTATCGACTTACGGTTTGTAGTCCAGGTTGCCAGTTCGAATCTCGTCTTTCAGATTTGTTAGTTTTAGGTCCAAATTTGATTAATGACAAGTGGGACCCCCATGTGTTGTTCCGATATTTCAGTGTAGGATGGTTTTTTTGAACAAACACTTTGCGCGGTTAGACAAGTAACGACACGAGTTACACGTATTTTGCAAGTTTACGAACAAAAATGACAGCGGCATAGAATATCACATCCACCCCGCAGCTTAGATACTATGGTGATACGAGTTTTTACACCGTTGGAAGTGAGATCCAATGGCTTGGGAGTAGTCTTTGTAATTATGCGCAATTTCCAAACTCTCCAAAGGTTTTTTTTGCAAATAAAACATTCAGGCCTCGTGTGTGCTGCTGCATCTTCGATCCAACGGCTCCCCGGTGCTCATATTAGGTGCTCCCCGTAGCTTAATTACCCGCTACGGTGATATGAGCATCTAGGTCGTATGATCAGTGATCAGATGGCACATGCGTAGTACTTGTACTTTCTGCGCATTTCCCAAACTCTATCAGCCGTATATTGGAAAAACATTCAAACCTCCTACTCTGGGCCATTAGATCTCAGTGAACTCGTATCACCATAGAATCTATGGTGCGGGAGCACCTCATACTCTCCAGTGCGAGAAAACATAAGGTGCTATCGCAGCTTGGATGCTACGGTGATACGAGCTTGGAGGTCGTTTGATCTGAGATCCAATGGCATCTGAGCAGTCTTTGTGCTTGTAAGCAGTGGCCGAACTCTTTTGGGGCTTTTCTGCAAAAAACCATTCGAACCACCGAGGAGGTGTTGGGTCACAAATCCAACGCCTCCGAAGAGCTTGTATCACCAAAGCATCTAAGGCATGGTAGCACATGATATTCTTACATATAGGAGAATATGATGTCCTCCTTCATCTTAGATGCTACGGTGATACGAGCTTCGAGGTCGTTGGATATGGGATCAAAGGGCATCTAAGTAGTTTTTGTACAAATTGTGTGCAATTCTCAAACTCATCAAGGTTTCCTGCAAAAATATTAAGACACATCATGTGAGCTGCTATATCTCAGATCTACAAGCTCCAAGCAACTCGTATCGGCATATAGCATCTAAGGTATGGGGGCACATGATATTCTCCCCGGGAGGAGGGGTGGGGGGTGCACAACCAATCGGTGGTTAGGAGGGTGGGGACAAATATAATCTAAACAACCCTAAACAGAGCTCCACAATTTTATCTAAGGTCGAGGGGTTGACCCCCGACAATCATAGCTCCGCCTAGACACTACATTTGCATGTACTGTAGTACTAGACTTAATATTCATGTTTCAGTTTCATGTTCATTTTAAATATTGAACTGAGGACCATGGATGTCTTACATTTTACTCCCTTCGTTCCTAAATATTAGTCTTTTTAGAGGCTTCAAATGGACTGGCACATACGGATGTATATAGAAATATTTTAGAGTCTAGATTCACTCATTTTGCTCCGTATGTAGTCACTTGTTGAACTCTCTAAAAGACTAATATTTAGGAATAGAAGTAGTATTTTTGAATTCGTGTCATACATGCATGGTTTGGAAAAATAGATGCACTATACTTATTGGATTGTTGTTGTGTTCGTGCGTGTGTGTCTCTCTGTGTGTGTGTGTGTGTGTGTGGTCATATGCTTGATACATACAAACTTTTCTCACCTCCATATTGTTCATCTTTTAAATTTGAATTTGCATTGGAAAACTTACTAGGGATACCATGAAATGTGAAATCCACGTTGAGATCACTATATCACAAACTCACTCTAATTCAACAACTCGTCATAAATCAATTACCACGTTGAGATTAGTAGTTGTAAGGAAAATACGGGTATTGTAATACACATAGATTCGTTCGGCAATTTAAAAGGTTCATTTCGTATTCTCGAATGGTAGGACCCAACGGCGTACCAGCTAGACCTTGGCTCGTGTTGATCCTAAAAAACCCGGGCTCGTGTCCTTCGGTGGCGTGCGTGGTACGCACATTAGGCAACCCCAACCAGTCGAGCCTCAGCGTTTCAAGTCGAACTATCTGGCGGCCAGAATTCCAGCCCTAGGGAATTCCCCTCATGTCCCCGGTCCATAATGACTACCGATGAACAACGGAGGGATGCTTTAGTAACTAGACAACGTTACCTACCGTGCCGAGCACGGTTCAATTCCCTCGGTCGCCGCTCATCAAGGTCACCCGTCAACTGCATTGCCTAGTACTACTACTACTACTACTACACCAGGATGAGCACATACTTGAGCCCGTTTGTTCGTGCCTAGTACTTGAGTTAATATATCAGGCAATGCACTGGTACAGAGGGATTATCATTTTACTCTGCATATATAACTTGTCTGAAGTCTAACTAAGCAAAATGTTTGACCAAATCCTTTCTTAAGAAATACAACAGGACAGATGTACGGCTTGAAAATTTATTGCATGATGCAGGTTATGATATTGTTTCAAATCCTGGATCTTAAATTTCAGAAAATCCAAAAGTGAGCATAAATTCTTGAAACTAAGCATGGTCACGTGATATGGCACAAATATTACTTCGTAAGTTTTTTCTTCAATTTGAGACAAGCTGCTTATGACAAGTTGCACAAATGAAGAGCCAAGGTATTTTGGAACAAAGACCTGTTACGTTAAGGTGAACGCTTTCACTATTGAAACCATGGGCGTTTACGTGCCGCCACGAGTCCCCGCTTCTCATCGGCAGGTGCCGTCCGAGCAAGCGTGTGAGTCGACGGGAAGCGTGCGAGCAGACTGCTGCGCCGGCTGTCAGGGAGGCGTGCGAGCAGACCGCTGTGCAGGCTCACCGGGAGGCGAGCCCTTTGACCAGGCTCCGCCGCCCACCGTCGTCCCAACTACTCCCACTTTTAATGTCGCCGGCACCGTAGTTTAAAATCAACCCCGCACTACCCGGTATTGCTACAATCCTCTCTCTTCCTCTCCGATTCTCCTGTCGTCTACCTCCAACTAGCCCGACCTAAACGTACGCCATGCCGCATCACGATGGTCTGCCCTTAGTGTTCAAGTTTCCTGAGGAAGACACCCAGCCGGAGTCTCAAGAACATAAGGCGCTTTGGGACGAGCTTGAACCGGCCTTGCGGGAAGACGCCGCGCCTGTCCCCGCTCCTGTTCCGGCTCCCGTCGCCCCGACTGCACCAGCGCCCATCCCTGTGGCATTGATGGGCTGGGAGCCGCACATTGTCGCCGAGCTTGATCCCACGGGGTTCCACGAGGTCCCCGCCGACTTTCACGCGCCCGTGCACCTGCCAGCGCATGCGCCTGCGCGTGCACTGACGCGCACACCAGTGCCGGTGCCCGTGCACCTGCCAGCGCATGCGCCTGCGCGTGCACTAACGTGCGCGCCCGTGCCGGTGCCCGTGCAGACGAATGTCTCCGCCGCGCCGTTGACAGCGCCTGTCCCCGCGCGGGTGCCAGTGCCCCCCTCAGCGGCATGGATGGCCGCCGTCGACTGCTTCCTTGCACCAACGCCAGTCGCCTCCTCCCGCCAGTTGACTCGCTCCGAAGTCCAGAACATTTTGGCCTTCCTTGAAGCTAGGCCAACGTCCAGGAGTACGCCAACAACGGCGCAAGACGCCGCCGTCGCCGTCGGTCAGTGGCCCGACGACACACAGAGCACGGCAGAGGAGCCGCTTCCCACCGCGAGACGCCCCCGCTGCCGCCGCGTAATCTAAATTTGCCATGAAAAACGTTCGGATTGCCATGCTTAAAATCCGAACGTTTATCATTTCCGTTTATTTTATATCGATCGTCGTATAATTTAAAGTCGGAGTCAGACTGAACGAAATGTATGGTTTGATCGATTGAATGTTCTGCTAGAGCTGTATCAATTTAAATATAAAACGTCATCAAGCCACATGTATTCCTTGTCATCCAACGACCTAGACTGCTTCAATGTCGAGCGCTCAACACGTTTAGCGTGCAGTTAATTTCATGCCAAAAATAGTGCTAATCACATGACAACACACAAATAATATCCTAGTAGTTAATATCCGCATGCACTTAATATACTTCCAAATTAACGTGCATTGCACGTACACACTGACTAGTGCTGCTAGTACGTGAAACTGGTGCCTTGACTTGTGAACGCGTCCAGATATGGTCAACGGCAACATCGCCCGCGAGTTCTTCCTGTTTGCCCGTGCGTCTAAACGCAGAAGGGGAGGAGAGAGAGAGAGAGCACACATGGAACCCACCAGTAAGTGAAGGCGAATAGTACTAAAAATAATATTACATGTTATCCATTAATTAGGCTGTGGTAATATAAAAACATTATGTGAACAAAGGGGGAACAACAAACATTGCTATTCTACGTATGTTGCCTATTGACGTGCGGCTTGAAGGCCCGGTCGCATGTTCGATCCTCGTCCTTTATTTTTTAATTTGTATATGGGTCCAAATTTGTTTCATGACATGTGGGCCCCTCGGTGTGTAGTTTGTAGCACTTTAATTTGTGGGTCGAAATTTGTTCCATTCCAAGTGGACTATCGGTGTGTAGTTTTGTAGCTTATTTATAATAATTAAAGAGAACAACATAGTTTTTTCAATAATACCATGGTGCAACGTTGAAGGCGAGAAAGGACGTGCGAGAGAGCGATGACCGAGCCAGAGGGAAATCAACTAGGGGAGTTGCGTGGGTTGCAACGGTGTTTGGAGTAGTTGTGGGCCGAATGCTACGAAAATATAATCTAAACCGACCGGAATAAATGCCTACACAAATTAATCCAAGGTTGGAGTGCCCCTCGCAATGTAAATAGCTCCGGCTTTGCGAGGGATGGAAAGGTAGTAGCTTCAACGCGTGGAAGATACGGTGTGAGAAAGCGAGGTCAATCGAGAGACATATAGATAGAGAGACAAAGTGAGTGTGGTCCGACATTCATTGAACAAATATATATGCTTTGGAGAGATATTGTCCGATTGAGCTTTTTGGCAAGGGTGAGGGCTGTAAGATAGAGCTTGAGAGATGATCCAGTCACAGACGTGTAGATATATTTTGTGCGTGGGAGGAAGCAAGGTCAACCGATCACATAGGGTCGCCGTGCGATCGAAAGAGTGAGACGGGTTGGAGAGAGTGACCTAGATAGACGATGTGCGTGAGAGAGTATACAATGTGAATAGGTTGAATTGGGCTCAAACATGGTGATATATCATTTTTGTCCAAGAAAGAGCGAGGTCAATCGAGACATACGGAGAGAGAGAGAGAGATTGAGTGAGCGTGGCCCACCATGAGGTCGAAAGAGTGGCGGCGGCTTGGATGGACTGACCTAGATAGACAATCTGCGTGAGAGAGTATAGAGTGTGTCGACCGAGGCCCGAACAGGGAGATATATCATCTGTGTGTGAAAGAAAACGAGGTTAAACGAGACTCAGATAAAGAGAGCGAGATTGAGCGAGTGTGGCCCACCGTGCGGAAGAAAGAGTGAGACAGTCTCGAGGGAGTGACCAAGATATACAACGTGCGTGCGTGCGTACGAGAGGTTGGGGGGCTAGATAGGCAATGCATGTATTTAGCGCGAGAGGGTGAGAGGGAGAGGGGGGAGAGAGAGAGAGAGCTCGGCATCGGGTGCAATGGCGGGTGTGTGAGGTAAATACATTTGGTAACAGAGTGGAAAGAGGGGTTGTGTAGTTGAGAGACTTAGAGATCGAAACATGGAGAGAAATAATGAACGTGTGTTGGAAACCGATAGCTTCCTAAGGTGGTTAGGAGAGGAAGATTGACCGATACAGGAAGTATGTAGCGTTTGTGCGGGGGGGGGGGGGGGGGGCTAAAAACAACATTTGAATGTACATAGTACGAGACTTAATATCGATGTTCAATTCGGTGTACATTGTAAGATTTGAACTGAGGACCAGGCATACGGGTAATTATTTCGAATTCGTGCTATACTAAGTTTCGAAAAGTTGACATTGACTCAGTTTGTTGTGCTATTTTGTAGGTCATATGTTTGAATCCATCCAAAAGTTTTCTCACTACCATGGTGTTCATCATATACATATGAATTTGTATTAAAAAAGTAGCATGGATACAGTGAAATGCGAAATCCACGTTAGAATTGGAGATCGCTACGTGACACACACTCTAATTCAAATAACTAACTACGTGACACACACTCTAATTCAAATAACTAATTATGTTACACACACTCTAATCCACGTTAGCATGGGTACCGTTTCGATTTTTTTTTCAAATAACTCCTCATTAATTAATTTATAGTACTCCCTCTGTTCACTTTTATAAGACCTTGAAGACATTTCAGACAATGTGCAAAACAGTTCATTTTAAGTTGTGTGAAACGACTTACAAAAGTTCTCGGATGGAGTATCTCGTTTCGAATGACTAATTATTGCAAGGAAAACACGGGCATGGTAATACATACAGATTCGTTTGCAAATGAAAGAAGATTCGTTTGCATTCTCAAATGTAGGCGCACCAGGCAGACCAGGGTCGTGTCGGGGTGGACACTGTTTCGGTGCCTTAAAGGCAACTGCCTTTGGGTCACTGACATGTGGGCCAGCCACCTGTTGGGCCCACATGTCATGGACACAAAGGCAGGTGCCTTAAGGCACCGAAGCATAGTCCTGTCGGGGTGGTCGCGTGTGTCGGACGGACGCGTAGCACCCAGCCACCCACCCCCTCCCCCCCCAAAAAAGGACGACGACAATATAAGTTCGCGCTTCCACATTTCGGATTGAAATATCTGGCGACCCCAATTCCAACCCTGCAAAATCTCTCTTCTCCACCGTCCCCTTCCGCGCCCAGATTGCTCAAATCCCTAATTCGCCGCCAACCCTCGAATCGCCCCTCGTCTCATCTCTTTCCCCACCGTTCCCCACCTCTGTGCTGGACGACGACGACGGTCGCGCTTCACCACCGCACCGGAGCTACCTCATCTACGCCCTCGTCCACCGTACCGGGTGGTCCACCGACAACGTCGGCCGCCACAACCAACGTGCCTCACAGACACCGAGTTCCACCGCATCAGGTGCGCTTCACCGACGCCGTCTCCCAGCTCAGCGGGGCTACTTCACCGAGCATAGCGTCGCAGCTCCGCCCCCGAGGCCGTTGGGGCTTCACCAACGGTCTCGTCCACCGCATCGCAGCGCTCCGCTGCTACTCAAGATCTGCATCCGTGCGCGGCTAGCCAACGCCAGCGCATCACCCTCAATGGCTCTGAAGTGACCCGCACTCTAGCTAGGCGAGCATGCCCAAACGCCGGCCCGAACTAGGTATCCACACATCACTCCCTTGTGCACTGTTCCGACGATGTTTGGATATCCTTTCACTTCTCTCTTAGCTTACACGCCTATGCAACTCTGACTTTAACTCTTATTTCTTCTGGACATATCATCTGAAACAAGCAAATCCATTTTTAGCGAAGCATGACGGCGCTACGGGATCTGGTACACATCCTGGACACCCGTATAACCTTGTAAGTATCTGTCCTCCGGTACAACATCAAGGTCGATTCCTCTTATTTGATCAACCATTCGCCGTGTCAAAAATGCAGAGGGGGATGCAAGGAGCACAAGGCCTGCACATCCAAGCAAGTGGTAACATGGACTTGTACATGGAACATCCCAAGCGCAAGCAGAGCTGCGGTGAGCCTGTACAACGAGCTAGCGTAAGTCCCTGCATTTCATTTAATTCATACTGGCATTCGTGTATGATTTGTGTGCAGTGGCTGATCCACAAATTCAAGTTACCAGGGGCGAACATTTAACTTAAAAAATACGAAGGCACTTGCACTCCGGAAATCAACATAACTTGAGAAATGTGAAGCTACATGCACTTTGAAAACCAGCTAATGATCCAAAGTAGTTCAGATTATAAACACTAAATGATGCAAGCACCAAAAAACACAAAATGCAACATGGTGTACAAGGACTACAAACATGGTCTGTACCTGCTTGAATTATTCGTTCTCTGGCTGAAAATATCGAAGTGTAATTGCACGTATAACCAGTGCGCAAACTGCATATCAATATATCTATCCTGCACAAGTATGCCAATAGTTTCAAACAACAGATTAGAAAAGTATTTATGCTATGTTGTCATGATACGGGGACTTTCTGGTAGATGGCCTCGACGTTTCCTCAAGCTATGAAAATGCACTATAATTTGCTTGTCATCAATGCCTGCAAATCTCTGTCTCTCTCAACATAGTAGATCATCATTAGACACTAAATCCTTCAATGAGCTTGCAAAATGCTTGCATTAGATCTGTCATTAAACACTATATGTTCATCACCAGGAGCATGTAAAATGTTTGCATCAAATCCTTCATTAGCAGTCTGTTCATTAGACACTTCAGGCTCAAGAACAACATGAGCTTGTATGTTTGCACCGGAAACTTGATTAGATACATCAGATTCAGTCAGTTCAGTATTGATTGGGGGAGTTATAAAATAAGTAGAAATTGGTTTCATTTTCTCATAGACTCCCTACATACAAGCAGTTTTACAACACCGTCAGGTTTAACTATTGGCCAGAAATTGAAGAGTTGAATTAGATATAATCAGGGATGTGATGTACCTGCTCGTTGCGCATGCTACTCTTGCAAGCTGCGACTGTCCGTTTGCGCAAGCTCGATGACATGCCTGTGCTGCCGCCGCTGCCTCCCACGCAGGCTACACCCAGGGTTGGATCTTCATCTTCTTGTCCTTCCGTTCGCTTGAAGCCCGACGACCGCGCTCCAACAAGGGCGCGAGGAAGTGCTGTGTCGGTCTGTCCAGTGGCGGCTAGGTTAGGAGCGAACCAGACTGGAGGCTGGAGCAAATGAATTGGGATTTTTCCTGCTGTCGATCGATATGGGAGGCGCTCGTTTGGGCCGCGAGCCTGCTATAGGGCCTGCCTTGCACTTATGTTATTGGCCCATCCAAATTGAAACATTTTTCTTCATTTTTTACATTGCCTGCTCGTGCGTTGGGATGAACAAAACTAGTGTGGGCCAACCTGGACGACTCAAACTAGGTGCACACTTTCCAGCCACCTGAGGCAGCCGCCCATACCAGCCCCTATGGTGGCGTCGCCCCCTTTTTGCGTGTATGATTGGATAGTGAAAAATATTCCAGTGGCGCTTTTGATTTACCCACAGAATGGTTGAATTGCTTGTTTCTATGAACTGAGTTCGCCAATAATGTGAAGGATGCCAGTCTTTTCATCCTATTGTAGATTGCTTAGATCTCGATATGCCAAAAGTAATCGCATGAAATATACAGTAAAAGCCAGTGTGATGTGTTTGGCTACAACTAGTCTGACTACACGTCCTCATATAACATATCAAGGATGCACCATCTTACCAGATTAACCATTCGACTTACCCATGCAATGTGGGAAGAAAGAAGTATTGGGACTGCGTATCCAAGCAATTGATGCCATGGACTCCTTCGTACAACCTTGTAAGCGAAAAAGAAGTTGCAGTGTGCCTGTACAAAGAACTAGCGTAAGTTCAGTTACCTGCTTCTCGGAATTTTAGTTAGCCACTTATTGCAAAATTGTTCAATTACGTTGCTTGGCTTAATTTAGTTTGCTACTGATTACATAACGGCACAGCCTGTTAATCATATTGTAGACTGCGCCTATCTATGTGTTTGATACTTACTGTTAAGAATTACCTGTTTGCCTTAACTTAAATATCTACTTGTTTGTTTAACTACTTTGCTGCTGCAACATCGGGTTACAATGATGTTAATAACTACTTTTCAGCATCCAATTGAAACTCTTTAATTCCTTGTTTGTTTAACTGGTTTGCTGTTATAACTCCCAGTTGAGATGTTTTGCTAACTTCAACTTTTCTGAATCCAATCAGAACTTTAATGGCAAAATAGGTTAGCCCAAGATCAAAGAGCGAGGTCCCCATGGACGTTGCATCATCCCACAACAGTGGCACCGGCCCAATCGTGCATTATGAATTGCCAACTGCTGATGCTCTAGAGGCTAAACTAGTGGTAGAAAGAGATTCTGCTTCTGCACTTAGAGATGAAGTTGACATGTTGAGGAAGCAAACAGCACAATCACAAGCAGTACTCAAGACAACCATTAAATATTTGGTGTATTTCAAAACGAAGCAAGCTGAGACTGACTAGATTGTTAAGGTCATGAAGGAAAAAAGGAAATTAAATTCCTACTTGGTAAATCATAGGTGAAATGTTCTTTCCATAGTTGAATAACCTTTGTGTTGTCTGTTCATGTAATCAATCAAACCATTTGTTTTAGAGATCATGTAATAATTGTTTTTTTGTTTTTTGGTTTGTAATTTTATTTGAGCACAAGTCTGTATTAATTGATAAGACTCGGAGACATTTCATTTGGATTGCTGTGCCAGACCTACAAATATGCCAATCGGGCTGAATGTGCATTCAGCAATAGTAGTAGTATAGATGGACCATAAGTGGCACGCATCGGAAAGGACCAAGATGCTGGCTAAAAAAAGGATGCTGTTGTAGCCAAAAAAAGTACAGCGGCCTGGCTTATGTATGTTAGTTGATATTATTGATCCATATACTCTATAAGTGTTTATATGTCTGTTAGTTCTGTACATTCTTGGTTGATTGACTCGGTATTTGAATCGTGATACACCGCTTGTGTACATATCTAAATGGGAGTACACATTATGCTGCGTGTGACATTTGAGTTGGACATGAAGTGTTCCAAATATTCGCATTCACCTTAAACTGGATTCTAGTTTCTGAATTTGAGTATCGGCATCTGTAAACCATATTCATATATGACAGTGGAATACATCTTTGTCGTCTGAAGATATATAAAAACACATAGAATGATTTATAAAGATTCATATAGGAATACAAAATGGATTCGAATTTAGTTGCCAGGGTAAACGTGGATGCTTATTGTCCCAAAATTCGAAAGAAGCAGCAAAATGTCCACTCCCACGTCGGCTGCCCAAAGCCAAGTGTTTGGGAGATGGAAATTACTGTCTACCCATTACACGGACAATCCATTGGCCCGATTTCCACTGCTCTAAATAGGGGTAGGTTAGTAACTTCAATTAGACGTGACACGACCGCCTCTGAGCCCATTCCGACATGGTGGGCGTCAAACATGGGCGGCAAAACTCATTTGATTCAAGCTCGTCCGAAAGACCTCTGTTTCTCCCTCCATTCCCCATTCATACACGGTGGGCGGCAAAACAAACTCGACTCGGCCGAAATCGATGTAGGCAAATATTTTCAATAGTAACTTCACTCGGACGTGACACAACCACCCTACCTGTCAGCCCCGTTCATACACCGTGGGCGCCAACCATGGGCGCCAACCACCCTCTCCTCGCCCGAAATCGCTCTGGGCAAATATTGGCGAGATGCGAGATTACCGTCCTATCCCCAACCGACGAGACGTCCAAATTTTAAACGGGGGCTAAGTTCGTAACTTTCCCATATTTCAGACAGGCGCGTCCCAAAAACATGGTTCCCCGTACCTCTCCCTCCATTTTCCCATTCATACACCGTCCGCGCTAGAACACCCCATCCCCACACCATCCTCCGTCCGCCACCCCATCCATCACCGCCGTCCTCCACCACATCCATCGCCACCGTCCTCCACCATGCCGGAGCGCCTACCAAGACCGCGTCGTCCACTGCTAGAGATGGATGTTTCTCATCCACAGCGACAGACCAATAGCCTTGCATCGCGTCCTCTCGCTTCATCGGCGCCCTCGTCCTCTTTGCCGGGGCCGCTCACACGACCTTCTCTTCCACCGCAACGGGACTTATCCCCCGATGCACCCGTCTACCGTCGCAGATCTGCTTCAACGCCACCGACAGCCATCGCACCCCCGATGCCTACACGTCGCCGCAAGAGAGGTGGTACTTCATATCTCCTCAACTTTTTGATCTCAACCAGAAAATAGATCTTAACTTGGTTACTCTACTTTCTTTTCAGCTCTTAGAATTTAGTTCTTAGTTCGAAGCAAACAATGGATGCTAAATATCATTTCTCCGATTTGCAGCTTCAAATCTGCCATGGCACAGCCATAATACAGTTTAATTGATCATGCTTAGGGTTTAATTGATCATGTTGGTTCCGTGATGGTTTCTTTAATAGAAATCGTAGGGGAAACCCTCTTTTGCTAAAAAAATATGCTTAGAGTTTCCCCCTTTTATGATCACTATACGATCAGAATACGTGCTTCGTGTCTTAATAACACTGCTCCACCCATCAAGCTAAACAAGCTTAGTTGTTCAAATACGAATCTGATATTATTAAAACAGAGTTGTTTAATTGGTCAGCTAAATGTTCCTAAATTAGTTTCGAAAATGCATGTTCGCCACTCGAGTGTGTATCTGTACAGGGTGCCCACGGTGGGCCGGCCCACCCTGGGATTTTGGGCCGTCCCAGGCCCCGATTCCCCTCTGTTCTGCTGTGCGCTTCCGATCTCTACTCTCCCCCAGCCGCCTGCCTCGCCGGCGACTTGCCGTCCCCGGACGACATGACTATAGGAGGAGACGCCGGACTAACAGGAGGCCAGGAGCTGCTCGCCCAACAGCGTCACCGCTGCCCGGGCGCGCCGCCGTGCCTACCTTCCCAGTCCGTTCAGGGCTCAGGCGTGCAGCACCCACCAAGCCAACCCGATTTATCCTGAGATACGTCCTCAACACTCAGCAGCCACTCCTCATTACCCATTTTCTAATTGATTCATTACTCATTAGGCAGGACTGTCATTAGGGTTTGTTGTGTGCTCAGTGCTACCTACACTTAATGGTTCAGATGTATTTCGGTAATCTTTAGTACCTCTAAAGTTCACAGGGTTTTCAAAATTCCGGCCCTCGGAACAGAAACTAGTCATTTTGGATTGTTGGTCATAGTGACATTGACCCAGATTACTACTGCAAGCCAGGTTTGTTGACAATTTTACTTGTCTTTCTTACTCATTCGATATAATATTCAATTATTCACGTCGATTAGTTGCAAACAATAAGTGCTAGACAAACTTCTTCATTCAGATTTTGGACGGTCTCTTACTGCAGTTACAATTATGCATACTTGTCCTAGTAAGCTCACAAGTAAATGATTGATTCACTACATCTATGCTTGCCTTGTCATATTTGTTGTCAATATTCTTTTAGGGTGGACCACCCTGTTTCTAAATACTGGAACCGTAGACATGAGTGAATAGTATTTCTCTATGTGATCTCTTCCATCATGTGTGGGTAACGAACACTGCATTGTATAGAAAGAAAGTGTCATTTCCAGCTTTTACATAGGTTTCGATCTTTTACATGGAATACAATCTGCCTACTTGCTTTGTGTCACACTACCAACACTCCACCCTTGAAGCTAAACATTACGCCACTCATAATTGCTTAGTTTATTTGTTCAAATACGAATTTCATATGATTCTAATGTTCCTACTTCAGTTTTGAAATGTGTGCCTGCCTGTTATAGAGACATAAGGGGTTTGTATTTCTGTGTGTGGTCTAGTCAGCACGGATGGGGAGGTGAACGTTGCATATGCAGGGGTTTATAGGGAGACACTCTCCGAGTTGAATCCGCAATGCATTCCATAGATAATCTGACTACTTTTTATGTTTTCATGAATCTCAGATTCTGAACAGCATCATAATGATTATGAGCTTGCGCGCATGAAAAGAATAAAGCAGAACAATGCCATGGATGTCAAACTTGGCATTAAGGGACTGAAATCAAGTCTGGATGCAATGGAATGCAAACGCTCTCCACCTACAGATTCATGCTCAGAATATGATCCTAACAGTGATTCTGAGCTAGAGGGAGACCTAAGTCAATGTAGCTCCCTAGTGGAGGAGTCAGAGGAAGATGCCCTATCTTATTCACCCATCAAGGTACTTGCTCTAACTTTCCAAGGTTACATTGCTCGCACATATCTTGCAACTGATGCTTTGCATTGCTTCTACTTTGTTGAACTGCCATTAGCTTAGTTTACACATCGTGTATGTGAATACGCCCTGCCTATCCATTTTCAGTACATATTCCATCTGTCATCATACCATATTTATCCATTCAAATGCTGTTCTTGTGTATCAGACGTTCAAAAGGAAGAGGGCGATTGCTGATCGTGGAGGAGCACAAGCAAAGTATTTGGAAAAGGTAGTGGCACCTGATAAATCAAATAGCCCATTAGGTGTAGTTGCAATATCACCTGACCCACAAAATACCCCAACTCTAGCAGACTCTAGCGCTACTACACTGGTCACTTCTGATGCCCCAACTCAGCAAACCCCAACTGCAGCAAACAGTATGATTATGCCAGTTGACATAGCACCGGTTGTACGACGCAAAACCCCCATTCCAGCAAAGAGTACACCAAATCCAGTTGCCAAATCTCTTTTCGAACCAGAGAGAGCCCCAATTGCAGCAAATAGGACCCCTGTTCCATTTCTTCCCAGTTTAGAAGACGAAGCTTATGTTGTTGTCAGGAACTTTGTGCGCATCTTTCCTTCATGGAAAGATTATACCGCAGACACAGAACAATTTCCAGTCTTCCTCCGCAACTTACGCGTAAGTAATGTACTAATGTTATTCATGGTCATTACTGCATATGTTTCTGCTAACAGAAGACACAAGATTTCATTCTTTTAAATAGGCGAGGAGCAAACTGGATTGTGATGACGAGCAAGGGTTGGTTGCGCTTTTCAAGCACTCGTTGATGAAGTATCGTTCCTACCTGAGGCAAGCGCACTTCGATGGCAAGCCTCTAAACGAAATTTCTGTAAAGTCTCCGGTGCTACATTTATCCAACGATGACTGGAATAATCTTGTTACACATTGGTCTCGGCTGCAGCGTAATGTATTGTCTATGATATCACATCATAATTTGAACTACATTTCTGCATTTGCCTTAATGTCTCACTTGTACGAAAACTGTTAGCAGAAGAACATTCGTTCTCAAGGGACCACAGAATCTCACAACTATACTGCACACTGCATTGCTCTTGTGAGTACCTCTTGCCCTGTATGACCATACTTACTTTCATAGCTGTTTGATTATGTAGCATCACTGCACATGTTAGCCTCGTAATCGTCCATTTGGTGGACATTATAAGATCCGTATGGACTCTTACATAAATTTAGAATCAACCCAATGCTTTTGAAGAGGTTTAGCTCTGCAGTCCTCTTGTAAGGACTGAACGTGGTCTATCACTGTACTTACATTAACAGCTACTCCCTCCGTCCCATAATATAAGAACGTTTTGTACAGTACACCAGTGTTCAAAACGCTCTTGTATTATGGGAAGAGGGATTGGTTCATTTTGTAGCATTCTGCATCTTATCTCCCTCGCCCACCATTTAATAAAAAAGATCAGATCTATATTTAATCTTACTAACAAGTAGAATACACAGACAATGCCAGTGCAGAAGTGTAGCTCATTGCTCTTGTCAGTACATTTTGTCCTGTAACGCTTGTACTTCCAGGATTGGTAGTTGATTATGTAGCATCAATCTGCAACTTATCTTCATTATCCTCTATCCCTTCCAGTATTATCATATCTATAATTACTCTCTACAAAATGTAGAGTACAGGCAATGCTTATGAAGAAGATTCTGTGCTGAAATTCTTGAGTTATCCTTCCCTTGACATGGAGAAGGGCATTATAAAGCCGGTGTTAACTGTTAATGTAAGTCAGTCCTTCTAAAGCCTTTATCCTCAACTGCTGTTTAATTTGCTCATACTCCCTACCGTTTACTGCTGTTTAGTTTGCTGTTTCTACCAAAATGCATGTTCGTAAGAACCGTAAGTTCTAAGTTTTACTTGTAAAACCAAATTCCTTATTCATACCATGCACATTACTTAATACTCCCTATATGTATGCTTGTTTTTGTGGATCTATAATCCAGTGTGTGGTGAAGCAGCCCACGTTGGCACCTTGTCATCTCCTGTTTTATCTTACTGATGTGGCTGATGATATGAACAACATGCCATGCACATTATCCAAAATAGATACAATGATTTTCTTTGCCCTTCATCTATGCTTGTTATGTTGACATGGTAATCCAGTAGTGTGGTGAAGCTCCCCGCATTATGAACAATGCCAAATTATGCTATTGATATTTTGAACTTACTCTTTATTCTCTAATTTGAAATTGGATAGAATTGACAGAACAGTTATCATCTTTGTTTATACACGTGCAAAACCTGTCATCTCTCTGCTTTGTTTCAGGGTGATATGCCTGATGGCATGCACAAGTCTGCTGAAGGCTGTGAGACAAACCCAACATATATTGCAGCAAAGAAGGCAAAACATCTTGAAGATAGCGAGACAACCCCAAAGTCTTGTCTTGATGCAGTGTTCAAGTTACTTGAGACTAACAGTCAGACAAGCTCACATAATTCGTTGTCTGAATCAGTTTGACTTCTCCAGTCCCAAGTTCTAGCAGAAAGGCATTCTGCAACTCAACTTCGACTTGAAGTCCTATCTCTAAGAAAGATTGCGGAGAACACCAATGAGAACCTCATCGCTAAACAGCTACACCTGGAAGCTATGACCGACATGCTAGGCCGGTCTCACAGCCTTGCTCAGCAGCTTGCGCAGCAGTTCCCCCGCAAGGCTAACCTTTCTTGAACTATCTTGGAAGTGGTCTCGGTTCAGTATTATTTTGTTACACTGCAATGGTGCCTAGTTTTTGTAATCTGCTTCTTCGTTGCGCTTTATGATCACTGGTGGCGAACTTCGATGCCCAGTGGATGTAATATACCTTAAATCCTTTATTGTATAGTGTAGGTTTATTCTTAGTTACTATGTCGTAATTTATTTATTGTATAGAGTAGGTTTGTTCTTAATTCCTACTAGTTACTGCCATCATTCGCTATCTGAAAAAAATCAGATGTAGTCGACCGGACCGAAACATTCGACTCTAACGGGCCAGGTTTTTAGCGGGCCACAATTGGGCCGGCCTGCGTCTTTCTTGGGCCCGAATGATTGGGGCCTTCACACATTGCGCCAGGCCCAAACTTACACCGGCCTATAGTTCAGTTGGGCCTTTTGTCGACCCAACACTTAGTTTGGCCCAGGTAGCGTTGGGCCATTAACAGGCTGAATATTGTACTGGCCTGTTACGGCCGAGATGAAACCACGGGCCTTTAGCAGGCCAAAATGCATGTTGGGCCTCAATTTTCACTAGTCGTCGACGGGCCTTCAGCATGCCAAAATGTAGACTGGGCCGTTTTGGGCCCAGTTAGCTCACGGGCCGTTCCCAGGCCGAAACATATCTCGGCCTTAGTTGGCCCACTGATATCATGGGCCTTTAAGAGGCCGAAAGCTTAGCACATGCATCAATGGGCCGAATTACGCGACAGGCCTTTAACAGGCCCAAAGTCACGTTGGGCTTAACTGTTGCCACCTTTAGCACGGGCCGTTAGTGGGCCTGATGTCCCGTCGGACCATATATGGCCCATTGGTGGCACGGGCCATTCCCAGGCCGAAAGTCACACCGGGCTGAAATGGGCCCATGTCTACATCAGGCCTCTAACAGGCCGAAAGTCACTGGGCTGTAGTTGGGCCCAAATATTCGCTGAACAATTAACGGGCCAGATTTGGCTTCGGGCCGCAAATGGGCCCAAATATTGGGCGAACAATTAACGGGCCAGATCTGGCTTCGGGCCATAAATGGGCCCAAATATTGGGCGAACAATTAACGGGCCAGATCTGGCTTCGGGCCGTAAATGGGCCTTTATTAAGCAGGCCGTTATTGGGCTGGCCCACTAGTACCTGATTAAGTTCTACGGGCCTTTGACTGGGCCGGCCTTTTTAACCTATATGGGCCTCTGTTGGGCCCAGCCACGTGTCGACGTATCATAGGCATGTCTCCTCCAATGGACGGGCGACATCTGGCCCACTGACGAGCTGACAGGTGTTCCCTTCGGCCAATCAGAATTTTACACGTGGAAATTTCCCATTGGTCAGGGTTGTTAACGGGTTATCGGATCCAAAATCCGACCCGATAGCTTAACGACGTTCCGTTACGGTGGATGCCACGTGTCGGTCACCCTTGACGAAAGCACTTCTGTGACGCGCGATTTATCGTCATGGAAGTGGACACTTCCGTGATGATAATTTTGGTAATGTCATGGAACACTTCTACGACAGCACATGTATGACTATCTTGATTCTGTCATAAAATCGTCATGGATGTACATGCATGACAAAAAACGCGACCTACTGTGACAAACACGTATCATCACGGAAGTGTATTTTTTTTGTAGTGACTCCCACTTAGATAGACATCCCTCTAGCCATCTAAATGATCACGTGATCCAAATCAACTAAACCATGTCCGATCATCACGTGAGATGGAGTAGTTTTCAATGGTGAACATCACTATGTTGATCATATCTACTATATGATTCACGTTCGACCTTTCGTTCTCAGTGTTCCAAGGCCATATCTGCATATGCTAGGCTCGTCAAGTTTAACCCGAGTATTCTGCGCATGCAAAACTGGCTTGCACCCGGTGTATGTGAACGTAGAGCTTATCACACCCGGCTCGGCATGGCGAACTGTAGCAACGGTGCATACTCAGGGAGAACACTTATACCTTAAAATTTAGTGAGGTATCATCTTATAATGCTACCGCCATACTAAGCAAAATAAGATGCATGAAGGATAAACATCACATGCAATCAAAATAGGGCCAATTCCAGTTCTGCCCCTAACTTGAACCCACTACTCACTTTTGCCCCTAGTTTTCGGGTATGCTTAGTTTTGCCCCTCCGCCGTTAGTGTCACTTATAGAAATGCCCCTCCGCTCCGTTTCCGTCCAGTCAAAGCCATTTGACCGCTATATGGCTGTTTCCTTGACATTTTTGCCCCTGACTCCATGTCTCACTTACTGGTGGGGCCCATTCTCAAAAAATAAAACAAAAATCCTTTCTCTCACTCCTATCTCTTATACACTTACAGGTGGGGCCAATCTAGAAAAAGGAAAAAAATGAGAAAGGAAAAGGACTATTCAAACTAGATATTAGGCCCACTATCATTGGCTTATCAATATTTTCTGCATATTTTGTTTTAATTAACTGCTGATTATGCCAATAGTGACCGACGGCGACCAACTCCTGCGGTGGTGGCATGCCAGGAGGTTGGGAGGAGGTTGGGCTAGGGAAGCAGGCGATAGCCCTGGATCTACCGCATCCAGGGATGTTTTCTTTAGACCATATGGTCGTCAGAGCGAACGTCAGCGACAATTTCGGCGGCGGCTTTGGGCGGAACAAGTGGGGGAGCTACCATGCGAGGGGGTGAGGGGAAGGCTCTGTGATATTAACGAGATCACTAGGAGCACAATGGCGACGCCGCTAGGGCTCGGGGAAGACCGGGGCGAGGACTTCGACCAGGGCGGCCATGGCAGAGCTCAGAGCTCGCGGGGAAGACGACCCGTGGTCATGGGGCTTGCTATGGAGGATGCCCATGTCTTCTGCTGTACACCATGATGCCCGGAGAGTGGCTGGGATCCGCGGGCATGCTTTAACGACATCAAATCAAAGGCGGCGGTCCGAGGCCGGAGGCGGGGCAGATGCATCCTGGCGCTCGATCCCAGACTTCTCTGGTCAAATTCGTCGGCTGGGGTAACGATGTCATGTCGTAAGAGCATCCTGGTGAGGTAGCGATGCTTGGGGTTGTCGTTGGCCACGTGCTGGACAAACGACGACGACGGGGCGGCCTCCGGTGGGCTTGTGGGAGAGGGCTAGAGAATGGGAGAGAGAGAAAGGGCGAGCGGCGGAGAGATAACGAGGGCCAGAGGGTTGCGGTGTCAGGGGAGGCGGCGCCCGTTCAACACCCTCGCCGGAGTTGAGAGAGAGAGTGGCCGTCGGGCCGCCGTTTGGCAGGGAGAGAGACGTGAGAGGGAGATAGAAATAGTTTGTCATTTTCCTTTTTCTTTTTTCTGTTTTCTAGTTGGGTCCACCTGTAAGTGTGTGTGTGAGAGAGAGGGGTGAGAGAAAGGGTTTTTTGTTTTGTTTTTTGAGAATGGACCCCACCCGTAAGTGAGACATGGAGTCAGGGGCAAAAATGTCCAGGAAACGGCTAGATAGCGGTCAAACGGCTTTGACTGGACGGAAACGCTACAGAAGGGTATTTCTATAAGTGCAACTAACGGTAGAGGGGCAAATTTGAGCATGCTTCGAAATTAGGGGCAAATCTGAGTAGTGGGATCGAGTTAGGTGCACAAACGTAAATGTCCCATCAAAATATGTGACATGATATGGCCATCATCATCTTGTGCCTTTGATCTCCATCTCCAAAGTACCGTCGTGATCTCCATCGTCACCGGCTTGATACCTTGATCCCCATCATAGCATCATTGTCGTCTCGCCAACTATTGCTTCTATGGCTATCGCTACCGCTTAGTGATAAAGTAAGCAATTACATGGCGATTGAATTTCATACAATAAAGCGACAACCATAAGGCTCCTGCCAGTTGCCGATAACGGTTACAAAACATGATCATCTCATACAACAATTTATATCTCATTGTGTCTTGACCATATCACATCATAACATGCCCTGCAAAAACATGTTAGACGTCCTCTACTTTGTTGTTGCAAGTTTTACGTGGCCGCTATGGGCTTCTAACAAGAACCATTCTTACCTACGCATCAAAACCACAACGATTTTTCGTCAAGTGTGCTGTTTTAACCTTCAACAAGGACCGGCCTTAGTCAAGCTCGATTCAACTAAAGTTGGAGAAACTCACACCCGCTAGCCACCTGTGTGCGAAGCACGTCGGTAGAACCAGTCTCATGAACGCGATCATGTAATGTCGGTCCGGGCCGCTTCATCCAACAATACCGCTGAATCAAAGTAAGACGTTGGTGGTAAGCAGTATGACTATTATCGCCCACAACTCATTGTGTTCTACTCATGCATATAACATCTACGCATAGACCTGGCTCGGATGCCACTGTTGAGGAACATAGTATTTAAAAAAATCCTATGATCACGCAAGATCTATCTAGGATAAGCATAGCAACGAGCGGGGAGAGTGTGTCCACGTACCCTCATAGACCGAAAGCGGAAGCATTTAGTAACGCGGTTGATGTAGTCGAACGTCTTCACGATCCAACCGATCCAAGTACCGAACGTACGGCATCTCCGTGTTCAGCGCACGTTCAGCACGATGACATCCCTCGAGCTCTTGATCCAGTTGAAGACGAGGGAGAGTTCTGACGGCACGACGGCGTGGTGACGGTGATGATGAAGTTACCTTCGCAGGGCTTCGCCTAAGCACTATGACGATATGACCGAGGTGTGTAACTGTGGAGGGGGGCACCGCACACGGCTAAGACAAATCTTGGAGTGCCCTTGGGGTGCCCCTGCCCACGTATATAAAGGAGGGAGGGAGAGAGGCCGGCCCTCCTAGGGGCGCGCCAAGTGTAGGGAGTCCTACTAGGACTCCCAAGTCCTAGTAGGATTCCCTTTCCTTTTCGGAGTGGGAAAGAAGGAAAGGAGGGAGAGGGAGAAGGAAAGGGGGGGGGCGCACCCACCCCTTGTCCATTTCGGTTTGGGCAGGGGGAGGCGTGCGGCACCTCGTGGCCCTTCTTCCCTCTCTCCACTAAAGCCCAGTAAGGCCCATTAACTTCCCCCGGCGAATTCCCGTAACTCTCCGGTACTCCGAAAAATACCTGAATCACTCGGAACAATTCCGATGTCCGAATATAGCCTTCCAATATATGAATCTTTACCTCTCGACCATTTCGAGACTCCTCATCATGTCCGTGATCTCATCCGGGACTCCGAACAAACTTCGGTCATCAAATCACATAACTCATAATACAAATCGTCATCAAACGTTAAGCGTGCGGACCCTACGGGTTCGAGAACTATGTAGACATGACCGAGACACATCTCCGGTCAATAACCAATAGCGGAACCTGGATGCTCATATTGGCTCCTACATATTCTACAAAGATCTTTATCGGTTAAACCACATAACAACATACGTTATTCCCTTTGTCATCGGTATGTTACTTGCCCGAGATTCGATCGTCAGTATCCTCATACCTAGTTCAATCTCGTTACCGGCAAGTCTCTTTACTCGTTCCGTAATGCATCATCCCGTAACTAACTCATTAGTCAGATTGCTTACAAGGCTTATAGTGATGTGCATTACCGAGAGGGCCCAGAGATACCTCTCCGGTACTCGGAGTGACAAATCCTAATCTCGATCTATGCCAACTCAACAAACACCATCAGAGACACCTGTAGAGCATCTTTATAATCACCCAGTTACGTTGTGATGTTTGATAGCACACAAAGTGTTCCTCCGGTATTCGGGAGTTGCATAATCTCATAGTCAGAGGAATATGTATAATTCATGGAGAAAACAATAGCAATAAAACTATACGATCATAATGCTAAGGTAACGGATGGGTCTTGTCCATCACATCATTCTCTAATGATGTGATCCCGTTCATCAAATGACAACACATGTCCATGGTCAGGAAACTTAACCATCTTTGATTATCGAGCTAGTCAAGTAGAGGCATACTAGGGACACTTTGTTTGTCTATGTATTCACACATGTACTAAGTTTCCGGTTAATACAATTCTAGCATGAATAATAAATATTTATCATGATATAAGGAAATATAAATAACAACTTTATTATTGCCTCTAGGGCATATTTCCTTCACTCCCCTCAACCTCCGTCCACCCCTTTACTTGATGTAGCCCTGGCCATACCCTCCGATCTACAACACCGACAACGATCCGCACCCTCAACACACAAATGTCAAGTTTCAGACTCACTCGCCATCGATGATCGTCAGTTCCTGCTCGTTCACGTCCTGCACTAGCCATGGATTCTATGGCCAGCCACGGCCTCCCCATCTCACACTTAGGGCAAATCATGAAAGTGTGTGAGGCTAAGATTTTTTTCCAGGTGCCTGATGTTTAGCAAAACCAATTTACATATAGTATATCCATACAGAGTGACTAGATACCTTTTTGGTATGTGTCCAGTCCAGTTGCTGCATTGTGTTGTAATTGCTGATTTTATAGTATGTCATGGGCCATTTGGGACCGAAGCAACAATTAATTAGACAAACCGAAACATCGAGAAAGGCCAGATCAAAAGATTCGAAAAATCTGATATAGACTTGTATCACATTATGAAGTTTGTAAACGCCCCTAAGATCATGGTAGAAGGAAGCGTATGTATATATTACCCCCCGTGGGAGGCCACATGATTTATATTCATTGAGTACATTAAATGCCCTTGCCATGGCTATACAAAGAGTCACACTAGAGACGAGGAAGTGACCCATACATGCCTACACAGTTGACGATCACGACTTCAACCATAACTAAAGCATGCACAAGATATGCAGCAAACAAAAAGTAGATAATTAGGGATATAGATTCGTGATCCTCGGGGTTCCTTTGTCTAACCCTCCTTAGTTCTGAATCTTCTCTAAATTTTAGTTCACTTAGTTGAACTAAAGAGGGTCACAGAATATCAGTTAAGGTACACATTTGCAACCATATAGATAATGCTAACACTCTCCCTCGACTTACAAGCCCAAAACAACCACATTGTAGGCAAAATTTGCAGAAAACAACCACGATGCCTTTCCTTTGCAAAATGAAACTTCTCCACAGGTAATGACGCTGCAAAGAAACCAACCCCTCGCTTAGCGTGTTTAATGCCCAGGCTGACCGGTTGCTTTTCCTAGTTGATTTTTAGCATAAACGTAACTTTTTTAAATGTGAACAATTATTTCGTAAATGAATCTTTTTACAAAATTGAATAATTAAAAACAAATCATGAAACAATTACAAAAAAAATGCATGAAATGTTCTTAAAAATAATGTATTTGAAAAAATCCCACCTTGTTTAAAAAATCACCCTATGTTTAAAAGAATGATCACCATTTAGAAAAATCACTGTGTGCAGGGAAAATGTTCATCATAAATTTTAAAACATATTTAACATGTATTTTGAGGGGAAATGCACACAAAATTATGTTTTATACATAAAAAATAAAATTTCATCATGTATTCTGAAAAAATGCTCGCCGCGTATTTGAAAAAATGTTCAACATGTTTCTTTTTTTGGAAAACCCCTCCCATATATTAATTAATTTAAAATGTTCATACAATCGTCTATTACAACTTCAGCCACGCAGGGAGGAACACTATTAAGACTCACACCATCAGACCTATTAACAAAACTGAACTTAGCAATCTCATGCGCCACCTTATTGGCCCTTCTATTAATCTTGGATATCTTGGAACTTGTCATCAACCTAGAAATGCTCAATGCTTCCATCTTTAGATCAACTAGGGGAGACCTGTCCAAATAATCGTTTCCTAGAAAGGAAGCCACAAAAGAACAATCAGTTTCTAAGATGATGGGCTTGTGTAGAGTAATACCAATGTAAAGCCCTGTGAGGGTCGCTCTAAGTTCCGCTTCATCCATGCTATTGCAAACCACAATATAATCCCCCAAAGAAATGATCACTTCTCCCAAATGGTTCCTGGCAACCACACCCACACTCGCAGCGCTAATGGTCTCCACAAAACTTGCATCAACATTAATCTTAATGGACTCCGGATCGGGAGGCTGCCAGTTCACAACTTTTTCTTTCACTTCATTGGTATCATAAACCCATCGACCCTTTATTACCTGTGTTGGTAACCTCCATCTTCCTATGTACACATAATATCTTTATAGAAGTATAAGGGGAAAAAAGAAGGAAAATAAAATAAACTGAGAAAAATTAAAATGAAAATAAGGAAAACAAAAGAAAAGTAAAAAAACCAAATAAAACCCAGTCGTAAACTAAAACATGAAAGAAAAGAAAACCAGAACAACCAAACAAAACAAGGAACCGGAAGAAGAAACCCACTAAACCCGCCAGAATCATTAGCCATGAAAACTACCGTAGTTGGGCCGCCCAAGTTCCTTGCTCCTACTGCAGCAGACTGCTTGCAGTTTCTAAAAAAAGCATACTGCTTCCAGACGACATGCTCTGTGCCACATGGCATACTAAAAAGGGATCGCCTAGAACTTAGCTGACTGAGACGTAATTTGGTCTCAGTCAGCTGACGCGTCCCTCAGCCACCCGCTCGTTTCCATCGTCGTCTGGGTTGTTTTTCTGGGCTGGGCGACATCCTTGTGGGCTGTCTATGCTTTTTTTTCTTTCTTTTTTTGGCTGGGTGTGAGTTGATTTGTTGGGCCTCGTAGTACTTGTTGTTTGATGCAGGCTAGGTGCCTAGGCCCGTCTCTCTCTCTCCTTGGCTCGTAGTCTCATGAAGTTTTTTTCTAGTTTCTCAAAAATAAAGTATATTTGTTTTTCTTTATAAATCAACGGTGTGTTGTTTTTCTATGGGAAACACCGGTGTTGTTGTTTTTTTTTGAGAGAACACCGGTGTTTGGTTGTGACTATGTGTGGAGAGTAGCTAGAGCGCACCTGTGAGTGAATATAATTTCATAAAACGAAACACACAAATAGGCCAAAATAGAAATTAAAATGTTCTATAAAAAGGGAAAATGATAGGAAATCTGATGCTAAGATTAAACAAACGGACAAGTAATTGGTCAAACAACAAAAGTGTCATTCTGCTCCCGAGCTCAAATGAGATCGGGTGAACAGTAAATTCGAAAGAAAATGAAAAAAGAATCAAAATTTTGAATTTTTTTGTGATAAACTTTAACAAAGGTTTTAAGAGCCTCCAAATTTTCACGTAGAAATAACATTCGTGGAAGTCACAGAAAAAAACAAAATCAGCACATGAAAATGCTTTTGAAAATGGCATTTTTTGGAGAATCGATTTTTTTTCACCACTTCCACAGATGTGATATAAAAATTTGCGAGCACTCAGAAATTTTGTCAATGTTTCGCACAAAAAATTCAGTTTTTTAATTAATTTTTTATGATTTTACTGTTCATGCAGGGTCATTTGAGCTCGAGATGAGAATAGTTGCGTCCACCCGACAACCCCTTCATGCTCCTCTTTGCGGTCACTATGCCCGCGTGGATTTGCAGTTAGGTAACAACGCTTGTAGTTGCATGTCGATGGTTGACATGCAACTGGGGACGCTTGACAAAAAGACACACACACACACACCCTAGTTGCGAGTCGATGGTTGACATGCAACTGGGGACCCTTGACAAACACGCACACCCTTAGTTGTGAGTCGATGGGCGGCTTGCAACTGGGGGCCACGACAAAACACACACACACGCACCCCATAGTTGCGAGTCGATGGTCAACTTGCAACCGGGGGTTCTCAACAAACACACACCCCCTAGTTGCGAGTCGATGGTTTACATGCAACTAGGGACCCTGACAAAAGGACACACACACCTCTAGTTGCGAGTCGGTTATCGACATGCAACTGGGCACCCTCGACACACACACACACACATCCTCAGTTGCGTGTCGATGGGTGGCTTGCAACTGGGGGCCACGACAAAACACACACACGTGCACCCCCTAGTTGCGAGTCGATGGTTTACATGCAACTAGGGACCCCTGACAAAAGGACACACACACCCCTAGTTGCGAGTCGGTTATCGACATGCAACTGGGCACCCTCGACACACACACACACACACATCCTTCGTTGCGAGTCGATGGGCGGCTTGCAACTGGGGGCCACGACAGAACACACACACATGCACCCCCTAGTTGCGAGTCGATGGTTGACATGCAACTGGGGAACCTTGACAAACACACACATCCTTACTTGCGAGTCGATGGGCAACTTGTAACTGGGCGCCACGACAAAACGTACACCCCCCTAGTTGTGAGTCGATGGTCAACTTGCAATCGGGGGTCCTCAAAACACACACACACACACACATCCTTAGTCACGAGTCGATGGTCGACTTGCAACTGGGGCCATGACAAAACACACACACCCTTGTTGCGAGTTGATAGTCAACTTACAACTAGGGGTCCTCAACAAACACACACCGCCTAGTTGCGAGTCGATGGGCTTCATGCAACTGGGGACCCTCGACACGCACACACGCACACACACATAACAACAACAACAACAACAACAACAACAACAACAACAACAACAAAGATAACAAACGACAACAATGATTGACTTGCAACTGGGGCACAGATGCAAGTCGATGGTTGAGTTGCAACTGAGGCAAACTACAAGAAAACGAAACGAAAAATAACCTAGTTGCGAGTCAATGGTTGACTTGCAACTGGGGCAACTACAAAACTATGACACATCCCAGTTGCGAGTCGATGGTTGACTTGCAACTGGGGCATGGTTGCGAGTCAATGGTTGAGTTGCAACTGAGGCAAACTACAAAAAATGAAAAATAACCTAGTTGCGAATCAATGGTTGACTCTCTCATTGCGGTCACTATGCGCGCGTGGATTTGCAGTCAGGTAACAACGCTTGTAGTTGCATGTCGATGGTTGAATGCAACTGGGGACGCTTGACAAAAAGACACACACACACACATCTAGTTGCGAGTCGATGGTTGACATGCAACTGGGGACCCTTGACAAACACACACATCCTTAGTTGTGAGTCGATGGGCCGCTTGCAACTGGGGGCCATGGCAAAACACACACACATACACACACCCCATAGTTGCGAGTCGATGGTCAACTTGCAACCGGGGGTCCTCAACAAACACACACCCCCTAGTTGCGAGTCGATGGTTTACATGCAACTAGGGCCCCTGACAAAAGGACACACACACCCCTAGTTGCGAGTCGGTTATCGACATACAACTGGGCACCCTCGACACAAACACACACACACACACACACATCCTTAGTTGCGAGTCGATGGGTGGCTTGCAACTGGTGGCCATGACAAAACACACACACGCGCACCCCCTAGTTGCGAGTCGATGGTTGACATTCAACTGGGGAACCTTGACAAACACGCACATCCTTACTTGCGAGTCGATGGGCAACTTGCAACTGGGCGCCACGACAAAACGTACACCCCCCTAGTTGCGAGTCGATGGTCAACTTGCAACCGGGGGTCCTCAACAAACACATACACACACACACACATCCTTAGTTGTGAGTCGATGGTCGACTTGCAACTGGGGCCATGACAAAACACACACACCCTTGTTGCGAGTTGATAGTCAACTTACAACTAGGGGTCCTCAGCAAACACACACCCCCTAGTTGCGAGTCGATGGGCTTCATGCAACTGGGGACCCTCGACACGCACACACGGACACACGCACACACACATAACAACAACACCACCACCACCACCACCACCAACAACAAAAACAACAAACAACAACAATGATTGACTTGCAACTGGGGCACAGATGCAAGTCGATGGTTGAGTTGCAACAGAGGCAAACTACAAGAAAACGAAACGAAAAATAACCTAGTTGCGAGTCAATGGTTGACTTGCAACTGGGGAAACTACAAAACTATGACACATCCCAGTTGCGAGTCGATGGTTGACCTGCAACTGGGGCACGGTTGCGAGTCAATGGTTGAGTTGCAACTGAGGCAAACTACAAAAAATGAAAAATAACCTAGTTGCGAATCAATGGTTGACTCGCTCATTGCGGTCACTATGCGCGCGTGGATTTGCAGTCAGGTAACAACGCTTGTAGTTGCATGTCGATGGTTGAATGCAACTGGGGACGCTTGACAAAAAGACACACACACACACATCTAGTTGCGAGTCGATGGTTGACATGCAACTGGGGACCCTTGACAAACACACACATCCTTAGTTGTGAGTCGATGGGCCGCTTGCAACTGGGGGCCACGACAAAACACACACACACACACCCCATAGTTGCGAGTCGATGGTGAACTTGCAACCGGGGGTCCTCAACAAACACACACCCCCTAGTTGCGAGTCGATGGTTTACATGCAACTAGGGCCCCTGACAAAAGGACACACACACCCCTAGTTGCGAGTCGGTTATCGACATACAACTGGGCACCCTCGACACAAACACACACACACACACATCCTTAGTTGCGAGTCGATGGGCGGCTTGCAACTGGTGGCCACGACAAAACACACACACGCGCACCCCCTAGTTGCGAGTCGATGGTTGACATTCAACTGGGGACCCTTGACAAACACACACATCCTTACTTGTGAGTCGATGGGCAACTTGCAACTGGGCGCCACGACAAAACGTACACCCCCCTAGTTGCGAGTCGATGGTCAACCTGCAACCGGGGGTCCTCAACAAACACATACACACACACATCCTTAGTTGCGAGTCGATGGTCGACTTGCAACTGGGGCCATGACAAAACACACACACCCTTGTTGCGAGTTGATAGTCAACTTACAACTAGGGGTCCTCAACAAACACACACCCCCTAGTTGCGAGTCAATGGGCTTCATGCAACTGGGACCCTCGACACGCACACATGCACACACACATAACAACAATAACAACAACAACAAAAACAACAAACAACAACAATGATTGACTTGCAACTAGGGCACAGATGAAAGTCGATGGTTGGGTTGCCACTGAGGCAAACTACAAGAAAACGAAACGAAAAATAACCTAGTTGCGAGTCAATGGTTGACTTGCAACTGGGGCAACTACAAAACTATGACACATCCCAGTTGCGAGTCGATGGTTGACTTGCAACTGGGGCACGGTTGCGAGTCAATGGTTGAGTTGCAACTGAGGCAAACTACAAAAAATGAAAAATAACCTAGTTGCGAATCAATGGTTGACTCGCTCATTGCGGTCACTATGCGCGCGTGGATTTGCAGTCAGGTAACAACGCTTGTAGTTGCATGTCGATGGTTGAATGCAACTGGGGACGCTTGACAAAAAGACACACACACACATCTAGTTGCGAGTCGATGGTTGACATGCAACTGGGGACCCTTGACAAACACACACATCCTTAGTTGTGAGTCGATGGGCCGCTTGCAACTGGGGGCCACGGCAAAACACACACACACACACACACGCACCCCATAGTTGCGAGTCGATGGTCAGCTTGCAACCAGGGTCCTCAACAAACACACACCCCCTAGTTGCGAGTCGATGGTTTACATGCAACTAGGGCCCCTGACAAAAGGACACACACACCCCTAATTGCGAGTCGGTTATCGACATACAACTGGGCACCCTCGACACAAACACACACACATCCTTAGTTGCGAGTCGATGGGCGGCTTGCAACTGGTGGCCACGACAAAACACACACACACGCGCACCCCTAGTTGCGAGTCGATGGTTGACATTCAACTGGGGACCCTTGACAAACACACACATCCTTACTTGCGAGTCGATGGGCAACTTGCAACTGGGGGCCACGACAAAATGTACACCCCCCTAGTTGCGAGTCGATGGTCAACTTGCAACCGGGGGTCCTCAACAAACACAAACACACACACACACACATCCTTAGTTGCGAGTCGATGGTCGACTTGCAACTAGGGCCACGATAAAACACACACACACACACTCCCTTGTTGCGAGTTGATAGTCAACTTGCAACTGGGGGTCCTCAACAAACACACACCCCTAGTTGTGAGTCGATGGGCTTCATGCAACTGGGGACCCTCGACACACACACACACGCGCGCGCGCGCACACACACACACACCACCACCACCACCAAACAACAACAACAACAACAACAACAACAACAACAATGATTGACTTGCAACTGGGGCACGGATGCAAGTCGATGGTTGAGTTGCAACTGAGGCAAACTACAAGAAAACGAAACGAAAAATAACCTAGTTGCGACTCAATGGTTGACTTGCAACTGGGGCAACTACAAAACTATGAAACATCCCAGTTGCGAGTTGATGGTTGACTTGCAACTGGGGCAACTACAAAACTACAACACATCCCAGTTGAGAGTCGATGTTTGACTTGCAACTGGGCACGATTATCAGTCGATGGTTGACTTGCAACTTAGGCGAACTACAAGAAAATAAAAAATAACCTAGTTGTGAGTCAATGGTTGACTTGCAACTGGGGCAACTACAAAACTACAACACATCCCAGTTGAGAGTCGATGTTTGACTTGCAACTGGGCACGATTATCAGTCGATGGTTGACTTGCAACTTAGGCGAACTACAAGAAAATAAAAAATAACCTAGTTGTGAGTCAATGGTTGACTTGCTAATGCCCCCCGCCCTCCTAGTTGCAAGCCAAAGGTTGACTTGCAACTGGCGCAACTGCAAAAAACCTAGTTGCGAGTCGATAGTGGACTTGCAACTGGGCCCGCTACTTGCAAGTCGATGGTTGACTTGCAACTAGGGCGCCTTCAAACTATGAAAAACTCGCTCCTAGTTGCGAGTCGAGGGTTGACTTGCAACTAAGCCGACTACAAACTATGACCTAACCTTAGTTGTGACACGAAGGTGGACATGCAACTGGAGTACTTGCAAAAAATGCCCCAGTTGCGAGTTGAGGGTTGACTGGAGACTGGGTGACAGTTTTGACTTGATGACTGATTTGCAACTGGGACAAACTACAACTTTGAAAGAAAAAACTATTCGTGAATCAAGGGTGGATCTGTAAAACTGGGAAACTGAAACTATAAAAAATACGATTGCTAGATGGCTACTTGCAAATGAGATGACTACAAACTGCAAAAAAAAGGCCAAATTCCGGAGTCAAGGGGTTTACACTTGCATAGACAGTACAAAATTGATATGGAAAAAGTGCATCAAACAAAAAAGTAAAGGAAAAAATAAATCGGCTAATAACAAAAAAGGACACTGATGACATGGGCACAAAAAATACATACCTAAAAATGATTAAAAGAAAAAAAGTAAATGGTGAAATATATCTAGACAACTTCTTCTAAAAAATGACATGAACATGAGGGATTGCAATATATAAAAAAACTCACAACCATTGGCCATTGTGCAAATTTACTTCACTTCCGTATGCACAAGACTGAGCCTTTGACGACGTGAGCGAGGCTACTAGCTCAATCTCATAACGTTGCCCAAAACAAAGCCCAACACTTAGAGCTCAAAACAAACAAAGGCTGGCCCAACAAAAAAAAACAGGAACCAGCCCACCCCGCTGTAGCCCTCCGTCCCGACGTAACAACGCGACACCCACGATCACGAGTTGAGCGGATCGTGCACGAAATTAAAGACACAGAGATCCGATGGTTAAATACTTAGATGTGAGATCAATAAAAAACATCTAGACGTGAGTTAGCCATTCCGTTAAAAAAAATCCCATCCGACTAGACTTAGTTACAAGTATTTACATATGAGATTTTTTTAGCAAAAAGTAAAGAAAAGGTTAAAAAAGAAAAATCAAATGATAACAACAACAAAAAATACAAAAAATAGGACAAAAGATAAGTCACGTGAATCAAGATCGGCAGGATAGCTTTCCCTATTAATCTGCAGACATGAAAAAAAGCAGACAAAAAACATGAGTATGGACTCTGGTAGCTGGCGCCTAGTAATGCGCTGTCGCTACAGCATGGGCAAACAGGCCGACAAAACAAAACAATTAGGCTGCCGCGCCCGCGTCCCTGCACGTAGAAAAAAACAGCACGCATAAATCTCTGCATCTTTAGATCGGATGGTTAGAGATGTGAATGAGACCAATTTATTTCTCAGCTAGCTGAGTTTTAGCAAACCCGTACTAAAAAACCCAACATATCAAAGCCGACATGCTCTGTTTTCTTCAGCAAAATACTTAGACGGCAAGCTTCAGTTTTACAGAGCAACCATACATATACTTCTCTCAGACATCAGTACATCAAAGTCACAGAACATGACAAATGCTGGGTGTCTGGGTGATTTTCATCAAATCCAATAGGCAATTGCAATTTGCATCGATGAGAAACAAAGAGATCCAGACAAAATAAAAAACGAGAAGCAATAACAGATAACAATCTCACATCTTCAACAAAAGCTCGATTCAGATAATATTCATCGATTTGTGAGTAATACAAGATTTGCCCAAGGAATAAACAAAGTCATAGCAATTCGATATTTACACAAAGAGAATCCAATCTGTTTTGCTCCTATTACAATTTACGAGATGTCAATATCCCAATGCTCGCCGACGTCCACCGCGGCTGATCCGGCCAGTGCCGCTCCTCTGGTAAGGATGGTGGCGGCAGCGCGCTGTAGACGTGCACGACTCTGCTTCTGACGCCAGGGGCGATGGAGGCGGCGTGCTGGGCGTGTAGTCTGGCGACTCGGCGCTCCTGGAAGGAGTTGACGGTGTGTAATACGGCGATGCGCACGACTCGGCGTCAGACACCGCCAGTGGGGACGGAGGCGGCGTGCTGGGCGTGTAATCCGGCGAAGAAGCGTGCCCGGGACCAGCAGGACTCAACGGAGTGTAGTAAGGTGATGTAGCAGCGTGCTCTGACGGCGTCAGGGGCGTGTAGTCTGGGGATGCGCCGCGCGGAGGAGACGGCATCATAAAAGCGAGCCGAACCGGGCTCGACGAAGTGTACTCGAGCGACGGCGAAGGGCTTGCCGGAGTGTAGTTGGGGCTCGCGGGAGTGTAGTCCGGGCTCGCCGGCGTGTAGTCGGGGCTCGCGGGAGTGTAGTCCGGGCTCGCCGGACTGTAGTCAGGGCTCGATGGAGTGTAGTAGTCCTTGGAGCTCGCGAGCGGCGAAGGGCTCGATGGGGCGTACTCCTCGTAGTCGTAGTAGCCGGCAAACGACGGGTCGCAGAACTCGTCGCTGAAGCCGAGGCCCAGGAAGAAGGGGTCGCACCGGGACGCACCCGGGGTGTACGACGGCAGCGGGCAGAACCCGGATGCGAGCGCCATGGTCGCCGTCTGGAGGTGGCCGGCGCGGCGAGATCTACAACTAGAGCGCGTCCGTGCGTACGATGTGGAGGGAGGCGGAGGTGGAGGAAGACTGCGATCGAATCAGCCGGGGTGGGGGCATAATATCGCCGTGATCGCGTGGCGGCCACGCTTGCGAGTTCGTCCAGAGTCGGATTCGAAATGCCGAGCTCTATCCTGGCGCCAACGCAACGCGGCTGTCACGCACGCCTCCGAGTTCACCCCGGAGCCCATGATACAACGCAACGCGGCGGGAACGCGCAATCCGGCCGAGTCTGTCACGCATTCAGTTCAAGGGCAGTTCAAACTTCTGCGATCAAATTTGATGTTATTTCTCTTTTCGCTTTGGTTCCTATCGCTTTCGGCGTCTTCAGGCGAGCTCCTACTCCCGGTGACTTGTGTCTCAGCACTTTAGGTTAATTGCTTTGCTATGACTTGAGATCTCAGCACTTCAGGTTAATTGCTTTGCTATGTGCCACAGATAGCTCATGTGTTGCATTTGCCATGGCTATCATAGACAGACAGTACTGACTGTGTTCCTAGATTTAGACAGACAATGTCCTTCATGTCATTTGTTCAACATCGGACAACATTTGCCATTTGCCACATGTTTCAGTTCAGTAGAGATGCTATCCTAGTAATTCGTTCCTTTTCTTCTAAAACTGATAAATTTATCAGTCTCTGTTCCCTGGGTAATGATGAATGGATTCGTGATGGCCGCAGATAAACACCTGCAACGGCTTCTACTGTGAAGCAGAATCACTGTTTTTCGTAGAACTCACTTTTGCTACTGGAGAGTACCTTCTACTTCATCCCCAACTCCACCTGTAATGTCTGAGTTTTGTTTCTGATGATGATAACAGTAAAGTTTGTGAACTGTAAGTTGACATATGGAAGTAATCTGTTAGTCTGAATTTTGTTACTGAAGATGACAGTAAATTTGTGCACTGTAATTTGTTAATCTGGACAGCTCAGTAGTTAATACATTCAGTTAACCAAAGTTTAGTTCTTGTGCACTGTAATTTGTTAACCTGTTACTCCATTTGTTAGTGAATTTTGCTCTTGGGGTTTAGTAGTGAGATAGAACATGCATGGTCCAGCATTCAGTTGGAGTATTGCCTAGGTTCAATTAGGTTCAGTAGTGCTCCTAGGTTTAATAGTGTTGCTCCTGTGCTATACTTTGACAGCCTGGAGTATTATTTCCAAATTGGAGTAGTAGTGACCATGTAGTGTAGTGACCAGTAGTATAGTGCAGTGTACTGTAGTTCCCGCTCTTCTCAAATTGGGGCATGTAGTGTAGTGTAGTTCCCTCCTCGAATTAATCCAAATAGTCCAAATTGTTCAAATTAATTCAATTATTCCAAATTATTCAAAATAATCCAAATAATTCAAATTAAACCAATTAACCCATTAGTCCAAACTAGTACAGTATGGTACAATATTATAAAAAAGGATTTCTATTTTTGTGCCCCTTCCTTCCTTAGTTGTGCTCAGTTTTACCCTGCCCAGTTAATATTGCTCACTTTTTCCCCTCATCTACTCACCCCGCGTCACAAAAGGCCAAATGGTGTCTTGCCGTCGAGTCAATGTCATTGACTGTTACTTTGCCAGGTACTGACGCGTGGGACCCTTGAAAAGCTGACAAATGGGACCGGCTAGTAGATGGTTGGATCATTTGTCTCAAAAAATGGGGACGAAATCTCTCTCTCTCTCTCTCTCTCTCTCTCTCATTTTGTATCCCCGCAGCCCGAGCAGCCCACCCGCACCTCCCCCGCCCCAAATCCTGCAGCCACCACCGTACCCCCAACCACGCGCCGGCTTGGAGCGGCAACTTGCTTCATCAGGTTTGGAGGTGGAGCAGCGAGCTGCCTCGCTCGTACCCGGCGGGCTCGACGGGCCAGCCAGCCGGCTTTTATGCTGGTGAACTACTCTTCCTTCTCGTTGATGCCATCGAAAGGGTGGAGAAAATGGTGGAAGGAGGAGGTGGGTAGCGGCGGAGTGGTGCGATTCTTGCCCGGCGTCTGGCCTCCTTTAAACAGCGGGCGGACGGGAGGAGCTTGCTCGGAGTTGTCTTTAGTGCCACCCGCTCGTCAACGGACGTGTGGCCGGAGTAGATTTCTTGGCTTCCACATGGGTTTAATGGAAACGTTTGAATGTGGCGAGGAGGCATGTTCAGCCGGGCGTGCAGCGGGTGGCGCCTGAGGGAGTCCTGGATTAGGGGGTCCCCGGGCGTCCGGGTATGTGACATGGGCCGGACTGGTGGGCCGTGAAGATACAAGATAGAAGGCCTTCCCCAGTGTCCGGATGGGACTCTCCTTTGCGTGGATGGCAAGCTTGGCATTCGGATATGAAGATTCCTTTCTCTGTAAACCGACTTTGTACAACCCTAGGCCCTCTGGTGTCTATATAAACCGGAGGGTTTAGTCCGTAGAGGCAATCATAATCATACATGCTAGACATCTAGGGTTTAGCCATTACGATCTTGAGGTAGATCAACTCTTGTAACCCCTATACTCATCAAAGTCAATCAAGGAGGAAGTAGGGTATTACCTCCATTAAGAGGGCCCGAACCTGGGTAAACATCGTGTCCCCTGCCTCCTGTTACCTTTGATCCTCAGACGCACAGTTCGGGACCCCCTACCTGAGATCGGCCGGTTTTGACATCGACATTGGTGCTTTCATTGAGAGATCCACTGTGCCGTCGACAGAAGGTTCGATGGTTCGTCTACAATGATGCTGTTTCGAGGGAGACTTTCCTGCCCGGCCAAATTTTCGTATTCGGCGGCTTCGCACTGCATGCCAACTCGATTGGCCACCTTGAGCAGATCGACAGCTACACCCCTGGTCACTAGATCAGTTTCGGGAACCTAAACTATGTCGCTGATATCCGAGGAGACTTGATCTTCGAAGGGTTCGCGACCCCGACCATCGCTCTGGCCTTAGATCCGGAGCAAACCATCAGGTCCGAAGATGGGAGTGTGGAGCCCACTGGACTCTCCATTGCAAATCGCATTATCGAGGATTCGGAGGCGATCGTGTCCACGGCGACCTCGGAACCAGTCCAGGTTCCCCCTATCATTGAAAGGTCGGACTCGCCCCCGGACTCCAGATCCGAACTCTCGAAGTCCGCGCCAAGTAGGCAGGGCCAGGAGGCTTTCATCCCGGCCAGCCCCGCGGACTCTCGCTTCCACGTCCAAACCTCTCTCTTAAACGAGGCTCTGGACTTAATGCGATCCCTCGCGATTACAGAGGAAGCACTTCCGAATCACGCCCAGTCCAGACTAGGGGCTGAGAGCGGGGAATTTTATGTCCCACCCACCACCCACTTCATAGTCATTGTCGAAGACTTAACCGACATGCTGGACTACGCCTCCGAAGACATCGACGGTATGGATGATGATGCCAGAGACGAACAAGGCCAAGACCCGCCGTTCACCAGACGTTGGACGGCCACCTCCACATATGACGTGTATATGGTGGACACACCCAAAGAGGGCGACGACGACGGCAAGAAGGATCCGGTTGAGGACAAGCCTGCTGAAGCACCTCCAAAGCGTCGACGTCAGCGGCGCCGCTCAAAATCGCGTCGAGAAAAAGACAGCAATACTGGCACCAGAGACAATAACACTCCGGAAAACGCCGAAGGCCCCGAAGCCCCTGTCGAGCCATCACCCGAACAGGATGATTGGGAGGATGGGCAAGTTAACCCTGACGATCCAGTCGGGAATGAGGACTCGGACGATAGTAACTATCTACCAATCTCCAAGGAGAATGTGAGCCTCGGCGACGAAGACTTCATCGTGCCAGAAGAACCCCTCAAGCAGAAGCGCTTTAAGCGCCGGCTAATCGCCACAGCGAGAAGCCTAAAAAAGAAGCAGCAGCAGCTTCAAGCTGAACATGATACACTCAATGACAGATGGACTAAAGTCCTAGCAGCCGAGGAATACAGCCTCGAACGCCCAACTAAGAGCTACCCGAAGCACAAGCTACTACCACAATTTGACGATGAGGCCCTTGAGCCAATACCGCCAAAGTATAAACCTGCTGACGAACCTGACCGACCACCACGTGGACGGGACAGACCGGCTACTTACGCCGAACACCAGCCCATGCCACCCCGCCGTCGAGGCAAGGAGGCAGCGGCCCCGGGCTATACCTACGACCTACGCAAGGACATGGACAATAGAGCCGGTCAGACAAGATCAATCTATGGATCAAGGGGGCGTGCTCCAACACGAGAGGATGACCATCAGGCCTGGCGTGACAGGCACAACCTCACCCGGGCCGAAAACCGCATACGGACTTCATCGGAACTGTGCCGCAACATCGCCCGATACAGAGGCGCCGCACACCCCTTATGCTTCACCGATGAGGTGATGGAGCACTAGTTCCCTGAAGGGTTTAAACCCGTGAACATTGAATCATACGATGGTACGACGAATCCCACAGTATGGATCGAAGATTTTCTTCTCCACATTCACATGGCTCGCAGCGACGACCTCCACGCCATCAAGTAACTTCCCCTAAAACTCAAGGGGCCAGCACGACACTGGTTAAACAGCCTCCCAAAAAACTCTATTGGTAGCTGGGAAGACTTGGAGGATGCCTTTAGAGACAACTTCCAAGGTACCTATGTTTGGCCTCCAGACGCCGATGACCTTAGTCACATAGTCCAGCAACCCGGAGAATCAGCCCGGAAACTCTGGACCAGGTTCTTAATTAAAAAGAACCAAATTGTGGATTGTCCGGACGCCGAAGCCCTCGCGGCCTTTAAACACAGCGTCCGAGACGAGTGGCTCGCCCGACACCTTGGCCAAGAAAAACCGAAGTCCATGGTAGCCCTTACCGCACTTATGACCCGCTTTTGCGCGGGAGAAGATAGCTGGCTAGCTCGTAGAAGCAATAGCAGCAGCGACCCTGGCACCTCTGAAGCCAGGGATGGCAATGGCAAGCCACAACGCAACAAACAGAAGCGTCGAAGCAATAACGAAGATACCTAAGACATGGCAGTCAACGCCGGATTCAGTGGCTCTAAACCCGGTCAGCGGAAGAAGCCATTCAAAGGAAACAAGGATGGTCCATCTAGTTTGGACAGAATACTCGATCGACCTTGCCAGATTCATGGCATCCCTGACAAGCCTGCCAATCATACCAAAAGAAATTGTTGGGTCTTTAAACAGGCCGACAAGCTAAACGCCGAACATAAGGGGAAAGGGCCGCCCAGCGAGGACGATGATGAAGAGCCTCGCCCACCGAACACAGGGGGAAATTTCCCCCTGAGGTAAAAACGGTGAATATGATATATGCTACACATATCCCCAAAAGGGAGCGCAAGCGCGCACTAAGGGACGTCTATGCCATAGAGCCAGTCGCCCCAAAATTCAACCCATGGTCAGCCTATCCGATCACTTTCGATCGCAGAGACCACCGAACAGTATCCGTCATGGAGGATCAGCAGCATTGGTCCTCTACCCAATTATCGACGGATTCCATCTCACGCGCGTCCTCATGGACGGCGGTAGCAGCCTTAATCTGCTTTATCAGGACACAATCCGCAAGATGGGTACTGATTCATCAAGAATCAAGCAAACTAAAACTACCTTTAAAGGAGTAATACCCGACGTTGAGGCCTCTTGCACAGGGTCCATAACGCTGGAGGTAGTCTTCGGTTCGCCGGATAATTTCCGTAGCGAAGATTTGATCTTCGATATCGTCCCTTTCCGCAGTGGCTATCACGCACTGCTCGGGAGAACCGCCTTCGCCCGCTTCAATGCGGTCCCGCACTACGCTTACTTAAAGCTCAAAATGCCTGGACCCCACGGCGTTATTACAGTTAATGGAAACATGGAGCGCTCCCTCCGTACTGAGGAGCATACCGCGGCCCTTGCAGCCGAAGCACAGGGTGGCCTTATCAAGCCGAATACTACTTCGGCAGTCAAGCCCCCGGACAATATCAAACGAGTCTGGTCTACCCCACAGAATGATAGTCCGGCTCGTCCGGAGCTAGATTAGCAATCCGGCCTCCGTCACAACCCCAGCTGGATAGCGGCATACGTACCGCGCGTACATAACTACGCACTAAAGATACCATGGGCAAGGACGGAGGCATACTAAAAACAAAGTCCACGATACGGCTCGACCCTACCCGGACCTTCATATTCTTCCATCTTTTTCTTCTTGTTTTTCTTTTTCAGGTTCTTTACAACCCACATCACTTTCTGATGATAACGAGGGCCCCTGTCTAGGCCCCTTATGCATATTCGATTGTTGATCCTCTCAAAGGATCATACACCAAGGTGCAAAGCGGCGCAGACATGCGGCAGAATGTCCAAAGGATCTTCAAGATCATCTTTCCTATTTAGGACCTATATACAGCTTTCCCTTGTTCTCGGCATGTAAAATAGCCTTGATGCTTATGGCATCTTCTATAAAAATACGTTTTGACGTACCAATCAGACTATAATGGAAATAGTTTCGCCCAACCTTGTTCGGTATTGGCTTATTTCTTAATCTGTTTCCCCCCTTTACGTCAGATTGGCATGTACACCTCGGTACGACTTAAATCGCCAGGGGTTTTATTCAGCCATATACATTTTCAAAAACAAAAAGTCCGAACACTTTTATAGTATACTCCGGCGTCCCGAATATGGCATTATATGCATCGGCTCTGAATCATGTCTTTGGTCAATAGTTGGGTTGCTCGGCTCCTGTGATTACCACCTTACGTTCCGCTTGTTCGGCTAAGGTAGTAAAGGGAGAACTACTGCGATTGTGTTTCTGGTTCGTCCGGTTAAGCACCTCAGTAGAGAAAGCCGAAAACTGACTGTCATGATGCGGCGAGATCTGGTCAGCGATTCGGCGACTTACTGAAACTCTAGCGATTTCTTCCGTATTACACGAAGGACTGGCTATCTTCCAGTCACGCGCGTGAGGCACCCAAGTTGGGATAGCCGCATACGCACCAGGGGCTCCCTTACAACCCCATTGTCAAACTCCTATGGCTAAGTGAGAGTGATAAAGCCGCATAGTCCGATTGCCTGGTTCGCCGCACTGACACCTCCTTTCCGGACCAAGACGTTGGGTTAAAGTGTGGTCATGCGCTATTCCGAACACCCCTGTAGTATCTACGTGGGGGATGAAGCCGACGACTAGCAAACTCTCAGGGATACAAACAGCCGCACAGGAGCAAAAACACTTCAAGATAAATAGCATAAACATATTACAAAACTTCGGCTCATACAAGGCCTGGGCAGTTTAGATACATTCATTCGAATATGATGTCCTTTGAGCACTGGCCCTCTATCAAGCAGGCACCCTACAAGACGTCTTCAAAATAGCGCTCCGGCGTGCGATGATCCTTGCCTCCAGGCGGATCCTCAACTGCCATGATGGCGGCCTTCATTTTCGCCCAGTGCATTTTGACACGGGCAAAGGCCAGCCGCGCACCTTCTATACATGACGATTGCTTGACTGCGTCAATACGGGCAGTGATACGTCCATTTTGCATCATGCTTTTATATCCATATTCATTGCATTATGGGCTGTTATTACACATTATGTCACAATACTTATGCCTTTTCTCTCTTATTTTACAAGGTTTACATGAAGAGGGAGAATGCCGACGGCTGGAATTCTGGGCTGGAAAAGGAGCAAATATTAGAGACCTATTCTGCACAACTCCAAAAGTCCTGAAACTCCACGAAAGTCAGTTTTGGAATATATAAAAATATTGGGCGAAGAAAGTACCAGAGGGGGGCCACCCACCATCCACAAGGGTGGGGGGCGAGCCCTACCCCCCTGGGCGCGCCCCCTAACTCGTGGGCCCCCTGGCAGGCCTCCGGTGCCCATCTTTGGATATATGAAATCTTTCTCCCTGGAAAAAATCAGAAGGAAGCTTTCGGGACGAAGCGCTGCCGTCTCGAGGCGGAACCTGGCGAAACCAGTCTAGGGCTCCAGCGGAGCTGTTCTGCCGAGGAAACATCCCTCCGGGACGGGAAATCATCACCATCGTCATCACCATCGATCCTCTCATTGGGAGGGGGTCAATCTCCATCAACATCTTCACCAACACCATCTCCTCTCAAACCCTAGTTCATCTCTTGTATCCAATCTTTGTCTCAAAACCTCAGATTGGTACCTCTGGGTTGCTAGTAGTGTTGATTACTCCTTGTAGTTGATGCTAGTTGGTTTATTTGGTGGAAGATCATATGTTCAGATCCTTTATGAATATTAATACCCCTCTGATTATGAACATGGATATGATTTGTGAGTAGTTACGTTTGTTCCTGAGGACATGGGAGAAGTCTTGCTATAAGTAGTCATGTGAATATGGTATTCGTTCGATATTTTGATGAGATGTATGTTGTCTTTCCTCTAGTGGTGTTATGTGAACGTCGACTACATGACACTTCACCATTATTTGGGCCTAGAGGAAGGCATTGGGAAGTAATAAGTAGATGATGGGTTGCTAGAGTGACAGAAGCTTAAACCCTAGTTTATGCGTTGCTTCGTAAGGGGCTGATTTGGATCCATATGTTTCATGCTATGGTTAGGTTTACCTTAATACTTCTTTTGTAGTTGCGGATGCTTGCAAGAGGGGTTAATCATAAGTGGGATGCTTGTCCAAGGAAGGGCAGTACCCAAGCACCGGTCCACCCACATATCAAATTATCAAAGTAACGAACGCGAATCATATGAGCGTCATGAAAACTAGCTTGACGATAATTCCCATGTGCCCTCGGGAGCGTTTTCCTTCATATAAGAGTTCGTCCAGGCTTGTCCTTTGCTACAAAATGGATTGGGCTACCTTGCTGCATCTTGTTTACTTTTGTTACTTGTTACCCGTTACAAATTACCTTATCACAAAACTATCTGTTACCGATAACTTCAGTGCTTGCACAAAATACCTTACTGAAAACCGCTTGTCATTTCCTTCTGCTCCTCGTTGGGTTCGACACTCTTACTTATCGAAAGGACTACGATAGATCCCCTATACTTTTGGGTCATCAAGACACTTTTCTGGCACCGTTGCCGGGGAGTGCAGCGCCTTTGGTAAGGAAAAATTTTATATAGTGTGCTGAAATTTACTGTCACTTGTTACTATGGAAAGTAATCCTTTGAGGGGCTTGTTCGGGGTATCTTCACCCTGTCCAGTAGAGCAAAGAGTTGCTCCTCAACCTACTGAACCTACTGAAAATGTTTACTTTAGAAATTCCTTCGGGTATGATAGAGAAACTGCTAGCTAATCCTTTTACAGGAGATGGAACATTGCATCCTGATTTGCACCTAATCTATGTGGATGAAGTTTGTGGATTATTTAAGCTTGCAGGTATGCCTGAGGATGTTATCAAGAAGAAGGTCTTCCCTTTATCTTTGAAGGGAAAGGCATTGACATGGTTTAGGCTATGTGATGATATTGGATCATGGAACTACAACCGATTGAAATTGGAATTTCATCAGAAGTTTTATCCTATGCATCTGGTTCATCGTGATGGTAATTATATATATAATTTTTATGCTCGGCTTTCTCTCAATAATCATTCCATGCTCGACACTTCTTGTACTGGTTCTTTTATGATGAAGACTGTTGAATTCAGATGGGATTTATTGGAAATAATTAAACACAACTCTGAAGATTGGGAACTCGACGAAGGTAAGGAGTCAGGTATAACACCTAAGTTTGATTGTGTTAAATCTTTTATGGATAGTGATGTTTTCCGTGAATTTAGCACTAAATATGGACTTAACTCTGAGGTAGTAGCTTCTTTCTGTGAATCATTTTCTACTCATGTTGATCTTCCTAAGGAGAAGTGGTTTAAATATCATACTCCCATTGAAGTAAAAGTAGTTGAACCAATTAAGGTTGAAGAAAAGACTATCACTTACAATGTTGATCCTATTGTTCCTACCGCTTATATTGAGAAACCTCCTTTCCCTGTTAGAATAAAGGATCATGCTAAAGCTTCAACTGTGGTTCGTAAGAGTAATGCTAGAACACCTACATCCTCTGAGCAAATTAAAGTTGAACCTAGTATTGCTATGGTTAAAGATCTCTTGGCCGATAATATTGATGGGCATGATATTTACTTCTGTGATGAAGCTGCTAGAATTGCTAAACCTGATACTAAAGATAAACATAGACCCGTTGTAGGCATGCCTCTTATTCTGTTAAAATACGAGATCACTGTTATCATGGCTTATGTGATATGGGTGCTAGTGTTAGTGCAATACCTTATACCTTATATGAAGAAATTATGCATGATATTGCACCTGCTGAAATAGAAGATATTAATGTTACAATTAAGCTTGCCAATAGAGATACGATTTCACCAGTTGGGATTGTCAGAGATGTTGAAGTCTTGTGTGGGAAAGTTAAATATCCTACTGATTTTCTTGTTCTTGCTTCCCCAAAAGATAACTTTTGTCCCATTATATTTGGTAGACCCTTCTAGAATACTGTTAATGCTAAGATAGATTGCAGAAAGGATGTTGTTACTATTGGTTTAGGGGATATGTCTCATGATTTTAACTTTCCTAAATTTCATAGACAACCCCATGATAAAGAATTTCCTAGTAAAGATGAAATTATTGGTCTTTCTTCTATTGCCGTGCCTCCTAATGATCCTTTAGAACAATATTTGCTAGACCATGAAAATGATATGTTTATGAATGAAAGAAGGGAAATAGATGAAGTATTTTTTAAACAGGGACCTATTTTGAAACACAACTTGCTTGTTGAAATTCTAGGGGATCCTCCTCCACCCAAGGGTGATCCGGTGTTCGAGCTTAAACCATTACCTGATACTCTTACATATGCTTATCTTGATGAAAATAAGATATATCCTGTTATTATTAGTGCTAACCTTTCAGAGCAAGAGGAAGAGAAATTATTGAAAACTCTCAAGAAGCACCGTGCTGCTATTGGATATACTCTTGATGATCTTAAGGGCATTAGTCCCATTCTATGCCAGCACAAAATAAAATTGGAGAAATACGCTAAACCGGTTGTTGATCACCAACGATGTTTAAATCCTAAGATGAAAGAAGTGGTAAGAAAAGAAATACTAAAGCTTCTGGAGGCAGGTATAATTTATCCCATTGCTGATAGCTAGTGGGTAAGCCCTGTCCATTGTGTTCCTAAGAAAGGAGGTATTACTGTTGTTCCTAATGATAAAGATGAATTGATCCCACAAAGAATTGTTACACGTTATAGAATGGTAATTGATTTCTGCAAACTAAATAAAGCTACTAAAAAGGATCATTACCTTTTACCTTTTATCGATCAAATGCTAGAAAGATTACCCAAACATACACATTTTTGCTTTCTAGACGGTTATTCTGGTTTCTCTCAAATACTTGTGTCAAAAGAGTACCAAGAAAAGACCACTTTTACTTGCCCTTTCGGTACCTTTGCTTATAGACATATGCCTTTTGGTTTATGTAACACACCTGCTACCTTTCAAAGATGTATGACTGCTATATTCTCTGACTTTTGTGAAAAGATTGTTGAGGTTTTCATGGATGATTTCTCCGTATATGGAACTTCTTTTGATGATTGCTTAAGCAACCTCGATCGAGTTTTGCAGAGATGTGAAGAAACTAATCTTGTCTGGAATTGGGAGAAGTGCCACTTTATGGTTAATGAAGGTATTGTCTTGGGGCATAAAATTTCTGAAAGAGGTATGGAAGTTGATAAAGCTAAAGTTGATGCTATTGAAAAGATGACATGTCCTAAGGACATTAAAGGTATAAGAAGTTTCCTTGGTCATGCCGTTTTTATAGGAGGTTCATTAAAGACTTCTCAAAAATTTCTAGGCCTGTGACTAATCTCTTACGAAAAGATGTTCCTTTTGTCTTTGATGATGATTGTGTAGAAGCATTTGAAATACTTAAGAAAGCTTTGATTTCTGCACCTATTGTTAAGCCTCCTGATTGGAATTTACCCTTTGAAATTATGTGTGATGCTAGTGATTATGCTGTAGGTGCTGTTCTAGGACAAAGAGTTGATAAGAAATTAAATGTTATCCAATATGCTAGTAAAACTCTAGACAGTGCCCAGAGAAATTATGCTACTACTGAAAAAGAATTTTTAGCAGTTGTATTTGCTTGTGATAAGTTCAGACCTTATATTGTTGATTCTAAAGTAACTGTTCACACTGATCATGCTGCTATTAAATACCTTATGGAAAAGAAATATGCTAAACCAAGACTTATTAGATGGGTTCTCCTACTACACGAATTTGATTTGCATATTATCGATAGAAAGGGAGCTGAGAACCCCGTTGCAGACAACTTGTCTAGGTTAGAGAATGTTCTTGATGACCCACTACCTATTGATTATAGCTTTCCCGATGAACAATTAGCTGTCATAAATGCTTCTCGTACTTCTCCATGGTATGCTGACTATGCTAATTACATTGTTGCTAAATTTATACCACCTAGTTTCACATACCCAACAAAAGAAAAAGTTTTTCCATGATTTAAGACATTACTTCTGGGATGACCCACACCTTTATAAATAAGGAGTAAATGGTGTTAATTATTAGACGTTGTGTACCTGAGCATGAACAGGAACATATCTTACGCAAGTGTCACTCCGAGGCTTATGGAGGACACCACGCTGGAGATAGAACTGCACATAAGGTATTGCAATCCGGTTTTTATTGGCCTACTCTCTTCAAAGATGCCCGTAAGTTTGTCTTGTCTTGTGATGAATGCCAAAGAACTGGTAATATTAGTAGACGTCAAGAAATGCCTATGAACTATTCACTTGTTATTGAACCATTTGATGTTTGGGGCTTTGATTATATGGGACCATAACCTTCCTCTAATGGGTATACACATATTTTAGTTGCTGTTGATTACGTTACTAAGTGGGTAGAAGCTATTCCAACTAGTAGTGTTGATCATAACACCTCTATTAAGATGCTTAAAGAAGTTATTTTTCCGAGGTTTGGAGTCCCTAGATACTTAATGACTGATGGTGGTTCACATTTTATTCATGGTGCATTTCGTAAGATGCTTGCTATGTATGATGTTAATCATAGAATTGCATCTCCATACCATCCACAATCTAGTGGTCAAGTAGAACTAAGTAATAGGGAGATTAAATTAATTTTGCAAAAGACTGTTAATAGATCTAGAAAGAATTGGTCCAAGAAACTTGACGAAAATCCACAATCGATCATGTCCTTCAAGTTGCACGTTGCTTTCTACCACATCGTTTTAAACGAAGTCGATGCATTATGGGCATATAGAACTGCATATAAAAATCCTATGGGTATGTCTCCATATAAAATGGTCTATGGAAAATCATGTCACTTACCTCTCGAACTAGAACATAAGGCATATTGGGCCATTAAAGAGCTCAATTATGATTTCAAACTTGCCGGTGAGAAGAGGCTATTTGACATTAGCTCACTTGATGAATGGAGAACCCAGGCCTATGAGAATGCCAAACTGTTTAAAGAAAAAGTTTAAAGATGGCATGACAAAAGGATACAAAAACGCGAGTTTAAAGTAGGTGATTATGTTTTGCTATACAACTCTCGTTTAAGATTTTTTGCAGGAAAACTCCTCTCTAAATGGGAAGGTCCTGACGTTATCGAGGAGGTCTATTGTTCCGGCGCCATAAAAATCAACAACATCGAAGGCACAAATCCGAAGGTGGTGAACGGTCAAGGAATCAAACATTATATCTCAGGTAATCCAATAAATGTTGAAACTAATGTTATTGAAACTGTAACCCTGGAGGAATACATAAGGGACACTTTCCAGAACGTTTCAGACTCCGAAAAGGAATAGGTATGTGGTACGGTATGTAAACCGACTCCAAAACAGTTCTAATGATACTTTTTCTCTGTTTTGGAATATTTACGAAAATTGGAAAATAAGAAGTAGTCTGGGAAGGACACGAGGCATCCACGAGGGTGGAGGGCGCGCCCCCTGCCTCGTGGGCACCTTGTGTGCCCTCCGGACTCCATTATCTTGCACGATACTTCTTTTGGTCGGTAAAAATTCATTATATAATGTCCCGAAGGTTTTGACTACCGTACCACGCAAATATCTCCTGTTTTTGTTTCAAGCTGTTTTTCTGACAGATCTAGATCATCACGACGTCTTTGAGCGCACCCAAGGACAAGTTTTTCGAGAAGGTCATTAACCCTACCTCGCGGAGGTGCTGCAACACCCTCAAACCATTGAGATGCATGAGGGGCTGCTGCACATCCGCGATGTTGAGGGACCAAGGAGGACCGGAAGCGTGGAGACAAGACTTGAAGCAATGGAGCAGCAAGTTTTTAAGTGCCAAGGGATGGTGGAACGTGGACTCGACGCCAACCACATAATGATCGCGAGTTCACCAACAACCACAAGCTGGATGCCAAGAACATTGAGGAGGCCATCTTCAAGCTTCACGAGAAAATCGAGAATCTCCAAGCCCAGATCTATGACCTGCAAAACCAAAACTGTGAGTATGAATATAGATTCAAGAGGATGAGTTTGGCTTCAGATTTGAGGATCCCGGAGACTCGATCATCTTTCTATGATGGTGAGCCTATGCCTTGGAAGAGGGACGACAAGCCTACATCATCAAAAACTCCATCATCACCACCTCCGAGGAAGGAGAACTAAGTATCGGGTATGGGCACTCCCCTTGGCAACTGCCAAGCTTGGGGGAGGAGCCCCGGTAACATATCACCATCACACTCCTATCTTTACCGTTTTTCTTAATTCGATCCTTTTGATAATATCTTGATCTAATAGAATAAAGTTTTAGTATGATCTAGTTTTGAGTTTTGCTTTATGATCCTTCTATGATCCTTCTATGTAATCGAGTCTGTGAGCTATATATATAATAAAGATTAGTTCTGAGTCAAGGGCTTGATTATCTTGCTATGATCTTGAGGGAATAAAAGAAATAATAAAAATAATTAAAGAGATCATATTGATCTTATGGAGAGTAATGACTTCACATATAAAAGAGTATGATGAATAAAAGTTGTTGAGAGTTGACAAACATAGTTTTGGTCATCATTGAAATTAATAGGAAGTAATAAAGAAAGAGAGGTTTTCACATATAAATATACTATCTTGGACATCTTTCATGATTGTGAGCACTCATTAAAATATGACATGCTAAAAATTTGATGTTGGACAAGGAAGACAACGTAATGGGTTATGTTTTCTTATATCCGAAATAAAGTATATTGTCATGGATCATCCAACATGTTGGGCTTGCCTTTCCCCCTCATGCTAGTCAAATTCTTTGCACCAAGTAGAGATACTACTTGTGCTTCCGAATATCCTTAAACCCGGTTTTGCCATGAGAGTCCACCATGTCTACCTATGGATTGAGTAAGATCCTTCAAGTAAGTTGTCATTGTTGTATGCAATAAAAATTACTCTCTAAATATGTATGATTTATTAGTGTGGAGAAAATAAGCTTTATACGATCTTGTGATATGGAAGCAATAAAGGCGACGGACTGCATAATAAAGGTCCATATCACAAGTGGCAATATAAAGTGACGTTCTTTCGCATTAAGATTTTGTGCATCCAACCATAAAAGCACATGACAACCTATGCTTCCCTCTGCGGAGGGCCTAACTTTTATTTTTGATTTATGTCTTACGCAAGAGTCGCGGTGATCTTCACCTTTCCTCTTTTATATTTTATCCTTTGGCAAGCACATTGTGTTGGGAAGATCCTGATATATATATCCAATTGGATGTAAGTTATCATAAACTATTATTGTTGACATTACCTTTGAGGTAAAAGGTTGGGAGGCAACACTATAAGCCCCTATCTTTCTCTGTGTCCGATTAAAACTCCATACCCATAAGTATTGCGTGAGTGTTAGCAATTGTGAAAGACTAAATGATGGTTGAGTATGTGGACTTGCTGAAAAACTCTTATATTGACTCTTTCCGATGTTATGATAAATTGCAATTGCTTCAATGACCGAGATCATAGTTTGTTAGTTTTCAACGAAGTTTCTGATTCATACTTGACATTGTGAATAGATTGTTACTTTAGCATAAGAAATCATATGACAATATATATATATATATATATGTTGCTGTTATAAGAATGATCATGATACCCTCATGTCCGTATTTTATTTTATCGACACCTCTATCTCTAAACATGTGGACATATTTTTCGTTATCGGCTTCCGCTTGAGGACAAGTGAGGCCTAAGCTTGGGGGAGTTGATACGTCCATTTTGCATCATGCATTTATATCGATGCTTATTGCATTATGGGCTGTTATTACACATTATGCCACAATACTTATGCCTTTTCTCTCTTATTTTACAAGGTGTACATGAAGAGGGAGAATGCCGGAAGTTGGAATTCTGGGCTGGAAAAGGAGCAAATATTAGAGACCTACTCTGCACAACTCCAAAAGTCCTGAAACTCCATGAAAGTCAGTTTTGGAATATATAAAAAATATTGGGCGAAGAAAGTACTAGAGGGGGGGCACCCACCATCCACAAGGGTGGGGGGAGCGCCCCCTGCCTCGTGGGCCCCTAGGAGGCCTCCGGTGCCCATCTTTGGCTATATGAAGTCTTTCGCCGTGGAAAAAATCAGAAGGAAGCTTTTGGGAAGAAGGGCCGCCGTCTCGAGGCGGAACCTGGCGAAACCAATCGAGGGCTCCAGCGGAGCTGTTCTGCCGAGGAAACATCCCTCCGGGAGGGGGAAATCATCACCATCGATCCTCTCATCGGGAGGGGGGTCAATCTCCAGCAACATCTTCACCAGCACCATCTCCTCTCAAACCCTAGTTCATCTCTTATATCCAATCTTTGTCTCAAAGCCTCAGATTGGTACTTTTGGGTTGCTAGTAGTGTTGATTTACTCCTTGTAGTTGATGCTAGTTGGTTTATTTGGTGGAAAATCATATCTTTAGATCCTTTATGCATATTAATACCCCTCTTATTATGAACATGAATATGATTTGTGAGTAGTTACGTTTGTTCCTGAGGACATGGGAGAAGTCTTGCTATAAGTAGTCATGTGAATTTGGTATTCGTTCGATATTTTGATGAGATGTATGTTGTCTTTCCTCTAGTGGTGTTATGTGAACGTCGACTACATGACACTTCACCATTATTTGGGCCTAGAGGAAGGCATTGGGAAGTAATAAGTAGATGATGGGTTGCTAGAGTGACAGAAGCTTAAACCCTAGTTTATGCGTTGCTTCGTAAGGGGCTGATTTGGATCCATATGTTTCATGCTATGGTTAGGTTTACCTTAATACTTCTTTTGTAGTTGCGGATGCTTGCAAGAGGGGTTAATCATAAGTGGGATACTTGTCCAAGGAAGGGAAGTACCCAAGCACCGGTCCACTCACATATCAAATTATCAAAGTAATGAACGCGAATCATATGAGCGTGATGAAAACTAGCTTGACGATAATTCCCATGTGTCCTCGGGAGCGTTTTCCTTCATATAAGAGTTTGTCCAGGCTTGTCCTTTGCTACGAAAAGGATTGGGCCACCTTGCTGCATCTTGTTTACTGTTGTTACTTGTTACCCGTTACAAATTACCTTATCACGAAACTATCTGTTATCGATAATTTCAGTGCTTGCAGAGAATACCTTACTGAAAACCGCTTGTCATTTCCTTCTGCTCCTTGTTGGGTTCGACACTCTTACTTATCGAATGGACTACGATAGATCCCCTATACTTGTGGGTCATCAGGCAGCGCATCAACAAGTCGCTGCACCAGGCCAAAATAGCTGCTTGGGACGGGTTTGGCTGGCCACAGCTGGACTAGGACTTCCCTCATGGCCAATCCTGACATCCTATGCAGCTCTGACCACTGCGCCATCTGGTCATTCAACAGCGCTGGGCGCTCCCGCGCCGCGAACTGTGACCAGAATAGCTTTTCCGTCGTATGCCCCTCCTGGGCCTGAAAAAACTATGCAGCGTCTACGACACTCTTTGGAAGATCCGCAAAGGCATCTGGAGCAATTCACAGTCGGGTGAGCAAGACATACTTCTGATTGCCGAATTTACTCTGTAAAAGAAAAGGCTTATCAGCCGCTATTTGTCCGGCCTGCTTGATCTCCTCGCGCGCCGCTCGGTGATACGTCTGTTTTGCATCATGCTTTTATATCGATATTTATTGCATTATGGGCTATTATTACACATTATGTCACAATACTTATGCCTATTCTCTCCTATTTTACAAGGTTTACATGAAGAGGGAGAATGCCGGCAGCTGGAATTCTGGGCTGGAAAAGGAGCAAATATTAGAGACCTATTCTACACAACTCCAAAAGTCCTGAAACTTCACGAAGGCACGTTTTGGAATATATAAAAAATACTAGAGAAATAATCAACCAGAGGGGGCCCACACGCTGGCCATGAGGGTGGGGGGGGGGCGCCCTACCCCTGGGCGCGCCCCCTATCTCGTGGGCCCCCTGGCAGGCCTCCGATGCCCATCATCTGCTATATGAAGTCTTTCGTCCGAGAAAAATAAGAAGGAAGCTTTCGGGACGAAACACCGCCGCCACGAGGCGGAACCTGGCGAAACCAATCTAGGGCTCCGGCGGAGCTGTTCTGCCGGGGAAACATCCCTCCTGGAGGGGGAAATCATCACCATCGTCATCACCATCGATACTATCATCGGGAGGGGGTCAATCTCCATCAACATCTTCACCAGCACCATCTCATCTCAAACCCTAGTTCATCTCTTGTATTCAATCTTTGTCTCAAAACCTTAGATTGGTGCCTGTGGGTTGCTAGTAGTGTTGATTACTCCTTGTAGTTGATGCTAGTTGGTTTATTTTGTGGAAGATCATATGTCCAGATCCTCTATGCATATTAATACCCCTTTGATTATGAACATGAATATGATTTGTGAGTAGTTACGTTTGTTCCTGAGGACATGGGAGAAGTCTTGCTATAAGTAGTCATGTGAATTTGGTATTCGTTCGATATTTTGATGAGATGTATGTTGTCTCTCCTCTAGTGGTGTTATGTGAACGTCGAATACATGACACTTCACCATTATTTGGGCCTAGAGGAAGGCATTGGGAAGTAATAAGTAGATGATGGGTTGCTAGAGTGACAGAAGCTTAAACCCTAGTTTATGCGTTGCTTCGTAAGGGGTTGATTTGGATCCACATGTTTCATGCTATGGTTAGATTTACCTTAATACTTCTTTTGTAGTTGCGGATGCTTGCAATAGGGGTTAATCATAAGTGGGATGCTTGTCCAAGGAAGGGCATTACCCAAGCAGCGGTCCACCCACATATCAAATTATCAAAGTAACGAATGCAAATCATATGAGCATGATGAAAACTAGCTTGACGATAATTCCCATGTGTCCTCGGGAGTGCTTTCCTTTATATAAGAGTTTGTCCAGGTTTGTCCTTTGCTACAAAAAGGATTGGGCCACCTTGCCAAACCTTGTTTACTTTTGTTACTTGTTACTCGTCACAAAACTATCTGTTACCGATAATTTCAGTGCTTGCAGAGAATACCTTACTGAAAACCGCTTGTCATTTCCTTCTGCTCCTATTGGGTTCGACACTCTTACTTATCGAAAGGACTACGATAGATCCCCTATACTTGTGAGTCATCAAGACTCTTTTATGGCACCGTTGCCCGGGAGTGAAGCGCCTTTGGTAAGGAAAAATTTATATAGTGTGCTGAAATTTACTGTCACTTGTTACTATGAAAATTAATCCCTTGAGGGGCTTGTTCGGGGTATCTTCACCCCGACCAGTAGAGCAAAGAGTAGCTCCTCAACCTACTGAACCTACTGAAATTTTTCACTTTGAAATTCCTTCGGGTATGATAGAGAAACTGCTAGCTAATCCTTTTACAGGAGATGGAACATTGCATCCCGATTTGCACCTAATCTATGTGGATGAAGTTTGTGGATTATTTAAGCTTGCAGGTATGCCCGAGGATGTTATCAAGAAGAAGGTCTTCCCTTTATCTTTGAAGGGAAAGGCATGGAGATGGTTTAGGCTATGTGATGATATGGGATCATGGAACTACAACCGATTGAAATTGGAATTTCATCAGAAGTTTTATCCTATGCATCTTTTTCATCGTGATCGTAATTATATATATAATTTTTGGCCTCGCAAAGGAGAAAGCATCGCTCAAGCTTGGGGGAGGCTTAAGTCAATGTTATATTCATGCCCCAATCATGAGCTCTCAAGAGAAATTATTATTCAAATTTTTTATGCTCGACTTTCTCTCAATAATCGCTCCATGCTCGATACTTCTTGTACTGGTTCTTTTATGATGAAGACTATTGAATTCAAATGGGATTTATTGGAAAGGATTAAACACAAGTCTGAAGATTGGGATCTCGACGAAGGTAAGGAGTCAGGTATAAAACCTAAGTTTGATTGTGTTAAATCTTTTATGGATACTGATGTTTTCCGTGAATTTAGCACTAAATATGGACTTGACTCTGAGATAGTAGCTTCTTTCTATGAATCATTTGCTACTCATGTTGATCTCCCTAAAGAGAAGTGGTTTAAATATCATCCTCCCATTGAAGTAAAACTAGTTGAACCTATTAAAGTTGAAGAAAAGATTATCACTTATAATGTTGATCCTATTGTTCCTACCGCTTAAATTGAGAAACCACCTTTCCCTGTTAGAATAAAGGATCATGCTAAAGCTTCAACTGTGGTTCGTAAGAGTAATACTAGAAAACCCACACCCCCTGAGAAAATTAAAGTTGAACCTAGTATTGCTATGGTTAAAGATCTCTTGGCTGATAATATTGATGGGCATGTTATGTACTTCTGTGATGAAGCCGCTAGAATTGCTAGACCCGATACTAAGGGTAAACATAGACCTGTTGTTGGCATGCCTGTTGTTTCTGTTAAAATAGGAGATCATTGTTATCATGGCTTGTGTGATATGGGTGCTAGTGCAAGTGCAATACCTCATTCCTTATACAAAGAAATTATGCATGATATTGCACCTGCTGAGATAGAAGAGATATATGTTACAATTAAGCTTGCCAATAGAGATACTACTTCACCAATTGGGACTGTCAGAGATGTTGAAGTCTTGTGTGGGAAAGTTAAATATCCTACTGATTTTCTTGTTCTTGGTTCCCCACAAGATGAATTTTGTCCCATTATATTTGGTAGGCCCTTCTTGAATATTGTTAATGCTAAGATAGATTGCAAAAAAGGATGTTGTTACTATTGGTTTAGGGGATATGTCTCATGAGTTTAATTTTGCTAAATTTCATAGGCAACCCCATGATAAAGAATTGCCTAGTAAAGATGAAATTATTGGTCTTGCTTCTATTGCGTGCCTCCTAATGACCCTTTAGAGAAATATTTGCTAGACCATGAAAATGATATGTTTATGAATGAAAGAAGGGAAATAGATGAAGTATTCTTTAAACAAGGACCTATCTTGAAACACAACTTGCGTGTTGAAATTCTAGGGGACCCTCCTCCACCCAAGGGTAATCCCGTGTTTGAGCTTAAACCATTACCTGATACTCTTAAATATGCTTATCTTGATGAAAAGAAGATATATCCTATTATTATTAGTGCTAACCTTTCAGAGTAAGAAGAAGAGAAATTATTGAAAACTCTGAAGAAGCACCATGCTGCTATTGGATATACTCTTGATGATCTTAAGGGCATTAGTCCCACTCTATGCTAGCACAAAATAAAATTGGAGAAAGACGCTAAACCAGTTGTTGATCACCAACGACGGTTAAATCCGAAGATGAAAGAAGTGCTAAGAAAAGAAATACTAAAGCTGCTGGAGGCAGGTATAATTTATCCCATTGCTGATAGTCAGTGGGTAAGTCCTGTCCATTGTGTCCCTAAGAAGGGAGGCATTACTATTGTTCCTAATGATAAAGATGAATTGATCCCACAAAGAATTGTTACAGGTTATAGAATGGTAATTGATTTCCGCAAACTAAATAAAGCTACTAAAAAGGATCTTACCCTTTACCTTTTATTGATCAAATGCTAGAAAGACTATCCAAACATACACATTTTTTCTTTCTAGACGGTTATTCTGGTTTCTCTCAAATACCTGTGTCAAAAGAGGATCAAGAAAAGACCACTTTTACTTGCTCTTTCGGTACCTTTGCTTATAGATGTATGGCTTTTGGTTTATGCAATGCACCTGCTACCTTTCAAAGATGTATGACTGCTATATTCTCTGACTTTTGTGAAAAGATTGTTGAGGTTTTCATGGATGATTTTTCCGTATATGGAACTTCTTTTGATGATTGCTTAAGCAACCTTGATTGAGTTTTGCAGATATGTGAAGAAACTAATCTTGTCTTGAATTGGGAGAAGTGCCACTTTATGGTTAATGAAGGTATTGTCTTGGGGCATAAAATTTCTGAAAGAGGTATTGAAGTCGATAAAGCTATAGTTGATGCTATTGAAAAGATGACGTGTCCTAAGGACATTAAAGGTATAAGAAGTTTCCTTGGTCATGCTGGTTTTTATAGGAGGTTCATTAAAGACTTCTAAAAAATTTCTATGCCTCTGACTAATCTCTTACAAAAAGATGTTCCTTTTGTCTTTGATGATGATTGTGTAGAAGCATTTGAAATACTTAAGAAAGCCTTGATTTCTGCACCTATTGTTCAGCCACCTGATTGAAATTTACCCTTTGAAATTATGTGTGATGCTAGTGATTATGCTGTAGGTGCTATTCTAGACAAAGAGTTGATAAGAAATTAAATGTTATCCAATATGCTAGTAAAACTCTAGACAGTGCCCAGAGAAATTACGCTACTACTGAAAAAGAATTTTTAGAAGTTGTATTTGCTTGTGATAAATTCAGACCTTATATTGTTGATTCTAAAGTAACTGTTCACACTGATCATGCTGCTATTAAATATCTTATGGAAAAGAAAGATACTAAACCTAGACTTATTAGATGGGTTCTCCTACTACAAGAATTTGATTTGCATATTATTGATAGAAAGGGAGCTGAGGACCCCGTTGCAGATAACTTGTCTAGATTAGAGAATGTTCTTGATGACCCACTACCTATTGATGATAGCTTTCCCGACGAACAATTAGCTGTCATAAATGCTTCTCGAACTGCTCCATGGTATGGTGATTATGCTAATTACATTGTTGCTAAATTTATACCACCTAGTTTCACATACCAACAAAAGAAAAAGTTTTTCTATGATTTAAGACATTACTTCTGGGATGACCCACATCTTTATAAAGAAGGAGTAGATGGTGTTATTAGACGTTGTGTACCTGAGCATGAACAGGAACAGATCCTACGCAAGTGTCACTCCGAGGCTTATGGAGGACACCATGCTGGAGATAGAACTGCACATAAGGTATTGCAATCCGGTTTTTATTGGCCTACTCTCTTCAAAGATGCTAGTAAGTTTGTCTTGTCTTGTGATGAATGTCAAAGAATTGGTAATATTAGTAGACGTCAAGAAATGCCTATGAACTATTCACTTGTTATTGAACCATTTGATGTTTGGGGCTTTGATTATATGGGACCGTTTCCTTCCTATAATGGGTATACACATATTTTAGTTGCTGTTGATTACGTCACTAAGTGGGTAGAAGCTATTCCAACTAGTAGTGCTGATCATAACACCTCTATTAAGATGCTTAAGGAAGTTATTTTTCCGAGGTTTGGATTCCCTAGATACTTAATGACTGATGGTGGTTCACATTTTACTCATGGTGCTTTTCGTAAAATGCTTGCTAAGTATGATGTCAATTATAGAATTGCATCTCCATATCACCCGCAGTCTAGTGGTCAAGTATAACTTAGTAATAGAGAGCTCAAATTAATTTTGCAAAAGACTGTTAATAGATCTAGAAAGAATTGGTCCAAGAAACTTGATGATGCATTGTGGGCCTATAAAACTGCATATAAAAATCCTATGGGTATGTCTCCGTATAAAATGGTTTATGGAAAAGCATGTCACTTACCTCTCGAACTGGAACATAAGGCATATTGGGCCATTAAAGAGCTCAATTATGATTTCAAACTTGCCGGTGAGAAGAGACTATTTGACATTAGCTCACTTGATGAGTGGAGAACCCAAGCCTATGAGAATGCCAAACTATTTAAAGAAAAAGTTAAAAGATGGCATGACAAAAGGATACAAAAGTGTGAGTTTAATGTAGGTGATTATGTTTTGTTATACAACTCTCATTTAAGATTTTTTGCAGGAAAACTCCTCTCTAAATGGGAAGGTCCTTACGTTATCGAGGAGGTCTATCGTTCCGGTGCCATAAAAATCAACAACTTCGAAGGCACAAATTCGAAGGTGGTGACGGTTAAAGAATCAAACATTATATCTCAGGTAATCCCATAAATGTTGAAACTAATGTTATTGAAACCGTAACCCCGGAGGAATACATAAGGGACACTTTTCAGAACGTTTCAGACTCCGAAAAGGAATAGGTATGTGGTACGGTAAGTAAACCGACTCCAAAACTGTTCTAATAGCAATTTTTCTCCGTTTTGGAATATTTGAGAAAATAGGAAAATAAGAAGTAGTCCGGGAAGGACACGAGGTATCCACGAGGGTGGAGGGCGCGCCCTACCCCCCTGGGCGCCCCCTGCCTCGTGGGCACCTCGTGTGCTCTCCGGACTCTGTTTTCTTGCATGATACTTCTTTTGGTCGGTAAAAATTCATTATATAATCTCCCGAAGGTTTTGACCACTGTACCACGCAAATATCCTCTGTTTTGGTTACGAGCTATTTTCTGCCAGAGTTGTCAAGGCCAGGCATCATGTCGTCCCGCTCCTCCAACAATGAGGGCAACGATGCTTGGCTGATGAAGATAGAGCTGAAGAGAGAAGAACCTGGGGAGATCAACAAGGATGATGGGATCAAGAAGGCCATGGAGGATCAAGCTCCGGCAGTAGAACACGAAGACATCCTCCAACCTCATTACAATCTTCTTACCCCAACGGAGATTGAAGCTTTCAAGATGATTGAGTTAGCTCGCATACAAAATAAGTATCTCACACGTGAAAATATTTTGTTGAAGGAGCATATCACCGCACTCAAGGGCATTATCCGCAAATTGGAGGATCTCCTACGATTGATGTGCGACTATCCATCATCACCACCATCTTCTTCACCAGCAAAGGAGAACTAAGTATTTGGTATGGGCACTCCCCTTGGCATCTGCCAAGCTTGGGGGAGGTGCCTTGGTATTGTATCACCATCACACTCCTATCTTTACCGTTTTTCTTAGTTCGATCCTTTTGGTAATATCTTGATCTAGTAGAATAAAGTTTTAGTGTGATCTAGTCTTGAGTTTTGCTTTATGATCCCTCTATGTAATCGAGTCCATGAGCTATATATAATAAAGATTAGTTTTGAGTCAAGGGCTTGGTTATCTTTCTATGATCTTGAGGGAATAAAAATAAAAGGAAGAATAAAAAGAAATAAAAAGAGATCATATTGATCTTATGGAGAGTAATGACTTCACATATAAAGAGTATGATGAATAAAAGTTGTTGAGAGTTGACAAACATAGTTTTGGTCATCGTTGCAATTAACAGGAAGTAATAAAGAAAGAGAGGTTTTCACATATAAATATACTATCTTGGACATCTTTTATGATTGTGAGCACTAATTAAAATATGACATGCTAAAGAGTTGATGTTGGACAAGGAAGACAACGTAATGGGTTATGTTTTCTTATATTCGAAATAAAGTATATTGTCATCGATCATCCAACATGTTGAGCTTGCCTTTCCCTCTCATGCTAGCCAAATTCTTTGCCCCAAGTAGAGATACTACTTGTGCTTCCAAATATCCTTAAACCCAGTTTTGCCATGAGTGTCCACCATACCTACCTTGGGATTGAGTAAGATCCTTCAAGTAAGTTGTCATTGTTGCATGCAATAAAATCTGCTCTCTAAATATGTATGGTTTATTAGTGTGGAGAAAATAATCTTTATACGATCTTGTGATATGGAAGCAATAAAAGCGACGGACTGCATAATAAAGGTCCATATCACAAGTGGCAATATAAAGTGACGTTCTTTCGCATTAAGATTTTGTGCATCCAACCACAAAAACACATGACAACCTCTGCTTCCCTCTGCGCAGGGCCTATCTTTTACTTTTGTCTTCTACCTTATGCAAGAGTCATGGTGATCTTCACCTTTCCTTTTTATATTTTATCCTTTGGCAAGCACATTGTGTTGGAAAGATCTTGATATATATATCCAATTGGATGTAAGTTAGCATGAACTATTATTGTTGACATTACCCTTGAGGTAAAAGGTTGGGAGGCAACACTATAAGCCCCTATCTTTCTCTGTGTCCGATTAAAACTTCACACCCATAGTTATTGCGTGAGTGTTAGCAATTGTGAAAGACTAAATGATAGTTGAGTATGTGGACTTGCTGAAAAGCTCTTATATTGACTCTTTCCTTTGTTATGATAAATTGCAATTGCCTCAATGACCGAGATCATAGTTTGTTAGTTTTCAATGAAGTTTCTGATTCATACTTGACATTGTGAATAGATTGTTACTTTCGCATAAGAAATCATATGACAATATATGTTGCTGTTATAAGAATGATCATGATGCCCTCATGTCCGTATTTTATTTTATCGACACCTCTATCTCTAAACATGTGGACATATTTTTTGTTATCGGCTTCCGATTAAGGACAAGTGAGGTCTAAGCTTGGGGGAGTTGATACGTCCATTTTGCATCATGCTTTTATATCGATATTTATTGCATTATGGGCTGTTATTACACATTATGTCACAATACTTATGCCTATTCTCTCTTATTTTACAAGGTTTACATGAAGAGGGAGAATGCTGGCAGCTGGAATTCTGGGCTGGAAAAGGAGCAAATATTAGAGACCTATTCTACACAACTCCAAAAGTCCTGAAACTTCACGGAGGCACGTTTTGGAATATATAAAAAATATTGGAGAAAGAATCAACCAGAGGGTCCCCACACCCTGGCCTCGAGGGTGGGGGGCGCGCCCTACCCACTGGGCGCGCCCCTGTCTCGTGGGCCCCCTGGCAGGCCTCCGGTGCCCATCTTCTGCTATATGAAGTATTTCGTCCTAGAAAAAATAAGGAGGAAGCTTTTGGGATGAAACACCACCGCCACGAGGCGGAACCTGGCAAAACCAATCTCGTGCTCCGGCGGAGCTGTTCTGCTGGGGAAACATCCCTCCGGGAGGGGGAAATCATCACCATCATCATCACCATCGATCCTCTCATCGGGAGGGGGTCAATCTCCATCAACCTCTTCACCAGCACCATCTCATCTCAAACTCTAGTTCATCTCTTGTATTCAATCTTTGTCTCAAAACCTCAGATTGGAACCTGTTGGTTGCTAGTAGTGTTGATTACTCCTTGTAGTTGATGCTAGTTGGTTTATTTGGTGGAAGATCATATGTTCAGATCCTCTATGCATATTAATACCCCTCTGATTATGGACATGAATATGATTTGTGAGTACTTACGTTTGTTCCTGAGGACATGGGAGAAGTCTTGCTATAAGTAGTCATGTGAATTTGGTATTCGTTCGAATATTTGATGAGATGTATGTTGGCTCTCCTCTAGTGGTGTTATGTGAACGTCGACTACATGACATTTCACCATTATTTGGGCCTATAGGAAGGCATTGGGAAGTAATAAGTAGATGATGGGTTGCTAGAGTGACAGAAGCTTAAACCCTAGTTTATGCGTTGCTTCGTAAGGGGCTGATTTGGATCCACATGTTTCATGCTATGGTTAGGTTTACCTTAATACTTCTTTTGTAGTCGCGGATGCTTGCAATAGGGGTTAATCATAAGTGGGATGCTTGTCCAAGGAATGGTAGTACCCAAGCACCGGTCCACCCACATATCAAATTATCAAAGTAACGAACGCGAATCATATGAGCATGATGAAAACTAGCTTGACGATAATTCCCATGTGTCCTCGGGAGTGCTTTCCTTTATATAAGAGTTTGTCCAGGCTTGTCCTTTGCTACAAAAAGGATTGGGCCACCTTGCCGAACCTTGTTTACTTTTGTTACTTGTTACCCGTCACAAAACTATCTGTTACCGATAATTTCAGTGCTTGCAGAGAATACCTTACTGAAAACCGCTTGTCATTTCCTTCTGCTCCTCGTTGGGTTCGACACTCTTACTTATCGAAAGGACTACGATAGATCCCCGATACCTGTGGGTCATCACTCGGGATTCGGCCCGCGCCTCCTCGGCCTCTTTAAGGGCCTTGGTAAGGTCGGTCGCCTGGGATCTGCATATTAATACAGGCATGAACGAAATATTCTGAAACATACCTTGGGCTTCATCAAATCTCTTGTTGATACGGACGAGATCCTCATCGGCCAGCCCCAGCTTACGCTTGAGCTCGGATACTTCGGCGGCCTGGGCAGTTGCCGCCAACAGTGAAGCCTGCGTCTCAACATATCAAAGTACATTATCTCCTGCGAATATTATTGATCCTCTGTTCGCCCTTTTTCAATCACCTCTTTCGATCTACTCGTGCAGCAACGGAGACTGTTTATAAGTGGCCCATTTGAACGAAACCTACTGGATGGATATAATTAAATTTAGCGATTGATTAAAAATGACAGGATGCTAGCATGCATGATCGTACTCCCTTTCTTCTTAAATATAAGTTTTTTCAGAGATTTCAATATGAATTACATACAGATATCTAGGTAGCCATGGGCTCGGCCATCGCGGTGCAGTACATTGCTCTATGGCATCGGCTTCGCCTTGTCGACTTGTCTGATGTGCTGGACAAGCTCACTTGGCGACGAACTACCTCAGGTTCCTACACAGCCCGATCCTGCTACAAAGCTCTCTTCCATGGTTCCATGACTGACCCAAACTGGCGTATCACCTGGAGCTCCTGGGTGCCGCTTCACATCAAATTCTTCATCTAGCTACCGCTGCTTGGCCGCTGCTGGACCACCGATCGCCTGGCGTGACATGACCTCCCCCACGAGCCGCTTTGCCAACTTTGTGATCAGGAACCAGAAACCATGCAACATCTTCTGGTTGGATGCTCCCTCTCCCGCCAGATATGGCATGAGGTGCTCTCGTGGTGCCGGTCCACTGCACCCATCCCCAAACCTGACCGGGAGTTCATCGGGTGGCCTCGCTTCTCTCGCCATTCTTACCGCTTGGCACATTTGGCGGCACCGCAATGGCTGCCTATTCGATGGCGCCTGGCCATGCCGTGGACATGATACATGACGAGGCACGGCTGTGGGCTCACGCTGGTGCTGCAGGGCTGGCCCTGCTCCTACCCGACACGTAGCCTATGCCACACGCGGCTGACACCGCTACAAAAAAACACTTCCGTGATGATACGTGTTTGTCACAGTAGGTCACGTTTTCTGTCATGCATGTACATCCATGACAAATTTATGACAGAATCAAGATAGTCATACCTGTGCTGTCGTAGAAGTGTTCCATGACATTACCAAAATTATCATCACAGAAGTGTCCACTTCCATGACGATAAATCGCGCGTCACAGAAGTGCTTTCGTCAAGGGTGACCGACACGTGGCATCCATCATAATGGAACACCGTTAATCTATCGGGTCCGGTTTTGGATCCGATAACCCGTTAACAGCCTGGACCAATGGGGAGTTTCCACGTGTAAAATCATCATTGGCCGGAGGAAACACGTGTTGCCTCACCGTTGGGACAGATGTCATCCACTCATTGGACAGGAGACGCCTATGATAGGTCGACACGTGGCACGGCCCAACAGTGGCCCATTCCAGTGAAAAAGGTCGGCCCAGTAAAAAATAGGAGGCCGGCCCATATAAGGCCTACTTGTGTCAGGTCCATTTAAGCCCACGGCCCATACGAGATGTGCCAATTCGGCCCGTCAACGGCCCATTAACGATTTGACACCATTGCAGCCCATCGTCAGTTCGAGCCCATTAACAGCCCGCTATATATTTGGGCTCAATATCGGCCCGATGAGATTTCGGCCTTTTAACGGCCCATTCAGTGGATGGGCTAATTTTCATGATGTACATCTTTCGGCCTTTTAGCGACCCATTTAAATATTGGGCTAATTTCCGGCCCGGTGTGTCTTTCAGCCTATTGACGGCCCATAAATCAGTTGGGCCATTTGTAGTCGGACCTGAGTTTCGGCCTTTTAGCGACCCATTTAAGTGTTGGGCCAATTTCTGGCTCGGTGTGTCTTTCAGCCTGGTGACGGCCCATATATCTGTTGGGCCATTTGTAGTTGAACCTGAGTTTTGGCCTTTTAGCGACCCATTTAAGTGTTGGGCCAATTCCCAGCCCTGTGTGCCTTTCAGCCTGTTAACGGACCATAAATGAGTTGGACCATTTGTAGTCGGACCTGAGTTTTGGCCTTTTAACGGCCCATGCCCTTCATGGTCCAATACCAGCCCGGTTTCTCTTTCGGCCTGCTAAAGGCCCACAACACAATTGGGCCATTTACAATACGACCTGACTTTCGGACTCTTAGCGGCCCATGCTCTTCATGGTCCAGTACAAGCCTGCTGTCTCTTTTGGCCTGCTAAAGGCCCACAGTATAGTTGGGCCATATGTAGCCCGAACTTAGTAACGGCCCGTGAAATCAATTGGGCCCACCTGTTGCCCGCTTCGATGTCAGCCTGTTAACGACGCGGGAGTTAAGAGGGCCGACCATTAACTTTCGGCCTGGTAATGGCCCATTAACTTAATGGGCCCACTAAGTTCGTACATGTCTTTAGGCCAAAATAGATAATTTGAGCCCATTACGACGAGCAATTATGCACAGGACCAAAACCGATCAAGCAAAGGTACGGCATACAGGGAAAAACGTTGCACATCCAGCATATATTACAGGAAATTACATCCACTCAGAAATCAAAGATTGATGCCAGTGCAAATAAATGAACAGAACCTAACGATCTACAACGTCACAATCTGCAACCTCAGCACGGATGACGCCCATAAGCATGTGGGCAAGTTCTTGCTGCTTTGCTACACTGTCTCTGAAAACATTGATCAGTTGTTGTGTCGCACGACTCTGCACCTCTGATTCCTCCACCATTTCCATCATTCCTTCAGCCATTAATTGGTTCACAAACATACATTTTTTCTGTTTTCATTCGAGACAGAGGATACTGGAGAGATTCAGATGGCGATTTTGGCAGGCTTGTATTATTGATAGTCGAGAGTGTCTCGACCACTGCATCATAACATAAATTAGGAGGGGAACCAAACAGATTAATCATGAGTTATTGGCATATTACCTGTCCTAGATTTATTGGAAAGAAACGATGGGGTTGCCTTGCTATTTTCAGAGTTTGTCTTCTTATCTTCAGCAGCCTGCACCAAATTAAGACACTAGCATTGCTATCATTGGCCAAGTCAGATAATAGGAAAGCAACATTGGCACAACGAACATTTGGGCAACTAGCCAACACCAAATTATCACAATATGGCACAGCTATCATCAGCCAGGTAAGGTAAAACGAAAGCAACATTGACACAATGAATGAATGGGCAACCAGAGCAGCACTACAATTCAGTAATGTGCATGATATGAGATAGTACACTCATGCAGCTCAGTATGCAAAACTACTAGGCAGTTTTCTTTACAAAAATCAACATTGGCGCCTTTAACATTTTGCTACAACTAATTTTAGATCAGACAAAGGTTCGATTCACGCCGCTTAACAAAATACATGCTGATGTAAAAATATAGTGATATACAACAGGTACTTACATCAGCGTTGGAGCACAGAGAATTCCCGCAAGATATTTTCCTCGAATACAATGCCAATGAAGGAAATCTTCTATCATTTAACCTTATTTTCTAAAAGAGAGATGGGTAAGAAACATGTAGAAAATATGATCAGAATGCTATAAAATTTCATGATGCGAGGATACGCACACGCTTCTTAGAATGGAGTTGACATTCTTTTGCTGGACTGGAGCGGACTAGTTCTTTGGCCACTAGAATCTGCTTATTATCAGTGGGAGTTGGCTTTCTCTGTGCTGGAGTAGTATCTATGAAAAATGGAGTTGGTTTATTAGTTCCTGGCGTTTGGATCTTTTGCAAAGACCTGGTTTGTAACCATTCAGATTCTAGCATAGCCGTCTTCCCCTTGCATGCATTATATAGAAGAATGGTGCTTCAATTATAAAACATGCTACAGCAGAGATGGAATAGGTACTGAAGAATAGAAAGGCATGACATATTGACATGTATTCCCTCCATCCGGAAATAAATGGATGGGTCTAGGCGTATTTCAGTTCTAGATACATCCAGTTTTACCCATTTCTGCGACATGTAATCCGGGCGGAGGGAGTATGATGTAAGAGCTAGGGATATGATAGGACAACACAGTAAAAAAGAACACTGAAAACCCACTGCAGAACCAAAGTAATCAAACCCACTGATATGAGATAGTACACTCATGCAGCTCAGGATGCAAAACTACCAGGCAGTTTTCCTTGCAAAAATCAACATTGTGGCCTTTAATCATACATTTTGCTACAAGTAAATTTAGATCAGATAAAGGTTGGATTCACGCCGATTAACAAAATACATGCTGGTGTAAAAATATAGTGATATACAATAGGTACTTACATCTGCATTGGAGTACAGAGAATTCCTTGAAGAATCTTTCCTCACAGACGATACTAGTGCAGAAATTCTTCTATCTGTTAAGCTTATTTTCTAAAAGAGAGATGGGTAAGAAACATGTAGAAAATATGATCAGCATGCTATAAAATTTCATGATGCAAGGATACGCACACGCTTCTTAGAATGGAGTTGACATATTTTTGCTAGACTGGAGCGGACTAGTTCTTTGGCCACTAGAATCTGCTTATTATCAGTAGGAATTGGGTTTCTCTGTGCTGGAGCAGTATCTATAAAAACTGGAGTTGGTTTATTATCTCCTGGCGTTTGGATCTTTTGCAAAGACCTGGTTTGTAACCTTTCAGATTCTAACATAGTCGTCTTCCCCTTGCATGCCTTGTATAGAAGAATGGTGCTTCAATTATAAAACATGCTACAGCGGAGAGATGGAATAGGTACTAAAGAATAGAAAGGCATGACATATTGACATGTATTCCCCCCATCCGGAAAAAAATGGATGGGTGTAGGCGTATTTCAGTTCTATATACATCCTTTTTTATCCATTTCGGCAACATGTAATCCGGACGGAGGGAGTATGGTGTAAGAGCTAGGGATACGACATGACAACACAGTAAAAAAACACTAGTTGAATGTAAAACTGTATGCTAGCAGAATACATACAGAAAAAACTAAGGCAACATACACGTGTATGATTGAGAAACTAAGATGGCATTGCAATAGAGCACTAGAAGAACACTTCAATGTAAAAAACATGGTATGGTAGACAGATGAAGTACATACTGATGAATAACAATGCATAAGATATTCAGAAGCATAATGTCCAAATTAAGCAGATGGCATTGCGATAGAGCAAGGACCTTGTGGGGTGAAGAGGATTCAACATCTTTCTGCAAGTCTTCTGAGAACTGCCTTTACATGTTCCATCATATTGGGTATCATTGACATCAAGTTTATTGGCATTTACATTGCTCCATGAGGTTCTTGTGGATATATCAGTGTGTGCAATTATATCTGACATGCATGGAAGACAACTAGTAGTTAGATTTATGTAATGAGTGCCTGTAGGAGAGGACATAAATAGTAGGACTGGGGTTAACTAGCAGCAACAGGTCTCAAAAACTAAAGGGAGAACACAGATGAAAGCTACAAAATATGTATCGTTTGTACTCGAGATTAACTAGATGGCACACAAAAGTATTAAAGAACAACATAGGTAATACTAGAAGTGCTATAATACTATTATCACCAGCCTGTGGGATAGCATTGGCTGATGGATGATAACTATGGAACAGTGTTACCTAAAGAACAAGTATCTTAGCTGAACTATGGAACAGCGTTAACTCCTGAACAAGACCCGTAAGAGATCAACATGAATATACAGTGAAATGTGATAATCTATTTTCCATGCTTAGATGAATAACAAAGCCATAAATGTTGCACACAAGTAAGATGAGGGTACAACCTATCTGGCCGCCATCCATAGGAGTGAGCATCATGTGCTCACTTGTCGATGGCCCTGCAGTTGTTGTGGCTGTCCATGTCGGGCACGCGCATTCGATGCAGGGAACTGTTGAGTGGGGACTATAGCTCCCTTCTGGTGTATGCTTCCCTTGTTGGAGCAGTTGCGGTGAGTCGGAAGACGGTGTGGCTGAAGATGCAGATAACGCATAATGTTAAGAACGACACATCTCTTTGATCTGAAGAAATACACTAAGAGATCAACAGCAAGGTACGAGAGTGGTCACACGTCTGTTGACTGAGACTAAATTGGGGTCACACGATTTTATTTTATTTTGGTACTGTCCGATCTACGCCGGATGGCTTGATGGCCGTCTTGTGCCTCCCAGCTGACACTGTTAGGAATCTTCCCCGAAGAGCCAACGACCAACGGCAGAGCATCTTGCCTCCCCCGTCCGTGGCCCCGGCCAAAACCCCGCTCCCCGCCCCACCGCACTGCCATGGTTGCGCCGCCCCGGGCCAATCCACAAAAACTCCCCGTCATCCAGATCTGGCGGCGGCAGAACCTTGAACCCACGCAACTCCAATATAGCCATCTAAGCACTGCTTCCGCGGCGAACTTGTGGCCCCACACCCTTATGTTAGACACCAGCCAACCGGCAGCCTAGGAGCTCCGCCGCCTCGAGGGGTGCTGCTTCCCATTAGGAATCGATTGGCCCAGAATAAAAATTTAGACAACTAACACCTAAATAAAGTGATTTGAGATGAGGGTGCGACCTATATGGCGGCATGGTGAAGTAGGCAGGTCTAGCTGCCGAGTCGATGAGGTCGGCGCGGTTGCGGTGGCCACTGGCGGTAGGGAAACATCGATGTAGCGACGGTCGACGGCTACGGGGAAGCAGCGCCGGGACTCTGGATGGATCCGAAGTTGGAGCCGCTCCAGCGCCGTGAACAACGGCGGGGGTGAATCGGCTCCGGTACGGTTCACGCGGCCGTCGCCGAGGCAGCTCCAGCAGCACGGAGTAAGAGGCACACGACCCAGTGCACGACGAAAAATGGACAGCATCTCCGGCATTAGGGAGGAGGGTGGCTGTGAAATTGGTGCGGTGGGGGCGCCATGGAGGAGGGGCTGGGGTTTCGCGGCTTGGGAGAAGGGAGCTTCCGGGGAGAAGGTGATTTGGCGCCCACGAGGTATGAATGGGGGGGGGGATTGGGAGGGGAGTGGAACCATGTTTAACGGACGCATTTGTCTGAAATGTGAGGGGGAGTTACAGTTCTACCCCTACCTTTAGGCTTCTCGGCTTGGGTCTGTGTACTGAGGGTCGGGGATAGTAGAGTAACTTTGCTTCTCCCCAAATAGTGGGCGGGAGCGATTTCGGCCGAGGAGGAGGGCGTGTTTTGAAATATAGTGGGCGCGAGCGATTTCGGGCGAGGAGAGCGTGTTTTGAAATAGTGGGCGCGAGCTATTTCGGGCGAGGAGAGTGTGTTTTGCCGACCATGGTTTATGAATTATTCGGCACATGTCATTTCGGCCGAGGAGAAGGCGCGCTTGGATGAAGTTACGAACCTACCCTCGATGCACAATGGGCCAATTAATGCCTCCCCCACATAGGACGGTAATTTCGCGTCTCCCATTTATTTGCTCGGACGAATTCCACCGAGCAGAGGATGTTTAACGGTTCGTTCATAATTTGGGAGAACGAGCATCCACGTCTACCTTACCAAGTCAATTCGAATCAAATTTAGAAATATTAGCTTGCCACTTCTTTTTTAGATGGAGAGATGATGCTCGGGAGTAATGTGTTTTTACATGCTCGTTGCTAGCGATTTAGTATATGACAAATAGTTGACCCACTCAAAAACGGGAACCAAATCCAAAATGAAATGTCTAGATTCAATGAAATAGCTCGTTCACCAGGTCAAAATAGTGAACTAAATCCAAAATTGAACACCTCAATCGAATAGCATGTTGTACAGTATTATATTACTCCATGAACATGTTGAAAGTCAAATTAATGAACTTGTTTGATATATGCACATATACGTTCATGTGTGGATTGCAGACAACATGTTCCCCAATTTAAATATTTGAATGCAAGTTTATATCAAAACATGGTTTATATCAGTCTTTGATGCATAAAACGCGGCCTCCCCCTCTCCCGGACTCCTGCTCTCTCTCTCTCGCCGACAATCTTTAATTCTGTCGCACGCATCCAACACACAAATCTTGTTGGTCCTCTCTCTTTCTCTCCATCTCTCTCTCTCTCTCTCTCTCTCTCTCTCTCTCTCTCTTTGTGTGTGTGCGTGGGGGGGGGGGCGGTCTTTCTAGTTCGCATGCATATATACTCCATCTATAGGTCTCTCTCGCACACTATGTATGATTCTCTAGTCCAAGCTAGATATCTTGGGTGCACTCATCGTATGCACACAAATTCCTTGGCTCGTTGCCCGTAACTCTCTCACGTACCACTCTGTCGTCTCAGAGCTCTCCCCCCTCTCTCTCAAACTCTCCATCTACCTGGGTCACACATACACATGCATATCTGACTCGCACTCGATAGGCCCATCTAAAACTCTATCTCTCTCCCTCATTCTCTCTCCATCTCACACGCACACACACACAATCTCATGGCTAGCTAGCCAAGTATGATGGTCTCTTACTCAATTGTAGGCACACGCAGTCCCCCTATATGTATATGACTAGCTAATCTTAGTATCCATCACAAACATGTGCATGGTCTATCTCGATTTCTCTTGGGGCATCTTTCTATCGCGCACGCATCTCCCTCGATCTCCCATCCATATAGTCCCCTCACGATCTCGAGGGGGTCTCTCTATGACAAACACACCCTCTCGCCCTCCCCATGCGTCCATGTTCTCCATGTGTCCCTCTCGACCTTTGTTCCTTGTTGGCCAGACCTCTATTGGACATGTGCTATAAGGGTGTCTCTCTCCGTTGCAAACAATCACACACTAGCTATCTTCGTGTATCTCCTCGCCTCGCTTTTCTATCTCGGAGATGGATGCGTGATATGTTCACCTAAGAAACGAAAAAACACACACTCTCTCTAATTTATCGTTTGTTTTCACTTTCTCTTTCACACACATACTCTTTTTGCACACTTACTCATTCTCCTTCACACGCACTTGATCCCTCTCGACTTAGGCACTCTCCTCGGTCCATAGCATATTGATTTATTGAAAAGTCAAACATCACAAAGTTTGACCATGTATATGGAGAAAAACAATTACATCTGGAACGGCAAACATATACCATTAGATTCACCATGAGATATAGTTTCGTATGATGTATCTTTGGCATTGAAGATGTAAATAACATTTGTGTAAACCTGATAAAAGTTTCCAAAGTTTGACTTCTAAAAAAATTACATGCACTGCATTATCGAGCGGATGGAATATCTCTTTCCCCCTCTCAGCTATCTGACGCACCACTCAGCCTTATCGGGGCTCCTCAATCTCTCTCAAACTTTATATCTCCCTGGTTCACACATACACATGTCTCGCTCGCGCTATACATATAGACCCATCCAAAACTCTTTGCCCTTGTTCTCTCTCTATGTGACACGCACCCCCCCTAATAAGTACCATAATCCCTCACTCCATCACAGGCGCAAGCACCCCCCTAAGTATGATTATCCCTCACTAGCCATCAGGAACACACGTATTGTCTCCTTCCATCCATACGTCTATCTCGATATCTCTCGGGGTATCTTCTATCGCGCACACACCTTGTCACTCGATCTCCCACCCATGTAGTCCCATCACGATCTCCAGGGGATCTCTCTATGACAAACATACACTCTCTCCTCCCCATGTCTGCATTTTCTCCGTACGTCTCTCTTGACCTCTCTCCCTTGTTTGTCAGACCCCTCTTGGCCACGTGCTAGGGGTCTTGCTCTCTCGGTTGCAAACAACCACACACTATCTCCTCACCTTGCTTCCGTTGTCGAAGATGCATGTGTGATATGATTGCATAAGACACACACATTTTATCTCGACTTTATCGAGTGTTGTCCATGTCTGTTTCACACACGCACACACACTTTTTTCACTCACTCTTTCTATTTCACTCACTCTCTCTCTCTCTAGTTAGGGACTCTCTCACGTCCATAAGCATATGGATGTTTTGAAAAGTCAAACCTCAGAAAAGTTTGACCAGATATATGTGGAGAAAAACATTTACATCTCGAAAGATCATTAAATTCATCACAACATGTACTTACTTCATACTATCATTTATCTTTGGTGTTGTATATATAAGTAATTTCTTTATAAACTTGGTCAAAGTTTCAAAAGTTTGACTTTTAAAAAAATGTTGGAACTACATTATCGAACGGAGGGAGTAGCTCTTTCTCTCTCTCTGCTATCTCTCACGGGCCTCCCCTCTCACACGAACACTCTATACCTACAGATTATACGCTCACTGTGTCAGCGTATAGCTACGTTTATTGTTTAGTTGACCGGTCAACCAGTCCACATGCTGCCTTGTCAGCTCGTGTTCTGTATCTTCGTGTGCTGGCCCATGTGGCAGTGGGTGAAAAAAAGTAAACTAGAGGCCCATCTGACACGCGGTGAAGTAAACAAAGTTGAAACCACTCGGGGTAGCACCCCGCACGCTAGTAAATTGAGGGCGCATTGAGGACACACTTCTTCCGCGTGGAGGACGCACTTGTGCATAATTCACCACTGCGCGGCGGCATGCACAGAAGGACGCACTCGCGCACACCCAACACACAACGCACACCAGCACACGTGTACACCGGCATCACCGCCGGTTGAGATGGACGGCAAGGCAGCCAACAAGCGGAGGCGGCTCGAGCCAAAACCGCATCCGGCGAGCCTGGACTTCATCAGCAGCCTCCCCGACGACATGCTGCTCGTCATCATCGGCCTCCTCCCACCAAATCTGCCGTGCGGACCGCCCTGCTCTCCCAGCGGTGGCGCCCCCTCTGGCGTCGCGTCCCCCTCGACCTCACCGTCGACAGCTGCCTCTGCGACGGGGATTGCAAACGCATGGCCACAGTCTCCAAGATCCTTTCATCGCACCCTGGGCCAGCCAGACACCTTGACATTCGCATGTTCAGTATCAACTGCAAGGTCCAACCCAAGTTCGACGAGTGGTTCTTATCCCCCGCCCTAGATCAGCTTGAGGAGCTCAACTTTGAAGCTGGACGATGTCGCTCTCTGCCGCCATCCGTGCTCCGCCTCACGCCAACGCTGCGCCGTGCCAGCTTCAGCTCCTGCTATCTTCCCCAGATTAATGCCGCGCCCGCCCTTCTTCTCCCTCAACTCAAGCAGCTTGACCTCTTCGACGTTGTCATCTCGAAGAAGGCTATGGAGCACCTGCTCCGCAGCTGTACTGCGCTCGCGTACCTTCATCTCGAGCAGATCCACGGGTTCATTAGCCTCCACATCGCCTCGACGAATCTCCGATGGATTTATGTGTCTTGTTGGCCCCGCAACAAGACATCAATTGGGAAGAGATCACTCCAGCTGTTCCATGTTATGGTCATTGAGAATGCGCCTTTCCTTTAGAGATTGCTTGTATCGGATCTAGAAGGTCCAACAAAAATCAGGGTCATTGACGCGCCGAAATTGACAGCGTTGGTGCACTCGTCTACCAAATTCTCCGAACTCTTTATTGGATCCGTAATCGTTCAGGTACAACACTCATCTTCTTCTCCGTCTTCTTGAAATTCACATTTTTAAATTTCTTCTTGATGTATTTACACCATCTTCCAAAAAATGATTCCCACAAGCTTGACCCAGTCTATGCGCACAGTGAAGATCTTGGCAATAAAATCTATCGGCCCCAATCTAGATCAAGTTGTTGGATTCCTTACATGCTTTCCGTGCACGGAGAAGCTACTCATCGAGGTGAAACTTCTTTCCTATTAGTAAACGGTAATCACAACGTAGCTCAAATTTTTCGTAATTTTCCCAAATTATGATGACAAGTGTAGTTTTCAAAACTGCATCTACGCACTGCACCGAAAGAAATGTTTTTAGTATTTTTTTCTCACGTGATCACCTGCATCGTTTTTTTGTTGTACTACTATAGTAGCCTACGCTAGTCATAATGGAAAGTAACTTAGACTACTCCAGTAACTCTATGGTTACCCTAAGAGCAAGTACTACCTCCGTCCTGGTTTACTCTTCCTATTTTGTAGTATCAAAATTTGACCATAGATTTAACTGACAAAATGTTAATGCATGTCACTAAGAACTATATCGTTGGATTCGTATTTGAACATAATTTCAAATGGTGTAATTTTTAGTGACATGCATTGGCATTTTCTTACATGAATATATGGTCAAAATTTTATACTAAATAAGAGGTAGTACAAAAGTGGGCTATAATGGCCCTCCACTATGTAGGCCAAAACACGTGCCAAATTCACTTGTGATGCATTTGGCATCGATGCCCCTCCATTGCTCACCTGGTGCCCCAATCTGGATCACCTACTTTGCTCCAGTGCAAAATTAACTCACGCAATGAAAAAACACTTGCGGAAGAGAGAGAGGACTGATGCAATAAAAAACACTTGTTTGGGAGAGTGAGAGGCTGGTGTAGTTGGTTTGATTGATTTGTTTATACATGTGGGTCTGTGTGCACAACGGTGCCAACTCTCTCACATCGCGAGAGCGGTGCCAAAATCTTTTGATTTGACATCGATGCGTATTATGGCATCGGCCACATAGTGGAAGGCAACAAATGCCCAAGCTCTTCACGTACTCCTAGGTAAATGAGAGGAAAGAGAAAGAGAGAGAGAGAGTGAAAAAATATCACTAGCCAGCCAACCCTATCGTATGAGCGAATGATATTGGTACCTCTTGATGAGACGACAATCTTATACAGCCAGCTGCTCTAATATGTTCTCTTCTTTTGCAGATAAAAAAAGACCCGAAAGTGAAAAATGTGCTGCACTATAACAATCTCATCGAATGCCTTGATCTCCATCTTACAGAAATTGATTTGATCGACTACCGAGGCAGCACATCTGAGATTAAATTGGCCAGGTTCCTTGTTCTGGAGGCAAGTGTGTTCAAGGTAATGAGGTTTGGCGTTCTCTGGCGCAACAATGAATGGCGTGCGGATCACCGCAAGCGTCTAAGCCTAAATGACAAAGTCTCCGCAGAAGCTGATTTTTTTTGAAACATCAAGTGGCCAGAGACTCGAAAACTTATTTGCCCATTAGTAACTTGTCAGGGTGGTGGATTTTAGTTTGTACGATAATGCTGCATCCACCTAAAGTAACGAAAGTTCTTACGTAAACTTCCTAGTAATTCCCTCTTCGTAGGTGCAGCTTTACTCCTAACATTTGTAATATCAGTTTGAAACTTGTAATATTGCCATGTCCTATTCCTGCGTTTTCAAAATCCTGTGAATCAAACTTCTCCAGTTTTGCAAAAAGATGCCCGCACTTGTTCCCTATTTACAAACAACTCATTGTCTCACACAATCAGCCTTATCTCCTCCCCACCACATCTAGAAGGCCATGGAAAAATGTGGCGTGATGGCCGCTGCTGGCGCCGTCCACCCCCCAATCTTGGTGTTCCGTGCAATGCACGGGCATCTACGCACGGGAAATTATGTCGAACACAGCTAGTTGTAAGCAGGCTATAGGTCTACAGCCATGATGATAGTGACTGCAGACGGTGAGGCTGACTATGGTATGCCGAACACGGCGCCTATACTCAGGTGTCATCTCCGGCGTAGGGTCTTGTCACTTCACTGTGAGGAGCAGCACGTAATAATTTAACCAACGGGTAGTACAGTGCTACTACATTGGTAGTACTACTACTACTAGTACTAGCACCACCGTCTAGATTTAGTAGTACTACCACGTCCATCTGGATTTAGTATTTGACTAGCAATATCTAGTAATGCATGTCACAAAAAATGTACTACTCCCTCTGTAAATAAATACATGGTGTATTGTTTTATTCCTATCGGTGAGATAACTTAATGTCTTTTTTGTACTTAATAGAATTACATGCAATGAACTAACCACTGCAGGTGATGTTTGGTAGTCTCAAGTCATTGAAAGCATGCACGGGCACGGAGGGGGACGCAGCTTCATTGACTTACTGCACCTGCCTTTGGGTGTATGACACGTGGGCCCAACGGGTGGCTGGCCAACCTATCATACAGCCAAAGGCAGGTGCAGTAGAGGGGCGAGGAGTAGATGGACAACACGCACGTGAATTCAACGCAGTCTGCACTTCTCATATAAAGGCTCCCGCCAGTCCAATCTACGAAATCCTACGCACCTACGCACCTACGCACCCAAGGGCAAGAGTGATCACTCCAATCGCAAGATCAGTTGACTAGAAGCTAGACCCATGGAGGCGATGAGTGCGAGCATCAGCCGGCTGTGCCAGATGGTCCACGACGCCGGCCTGTGGCCCGGCACCGAGGAACGTCTCCAGGTAGTGCTTGGGGCCGCCAGGGCGAGGGGCCGCTTGGACGACAGCTTCGTCTCCTTGTTCGACGAGGTCCTTGTCGGCTTCCTCGACATGTTCACCGTCGTGAAGAAGCTCGTGGACGGCCTTGACGTACGCCTCCAGCCCACGCGCCCAGGCTCTGCGATGCCTGCCACCCTCAACGACCTCTATGGTGACAACCTCTTCGACGCACTAGTGGCCCTGCGACTGCCCGCCGTCGCGCCAGAGAATGTCCACCTCGAGGTCGCGCTCGCCGCGCAGCGCCTGGCGCAGCAAGACACCATCGACATAATCACCCATGTCTACGTGCAAATCGTCCACAAGGACTACTACATGCAAGAGGAGGACGATAGGACACTGGCCTTCTTGGACCGCAGGGCAACCTTGGACGGCACTGTTCAGAAGCACGTTGAGCTTGCCGCCAATGCCGCTGCTCCTCACACGTCGGTTGGTGACCCGGTGCACTAGGGCGTGAGGATGTCGTTGATGGATCCGTATGTATCTTTATCTTTCCGTCAAATCCATGTAGTAGTATATGGTACTACTAGTAATTATCTTACCTTTCACATCAACTTCATAATTTTCCTACGTACTCCATGCATGAACCGCGCCAGAACCAAACTTCTCATTACTCTAGGGAAAATCGTTATTTCTATCTATCGGTCGCGCCATGGAGCAGAACCAAATTTTACAAGTTACAAGTTCAAAAGGAAAAGCCTGCCCTGTTCGCGTCGCACCCCCACACGGTTGGTCTGGCACACCGCTCAAGGGGGAAAGCGTGCTGTGTTGCATTTTCACTTACAAGTGGGACTGACTATCGACAAACCCCCACCCCGCCCACCGCGCGATGGCTGAGAAAACAGGAGGGAGAAGAGATGGCCGTAGCACGAACTCCAAGAAAATTGGTGTCAGATGGGACTCATGTGGGTGGTGTCGGTGTACAAAAGAGGGGGCACACTTTTGTACCCCTTTACATGTGCACGGACAGTCGGAGCCGCGCCCGCGGCCGCACCAAGCAGAACAGGGAAGGCGAACCAAGGTAAAACCGAAGCCCAAGACAGCCAAGGCAACGCCAAGGCCAAGAAGCACAAAGAGCAGGGAGGCGAAGCAGGTTCCCCCGACAAGACCCTTGCTGGGGCAGCCCCGGCAAGACCCTTGCCGGGGCGGCACGCCCACGCCAGCAGAGTGAGCCACCCTTGAGGCCACGGTTCCCAACACCATTAGCCACGTTGGAACTAGGGCTCGGCAGGCACCTCTGTGGTGGCATGCAGATCTTTGTCAAGACCAAGGAACACTCAAGATCAGATGAGGATTAAAAGACAATGGTCCTCGGCAACATCCTTTCCGAAGAGAGCCACAAGACCCCCGGCAAGATCCGTGCCGGGGACGACAGCGCGCCACGTCAAGACCCTTGCCGGGCCACCCGGCAAGGTCCTCGCCAAGGGCGTCAGCAGGGCCACTGCCAGGCCCGCACCAACCAAGTCTCCACCGCCATTCGCATGCAGCTGCCAGCCCAACCAGCTGGGCAGGCACCTGCGTGGCAACATGCAGCTCCCAGGCCAACTCAGCACACGCCTGCATGGCGGCATGCAGATCTTCGTGAAGGCTCCACCACCGCACCACCTTAGCTGCCTGCCTGCCTACATGGCAACACACGCATCGCTGGCCAGGGCGCGTGTCGAAGCGAGGAGGAGTGGCGACGGACGGGACGGGCCTCGCCCCCGTCCCTGATAAAGCTAGGGGACACCTCAGCGGCGCATTAAATGCGTCTTGTCCTGTAATACGAACGATAAGCTCTGAGCACAGTACGCCTTTCCACCTCATGTGTGCCACTGTGGCAGTCCCTTTCGACTATAAAAGGAGGCCCATGGCATACTAGAGAGGGATTCGGCTCTTTGAAACCACTCATCCACCATAGCTAGTTGGAGAGCTCAAGAACTCCCTGAAATACAGCCACCAAAGTAGGACTAGGGTTTTACGCATCCTCGCGGCCCGAACCTGGGTAAACGATCCTTGTGCTGATTACTAATCTTGCTCCTCTCACAACCCTGCACCTCGGCAACCGTAGAAGGGATTCTCGTGATCCCATAGGTGTCGTTCCACCCCGACATCTTTGGCGTGCCAGGTAGGGGGCGCAATTGTGAGAGTTTGGTCTAGTAGTTGGCCTAACAGTTATTTTTATTGACTATAGCCTAGCAGTTCTTCATCGCCATGGCTCCCAAGAAGAAGACGGCCGCGGCGATCGGCTCGTTGGGAGCCGAACGACCCGTGCCAGCGCGGGCGAGCAGCGGGCCGGTTCCGGACAGGACCCGGGCCGCGGTCCACGAGCACCAGCATCGCCCTGGCAGTCAGAGCCTGGCGAGCGGCGTCGTTCGCGTGCCAGACGACCGGCCGCGCGTCGCCGGATCCAAAGATGGAGTTGGGCCCCCCACAGGCGGCGCGGGGCCCTCCAGGAGTGTCGTTGTGCCACCCCGGGTGGCGCAGCAACCTCCAAGATGCCCACGCTGGTGACCACTGTGTGCTCTTCCCATGGTGTGCATGCTGAGGAGCGCCACCACGCCGGTGACCTTGGACACTGCCGTGGGAAGAGCCCTATGCGTCGTCCGCAGGACGAAGGAGTTCAACATGCCCGCCGAAGTGCTGGCGAAAATGGCGCGCACCTGCTGGGTCGTGATAGAGCTCCTTCTAACGTGGTTAGAAGTCGAAGCGCGCCACGGTCCACGCAGCTGTCGCCGCCACCCACGCCAGCAGAAGCTTTGGCGCGCGCATAACTGCTCCTCGACTTTCCTCCAGCTGCGGAGAAACTCGATGAGTGGAGGGCCACCATCCGGAGCCTCGTCGCCGTCGCCAACAAAGATGATCCGCGACTGGCGGGACCCTCGGGCCGGCGCTCCACCGAGCCACCACATGCCAGCGCTGGGAGGACCGGGGGTGCTGCGGTCATGGTGCACTCTCCTTCTCCTCGCCAGCCGCCGCGGGCGTCGGCCCGTCATGACGACGCTTCTAATAACATTTCTATAGCGTCGTCCGACCCGTGGAGCCACCGCGACCAGCGCCAAGTTCTTCGAGAACGAGCTCACGAAGATGCTCGAACCACTATCGAGCGCCGACGTGATACACGCCACCAGTCGGACAAGCGGGCGGGACCCACTATGGGCGACCCAGCACCAGGGGGCTCCAGCGGCCTACCTTACGAGGTGGGCTGCCCAGCCTTTACCCATGAGCTACGACAGTTCCAGTGGCCGTCCCACCGCACGTTCAAGCCCGACGTCGGCGAGAAGTACACTGGCAAGACCCACCCGTCCGAGTTCCTCAGCATCTACACCATCGCGATGCAGGCTGCCGGAGCTCGCGATGACAAGGTGCTTGCCAATTACTTCCCATTGGCGCCGAAGCCCAATGTTATGTCTTGGTTGATGCACTTGCCAGCGGATTCCATTTCTTCTTGGTCGGATCTGTGCCATGAGTTCGTTGGCGCCCTCACTGGAGGCCACCAAGCTCATGGCCAGGCTAGTGATCTGCATATCATTCCCCAAAAGGAAGGGGAAACCCTGCGCAAGTACATCCAGAGATTTAGCCAGGTGCAGTACAACATCCCTGTCACGCCCAATATGCAATACTATCCTAAAGAGACTCGAAGGTCCCACCAAGGATAGAACCGCATATTGACACGCTTTTGCAAGGTGGATATCATTATAGGAGCAGTTATGGAAGTTGGATATCTTCTAAAATGTATTCTTGTGGTTCTTGTTTTTCTAGTCAAAATTTAGGTGATGTATTTCCATGTACCAAAAAATCAATGATGAAAAAAAGATATGTGTTTGCAAATAAAAATGTACGCGGCCGGGATGCGTCGGCGCGTTCGGCGCACGGCCACCGCATCCGAGAAATGGCCCGGTCACGATCCCATTTCCCTACCCAAACGGACAGAATCCGGGCAAAACGGAGGTCCGTTTGGGGTCGTGCATTGGAGCTGACCTTACAAGTGGGACCGCAGTTGAGGAAACCGACTATCGGCAAACCCCCACCTCGCCCGCCGCGCGATGGCTGAGTTAGAGAAATGACGAGGTTGAAGAGATTGCTGTAGCACGGACTCCAAGAAATATGGTGTCAGATGGAAGTCGTGCTGGTGGCGTGTGCCGTACTCCTGGACGTGAATGCTTGTTCTGGCCCATGCCACCCTACTACTCCTACTAATTTTAGTAGTAGTATCGAGGATTCGAGGTGCTGGTTACGTACAGCGAACACATTAACATATGGCCCACCTCACACTGTGGCCAAATTTCCTGGAGTCTGTGCTAGGTTGAAAAGTGTTCTTTGTGAGGATGGGTGGCTGGTCTCAAGTTTAAAACTTGTTGTATTACGAACGTAGACGTAGAGATAGTGCAGCATATGAAGCTAGTACAAATAGTGTACTATTGTTGATTGGCCTCATCCGATAACCTATTGCAATGCAGGTACAATTATGTATTCGGAAAATATTTTTTGCCTTGTCGCAGCACCCACTCAGAGAAGCGACTCGAAAGCCATTCATAAATTTAGTAAGTTTATCACACGCATATCATTTTATATACAACAGGTCATCAACCCACAACGACAACGAGGATACATTATAAATACGAAAGTTTTCATCACACAACAAATAACAAGCAATGAAATGAACTTCAACTCAACCAATCCTCGGCGTTGGAAACGCTTGCTTTGAACCACAAGCGATTCTCTGGGAAGAGCCAGCTACTGTCAATCTCGAGACCAACGCGGGATTGATCATCCAGGCTGAAGCGGCCTACTATATCACGACCAGGGTAGGGAACCACCGAAATGTCTGAGGTATAGATATAGTTGCTTCTCATAAATGGTAGTAAGGTTGTGTCAACAGCAGCTGGATCGCCTTTCACCATCATTGGATAGTTTGGTCCAAGGAAGAGCGAGTTTTCTCCAAGACTATCAATACTGAAGCAGGGAGAAGGTGTTGGCGCTAGCACACTAGTATCCATCCTGAATACCATGCAACGGGTGTTAGAATAGGTCCGGAGAGGGCGACCATGGGAGACAACACCTGCTTCCTCAGTAGTAACTATCTGAGTGCACTGTATACAGACAAGAAGAGGTGATCCATCGGAATTAGTTGCCAGGCGCCACTGAGTATATAAGTTCTGCTCCTCCTCATTCTCGTGATCATCACCATCGTCATCTCCCCCTTGCTTATAAATTTTTTCAAGTATAGGTGGTGGAATGTTCACAGGACCTTGGAAACACAAGAAGAAGGTTAATTAGTAAAGGGAAACTTGCTAACCCACATGCATGTGGATGAAACAATTATAATTACGGTGGAAGACAAACGTACTGAAACTACGAGGATCCCATGCAAAAACAGTGCCACGAGTGGTGGCAGCAAACACAAGATCCTCGTATTCAATTGCATCACAGTACTCATCCATGTGCAGAAACTGATTTCTGAGCAATATCCATGGACGACGAACCGTGGAATGAGTAAGGATGGCAACAAGCTTGTCGAAGATAGCAACAACTTCATAGTTCTTGTAATTCCAAGAGCGGTTGGGAACTCGACAAATTGCTATCTTCAGTAGACGACAGTCACCATGATCGTATTTGAACGTACGTAGATCATCTGTGTGCTCAACCTCAGGGCACTCTGAGATTTTTGGAAGTGGAATCCGCTAACGAGTGTACACATTCACAAGTTCCCACTCGCAATTGTACCCAATATAAACAACCCAATCTCCATTTGCGCCAGCCCAGGCCTTACCCTTAAGCGATGGCATCTTGACATCACACGTATCATTATCAAGCGGCATCAACTTGCACAAGGCGAGGCTTCCGTCGTCCGCGCCCATGCGAACATGCTTATAGCGAAGAAGATAAGGGAGATCAAACCGCTCCTGGACCCTTGGGTTCCTTGTAATGATGTTATTAGTTGAGTCGAGAATGGGCTTGAACGAACCTGCCATGCTAGCCGAGGTGATGACGTCGCACCGATCAATGAGTTCCTCCACCACGTCATCTTTCAGATCAGGGCAAGAATAACGGGGTCGTTTCCGGCTTGTTCCCTCCATGGAGAAGACAATCGAACAATGGCAGAAGGAAGGGTGAAGGCAAATGGAGGATGGAGGAAGAGCGTGCGACAACAGTTCCAAATTGAGAGGGAAAGGCGAAGAGTCGGTGGACGGTTGCCAGTTTGCCACGGTACACGAAGAGTCGCCTCGGCCTACACGGCCTTTCAGAAATTGTACAAAAGGACTCGCCATCGTCTCACTGAAATGTTGGAATGGGACCACATGTCAATGAAACATGGTGTGTAATTTCTCGTGCAAAATGCGATCTGGCCGCGTTGGCCCGAGGTGCCGCATTATTTATCGACTTTATTTTTTTAATGGCGTGCCGTTCAGTTTTGAAGCACGACTAACTGGTACTGTTTGCAGAGAAAATATAAACTACTCTACCACTACTCCACCTCTAGAACTAGTAGTATAAAAAAGATATATAGGATGGAGCTTCAGAGCTTTCTTGCTAAGGGCTGCCCACTTGCTTCTCACACTATCACCCTCTCTCCAAATCTAAAAAAGACGGCCTCTCTCTCCCTCCACACCGGTGGTCACAGATCCGCCGGGGAAGAAAAGGACGTGCAACATTGACGCACTCGTCGTCGGCGAGCGAGGTCACACACTAACGACAAGGCCATCCTCTCAGACCTAGCACCCGCGCGGGATGGCCTCCGTCCCCAAGCTCGCTGCCATAGTGCATGCGGAGGACGACGACCACAGCGAAGCCACTTCCCGCCGACCCTCAGGTATGCTACCTCTTTTCGAACCATACCCTTGTTCTATTGCCCCATCTGCCACGTCGCTGCATGTGGATCTTTTTCCACTCCACCATCTTCCCAATTTCCTGTCCTCTGCTCTGCTGGTGACGCAGACGAAAACCTTAATTTGCACTATTAAAGGAAACCCTACTTCATGTAGACTAATCCATGTCTGGGTTGAATAAGGAAAGGAAGGGAGACTGTACTGTCCAAGAGAGTAGGCATCGAACCCGCATCTAGGTTGAAAAGGGGAAAATCAGTAGCTAAGGAACGAGTCTCGTGTCTCTTGGTTGAAGAAGGGCAGAAAGGTATGACAACGCAATAGAGAATGACCAGGTTGATTGGTTTGTTGTCCTCACATAGGAAAAAGGTGGCTAAAGAGAACAAAAATGGGACGTAATCCACATTTGCTGCCTGGATATTTGTTGCTCTGGGCAACCATACCTCCCTCACCACTCTATGCGTCCTTGGAGGTACATCGTATTGGTGCGCCCACTGTCCAAATGGGCCTAGCATGTCCGTTAAACCAAACACATCCTTATTGTCACTTTTTTGCTGTTAGTATAACGCCAACAGTCAAGTCAAGCAATGCTACTGCTAAAGTGATGCCACATTTAACTAATGCCGCACTCAGTCTAATGCCACCGATAAATTATTTTTTTGCGTATAGAAGAAATAAACAGTTACAAAAACAAGATTAGAGAAGGAGGATTGGGGTTAGAGATACATCAGAAGTACATCAGTCTGGTTCTAGGGGGCGCTCTACAAGAGCCATTGCACGCTTACGCCCAGCGTCAACCCAGTCCTTTGCTTCGACCTGAATCTTCAGAAACAGTTGTGTGGGGTGACAAGAAATATTTCTGAATGTTCTATCATTTCTTTCTTTCCAGAGGTTCCACCAAACCAGGGCCAAAATTGATCTCCAAGATTTCGCTCTTTCCTTTCCCATGGAAGCATTTGTTCGCTGCCACCAGCTAACTAGGGAATCGTCATGAACTGCCGCCATAGCCGGGCTCATGTTCAGCTTGCAGAGTGTCAGGTGCCAAACTTCCTTCGCAAAAGAGCAAGAAGTAAGCAGGTGGGCAGCAGTTTCAGGCTCTTATAGACATAGCAGACATAGCGGATTATGGGGCCACCCTCGCTTAGCAAGGTTATCCGCCGTTAGACATCGATCTTGAGCAGCCAGCCAGACGAAGAACTGACATTTGGGAGGGGCATCCGAGCTCCAGGCACGCTTCGCATAAGGTGGCCTAATGTTGGCCGTAAGAGTGGCAGCGTACGCCGAGCTGGAGGAAAACTAACCATCGTTATTCCATCTCTAGGTTAGTGAATAATCTTGAGCCTGAGTGAGTTGGATCGGCTGCAACTCATTCCAAAGGTTCATGAATTGCGCGATGGCCTCTTGAGTTAACCACCGATAAATTTAAGCAATGCCATTTAATGTCACAGGATTATTTCAGGGTTAGCTTTTGATTGTGGATGTATTAAAGATTTTTCAGCTAAGGCATTCTAATGGTGTTGCACAACCAGTATACCAACGATGAAACTTGTTACTACCTTCAGATTTTTGCACTGTTAATGCTTATAGATTACATACCTCACTTTCATGACATAAGTTAATTTTTTGTACAGTGTCACCAAAATGCCAAGGCGCTGATGTCATTTTATTTTGGTTAAACTGCACCAAAAATTATGAAGACAAGAGGAAAGGTGAAGAGTGGGCACCACCTCCTCCGGCAGTTCTCTTGATACGTTCGATCAAGTTTTTATGTTTGATCGATTATCAAGATTGGGATAGCAATTTTTAAGGTCCCCCCGAGTTTTAAATGATATTTACCTTGGAGGTACATGGTTTGCAATTTTTTTATACTGTCATTAGTTAATAATGCTAGTTACCTTCAGACTTTTGTATTTGGTTTAATGCTTATGCACAGCTAGTATACCAATGCTAAAACTTGTTACCTTCACATTTTGTATTGTTAATTCTTATAGAAATCTTCCAGTGCTAGAGTATTGAAATCTGTTCAGTAAAACAACTGTACTGTACCCTGTAATAAAATAACTACTCTACTGTTGCACTAGCCACTGGATTAGTGTATATTTGTAGTATTCGAATGGTGTTGCATTAGCGTATGGACATAAATAAAGTGTGGCAAGCTTTCCCAGATATGTGCTCAAGAAAACTACTACCTGTTTTTCTAAATACTAGACGTTTGGGTACTTTAAATTGAACCACGAAAACGTCTTATATTAAGGAACAGAGGGTGTAGAGTTCACTCAAATTATCCCGGTAAAGCTAGTCACACCTTTGTTAAAATTAATGTTCATTATGTTATCGGAGGAGGTCTGTAAGTTTGTCTCTAATGCATGTCGACTACATACCTGACATCATGATGTAATGTTAAGTCATTTCCTTTTGTTACAGTGTCACTGAATTGTCAAGGCGGTGATGGCATTTTATTTTAGTTGAACTACACAAAATATGCTTAAAAGAAGAGGAAAGGTCAGGAATCGATCATTCTTTCAGAAAGAACTATATATGCCTTTCTGACATCAGCCGCTGTTGCCTTATTTATTCCTTCAGACAGGTGGTTAGAAACAGTCTTGCTACCTTTTACCATTAAGAAATTGGAATGCTTATATTTGTGAGTCTATGCTTCAACTAGTGCCACTTTTATAGTAATCGCACTTTCAATATCTATGCAAACAGGGTGCTCGATTTTAGTGGAACTGCACAAAAAGACCAACTGGTTCAACATTAGGAGCATGTTTTCTTCCAAACCTTTATATCCAATTGGTGGCACTATGAGCTGTTCATTAAGAAGGTACATGGTTTGCTACTATCTTGCTACTCTTTTTGTACTGTCATTAGATAGTAATACTAGTGGTTTGCATGTGAATTTATTGGTAGGGTGGACCTACATTGGAGGTGCAGGACAGGATTCAATGATTGGATGCTCAATTTTGGTTGTATTGATTTCACCTCTTCCATCACTGCAAACATGGATATCCTTGGTTGATGAAGAATAGGCACTATATTTCTGCTCTGGACAAGCAAATCAATTCAGTATGAAATTGTCCAGGGCAAAACATGACTGTATCAAATTGTTCAGTGCAAAACATGACAGATGCTAAGCGGAAGAGACATGTTTAAACCGAAAATACAAGGTGGGGTATATGTTTACTAGCTGCTTGATATTTGTGCAAACAGAGATGTCTGCCCGTTGCTATTTGGCAAACATACAAAGTGACCGCATTTTGGTTGAACTGCACAAGAGAATAGTATAGTCGCTGCATGCGGTGCCATTTGAAAATAGACACAGAAAGATTGGATAGTCACTTCATGGACTGCAGAAAAGTAGTACTGTACTATTTATTGGTCAACACTAGGTGCTTCATTGCTTTGGTCTGATTATACAATGGGCATCATTTTGCCTAGTTAAAGTTTGTATTCCGAAAATAGTCTCGCCGTGTGATCGAGAGAAGACCAAATCATATTGCAGTGGATGTTCCTCCATCATGTGTGGTTCATTCTCATGGTTCCAGCTGTTGGTGAAACCACTTACGTTTGCAAGAGGAATTGTAGACTTCACAAACAAATTTGTCTTTCAGTCTGTACTGAATGTTGGCCAAGAGAAGCATCCATGTTAGTAGGAAGAACATATGTTTTTTCTAGATCTTTGCTTTTGGAGCTACATATTTGTATATGATCTGTGAATCATTGAGATGCATTAACATGTTGATCTTATGTATGGGAATCGTACTAGTTGGTTTTAGTTGTGGCCGATCTTTGCTTTTGGAGCTACATATTTGTATATGATCTGTGAATCATTGAGATGCATTAACAGTTCCTTATATCTGTTCGCTCAGTGTTTACAATTTGCTAATCGATCACTAGCTAGCCTACTAATGCGCTCCTCGGAGTTTTAGTTGCGACGCAAGATCCGAAGTGGCAGTTTTTTGAATAAAAATGCCTACCTCTGAAGAAACTGGCAAGCTCCTCTGAAGAAAATGCCATGCGAATCTGAAGAAACTGCCAGCGAAAACGTTCGCAAATGCCTTATCTCCCAGCTAAAGTTCATCAACTAATGCCCTCGGTTGTGACTCGTTGCATGCTGCTCCACGTACTGGCTGCGAGCGATTTTGAGTGCCTGCATGCAGCCGGCCGTAATTAAGGCAGCTAACTGATGCGAAAAGATGCGCTTTAATTGTTGCGGGCCTTTTAAATCCGTGGAATCATTATTGACAAGGAGGGAGATGATTCGAGTGCACTCTCGTTTGACCGTCATGCCGGCGTGCGACCCAGCACAGACGGGACGGGATGGTACAGTCAGAATTTCAGTTTCTCTAGTTTCCACGGCAAGCTGGCGCGCTAAGCCAGGCCTGCTTAATTATGCATTGAATTACGATTACGGTCGCGCTACCTTCCGCCTATAAGTACTGTTTCCCGGCCTTCTATGGTGGCACCGTGACCCAACTCGCCCTATCCTCATAAGCCCCCACCGGCCCGACATCGCTCGCCACTTATCCTCGCTCTCGCCACGTCCGCCAAGCCCCCGTCCGTCCGCGATAGGCGAGGCCGGAGGTGGTCACCGCCGGAACTAGTGTTCGGTTTTTCACCGGAAGGCAGACGGAGGGAGGAGGCATTCTGTCGGTCTTTAGATGGCAATGCAGAGATCGAGGACTTGTTGGAGCGCGACCGCCTGGCGGAGGAGCAGGAGTTGTTGGAGCGCGGCCGCTTGGCGGAGGAGCATCGTATCACCGATTTGCGCCGCCAGCAGGACATGGAGCAGCAGCGCACCGACGCTCTGAGTCGCGAGTAGAGCGCCCGCAACTGGGCCGACTACGTGGAGGCCGGCGCCCGGCAAATAGCCCTGGAGGCTGTTGGGCACGCACGCGTTCGCGACGCCGATTTTTACTACCAGCTCGTCAAGTGGGTTTCCCGCTTAGAAACCGAAGCTTCGGTGGACCACGCCGGCATGGAAAGGGCCAACGCGCGCGAGCAACGCGCCCTATCGCACCTCTGGCAAGTCCGAGGCGAGGCGGAGGACGCCAGTGCCGGCGTTTAGCGTGTACCACAGATGGCGGCCGGCATCGTCTAGTTAGCTAAGAGTAAGTTAGTACTTGTACGCTACTAGAGTATTAGTGGGAGTAGATAGTTAACTTGGCTATGATGGTTGTCAACGTGGAAGTTCAGTACTCTATTTGTGGATCAGACCTGTTACTTTGCTCTGAATGTTGAAATTTTCGTTCGAACGTATGGAATGGGTTGTTATTTTTTTAAATGGGTTGTATTTGTCCTCCACGGGTTTAGAGGCCGACTTGTGGGCCTACCAAGTTGATGCGTACACAATTAGGAGATGATTGTACGTGGAGAGGATGACAGCAGGGACCCACCAAGGTCATGGCAGTACGCAAGCAAGTGCCTCCTTATTTCAAGGCAATAAAAAATGGCTCCTCCTAATGGATTTCTGACATCTGGGTCCCATGCCATTGTCAACGTAGTCAATAAACGAGAGAATTGCAAAATGAGCGGCTGACACCAGGGACCCAGCAGCTCGCCCAGTTGTTTTTGTTTTGGGTTAATTTGATAAATGCCACTCCAAATCTGGTGTTTTTGAAAAATGCCACGACAATTTCCAAACTTTGAAAAATGCCATTTCATGCCATTTCCAATGGCATTTTTTGAAGTCTGGAGTGGCGTTTTCCAAAGTTTGCAAAAATTGCAGTGGCATTTTTCAAAGTTTGAAAATTGCAGTGGCATCTTTATGAATCGCCATAATTGGAGTGGATTTATCTAATTTGTTTTTGAGATGGAAGCAGGGTGTCAACTGGGCTGTGCGGGCCACTCTGGCCTGTCTAGACAACCTTCTCTTTTATGTTTACCACAAACCAGCCCAGTAGTTTTTTTTCTTTCTGAAAATGGCTAGCCCAGTTTTTTTGGTGATTTTCCAAGTCGCTTTGTCAGGCCTGTTGGGCTGCAAATCTTTCAAGACGAGGAGAGCTTCATTCGGCTGGACGAGAAAATGGCCTATCAATAATGAGAAATGGGCTGTACATTTTTAAAACACAATAAACCGGCAATTAGTTTCAAATTTCTTTTTTTCATTTCGAGATTTTAAATTGCATTAATTTTTATGCATGGACAATTTGTTGTATTTTATATTGATATACATTTATTTTTAAAATCAGTTTGAATGTGACTCGAAATTTCGGGAGTAAAAACAGTTCGGACCGCACCGAAATATGCAAAATTTCGTATAATTTTTAACCATGGCCACAATATGGGCTGTAATGCTAACAAAAAGAATATGGGCTCCAAAAAAACCTTAAGAATTAGCAAATAGGCTATAAATTATTAGAAATAATGGCAGATGGGTTGTATGCTGTTTTCCACAGATTTGAGGCTTTCCTAAAAAAAGGTTGACGCACAAACACTGACTGTTGGATGTCCATCCAACGGCCGTCGTGCTTCTTCAATCTGTGCTCTTCCTGCTCCAGCCCCTCAAACAAGCGCCGGCGGGACTGCCTGCTCCCTCCTCCCCGCGGCCGGCTGTGCTGCCGCACAGGCCTCACCGCCCCACCATACTCCCATCGCTGGCCTAGCCATCCCTCTACTCACCCACACCTGCTGTTATTCTCCGGTGACGGCAGACGAGCCAGTAAACCCTCGTACAGTCGTACTCCCCTCCACGTGGGAAACAACTGCCGAGTCTTCCCTGCCTCTGTGTCGTTCCCTTCCTAGGCCTCGCCGTCGTCCACCGCCCTGGTGCTCTCGGCGCGGCCTGGTCAACATGGTCAATGATCGACATGCATCTGAAGTGGACTGTACGTGGAGAGGCAAACAGCTGGGTCCATGGCCGCACGCAAGGAAATGCCTCCTTATTACGTGCAAAATAATGATTCCTCCACCTGACATCTGGGACCCACCGAAAGGGCCTCTGTATTTCACGAAAAAAACGTTACTGCCGCTGACAGCTCGGACCCACCAGCTATATCTTCGCACGCAAGGAAGTGCGTCCTTATTACGCACAAAAAATGAATACTCCCCCTGCTAGCTGGGACCCAGTATAGTGGCAGGCTGACTTGTGGGCCTACTAAGTTGACGGGGACGGAGGGCTTTGTCAACTTAGTCAATATGCACAATTCTAGCTCTGGTGACCATACGATGTCCATCCAACAGCCGTACGTAGTGCTTCTTCAACCTTTGGTCTTCTTTCTCCAGCCGCCCAAACCAGCGCCAGTCGTGCCTCGTGCTCCTGCCTCCCGTGGCCGGCTGCGATGCGGCGGAGGCCTCACCGGCCCCTACTAAACCCACCGCTGGCCAGGCCATCCCTCTACTCACCCACACCCCCTGTTATTCTGCGGCGACAGCAGCCTCACACCGCAGCGAACCAGTGAACCCTCATACTCCTCTACACGTGGGCATCCACTGCCGCGTCTTCCCCGGCTCCGCGTCGTCCCCTTCCTAGGCCTCGCCGCCATCCACCGCCATGGTGCTCTCGGCGCGGTGTGGTCAACGTGGTCAAGGAACGACTTCCATCGGAGAGGCCGACAGCTGGGTCCATGGCAGCCGCAGGGAAGTGCCTCCTTATTACGTGGAAAATAATTATTCCTCCACCTGACAGCAGGGACCCATGGACGGGCCACCGTATTTGGCGAAAAAACGTTTCCCCTGACTGCTGGGACCCACCGGACGGGCCACCATATTTCATGAAAAAAAAGTTCCCCCCGCTGTCAGCTCGGACCCACCGGAAGTGCCGCCTTATTACGCACAAAAAAAATGAATACTCCCCCTGCTAGTTGGGACCCACCTTGGTGGGTGGCTGACTTGTGGGCCTACTAAGTTGACGGGGATGGAGTGCTTTGTTAACTTAGTCAATATGAACGATTCTAGCTCAAGTGACCGTACGATGTCCATCCAGCGGCCATAGTGCTTCTTCAACCTCTGGTCTTCTTGCTCCAGCTGCCCAAAGCAGCGCCGGTCGTGCCACATGTTCCTGCCTCCATGGCCGGCTGTGCTGCCGCGGAGGCCTCACCGCCCCCTACTATTCCCACCGCTGGCCAGGCCCTGCGGCGACGACAGCCTCACACCGCAGCCGAACCAGTGAACCCTCGTACTCCTCTCCGCGTGGGCTTCCACTGCCGCGTGTTCCCCGACTCCGCGTGGTCCCCTTCCTAGGCCTCGCCGTCGTGCACCACCCTGGTGCTCTCGGCGCGGCGTGGTCAACATGGTCAAGGAACGACTTCCATCGGAAGAGTACTGTACGTGGAGAGGCTGACAGCTAGGTCCACGGCCGCAGCAAGGAAGTGCCTCCTTATTACGCGCAAAATAATTATTCCTCCACCTGACAGTAGGGACCCACCGGACGGGCCACCGTATTTCGCGAAAAAAACATTTCCCCCTGACTGCTCGGACCCACCAGCTACATATTCGCACGCAAGGAAGTGCGTTCGGGCAAAAAAAAAAACGATTCGCCCCCTGACTGCTGGGACCCACCAGCTACATCTTCGCACGCAAGGAAGTGCCTGACAGTCGGGGCCCACCTGGTCGAAGCGTACGTAGCGTTGTCATTCTGGTCGCGAATGTGTACGTACATACTGGTTGACGTAGAGGCGTGGACGTAGCATGTACACGTACGTACAACGGCCAGTGTGCAAGAAAGAAAATACGGCCACGTACGTACATACGGGCAGGGTCTCGAACGCCTACTCGTGCATACGTACGGCCAGGGCTCGTGTACATGGCTGGGTCGGAACGGAGAAACTGCGTCATCGTCGTGTTCATGGGGAGCCAACCGGCTGGGTCGGAACGGAATGCGTCGACGTGTTCATCGGGAGGGCTTGGATGGAACAGCCGATGGAAACGAGGCCTGGCGTACCGCAGAACGAAGGAAACAACCTTGTGTTTGACCAGCCACGTTCGAAAAGGGATCATGTTCATCGGGAGGGGTCTGGCGTACCGCAAAACGGAGGAAACGGACCTCCTATGGTCGAAACGGGGTTCCTGTTGATCGGGAGGGGTGTGGCGTACCGAAAAACAGAGGAAACAAACTTGTGTTGGAGCGCTACGGTCGAAATGGGGGTCCTGTTCATCGGGAGGGGTGTGGCGTACCGCAAAACGGGACTCCACAGGATACTGTTCATCTCCACCGTCGACCCCCTCTAGCCGCCGACCTCCTCCAGCCTCCACCTGCGACTTTCATCCACGAGCTCCTGTTCATCCAGCCTCCACCGTGCGCTACTCCACCGGCTACTGTTCAACCAGCCCTCTCCAGCGGCTCCTGTTCAATCACCCCTCCACAGGCTACTGTTCATACAACCCTCCACCATCTACTGTTCATCCTGCCCTCCACAGGGTGGTCCTGTTCATCCTGCCCTCCACGGGGTCCTGTTCATCCAGCCCCAACCGGCTCGATCGATCGGGGTCCTGTTCATCTAGAGGCAACACCACGGGGTCCTGTTCATCCACCCCCACCGGGAACTGTTCATCCAAACCCCCCAGCAACGCTCAATGTTCATCCAGAGGCACCATCGATCGGCTTCAGTTAGCAGCAGTAGCGAAGGAATCGCTCGATCGCGTTCAGTTAACAGCCATCGATCAATCGCTCGGGTTCAGTAACGCGTAGCCTGTAGTGCAATCGCTCGGGTTCAGTTAGAGCCCAACGCCTCGCACCCACGCGCGTGCATGTACGAGAGAAACGTGCATCGCTCGGCCCTGACCACCCACCGTAACCGGGAACACCCTGATATTTTCCTCGCCCTCGCTTCTACCACGGTTTTTCCCGTCATGGACGGCCCAAAGAATGTCATGCAGCTGCATCTCCGGCCCCCCAGGATGAAAAACCCATTTTCTGTCTTGATTTTTTGTCATAGAAGTAGGACCCCACCACATCTATGATGATACCAGGTTTTGTCACAATTATCGTCATAGAAGTGTCATAAGTATGACAGAAATTTTTTTCGTTCGGCCCAAAATGTCACGGATGTGTCTTTTTTTGTAGTGCACACCCGCTTTCCCCGTGTGTCATGGCCCACCCTCTACGCGCCATCTTTGTGTACTCGCTAGTCGGCTGGGCACCCCCTCCGTATTCACCCAATGTAATTTCACTCTATCTATCAATGCAATGATACGCAAAGCTTTTGCGTATTCGAAAAAAAAGAATTACATACAGATGTATATAAACATATTTTTAAAGTGTAGATCCACTCATTTTGCTTCATATGTAGTATATATTAAAAGGACGCGACTAGCGGGTGGCCGTTGGCCCGCTAGCGCTCCGTAGTGGCCGGCCGAAAAAGGAAATGTTTTGTCTCTCTAATCCATATTAGGAAAAGTGAACAGGTGTGAACATGATTGAATAGGATATAAATAACAAAATAATTGCAAAGCGCCCATGTGAAATGTTAACGCACTTAATTCAGATTTTCAAATTTTTAAAAAACCATAACTTTCAAACCATGCATCGAAATTTAGATCGTTTTCACTTTTGGAACCCTCGCGTTGTGCTCTTCGAAACTAGATCCCGCATGGCTATGTTTTGACGGAATTTTTTGTGTGCAATTTTCTCCCCGTTTTGTGCATCTGCCTAGCCGTCCGTACGCAACTACCTGACAAGGGTGTGCAACTTTTCTCCTATACTGCAAACACACAGTTTTCAATGATGGTGCCAAACTACCTCCTTCCAATGAGATGTGCAACTACGTCTATTGCACATGCCAACTGCGTAGTAGTTGATCTGCAACTTTCCCCTGCCTGTGGATGTGCTTCACTGTTTAGTGCATTGGCCAACAACGTAACAGTGGATGTGGAACTTCGGATACTGCCACGGCCAACTGTCCAACAGTGATTTGCAACTTCCTCTCGTACCCCCATGGATGTGTAGTTTCCCTGCTAGCACACGGCCCAACCCACCCCACGCTACTGAGATTTGCAAATTACCACTCTGTTTATATACAACTTTTCACTACCCTCATGAATGTTATTTTTTACCATTCAATTGTCCTTGCCTATGAGATGTGTGATACATCTCCAACGTATCTATAATTTTTTATTGTTCCATGCTATTATATTATCTGTTTTGGATGTTTAATGGGCTTTAATATGCTCTTTTATATTATTTTTGGGACTAACCTATTAACCGAAGGCCCAGTGCCAGTTTCTGTTTTTTTGCCTATTTCGGTGTTTTGCAGAAAAGGAATACCAAACGGAAGGAAACCTTCGCGATGATCTTTCTTGGAACAAACGCAATCCAGAAGACTTGGAGTTGAAGTCTGGAACTCCGTGAGGCGGCCACGAGGCAGGAGGGAGCGCCCCCACCCTCATGGGCCCAACGGAGCTCCACCGACGTACTTCGTTCGCCTATATATACTCTTATACCCTAAAAACATCAAGGGGAGCCACGAAACCACTTTTCCACCACCGCAACCTTCTGTACCCTTGAGATCCCATCTTGGGGCCTTTTCCGGCGATCTGCCGGAGGGGGAATCGATCACGGAGGGCTTCTACATCAACACCATAGCCTCTCCGATGATGTGTGAGTAGTTTACCACAGACCTTCGGGTCCATAGTTATTAGCTAGATGGCTTCTTCTCTCTCTTTGGTTCTCCATACAAAGTTCTCCTCGATGTTCTTGGAGATCTATTCGATGTAATACTCTTTTGCGGTGTGTTTGCCGAGATCCGATGGATTGTGGATTTATGATCAAGATCATCTATGAATAATATTTGGTTCTTCTCTGAATTCATATATGCATGATTTGATATCTTTGCAAGTCTCTTCGAATTATCGGTTTAGTTTGGCCTACTAGATTGATCTTTCTTGCAATGGGAGAAGTGCTTAGCTTTGGGTTCAATCTTGCGGTGTCCTTTCCCAGTGACAGTAGGGGCAGCAAGGCACGTATTGTATTGTTCCCATCGAGGATAAAAAGATGGGGTTTATATCATATTACTTGAGTTTATCCCTCTACATCATGTCATCTTGCTTAATGCATTACTCTGTTCTTATGAACTTAATACTCTAGATGCATGCTGGATAGCGGTCGATGTGTGGAGTAATAGTAGTAGATGCAGAATCGTTTCGATCTACTTGACACGGACGTGATGCCTATATTCATGATCATTGCCTAGATATTCTCATAACTATGCGCTTTTCTATCAACTGCTCGGCAGTAATTTGTTCACCCACCATAATACATGCTATCTTGAGAGAAGCCACTAGTGGAACCTATGGCCCCCGGGTCTCTTTCTTATTATATTGCATCTCATTTATTTACATCACCTCTCGTTTTACTATTTTGCAATCTTTACTTCCCAATCTATACAACAAAAATACCAAAAATATTTATCTTACTATCTTTATTAGATCTCACTTTTGCGAGTGACCGTGAAGGGATTGACAACCCCTTTATCGCGTTGGTTGCAAGGTTCTGGATTGTTTGTGCAGGTACTAGGTGACTTGCGTGTTATCTCCTACTGGATTGAGACCTTGGTTCTCAAAAACTGAGGGAAATACTTACGCTACTTTGCTGCATCTCCCTTTCCTCTTCAAGGGAAAACCAAAGCATGCTCAAGAGGTAGCAATGTGCAACTTCGTATGTTGCCCTGGCCAACTACCTCGCAGACTATGTGCAACTCTAGTTGTTGCCCCCGCAAACTGAAAATACATGTCCACAAATAGAGAGGGGAAGGAGTTGCACATTTACTAATAGGCAGTTGGCTTGAGAAATAGACTAAGTTGCACACACTACTGCAGGATGCTGCTAACGCGGCACTATGATCAGAGACCCTTCGAGAAACTGTGTGCGATGCAATAATCACAAACGATGGTGTATGAAAACCGCCAGAAATGATGCAAAATGTTTGCGATGAATGATACATCAAACACGGTTCAGATTATAGTTGCGTGTGCGATGAGGGGCATACGGTTGATCTATACGAACTGTTTGCGATGAGACAGAACAACAAAAATGGGCAGCCAGATCAAGGTGTGTGCGATATACGGCATACAGTTCACTCCGATGAACCGTTTGCGATGAGTGAGGTGAACACAAACGATTCGACGTAACAAGATGTGTGTGATACCTGGCAAACAGGTCGGTAATCAGAGTTGTGTGCGATCATTAGAGACAGCCCATACGGTCTTTTTTGTGAATTGTGTGCTCGTCAGGGCACACAGTTCAATAAACCAACCTGTTGGCGATAATGTAGAAGATCTCTGTCGAATGCATATTACTAACCGTCTGCGATGAGATTGACAGGATAAATAGAAATATATACAGTCTGCTTAATTTAGTCCTTCTTCTTGTTGTTCTTGTTGGATGGCCCCGCGACAAGAACAACAAGAACGCTTCTTGCCACTGACCGTTGGCTTTTCATCGCCGTCGCCATCGTCATCGTCGTTGCTGTCGTCGTCCTCCTCCTCCTCGTTCGACCATTCCTCCTCATCATCATCGTTGTCCTCTTATTCGTCCTCCGGCGGCTCCTCGTCTGTCTGGTTGTCGTCTGACGACTCCAGAGGCAGCGTCCCTTCCATGAACCGGATATAATCGAGGTCTGGGCTCGACGCCGGACTCATGGAAGACGAGCGGGATGACTCCGATGTTGACCTATCATCGGGCGCCAGACTGCTGGCCGAACTGTCGTCCTCGCTATCGCTCGACATGGCTGCAGAGTGTGTGCTAGTGTGTAGCGCGGCCTGCCAGGGACGATGAAGATGGTGGACACTTAAGCGGGGTATGCAGAGAAGAGGAACTGCCAATTGAAGCGGGGGTTGGCGTATTATCTAACCGCTGATATAATCAACCGTAATTATTTGTACCCAGTCACTCCAAATTCCCGGAGTTGCGCAGGACTCCTTCGGCTATTTGGCTGGTTTCCTTTTTCAGGACAAAAACAAGGAACGAGTTTTGGGATTATGCACCGGTACCGGTACGAACGGAGTAGGACAGTTGGCAAGCAATACATTGAGCTCTTCTTATTGATAAAGCCAGTAATAATCAAACTAGAAAGGAAAAGAAAAAAGACAAAGAAAAATATCTGCACGAATCTTCGCGTAACATCAATGGCATAGATAGGACCTAGATGTACATTCCAAACAGCGCATAGAACATGGCTAATGCGACAACCACAACTACACATGCTAGTTCCTTCTTGTCTCTTGCTTTCATCTGTTGCCTGTGATTGATTCTTTCTTGCTTCATCGTACTGATTGTACATTCCAGACCAGCCAGTTTCTTCTTCAGCTTTATGTTATCTGCTGTGAGCTTGGTGATAACACTCCGAGCCCTCCCATGCCATTCTTCATCCAGCCAGTTAACAAAGGCACAAGCCTCATATCCCTGCCAATGTTAAATAGTATTCTGGATGAGCGGTGGCATTAACTGAAGTAAAATGATGAACTTAACTAGCACTAACCTCTAAGGGGCAACTGAGAAACCGCCTGCCAATGTCGAATCCCTCCGTGCATACACGTCGAGCGGGATTGTGCCCGTGCACACAACTCAGCTTTTGGTACTTCTCGGTGGCGCAAAACTTGCAGTCGAACTCGTGTTGCGGGAGTCTGGAGTCAAGCTCCGGATCCGGCAGCAGATCACTTTCCTGGGGGGGGGGGGTCATTCAGGATGGATTCAGCAAGGAGCCATACTTTGGACATGGTAAAAAAGATCGGGATAGATTGGAACCTGACAGGATGATTCGGATCCATACTACACCTGCCTTCTGATGACCTTAGGCAAGTGCTCGACGGCGACCGCCGTCGTGGCGGCGATACGAGCAGGAGAAGCCGCACCGAAACCATCAGCACCACTCGTCCGCATACCCCCAATGTCAGCGCCACGCGAGGGAATTTGGAGGCTATGTGGGGATTTGGGGGAAATGGGGAAACTGTGGAGATAAGCTAACGGTCGGGAACTACTAATGGCACTATATATATGTTGTATATGGCACACTGTTTGTACATGTCATTTGTGTTAGGTATTACAACGTCACACACGATTTCCGCACCAAACCGTGTGAGAAGACAACGTAGGTTAGACACGGTTGCCGTTACATAACCGTATGTGATGTACTACCTTGTCCATATAATTGAGTTACGGTGAGATACCATGTAAACAGCCGCTCTGCGGATATCCGTAAAAAACAGTCGCTGTGCATATAGAGATGGCGGCGGTGGCCTAGGCAGCGGCTACCGGAGAAGAGGTCAATCCTCGGCCGGTGGGCGGTGGCGGCGTCATAGGAGGTCAATCCTCGTTCTACGGCGGGAGATAGGAGGAGCTCAACCATCGAGGTCGGCGGCGGCGTGATTCGAACACATCCATCGCGGTCGATGGCGGGATAGTGGAGGTCGAACTTCAGGCGGCAGCCGCACTAAGATTTGCTCCTCGACCCTGCTGTCTCGGCGTGCCGCCACATCGCGCTTGTCTGTCTGCCGGGTGGAGGTCGCCGCGTGGCTAATTAATTAAGGTATTCTCTTCGTGAGTGGCTAAATTTAGGTATTCAATTCCTAAGTGTAGTGTTGTACTAGTACTCTGCGTGTAAATTGACTGGCCATTAACTTTTGTCATAGCACGTCTGGATAACAACATGGAGCGCCCTTAGTAATTATTAAAATAAAACCTTGTGATTTATGCATGCATCTTTGGACAGCAGTTAATCCGTGTATTAATGTTGTTGTTTTGTTTTTAATTACTATTCGTGTGCTGCAGATGGAACGATCTCGATGGATGAAGAATCGGAAAACCGCAGATTTTATCGGTGGCGTGATAGAGTTCATGAATTTGGCTGAAAGTACAAAGAAGAGAATTGGTGATGCGGATTACATCCTGTGTCCATGTACTGATTGTGCCAATACAGAGTCACATGAAGTTGCAGATGTCCAGATGCACTTAGTCTCTAGGGGATTCATGGATGGATATACACGTTGGACCAGACACGGTAAAGAGGAGGTCATGGATGAAGACACCCAGGGCAGCAAGATGCTAACCCGATCAGTGTCACATGGATGTTGAATCTAACATCGGGGCAGAGGCGTCAAGCTACCAATGGAACTCCGGAAAGCCGAAATGCTTACTGGAAAACCAAGACGTCGACACAGATGACGAGGATCTTGATATGCCAGATCTTGCTGCTATGATTGCAGATTTCGAGGGCCCAGATAAGCATATGATTGGGTACAAGGATCTTCCAACCATTGATGCGGACTCCAAGAAAGAATTATATGCAGGTTGCAAAAAGAAATATTCTAGGTTGAGTGCCACCCTGGCGCTTCTTAGATTTAAAGCAGCAAACGGTCTATCAAATAATGGCTTCACAGAGATGTTAGGTCTTTTGAAAGAAATTCTTCCGGAATATAATGTGCTCCCCAGAAGCACGAATGAAGCAAAGAAAATTGTTTGCCCATTGGAACTTGAAGTACAGAAGATACACGCTTGTGTGAATGACTGTATATTGTACCGTGGTGAGTACAAAGATTATCGTGCATGTCCCACATGCAAGCATGCATGATACAAGCGTAGGAGAGCAAAGGACAAGTACAAATTGGACGACGAGATCAAGACAGGAGTCCCGTTCAAGGTTGTTTGGTACTTTCCTTTAGTTCCAAGGTTGAGGCGTTTGTTTGCAAACCCTAGAGAGGCAAAGAGGTTGCGGTGGCATCATGATGAGAGAATTGCGGATAGGTATATGAGGCACCCGAAAGATGGGGCTCAGTGGGAATTAATTGACAAAAAGTTTGAAAATTTTGCCAAGGATCCTAGAAGTATAAGGCTCGGGGAGTGTACTGACGGGATGAATCCTTTTGGCGATATGAGCACCAATCACAGCACATGGCCGGTGCTTCTGTGCATATATAACCTAGCTCCTTGGTTGTGTATGAAGAAAAAAACATTATGATGTCAATGATTATCCAAGGCCCGAAGCAACCTAGAAATGACATCGACATTTACTTTTAGCTATTGGTAGAAGAACTGCTGACAGTGTGGATAGATGCGCCTGCTGTAAAATGTTATGATGCTTACAGAAAGGAGATTTTCGATCTACATGCTATGCTGGTGCACACCATTCAAGATATGTTGGCATTAGGTAACACATCGGGGCAAAAAACAAGGGGAGAAGTAGGGTGTGTCACATGCATGGATAGGACAGCTAGCAGAAGACTTCCCAAGTCGCACAAAACAGTGTATTTGCGTCATCGTAGGTTCTTACGGAAAAATCGCCCATACCGAAATATGAAAGCTGAATCTGATGGTACGGCAGAGGCAGCTACAGCCCCAAGACCCTATGAAGTGGTGGTGGTCCACAACATGGCTAAAAAAAATTAATGTTGTGCTTGTCAAGAACCACCCTTTGACGGTGAAACTAACACCCAAGGATCAAATGTTTAAGAAGAAATCGGTGTTCTGGAAATTACCTTACTGGGAGATTCTACGTGTACGTCACTGCATCGATGTCATGCACGTAGAGAAGAACGTATGTGAAAGCATCCTTGGTACTCTGCTCAAGATTAAAGGTAAAAGAAAGGATGGTGATGGTTCACGGCTCGATATGCTTACTGATCAATCACAACGCAAGAGTGAAGCAGAAGATGATGACAAATTCATCAAAGCTCACCAGAGTTACAATTTCAGTACAAAAGAAGCAACACAGTTCTTCACCTATTTGTTGTCAGTTAAGACACCCTCTTCCTACTCCGCAAACATCAGAAGTCTCGTGGATGTGAGCTCAGGTAAAATGAAGTTGGGACACATGAAGTAACATGATTGCCACGTAATGTTGACACAAATCCTCCCGGTGGCCATCAGGAATCTGATTGACAAAGATATAAGAAACACACTCATTGACCTCTGTGATTTCTTCAACCAACTATGGAAGAAAGTTGTAGATCTGAAGAGTTGGATCATATGCAAGATGATATTGCAAGAATATTGTCCAACCTAGAGATGTTTTCCCACCGTCATTCTTTGATATCATGGTCCATCTCATTGTGCACCTTGTCGACGAGATAAAGTATTGTGGTCCTGTGTTTCTTCACAACATGTATCCCTTCGAGCGGTTCATGGGAATCCTGAAGCGCTTTTGTCGGAACCGAAACCATCCAGAGGCAAGCATCCAACAAGGTTATACCGCGGAGTGATAACCCACAAGTATAGGGGATCGCAACAGTTTTCAAGGGTAGAGTATTCAACCCAAATTTATTGATTCGACACAGGGGGAGCCAAAGAATATTCTCAAGTATTAGCAATTGAGTTGTCAATTCAAGCACACCTGGATAACTTAGTATCTCCAGCAAAGTATTTAGTAGCAAAGTAATATGATAGTAGTGGTAACGGAAGCAAAAGTAATATTTTTGGTGTTTTGTAGTGATTGTAACAGCAGCAACGGAAAAGTAAATAAGCGAAGAACAATATGTGAAAAGCTCGTAGGCATTGGATCGGTGATGGAGAATTATGCCGGATGCGGTTCATCATGTAACAATCATAACATAGGGTGACACAGAACTAGCTCCAATTCATCAATGTAATGTAGGCATGTATTCCGAATATAGTCATACGTGCTTATGGAAAAGAACTTGCATGACATCTTTTGTCCTACCCTCCTGTGGCAGCGGGGTCCTAATGGAAACTAAGGGATATTAAGGCCTCCTTTTAATAGAGTACCGGAACAAAGCATTAGCACATAGTGAATACATGAACTCCTCAAACTATGGTCATCACCGGGAGTGGTCTCGATTATTGTCACTTCGGGGTTGCCGGATCATACATAGTAGGTGACTATAGACTTGCAAGATAGGATGAAGAACACACATATATTCATGAAAACATAATAGGTTCAGATCTGAAATCATGGCACTCGGGCCCTAGTGACAAGCATTAAGCATAGCAAAGTCATAGCAACATCAATCTCAGAACATAGTGGATACTAGGGATCAAACCCTAACAAAACTAACTCGATTACATGATAGATCTCATCCAACCCATCACCGTCCAGCAAGCCTACGATGGAATTACTCACGCACGGCGGTGAGCATCATGAAATTGGTGATGGAGGATGGTTGATGATGACGACGCCGACGAATCCCCCTCTTCGGAGCCCCGAACGGACTCCAGATCAGCCCTCCCGAGAGGTTTTAGGGCTTGGCGGCGGCTCCGTATCGTAAAACGCGATGAATTCTAATCCTTGATTTTTTTCTCCCCGAAAGCAAATATATAGAGTTGGATTTGAGGCCGGAGGGGCTCTAGGGGGCGCACGAGGTAGGGGGGCGCGCCCTAGGGGGAGGGCACGCCCCCACCCTCGTGGACAGGGTGTGGGCCCCCTGGTCTTCATCTTTTGCAAGGATTTTTTATTATTTCCAAATAGACGTTCCGTGGAGTTTCAGGTCATTCCGAGAACTTTTGTTTCTGCACATAAATAACACCATGGAAAGTCTGCTGAAAACAGCGTCAGTCCGGGTTAGTTCCATTCAAATCATGCAAGTTAGAGTCCAAATCAAGGGCAAAAGTGTTTGGAAAAGTAGATACGACGGAGACGTATCAACTCCCCCAAGCTTAAACCTTTGCTTGTCCTCAAGCAATTCAGTTGATAAACTGAAAGTGATAAAGAAAAACTTTTACAAACTCTGTTTGCTATTGTTGTTGTAAATATGTAAAGCCGGCATTCAAGTTTTCAGCAAAGATTCTGACTAACCACATTTACAATAACTCTTAGGTCTCATGTTTACTCATATCAATAGCATAATCAACTAGCGAGTCATAATAATAAATCTCGGATGACAACACTTCCTCAAAACAATCATGATATGATATAACAAGATGGTATCTCACTAGCCCTTTCTGAGACCGCAAAACATAAATGCAGAGCACCTTTAAAGATCAAGGACTGACTAGACATTGTAATTCTTGGTAAAAGAGATCCAGTCATAGTCATACCCAATAGAAATTAATAGTAATGGATGCAAATGACAGCTGTGTTCTCCAGCTAGTGCTTTTTAATATGAGGGTGATGACTCAACATAAAAGTAAATGGATAGGCCCTTCGCTGAGGGAAGCAGGGATTTGTAGAGGTGCCAGAGCTCGGTTTTGAAATAGAGATAAATAATATTTTGAGCGGCATACTTTCATTGTCAACATAACAACCAAGAGATGGCGATATCTTCCATGCTACACACATTATAGGCGGTTCCCAAACAAAATGGTAAAGTTTATACTCCCCCTCCACCAACAAGCATCAATCCATGACTTGCTCGAAACAACGAGTGTCTCCAACTAGCAACAGTCCCAGGGGGAGTTTTGTTTGCAATTATTTCGATTTAGTTTGCATAAAGCATGGGACTGGGCATCCCGGTGACCAGCCATTTTCTCGTGAGTGAGGAGCGGAGTCCACTCCTCTTGAGAATAACCCGCCTAACATGGAAGATAAGGGCAGCCCTAGTTGATACATGAGCTATTCGAGCATACAAAACATAATGTTTATTTGAAGGTTTCGAGTTTGGCACATACAAATTTACTTGGAACGGCAGGTAGATACCGCATATAGGAAGGTATGGTGGACTCATATGGAATAACTTTGGGGTTTAAGGGATTGGATGCACAAGCAGTATTCCCGCTTAGTACCGGTGAAGGCTAGCAAAAAGACTGGGAAGCGACCAACTAGCGAGCGACAACAGTCATGAACATGCATTAAATTAATAAACATTGGATGCAAGCATGAGTAGGATATAATCCACCATGAACATAAATATCGTGAAGGCTATGTTGATTTTGTTTCAACTACATGTGTGAACATGTGCCAAGTCAAGTCACTTAAATCATTCAAAGGAGGATACCACCCCATCATACCACATCACAGCCATTTTAATAGCATGTTGGCACGCAAGGTAAACCATTATAACTCATAGCTAATCAAGCATGGCACGAGCAACTATGATCTTTAATTGTCATTGCAAACATGTTTATTCATAATAGGCTGAATCAGGAACGATGAACTAATCATATTTACAAAAACAAGAGAGGTCGAGTTCATACCAGCTTTTCTCATCTCAGTCAGTCCATCATATATCGTCATAATTGCCTTTCACTTGCACGACCGAACGATGTGAATAATAATAAGAGTGCACGTGCATTGGACTAAGTTGGAATCTGCGAGCATTCAATAAACAGGAGAAGACAAGGCAATATGGGCTTTTGGTTAAATCAACAATAATGTATATAAGAGCCTCTTCAACAATTCAATCATGGTCTTCTCCTATCGACCCCCAAAGAAAAGAAAAAAAACTATTTACACTGGAAAGCTCCCAAGAAGCAAAAGAAGAACGGGAAATCTTTTTGGGTATTCTTTTAATTATTACTACTACGGCAAGAAAAGTAAACTAGATAAAAGCTACACTAATTTTTTTTGGTTTTTCTTAAGGTTTAACAAACACACAAGAAGAAAGCAAGAAAAAGAAAATAAACTAGCATGGATATTACAGTGAAAAAGTATGAGCACCGACATCTAGCAATGAGTGTGCGTAAACATAAATGTAATGTCGGTGGGAAATACGTACTCCCCCAAGCTTAGGCTTTTGGCCTAAGTTGGTTCATTGCCACGGATGGCCTGGCGGATACCCATAGGTGTAGCTGGGGTCATACTGCAATGCAGCGGTTATCGCCTCCTGAGCTGCAGCGTGGCGGCGAGCTGCCTCCGCCCTCCTCTCGTACTCATCTGCCTCCTCTCTGGTGATAAAATGTCTTCCTTTTGCCTGATAATCAAAGAAGGCAGGAGCAGGAAGAGTAATACGGAAAGCATGACGTCTTTCAAAAATTAAGCGATATCGGAGAGGTGATTCATTCCTCTCGACAAACTGGTGATAGACCATAGAATTGTAGTCTAAATAAGTAGGAGGCAACTCAATGTCATCCTCACAAACGTCCACACCAAGAAAATTAGCTAAGCGGGTTGCATAAATTCTACCAAAGAAATCTCCATTAAATCTATTATTATGCAACCTACGTGCAACAATGGCTCCCAAATTATAAGATTTGTCTCCTAACACAGCACTCCTAAGAATACTGAGGTCAGGCACACACATATGACATGCTTCATCTTTACCATCTATGCACCTACCTATGAAGAGAGCAAAATAATGTATAGCAAGAAAATGAATGCTCCCTATGGTAGCTTGTGCTATATCTCTGGATTCCCCCACGGTTATACCAGCAAGAAAGTTTCTAAATTCAGATTTACGGGGTTCACTAACACTACCCCATTGTGGAAGTTTGCAAGCAGAAGTAAAATCCTCTAAGTCCATGGTATAAGATTTTTCATAAAGATCGAACAGGACAGTTGGAGAATTACGTGAAGATGAAAATTCAAACCTCCTCACAAATGAACTAGTGAGATGATGGTATTGGCTGCACTTCTCTGCCTCAAAGCTCACAAGATCAGCATTACGCAAATATGCGTTAAATTCTTCCTTGATTCCCGCTCGATCCATAAAATTTTCTGAAGGCCATTCGCAGGGCCGCACAGGAGCATCCCTTGGTGGCTCCTCATCAGCATCACGCATTGCAAGCCTGGGTCCTTGCTTCCTTGAAGAACCACCTTGGAACATTTTCCTAAGCATATTTCTTCCTCTGAAAAATTTCTGAAATTTTTAGTAACTTCAAACAAAAGTGAACCAACCTCAATAAAATTGATAGCAACTACTCCTACAAGTGCCCAGAGCCTATAGCATGCATTAGAAATACTTGGAACCATATAAATTTGACATGCAACTTCAAGAACATGGTCACCTAGGCAGCACAAATTTGCAATGAATAAAGAACTAGAGCAAAAACTAATTGGACCAATGGAGGAGTCACATACCAAGGAACAATCTCCCCAAGCAGTTTTGTGAGAGGTGCTTTAAGCAAGGAGATCGAAAATCGCAGCAAAATGAGCTAGAACTCGTGCTTGAGCTGGATATTGGTGTTTGTGGGAGGAAGAAGGAGTGTATGGGTGCAGGAATAAGTGGAGGAGGGCCACCGTGGGCCCACGAGGCAGGGGGCGCGCCCTGGGGGGTAGGGCGCGCCCTCCACCCTCATGGCCAGGTGCTTGCCCCTCCTGCTGTGTTCGCTGTGCCAGACATTCTCAAATATTCTAGAAAAAATCATATTCCATTTTCAGGGCATTTGGAGAACTTTTATTTTCGGGGTATTTTTATATTGCACGGATAAATCAGGAAACAGACAGAAAAATACTATTTTTACTTTATTTCAACTAAATAACAGAAAGTAGAAAGAGGGAACAGAAGGTTGTGCCTTCTAGTTTCATCCATCTCATGCTCATCAAAAGGAATCCACTAACAAGGTTGATCAAGTCTTGTTAACAAACTCATTCCGAATAATCATGGAACCGGAGAAATTTCGAATAACACTATGTTACCTGAACGGGGATATGCACATCTATACCTACTAATAAAGCAAGGTGATATTCTTGGTTTCGTCCCGCATCAAGGATTTTATCCCAGACGCGGTTAACAAGGTGGTACTAAAATTAACGCATGTGTCCAATTTATTAATCTGTAGTCAATAGAGAAATATGCCTCCTGGGCCAGAATTTGCAGTGGGCCGGCGAGCCATCTGCTTCCTATAAAAAAATAATAGCGTGTGGAGCGATTCGATCTCGCTACCGTACTCTCACCGTTACAACATCCACCAACTGGCCTGGCTCTCGCTTGTTTCAACAAATAGGATTTCTTGTTCTATAAATATTTGCACGATGTTGCTATATTACACAACTGCACTGTGGGCCAACAAAAACTGCCCAACCTGGCCTATCTAGCTACAGTAGGTTCGTATACAATATACATAGTCCCACCTCGCTCTCATACATACACACAAAACCACCAATTTATATAGATCTACCAATTAAAGTTAATAAGCCGCTTAAAGAATCTGTAAGGGAGAACGAACACACTTCATCAGAAGAAGAAGAACAAATGAATGGAAAGAAAAGATGGAAAATCCACGAGACATGCATGGTTGAATTAATGGACGCCTCGATTAGTCGAGTTATTATTAATAGGAAACAGAGGCATCTGAAAAAATTGGTGATTATTGAGGCCTTAAATAAAGAAGGAATTTGGAAAGAAGAGATTTGGATATGCATGGTGAATTAATGGAATTCCTGAATTGGTGGGAATTTAGCACCACATGTAACGCACGGATTGATGTAGTTAATGGGAAAAAGAGAAACCATATTAAATTGGGTATTATTGCGGTTGGATTTGTGATGGAAAAGAGTGGCCAGGTTGAAATGAGATTGTAAAATCCCATGGGACGATTGTGTGTTAGATTTCAATTCATGGTGCACTCTAATTGTATGCATCTCTTTTGGCTAGCGTCTGAAGATTAATATTTCAGAAAAATTACGTGTTAAAAAATGTAAGTCATATAGAAGTGTTCAAACTCAATAAAATGAATTAGTTTAGTCGACATTTTTATTTTTAATAAATAAATAAATAATCATGTTCATTGAAAAGAAAAAATAAAGAAATATTTCTTTGAGCAATGTCAGCATGCCATCAACCTTACATAAGTTATTCAATTCAACTTAGCTCTTGGAAAGAAGAAGGGAAAAACTTTCCAGCTTAAACTCGTCAGCTTCATGTTTGATAGAATCTCATATCATTTTATACCGGCATTTTCTTTAATTCTAAATTCAGATTTGTGTCATATGTTGCATGCTTACTGGTCTTATTTAAATATATAGACATATTTTGTTTACCATAATTAGATCACAACAAATTAACTTTCTATTACATCAAGTTACTTTTCTTAAATAACCTGTGTAGAGTAATATGCGTTTCTATAACTATCAAGCATGACTTCCATAGATTACAATGCATACCAATAGTAATGACATATAAATACCTAGCACGCCCAAGATAAGCAAGACAACTAAAATCGATGGGGCGATTATGCCATTGGTAGCCATGCATTTATAAGTTCATGATTGCCATCGAGAATTTGCCTCTCCTGTTGCAACGCACGGGCATATTTCCTAGTCCCCAATAATAAGAATATCATATTTCTTCTTGACAGTAGGAAGAGGAAATTCAAAACCTCCAAATATAGTCGATGGAATTTTTCCAATAGAGTTGATACTATGAACTTGAGGTTGTTTCCTCAGAAAGTGTATCGTATGCTCATTACCATTAACATGAAAAGTGACATTGCCTTTGTTGCAATCAATAACAGCCCCTGCAGTATTCAAGAAAGGTCTTCCAAGAATAATAGACATGTTATCGTCCTCGGGAATATCAAGAATAACAATGTCCGTTAAAATAGTAACGTTTGCAACCACAATAGGCACATCCTCACAAATACCGATAGGTATAGCAGTTGATTTATCAGCCATTTGCAAAGATATTTCAGTAGGTGTCAACTTATTCAAATCAAGTCTATGATATAAAGAGACAGGCATAACACTAACACCGGCTCCAAGATCACATAAAGCAGTTTTAACATAGTTTCTTTTAATGGAGCATGGTATAGTAGGTACTCCTGGATCTCCAAGTTTCTTTGGTATTCCACCTTTAAAAGTATAATTAGCAAGCATGGTGGAAATTTCAGCTTCCGGTATCTTTCTTTTATTAGTAACAATATCTTTCATATACTTAGCATAAGGATTCATTTTGAGCATATCAGTTAATCGCATACGCAAAAAGATAGGTCTAATCATTTCAGCAAAGCGCTCAAAATCCTCATCATCCTTTTTCTTGGATGGTTTGGGAGGAAAAGGCATGGGTTTCTGAACCCATGGTTCTCTTTGTTTACCATGTTTCGTAGCAACAAAGTCTTTCTTATCATAACGTTGATTCTTTGATTGTGGGTTATCAAGATCAACAGCAGGTTCAATTTCTACATCATTATCATTACTAGGTTGAAAATCATCATGAACATCTTCATTAACATTTTCACTAGGTTCATGTTCATTACCAGATTGTGTTTCAGCATCAGAAATAGAAATATCATTTGGATTCTCAGGTGGTTCAGCAATAGGTTCACTAGGAGTATGCAAAGTCTTATCATTTTTCTTTTTCTTCCTTTTAGGAGAACTAGGTGCATCAATATTATTTCTCTGAGAATCTTGCTCAATTCTCTTAGGGTGGCCTTCAGGATACAAAGGTTCCTAAGTCATCTTACCAGTTCTAGTAGCCACTCTAACAGCATAATCATTTTTCTTACTATTCATTTCATTCAGCAAATCATTCTGAGCTTTAAGTGCTTGTTCTACTTGAGTGGTAACCATAGAAGCATGTTTAGTAATGAGTTTAAGTTCACCTTTAACTCTAGACATATAATCACCCAAGTGTTCAAGCGTATCGGAATTATATTTCAATTGTCTACCAAAATAAGCATTGAAGTTTTCTTGTTTGACGATAAAATTATCAAACTCTTCTAAGCATTGTCTAGCAGACTTATAGTGAGGAATATCACCTTCATCAAATCTATAGAGAATTTACCTTTACTACCTGTGTAGGGTTATCGAGACCATGAGTTTCTTCAATAGGTAATGGATTAAGATCATATGTTTCTTCAACAGGCGGTAGATTAAGACCATGTATTTCTTCAATAGGAGGTAAATTCTTAACATCTCCAGCTTTAATACCTTTTTCTTTCATATATTTCTTTGCCTCTTGCATATCTTCAGGACTGAGAAATAGAACACCACTCTTCTTCGGAGTTGGTTTAGGAATAGGCTCAGGAACTGGCTCAGGAGCTGGCTCAGGAAGTGTCCAATTATTTTCATTTGTCAACATATTATACAATAGGATTTCAGCTTCATCCGGTGTTCTTTCTCTGAAAACAGAACCAGCACAACTATCCAGGTAATCTCTGGAAGCATCGGTTAGTCCATTGTAAAAGATATCAAGTATTTCATCTTTCTTGAGAGGATGATTAGGCAAAGCATTAAGTAACTTGAGAAGCCTCCCCCAAGCTTGTGGGAGACTCTCTTCTTCAATTTGCACAAAGTTGTATATTTCCCTCAAAGCAGCTTGTTTCTTATGAGCAGGGAAATATTTAGCAGAGAAGTAATAAATCATATCCTGGGGACTACGCACACAACCAGCATCAAGGGAATTAAACCATATCTTAGCATCACCCTTTAATGAGAACGGAAATATTTTAAGGATATAAAAGTAGCGAGATCTCTCATCATTAGTGAACAGGGTGGCTATATCATTTAATTTAGTAAGATGTGCCACAACAGTTTCGGATTCATAGCCATAAAAAGGATCAGATTCAACCAAAGTAATTATATCAGGATCAACAGAGAATTCATAATCCTTATCGGTAACACAAATAGGTGAAGTTGCAAAAGCAGGGTCAGGTCTCATTCTATCATTAAGAGATTGCTGATTCCATTTAGCTAATAATCTCTTGAGCTCATATCTATCTTTGCAAGCTAAAATAGCTAAAGAAGCTTCTTTATCAAAAACATAACCCTCAGGAATAACAGGCAAGTCTTCATCATCACTTTCATCAATATAATCAGTTTCAATAATTTCTTTCTCTCTAGCCCTAGCAATTTGTTCATCAAGAAATTCACCAAGGGTTACAGTAGTATTAAGCATAGAAGTAGCTTCATCATAAGTATCATGCATAGCAGATGTGGCATCATCAATAACATGCGACATATCAGAACGAATAGCAGAAGCAGGTTTAGGTGTCGCAAGCTTACTCAAAACAGAAGGTGAATCAAGTGCAGAGCTAGATGGAACTTCCTTACCTCCCCTCGTAGTTGAGGGATTAGCGTCTTTCAAGTTCTTCATAGTGACCAGCAGATATAAATCCCAAGTGACTCAAAGAATAGAGCTATGCTCCCCGGCAACGGCGCCAGAAAATAGTCTTGATAACCCACAAGTATAGGGGATCGCAACAGTTTTCGAGGGTAGAGTATTCAACCCAAATTTATTGATTTGACACAAGGGGAGCCAAAGAATATTCTCAAGTACTAGCAGTTGAGTTGTCAATTCAACCACACCTAGATAACTTAGTATCTGCAGCAAAGTATTTAGTAGCAAAGTAATATGATAGTAGTGGTAACGGTAACAAAAGTAACGGAAGCAAAAGTAATATTTTTGGTGTTTTGTAGTGATTGTAACAGCAGCAACGGAAAAGTAAATAAGCGAAGAACAATATGTGAAAACCTCGTAGGCATTGGATCAGTGATGGAGAATTATGCCGGATGCGGTTCATCATGTAACAATCATAACATAGGGTGACACAGAACTAGCTCCAATTCATCAATGTAATGTAGGCATGTATTCCGAATATAGTCATACGTGCTTATGGAAAAGAACTTGCATGACATCTTTTGTCCTACCCTCCCATGGCAGCGGGGTCCTAATGGAAACTAAGGGATATTAAGGCCTCCTTTTAATAGAGTACCGGAACAAAGCATTAGCACATAGTGAATACATGAACTCCTCAAACTATGGTCATCACCGGGAGTGGTCTCGATTATTGTCACTTCGGGGTTGCCGGATCATACATAGTAGGTGACTATATACTTGTAAGATAGGATCAAGAACACACATATATTCATGAAAACATAATAGGTTCAGATCTGAAATCATGGCACTCGGGCCCTAGTGACAAGCATTAAGCATAGCAAAGTCATAGCAACATCATTCTCAGAACATAGTGGATACTAGGAATCAAACCCTAACAAAACTAACTCGATTACATGATAGATCTCATCCAACCCATCACCGTCCAGCAAGCCTATGATGGAATTACTCACGCACGGCGGTGAGCATCATGAAATTGGTGATGGAGGATGGTTGATGATGACGACGGCGACGAATCCCCCTCTCCGGGCCCCGAACGGACTCCAGATCAGCCCTCCCGAGAGGTTTTAGGGCTTGGCGGCGGCTCCATATCGTAAAACGCGATGAATTCTTCTCCTTGATTTTTTTTCTCCCCGAAAGAAAATATATAGAGTTGGAGTTGAGGTCGGAGGGGCTCTAGGGGGCCCACGAGGTAGGGGGGCACGCCCTAGGTGGGAGAGCGCGCCCCCACCCTCATGGACAGGGCGTGGGCCCCTGGTCTTCATCTTTTGCAAGGATTTTTTATTATTTCCAAATAGATGTTCCGTGGAGTTTCAGGTCATTCCAAGAACTTTTGTTTCTGCACATAAATAACATCATGGAAAGTCTGCTGAAAACAGCGTCAGTCCGGGTTAGTTCCATTCAAATCATGCAAGTTAGAGTCCAAAACAAGGGCAAAAGTGTTTGGAAAAGTAGATACGATGGAGACGTATCACGGAGGAGGTGGTTGAGTTTTGCACCGAATACATGAAACAGAGACCTATAGGTTTGCTCCTCTCTTGCCACGAGGGAAGGCTGAAAGGTAAGCCAGTCCTCGCTGGCACGCAAATGGCTGCACCCAGAGAATTGGCAGAGAAAGCCCATTTGACGGTACTGCTTAACAACACAGTTCTCATCGCTTATGCCGAAGAACACTTGGTGGAGATACGCCAAAGATTCTTACTAATCGTGCCTATATCAGAGGTGGAGATGAAGGAGCACACTAAGAACTACGCCGAATGGCTGAAGAATGGTTTGGCACAAGGATCCATCGATGACATTGCTACGTGGTTGGCACAAAAGGCATCACCTACGATGCTGATGTACCAAGCATATGACATAAATGGATACACGTTCTACACTGAGGAACGTGATAAGAAGACCTCGTATCAGAATAGCTCTGTTCGAATAGAATGCATGACTGTAAATGAAGCTGATAAAAGGGTATACTATGGAACCATCAAAGAGATTTGGGAGCTTGACTATGTGAAAGTTAAGGTGGCCTTATTTAGGTGCGCATGGATCCCTCTTGGTCAGGTAAGGATTGATGACTACAGGAAGACCCGTGTTAATAGGACAACGATGGCATATCACGCGGACCCATTCATTCTTGCTAGCAATGCTACCCAGATTTTCCTTGTGGAAGACCCCTTACATAAGAACGGCCATTTAGCGATGCATGGGAAGAGAAGGGTACTGGGTGTCGATGATGTTGCCGATCAGGAAAAGTACGATGAATTTGATGAGTTGCCAGCCAAGGGATCACGCACCAGTGCAACAGAGAAGAAGTTTAAAATCATCAAAAACCCCAAGTTCATTCGGGATCAACTTAATGATCCCAGTTCCCACATGTAGATGGGAATTAAGCTGTAAGACTAGTCTTTATGCCTACCCTGCAACTTAATTCATTCAATTTAGAACTGTCGCTTGTAGTGAATTTGTGAGTTATGCCCGGTTTTGTGTTGATGTAAGAACCGTTAATATGTTGACCTTGATATGCTGCCAGCTCAGGCAATGAATATGAATTGTTTTTTGTTATTATTATTATTATTATTATTATTATTATTATTATTATATCATAGAGGTAGCACACTCAATCGATCTCACTACAGTATGTGTGAAGAAAAATATGCAATCTTGTTTGCGAGTAGCACACGGTTCGTTGATGAAAGCCGTGTGCCGACCAAACCCCGCCACTGTCGGTGTCAAAACCGGCGGATCTCGGGTAGGGGGTCCTGAACTGTGCGTCTAAGGTCGATGGTAACAGGAGACAGGGGACACAATGTTTACCCAGGTTCGGGCCCTCTCTATGGAGGTAATACCCTACTTCTTGCTTGATTGATCTTGATGAATATGAGTGTTACAAGACTTGATCTACCACGAGATCGTAATGGCTAAACCCTAGAGGTCTAGCCTGTATGACTATGGTAATGAGTCCCTCCTTCCGGACTAAGTCCTCCGGTTTATATAGACACCGGGAGGATCTTGGGTTACACAAGGTCGGTTACAAAGAAAGGAATCTACATATTCGGTCGCCAAGCTTGCCTTCCACGCCAAGGAGAGTCCCATCCGGACACGGGCGCAGTCTTCGGTCTTCGTATCTTTACAGCCCATCAGTCCGGCCCATGGCTAACAGGCCGGACGCCCGAGGACCCATTAGTCCAGGACTCCCTCAGTAGCCCCGGAACCTGCCTTCAATGACGAGGAGTCCGGCGCGTAGATTTGTCTTCGGCATTGCAAGGCGGGTTCCCTTCTTTCCGGATACTTCACAATGGTCTTTGGACGATCGAGTTCGGCTCTGCAGCACGAGCAGCATATACTTCTATAGAGGGCATAATAATTTATAAGTCCAATCCTCTGGCAACTTTTTACAACATGACATCATGTTAGTCCGGTTATTATTTCAAACCATTGTTTCGCCTGCAGCCCCACGTTCCAAGGCGCGGTTGTCATTGGCACGTCTTATCCAAGCAGAGATCGTGTCCCCTTATTAAGGGATTCTTTTATCGACACAGACGTGGGTAACCCAACCGTCCTTAGGGTACAACTCCTTGGGAATAGGAAAATTTTAAGGCCCGGGAGGAGGCGTTCGATATTCTCGGCCTTTATAAAGGGGCACAGACCTGCCTTTCCTCTCCACGCTTGCTTCTTCCTCGACTCTTACTACCTCGAGTTCCAACACCCAGGTTTCACCCTCTGCGAGCCTCAGTCATGTCCGGATCCAGCCGTCAAGGCCGGTGGGTGGCTTATTCTATCACAGAGGAGGATATCATGAAGCTTCGGGCGGCAAGATATCTGACCGCAGAAATCCTCCATCGGCTTCCCACGGAGGTGCAGGTTATCCCTATCCCTAGATCCGGCGAGAGGGTCATGTTCGTTTCCCACTTCCTCCGAGGATTAGGGTTCGCCCTTAATCCCTTCGTCCGGGGCTCATGTTCTATTATGGACTAGATATTCACGATCTCGCCCCGAACTCTGTTCTTCTCATCTCGGTGTTTATCGTCACCTGCGAAGCCTTCCTCCAAACTCCTCCACACTTCGGCTTGTGGCTCAAGACCTTCAATGTGAAACCGCAAATGATAGAGGGGGAGCAGGCGGAGTGCGGTGGTGCCTCAGTGAGCAAGCTTACCTACGCTATTTGGCTAAAAGGATCTTTCAAAGAATCTTCCGACTTATGGCAGCAGGAGTGGTTCTATATCACCGAGCCCCGCGGTTCCAAGTGGGCAGCTGCGCCTGCGTTTCGATCCAGCCCCCCAATTCATCTTGCATCATGGATTAATAAGGGGTTAACTAGGGATTAGTTGACGAAGTGCGGACTCTACAAAGTCGCATCCGAAGCCTCATTGAGAAGGATATCGATCTTGTCAACGTTATTCAGGTAATGCTAGTCCGCCGGACCCTACCGTGCCAGCGACGGCCTCTCCGCATGTGGGAGTTTAACCCAGAAGGGCCACGGACTCTTCAGCACTTCTTCGGCACTACGCACGAAGGAATGTGGAAGTTATTTTTCGGGAAACGAAAACAACGGCCGGACACCACCGAAGATACCGGCCTAGACTGTAACCATCCGGATACCACGGTAAGTACTCGTCCATCGAACACCTCATAGTCAGATATCCTGTGGTAAGACACTGGGCAAACCATCTTTTTCCAGGGCTGGATAAAGAAAGCAGAACGGATTAGGTGTCCGGTCCCTCTTCCCGAAGACTCAGCGGACCTTGTGTTAACAAGGATGCTGGCACCGGCACCGTACCAGGCGCCGGTAGGGGAGGGCAAGGTGGAGAGTGAGAAGACCCGGGGTGACCTTCGTTCCGGAGGTAAATTAGATACTGAGTCCGGAGAAATCGACATTTCCTCGCCCGAAGACAAAGGCGAAAGAGAAGCAAGTATCCCTTCTCCATTCGGGAAGAAAAGGGCCGCCTCCGAAGGTTGGGAGGGGCGGTTTCCCAAGAGGGGAAAGATGCCACCGTCGAGCGGCTCGGGATTGGAAGGCGACGCCGTTGAACAGCTCCGTCGTGAGGACAAGCCCTCAACCAAATCATAAGTGAATCTGGGGTGCTTTGATAGCATCCCGCTCCTTTCCTGTTACCGAAGAGACATGTAACGTGCCTGTGTATTTTTACAGTTTGGCACAGAGTTTTTCTGGGCAATCCTCTTCTTCGGGAGATCTCCTCCCAGAGATGATGGAAAGCGAGACGCCTATCCCGACCTCCTCGCCCAATAAGGTGGACGACTCCGAAGTGTCATCCGGAAGGGTTTTTCTTGATCAACAAGCGGTGTAGGAGATGAAAGAGGCAGTACCCGAAGGTGGACCTCCGATCGTCCGGGATTCGGGGGCCAATAATGAAGGCCCCGGGCTATCCGGTTTTCAGCCAACGATGATTCTGGAGACGGGTGCACGGGTTCTTTCAAAGGATGGTCGTGCTCCTACAGCGGCTTCCGGAGACCCGGCGGCGCCAGATATGTTGAGGGATATGCTGCGAAAAGCATCTGTCTCAGGGGAACAACGTACCTTGATGGGTACGGTGGTTGAGAAGATTCTGTCTGCGAAGAGCGGATTGAATGAAGCCTTCATGAGCCTGCTAAGAGGCTTTGAGGTTTGTGATGTAATGTTTTCAACTGTATTTTATTTGCAAAGATGCACCTGTGTATAGGTAGTAGCCCCTGAGACTCGGGTTGGCTTCCCATGGGAGGCGAACGGAGGATCAAGAAGAAATACACAAGGACTAATCTGATTAACAGGAACACAGGCTGCTTCCCCCTAGCTACTTTCCGGACTACAGATATTGTCGAGCTACAGCGGAAGCTTGATGTGGCAGGGGATGACATTGCGTTAATCAATATGCGTCTTGAGTCGCAAGGTATGTATTCGGAGTAGTCCTTTCACATACATTTTTGTAATATAAGCATGATGCTGAAAGTTATATACTGGGATATGCATGGCTGCAGATGGTGCTGCCGCCGTTGAGATTCTTCGGGCGGAGCTGGCCCAGGTCAAGGAGCAGGCCTAGTTTAGTAATGCGGCTGCCGAAAAGGCATCGGCTGAGTTAAAGGCCGAACAAGCTGCTCGGCGCCAAGACGAGGAGAACATATCCACGATGGCACTCAAACTAAAAAATGCTACTGTCCACTGTGAATTTCTTGAGAAGGAGAATGAAGCCCAAACGACTGAACTTGACAAGGCCTTACAAGAGGCGAGAGAAGCGCGGTCTGAATCCAGAGCAGCCCATGAGGAGGTCCGGCAAGCTGGCGAGATTGCGGCCGGTAAGCCCTTTTTGGTACAGGCTAAGTTCGGCGACCCGAACTATGCTCAACTTAACCAAGTGTGGAGTTCTCCGGATGAGTTTTTAGACTTGCCGAAGAGTTCTTCTGATGCGGCACAGTTTTACCAAGCACAAGAGGGGTATGCAACGGAGAAGCTTTTCTGGTCACAATTTGGCGCGTCAAAGCGCCCTCTGTTGCTGAATGAACAGATGTCCCAATGGGCCGAGCTTCATAGGACATTCGGCGCTGCCATGAAGAACGTCATAATCCGGCTGTGGCCGACTGAGCCTGTTCCGAATAGCTACTTCGGCTTGGTGCAGTGGCTTGTTGATGTGGTGCCACGTATCGACGTTGTGAAGCGGTCGGCGTGCATTGAGGGTGCACGGATGGCCTTTGTCTGTGTCAAGACATTCTGCGGGAAGATGAAGGCCATCGATGTTGCGGCGAAGAGTCCACCCAAGGGCAAGGACCTTCACGCACCGGAGCATTATTTTGAAGACGTCTTAGAGGCCGCCCGCTTGATAGAGGGTCAATGCTCGAAAGACATAATATTCGAGTGAGGTGTATGGGCATTGTAAAAGACAAATTTATAGTTAGTTTATTTTTATGTTTTGCTCGAAAGCTTGTGTTCCTCCAGTGCGGCCGTTTTATATAATCTGAAAGTATTCCAGTCGTCGGCCTCAACCCCCTCGTAGGAAGTACGGGGGTGTTCGGAAAAGCATTTGATCACTCTTGACCCAACGTCTTGGTCCATGAAGGAGGTGATAATGCGGCGAACCAGGCAATCAGACTATAGGGCGTTAACACTTTCACTTAGCCATAGGAGTTTTATAGGGAGGACTACGATATAGCCCATATGGTGCGTTATTCCAATATGGTGCGTTACATATATGACCTGAAGAAAAGAAGGTCCTTCGTGTGATACGGAGGGAATCGCGACAGATTCCGATAAGTCATCAAGTGGTTGACCAGCTCTCGCAGCATCATGACAGTTGGTTTTCGGCTTTCTCTACTGAGGTGCTTGACCAGATGAATCGGAAGCACAATCGCAGTAGTTCTCCCTTTACTACCCTAGCCAATAGAGTGGAACATAAGGTAGCAAGCACAGGAGCCGGGCAACCCAACCATTGACCCAAGACATGATTCGGAGCTAATGCATATAAGGCCAAACTCGTGACACCGAAGTACGCTATAAAGCTGTTCGGACTTTGTTGGCAACTCATTTGTTCCCATACCGAGCCCCTGGCAGGTTATGCCGAGGTATGTCTGTGAAACAGCTATAGGAGCCAAATTCATTTGTGAAAAAGAAACGAATGATTAATGCGGATTATGTTTACTGGGACCTGAGTGGTATGCCAATGGTTGCTTTATAGGTAGAAAGCCGCAACCCCGGCTATTTGACATGCCCTGGGTCGAAGGTGGAGGAAAAAGGCATATTACAGGCTCGAAATAACGAGTGCGGTCTACAAAAAGTTATTTTGGACCTCCTGTCACACGTCTACGCCGCCTGTCCTCGGCGAGGGGAATCCTTGACGGAAGTAGACCCTTAGGTGAGTGTACGGATCCGAACTCCGATAGAGTTAGTTAGATGTTTGTCCTTTGCGTCACTATTTCTAAGAGATAATGAAGAAAGAAAGAGTAATGTAGATAGAAAATGTTACGGGAATGCTTGCAGGCTTGTCCGTATTGTAGTTCCGCCGATGCCCACGGTATCTGAAGTGCGTAGTGATGTATGCGCGATACAAATTTCGCGGGTATATGAGGTGGGCGGTGGAAGCCGAACTGCTATTTCCGCTCCAGGATTGGTCGATCCCCAGGGGGAAATTGCTTCTGACCCCCGGTATTTGGTTGGTGAATCTCTTCGTCGTCCCTATCGCCTGGTGGCCTCCTCCCCTTGTGTTCGGCGTTGAGCTTGCTGGCCTGCTTGAACACCCAACAGCTTCTGTTGGTATGATTAGCTGGTTTATCGGGGTGGCCGTGAATCTGGCAGGGTCGATCCAGTATCCTGTCTAGATTGGATGGTCCGTCTCTATTCGCCTTGAATGGCTTTTTCCGTTGATCAGGTTTGGGACTGCTGAATCTGGCGTTGACCGCTGTGTCGCATGACCTTTCATTATCATTGCGACTTTTGTGTTTGCCGCGTCATGGCTTGCCATTGCTGTCTCGGATTTTGGAAGTGCCCGAGTCGCTGGCGCTGTTGCTTCTACGAGCGAGCCAGATGTCTTCTCCCATGCAAAAGCGGGTCATTAGAGCGGTAAGGGCTGTCATGGATTTAGGTCCTTCTTGACCGAGGTGGCGGGCAAGCCATTCATCCCGGACGCTGTGTTTGAAGGCTGCAAGGGTTTCCGCGTCCGGATAGTCGACGATTTGGTTCTTTTTAACTAAGAACCTAGTCCAGAGCTTCCTGACTGACTCTCTGGGCTGTTCGACAATGTGACTTAAGTCATCGGCATCCGGTGGTCGGACATATGTTCCTTGGAAGTTGTCGTGAAAGACGTCTTACAAATCTTCCCAGCTGCCAATAGAATTTTCCGGCAGGCTGTTTAACCAGTACCGAGATGGTCCTTTGAGTTTTAGTGGTAGGTATTTGATGGCATGAAGGTCATCTCCGCGGGCCATGTGGATATGGAGGAGTAAGTCCTCGATCCATACCGTGGGATCCGTTGTTCCGTCGTGTGATTCGATATTCATGGGTTTGAACCCGTCTGGGAATTCATGCTCCATTACTTCGTCTGTGAAGCAAAGAGGGTGTGTGGCGCCTCTATATTGGGCCACACTGCGACGTACCTCCGATGGAGTCCATTTTTCGGCCCGGGCGTGGCTAGGTTTGTCACGTCCGAATAGGTAGCAATCGTCGCGTGTCGATGCACGTCCTCGCGATACATAGATCGATCTTGTGTGTCCTGCTCTACTGTCCAAGTCCTGCCGAAGGTCGTATGTACAACCCCGAGGTATTTTATTCTTGCCTTTATGGCGAGGTGGGGCAGTCTGGTGTTCGGCTTGAGTTCCCGCTTTATCCCGACCAAGTTGTGGTCGGCCTGCTGCCTTGAGCGATGATGGTACGGGTTCCAGCGCCTCATCATCGAACTGAGGTAGCAATCTATGCTTCGGGTAATTTTTGGCTCGACCACTGAGGCCGTTTTCTTCGATGGCCAGGACTTCAGTCCATCTATCATTGAGCAGATCTTGGTCCGCTTGAAGCTGCAGCTGCTTCTTTTTCAGGCTCCTTGCAGTGGCTATTAGCCGGCGTTTAAAGCGCTCCTGCTCGAGAGGTTCCTCAGGCACGATGAACCTCGTTGCCGAGGCTCTCCTCCTCCTTGGAGAGCGGAAGATAATTACTGTCCTCCAATTCTTCGTGTATGGCCTGTTCATCAGGGCTAACTTGCCCATTTTCCCATTCCTCCTGTTCGGAGGTTATCTTGACGGGGTCTTCATTGTTTTCGGCATCGTCTGGAGTATTATTTTTTCCGGTGCCAGTATTGCAGTATTTAGAACGACGTGACTTAGAGCGGCGCCGAGGAAGCCAGCGCTTGGGCTGTCTCTCAGGAGGTTTGTCCTCGACTGGATCCTCTTTGTCGTCATTGTCAGTTTTTTTAGGCGTATCCACCATTTATACGTCGTAGGAGGAAGTGGTCGTCCGTCGTCCAGTGAATGGTGGGTTTTGGCCTTGCTCCTTGTCGGCATCGTCGTCCATACTGACGATGTCCTCAGAGCCGTAATCGAGCATGTCAGTTAAGTCCTCGACAGTGGCTATGAAGTGGGTGGCGGGTGGGAAGCAAAATTCTCCATTGTCAGCCTCTAGTTCGTACCGAACATAGTTCGGCTGTGAGTCCCCCACCAAGGACAAGTTCTTTAATGAGTTCAGCACATCGCCCAAGGGCGAGCGCTGGAAGATGTCTGCGGCGCTGAACTCGAAGATCGATAAGCGATCAAGTTCGGCAGCAGCGGACTCACATGGTTCGGAACTTATACCCAGAGAAGAGCCCGGAGTTCCGGTGACACGAGTATTGTGTGAGGTTAAGTCCATGTGCGGCTCCAACGCCGGGGAATCTGTGGCCTCCGTGGTGGGGTTGAGCCTCCAATCCTTGGATGCCGCAGTGTGCTCTGGATCTAAGGCCAGAGTGGTTACAGGAGCTATCTCCTGGATGCGGTCTGACGACAGATTTAGGTCATGTTCGTCAAGGTGACCAGGAGCGGTCGCCGCGGTCTCGAATCCAGCGAAGATCAAATCTCCACGGATGTCCGCAACGTAATTCAAGCTCCCAAATCTGACCTGATGGCCGGGGGTGTAGCTATCGATCTGCTCTAGGTGGCCAAGCGAGTTGGCCGGCAGCGCGAAGCCGCCGAACACGAAGATCTGTCGGGGGAGGAAGGTTTCTCCTAGGACAGCGTCATTGTCGACGATTGAAGGGGCCATCGAACCTTTCGTCGACGGCACAGTGGAACTCTCAATGAAAGCACCAATGTCCGTGTCAAAACCGGCGGATCTCGGGTAGGGGGTCCCGAACTGTGCGTCTAAGGTCGATGGTAACAGGAGACAGGGGACACAATGATTACCCAGGTTTGGGCCCTCTCTATGGAAGTAATACCCTACTTCCTGCTTGATTGATCTTGATGAATATGAGTGTTACAAGAGTTGATCTACCACGAGATCGTAATGGCTAAACCCTAGAGGTCTAGCTTGTATGACTATGGTAATGAGTCCCTCCTTCCGGACTAAGTCCTCTGTTTATATAGACACCGGGAGGATCTAGGGTTACACAAGGTCAGTTACAAAGAACGGAATCTACATATTCGGTCGCCAAGCTTGCCTTCCACGCCAAGGAGAGTCCCATCCGGACACGGGTGCAGTCTTTGGTCTTCGTATCTTTACAGCCCATCAGTCCGGCCCCTGGCTAAAAGGCCAGACGCTGGAGGACCCCTTAGTCCAGGACTCCCTCAGCCACCACCCCGCCCAAAATCTGAGTCGCTGTCGGTGTCAAAACCGGCGGATCTCGGGTAGGGGGTCCCGAACTGTGCATCTAGGATCGATGGTAACAGGAGAGGGGGGACATGATGTTTACCCAGGTTCGGGCCCTCTCTATTGAGGTAATAGCCTACTTCCTGCTTGATTGATCTTGATGAACATGAGTGTTACAAGAGTTGATCTACCACGAGATCATAATGGCTAAACCCTAGAAGTCTAGCCTATATGAATATGGTAATGAATCTGTCCTATCCGGACTATGCTCTCCGGTTTATATAGACACCGGAGGGATCTAGGGTTACATGAGGTCGGTTACGTAGGAGGAAATCTTCATAATAGGTCGCCGAGCTTGCCTTCCACGCCAAGTAGAGTCCAATCCGGACACGGGTATTGTCTTCGGCCTTCATATCTTCACAGCCCATCAGTCCGGCCCATGGATAACAGGCCGGACACCCGAGGACCCCTTAGTCCAGGACTCCCTCAGTAGCCCCTGAACCTGGCTTCAATGACGAGGAGTCCGGCGCGCAGATTGTCTTCGGCATTGCAAGGCGGGTTCCCCTTCTTCCGAACCCCAATGTAGTCTTCGGATGTGACGATTGTATCCGGACCTGTGTATATATTTTGCAGAAAATACAATACTCCACGAGTCCAATCTGCTGACAACTGTTTATGACATTGTATCACGCCTGCCCGGTTATTATTTCCAACCGTTGGCTAGCCCGTCGCCCCACGTCTCGGGAAGCGGTTTTATTGGCACGTCTTGTCAAAGCAGAGATCATGTCCCCTTATTCGCGGGATTTTCAATAATGCAGGTATGGGTAACCCAACCGTCCCCTGGGTACAACTCTTTGGGGATAGGTAAGTTTCAAGACCCAGGAGGGGACGCTCGATATTTTGGGCCTTCATATAGGGACCCAGACTTGTATTCTTCTTCCGTGCTTGCTTCTTCCTCAACCCCAGCCACCTCGAGTTCTAGCCCTCGAGTTCCAATCACCACTAGCCCCAATCATGTCCGGGTCCAGCCGTTCAGGCCGGTGGGTGGCCTCTTCCGTCACGGAGGAGGATATTGCGAAGCTCCGCGTAGCGAGGTACCTGACCCCAGAAATCCTTCATCGGCTTCCTGCCGAGGGGCAGATCAATCCCACCCCCAGATCCGGCGAGAGGGTAGTACTTGTGTCCCACTTCCTCCATGGGTTAGGGTTCGCACTTAACCCCTTCGTCCGGGGGCTCATGTTCTACTATGGGCTAGATTTTCACGATCTGGCCCCGGACTCTATTCTTCTCATCTCGGCATTCATCGTCACGTGTGAGGCCTTCCTTCGGACTCCCCCGCACTTTGATTTGTGGCTCAAGACCTTTGATGTGAGGCCGCGGGTGATAGAGGGGGAGCAGGCAGAGTGCGGCAGCGTTGTAAGCTTGCCAGCGCGGTTTGGTTTGAAGGATCCTTCGCCGAGTCTTTCAAACTATGGCACCAGGGGTGGTTTTATGTCAACGAGCCACGGGGCTCCAAGTGGGTGGCTATGCCTGCGTTTCGACCCGGCCCTCTGACTTAGCTTGCTTCATGGATCAACAAGGGGTTGAACTGGGGATCCGCTAATGAGGTGCAGACTCTGCAAGGTCGCATCCGAAGCCTTACCGAGAAGGGCATCGATCTTGTGAACGTCGTCCAGGTAATGCTGGTCCGCCGGATCCTGCCGTGTCAACGGCGGCCTCTCGGTATGTGGGAGTTCAATCCAGAAGGGCGGCGGACTCTTCAGCACTTCTTCAGTACTACGCGCGAAGGAATGTGGAAGTTATATTGCGGGTAGCGAGAGCAATGGCTGGACACCACCGAAGACGTCGGCCTCGACTGCAATCATCCGGACACTCCAATAAGTATTCAATCCCCGCACACCTTTTATTCAAGCATCTCTTGACAAGACACAAAACAACCTGCCCTTATACAGGACTGGATAAAGAAAGCGGTGTTAATCTGGTGTCCGGCGCCCCTTCCCGAAGACCCTGCGTCCGCCCTACTGACGCGGATGTTGATCCCGACACCGTACCTGGTGTCTACAGAGGGGGGCGAGAGCGGGGAGCCCAGAGGAGATGCCCATCCTAAGGGCGATTTAGGCGCTGTGTTCGGGGAAACCGAAACCATTTTGCCCAGGGGCAAAGGCGTGGAGGGGGCACTTCATGGCAAGAAGAGGGCCGCCTCTGGAGGTCAGGAGGGGAAGCCTTCCAAGAAAGGGAAAATGACATCGTCGGGCGGCTTGGGCCGGGCAAGCAATGTCGTCGTTGAGCTTGATGATGAGGACGAACCTCCGGCCAGACCGTAAGTGGAGCAAGGCACTTTAACCATACCTCATTTTATTACTGAAATAACCCTCCGACATATGTGCATCCTCGCAGGTTAACGCCTGGTGTTTCTCAATCGTCCTCCTCCTCGGGAGACCTTCCACCGGAGATGATGGAGAGTGACACGCCTTCTCCGGCCTCCTCGCCTAATAGGGCGGATGATCTCAAGGTGTCGTCTCGGAGGGCTCCTCCCAACCGGCAAGTAGCACAGGAAACGAGGAAGGAGCTACCCGAAGGTGGTGCCTCTGTCACTCAGGGTTCGGGGACCAAGAATGACGGCCCCGAACTGTCCAGTTTACAGCCGGAGACAATGCAGGAGGCGGGTAAGTGGATTCCTTCAAAGCAATGTCGTGCTCCGCAGCGGTGTCCGAAGACCCAGGAGTGCCGGAGACGCTGATGGACATGTTGCGACGAGCATCCGTTTTAGAGGAGCACCGTGCCTTAATGGTTGCGGTGGTCAAAAAAGTTGTATCCGCGAAGAGCGGGTTGAACGAGGCTTTTACGAGCCTTCTGAGAGGTTTTGAGGTTTGTGATGTAATGTTGCCAATTGAATAATATTGACAGAATGCACCTGTTGTGTATGCAGTAGCCCCTGAGACTCGGATTGCCTTCCAAAGGAAGTGATCGGAGGATCGAAAAGATATTTTCAGGTACTAACCTTGGTTTAATTTGGAATGCAGGCTGTCTCCCCTCCTGCCAGTGCCCGAAATTCGGAGGTAACCGAACTGCAGCGAAAGCTGGATATTGTGGAGGATGACATTGCTTTGATCAACAGGCGTCTTGACGACTCGCAAGGTATATATTTCGAGCATTCCTTACACCAATATGCTTGTAATGTAAGCCTGCCTCTGAAGAGAGTTTGATATCAAATGTGCATCAATGTAGATGGTGCTGCCGCCGTGGAAGCCCCTCGGGCGGAGCTAGCCCGGGCCAAGGAGCAGGCCTGGTTTAGTAATGCGGCTGTTGAAAAGGCATCGGCTGAATTGAAGGCCGAACAAGCCGCGCGGCTCCAGGACAAGGAGGCAATGTCCACCATAGCGTGCGAGTTAGAGAATGCGGCTGGCCGCTGTAAACTTCTTGAGAAGGAAAATGAAGCCAAAACAGCTGAACTTGACAAGGCCTTACGAGAGGCGAGGGAAGCGCGGTCTGAATCAAGAGCAGCCCGTGAGGAGATCCGGCAAGCTGGGGAGATTGTGGCTGGCAAGCCCTTTTTGCTACAGGCTAAGTTCGGCGATCCGAACTATGCTCAGCTTAACCAAGTATGGAGTTCTCCGGACAATTTTTAGACTTGCCGAAGAGTTCTTCCGATGCGGCGCAATTTTATCAGGCGCAAGAGGGGTATGCAACGGAGAAGCTTTTTTGGTCGCAATTTGGCGCGTTGAAGCGCCCTCTGTTGCTGAATGAACAGATGTCCCAGTGGGCCGAGCTGCATAGGATATCCGGCGCTGCCATGAAGAACGTCAAAGTCCGGTTGTGGCCGACTGAACCTGTTCCGAGTAGTTACTTCGGCCTGGTGTAGCGGCTTGTTGATGCGGTGGCGCGTATCGACGCTGTGAAGCGGTCGGCGTGCATTGAAGGTGCACGGATGGCCTTCGCCCAAGTCAAGACATTCTGGGGGAAGATGAAGGCCATCGATGTTGCGGTGAAGAGTCCACCCAAAGGCAAGGACCGTCCGGAACTGGAGCATTATTTTGAAGACATCCTAGAGGCCGCCCGCTTGATAGAGGGTCAGTGCTCGAAAGACATAATGTTCGAGTGATGTGTATAAGTGTTGTAACAGACAACTTTATGGTTAATCTGTTTTCATCTTTTGCTCGAAAGATTGTATTCCTCCTGTGCGGCCGTTTTAATGTAATTTGAAGGTTTTCCAGTCATCGGCTTCAGCCCCCTCGTAGGAAATATGGGGGTGTTCAGGAAAGCATTGAATCACTCTTTGTCCAACGTCTCGGTCCATAAAGGAGGTGATAATGCGGCGAACCAGGCAATCGGACTATAGGGCGTTAACACATTCACTTAGCCATAGGAGTTTTATGGCGGGGCTACGACATAGCCCCTGGTATGTATGCGGTGTATTACAATTTTTGTGCCTTACATGTTTTGATCTGAAAAAGATCCTTCGCGTGACACGGAGAATCGCTAAAGATTCGAATAAGTTGTCAAGTGGTTGACCAGCTCTCGCCGCATCATGACAGTCAGTTTTCGGCTTTCTCTACTGAGGTGCTCCTCCGGTCAAAGCCAGGGCACAATAGCAGTAGTTCTCCCTTTACTACCCTAGCCGATAGAGCGGAATGTAGGGTAGCAAGCACAGGAGCCGGGTAACCCAACTATTGACCAAAGACAATGATTCGGAGCTGATGCATATAAGGTCAAACTTGCGACGCCGAAGTATGCTATAGAGCTGTTCAGACTTTTATTGGCGACTCATTTGTTCCCATACCGAGCCCCTGGCAAGTTATGCCGAGGTGCGCCTTGTAACACCGCCGTTACAGGCGTACTCGTTGTAGAAAGAGTATGGAAGTTTAGTTCGGATGATGTTTACTGGGAGTGGAGCAATAAGCCAATGATAAATTCATATATATAAAAAGAAGAGAAAACCCACAACCCGGCTATTTGACATGCTCGTGGTCGGGAACGGAGGAAAAAAGGCATAGTACATGCTCAAAATAAAGAGTGCGGTCTACAAAAAAGCTGTCTTGGACCTCCTGTCGCACGTCTGCGCCAACCGTCCTCGGGGAGGGGAGTCCTTAACGGAAGTGGCCCCTTAGGTGAGTGTACGGATCCGAACTCCGACAGAGTCCGATTAGATGTTGTCCTGATGGTCACCTGTTTTTAAGACATCATAAAGAAAAATATGGAAAACAGATAAAAAACGTTACGGGAATGTTTGCAGGGTTGCCCGTATTGTGCTTGTGCTTCCGCCGGTGCCCATGGTATCTTGGGCGTATAGTGATGTATGCGTGGTGTGAATCTTGCCGGTATGGCGGGTGGGTGGTGGAAGCCGAACTGCTATTTCTGTTCCGGGAGTGGTCGAACTTGGGAGGGAAACTGTTTCTGGACCCTGGTGTTCGGCTGGCGAGCCGCTTCGTCGTCTTTAACGCCATGTGGCCTCCTCCCATTGTGTTCGGCGTTATGCTTGCCTGCCTGCTTAAAGACCCAAAAGTTTTTGTTGGTGTGATTAGCTGGCTTATCAGGGTGACCGTGAATCTGACAAGGTCGGTCCAATATCCTGTCGAGGGTGGATGGTCCATCCTGGTTTGCCTTGAATGGCTTCTTCCGTTGTCCGGGCTTCGGATTGTGAAATCCGACGTTGACCGCTATGTTGCGTAATATTTCATTATTGTTGCGACTGTTGTGTTCGGTTAGTCGTGGCTTGCCGTTGCCGTCTCGTATTTCAGAAGTGCCCGGGTCGCTGGCGCTGTTGCTTTTACGAGCGAGCCAGTTGTCTTCTCCCGCACAAAAGCGAGTTATTAGAGAGGTAAGGGAGGTCATGGATTTAGGTCCTTCCTGGCCAAGGTGGCGTGCGAGCCATTCATCCCGGACGCTATGTTTGAAGTCCGCAAGGGCTTCCGCATCCGAACAGTCGACCATTTGGTTCTTTTTGACTAAGAACCTGGTCCAGAGCTCCCTGGCTGACTCACCGGGCTGTTGGACAATACGACTTAAGTCGTCGGCATCTAGCGGCCGGACATATATTCCTTGGAAGTTGTCATGAAAGGCGTCTTCCAAATCTTCCCAGCTCTAATAGAATTTTCTGACAAACTGTTTAGCCAGTACCGCGCTGGCCCCTTAAGCTTGAGAGGCAGGTATTTAATGGCATGAAGGTCGTCTCCACAAGACATGTGGATATGGAGGAGGTAATCCTCAATCCATACTGTGGGATCTGTTATTCCATCATATGATGCGATGTTGATGGGTTTAAACCCATCTGGAAATTCGTGCTCCATTACCTCATTGGTGAAACAAAGAGGGTGTGCGGCTCCTCTATGTTGGGCCACACTGTGAAGCATTTCCGATGGACTCCTCTTACGGTTTTCGGACCGAGCGTGCTCGGGTCTGTTGTGTCCGAATAGATAACCGTTATTACTGGCCGGGGCATGTCTCCGTGATCTGTGTGTCGATTTTGTGTGTCCTATTCTACCCTCTAGGTCTTGTTGGATGTCGCGAGTGTTCCCCTGAGCTTCTTGCTTGGACGGCCGGATGGGTTGGTATGGTGCTCTGCTTGGGCTGCTGCTTTGTCCGGACCGAACTGTGGTCGGCCTATCGGCTTATTCGATGGTGGTGTGGGATCCAACGCCTTGCCATCGTATTGAGGGAGCCACCTACAGTTGTGGTGGCTTTTGTCTGGGCCGCTAAGGCCGTATTTTTTGGCGGCCAGGACCTCGGTCCATTTATCATCGAGCAGATCTTGGCTTGCTTGAAGCTGCAGCTGCTTTATTCTTAGATTCCTTGCCGTGGCTATTAGCCGGCGTTTAAAGCGCTCCTGCTCGAGAGGTTCCTCAGGCACGATGAATTAGGGCTATCTTCCGAGTCTCCGAATATGACTTGTTCATTAGGGCTATCTTGCCCACTTTCCTGGTCCTCCTGTTCGGATCCTGTATCAACAGGGCCTTTGTTGTCCGGAGTATTATCACCTCCGGTGCTAGTATTGTTTTCTCTTGAGTGGCGTGACTGAGAGTGGCGCTGGGGGCGCAGGTGTTCGGACTGTGTACCAGGAGGCTTATCCTCGACTAGATCCTCCTTGTCATCGTCGAGATCATCGTTGGGTGTGTCTACCATGCACACGTCATACCAAGAAGTGGTCGCCCCGCGTCTAGCAGATAGTAAGCTCTGGCCTTGCCCCTCATCATCGTCCAGACCGTCGATGTCTTCGGAGCAGAGGCCAGGCGTGTTGGTTGGGTTTTCGATGGTGGCTATGAAGTGGGTGGCGGGTGGGAAGAAAAATTCTCCATCATCCGCCATAAGGTCGAACCGAACATAGTTCGGAGATGAGCCGTCTGCCAGGGATAGGTGTTTTAGTGAGTTTAGTAGGTCGCCCATGGGCGAGTGTTGGAAGATATCCGCGGCGCTGAACTTGAAGATCGATAGCCGATCGAGTTCGGTTTCCACGGGCTCGCAGGGTTCGGAACTCGATATCGGAGACAAGTCCGGGGTTCCGTTCATGCAAGTATCGTACGAAGTGGAATCTGCATGCGGCTCCAACGCCGCTGAATTGGTAGCCCCCGTGATGGGGTTGAGTTTCCCATCTTTGGACGACTTTATCTGTTCCGGATCTAAGGCCAAAGTTGTTACATGAGCTATCTCCTGGATGCGGCCCGATGACAGGTTTAAGCCATGTTCATCGGGGCGAAGGGGAGCGGTTGCCGCAGTCTCGAATCCGTCAAAGATCAAGTCTCCACGGATTTCCGCTACGTAGTTTAGGCTTCCGAATCAGACCTGATGGCCAGGGGCATCGCTATCAATCTGCTCCAGATGGCCGAGCGAGTTGGCCCGCAGTACGAAGCCGCCGAATACAAAGATCTGTCCAGGGAGGAAGGTTTCTCCTTGAACCACGTCATTACTGACGATTGAAGGGGCTATCAAACCTTTCGTCGGTGGCACACTAGAACTCTCAAATGAAAGCACCAATGTCGGTGTCAGAACCGGCGGATATCGGGTAGGGGGTCCCGAACTGTGCGTCTAGGATCGATGGTAACAGGAGACGGGGGACACGATGTTTACCCAGGTTCGGGCCCTCTCTATGGAGGTAATACCCTACTTCCTGCTTGATTGATCTTGATGAATATGATTGTTACAAGAGTTGATCTACCACGAGATCATAATGGCTAAACCCTAGAAGTCTAGCCTATGTGAATATGGTATTGAATCTGTCCTATCCGGACTATGCTCTCCGGTTTATATAGACACCGGAGAGATCTAGGGTTACATGAGGTCGGTTACATAGGAGGTAATCTTCATAATAGGTCGTCGAGCTTGGCTTCCACGCCAAGTAGAGTCCAATCCGGACACGGGTATTGTCTTCGGCCTTCGTATCTTCACAGCCCATCAGTCCGGCCCATGGATAACAGGTCGGACGCCCGAGGACCCCATAGTCGAGGACTCCCTCAGTCGTGCTTTCTGATTGGCCAGAACCCAAACCCCACGGATCGTACGTCTGCACCGTTGGATGCTCCCAGATCGAACGGCGATCCTCATCCCTTTCGACAGCACATGCAGTTTCGGTTGTAATTTTATATCTATGCACAAAATGCACGTTAATATCAAAAAATGTCTTAAATATAGCTAACGATACCTGAAATGCGCCAGAAAATCAAACCCGTGGTATAATGGTGATTGCGTACCGTGGAAATTTTTATGAGGCCAAACGATGAAGTCACCGGCCACAAGAGTTTGAATTGACATGTCTCCTTTTGGAAAACCATGATCCTTCATGTGACATGCTCCGGTTTGGAAGGAGCGGTCATCAAAACTTGTGCCAAACTTTACCAATATTTTTCCACGGGGTCGTGAGAGAACGCCACAGGCACACATCAATTTTGATGATGTCCGAACTCCATCTGAATTTTCTGTAACTAATATACCAACTAGGCCTACGCCAGTGGCCGCACCTCCACTACAAGAAATATGTCAACTAGTGACCTTCTGTCAGTGACCCTGGAAGAATTGGTCATAGATCTATGACCATTTGAGACCAATTGGTCAAAAGCTATTCGGGGGGCTCAAAACCCTAAACTATAATGACCATGTTGGTCAGAAAGGTCGTAATTTCCTTACACGAAATGGTCATAAAGCAGATATCACTGGTCCGCTGCCTTATTTCTAGCTGATCACGACCAATATAGATGATCATAACCTTGTAAATTGTGGTAGGTTTCTATGACTAGGCGCCACCTCATCAGTTTTGCCTATGTGTCATGTCCAGGTGGCAATTTTTGCCCCAGGTTCTGAAGCAACCTATATTTCTGTCAATCCCTAAATTCCCAAAAAAATCTCATAAACTATTTGGGTCATATCTTCGTCAAATATGTAAAAAACCTTCCTTGCCTAGTTCAAAAATAATTCAACAATATTCATTTTCCTATTCTGTTCAGAACAACACTTCGTGAAGGAGGTACCACTTTGGCATGTCCAAATAGTATCCATTTTCTACGGTGCTTTCCTATGCCCAAATGACCATCCTCCACCAAATGCCACCTCAATCCATTCATTATTTTGAGCACAGCTTCAACATTCGTATTTATGTCCAGTGTGGTACTTTGGAAAGCAAGTAGCACCTAGGCTCCTCCTTTTGAGCTGAAAATTTGTGAAGACGGTCTTCCTAGTAACTGATCATCCTCAGCCAAAACTCACGCCCAATAGCCATGTACATTTCCCGTACCGCTAATCAAACACTTGGCTGCTAATTCATGTTTGAGCATCGATCGGTCTCCTCGTGAGAATCTTATGTTGTAATTTTCTTCCTAGCACCTACCTGGGGAGTGCCCAACCCACTAGACATGCCTAGGCTGCCCAGAACACATGGCAACGCCTTGGTCACGCGGTGACCACGCGGCGGGCATGCGAGTTTACGCGCTCTAGAGTTGGGGGCCTCGGCCACCGCCCAAACCTCGATGTATCGCCACAAAACCATGTATTTATGATTAAATAGGTACTTATGTAACTAGAAATGATTTTTGGAAAAAATAATAGCAAACTATGAGGCAGCTGCAGTTCAAATTTGACTCGCTTCCAACTTAATCAGCGGAAATTTGTCTTTTTCACGAGAGGTGGATAAAAACTTTTTACACCCAACCATTTTGTCAATTGTGCATTAAATATGTCCTAGTATTTTAGAAAATTGATTGGTCCAATTTTGCAACAATTATTTGGGAGGTCCTTCACAAAAAAACCTCCTTTTGGGCACTCGAAAAATGGAAAATGGTTTTTCGTCCAAAGAAAATGAAAACTTTCTTAGGCAACACTGTTTGCCATTCCAATATGCACCCTTGTGCACAATATGAGATCATTTTAACAAACTATGCCATGAATGTGGCCATAAGATTGATCGTTTGGCTTGAAAGCCATTGATCTCCACACGTGATAGCTCGTTTCTGAGAACACTTTTTTTTAAATAATTGCCGTATTACAAGTTTATTATTTTTCCTGGGAACTTGGCCACATATAATGACACAATGCGAAGGTTTCCCAATTTTTTGTTTTTTTTGAATTTTTTATGCCCGTTTCAAAATACGGTCAAAACGGCGGGAATGACCGTTCCTAGCTAGTGGTTGAATCTTGGAATTTTTTTGGTGTTTCTCTGATTAAATAGATACTTATGTACCTAGAAATGATTTTTGGAAAAAATAAAGAGCAAACTACAAGGCAGCTACAGTTCAAATTTGACCCGCTTCCAACTGAATCGGCGGAAATTTGTCTTTTTCACGAGAGGTGGATCAAAACTTTTTACACCCAACCATTTGGTCAATTGTGCATTAAATATGGCCTAGTATTTTAGAAAAATGATTTGGTCCAATTTTGCAACAATTATTTGGTAGGTCCTTCACAAAAAAACCTCCTTTTGGGCACTCGAAAAATGGAAAATGGTTTTTTCGTCCAAATAAAATGAAAACTTCCTTAGGCAATATTGTTTGCCATTACAATATGCACCCTTGTGCACAATATGAGATCATTTGAACAAACTATGCCATGAATGTGGCCATAAGATTGATCATTTGGCTTGAAAGCCATTGATCTCCACACGTGATAGCTCGTTTCTGAGAACACTTTTTTAAAATAATTGCCATATTACAAGTTTATTATTTTTCCTGGGAACTTGGCCACATATAATGACACAATGCGAAGGTTTCCCAATTTATTGATTTTTTTTGAATTTTTTATGCCCGTTTCAAAATGCGGTCAAAACGGCGGGAATGACCGTTCCTAGCTAGTGGTTGAATCTTGGAATTTTTTTGGTGTTTATCTGATTAAATAGATACTTATGCACCTAGAAATGATTTTTGTAAAAAATAAAGAGCAAACTACAAGGCAGCTACAGTTCAAATTTGACCCGCTTCCAGCTCAATCGGTGGAAATTTGTCTTTTTCACGAGAGGTGGATCAAAACATTACACCCAACAATTTTGTCAATTGTGCATTAAATATGGCCTAGTATTTTATAAAAATGGTTTGGTCCAATTTTGCAACAATTATTTGGTAGGTTCTTCACAAAAAAACCTCCTTTTGGGCACTCGAAAAATGGAAAATGGTTTTTTCGTCCAAAGAAAATGAAAACTTCCTTAGGCAATATTGTTTGCCATTTCAATATGCACCATTGTGCACAATATGAGATCATTTGAACAAACTATGCCATGAATGTGGCCATAAGATTGATCATTTGGCTTGAAAGCCATTGATCTCCACACGTGATAGCTCGTTTCTGAGAACACTTTTTTAAAATAATTGCCATATTACAAGTTTATTATTTTTCCTGGGTACTTGGCCACATATAATGACACAATGCAAAGGCTTCCCAATTTTTTGTTTTTTTTGAATTTTTTATGCCTGTTTCAAAATGCGGTCAAAACGGCGGGAATGACCGTTCCTAGCTAGTGGTTGAATCTTGGACTTTTTTTGGTGTTTCTCTGATTAAATAGATACTTATGTACCTAGAAATGATTTTTGGAAAAAATAAAGAGCAAACTATAAGGCAGCTACAGTTCAAATTTGACCCGCTTCCAACTGAATCGACGAAAATTTGTCTTTTTCACGAGAGGTGGATCAAAACTTTTGACACCCAACCATTTGGTCAATTGTGCATTAAATATGTCGTAATATTTTAGAAAAATGGTTTGGTCCAATTTTGCAACAAATATATGGTAGGTCCTTCACAAAAAAAACTCATTTTGGGCACTCGAAAATTAGAAAATGAATCTTTTGTGCAAAGAAAATGAAAGCTCTATTTGGCAATATTGTTTGTCATTCCAATATGCACACTTATGCAAAATACGAGATCATTTTGACAAACTATGCCATTGTTATGTTAGAAAAATCAGAGTGGATTGGATGGACCAATGAGATGCGAGGAACCGCCTTCACGCGGATCACCAAATTGGACTCGATCTGAGCCATCCATGGCGCACCCATCCAACGGTGGAGCTTCTCGCGAGAAAAAAACCCTAACTCACCCACCCACCCTCCCCTCGAGCCCCCAGATTCGATCCACCAACCACTGACCCACTCTCTCCACCTTCCCTCGACCCCCCAGATCCCACCTCCTCCAGTTCCAGCCGCTCGCCTCCATCCTCTCCCCAACCCCGGTCGGCCTCAACTCCACTCCAGCGCCGGTGCCAACCCAACCACCGCCGCCCTCTCCCCCTCCTCTCCCCACACCCAAGAACGTCCAGATCCACTCACCAAGTCCCTCTCTGTCGCCGCCATCTAGATCTAGGCCGGATGATTCCGGCGGCGCGCAGCACACTCCTCGACTCCCTCAGGCCTTGCCTCGCCTCGCCGTCCCACCCACATCGCCGCCGCCGACCACTCCCTCCCCCACCAGCCTCACCCTTCCTCGGACCACACCGCCGGCCTCCCTTCCCCTCCCCTAACCAGAAGAAGGAGATGGCGCTCCCTCCCAGATCCGACAGCGTTGTGGTACGCATCCCTGCTCCTTCCCTTCTCTTCTCCTTCATCTCGCCCCCTCCCCCCTCCCCAAATCTGATGCGAGCGCCCATTTTCTTGCATGTTCGTGAAGAGACCCGATCTGGTTTTGTGAAGGAAGGGGCATGCCATGGAGAAGATCCCGCGGGCATCAGATCATCCATGGCGGCCTAGAAGGAGCACCACTGGCTCAGGTTGGTCACTTGATCCTCCCCTTCTATTCTCTTCTTCTTCTCCATCTATGCATCTGATCCATGCGATTTTTTGTAGGTTGCTCCGATCTGGCTGTGTGAAGGGAACTAGAAAGGCTGATCTACTCCTGCTGCTCTGTCCCCCTTGAACAATCTGGTGAAGGACAAGTTGATCCATGGAATTTTGAGCAGATTCTTCAGCTGTTATTTTGGTCGTGTGCTTTCAGCGGTTGGTTTGCTCGTGTGCTAGATCCTAATTAGCTATAGGAACAATTTATACTTTACTTAAAGATGTTACTGTTGTGTTGTAGAAAATTTTATTTATGTCTACTGTTTTGTCCAGATTAGAAATATGTGTGATGTGTGCTTTCAAAAACTAATGCTATATGTAGGCTTAAGAAATTGAGCAAGGGAAACCATTATATCCCCTTCCTTGTTTTATAAACTAAAATTCTATCGGATCATACTATGTCAAGTAACGGTTCTGTGTTATGGCAAAAGAAAATATGATTGAAACAATTTTGGCACAAGTCTGGTATTCATATGAACCGTGATGAGAAGTAGTACTCGTTCACTAGAGAGCTATAAATATAAGTCAAAATACCTGTGAAACAAGATTTTAAAGGCTTCCAATATCTGAACATCAAAGCTTAGCTGCTGTTGCATTCTTTACTCTTGTCAATTGTCTGACTGCAGAGAAACAAACACATGAGAAAAGTTTCAGGTTGGCCACATTGAAAGTATAAGGAATTTGCCACAGCTTATTACTCCCTGTTCTGTCATAGGATTCTCTGTCATTCCTCTTCTGTCGTAGGAATTTGCCACAACTACCATGAATTGCCATGTCTCTTTATACCAGTAAGTTAGTCTGATGCTAGACTAGACGTCTCTTTATGAATGTTTATTGTCATGTCTATTTATATGTGTAAAGTTGAATCAAGTAGTAACATGTGAACAACACTTGCACTGGTGTATGTAAGGAGTTAAGTACATGTTTGTTACAGCAGGGCAGAGTAGATGTTTGTGTTACCATCCAATCCTTCTCTTTGTTTACCTGCTTTTATGTAGCTTATGTATTATTTGCCTGTAATACTGTTGTTTGCTCATGTTTACCTGCTTTTGTGCTGGGGGGAGCTTTATTTACCTGCTACTCATCTATTCACAGAAGTCAACAAATAGGCATAATATTTGTAAAAATTTCACCATATTTGTAACTACTCATTACTTGCTTCACTTATTAGACATAATATTTAAACTGGCCTGTTGTGTCCAGTAGCACATATACATTTGTAGGAGCAATGTCGGCAGCCTTCGTGCATAGATGCATGATGAATAAAGATGCTTTCTAACTAATATTCCTTCATGCCTGGTTTTATCTGCCTCATAACCTTGTAAAGTGCAAGTTAACAATCAGATGTGTTTAATTCAACTCTAAAAAAGTGTGTATGTGAGTTAGAAGTAGTAACACCAAAATGTCAGTGTAGATGCTACGCTTGTCTCTTGGGTTCCAAAACTTAAAATTCCACTCCGGTTTATCTAGGTTTTATATCATGGATTTGACCTGAACCTGCATTACACATGTGTTGATACAATCATATAGCTTATCTCATCAAACAATCTGTTCATGTTATCTTTACCTGCTGCTCTTATACCTTAACAAAACAAAAATAATTCTAACTAGAAGTAGTTCTTTTTGTTTAGATTCTGTATTTATTACTGCTGACATATTGTCGTGATTTACATTTTGTACTGAATAGTTCTTTCTGATATTCACAGGTTTTAGCGATCAGCCGTAGCTCTTTCATCAAAGTTGCATGGTGCATGGTCAACAGAGGACAAGCGCTTCATGTCCAACCAAGGTGCATGGTGCTCACAATTGACGAACAGAGGCTGTTCGACATCGGCTACACAAACCACCATTGTGAGCTCCTCCCTTTCCTCTGCTACAACCATGCTCTATTAGGATGTGGCTGGAACCATTTGATGGCCTTCCTGGACATGTTTTGCTGCTATCTAGAATTTGTACTTGTCCCATTTTTTGTTTCTTTGCTGGACATGTTATGGTTCAAGGGTTGATGATGTCTAGTAGATAGTTTGATGTATACCTGCTGCTGATTGATGCTCTTGTGGTTAGCATTATACTCCTGGAATCATATTATACTATATCTAGTGTTCTTGTGGTTCTCGAAGATGCATCACAAACATCTAGTGTTCTGATATAAAATTGGTCTCTAAAATATGTTTCTAAAATTGGTCTCTAAAATATTATACTATACCTGTTGTTGATTGATGCTCTTGTGGTCTCTTGAAGTTGGCTGAATCTGTTGCTTTATCATATATTTGGTCCATAAATCTACATTTCTATGAAATCCTTTCAATATATAATTTTTTGATAGTCTGTACACTAAACCTGGAGGTTTGCAAATCTACTCCAGGAATAATAGCTACTCTAATGCTGGTATGTGTTCACTCTTTTACAGGAGCTATAGGTCTACGAAATTTGAAGTTCGAAGTCGGATAGCCCTACTCAGCAAAGAGTAGTCTCTTTTGTTTGACTGTAATAGACTGTAAATATTGTAATATTGTAACAATAGGCATATTGGGGTTGTAATAGACTATGTACAGATTGTAGTAGACTTAGTGTTATTTGATGAACTACATTTGTACTGTTCGGTCCGAAATATTGATTATGTATGTGATTTGAAAACGTGTGGAATGGAAACCTGACTCGTGGGACCCACTTGTGAAAATAATCTGAGCAGTTTATTTTTGTCAAGTGGGCCAAATGTGTGAGATGATGACAAGTGGGACCAGCCCCAAAATATAATGGCCCAAACAATGTTAAAAGGCCCCAGCCCAGAAATAAATAAAAGGCTGAAATGGGCTTGGCCTATGTAACTGGCAGGAAAAAAACAATAAATGGGCTGAATTAATGGGCTCGGCCCATATAGACACCTAATCGGACCGGGCTGATTCTTATCCACGTCAGCTTGCCACGCTGGATCCTACGTGGTCTAGGGAGGCTGCTAGTGACCAAAATTTTGGTTGAAGAACCAACGACCTTTTACAGAAGGTCGTTAATTTCAGTTTATGACCGCCAGCTTTTGACCTTCTCTTTTTGGTCAAAAAATGTCGCAAATGAAAAACTATGACCTTTCAGCGGCCAATAGTGAGGGTCACAAGTTGACATATTTCCTGTAGTGCTCGCGGCCGAAATGTTTGAAACTTCTCCCCGCTTCTTGAACAAACGGATGAAAACTCACAAAGTGATGCACAAATGATCTGTACACCTTTGCTAGGCTGATAGTAAGGGGGTATCATAGCTAGTATCATGCATGCCAACTAGGCAATTTTGATGGGTTGTCATAGAATTAATTAAATGAAGAAAGAGAGGGTTAAGTATCATATCATGAAACCGTATCATAATAAATGTTATGCTACTATGTGTCATGCATGACAATATAAATAAAGTACTACATATGATACTAGCTACTCTATGATACTATGCATTATTAGAGCAAGTAAGTACACAATAGAGTGACATAAGACTAGCCACAATGGGTAGTAACATAGAATGTTACTAGTCTATGTTACTACCTTTATAGTGGGGAGTAACATATGTATAGTAACATGCAACACTTCATTTATTAGGCTATAGACTCATCTTGCCCTGAGATGTGTGATGTTACTCAGACTAGCGACAATGGGTAGTAACATAGACTAGCTAGTAACATGCCCATGTGTTACACTAGTCTATGTTACTACCTCTATAGTGGGGAGTAACATATATGTGTGGTAACATGCAACACTTCATTTATTAGGCAATAGACACATCTTGCCTTGATATGAACATGTGATGTTACTCATACTACTAGTAACTAGCTATGTTACTACTTTCCTCTCTTTCTTCATTTATTGCTTGCCACATCATCTACTTTATCTAGATATGTGTGATGTTACTACCTATGTTACTCCCATTATGGGTAGTCTCATACTATAGTAAGACTATACCCACAGTGGGAGTAACATAGGTAGTAACATCACACATATCCACTTTCCTCCATTTCTTCATTTATTGCTTGCCGCATCATCTATTTTATCTAGATATGTGTGATGTTACTACCTATGTTACTCCCACTGTGGGTAGTCTGGCTATAAGGAATAGAATAATATATATGTTCTTATTAGTTCAAGGAAAGAGAAGAGAAGCGGGCTCTTGGTTAGTAGAGCCGGCTGCAACAGGAGACCCAAGACACTTTGTGAGGATCTAAGGTGGGCCAACTATTGATAAACTTGTATGTATATAAAACTTATTATTGTACATACCCGCTAAGAGGTTGGCTGTATATGACATGTCAACTTCTTATAGCCGACCCTTGGCTGTATTATTAACCATGCTCTTAGTGAGGTAGCTAGTATATCATAGACGACTAGCTAGTATCAGACTAGCCACAGCGGGAGTAACTTCAGCAGTAACACTGACTCCAACTCAGCAAACTTGCTTATGTGGCAATAAGTTAATGAGGAGAGAGATAGTTTCAGTAACTTAGATAGTTATTGTAGTATCACATGTTCCAATGCAATATGAGTTTGTAACCTAAGAAATGAAGCTTTGCATGACACTACACTTATGTTACTACCCACTATGAAGGTAGTAACATATATAGTCTAGGGATATGTGTATGTTACTAGTGTACTACTCTCCATTGTGGCTAGCTAGTCTCATACTCCCTCCTTTCCGGTTTAGCTAGGCTGGTTGTAATGGTATTATCATAAGCGGTATCATGCATGCCAACTAGACTTTCTAGATGATGTGCCACACAAGAGAGGATGTGGTATCATATCATGATACCGTGTCATATTAAATGTTGTACTACTACTTTGTGTGATTAGTAAGGCAACCTAAGATGTTAACTTATGATACTATGCATTACGGAAGTAGCTAGTATCCTAGCTACACTATCATATATATGCATGATACTACTAGTATATATATATGATACTCCCCATTACAACCAGCCTTAGGCTGGTCATAGTGGGGAGTAACTTAGACTAGTAACATGCATATGTTACTAGTCTATGTTACTACCTCTATAGTGCATAGTATCATAGATTAGTATCATAGGTGGTCTCATTTATTGCCATGCATGACACATAGTAGCATCACATTTATTATGTTACGGTATCTATGTATGTTACTATAACCATCTCTCTCTTCTTTAATTGCCTGCCACATAAGCATGTTTGCGAGTCCCAAGTGCATGATACTACTTATGTTACCCCCACTATGGCCAGTCTTATAGGGCTCAATTCAAAAATCTCACCAACCAAGGTAGATGGTGAGTGGTGGAATACCTTTTGTAGTTTGCAAGAACACCCAATTAATGTTTTTGTTTTCCTCAAAAATTTACGTTTTCCAATGTATTAATTGCAATACATGCATGCATATATAAAGTACATGCATTGGTCAACTTTCTCTTGATACTTGCATGCAATGATTTAATGCACCTTGGAATCTAGACATGTGATAGGGAACAACCAAATTGAGCCTTATAAAATGGAAAAACTAAAATTTTGACATAAGCCTATAAACCGGAAAGGAGGGAGTATATATGCATGATACTAGTATATGATCGGCAATACCTCCGTAATGCGCGCATGCATAGTATCATGAGTTAGTATCTTAGGTTCCTTATTAATTACCATGCATGACACAAAGTAGTACAACATTTAATATGATACGGTATCATGATATGATACCACACACCCTCTCTTTCATCATATAACTGTGTGCCACATCATCCAAAAAGTCTAGTTGGCATGCATCATACCGCTTGATACTCCCATATTACGACCAGCCTTATTAGGGTGGCCATAGTGGGGGTATCATAGCCTGTATCATGCACCCGGGAATAGAAAATATGATGATGTGGCAAAGAAGCAGTAACATAGGTAGATACCATAACATATATATATATATATATATATATATATAATAAATGTTATACTACTTTCTGTCATGCATGACCATAAACACGTTCATCTATGATATATACTCCCTCCGTAAACTAATATAAGAGCGTTTAGGTCACTATTTAGTAATCTAAACGCTCTTATATTAGTTTACAGAGGGAGCTAGTACTACTCTATGATACTATATATGCACTATGAAGGTACGTACGTAGTATCATACACTAGTATCATATGCATGATACTATATATATATATATATATATAGTACTATATGATACTCCCTATATAAGGCTGGCTATAGTGGTAGTATCATAGCCGACGATGTCATGCACTCGGAAATAGCAAGTATATATGCTGATGTGGCAAAGAATTAAATATATATAAAGAGGGTTGGAGTAACATATAGTAGGTAGATACCGTATCATGTTAAATGCAATGCTAATTTGTGTCATGCATGGCAATAAATATGATATATATATATATGATATACTATATTCTATATATTATACGATGCGCTATAATTAATTAAAGGTAGTATCATATGTACTGTATATTCATGATACTAGTATATGACACTCTCTACTATACTCATGATTTCTTACCGTGGAAATTTTTTGGAGGCGAAACGATGAACTCATGTTTTCATTCGAACAAAAATATGATGTTAGGTAATGTAAATGTTTTCAAAGAGCACACGGTTCACTCACGAAAGCCGTGTGTCCACTAAACCGTGGCCGATGCACCCCCACCCCTCTGCCACACGCGCGATCTGAGTCGTGTGTTCTGATTGGCCAGAACCCAAACCCCACGGATCATACATCTGCACCGTTGGATTCTCCTTGATCAAACTTCGATCCTCATCCCTTTTGACAACACATGTACATGTTTTCAAATGGCCCCTCCCAAAAATATGTTTTCAAATAGCACACAGTTCACACACGAAAGCCGTGTGCCTACCAAACCGTGGCCGATGCCCCCCTCGCTGCGCGGGCGATCTGAGTCGTGCGTTCTGATTGGCCAGAACCCAAACCCCACGGATCGTACGTGTGCACCGTTGGATGCTCCCAGATCGAACGGCAATCCTCATCCCTTTTGACAGGAAATGCAGTCTGGCTTGGAATTGATTTATATGCAAACCTGCATGGTAAATGCCAAAAAATGTCTTACATATAGCACATGAGACCTGAAATGCGCCAGCAAATCAAACCCATGGTAAAATTATGATTGGTTTACGTGCGAAAAATTTAGATGAGAAACGATGAACTCACGTCTTCATTTCAAAATTAGTACATCTTCATTTCAAACGAAATTATTCTGTTTGTGCACACGAGCGCTGAGAGGCAACCGTTTGCATAGGCCTTTCTGCGCGCGCGGCGACCGGGGATATTTTTCACCCTTTTCACCTAGGCCGCCAACACCCCCTCCCCACCGTCCGCCCGCGTTTCACTCAACTAGTCCACCCAATCTCCTTCACCAGCTCGCCCCTCCCCCAGATCCACAGCAGAACCCTCTCTGGTGCCGCTGTGCTCACCCCGGTAGTGTGCCCGCTCTTCGGCGTCAAGCCTACCTCCACTTCCGTTCCCAACACGCGGCGGCCCACACCTCACCGTCTTCGTTTGCTCGCCAGCCACCCTCGAGCATATTGATGCAGTAACCCTCGCCTCTCCTGTGGTCTAGCCGGGTTTGCATTAAGAAGCATGTTACTGCTCTCCATCACGGTGAGGCATATTTCCTTGCAATCCCTCTTCCAATTTCGTTCCGTATGTTTCCAAATTGGCTATAAAATAATGGGGAGCGTACATATGTTCATTATCTACCTTCCTTACTACATATAAGATGTATTTGTTCCAATAAGTTACTGCCTATTTACAGATCGCGGGCGCCCGAGTCACACAAACTTAACAAATTAGCCGTACATTTTCTAAATTATTGCATGGCATGTTTAGAAAGCTTGATACCAAGTTGTTAGTTTTATGCTTATCCTCCTTTCCCGAGTTTCGCATGTGTTCTTTGTAGATGCCGAGTAGCAGTGACAACACTCATTCAGGCCATGTATCATCATCTGATTTGGACAACCCTAGGTCTTCAGCAGATTGTGAGGGATCAAGTAGTCTTGAACGGGATAGAGCTGCAGCAATTACCCTTCCGGTCAGGACACGGAGGAACGCTCCAAGGAAGCCCACACACCAGCCTAAAGGTGTATATGAAGTAACCGAGATTGATTTAAAGTCTTGGGCTCCAACTAAACCAGATAAAGCACGCATGAGGTTCAGGAGTGTGTGTGAATTTGTTGGCAGGGCAAGGCTCAACATTAATCTGCTGGGGTTTCGGAAGGCTGACACAGAAACACGGTGAAGGATAGTCCGGGAGATCATGGATCACTTCAACATTCCACAGCAGTGGAAAATGCAGGTGGAATACACTGCACTGAAGAAGGCTAGGGATGCTTGGAGAAACTGAAAGCATGTGTTGTACAAGAAGTACTTGAGTGAAGGCAAGGAACCAATCCCCGCATACCCCCAAATTACAAAGGCAGTCTGGGCAGAATTCAAAAGGGTCAGGGCAACTCTAGAGTTTGCTGCGAAGAGTTTCAAGCAATCGGAACTTCAGAAGAAGAACATACACCCCCACCGTATGGGTGTGGCAGGATACTACAGCATGAAACTGATATGGGAACAAGAGGACAAAGAAGCTGTAGCGGCGGGTGGGAGTCCGGCCTTTAGTGAAATCAAGGGCGAACGCGCCAGAGACTACTTGCGGGCACATGCAAAGAGGCGTGATGACGGAGTTATTACTTTGAAAACGCACGTGACGCCAAACTGTATGTAGTGATGGTAGAGGCTTCCAAGATCCCTGGAAGGTTCTACAGGAACTCAGGGCCATGTGACATTATGTCCATTGCTTTGGACACAAAAGAGCCCCTGGCCGTGCAAGGGGTATAGGCGTTAATGTCCCGCACAAGACGGCTTTCAAACTAAGCAAAGAAGAGAGGCTCAGCATGAAAAAAGCGAGGAGTGAAATGAAGCAGAATGCATTGTTGAAAAGTTGAAGAAGGAGATTTATTCGGCTGTTCGAAAGGATGTTGAGGAGTCAATGATGATGATGCAGAAGACTCTAACACTGACAGATAGCCAGCAGATGAGAGGGGAGGCGGGCATGGATGATGCTGCTTATTGTGCGACAATACTGCACATGAGTAGCTATGCATCAGCTGACCCCAGCGACATTGAGACTGCAGCTGCTCGTCATGATGCTATATCTGATCTATCTAGAATGAAAGACAGACTGAAGGGCGTGCTTACACATTATGAAGGTACATTAAAATGTGCAACAGCCTGGGTTTGCCCACCCTTCTTGGAAGATGGCCTCTTCTTGGACAATGTGCCATTGAAGCCGGGCTGTATGAAGTGCTACGTGACTGAAGTAAAGCCTGGATTCAATGAATTTGCCCTGAAGAATGTCCTAGGAGACTTCGATGAGCAAAGGACCTTGGGAGAAACACTGTTACATCACATCCAGTGGCCATGAAAGGAAATAGAGTTCATCGATGAGATTCCTGAAGCCCCGCCAAGAGCAATCACTGTCGCCCCTCAACCGGTGGCGCTCTCCTTGCCAGAGCAGCTCCCGTGGGCTGATGCATCAACTTGTGATCAGCCGGACCGACTTTGTGGCGTACATGCCATGTCATCCTCCGCCACAAAGCAGCCAGTGGCAAGGCCTACAACTGCTGATGACGCAGCACCGATTCAGTTGCCGGCTGCTGAAGCAGCGGGGGGAGACCCAGCTGCAGCACATGCTCAGCAGACCAACCTAGTGGAATAGACTGCTAAGCAGTCTGATGCTTCGGAACTGCCTGCTAAGCAGTCTGTAGGTCTAGAACCGACTGCTCATCAGTCCGTCGGTCCGCAGGCGCGTGATCAGCATACCAATGCGTCAGCACTTCCTGCTCAGCAAACCAATGCGTTGGCACGGCCTCCTGAGCACACCGACAAGTTGGTGCGCAGAAACCTGACATAGCTTCAACGCATGGTTAGTTGTCCGATGCCTCTGCTCCTACAGCCCAGCAGTCCGTCACTGTAGCACCGCCAGCTCAATGGTCCGGCATAGATAAACAGTCTTCTAAGAAGTCCGTCCAAGCTTCACCGTCTGCTCGGCAGTCTACCATGCAGGCAACCAGACGTTCTGCCAGAAATGCTTCAAGTACCAAGAAGGAAGTGGCCAAAAAGGCTACACCCACGACCACGAGGAAGCGCAGCGGGAAAGTGAAGAGGAAAGAGAACGATTGCCTCTTACTTAAAGCACTCATCGCCTAGAACCAAATTAACATCAGCTTGTTCAAATCAGGGAGTAATATTATTTCTGACGCCATGGATGATGAAGAAGTAGAATTGTTGCTTGCTACAAGAAAAGCAGACGTACTTGAAGCACACAATTACGTCCATGGCCAGCCATTTCTTGTTGGCGAATACTTTGATGAGTGCAGCTCCAGTTGCCGCGAGTTACATGAATATTGCATGGATCAAATGTCAGAAGGTCATCACCATTTGCTAGTCCACTACAACAGAGATCATTTCCGACACGATGCAGGTTCCATCATTGTGAGTTTCGAGGACTTACATCTCTTCTTCAACTTCAACGTGCTCGATGCCACTCTTGTTAGATGCGTGATTTTGTAAGTACTTAACAAAATCTGATCAACTTCTCCATACAAGGCTGTAAATCATAAATAGCTAACTGCACTTTATTCCTCTCAGGGGATTGAATGCGCAGAGAAGACAAAGTGAGAGTGTGTATTTCATAGATCCTACATTAGCAAATGGCACAGCATTACATGAAAAGGACCGACGGGACTGGGCCGTTAACACGGTCGTCCGTATCTTCAAAAACACGTCCCATGCAGAATCATTTCTCTGGCCATATCATGAAGGGTAAGTCAAGTAAACAACCACGCATAAACTGATTGTCTTTCAGATTTCGACATCATTCGTAAGTTCATGGCTTTCTTAATATGTAGCAATCACTGGATATTGGTATTCATTGTTCCAAACAAGAACACAGTTTACTACATCGATTCTCTCAGAGAGTCAACAAACGCTCAGGATCTGACGCATCTTCAGCAATTCTTGGATATGTATTGAATTCACTGATGTTGAAATTAATTTGCATTCATATCTGGTTCAATAATTGATGTTATCAAAATTCATCATCATTTGTAGTGTGCTCGCATTGTGGGAAACTAAAACAGGGATCCTGTTCAAGAAGAAACTACCTCTGCAGCACGAGATCGTTTCTCCGGTAACACACCAAAATCCATTATTTTCGGAAAATTTATCCAACAGTCTGCAAATACCTTTCCTTACGCTAGTCAAATGTTCAAGCTTCTAAATAAACCTCTTTCTATTTTGTCCAAAGAAAAAATAATACATCTAACACCGGTTAGGTTGTTCTTAACAGGAAAAATACATGACTAATTTTGTACAAAAAATTTCAGTGTCCTCAGCAAGAAGCAGGGACCAACCCTTGTGGATACTATGTTTGCAGACACATGATCTCCATCTGCAAATCTGCTGATAGTTGTGATGATCCTCGCGAATTAGTACCATTAACTCTATCTTAATTAATATCTTCTACTCCACTCATATGGCACATTCTGATCTTAAAAATACTACAGCTCATCAACCGAGGACCCCTGAACAGCTCCCGGCTGGTGAATTGCTGATGGTTCGGAGATTTATCAGCGACTTCTTCCTGGATCACTACATCAATCCCATTGGTGATGATGAATATTTCAGCATGGTTTCTCCTGAAACATTGAGTAAGAGTTAGCCGCTAAACATATAACACATGGATCCATTATTTTCCATCTGATGAGGTCTTCGTATTTCGTACACTATGATTAATTATGTCGGTGTGGAGTGACACCTATGGGATCACGAGAATCCCTTCTACGGTTGCCGGGGCGCAGGGTTGTGAGAGGAGTAGGATTAGTAATCAGCACAGGGATCGTTTACCCAGGTTCGGGCCGCCAGGATGCGTAAAACCCTAGTCCAGCTTTGGTGGTTGTATTTCAGGGAGTTCTTGAGCTCTCCAACTAGATATGGTGGATGCGTGGTTTCAAAGAGCCGAATCCCTCTCCAGTATGCCATGGGCCTCCTTTTATAGTCGAATGGGGATGCCACAGTGGCACACAGGAGGTGGAAAGGTGTACTGTGCTATGAGCTTATCGTTCGTATTACAGGACAAGACGCATTTAATGCACCGCTGAGGTGTCCCCTAGCTTTATCGGGGACGGGGGCGAGGCCCGTCCCGTCCGTCGTCGCTCCTCCTCGCTTCGACACGCGCCCTGGCCAGCATTGCGTGCGGTGCCATGTAGGCTGGCAGGCAGCTGAGGTGGCGCGGTGGTGGAGTCTTCACGAAGATCTGCATGCCACCACGCAGGCGTGTGCTGAGTTGGCCTGGGAGCTGCATGTTGCCACGCAGGTGCCTGCCCAGCTGGCTGGGCTGGCAGCTGCATGCGAATGGCGGTGGAGACTTGGTTGGTGCAGGCCTGGCAGTGGCCCTGCTGATGCCCTTGGCGAGGACCTTGCCGGATGGCCCGGCAAGGATCTTGCCGGGGGTCTTGTGGCTCTCTTCGGCAAGGATCTTGCCGAGGACCGTTGTCTTTTAATCCTCATCTGATCTTGAGTGTTCCTTGGTCTTGACAAAGATCTGCATGCCACCACAGAGGTGCCTTCCGAGCCCTAGTTCCAACGTGGCTAATGGTGTTGGGAACCGTGGGCTCAAGGGTGGCTCACTCCGCTGGCGTGGGCGTGCCGCCCCGGCAAGGGTCTTGCCGGGGGAACCTGCTTCGCCTCCCTGCTCTCTGTGCTTCTTGGCCTTGGCGTTGCCTTGGCTGTCTCGGGCTTCGGTTTTACCTTGGTTCGCCTTCCCTGTTCTGCTCGGCATGGCCGCGGGCGCGGCTCCGACTGTTCGTGCACATGTAAAGGGGTACAAAAGTGCGCCCCCTCTTTGGTACACCGACAGGAGCCCCCGGGCCTGGGCCACACATAAGAGGGACACGTTGTTGGGCCAGGCCCAAAACGGTGCGCGGGCAGGAGGGGCGGTTTTTACCGTGGTAATCTTTTGTCCGCCGCGCTTCCCCACGACCCGCGTTGAACGCGCGACGTGGAGGGGTGTGCGTGACGTGGGCGGCATGCGTGGGGCGGTTTCTGCATGCATGCGTCACATCGTGGTAAAGAGGCGGCTCGCGCCTTCCCCATAAAAAGAGGGAGGCGTGGAGGCGCGGATCATTTACTGCACGGGGCCGGGTTGCGGTCTTCAAGGCGTCCACACCCCACGATCACGGGGTGGGGAGAGGTCACTTCACCCGTCCCCTCGGTTCTGCATGTTCGCCATGCGTCCTCCATGCAGTTGGGGTGGCCAGAGGTGGAGGCGGGTAACCGGGCCGTCGCTGGTTGGGGCAGCGGGTCGGTCCCAATTCCCTGCGCCTGTGGCTGGATTGGCCAAGCGGGACGGCCAAGCCCAGGTCCCGTTCCTTTGTAAGGAGAGGGAAGGGGGATGGTATCCCGCACTCTTCTGTCATCTATCTCCTCCTGCTTCTGCTTCTTCCTTTCACCCGCCATGGAGAAGGGGAATCCCGGTCCCTCGACGGTGGCGGCGAGGGTCGCCGCTCGACAGCGCGTCCCTCCTCCTCCTGAGCCCGCCGTGGTGGAGCCGGCCGCGAGGGGAAGGGGGAGGGGGCGAGGCCGTGGCAGAGGTCGTGGTGCTCAGGGAGGACAGCGGGGCAGATGATGGGGACGAGTCCGACTAGGCATCGGACGCCGCGCGCCTGGGTGGGTGCGGCAGCAGCAGCATCTGCACCTGGCCGCCCCTCCGGCGGAGTTTCACCGGGGGAGGGGCCAGCTCTTTGAACTTCTCGGGGCCGCCTCCTTGGGCGGCTGGCATCGGGAGGCTGCGGAAGAGGAAGAGGGTGGGTGGCAAGGCCGTCAACTCGGAGTACGCAGACACCGACGCCTTTGTCGCGTGTCCGGCGTCCTGCCGCCTCGTCTTCCAGCTCCTTTCCCGGCACCGTCATCACCGGCCTACCCTCGGGTAGCCACCGAGGTGTTCTCTTGGTGCTTTCTACTGCTCGTAGCTCGCCTAGGCGCCCCTTTTGCCCTTTAGCCTTCTTGACCTGCCTCCTGAGGAGAGGGACAAGAAAGGGATTACGGGCATCTCATCTCTTTTTTAGTTTGTAAGCCTGCGGGCCTTCGTTAAATTTAGATCTTGTAATCCCCTTGCTCATGTTTTTCATTCCATATGAACTGTACCTGTATGGGATGTTTTTAATGAAAAAGGGATGTTTGCTGGGTTTTTCGTTCGTCGGTAGACCCCGCGACAAGGTGCGAATCCTTGTTACTATTTAAGATAAACGTTTTTCGCCCGGCAACAGGCCTCGCCGTTCCCCTCACTTCGCTCGACCATTCTCGCGCTCTTGGCGGAGGCAGGGATGAAGTGGGCTTAGGCTCCTCATTCTATCTCCTTGCCGCCGCGGCTACAACCAAATCCGGATACAGGAGATAATCCTTAGGTATAGGAAAGAGGGGAGCACGGTAGCCTGGAGATAAAATGAGGTTTCACATGCCCCAATTTCGTTCCGAAATGCATGACAGAGGATGAAAGACTTATCTGGATCCGCAGCCCCCGGCAACCTCGTCTCGCCGCGGTTGGATCCTTGTACTTGCAGCCCCCGGCAACTCTGGTTTGCCGGGGTCGGGACGCCGGTCTGTTCCCTTTCTTCCAAGTAGCTCAGCAGAAGTGCTCATGTGCCCTGCAAAACAAAGGAGGACAGAAAAGAACAGAGAGACGCACACTCGACCTCTAGGCTAGGGGTTAGTCGCCGCTAAGCACTATCAACCCTAACCAAGGAAGAGACTCGACCTAGCATGCATGCTATAACTTAGGGCGCCAGCGCTTCATTTATTTATGCTCAGGGTCTGCGCCTGGCTTTGTACAAAGGGTTATATGCCTTGCCGGCAAAGCTTGTACAAAGGGTGGCTTGCCGGGAGGCCCGGCAAGCCGCGCCTTATGGGTAAAACTTGCAAAGATGCTCGATGTTCCAGGAGTTGCTCACTGGAACAGCATCTTCGGTCTCCAGGCGGACTGCGCCAGGCCTGGTGACTCGTATTACCCGATAAGGGCCTTCCCACTTCGGCGTCAACTTGTTGGAATTCTTGGCCGACTGAACGCGCCGAAGAACAAGGTCGCCTTCCTCAAAGCTTCGGGCATGAACCTTGCGGCTATGGTAGCGGCACAAGGCTTGCTGGTAGCGCGCTACTCTCACAGCCGCCCGAAGACGATCTTCCTCAAGGAGCGTCGCGTCATCTTGCCGCTACCGCTCTTGCTCAAGCTCATCATAAGCGAGCACTCGAGGTGACCCGTATATGAGTTCCGTGGGGAGAACTGCCTCCGCCCCATATACTAGGGCCAAGGGTGTCTGGCCGGTGGCTCGATTTGGCATCGTTCTGATCGACCAAAGAACCGCCGGCAATTCATCAATCCAGCGCCTTCCGCTCTTGTGCAGCCTATCAAAGGTCTTCGTTCTCAGGCCTCGCAACACTTCAGCATTCGCCCTCTCTGCTTGGCCGTTGCTCCGGGGGTGTGCCATGGAAGCAAAACAGACCTTGCTGACGAGGTCTTGCATGTACTGCATGAAGGTGTGGCTTGTGAACTGCGTGCCGTTGTCGGTGATGACACTGTTTGGCACACCAAAACGGCTGACTAGTCCCTTGAAAAACTTGACGGCTGACTGTGCTGTCACCTTCCTCACTGGTTCCACCTCTGGCCACTTTGTGAACTTGTCGATTGCAACGTACAAGTACTCAAAGCCCCCGACAGCACGGGGGAAAGGGCCCAGTATGTCGAGCCCCCAGACCGAGAATGGCCAGGAGAGAGGGATCGTTTGAAGGGCTTGAGCTGGTTGATGAAGCTTCTTTGAATGGAACTGACACGCTTCACACTTGGTTCCTAGTGTCGTCGCATCCTGGAGGGCGGTGGGCCCGAAGAAACCTTGCCGGAACGCCTTTCTGGCAAGGACCCTCGACCCTATGTGGGAGCCACATATGCCTCCTGGGGGATGCACTTCAATTTCACACCGTTCGGCCTTCTCCTGTACAGGACGTCATCGACGAACTGGTACAGGGCGGACCAACGGGCTACTTTTTCCGTTTCTTCCCGCTACTCAGGAAGTTCCCCTGTTTTGAGGAATCGGACAGTATGCTGCGCCCACGCAGGAGCCTGGGGCTCGACGGCAAGGACCAAAGGCATTTCCGTTTCTTCCCGCTCCTCAGGAAGTTCCCCTGTTTTGAGGAATCGGACAGTATGCTGCGCCCACGCCGGAGCCTGGGGCTCCACGGTCAGGGCTTGACGCCCTGCCGGAGCCAGTTGCTCTTTGGCAAGCTCAGCGTCCACGGCAGCATCCTTGCCGGTAGCCCCAGGGGGCTCGGCGGGAAAGTACTTGCTGGGACCTGACTTCCTCCGCTTGTTCCGCCCCGTTGATGGTTTGACGGATGGCTGAGTTAACTGGAGCAGAAAGGTACCTGGTTCCACAGGTAGCTTGAATGCAGCATGCTTTGACAGGTAATCGGCGATGTCGTTCTCCGCTGGGGGAACGTGCTCCGCTTGGATACCGTCAAAGCGCTCCTCCAGCTTCCTCACTTCATCTACGCAGGCCTCCATCAATGGGCTCTGGTAATCCTTGTTGACTTGTTTGACGACAAGATACGAGTCACCCCTAACGATAAGCTTCTTTACCCCGAGGTCTGTCGGGACCCCGATTCTAAGTCACACCGATCTAGCCTGTAACACCTCATATCACTTTGCGGCCTCACGCACGGTACTCCCACGGGTGTCGCCTTACCAGGGCCCGGGACCGTTTGCGCCTTTTGGCTCACGTATATGACAATGTCGCTAGCATCCATATGACAGAGAACCCGGGCCGACATGGCTAGTCGTGAACCCAAAGAGGCACTAACGTATGGGGACAGGCATACATGAATCAACATCGAACGTGTCGGTCAGCAGCGTGTGAATCCGGGCTGTAGCACTGGGCTAACAGGACTCCGGGAACCCGGGCTGTAGCAGGCTAAGCAGGACTCCGGATGTCACCGCGTGACATTTCCCCGAAGGGACAGACACAGGAACGATGTGAAACACATGCCGGCCAGTCAAGTGTCCAGAGCAGTAGTGCTGGGCTAGCAGGACTACGGTGAACCGGGCTGTAGCGGACTACTATGGCTCAAGGAGGCACTAGACTACATTTCCCCATAAGAGAGGCTGCCAAGGATAAACAACTAGATTGTCGGATCCCACACATAGAATACACGTTACACGTACGCATAACATGCAAGTATGTGCTGTACAACATGGCATCACAACATAACGCAAACTCATATAGATAAAAGGCCCAGAAGAGCCACATAGCATTAAGTACAAACAGGGGTCACATGACCCATCATTCAGAGCATACAAGCAACGGAAGCATTACATGTCTGGGTACAGACAACTACAAAAGAAAAAGGCTGAGAAGCCTGACTATCTACAAGACCCTCCCAAGGGTCAAGATCGTAGCTGAGGTACAAGCTACCCGTCGAAGTCCAAGCGGAACTACTAGTAAGACTGAAGTCTCCGCTGCAAAAACATAAATAAAGCAACATGAGTACAAAGGTACTCAGCAAGACTTACATCAGATCCTATCTTACATGCATTTGTATCAAGAAGGTAGTGTGGGGTTTAGTTGCAGCAAGCCAGCTTTGACTCAGTGGCTATCCTGTTCTATGACTACGAGAAACTTCTTTGAGGTAAGAAGGCGCACACGAGTCCACTAATCACCACCTCCGTACACCACTATGGATTCATTCCCGTCTCACTACGAGAAGCCATCCATAGCACTCACACTTATCTTGAGCATTTTAAAGTATCCACTTCAAGTTGTCTATGTACCACGTAAGCATCCAAGAAGTCCATAACCGAGGACACGGCTATTCGAATAGATCATGATAACCCTGCAGGGGTGTACTGCGTCACACACGCTCTCGCCACTTACCGCCATGTACACGTCACGTACCTCAGCAACCTTCAAGCGGAAGCCTGGCGAGGGTGTCGGCCACGACCTGACTAACCACGCAAGACTCTAGTCCAGGTTTATCGCCTATTCGGGTTCCATCCGCAAGGAGATCCGGCCGGGGTGTCGCTCACGGCCCCAAACGATGTGTGCAGGGTTCCCGAGCCCACCATCCGGGTGCCACTCGGTACACCGGGCCACGTGTGCCTAGTCTGTCCCAAGCCCACCCTGCCGGGTGCCACTCGGTAGAAAAATAGCACTACCTACAAACACCAGAAACTAGTTGCAACTCCTGGACAGAGACCAAGTTGGTTAATAAGTCGAGAGGGGTCGAGTTACCGGAACCCAATGTGTGGTAGTAGCTAGTCATTGGACAACATACACAGAACTCAGTGCTTAAGGACGGTTCCAATGAGACAACCCACCATGTACTCCTACATGGCCTCTCACCGCTACCTTTACCAAATCGTGTTCCCACGCTTAACTCTCGGCACCAGAACATATCGTAACACTCCAATTCATTCCCAATGAACCAGACCTGACACAACTCTAAGCAATAGCAGGCAAGGCATGGTAGGAACACAACATGGCTCAAACAACTCCTACACATGCTAGTGGGTTTCAACTATTTACTGTGGCAATGACAGGTCATGCAGAGGAATGGGTTCAACTACCGCAGCATAAAGTAGCAGTTGAATCGTTGTTGTCCTAATGCAGTAAAAGAGAGCAGGAGCGAGAGAGTAGGTTTGTATCGGAATGAACAAGGGGGTTTGCTTGCCTGGTAGATCAACAGGGTGGCACTGCTCCTCAGACAGGTACTCTGGAACACTCTCCGGAGCAGGACCTATCGAGAAGGAACGGTGTCGACAATCAAAACACAATCATATGCAACAATATGATGCATGAACATGGCATGAATATGTGATGTATTTTGAGCCAATGCATTTAGCACTCAACTTGGAAGAGATCCATTTGAACCAAGGGTTCAAATGCAACTCTAATTTAAGTCCTTATATATGCCATTTATATGTTTTCACTTATACAGTAGGTATAAGTTGGTTTGTCATGCATGAAACTAGTACAGATGGATAGATTGCATTTTTCTGATAATCTTTCATATATATATTATTTAAATCTGAGCTACGGTTGAATTTCTATGAATTTTAGAAGTTTTGAACATATTCTGGAATTTCCTGATTTAATTTAAATGCAGAAAAAGGGGTTTATTGCGTCAGCACAGCGTCATCATGACGTCATCGGGTCAACGTGGCTGACCAGGTCAAACCTGACGTGTGGGGTCCACACGTCAGTGTCACAGGGTTAAACAGGGGTTAGTTTAAGCCTAAAATAAAAGATTAGGGGCATCGGGGCCCACTGTCAGTGTTGCAGGGGGGTAATTAGTGCGGTTTGACCCGGGTTGACCGGCGGTTAGTCGCCGGCGAGGCCGAGCGCGGCGGAGCTCGTCGGGTTCGTCGCTCCGGCGACCATTTGGGCCGCGGAGGCCACCTACGCGAAGCCCAGGCTCGCGCGCATCCAATGGGACACGCGGAAGACCGTGGGGTGGTCGGAGCTCGCCGGAGGGAAGCTCGCGGCGGCGGCCGGAGTACGGCCAAGGGGTGCCGGGGGCGGTGGCTGAGAGCACCGGGGCATAGCCCGGGCTCGTCTGCATCCAGCGGAGGCGACGGGAGGACGCAGGGTGGCCGGAGCTCGCCGGAGCAAAGCTCGCGGCAGCGGCCGGAGCTCGGGCTCGAGCGGTTGCGGCTAAAGAGCACAGGGAGGCAGGAGAGGAGGGGGAACCGACGCGGGGGCTCACAACGGATCGGCGGGCGTCGTTGGAGAGCTCGGGGAAGGTCTGGAGTCGGCGGGGCGGCGATGGGGATCCACGGCGGCCGGAGGCGAAGATGGCGACGGCGACGGCTCCACGGGGTGCCCCGGCTTGCGTGGCTCAGCGGAGAGCTTCGGAGCGAGGAGGCGGAGCTCCTGCGCGTGTCGGAGAGACGAGGGGGAGACGGTGGCTACGGTGAACGGCGTCGGCGGCGACGAGCTTCGCTCGGGCGGCGCGGAACAGAGAGCGGAGAAGGGGAAAGGGGTCCAGGGAGAGTGAGAGGGGTCAGGGGTGTGCGTGGCATCGCGGGAGGCGTCCAGGGCGATGAGGGGGAGAAGCAGGAGGTGGCGCGCATGCGCGCGGGCGGCGAGCGCTTGCCCATCGTCCTCCTGGCGCCGGGAGGACGACGACTGGCACTGGCCAGTTGGCTGGGCCGGCCTGCTGGGCTGCTGGGCCGCACAGTGCCAGGCCGCAGGTAAGCTCCCTTTTTCCTATTTCTTTTTCTTTTCTAATTTTCTGACATTTGTTTGGTTTAGTAAAAATACTAAACCATTTTATTTACTTATGCCAATTTTTATAGGGTCTAGTGGTATTATTCCAGAACTCCTCAACAAATGGCATAATTTTTGGACAATATTATATATATATAACAATATATATCCAAGGCAAATAGTTATTGCATTAATTCCAAATGCCCAAAATAAATATTTATGAGCTTCTAAAAATATTGGTTTGATTTTTTATCTCTGTCCAATATTTTTAGAGAGCAACATGAACATTTTCTTGGACCCTTTTGGAGCAATTTTTATTTGGGTCATTTCCGGAAATGATTCTGAGGGTTTCACAGATCCCCACTTCAATTTAAAAATGAAATTTAAACATGATGCACACATGACTAGCTAGTCTAGGTCATACCAGAACTAGGGACGTGACAACTCGCCCCCACTTGCAAGAATCTCGTCCCGAGATTCAGGGGTCGATGGAAAGAAGGTGGGGTACTCCAGTCGAAGACGATCTTCTCGCTCCCAAGTAGCTTCTCTCTCGGAATGATGAGACCACTGAACCTTGATAAACTTGATGTTCTGACGTCGGGTGACACGCTCTGCTTGATCAAGAATGCGAATAGGGTACTCTCGATAAGTGAGGTTATCTTGGAGATCAAGCGTTTCGTGGTCCACTCCGCGGATGGGATCCGAGGAGCAACGCCTGAGTTGAGAGACGTGGAAGACATGATGGACTCGAGAAAGATGTGGGGGTAGTTCCAACTGGTAGGCAACCTCTCCTCGTTTAGCGAGAATGCGAAAAGGACCAATGTAACGAGGAGCCAACTTGCCCTTGATACCGAATCGATGGGTACCCTTTAGAGGAGTAACCCGAAGGTAAGCCTTGTCGCCAACTTCATAAGCCATTTCCTTATGACGACGGTCATACTGGCTCTTTTGACGAGACTGGGCTGTTTTCAAATTCTCACGAATGATGCGAACTTGCTCTTCTGCTTCCTGGATCATGTCCGGTCCAAAGAATTGTCTTTCACCGGTTTCTGACCAGTTCAAAGGTGTTCGACATCTTCGTCCATACAGAATCTCGAAAGGAGCTTTCTTAAGACTGGATTGATAGCTATTGTTATAAGCAAACTCGGCGAAAGGTAGGCATTTCTCCCAATCCATACCGAATGAGATAACGCAAGCTCTAAGCATGTCTTCGAGAATTTGGTTGACCCTTTCCACCTGACCACTTGATTGAGGGTGGAAAGCGGTACTGAAGGAAAGATGGGTGCCCATGGCAGTTTGGAAACTCTCCCAGAAATGAGAAGTGAAGAGACTACCACGGTCTGAATTGATCTCTAGTGGAACACCATGAAGTGACACTATTCGAGAAATATATAAGTCAGCGAGCTGACTAGCTGTGATACTCTCTCGAACAGGTAGGAAGTGAGCCACTTTGGAAAGACGATCAATGACTACGAAAATAGCGTTATTCCCTTTCTTGGTCCTGGGAAAGCCGGTGATGAAGTCCATACCAACTTTATCCCATTTCCACTCAGGAATGGCTAAAGGTTGAAGGGTGCCAGCAGGTCTTTGATGCTCTGCCTTAACGCGACGACACACGTCACAGTTAGCAATGAACTCAGCAATTTCTCTCTTCATCCTAGTCCACCAGAACCTCTGGCGTAGGTCCTGATACATCTTAGTACTACCGGGATGAATCGTGAGAGGAGATTCATGCGCCTCCTTAAGGATCAATTTCCGAAGATGTTGCTTCTTGGGAACCACCAGACGATTCTCAAAGAGAACAGCACCTCGATCATCTATAGAGAAACTACCAGCAATACCATTGGCAATGTTTCTCTTGATCCGGGTAATCCCCGTATCATGCTTCTGGGCTTCTATGATATGATCCACAAGAGTAGGCTTCGCCACCAAGGTAGAAAGGAATCCTTGAGGAGCAATGTGAAGGTTAAGCTTACAGAATTCCTCATGGAGAAGTGGTTGGCCCTGCTGCAACATAAGATTGTTGCAATAGGACTTACGACTTAGCGCATCAGCCATGACATTGCCCTTGCCTGGGGTGTAGGTAATCCCTAAGTCGTAATCTGAGATCAACTCCAACCAACGTCTTTGCCTAAGGTTCAAATCTGGTTGGGTGAAAATATACTTGAGACTCTGGTGATCGGTGTAAATCTCGCAACGTTTACCAAGAAGGTAATGTCGCCATGTCTTAAGAGTGTAGACTACGGCTGCGAGCTCTAGATCATGTGTAGGATAATTCTCCTCATGTGGATGCAACTGTCGAGATGCATAGGCAATCACATGACGATCCTGCATAAGAATGCAGCCTAGTCCCTGTTGCGAGGCGTCGCAGTAGATAACAAAGTCTTTAGTGAAATCCGGTGGCACCAGTATGGGAGCAGAAGTCAGGCGTCTTTTCAGTTCCTGAAAGCTATACTCACACTGTGGGGACCACTCAAACTTTTTATCCTTCTTGAGAAGTTCCGTGAGGGGTTTGGCTACTTTGGAGAAGTTTTCAACGAAGCGGCGACAATAACTGGCCAGACCAAGGAAACTCCTAACTTGTTTAACTGTTTCAGGTGGAGTCCAATCAAGAACGGCCTGAACTCTCTCAGGATTGACAGCAATGCCCTTACCAGAGATCACGTGGCCTAGGTAGGTCACTTCTGGCAACCAAAATTCACACTTGGAGAACTTGGCATAAAGGCGGTGCTCTCTGAGTTTTTCTAACACAAGTCTAAGATGTTCGGCATGCTCTTCCTCGTTCTTCGAGTAGATAAGGATATCATCGAGGTAAACCACGACGAACTTATCTAAGTACTCCATGAAGATCGAGTTCATCAAGCGGGAGAATGTAGCTGGAGCATTGGTCAGACCAAAAGACATGACGGTGTACTCGTACTGGCCATAACGAGTGACAAAAGCCGTCTTAGGAATGTCCCCGTTTCTAATCTTGATTTGGTGGTAGCCTAACCTAAAATCCATCTTGGAAAAGACTGAGGATCCAGCGAGTTGATCATACAGGTCGTTGATCCTGGGGAGCGGATACTTGTTCTTTATCGTGACCAAATTAACGGGACGATAATCTACAACCATCCGGTCCGTACCATCCTTCTTCTTGACGAAGAGGACGGGGCAAGCCCAGGGAGAAGAGCTAGGACGGATGAAAACCTTTTGCAAGGACTCATCAAGTTGCTTCTTAAGCTCAGCTAGTTCTAAAGGTGCCATCTTGTAAGGTCTCCTAGAGATTGGGGCGGTTCCTGGGATAAGATCTATGACGAACTCTACATCCCTGTCAGGTGGAATACCTGGCAGTTCTTCTGGAAAGACATCCGGAAAGTCACGGACTACCGGGATATCTTCAAGGTCTGGAAGAGGACTAGCATTAAGAGAATAGAGTTGGCGCTTTGCAACTCTGGTGGAGACAGTGGCTAACTTGCCAGATGGGTGTGTGAGTTGAACAGACCTGGTGTAACAATCAATCTTGGCATGATGAGCTGTCATCCAGTCCATACCCAAGATGATGTTAATATCTGTAGACTTGAGGGCTATAAGTGAGGCAAGAAATACAAGTCTGTCAACAAGGATTTCAGTACCATGGCTTATTCTGGTAGTTTGCCATCTAGACCCTGGAGTTTGGATTTCAAGTGGAGTTGGCATATCACAAAATGACATGTCGTGCAAACGGGCATAGCCTTCAGAGATGAAGGAGTGAGATGCTCCAGTATCGAATAGAACCGAAGCTGGATGGCAATTGACAAGGAGTGTACCAAGAACGACATCCGGATCATCATGAGCGTCTTTAGCTGAGGCGTGATGCACACGTCCACGCTCAGTGCGAGCTGACTTGACATTGATCATCTTGCGTGATGGCTTACCACTGCCAATAGACTTCTCAGGCAGGGGTGGGGCATAGTTAGTTTGAGAGCAGTCACGTGCATAGTGTCCTGGCTTCCCGCATGTGAAGCAAGTCCCTGAAGTTGGATGTAGACCTGCATTGACAAGCGGTCTACCAATAGGCCTGGGTGGAGCATACTGCTGAACTGGGTGAGGCGGCACATAAGATGGCCTCGGTGCATATCCAGGTGGAAGAGCGGAGTTCGGAACCCAAATCCGGCGCTTATGAGAACTAGAACCAGAGGAAGAGACCAAATCACGGGTGTGCTTACGGGACTCCTCGTAGGTGAGCTGAGCTGTCTCCGCATTAATGGCCTTGTTCACAAGAGCCTGGAATGTATTGCAATGGTGCAAGTGGAGATCACGACGCAACTTGGGGTTGAGACCCTTCCGGAACCTAGCCTGCTTCTTAGCGTCCGTGGACACTTCTTCTGTAGCATAGCGGGCGAGGTTCTCAAACTCTCTACTGTAAGTATCAACAGCCATCTTACCCTGGGTGAGACTACAGAACTCTTCTCTCTTGCGGTCAATGAGAGCCTGAGGAATGTGATGCTCGCGAAAAGCCGCAGTGAAATCTCTCCAGGTCGGTATCTGGCTAGCTGGAAGCATAGCCTCATAGTTCTGCCACCAGAGACTAGCAGGACCTTCCAGGTGATATGCAGCATAAGTGACCTTGTCACCTTCAGCTACGTTCGCAGAACGCAGCTTGAGTGTGATACTACGGAGCCAGTCATCTGCATCGAGTGGTTCAATGGAATGATAGAAGGTAGGTGGGTTCAAACCAATGAAATCATAGATGGTCGCTGACTCTTTGCACTGGGGTGCGGTGTTCTCCTCGATACGTGCCAACAAGCGGTTAGACTCGTTCTTGTTCCTCTCCATCTCTAACATAAACTCTGCCAACGAAGGTTGGTCGGAAGGATCCTCCTCATCCCTACCACCTCCATGGTTCAGGCAACGAGCAACAGAACTTCGGTTAACTGACGACATCCTGAGAAGCGGAACCAAGGACGAGGTCAACAACAACTATAGGATGCAACATGTAGCATAAGAAAATTTAGTATCTCTCAAACTCCTAGGACAAATCCGGCAGCATAATGGCAGTAAAATGCTCAAAATGAGACATTCTGCAAAGGACGGGGTAGCACCATACTCAACATCGTCACTCAAGGGTCTGAGATAATACTAAACAGGCTACACTGGAGGTACTCGAACTGGGATATGACTCTGATCAACCAATCCTAAGAGACTACGGTGTAGTAACACGTGATCCTGATGGACGGAAGAGAAAGCCTAGTTTCTTAACCCCGTAAGAAAGATAGGATGACTCAGATCAGAAGGCATGAGGTAAAAGGAGTAAAAGAGCCTTACGTTCCCTTCCACAATCAATTCCCTTACATAACTAAAGAATTTCTAGACTCAACTTCGACCAGGTTGGCTTGGAAATCCTACAGGCAGTCAGGCTCTGATACCAAAGCTGTCGGGACCCCGATTCTAAGTCACACCGATCTAGCCTGTAACACCTCATATCACTTTGGGGCCTCACGCATGGTACTCCCACGGGTGTCGCCTTACCAGGGCCCGGGACCGTTTGCGCCTTTTGGCTCACGTATATGACAATGTCGCTAGCATCCATATGACAGAGAACCCGGGCCGACATGGCTAGTCGTGAACCCAAAGCGGCACTAACGTATGGGGACAGGCATACATGAATCAACATCGACCGTGTCGGTCAGCATCGTGTGAATCCGGGCTGTAGCACTGGGCTAACAGGACTCCGGGAACCCGGGCTGTAGCAGGCTAAGCAGGACTCCGGATGTCACCGCGTGACATTTCCCCGAAGGGACAGACACAGGAACGATGTGAAACACATGCCGGCCAGTCAAGTGTCCAGAGCAGTAGTGCTGGGCTAGCAGGACTACGGTGAACCGGGCTGTAGCGGACTACTATGGCTCAAGGAGGCACTAGACTACATTTCCCCATAAGAGAGGCTGCCAAGGATAAACAACTAGATTGTCGGATCCCACACATAGCAATACACGTTACACATACGCATAACATGCAAGTATGTGCTGTACAACATGGCATCACAACATAACGCAAACTCATATAGATAAAAGGCCCAGAAGAGCCACATAGCAGTAAGTACAAACAGGGGTCACATGACCCATCATTCAGAGCATACAAGCAACGGAAGCATTACATGTCTGGGTACAGACAACTACAAAAGAAAAAGGCTGAGAAGCCTGACTATCTACAAGACCCTCCCAAGGGTCAAGATCGTAGCTGAGGTACAAGCTACCCGTCGAAGTCCAAGAGGCACTACTAGTAAGACTGAAGTCTCCGCTGCAAAAACATAAATAAAGCAACATGAGTACAAAGGTACTCAGCAAGACTTACATCAGATCCTATCTTACATGCATTTGTATCAAGAAGGTAGTGTGGGGTTTAGTTGCAGCAAGCCAGCTTTGACTCAGTGGCTATCCTGTTCTATGACTACGAGAAACTTCTTTGAGGTAAGAAGGCGCACACGAGTCCACTAATCACCACCTCCGTACACCACTATGCATTCATTCCCGTCTCACTACGAGAAGCCATCCATAGCACTCACACTTATCTTGAGCATTTTAAAGTATCCACTTCAAGTTGTCTATGTACCACGTAAGCATCCAAGAAGTCCATAACCGAGGACACGGCTATTCGAATAGATCATGATAACCCTGCAGGGGTGTACTGCGTCACACACGCTCTCGCCACTTACCGCCATGTACACGTCACGTACCTCGGCAACCTTCAAGCGGAAGCCTGGCGAGGGTGTCGGCCACGACCTTACTAACCACGCAAGACTCTAGTCCAGGTTTATCGCCTATTCGGGTTCCATCCGCAAGGAGATCCGGCCGGGGTGTCGCTCACGGCCCCAAACGATGTGTGCACGGTTCCCGAGCCCACCATCCGGGTGCCACTCGGTACACCGGGCCACGTGTGCCTAGTCTGTCCCAAGCCCACCCTGCCGGGTGGCACTCGGTAGAAAAATAGCACTACCTACAAACACCAGAAACTAGTTGCAACTCCTGGACAGAGACCAAGTTGGTTAATAAGTCGAGAGAGGTCGAGTTACCGGAACCCAATGTGTGGTAGTAGCTAGTCATTGGACAACATACACAGAACTCAGTGCTTAAGGACGGTTCCAATGAGACAACCCACCATGTACTCCTACATGGCCTCTCACCGCTACCTTTACCAAATCGTGTTCACACGCTTAACTCTCGGCACCAGAACATATCGTAACACTCCAATTCATTCCCAATGAACCAGACCTGACACAACTCTAAGCAATAGCAGGCAAGGCATGGTAGGAACACAACATGGCTCAAACAACTCCTACACATGCTAGTGGGTTTCAACTATTTACTGTGGCAATGACAGGTCATGCAGAGGAATGGGTTCAACTACCGCAGCATAAAGTAGCAGTTGAATCGTTGTTGTCCTAATGCAGTAAAAGAGAGCAGGAGCGAGAGAGTAGGTTTGTATCGGAATGAACAAGGGGGTTTGCTTGCCTGGTAGATCAACAGGGTGGCACTGCTCCTCAAACAGGTACTCTGGAACACTCTCCGGAGCAGGACCTATCGAGAAGGAACGGTGTCGACAATCAAAACACAATCATATGCAACAATATGATGCATGAACATGGCATGAATATGTGATGTATTTTGAGCCAATGCATTTAGCACTCAACTTGGAAGAGATCCATTTGAACCAAGGGTTCAAATGCAACTCTAATTTAAGTCCTTATATATGCCATTTATATGTTTTCACTTATACAGTAGGTATAAGTTGGTTTGTCATGCATGAAACTAGTACAGATGGATAGATTGCATTTTTCTGATAATTTTTCATATATATATTATTTAAATCTGAGCTACGGTTGAATTTCTATGAATTTTAGAAGTTTTGAACATATTCTGGAATTTCCTGATTTAATTTAAATCCAGAAAAAGGGGTTTATTGCGTCAGCACAGCGTCATCATGACGTCATCGGGTCAACGTGGCTGACCAGGTCAAACCTGACGTGTGGGGTCCACACGTCAGTGTCACAGGGTTAAACAGGGGTTAGTTTAAGCCTAAAATAAAAGATTAGGGGCATCGGGGCCCACTGTCAGTGTTGCAGGGGGTAATTAGTGCGGTTTGACCCAGGTTGACCGGCGGTTAGTCGCCGGCGAGGCCGAGCGCGGCGGAGCTCGTCGGGTTCGTCGCTCCGGCGACCATTTGGGCCGCGGAGGCCACCTACGCGAAGCCCAGGCTCGCGCGCATCCAGTGGGACACGCGAAAGACCGTGGGGTGGTCGGAGCTCGCCGGAGGGAAGCTCACGGCGGCGGCCGGAGTACGGCCAAGGGCGGGCGCAGCGCTGCGGTGCACGGGGGCGGCGGCTGAGAGCACCGGGGCATAGCCCGGGCTCGTCTGCATCCAGCGGAGGCGACGGGAGGATGCAGGGTGGCCGGAGCTCGCCGGAGCAAAGCTCGCGGCGGCGGCCGAAGCTCGGGCTCGAGCGGTTGCGGCTACAGAGCACGGGGAGGCAGGAGAGGAGGGGGAACCGACGCGGGGGCTCACAGCGGATCGGCGGGCGTCGTTGGAGAGCTCGGGGAAGGTCTGGAGTCGGCGGGGCGGCGATGGGGATCCACGGCGGCCGGAGGCGAAGATGGCGACGGCGACGGCTCCACGGGGCACCCCGGCTTGCGTGGCTCAGCGGAGAGCTTCGGAGCGAGGAGGCGGAGCTCCTACGCATGTCGGAGAGACGAGGGGGAGACGGTGGCTACGGTGAACGGCGTCGGCGGCGACGAGCTTCGCTCGGGCGGCGCGGAACAGAGAGCGGAGAAGGGGAAAGGGGTCCAGGGAGAGTGAGAGGGGTCAGGGGTGTGCGTGGCATCGCGGGAGGCGTCCAGGGCGATGAGGGGGGAGAAGCAGGAGGTGGCGCGCATGCGCGCGGGCGGCGAGCGCGTGCCCATCGTCCTCCTGGCGCCGGGAGGACGACGACTGGCACTGGCCAGTTGGCTGGGCCGGCCTGCTGGGCTGCTGGGCCGCACAGTGCCAGGCCGCAGGTAAGCTCCCTTTTTCCTATTTCTTTTTCTTTTCTAATTTTCTGACATTTGTTTGGTTTAGTAAAAATACTAAACCATTTTATTTACTTATGCCAATTTTTATAGGGTCTAGTGGTATTATTCCAGAACTCCTCAACAAATGGCATAATTTTTGGACAATATTATATATATAACAATATATATCCAAGGCAAATAGTTATTGCATTAATTCCAAATGCCCAAAATAAATATTTATGAGCTTCTAAAAATATTGGTTTGATTTTTTATCTCTGTCCAATATTTTCAGAGAGCAACATGAACATTTTCTTGGACCCTTTTGGAGCAATTTTTATTTGGGTCATTTCCGGAAATGATTCTGAGGGTTTCACAGATCCCCACTTCAATTTAAAAATGAAATTTAAACATGATGCACACATGACTAGCTAGTCTAGGTCATACCAGAACTAGGGACGTGACAAGGTCTGCCGCGAAGACCGGCAAGCAGCCCCTCGTACTCAGCAGTGTTGTTTGTGGACATCTCCCTGGGAAAGTGCATCTGGATCACATACTTGAGGTGCTCTCCGGTGGGTGCGACAAGCAGCACACCAGCACCGGCGCCTTGTAGCGAGAAAGCCCCGTCAAAGTACATGATCCAGTCGCGGTCCTCTTCCTTGCCGGGGAGGGCGGTCTCTTGGATTTGTTCGTCAGGTGTTGAGGTCCATTCTGCAATGAACTCTGCCAAGATTCGGCTCTGAATTGTTGAGGTACTTTCAAACTTCAACCCAAAGCTCGACAACTCCAAGGCCCATTCCACAATCCTTCCGGTTGCATCTGGGTTATGCAGTATCCGTTGTAGCGGGAGGCGGGTGACGACAGTGATCTCGTGGGCTTGGAAGTAATGACGCAGCTTCCTCGAGGCCATAAGGAGGCCGAAGAGCAATTTATGCACACCGGAGTACCTCGACCTAGCCCCCCTGCAAGAGGGAGCTGACAAAGTAAACCGGGTGCTGCATCATCTTCCTCTTCTGCACCACTTCGCTTGACTGTGTGGGCGTTGCCCTGACGGCGTCAGACTCTGCCGGGGGCCTTGCCTTGCCGGCACCAGGCCCTGCCAGGGGAATCTTTGGCTCGCCGTCTGCTAGTTCTGCCGTTGCCACTGCCTCCTCATCGACCTCCCTCTGTGCCACCGGTGCGGCGCTGACCACTTGATTCGTTGCCGCTAGATACAGCAGCAACGGTTCTTGTGGTTTCAGTGCAACCATTATTGGCGTGGAGGAAAGGTATTTCTTTAGATCCTGCAACGCTGCTTCGGCTTCTGGGGTCCACTCCATCGGGCCTGCCTTCTTCAAGATTTTGAAGAAGGGAAGGGCGCGCTTGGCGGACTTGGAAACGAATCGGCTCATGGTGGCGACGCAGCCGGTGAACCGACGCACATCCTTGATCCGCTTGGGCGCCTCAATCTGTTCAGTAGCCTTGATCTTGTCTAGGTTTGCCTCGATCCCGCGCTGTGACACAAAGAATCCGAGAAGCTTGCTGGACGGAACACCGAAGACACACTTCTCAGGGTTCAGCTTAAGGTTGATCTTGCGCAGGTTGGCAAATGTCTCTTCCAGATCTTGCACAAGAGTTGCCCCATCCTTGGTTTTGACCACTATGTCATCCATGCATGCCTCCATATTTCTATGGAGCTGGGGCTCAAAACCAATTTGGACTGCTCTTGCAAACGTCGAGCCAGCACTCTTCAACCCGAAAGGCATCCATAAAAAGCAATACGTACCACACGGGGTGATGAATGCCGTCTTCTCTTCATCATCTCTTGTCATGAAGATTTGGTGGTAGCCCGAGTAGGCGTCGAGGAATGATAGCAGATCACACCCAGCCGTGGAGTCGACAATCTGGTCGATGCGCGGCAACAGGAAGGGGTCCTTAGGACAAGCCTTATTGATATATGTGTACTTAATACATAGCCTCCATTTCCCATTCGCCTTGCGCACCACTACCGGATTGGCCAACCACGTCGGATGGAGCACTCCTCTCACCAAACCCGCCGCTTCCAACTTCCTGATCTCCTTTGTGATGAACTACTGCCTCTCCAGAGCCTGCTTTCTGACCTTCTGCTTGACGGGCCGCGCATGAGGACAGACATGTAGGTGGTGCTCAATCACCTCCCTGGGAACATCGGGGATGTCAGATGCTTGCCATGCAAACACGTCGACATTCGCCCGCAGGAAGGTGACGAGTGCGCCGTCCTATTTGCTGTCGTGGGTGGAGCCTATGGTGAAAGCCCCTCCCGTGCCATCCTCCCTGACGGACACCTTCTTGATCTGTGGTGGCTCAGCTCTAGATTTCTTGCTCTTGCCGGTAGAGCTCTCTGGCACGTCCTTGACGGTAGCACAACACTCCGAGGAGGTGCGCTTGCCGGAGTGGGTGCAAGAGGTCTTGCCAGGCTTCTTCTTCTTCTTCCCCGGGGCTTCAGTGGCAGGGCAAGTGCCTTGGCGGTAGCTGCTGCAACTGCTTCCCGGTAGAGTTGGTCGGCGCAAATCAGCGCGTCCTTCTGTCGGAGGGGACGGAGATGATGGTCAACGGCCCGGGCATCTTTAGCATGTTGTAGGCGTAGTGCGACGCCGCCATGAACTTGGCTAGGGCAGGCGGCCGAGGATCCCGTTGTAGGGCAAGGGGATCTCGGCCACGTCGAAGACGATACTCTCCATCCTGTGGTTCAACTCCCCTCCAAATGTCATGGGCAGCGTGACCTTCCCCTTTGGCTGTCTCCTCCCCGAATTGACCCCTTGAAACATGCCCGTTTCCTCGAGGTCTCCATCGGGGATTCGCAGCCTTTTGATCACGACGGGCGAGATCAAGTTCAGGCCGGCCCCGCCGTCGACCAACATCTTGTTCACCTTGAGGTTGCATATCGTTGGCGAGACCAACAACGGCAAACACCCGACCACGGTTGTGTGGTCGGGGTGGTCCTCGGCGTCAAAGATGAGGGGCGTGCTGGACCACTTCAGTGGCTTCTGAGCGTCGAACGATGGCTCCGCTGCTATAATCTCACGCACCCACTGCTTGAGCTGGCGGTGAGAAGTATGCAGCGAGGCGCCACCGTCGATGCACATGGCCTCTGTAGCCTTCTGGAACTCTTGCTCGCCGGACTTGTCATCCTCGTCATGATCATTGTCTTCTTGCTTCTTGTCACGGCCCCGGGCGGGCCTCTCTTGCTGGCTGTCCTTGTCGCGGCGGCCTCCCTGGCCGCCACGCTTCTTGCCGGATCCCTCGGCACCTTCCTGGCCCTTCTCCTTGTCCCGCCTCTCATACTCGGCCTTTTGCTTTTCAGCAAGCAGCTCAACTTGCCGACAGTTCTGGAGGTCATGGCCCTTGGTGCGGTGGATCTTGCAATACTTCTTGCCGGAGCCCCCTGGCTTGTCGGTAGATGCTAAGGCCCGGCAGGCGACGCACACGGCAATCTCCTAGCCAGGGTCGTCTGCCATGACCTTCTTGGCAGCGCCAGTGTCGTCAGACCCTTCAACGGCAAGCACGACCTTGCCCTTGCGTTTCCTATTGCGACGCTGGCCCTTCTTCGTCGGGGCGGCGACGTCTTCATCAGTAGAGTCGGTTTTCGCGCCGGGGTACATCCTTCCCTCTTCAGCCCGGGCGCACCTATCGGCCAGGACATAGAGTTCGGCCACATCCTTAACCTTGGTCATCGCCAGCTCTTCGCGCATCTTGCGGTTGCGCATGTTCTGGTGGAACGCGCTGACCACAACGGCGGGATGAACGTCGGGGATGTTGTGCTGCACCCGGCTGAATCTCTGGATGTACTTGCGCAGGGTTTCCCCTTCCTTCTGGGGAATGATATGCAGATCACTAGCCTGGCCATGAGCTTGGTGGCCTCCAGTGAAGGCGCCAACGAACTCATGGCACAGATCCGACCAAGAAGAAATGGAATCCGCCGGCAAGTGCATCAACCAAGACATAACATTGGGCTTCAGCGCCAATAGAAAGTAATTGGCAAGCACCTTGTCATCGCGAGCTCCGGCAGCCTACATCGCGATGGTGTACATGCTGAGGAACTCTGACAGATGGGTCTTCCCAGTGTACTTCTCACCGACGTCGGGCTTGAACGTGCGGCGGGGCAGCCACTGGAACTGCCGCAGCTCGCTGGTAAAGGCTGGGCAGCCCACCTCGTAAGGTAGGCCGCCGGAGCCCCCCGGTGCTGGGTGGTCCATAGTGCGTCCCGCCCACTTGTCCGACTGGTGGCGTGTATCACGCCGGCGCTCGATAGTGGTTCGAGCATCTTCGTGAGCTTGTTCTCGAAGAACTTGGCGCTGGTCGCGGTGGGTCCGCGGGTCGGACGGCGCTATAGAAATGTTATCACAAGCATCGTCACGACGGGCCGACGCCCGCGGCGGCTGGCGAGGAGGAGGAGAGTGCACCGTGACCGTAGCACCCCCGCTCCTCCCAGCGCTGGCATGTGGTGGCTCGGTGGAGCGCCGGCCCGAGGGTCCCACCAGTCGCGGATCATCTTTGTTGGCGACGGCAACGAGGCTCCGGATGGTGGCCCTCCACTCGTCGAGTTTCTCCGTAGCTGGAGGAAAGTCGAGGAGCAGCTGCGCACGCGCCGAAGCTTCTGCTGGCGTGGGTGGCGGCGACAGCTGCGTGGACTGTGTCGCGCTTTGACTTCTAACCACGTTAGAAGGAGCTCTATCACGACCCAGCAGCTGCGTGCTATTTTCACCAGCACTTCGGCGGGCATGCTGAACTCCTTCGTCCTGCGGACGACGCATAGGGCTCTTCCCATGGCGGTGTCCAGGGTCACCGGCGTGGTGGCGCTGCTCAGCGTGCACACCATGGGAAGAGCGGGCAGTGGTCGCCGGCGTGGGCGTCTTGGAGGTTGCTGCGCCGCCCGGGGGTGGCACAACGACACTCTTGGAGGGCCCCGCGCCGCCTGCGGGGGGCCCAACTCCGTCTTTGGATTTGGCGACGCGCGGCCGGTTGTCTGGCGCGCGAACGACGCCGCTCGCCAGGCTCTGACTGCTAGGGCGATGCTGGTGCTCGCGGACCGCAGCCCGGGTCCTGTCCGCGACCGGCCCGCTGCTCGCCCGCGCTGGCACAGGCCGTTCGACTCCCAACGAGCCGATCGCCGCGGCCGTCTTCTTCTTGGGAGCCATGGCGATGAAGAACTGCTAGGCCAACTACTAGACCAGATTCTCACAATTGCACCCCCTACCTGTCGCGCCAAAGATGTCGGTGTGGAACGACACCTATGGGATCACGAGAATCCCTTCTACGGTTGCCGGGGCGTAGGGTTGTGAGAGGAGTAGGATTAGTAATCAGCACAAGGATCGTTTACCTAGGTTCGGGCCGCGAGGATGCGTAAAACCCTAGTCCTGCTTTGGTGGATGTATTTCAGGGAGTTCTTGAGCTATCCAACTAGCTATGGTGGATGCGTGGTTTCAAAGAGCCGAATCCCTCTCTAGTATGCCATGGGCCTCCTTTTATAGTCGAAAGGGGCTGCCACAATGGCACACAGAAGGTGGAAAGGCGTACTGTGCTACGAGCTTATCGTTCGTATTACAGGACAAGACGCATTTAATGCGCCGCTGAGGTGTCCCCTAGCTTTATTGGGGACGGGGGTGAGGCCCGTCCCGTCCGTCGCCGCTCCTCCTCACTTCGACACGCGCCCTGGCCAGCGATGCGTGCGGTGCCATGTAGGCAGGCAGACAGCTGAGGTGGCGCGGTGGTGGAGCCTTCACGAAGATCTGCATACCGCCACGCAGGCGTGTGCTGAGTTGGCCTAGGAGCTGCATGTTGCCACGCAGGGGCCTGCCCAGCTGGTTGGGCTGGCACCTGCATGCGAATGGCGGTGGAGACTTGGTTGGTGCGGGCCTGGCAGTGGCCCTGCTGACGCCCTTGGCGAGGACCTTGCCGGGTGGCCCGGCAAGGGTCTTGCCGTGGCGCGCTGTCGTCCCCGGCAAGGATCTTGCCGGGGGTCTTGTGGCTCTCTTCGGCAAGGATCTTGCCGAGGACCGTTGTCTTTTAATCCTCATCTGATCTTGAGTGTTCCTTGGTCTTGACAAAGATCTGCATGCCACCACAGAGGTGCCTTCCGAGCCATAGTTCCAACGTGGCTAATGGTGTTGGGAACCGTGGGCTCAAGGGTGGCTCACGCCGCTGGCGTGGGCGTGCCGCCCCGGCAAGGGTCTTGCCGGGGCTGCTGAGGCTGCCCCGGCAAGAGAACCTGCTTTGCCTCCCTGCTCTTTGTGCTTCTTGGCCTTGGCGTTGCCTTGGCTGTCTCGGGCTTCGGTTTTACCTTGGTTCGCCTTCCCTGTTGTGCTTGGTGTGGCCGCGGGCGCGGCTCCGACTGTCCGTGCACATGTAAAGGGGTACAAAAGTGTGCCCCCTCCTTTGTACACCGACAAATTATGTAATGCATATATGTGTGAACAAATCATTGAAATTACCTACCATATGTTCAATTGCAATTGTTGCGAAATCTGATGAATGTTCTTCCTGTGGACACTATTTGTTCAATTGAATATTGTGGCGAATTTGCTTTTTGCGTGCCGATTCAAAGTGGGATATTTTTGTTTATTTGTTCAATTGAATATTGTGGCAAATTTGCTTTTTGCGTGCCAATTCAAAATGGGATATTTTTGTTATAACCTGGCAATTGCTCCGCACACGGTTCAACTAAATGAGTGTGTGCGATCCACATCGGAAAGCATACGTCAATCGTATTGGAACCGTCGGTGATACACAGCAGATCGCAAATGATTCGCAGCGCTACTACGTGTGTGTAGGTTCTCTGGAACCGTTCCTGATATCGCGTTATCGCACACGAGAACTGGGAGTAAACTGTGCCCAATGCAAAATACAATCCCAGTAGTATTTTTTCAGGAAACGTGTGGGATCCCAAACGAAAAGCACACGTCACTCTTGCGGCAACCATCGGTGATACCTAACAAATCACAAATGGTTTATAGCACTTGTATGTGTGCGAAGGGGCTCCTGAACCGTTTGTGATAGAACATTATCACAGATGGTAATTGTTGGAAAATGTGTGCGATGGAGTCTAGCATGGCAGACGGGTTACGCAGAAAACTCGTGTGCGATAGGGCACAAATCACACACAGTTCATATGTTGGCCCGTGTGCCTTACATACTGTTTCCCAAATGGTTCGTTACAACATACCGTATGGTTTCACTGCGTCATTAGAAAACCTTATTCACCGATACCACACGTGAGAAAGAATTTAGCGTGTGCTGCATCGCACACGATTACATTTTGGAAGGCCTCTGGATCACTGTTCCATATCCCCGACGGTTTCTGGGTCGTGTGGGAAGGACCCCTATCACACACACTCACTTGGCGACGGTCCCGAAGGCTGATGACCCACAAGTATAGGGGATCGCAACAGTTTTCGAGGGTAGAGTATTCAACCCAAATTTATTGATTCGACACAAGGGGGGCCAAAGAATATTCTCAAGTATTAGCAGTTGAGTTGTCAATTCAACCACACCTGGATAACTTAATATCTGCAGCAAAGTAGTATGGAAGTAACGGTAACAGTGGCAAAAGTAACAGTAGCAGTTTTGTAGTAATTGTAACAGTGGCAACCGAAAAGTAACTAAACAAAGATCAATTTGTGAAAAGCTCGTAGGCATTATATCGGTGATGGAGAATTATGTCGGATGCGATTCCTCATGCAATAGTTATAACATAGGGTGACATGGAACTAGCTCCAGTTCATCAATGTAATGTAGGCATGTATTCCGAATACAGTCATACATGCTTATGGAAAAGAACTTGCATGACATCTTTTGTCCTACCCTCCCATGGCAGAGGGGTCCTATTGGAAACTAAGGGATATTAAGGCCTCCTTTTAATAGAGTACCGGACCAAAGTATTAACACTTAGTGAATACATGAACTCCTCAAACTACGGTCATGACCGGTAAGTACCCCGATTATTGTCACTTCGGGGTTAACGGATCATAACACATAATAGGTGACTATAGACTTGCAAGATAGGATCAAGAACTCACATATATTCATGAAAACATAATAGATTCAGATCTGAAATCATGGCACTCGGGCCCTAGTGACAAGCATTAAGCATAGCAAAGTCATAGCAACATCAATCTCAGAACATAATGGATACTAGGGATCAAACCCTAACAAAACTAACTCGATTACATGGTAAATCTCATCCAACCCATCACCGTCCAGCAAGCCTACGATGGAATTACTCACGCACGGCGGTGAGCATCATGAAATTGGTGATGAAGAAATGTTGATGATGACGATGGCGACGGATTCCCCTCTCCGGAGCCCCGAACGAACTCCAAATCAGCCCTCCCAAGAGAGATTAGGGCTTGGCGGCGGCTCCGTATCGTAAAACGTGATGAATCCTTCTCTCTAATTTTTTTCTCCCCGAACGTGAATATATAGAGTTGGAGTTGAGGTCGGTGGAGCTCTAGGGGCCCACGAGGCAGGGGGCGCGTCCAGGGGGTAGACGCGCCCCCACCCTCGTGGACAGGGTGTGGGCCCCCTAGTCTTGATTCTTTCGCCAGTATTTTTTATATATTCCAAAAATATTCTCCCTGAAGTTTCAGATCATTCCGAGAACTTTTATTTCTGCACAAAAATAACAGCATGGCAATTCTGCTGAAAACAGCGTCAGTCCGGGTCAGTTCCATTCAAATCATGCAAGTTAGAGTCCAAAACAAGGGCAAAAGTGTTTGGAAAAGTAGATACGATGGAGACGTATCAACTCCCCCAAGCTTAAACATTTGCTTGTCCTCAAGCAATTCAGTTGATAAACTTAAAGTGATAAAGAAAAACTTTTACAAACTCTGTTTGCTCTTGTTGTTGTTAATACGTAAAGCCAGGATTCAAGTTTTCGGCAAAGATTATGAACGAACCATATTCACAATAACACTTAGGTCTCATATTTACTCATATCAATGGCATAATCAACTAGCGAGCAATAATAATAAATCTCAGATGACAACACTTTCTCAAAACAATCATAATATGATATAACAAGATGGTATCTCGCTAGCCCTTTCTGAGACCGCAAAACATAAATGCAGAGCACCTCTGAAGATGAAGGACTGATTAAACATTGTAATTCATGGTAAAAGAGATCCATTCATAGTCATAATCAATATAAATTAATAGTAATGGATGCAAATGACAGCGGTGCTCTCCCACTGGTGCTTTCTAATAAGAGGATGATGACCCAACATAAAAGTAAACAGATAGGCCCTTCGCAGAGGGAAGCAGGGATTTGTAGAGGTGCCAGAGCTCGATTTTAAAGCGGAGATAAATAATATTTTGAGCGGCATACTTTCATTATCAACATAACAACTGAGAGATCTTGATATCTTCCATGCTACACACATTAATTATACGCGGTTCCCAAGCAGAATGGTAAAGTTTATACTCCCCCACCACCAACAAGCATCAATCCATGGCTTGCCCGAAACAACGGGTGCCGCCAACTAACAACAGTCCTGGGGGAGTTTTGTTTGCAATTATTTTGATTTGGTTTGAGCATGGGACTGGGCATCCTGGTGTCCAGCCATTTTCTCGTGAGTGAGGAGCGGAGTCCACTCCTCTTGAGAATAACCCGCCTAGCATGGAAGATACAGACAACCCTAGTTGATACATGAGCTATTCGAGCATACAAAACAAAATTTCATTTGAAGGTTAGAGTTTGGCACATACAAATTTACTTGGAATGGCGGGTAGATACCGCATATAGGGAAGTATGGTTAACTCATATGGAATAACTATGGGGTCTATGGAAGTGGATGCACAAGCAGTATTCCCGTTTAGTACAAGTGAAGGCTAGAAAAAGACTGGGAAGCGACCAACTAGAGAGCGACAACAGTCATGAACATGCATTAAAATTAATAAACATTGAGTACAAGAATGAGTAGGATATAATCCAGCATGAACATAAATATCGTCGAGGCTATGTTGATTTTGTTCAACTACATGTGTGAACATGTGCCAAGTCAAGCCACTTGAATCATTCAAATGAGGATACCACCCTATCATACCACATCACAACCATTTTAATAGCATGTTGGCACACAAGGTAAACCATTATAAACTCCTAGCTAATTAAGCATGGCATGAGCAACTATAATCTCTAATTGTCATTGAAAACGTGTTTCATTCATAATAGGCTGAATCAGGAATGATGAACTAATCATATTTACAAAAACAAGAGAGGTCGAGTTCATACCAGCTTTTCTCATCCCAATCAGTCCATCATATATCGTCATTATTGCCTTTCACTTGCACGACCGAATGGTGTGGATAATAATAATAGTGCACGTGCAATTGGACTAAACTAGAATCTGCAGGCATTTTAATACAAGGGAGAAGACAAGGTAACATGGGCTCTTTGTGAAATCAACAATAATGCATATAAGAGCCACTTCAATATTTTCATTATGGTCTTCTCCTCTCAACCCCCAAAGAAAAGAAAGGAAATAAAACTATTTACACGGGAAAGCTCCCAACAAGCAAAAAAAGAACGAGGGTTTTCTTTTAATTATTACTATTGCGGGCATGGAAAGTAAACTAGCTAAAAGCTACAACTAATTTTTTTTGGTTTTTCTTAAGATTTTTCAAACACACAAGAAGAAAGCGAGAAGAGAAAATAAACTAGCATGGATAGTACAATGAAAAAGTATGGGCACTGATAACTAGAATGAGTGTGTGAACATGAATGTAATGTCAGTGGGAAATACGTACTCCCCCAAGCTTAGGCTTTTGGCCTAAGTTGGTCTATGCCCAAGGATCAAAGTTCTAGCTGGGGTCATACTGAGATGCAGCAGCTATTGCCTCATGAGCTACAGCTTGAAGGCGAGCTTCCTCTGTCCTCCTCTCATACTCGTTCGCCTCCTCCCTAGTTATAACATATCTCCCTTTTGCGTGAAAGTCAAAGAAAGTAGGAGTAGGGAGAGCAACATGGACAGTGTGGCGCCTGTCAAAGATTAGTCGGTACTGGAGAGATTGTTCATTCCTCTCAATAAACTAATGGCGATCCATAGCATTAAAATCTAGATAAACGGGGGGCAATTCCATATCATTTTCATGTATGGGTATCTCAAGAAAATTAGCCACACGGGTTGCATAAATTCCACCAAACTAGTCTCCAGTTAAACTATTAAGATGCAACCTACGTGCAACAATAGCCCCCAAGTTATATTGTTTAACTCCTAATACAACACTCTTGAGAACACTAAGATCTGGGACACACATGTGACATGCCTCGTCCTTACCGTTAATACATCTACCTATAAAAAGAGCAAAATAATGTATAGCAGGAAATGAATGCTCCCTATGGTAGCTTGTGTTATTTCTCTAGATTCCCCCACAGTGATATTAGCAAGAAAATCCTTAAACTCAGATTTGCGAGGATCACTAGCACTACCCCATTGCGGGAGTTTACAAGCAGTATTAAAATCTTCTAAGTCCATGGTATACGATTTATCATAAAGATCAAATAGGATAGTGTGAGAATTGCGCGAGGATGAAAATTTGAACCTTCTCACAAAGGAATCAGTTAGATAATAATACTGAGGGCACTTATCTAGCATGAAGCCCTCGAGTTCAACATTATGCACATATGCGTCAAATTCCTCCTTAATTCCTGCTTGGACTATGAAATCTTCTGACGGCCATTCACAAGGCCGCACTTGAGCTTCTCTTCGTAGTTCATAGTCCGGCTCACGTATCGCGGGCCTGGGTCCTTGCTTCTTTGAGGAACCACCTTGCTACATTTTCCTAAACATATTTCTTCCTCTGAAAAATTTCTGAAATTTTTAGTGACTCAAAATAAAAGTGAACCAAACTCAACAAAATTGATAGCAACTACTCCCACAAGTGCCTAGAGACTATATCATGCATTAGAACTACTTGGGACCATATAAATTTGACATGCAAGCTCAAGAACAGGGTCACCTAAGCAGCAAAAATTTGCAATAAATAAAGCACTAGAACAAAAACTAATTGGACCATTGGAGGAGTCACATACCGAAGAACAATCCCCCCAAGCAGTTTTGTGAGTGGAGCTTTGAGCAAGGAGATCGAAAATGGCAGCAAGATGAGCTAGAACACGAGTTTGAGCTAGGTGATGATTTTTTCTGGAGGAAGAAGGAGTGTGTGGGTGCTGGAATAAGTGGAGAGGGGCCACGAGGCAGGGGGCGCGCCCAGGTGGGTGGGCGCGCCCTGCACCCTCGTGGCCAGGTGCTGGCTCCTCCTGATGTGTTCTCAATCCCAAATATTCTTAAATATTCTAGAAAAAAATCATATTTCAATTTCAGGGCATTTGGAGAACTTTTATTTTCGGGGTATTTTTTATTGCAAGGATAATTCAGAAAACAGACAGAAAATACTAATTTTTCTTTATTTAAGCTAAATAACAGAAGGTAATAGGAGGGTACAGAGGGTTCTGCTTTCTAACTTCATCCATCTCATGCTCATGAAAAGGAATCCACTAACAAGGTTGATCAAGTCTTGTTAACAAACTCATTCCGAATCGCATGAAACCGGCAAATTTTCAAATAGCACTAGGTTACCTCAACGGGGATATGAACATCCCCAACAATAAGAATATCATATTTCTTTTTGACAGTAGGAAGAGGAAATTCAAAACCTCCAATAGTAATCGTTGGAATTTTTCCAATAGAATTGATACTATGGACTTGAGGTTGTTTCCTCGGAAAGTGTACCGTATGCTCATTACCATTAACATGAAAAGTGATATTGCCTTTGTTGCAATTGATAACAGCCCCTGTAGTAGTCAAAAAGGGTCTACCAAGGATAATCGACATGCTATCGTCCTCGGGAATATCAAGAATAACAAAGTCCGTTAAAATAGTAACGTTTGCAACCACAACAGGCACATCCTCACAAATACCGACAGGTATAGCAGTTAATTTATCAGCCATTTGCAAAGATTTTTCAGTAGGTGTCAACTTATTCAAATCAAGTCTACGATATAAAGAGAGAGGCATAACACTAACACCGGCTCCAAGATCACATAAAGCAGTTTTAACATAGTTTCTTTTAATGGAGCATGGTATAGTTGGTACTCCTGGATCTCCAAGTTTCTTTGGTATTCCACCCTTAAAAGTATAATTAGCAAGCATGGTGGAAATTTCAGCTTCCGGTATCTTTCTTTTATTAGTAACAATATCTTTCATGTACTTAGCATACGGATTCATTTTAAGCATATCAGTCAAACGCATATGCAAAAAGATAGGTCTAATCATTTCAGCAAAGC